>NC_042619.1:81551595-82913088 GCF_901001135.1 Rhinatrema bivittatum
AACTTACAGAGACAGGCTCTCTCCACAGCAGGACCCCCTCTTTGGAACTCCATCCCAATGGAGCTAAGACAGGAACCCGCCTCCCAACATTCAGGAAAAGACTCAAAACGTGGCTATTCAAACAAGCCTTCCCAGACTCAGATTAAACTCATTACTCTCCTACAACCAACTTCCAAGCAACCAACTTACTTCTTACAACCAATTTTCAACCAACTCCCAAGCACTACCAATATCCAGAAAACCATTACTTCTGATCTCTACCCTCATGTTATAAACTGCAACTCTGCGAATTGAACAATTCATTGTAAATCACATAATTCCTTGTATTGTACCTTGTCATATTTCAGGTTAATATACTATGTTAAAGTTACTATCATCTCTTCTTGCTCCTAGTTGTATGCCTCCCTGTTTTATTGTAACTGTAACTATTTTATGTTTAGCACATATTATTATCTTGTTCACTGTTCCGTTTATCACCCCACTGTTTATTGTAAACCGGCATGATGTGATACTCTCACGAATGCCGGCATAGAAAAAAATAAAATAAATAAATATGTTGAAGTAAAATGCAGAAGTGAAACTTCTGGTTAATCTGAAATGTTTTGCTTAAGCATGACTTTGTAGAAATGAATAGTATGTATTGGATTTTGAGGAACACCCACTGAGAGTTTGCTTTCAGAGTGGGTTTCTCCATGTAATATTACATTTTAAAAAATTGTTACATTGCAGTTCTCCAGATTTGTCTATTTTTGTGGAGCAAGTTAAAGGGAATAAGATTAAAATCTCCACAGTGGGTATATTCAAATGTTTGTGAATGCTGGTTTCCAGCATTCACAAACATTTGCATTCAAGGCTCTTAAATTAAGCATTCAAGGCTCTTAAATTAAGATGAACATCCTGTTTCCATTTCATTGCCCAGCTAGTAGTGTTATTTTTTAAAGGCACACAGCATAAAAAATGTATCAAAACGTCTACTTTGTAGGATGAGATATTTTAAATTAAAGGTTGTTTATCTCAATCTGAATTTTCCTGGTCAGTAAATTAAAAAGATAAAATTAAATACAGTTTGAATAGATATTACGTACAATCCAAGTAAGAATAGTTGCAACAGTGCATATAATTTCTTGTATTCAAACAGAATGTAAAACTAATGTGTAATAAATCAGATATTCCTGTTTAATTAGGTACCAGTTCCAGTGTTTCTGCCTACCAGTCTGGATAGTAATGAGAAGATTGTTGAAGCAATAGAAGAACTAAAGACTTCAGTGCCCTCAGATACCCTTGATGCTGAGCCATTGCCTATGGCAGAGATGAAAGCTGAAGAGGAAGAAAAAACAGAGGAAAAAGCTGAAAGCACAGATGCTTATTGTATGCTATATTGAAGTAATTTTAATAAAGGAGGGGTAGAACTGAGGAGAGAAGGCAACTGACAAACTCAGATGTATGCCTAGCCTTTGATCTATGCTATTTGTGTCTGAATATTACTAGTATACATTTTCTTCCACTTTAAAATTGGCTTATTACTCAGCAAACAATGTAGTTTCATTTAAATTAGCATTTGTGTACAGTATTGTCAAGCCTAAAATTCAAAATTGTAGCCCGATCTTAAATTGCAGACTCATGTTTTTGTCCCAAATTTAAGATACATGCAGTATCTTTATTAACAAATGTGTTTGTTTGTTTGAACTATAGTTGCAGCTGAGAAAAGTGAGACCTGCCCCTTGGAATTAAGTGTAACGGAGAATCATGCAGTTATGGCCATGCTTGATGTTCCATATGAGCCGGTTTTAGATATTGAAATAGATTTTCCAAGAGGTATACAAATATTCTAGTTAAACTAAATTTAGTTTAACAAATCTGCACTGTGGGGACCTGTGTGTATGTATAAGACTTAAGAGATTTTAATATTGATCTTAAAGTATGACATATTTACAAAATGTAAATCATATGTTTTCCATCATTTTAACATAAACTCAAAACTTTATCCTCTCCTATAAAATATTGTCTTAGCTTTCAAGATCTATCGGCAAATAGTCATGCAAGCTTACCATTGTATTCCTGTTGTTCCTACGTGTCCTCTCAAAATACTGCAGGGATTTTTCTTAGTGTGTAACGTAGTAGTTCTAAAACTATGCACTAAGACCTTCTTGTCTGTAGATGAACCTTAAGTATTTGAACATACCCTCTCTCCGTGGAAAAGGAGTGTCTACATGTGTAGAAACTTTTACCCAAAGTAAAAAGGACAGAATGCTCTCATGCTCAGTGTCTTGTCTTAATGCAAGTACCACTTCCTTTCTAGTAAAGAGGGCAGTAAGTTGTGCTCTTTACTGCCTAAGAATACCAGTGCGGAAAAAGAGGTAACTTTCACACATTGCACCAAAGTTTAATAGCACAGTAAGACAGGAAGTTCTCTGAGGCATATGGCATAAAAATGAAATCTGCACAAGAGTTGACACTGTCCATTGAGTCTCTCCAGTGCAGAGAGTAAACCGGTGCTGTCAACAAGCAAAGGCCCTGGTGCCATGTTGGTGCAATAATCTGTTTGGAATCAATGTTTATTCCCACAATCTCGTGCAATCTCTGAAATAACTAGCATTACTTTGAAGTCTCTGTTAAAAGGATGAGATTTCACCACTGTTAAAAAAGGAGGAAGATAAAATGGTCTTGACAGCTCCCAGGCCTTGTCAGCTATGGTTTCCCTGACTCCAACACCTAGCTATTTACCCACCAATAGGGTGCGGACAGCTGTTACTATTCCTTATTGTACAGTGGGAATCTACTACATCCTATTCTTCAGACTCTGGCTGTGAAGGCTTGGATGTTGAAAGTTAACTATGGTGTCCTCACTTTTGTACAGTTTTTATATTTTTCTGTCTGCAAAATACAAATTGAAATGCATTAAAATATGAGTTTGTTTCAATGATTTATACAACATAATCAACACTTTTGATTTTGAGAGGAGAATTATAGAAATATTCCAAAAGTAATTGTCATAGCAAATCCAAACTAGTTCTGGTTAAAGAAAACTTGCCTTAAGCTGATCCTTAATTTAAGTAGAGCCCACATGTGTCCAGTTATAGTAGCTGAACTAATTCCAATATTCCTGGATGAAGAATATAGCTGTTTCTGTTATATGAAGTGAATTTGAAGCAAAGGTCGAAATACCCTGAAAATACCATGAAAGTTTTTAAGGTGTCCCTATTTTCCTACTGTTGCCACATTTATGAAATGTTTCACATTTGAAATTCCTAATAAGGTACTCCTATACCTTAAGATCTAAATATAGTCTTTGTTCACCTCATGAAACCACCAAGGAGTTGCTGAAAAAATTCCAGGATAACATTGTATATGAAACTAAAATTGGAAGGCTTTAAGAAAATTTGTTTCAAAATCCCTTGGGACAGTTTTGTTTGGTTTGGCACCACCAAGACACTGCATGATTAACAATAGGCTAAGGAAACTACTGTGACAGGTCATGATGAAGACTAAAATTACATTAGTATACACTGTTAAAAATGTTTTCTTGAAAATTGGTATTGTAAAACAAACATTGCCATTTAAAAGAACTGAAGTCTCTGGCTGAAACTGGGGAAAATGTTGACTGTTGAACAATTTCAAGATTATTCCACAAACATGGTCTGAATAGTATTTATTTATTTATTTATTTATGTGAAGTTTGTTTATTTATTTATTTGAGTCAGACCTCAGACTAGAACCATGCCCTCTAACCTTCCGAAAAAAACTCAAGATATGGCTCTTCCTCCAAGCCTTCTCATAACTTACATATCCAGCAATTTCTTCACCAGACCAGACACTGATTCTTAACTAAACACCCCACCAAGTTTAGGCATTATCTTATGCCTCTCTTCTTTATATTATTGCATTATCTAATTTATTCAGTTATGCTTCCTATTTCTCCGGCTATCCTAGCCCTCCATGTTAAAACCTCCTTGTTATATGTAACTTTCGCCTCTTGTTAAATGGTTGATTATGTTTTACCCCTTGTTATATGTAAACCGATCTGATATGAATTTCTTTCATGAAGGTCGGTATATAAAAATGTTAAATAAATAAATATACCGCCATTCGTTTAGTAACATCATGACGGTTCACATACAAAGTTTCAGCAGCAGTGCTAGAACAGATAGAAAATAGCAGCAGTGCTTTACAATTAACGTTCAACTAAAGAAGGACCATTAGAAAATTATAACAATGCTTAACTAGAGCAACTGAAAGAAAGGTATATGGCAATGTAAAAACAGGCGTAATAGTAATAAAGTAATTACAATAGGTTGATGCATGAATTATATACAAATAGTACAAATAGTACAATAATTATAAAGGGTAATAGGGTGAAAAAGTAGTAGGGTGAGGGTAGTAGGGTATAGGGTAAAAGGGTTGTAGGGTAGTGGGGTAGCAGGGGGGAACTTAGGTAGCATAGAGGGATAATACATATTTACGAAACTTAGACTCGGGGAAAAGCATAGGGGGAATTGCTGGAGAAAGAGAATGGTACTTTATGTGAATGCTTTTAAGAATAACCATGTTTTGAGTTTCTGCTCAAAACATGGTTATTCAAAACATGGTTAGTAAGGTGGCAAGAATTGCTGATTAAAAGTAGTGGAGACAGGGAGGCTTATGAAGATCAAAGGAAAAATTAATGGTGCAAACTGAAAGCAGATGTAGAGAAAACCTATTCCAATGTGCCATAGATCTGGGATTGGGGAAAAGTAAGCTTTTCAGCAGGAAAATGATCCTAAGCAAAAGCAACAATGAAGTGGCTCAGCAAGAAGGGGGGAATGTTCTCAAGTGGCCCAGTCAAAGCTCAGACCTGAATGTAATAGAAAATTTATGGCAAGACTTGAAGACTGTAGTTCACAGATGATCCCCAGGCAACTTGAAAGAGCTTAAGCTCTTAAACAAGAAAAATAGGCAAAAACTGCACCATCCCACTATGCAAAGTTAGTAGACACTTATTCTAATTGACTCATGACTCTGCTGTTGCAAAAGAGGCTTCTACCAAGAATTGAGTCAAGGGGCATGAAGACAAGTAATCAAGACTTTTTTTTCTTAAATTACTTTTGGAATATTTCTGTAATTGTTTTTTTCAGCCCTCCAGTATTAGTCTCCAGCAGATGGTGGATATGCATCTCCCTATTGGGGATTGCTTATAAAAAAAAAATTTTAGGAGAAAGGAGGAGGAAATTAATGCTCCCTGCTCTCTTGTGGTGATACCTTATGGTCCCTCCCTCAGTCGAGTTTTCCCGAGGTGATATCTAAGGATCCCTCCCTCAGTAGAATGCCTCGGTCCGTTATCTGGTTTTCCGGCGTGGATTTAGCTGTACAGAGACAAACAGCTGAGAGGCTAGCAGGTACAGGAAACCGAGCGTGGTGCTGAAGGCCTTTGCCTGCTCCCCCCGAAACTGGACACCAACTCAGTATTCGGCTGGGAAGGGCTGAACTCGGGTAAAAAGTAAATATATAAAAGGGGAGTTAATTTTAGGAATTCCATTCCCCTTCTGGTCTCCGAGCTTGGTGTACTAATCCGACGTCCATGTCTATCTCTAGGGGAGCTGGGGAGTCGTGGCAGCTTGGCAGGTTAAACAGCTTTTTTGGCTAGACCCCATTGTCAGGATTTGCTTAATCGCAGAATTGGTAGGCTGTGGCAGTATTCGCTCACTGCCACGAAACAGTGTCTGACGTCTGTTCGTGCAGGTGGGCGCCTACCAGGACTGCATATTAGGTGCCTACAATTTGGGCATCCATAGTGTACACTTGTCAGGGAGAGCTTATTTTTTGGAGCACTCTGTCCAGGCTCACTTGTGCAGGTGCACAGCTAGGTGCCCAATTATCAGCCGCTTTTGGGAGTGTGCTTTTAGGTGTTTATCCATTCTGCCAGTAGCAAAAAATCCTAAACTCCTTACCCTTTGCACTGCTTGCCATATTCGGCATCACAGCCTGGTGACCCCTTTGACTTGTTATGCTGCTTGGAGGCTCAGGGATAGTTGTCTCTGACTGATTTTGCTGAGCCTCACCCTTCCCTGTGTGATGCAGAAATGGGACCGGAGGGGGAACTGCCAGAGGCTTTGCCTGGTTTTGGGGGCTCCCCTAACTGGTTCGTCAGCAGGGGAAGACAACTCAGTGGGCGCAGGACAGACGCCCCCTGGTTTGGTATGGATCCTTCTGCCTTTTCTTGGGTGGAATTTTTTTTTAAGTGCTGCAATCCTTTCTTCAGGTGCAGTTGGTGGCCCCAGCCAAACCTAAAGGTTCAGGATCTCAGGTTGCCGGGGGCAAGCAACGGAGTATGTCTAGACCTGTTTTGATAGAGAATGCTGATGATGAAGACTATCCTTCCTCCCTGGAAAAGGATGAGTAAATTCCTCTGGGATTGGAGCCATCTAGAAAAATGTTGCATTTTTCATAGAGACAAGTTACCGGCTCTGATCTCCCAGACCCTGGAGATGCTGGGGGTGCCGGGTACGGATTCCATATCTGAGCCAAAGCAAAATACCATTTTAATTTATTTGCCTAAAGCATCACTTTCCTTTCCCATTATGGATGCTAGTCAAGAAATGAATGATCTTGAATGGGGGTGCCTTGGAAGCTAAATTTAAAGGGGGATGAGCCTTGGAAGCGCTATACCCCCTGAATCCGGCATCAAGAGAGCAGTTGCAATTCCCTAAAGTGGATGCACTGGTATGTGCTGTCACCAAGCAGGCTGCTATCCCTGTAGAAGGGGGCGGCATTGAAGGATGCGCAGGATAGGAGAATTGAGACTATCCTTAAGCAGGCCTTTGAGGCGATGGCAATGAATTTGCAGATAGCCTCTTGCTGCTCTCTGATGGCACGCACTTGCCTGCTTCTCTCTCAGGAAGTTGATGAATCTGGTTTGAATTCTAGGGCAATGATGGAACCTGCAGCCGACTTTTTGGCAGATGCGGGCTGCGACCCGGTCCGCACTTCAACCAGAGGGGTGACTTTGGTGATAGCGGCCAGGCGTCAACTATAACAGAGGAATTGGTCGGCTGATAGAATTTCAAGCCTTTTAAAGGATTGCTCTTGTTTGGGAGTGAGTTGGAAAAGGCCAATAAGTGGGGTGAGTCCCAGGTTCCTCAGCTAACAAGATAAAAATCAGGTGCTGTGCTTGTTTGGCACGAGAGGTTATGCTAGAGGTTTGAAACGCCTTCGACCCTATAGAGGAGCGGCTTCTCAGAGGGCTCAACCTTTGAGTATGTCTCAGTCCTTTCATCACAAGCAGCCCAGAAGGGGACGCAGGCTTGAGCAGCGATACCTCCTGAAACTGAATGGAAGTAAGCCAACCCACCCCTGGGAACAGGAGATAGGGGGTCACCTCTTTTTTTTATCGGAGGTGGGTCGAGATCACGTCAGACCGGGAACAGGAGATAGGGGGTCACCTCTCTTTTGTTTATCAAAGGTGATGAGAAGGCGAAGCTCTGGAGTTTCTCAGCGTTCTTTGGGATGTTTTCATGGAGTTTCCCTGCAACTCTCTGCAGAAGAGACATGCAGTGGAGTGTATGTTGTCAAGGCTCCTCACCCTGTGGGCTGTGATCATAGTGCCCATATCACAAGTAAATATGGGCCGATATTCCATTTTATTTCGTTGTACCCAAGAAGGATTCCTTTCACCCAGTCCTGGATCTCAAGGGAGTCAACCGTCATTTGCAAGTGGCTCGTTGCTGTGTGGAAACCTTACACTTAGTGATAATGGCAGTACAGTCGGAGTTTCTTATGTCTGGATTTATCAGAGGCATACCTGCATATTCCCATCTGGCTGGAGTATCAATGGTTTCTGCGTTTCGTTGTTTGGTGGCGACATTATCAGTTTTGAGAGCTACCCTTTGGCTTGGCCACCACCCCCAGAACCTTCTCCAAGGTGTCATGGTGGTGGTATCAGTGGTGTTGAAAGAGAATGGCATTCTGGTCCATCTGTACTTAGACAATTGGCTAATTTGGGCCAAGAGTATGAAAGAGAGCCTTCAGGTCTTGCGCAAGGTGATCACCTCCCAACCTAGTTCCTATAGCAAGGAGAACTTGGCCAAGAGCGATCTGTAGCCATCCCAGACATGGGGAGTATCTTGGTGTTCATTTCGACACAAAGCAAGAAAGAGTGTTCCTATCAGAGAACCGCATTCAGAAACGGATGATGCAGGTGCAACTATTGACAGAAACAATACATCTGATGGTATGGTCTTACAGGTACTCGGGTTGATGGCAGCCACCTAGAGATAGTTCAGTGGACAAGGGCATACATGCATCCTCTTCACGCACACTGCACGTTGGAGTCCACAGTGTCAGGACTACTCAATATAGCTTCACTTACCAGTGGAAATCAGCATCTAACTGCAGTGGTGGATCATCTAAGGAACGGCGTTCCCTTCGAACACTGGACTGGCTAGTACTTACGACGGATGCAAGCCTCCATGATTGGGGGGCTTACTGTCAAGTTGACCGCCCAGGGGCGCTGGAGCACAGAAGAGTCTCTCTGAAGCATCAGTCGACTTGAAGCCCGTGCTGTTCAGTTGGCATGCTTGGATTCGTCAAGCGGTCCAAATAATGTCAGACACAACAACAGTGGCTTAAATCAATCGCCAGGTTGGAACCAAAAACTAGCAGGTGTCAGAGGAAATTAACCAACTCATGGAATGGGCGGAAGCCTCACACATTGCCTCACACATTGCAGGAAAAGACAATGTAAGAGCAGACTTTCTCAGCAGACAGAGTCTGGATCTAGGAGAATGGGAATTGTCAAACAAATGCGAACTTGCTGGTGACATCACACAATTCAAAGGGTCCTCGCTTCTTCAGTCGCAGGAGATATCTGAAGTCTTTGGGCATTGATGCCCTTGTGCAGGAGTAGCCAGAAGACAAGCTTCTATGTACCTTCTCCCATGGCCCATGTTGGGCAGAGTGATTCAGAGAATAAAGAGATACACGGGGATGGTGCCTCTGGTAGCACCAGATTGGCTCAAGAGGCCGTGGTATGCAGATCTGCGGAGGCTCCTGGGGGGACTTTTCTCTCTGATTTTGGTCCACAGGGATCTGCTGCAGCAGGGGCCTGTTCTTCACAAAGATCTGACTCGATTTTGTCTTATGGTATGGCCCTTGAGAGGGCTCAGTTGCTGAAGCGTGGATACTTCACTGCGGTGATTTGCCCCTTGCTTCGAGCATGAAAGTTCTCCACTTCCTTAGCCTATTTTCAGGTTTGGCGAGTGTTTGGGGTTTGGTGTGAGGAAATAGGAGTTCATCCTCGTTCAGTTAAGATCCCTCTCATTTTGTATTTTTTTGCAGGATGAATTGATTAAGGGCTTGGCCCTTAATTCCTTGTAGGTGCAGGTGGCACCTCTTACCTGTTGCCAAGATCAGGTGAATGGTAAATCCTTGTCTGCCCATCTGGATGTGGGCCAGGTCTTAAGAGGGGTGAAGCATCTTTGTTCTCCCTTGCGGTTGCCGGTGCCCTTGTGGGAGTCTTAATTTAGTTCTGAGTTTTCAGCAGGTCACATCTGTCAACCACTTGAGTTTACATACCTTCAAGACGGTGTTTCTGGTGGGAATTTGTTCTGCACGTAGAGTTTCCAAACTATAGGCCTTGTCGGGAACTGTTTCTACAACTGACCTCGGGGGCGAACAACTGCAAACTGTTCTGTCTTTATTGCCGAAGATGGTCTTGGATTTTCACTTGAATCAATCAATTTCCCTGCCTGCACTGAACAGGGGGAGAGATGTTGATGAATATCATCTATTATGCCCCTTGGATGCCAAGCAGCATATCATGAGTTATTTGGAGGTTTCTAATCTTCTCAGGAAGATAGACCAGCTGATAACTCCATGGTGGGAGTAAACAGGGTGAGCTGGATTCAGGAGGTTATCATGGCAACATATGTGGATGCTGAGCAGCCGTTGACTAATCAGGTTAGAGCTCATTACACTAGGGCTCCGGCATTGTCATGGATGGAGAGATGGTCTCCCATCAAGATTTGTCGAGCTGTGATGTCCTCCTTATACACCTTTTCCAGGCATTTCCACCTGGATGTGCAGGCCCAGGAGGACGCAGCCTTTGCATGTGCAGTGTTGATTGGACCATGGGCAGCCTCTGGCCCTGTTCAGGAGTAGCTTTGGTACATCCCACTGATATGGATTAACCTGTCTGAATGCTAAGAGGAAAAATTACTAATTACCTGATAATCTCCTTTTCTGTAATGAAAGCGAGTTAATCCACCTTCCTGCCCTTGGCTGCCGGATGGTGGTGCTGTTATCCTCCTGTGTAGCTGCATTCCCAGGGATTACTGCTAAGTGTCAGATTCAGTCCCTAGATTCAGTATCACTCACCACGTGGTGAGTGATACTGCTCCCACCCCCAACCCAGCCGGTCTAGCCCAGCACTGTTTTTAGGCGTTTAAATTACAGATGCTTCCCTGGGCGTCCCTCTTTCTGCCGCGACCCTTTCTCAGTCTCTCTCCTCCTCCACTGCAGGGGCTCGTGCGGTCGGCACAGCTCAGTCGGGGCAAGAGCCCGCTCACCCCTCCTTTCTGTGAGCCAGCAGTGAACATGAACCGGGAAATTAAGAGAAAAAAGGGAGAAGAGGGCTCAGAAACCTGCAAAATAAAGAAAAGCAGCAGGACCACGTGGTGAGTGATACTGCTCCCACCCCCAACCCAGCCGGTCTAGCCCAGCACTGTTTTCAGGCCCTTAAATTACAGACGCTCCCCGGGGCGTCGCGCGCCCGAAGAAGCGCAACCTAAGGGGCCTGCCCCTTAGTGCGCCCCTTTGTGAGCCTTTGTGAGGATTCAGACGAAAGGCCCTCCTTTCGCTACCTACCCCACCACAGCAGTTCTACACGCAACACTGACCGAGACACATACCCTGCAGTCCTAACTGGCTGTTTTGCAAAATTTGTCCTTCTCCAGCATTCTTAGCTCTCCGCCGACAGCCTCCCTCCATAGCTAAGCGCATTCTGCTCTTCCCTGCCTCCCATCCTGCCCAAACTCCCTCCCTCCACCATGCCCTTTCCCACCATTCCAATCATTCCTTATCACAGAAGACCAGCAGCAACTATTACATGTCAAACAATCACCAAACATCAACAACAACAAAAAAATCATCCCCATCATGCTTTCACCACTTAACCAAGTACTAGGTCTTACCCTTTTCTCCCTAACTCTTTTAAATGCCCAATCACTCACAAAAAAAACCCATCTTCTATATGACCACCTTTTGGACGAATCGCCAGACCTATGTGCAGTTACAGAAACCTGGCTCAAACCAGAAGATACGGTTCTGCTGAATCAATTACCTATCCACATATACGACATATTCTCCATTCCCAGAAAGAAGAAAAGAGGAGGTGGTCTGCTCCTTGCTGCAAAAAAAAATCTGGGGCTAACACTTCAATGAACTACCTCGTCCAGCTCCCTTGAATTTGCAGTATTCAAATCGGCTCAACTTCAAATAGGTCTCACTTATGCCCCACCTGGATGCCTAGATTCTGACCCATCTCCCCTGATAGAAATTATAGCTAAACACATCAACTCTGACGCCCCGGCCATCTTGTTAGGCGACTTCAATCTCCATGTGGACGCCACTCCGCTTCCCTCTAACTGTGAATCCTTCCTTAATTCTCTTTCCTGCATGGGCTTCAAACAACTTATAAAGGAGCCCACTCACAAAGCAGGGCACACCTTGGATTTAATTTTTATCAATCAAAGCCTAGCCCAAGCATCCCACATTGTCTGTCAGCCAATTCCCTGGTCTGACCACAAACTTATCTCCACGTCACTCTCAACCAACTCTCTACGCCCTACTCTTCACAGAAAGCCACAATTCAACTCAGAAAATTATGCAAGCAGGAAACCTTAATCTGTCACCTCTCTCCAGAGCTTAACCTTTTGGACCTCACAGACGTAGACACTGCCTTATCCTCATGGTCTAAAATAACAAGTAAAGTGGCAGACTTGACCTTCCCCCTAAAAACTAAGGTTATCCCCTCTAACAAGGACATGAAAAAACCTTGGTTCTCTCCAGAATTAAAATCCATTAAACGCGAACTTAGAAAAAGGGAACAGAGCTGGCGCAGGAATCCTTCCTCCTCAAACCTAGCATCTTTCAAATCGTTCATGCACCATTACAGGATCAAAATGCTTCAGACAAAAAAAGATTTCTACTCCTAGAAAATCCACAATTTCATCTTTGATCCAAAAGCCCTTTTCTCACTGGTTTCTTCTCTTACTAAACCTCCAGTTCCGGCTATCCCAGATGACAAAGCAGCTCTCAAATCCATTGAACTTGCCAACTACTTCAAAGACAAAATAACTAACTTACTGGCCGCCCGAACAACACTAACATCCCCGGGCCAATCATGTCCTCTTCTCACGGCACACCCTCTCATCTCATATGACTATCAACCTTTCAAAGCCTCATTGCCTCATACAGCATTCCTGGAGGAATTTGAATCAACTTCCTCACTAGAAATAGAATCACTACTGAGGAAACTAAAACCAGCCTCCTACCCTTTCGATGCGATTCCTGCCAATCTTCTCATCTCAAGCGCCACAGAAGTTTCTAAGCCCATCTCGCTTATCATCAATGCCTCCTTAGCACAAGGTCATGTCCCACCCTCTTAAACTGGCTATCTTAAAACCCCTTCTAAAAAAAACTAACCTCTCCACCGACAACCCAGCAAACTTTCGTCCTATTGCAAACCTTCCTATCATCGCCAAGATCCTAGAAAGAATTGTCAACGAACAACTCTCCGAGTTTCTGGACAATAACAATATCCTCTCCCCAGCCCAACTAGGATTTCGTAAAGCTAGAAATACAGAATCTCTCCTTATTTCTCTGTCAGATATCATCCTCATGAACCTGGAAAAGAAACGGCCCTGTCTTCTCATCCTCCTAGATTTATCGCTGCATTCGACACAGTGAACCATCAGTGTCTCATGGACAGGCTAGCGGAGATCGGAATCAAAAATACCGCACTAAACTGGTTCAAGTCCTTCCTTCAAAATAGGCAATACAAAGTCAAGATTAACAGCAAAGAATCCCCCCCTTTCATCTCTTCCCTAGGAGTTCCTCAAGGTTCATCTTTATCCCCGACACTATTCAATATCTATCTTCTCCCCCTTTGCAATCTACTCTCCGATCTGAAACTTACATATTACCTTTATGCAGACGATGTCCAAATCCTGATACCGATCACCGACTCGCTGCAAAAAACCCTTCTCCATTGGAATGCTTGTCTCATCCACATCAGCAACCTCCTCTCAAAGCTTAATTTGCTACTCAACACCGACAAAACAGAATACATCCTAATCACACAAGATGGCAGCGTACCACTAAATAACGTTCAACAGTCAGTGTCCCCTACTTTCTCACCCAAGGTAAGAAACCTCGGGGTAATCATAGACAGCCAAATGACCTTCACAGGCTTCATTAACAACACAGTAAAGGAATGTTATTTTAAACTCCAAGTTCTAAAATGCCTAAGACCCCTCCTCCATTTCCATGATTTTAGGTCAGTCTTACAAGCCATCATATTCTTCAAAATTGACTATTGTAATTCACTCCTGCCTGATATTCAAACCTCTCCAGCTACTACAGAACGCTACGGCCAGGATCCTCACAAAATCCAACAAGAGGACCATATAACTCCAATTTTAAAGAATCTACATTGGCTACCAATTAAGTTTAGAATCCTTCATAAACTTTTAACAGTCACTCACAAAGCCATACACAACATTACTCCTCTGGATCTTACAATACCTTTGCAACTCCACACCTCGGTCCGTCCAATTAGACTGGCCCAGAGAGGCACTCTTCAAGCACCCTCCATCAAGACCTCCGTCAGTAAGAGACCTATATCCGCCTCGGGCCCCAAGCAATGGAACCTGCTCCCTCCTGAACTGAGGCTGGAACGATGTTCAATCACCTTTAAGAAGAGACTTAAGACTTTGTTATTCGAACAAGCCTTCCCATAACTACTCACTTCAGCCTTGGTTCTTATCCGCATCACGAGTACACTATCCAACTTGAGGCCTTCATAGTCCTCCCCTATTTAATTTCCCTGCTTTTCGCCCAAGTTATACAGACCCAATTCTCTATACTTGCTTCACCCATTTTATGTTTATCCAGGTTACTTCTACCCTGTTCATTGTTTTAATCCAGGTTACTTCTACCCTGTTCATTGTAAAACAAGACTTCGTCTCTGTTATTTTTTGCTGGTTGTAATGTAAACCGAAGTGATGATTAATCTTGTTAATTGAACCTCGGTATATATAAAATTATAAATAAACAAATTAATTAATTAATCAATGATATTACACTCCTTGTCTGAGCTCAGTTTTTTCCTGTTAACTGAGTGCTTGAATAGTTGTCTGTTAATAGTTATGTTCATGTATTGTGTAGTCCACAGTTGGCTTTTGCAAAGAATACTGGCGGGCTATTGTCAATGCAGGGGGTTATATACCATGACGTTGGCTTTGCTTCGTCTCCATCTGCTGGTAGAGGTGCAAAACCCACTGGTGTGGATTAAACTGTCTTCATTAAAGAAAAGGAAATTATCAAGTAAGTAGTGACTTCTCCTTTGGACAGACAGTTATTCTAAGCTTATTTGACTCCAACTCTAACTTCCATTCTTGGTCAGTATAGCTGGGTTACAGTTATCTTTTACTGATATGCAAAAATAAATGAATCATATGCAGCCCCCCATTCTTGGGAGTCTGTCTGACTGGTATTATCCTGCATGTCAGCAGAGAAAGCTTAAGTTTTCTTGCCCGTAACAGGTGTTCTCCATAGTCAGAACAATAACTCAACCACACAATCTCTCCAACCTCCCTCAAAGATTTGAGGCTTAGCTTGCTTATTAAGACTGAGGAGGCTTGTGAAATGGGTAGCTGCGCAGGAAGGTCTGTACATGCTCAGAAAGACCTAGATTTTTAAATTGAGTTGTTTATGCTTCATATGCCAGAGGTATTTTTTATTCTCTGTAGAATTAGATATCAAATTCTATATCTTAATTTTTGATCATCTTAAAAAGTTGTTTATAATTAATCTGCAAAGGCATGCAGTGACGTCTTGTAGATATTTCATTGAATATTTTTGATAACCATTGCTGGTAGTTGGGCAGATTTTTTTTATATAGTTTTCACTAGATTTGACAGTTAGTAAAACAAATGAATACTTTAGGATATTAATAGTCTTCAGAGGGATATGTGATAGCCTGCCTGCAAATAGTTTTACCATTTGATACACAAGATTTTATGTCTGGAGAATTAAATTGAAAAATATGAGCATGCTTCTTTTTTATTGCAATGGAAGGAATTTTCTAAATGGATTGTGTGTTCTTTGTTTCAATCTTCATGGTGCAAGGTTCTAGTAATTGTATTTGTACCAGCAAAAGTACACAAATGGTAGAGTTTTATTTAAAGTTATTGATGCTGTAAAAAATTATATGGTAATGTTTTAAGTAAGTCTTCTACTAATTTTTTGTTTTGGGCCTGTGGGGGGGAGTCAATGTTTTTTTTTTTACAGCAGTATAGCTTTATATATTTTGTTACAGCTATGACCTATTTTTCATTGCTTTGTTTATTAAGAAAATACATTAACATTTATTTTAGCTGCTGAAGAACTCGATACAGAAAATGAGTTTTTGCTGCCACTTGTCTTTGGAGAAGAATATGAGGAGCAACCTAGACCACGATCCAAGAAAAAGGTACTCTACTGCATAAATAATGATTATAAAATTAAAATTACAAAGATCCTTCAAGTGATAGGAAACTATATAGTTAATAGTATCTTTTTCTAATGTGTTTATGGCAGACCTGGAGGAACTGAGGCAGACAGAGAGGTACATTGATGAGACTTTCAGGGATATAGTCCCAAATCCAGACTCGCAGCCCCAGTGCTGCCTTGGATCAGAAAGGTCTTCCGGTTGGAGAACATCACCATGGTGTAGCAGAAAATGATCCTGTAGCAAGGGCCTGCTGTCCAAGTGATGAGTTGTCTTCTTGCGCTGAGGACAAGTCTCCCAGGGCTACTTCCCAGGAGGGAAGGGTTAGGTCAGCCATCATAGTTAGTGATTCAATTATAAAAATGTAGATAGATGAGTGGCTGGTGAACATGAGGACCACCTGGTAACTTGCCTGCCTGGTGCGAAGTTGGCAGACCTCACACGTCACCTAGATAGGATTATAGACAGTGCTGGGGAGGAGCCGGCTGTCATGGTAAATGTGGCACCATCAATGTAGGAAAATGTGGGGGAGAGATTCTGGAAGTCAAATTTAGGTTTGTAGGTAGAAAGCTGAAATCCAGAACCTCCAGGTGGCATTCTCTGAAACGATCCTTGTTCCACATCCAGGTCCCCAGAGACTGGCAGAGCTCCAGAGTCTCAATGCATGGCTGAGACAATAGTGCAAGGAAGAGGGATACAGTTTTATAAGGACTCAACGCACAATTAAGCTCTGGAATTTGTTGGCAGAGGATGTGGTTAGTGCAGTTAGTGTAGCTGGGTTTAAAAAAGGTTTGGATAAGTTCTTGGAGGAGAAGTCCATTAACTGCTATTAATCAAGCTGACTTAGGGAATAGCCACTGCTATTACTGACATCAGTAGCAGGGGATCTACTTAGTGTTTGGGTACTTGCCCAGGTACTTGTGGCTTGGACTGGCCACTGTTGGAAACAGGATGCTGGGCTAGATGGTCCCTTTGTGTGACCCAGTATGACAATTTTTTATGTTCTTATTGAATTCCTTTTTATAAAAACATTTTTGGTCCTTAAACCATACACTTTAAAAATAAACTTGAAGAACGGAGTAACCAAAGAAAAGAAAATCCAAAATCACAAGTAAACTTATGACATTGAAGCTAGTAGCAAATGTGAAGAACTAGCACTCTACTTCCACAAAAAAATAGCGAACATCCTCCTCAGATTCCCCCTTACCCCACATCCCATCCCCCCCTTGCCCAAGCCTTACCACTGCCATCCTTGATTCCCTTGACCTCACCTCCTCCAAGGAAATTGAATCAATTCTTAAAAAGATTAAACCTGCATCCCACCCCACAGATACCATCCCCACTAAAGCATTCCTAACACTATCGCCAAACCTCTAGCCGATATCATTAATTACTCCCTCTCCTCTGGCATAGTCCCAGACACACTCAAGCATGCAGTGGTCAAAACCCCTGCTCAAAAAACCATCGTTGGACCCCAACGCCCCATCCAATTTACATCCTATCTCAAACCTCCCATTTATTTCTAAAATCATGGAAAAGGTAGTCAACTCCCAACTCATGGACTACCTTGAAAACAACAATATCCTTCACAATTTGGTTTTCTCTAGCACTTCAACACTGAAACCCTCTTACTCACCCTTTCTGACCACCTCATCAGAGGCATGGACCCAGGTCACTGCTACATTCTTGCCCTCCTCGACATTTCCTATGTGTTCAACACAATAAGGCATCTCAGGTTCAGCATCTCAGGTTCGACACAATAAGGCATCTCAGGTTCAGCCCTCCTGTGGTTTAAATCTACCTGTCTAATAGACAATTCTCAGTCAAAATAGGCAACGCTGAATCCACTCATTACTTCCTCTCCCAAGGAGTTCTACAAGGTTCCTCCCTCTCATCCACCCTATTCAATATTTACCTCACACTTCTCTGCCAGCTTCTATCGGACCTTTGCCTCAAATTTTACCTATATGCCGTTGACGTCCAAATCATCATACCAATTCATGACTCTTATCTCCGAATCTCTAAAACTCTGGGAGAAATGCCTTGCTTCCATTAATACCCTACTCACAAATCTCCACCTTGCCCACAAATCTCCACCTTGCCTTAAACACCACCAAAACTGTGAACTGCTCTTCATATCCCAACAACAAATCCTCAAACCCTCCCTTGCAAACGACCCGGCATATAGTTACATCTCTGCTCAGCCCTTTGTATGAGACCTCGGTGTCCTTATTGACCAGCAATTGAACCTAAAAAAATACATCATCAATCCTCAAGGAAGGTTTCTTTAAGCTCAGTGTACTGAAAAAACTAAAACCCTTACTCCATACTCATGATTTCCGTACCGTCATTCAGCCACCATCTCATCTAAAATGGACTACTGCAACTCCCTTCTCCTAGGTCTCCTCTATTCCACCATAAAACCGCTTCAAATGCTCTAGAATGCAGTTGCGAGGACTATCACAAACCCGTAAATCTGACCATATCACCCCCATCCTTAAGATCTTCGTTGGCTCCGGATCCCCTCACGCATCCTCTATAAAACACTTACTATTATTCATAAATCCATCTACAGACACAACTCCAACTGGCTTGATGAACTGTTCCGCCTCATACTCTCTAACCACCCCACCAGAGCAACCAATAAAGGAACCCCTCCATGTGCCATCCCTCAAGAAGGCACACTTCACCTCCACGAGGGTTCGAGCCCTCTCCATTGCTGGTCCTACCCACTGGAACTCACTACCCACAAACCTCCGACTTGAGCCTTGTACCATCAAATTCAAAAATAAATTAGACTTGGCTCTTCAAACAGGCTTACCCAGATTAGATCCCCTGCGCCTTTAACCCTTTGCTGCATCAGTACTTGACCTGAACCTATGTATAAAGTTGTTACATTGTTCACTTGTTATCTTATACAGTTTGTTGCTCTTGTTTGCCAGTTTTCAGCTACTTCTCTCCCTTGTGCTCTGTAGTCCCATCCTCGGTACCTGTTTGTATTTTCCCCTTCAGTTCTGATGTAAACCTGTATGATGTAACAACTAATACCGGTATAGAAAAGCTTTAGAGCAAAGCTGGTGTCAGGGGCCTCTTGGCCTGAGGGCTGAGATAAAGGGAGACTGATGTCCTTCGGCTGGCAGAAATTTGTTGCTTGGACTCCCTTATTTGCTTCTGTGTTACCTCTTGTCCACTTTTTCTATGAGCACTCGTCACCCTCCCCACCCCCCCCCCCCTCACCCCCCGGTCACCCCTGTTGCACAAGCTTGATAAGGCTGCTGGACGGAGAGCCCTAGGTGTTGTATTATCCTGAAGCCTGTTTCAGGGTCTTGGTAATACAGGAAGAGCCAGTACAATTCTGTCTTAAGTCATGGACTTTGAGAGGGTGCATCTGAATAAGAGAGGTTATTCAGAAGGACTGGTTTCAACTCAGAACTAGGAAGATATCTATATGCGTGACTTATGGAAGGTATTCAAAGTGCAGTGTGAGGATCCAGTATTGGCAGCGAGGAAAGTTTCACTGGTGTCTTTTGGTCTTTTTACAGCAGGGCTTGGAGAAAGGGTTTGCTTTGAACTTCCTGAAAGTGTAGGTAGCAGCAATTGCCTGATACAGGGATCTAGTTATGGGTAGACCTTTTGGTTTCACATCCAGATTCTTGATTCCTTAAGAGGATCAAACATATTTGGCCTCTCAGGAGGAAGTTAAGTTTTTTGGGGGTTTTTAAAACCTTTTATTTATTGAAAAGGTTTTTGCATATGTAACAACCAGTGTAAAAAAAAAAAAGGCAAGAAAGAACATGAACAGTAAAAGAGAAGTAAAAATAACCCAACCCCCTTGTGTATAGCATATAGAAATACAGTGATCTGGGAATGCTGGAAAAGTTGCTTTCCTCATATACAGAATATTTGACAGAAAAACAGTGGTAATGAGTAATGGCAACAAGCGAAGGGAAATGAGACTCTAGACATTGGGATCGCCTCAAGAGACCTTTAAGGCGGTCCAATAGTTCCAGTAGGGTGTCCAAATTGCATCATATAGGGACATAGTATGTTTGAGCAAATGGGTCAGCATCTCCACTAGCGCTGTCTCATGTACCTGTGTTTTTCAACACCCAAGTGTAGGTGCGGACTTCCATATGAGTGTACAGTAGTGTATCTTCTAGTATATTAGGTGGTCCACTAAGTTTCTTTGAGAATAGGTGAGATGTCACACCAGTGGCCCAGTAGACAAAGTTCAGGGCACATTTCAATTGGTTTGCTAAGAATAGTTAAGCAAATGGATGCAACCTGTCGCCAAAAGGAAGTAATGAAAGGGACAGGTCCACCAGACATATAAAGGACCCTGTTACTCCACAACCCAGCCAGTATAAGCCTGAGGAGGTTGGATGGAACGTAGCATAAAAAAGGGGGTAGCGATGGGCCCTATGGAGAAGCTTGACTATTATCTCAACCCGTCGTGCACATAATGAGATTTTATGAGCTTTCTTCCATATTTTGTCCCAATGGCGAGTATCCCAAGTCAGCTGTAAATCCCTATTCCAAAGCTGTATCAGGGCCAAACATGGGTCCTGTTGGATTCGGTGGGACTGCAGAGCTTTGTAGAAAAGCGAAACCCCTCGCCGAAGAACACTTTCTTGGATGAGAATTTGCATCACTGAATCCGGAGCCTGAGGTTACCAGCCCTTTCTCTGGAAACTCTCGAGCTCCTCCAGGAGTTTGCGATGAAAAGTCTCTGAGGTGTCGTTAATCTCAAATTCGTCAAAGGGTCACCACTGGGTGCCACCATCCTCCCAAAGCTGACCGAGAAATTTAAGACCCATCTTTCGCCAACCCACCGTATAACATATAGTAGGGAGGAGAGAATTACCACAAAGTGGTATAAGAGCAGAAGGGACCCTGTGGCAACCATTTTAATCTTTTATTTACTGCTTTCCATATTTTAATTAAATGTGAGAGAGATGTGGACTTGCCCCCTGGACCGGTGAGCACTGTGAATGGGGTCTAACTGCAAAAGCATTCTGGAAAGATCAATGCCACCCGCTAGTCGAGCCTCCAATGGGAACCATGGAATGGTATGGAAGTTTGTTTTTTTATGCACTTGAACTTGGTTTTTGATCAATTTAAATGGTCTATCTTTTGAACTGTTTAGAAAAGCATTTCTTAAGGCTTCAATCTTGAAAGTGGTATTTTTAGTAGCCATTTGCTTAACCAGGCAGTTTACAGAATTACATGCTTTTTGTATAGGGCAGTTTCAGTTTGTAGGATTCCTTCCTTTCTTCCTAAGGTGGTCTCGTAGTTTATCTTGATCAGTTGCTAGTTCTTTCTTCTTTTTGGAGGATTCCTGTCAAGAAGGTTATGAGCAATTGCATTGGTTAGATGTCCAGAGAGGAGTGTTTGGATATCTCAAGTTCACTAAATATTTTAGGAAATCAGATCATCTAGTTAGCTGAACCAGAAAAGGAGAAGCAGTATCCATAGCAAGTTGGAATTAAGGAGGAGACTGGTTCAACTTACATAGCTAAGGGTCTGCAATACCCAAAGGGCTTAGGGGTCAGGCTGCTTCATGGGCATAGATTTGCTTAGTGTCTCCAGAGATATTTGCAGAGTGACTGCATGGTGGTCCTCATATTCTTTTGTAAAGCACTATTGGTTAAATGTCCAAGCCAGGAAAGAAGTAGCATTTAGCTCGGGCATCCAGAGTGCTGGTTTGGCAGTGTCCCACCCAGAGGCTTAACTGCTTGGTTACTGCCCATTTGTGTGGACTAGTCTGGCTAGATGAAGAGGAAGGTAAAATTGGTTTTTACCTGTTGCTTGTCCATGCAGAAAGGAAATTAAGACAAATGCAGTTACATAAGTCGGTGGTGTCATCTGCATCATCTGCACTGATACAGAATGTGCTGTCTCATATCTCAGACTAAGAAAAGGTCTGAGCATGTGTGGATGTTCCTGCATGGCTGCCTTAGCATAAGCCTCCTCAGTCTCCTTTTCTGCTGTGTGAAAATGTCAGGTGAAAACCCTCTTAGGTTATGTTGAAACTGTAATCATGAAATATCAGACTTAGACCTTAAAAAGCTTAAGGTTAAATATCAACTCTTGTCTCCCTTAGACAAAGAGAAAGCATCCTTGGACAGACCAGTACCTAAAAAAGAGAAGTCTACCAAGCACCAAAAATGAAAATTGTACAATTCATGCATGAAACTTAAGATTTTGAGAAGGAATTATCATTTGGTGGCATTTCATCAAAAAAGACACTATGTCAAATCCTTTGATACAGAAATCTTTGGTGCAGTACTTCTTCTGGCATCAGTTTTATAGCACCGAAATCTGCAGCTTTGTCCACGCCATCCACTTTTACTGCACTGTCGTTTCCAGTGTCAAAGGTTAGTTTTTATTCTCAGCATTGTTAAGAGTTTTCATCAAAAATCATAATCTAAAACAGGGGTGGCCAACTCCAGTCTTCAAGAGCCACAAACAGGCCAGGTTTTCAGAATATCCACAGTGAATATGTATGAGATAGATTTGCATGCACTGCCTGTATTGTTTGCCAAACTCAGGTTTTTCAAGTGATATGCTGGAAATCATTTGAGAGTTCATGAGCAAAATTGGGACCCAAATTAGACAGCCTAGAAACTAAAATGGAATCAGTGGTGGTCCACATCATGAATTTGGTCACTAGTGTAACTGAACACTCGGCCCTACTGGACAGCCTGTAGGTAGACATGGAGGAGATAGAAATGGAGGACACTGAAACCAGGCGGCAACTTGACAAACTTGAAAACTTTACCAAATTACTTGCTGAGAAACTAGACAAAATGGAGAACCACAGCCTTTGCAACAATGTCTAGATCGTTTTCCTTCTGGAGAGCACCAAGAGCTCTTTCCAAAATGGATTCCACAGATATTACAAGCTGCAAGTAGCAAATCCGGTTCTCAAAGTCAATCGAGCACACAGAACTCTTGCGCAGAGGCCTGCAGGGAATGCCTAACCATGTGCTGTCCTGGTGAGGCTTCACAATTATTCAGACAAAGCTAAAGTCTTGGATGCTGCCCAGAACATCTCAGATTTACGATTCAATGATCGGCTTATATATTTCTTCCACGATTTCTCTGCTGGCTTACAGAAAAAAAGACATGGATTTGTGGAGGTGAAACAGCTTCAGTCCAGTGGCGCACAGTATGCCTTAATGTACTCAGCTGAGGTTACAGGTCAGCTTCAGAGGCACTAGAAAATTTTGTCTGCTGAGGAGGCTGAGAAATATACTAAGAACCTTACAACTGCCACTATGGAGGATACAGGTCCCTAAGCAAGTGTCCCAGACTCTGAACACAGGACAAGGCATGGTTTGGAGGGGGAGCAGGAGACAGTTTAATTTTCGCTGATTGTATTTTCATGTGTGGGGGTGCTGTTTGGGGTGTTCTTGGGCGATGCGGGAAAAAAGGTGAGGGAGGGTGGGTGAAATGGAGTTCATGTAGGGCAGTGGACTGGCTTGGACTACATGAGCCTCAATGGGATAGCCCCAGCAATGGTGGCAGCCATATTACTATACAAAGCGGCCGCAGCACTGTTTGGCAAGGACTGTGAATGTGGTTGTGAGGCGACTGCAGTTTGCATAAGGAGCAAGACGAAAGTCCCTACTGCGTTTAATTCTGAGGAGAAAATCTCTGTCCAGAGTAAACTGGTGCAAGTAGGGGCGCAATGTCAGATCTCATGTTGATTCTGGCCTGCCTAAGCACTTCTGAGAATGGTGGAGGGGCAGGCACAAGGAGATTCTTTAGACTTTTTTTTTTAATGTATGGACTGTTTGTGTGTTCTGGATTGAGGGGGTATACAGGAGGTGAGAAAAGGAGGGGTGGGGAGGGGGAAAGGGTATGGAAATAGGTGTTAGATTAATTGGGGGTGGGGTTTGAGGGAGATGGGCAAGAGTGGGGAGAGCACCTATGGGGATAGACCTTCATCCCTGGACTTTCCTCTACTGGAAGGTCTCATCCGCCGACTGTGCACACCTAGGGGTTTGGGCCCTGGAAATGTTAGGGAGAGAGGTGAAGTGAGGGAAGCTCCCTCATTTCTTAATGGTGCATTTGGGGGGGGGGGAGGGAGCTAGCCTCTCGAACTACATTGTGATTTTTACCGCAGACAAAAGGATCCTTTTGAATAGAGGCAGGTCCCCTGAAGTAGAGAGCGGACAAGAGGAACTCTTGAAACACTGATTAGTGTCATATTTATTGGTCCAGTTCACTTGAAAGATAAGTTTTCAAAATGTTTTTACGTGCAGTTATAAAATGATAGATACATTTTGAGACTGATGAATACATTATTTCCCCACCACGCGAGAGGCTGTTGAGATGTAAAATTTGATGGTCTCTTGAGTATATACAACATTGTATATTTCACAAGTGATCCTAGTGTCAGGTTGTTTCATTGCTATTCTTGGAAGTTAATTTATTACATTACTTCCTAGAATGTAATTCTGTTAAGTCTTAATTAAAATCAAAGAAGCATTTAAAATTGAGTTTTCTGCTTGACCAGAATGATTGTCATAAGCTGAAAGTGAGGAAGATCGTCAAAGTTGTAGGTGGTACCTTTTTTTTTGACTAAGTTGTTACATTTCTGATTAGCTTTTGAGAACCATTTGAGACCTTCATCAGATCAAAAGTAAATGAACAAATTAATACAATAAATGATGTCCAAATGTACAGATAAATCAGATTCCATCACAATAGTGGTGTAAAATAAAAGGGTCAAAGAATGGAGGAAGAGTAGAAGTGGCTGATGTCAATCTGCCTTCCACGCATTTTCTTCCCCACCACTGTTTACATTACACTACCATTGTTAAGCATCCTGAGACATCATCCCCTTAGTCATTAGAGCCACAGATATGACTGATATAAAGTGTTTGTGGAATGTAGACACAGGAAAGACAAAATAGTAATACCATATTTATTATAACCCTGGAATATAACAAAGCACAAAATTAGAACCTACGGTTACTTAGCTCTATACAGAAAAGTTTCTGTGCCTAACCATCTAATGCAGTGGTTCTCAACCTTTTTTCTGTCAGGACACACCTGACAGATGGTTCTCACATGCATGACACACTGACCCATGATCGTTACGGGACTAGATGTAAAAGTACAGTTTGCATCCACGGGAACCCCCCCCCCCCCCGACCCACAATAATGGATGTAAAGCAGAATTATGACATTCCTCATACAACTCACCCTACAAAAAAGATATTCTGGTTCTGGTGTCATCTCAGTAACAGCAACTCAAACTCCTTCTACTTCCAAGCTCAAAAGCCCTACTTATGAAAAGACAGCAGTTTACCACCAATGCATGTCCTCTTGAGAAAACACAACAAATAAGGCTGATACAAACGCTTACATGCTAGTAAAATATCTCATCTCGGTAACAGACACAGAACCGACCTAACATACTCCCAGGATCTGTAGTAATGCACATAAACTAATCCGCACACAGTTACACCTGTATTATGGAATACACTCAAACAGGAGCAGCCCTATCTATGAAAAGGCGAAACTACAAATATTAAATCAGACCCTAAAAACCAATACACCTTATTAGGAAAACAGAACTAGCAAGCAGCTATAGATCCCCATACAGAAACAATTGTAAAACTATACTAAGCAGAATAAATGTTTCAAAACAGCTATGAACAGAATAACATCCAACAATTAAAAACCTCATAAAAATTAATAAAAAATCTCCAAACACCAATAAAATATTTCAAAAAAGCAGATACATCACATAATATTAAATAATTAAAATGGCAGTCAATCAAGAAAAATAAACTTAAAAAGCCACCTTTACTTACCCCCTCCAGCAGCTCTCCTACTCCTGACCTCTTCCATGCAGGCCGTAGCACACACAAGAAGCAGCAGTAGTGGCTAAGCTCTATATTCATGGTCCTCTTCCTTAGGGCCCATGTCTCTCACACACACACCATACCAGTCTTGCCCCCATGACCAGTTTCTGTGTCTCACACACCATCATCTCCCAAACAGACTTTGACACACACCAGTCACCTTCCTGAACAGTTTCTCTCATGCCATACACACACACAGGCTTCCCGCTCCCATGTTCTACTTACATACACGGGCTTCTCACTCATAATCACTTTCTCGGTCTCACACACAGACACACACACACCAGTCTCTCTCTCCCATGCGTGTTCTCTCCACGTGCACAGGCTTCTCATTCCCATAATCACTTTCTTTCTCTCTTTCACACACACACAAACACACACCAGTCACCTGATCTCTCTCATGCATACACACACACACACACAGGCTTTTCACCTATGTTCTCTTTCGGATATACAGGCTTCTCCCTCCCATGCTGTGTCTCACACTCACCCAGGTTTCTCACTCCCATGCTCACTCTTCACATGCACAGGCTTCTCATTCCCTGAATCACATTTCTCTCACATTCACACACACCAGTCTTTCTCTCACACACACCGTCACCTTACCAACCAGTCTCTCTCATGCATGCACACACACACACACAGGCTTCCCACTCCCATGCGCGCTCTCACATAATCAGGTTTCTCACTCCCATGTTTCTTTCACACACACCCCCACAACACCAGGATTCTTACTCCCATGCTTTCTCACATACCAAGATTTCTCACTTCCATGCTTTTTCTTTCACACACACACACCAGTCACCTCCCTGACTAATGTCTCTCACTCTCACATACACATCAGTCATCTCCCTGAGCAGTCACTTTCACTGTCTCTCACATATACACACACACATCAGCTCTCTGACCAGTTTCTCTGAATCACACACATGCTCTAAATCAAATACATTATCCCAGGATGCTAGTCCTCACATATGGGTGACATCAATGATGGAGCCCTACTGCGGAAAACTTTGTCAAAGTTTCTAGAAACTTTTGTCTGGCACTCCGAGGCCACTGAGCATGTCCAGCATGTCATGATATTCTCAGCCACAGGGGTCGCCCTTCAGTCTTTGTTTTTCCGCGCTGCTGTGGGCATCGCGGAGCAGGAGCCTGTGTGACTTTCTCACAGATTGTCTGAATAAAAATCAGATTTAAAAAAGCATTTATTCTCTCCCATATCGGGGTCTCTCGCGTTACCACTGGCTGGTGAGTAAATTTAGTCTTTTTTTTACTCTGTGGAGTAAAATATTTTTCTCTCACGTTTTTTCTCATTTTCATCGACGGCTGTCGGCAAAAAAAATATGGCCACGGGATTTAAAAAATGTCCCAACTGTAATCTGACAATGTCCATTACAGATCCACACCTCGAGTGTGTCCTTTGTTTAGGTCAAACACACGACGTAACAACCTGTCCCAAGTGGGCCAAAATGACCACGAAGGGAAGAAAGGCCCACCAAGAAAAGATGGAGCATTTATTCCATCTACAGCTTCTGCCTTCCCCTTCCACATCGTCTCAATCGTCTCCGGCCGGAGTCTCCAAACGTATAATACTGAAAAAGCGTAGTCCGGAAGGCTCGGGGGATCATTCATCGCAGACACCATCGATAGCATCGACAAAGTCAGTGACGGAACACCATCTGAAGCATCGCCATCGGCACAGACATCCATCGATACCTGAGGCGCTTTTCTCTCCAGAGGAATCGACTGCAAAATGGCCTAGACTCCAGGAAACACCGGTGCCTTCGACGCCGAGGCCTTCACCTCCTATTGAAACACCGATCATCGAACCTCCACAGGGCCCTGTGGAAGTATCAGGCACCTCCACTGCCACCACGTGTAGCTGCTCTGCCCACACCAGCTATCATGGAGGAATTGACGGATTTCATCCGTCAAGCGGTGTTCCAAGCATTGAAGGATCAGCAACCGCTGACGTAGATACCAGTGCCCGCACCGATGCCAGTACTACAACTGAAGTCTACGCCGATGTCACCTGGGGCCCCAGGACAACCGGAGTTCGCACTGTTCATCCTCTAATGAAAAATTTGATTAAATAGTTGTGCTCTTCCATCGACTCCATCCAAGCCACAAGAAGAAGTCCTTGGACGGATACCATTAGATGATCCACAGCCAGGTCCTTCAGGGCTTTCTCGACCACCAAGGTCTTCTCCAACGTCTCCACATCAAGACGACCCATATGATTCCTGGGAAGACAGGCATACAGACACTTCTTCTGAAGGATTTATGTCTGATCCTTCTCCAGAAGAACGAAAGAAATCTCCACCGGAGGATTTATCCTTTACAAATTTTGTTAAGGATATGGCAGACACCATACCATTTACTCTGGTAGCAGAAGAGGACACAAGACAGCAAACACTGGAGGTCCTTCAGTTTGAGGACCCTCCAAAACAAGTCTTGGCTATCTCTGTCCACAAAGTTCTCCTAGACTTACAGCACAGATTCTGGGAGCACCCATGCTCAGTACCATCCATAAATAAGAGAGTGGACACCACTTATTTGGTACAATCTGTCCCCGGCTACCAGAAAGCACAACTGCCACATCAATCAGTTGTTGTGGAGTCTGCACAAAAGAAATCTAAACGGATAAGGCCTCATTCCTCCACTCCTCAAGGCAAGGATCATAGATTCCTGGACTCCTTGGGCAGGAAAATTTAGCAGTGAGCCATGCTAAATATAAGAATTGCGTCATATCAGTTATACATGAAGCAATATCAGAGAAACCTGTGGAAACAGATGCAAGATCTCTCGAATTCGTTACCACAGCAGTATCAAGAAGCAGCTCAAACAATAATACATAAAGGACTTGAAGCTGGCAAGCACGAAGTCCGAGCCGCTTATGATAATTTTGAAACTGCCTCCAGAGTAGCGGCCTCTGGTATAAGTGCGCGTCGCTGGGCATGGCTTAAGGCCTCGGACCTCAGGCCTGAGGTCCAAGAAAAATTGGTTGATTTTGCCATGTGTGGGCGACAACCTCTTTGGCTCTAAGGTACAGGATGCTGTAGCACAATTAAAGGAACACACAGAAACCCTGCATCAACTGTTGTCAGTTCCACAGGACTCTGCCACACCTTCATCTTGCCGACCTCCAAGAAAGGAATCTTGACGGCCCTTCTACAGACAGAGGCGTTATTACCCTCCAGAATCAAGGGGCAGATTTAGGCCGCAGCAAAGATCTCAGCCTAGACACTCTAGAGCTGCTAGGCCTCAGCCTCCACCACAGACGGAACCGGCTGCAGGCTTTGAGGCCATCACCAGAGACCAAAGCCATCTCTACAACCCTCAACCAGATCTACCGGTAGGAGGCAGAGTATCTTCCTTTTATGACCTTTGGGTACAAATAACAGACCAATGGGTACTCGCAATAATATCTCGAGGGTACCAACTCAATATTCTCTCAACTCCAAGAGATTCTCCTCCAAAACCTCTTCCACTAAGCAAAAATCACATAATCCATCTACAAGTAGAATTATCCACCCTTCTGAGAGCCAGAGCTGTAGAGCCGGTGCCCTGGACTCAGCAGGGCAGAGGATTCTATTCCCGTTATTTCCTCATTCCAAAGAAAACCGGAGGCCTACGTCCCATCCTAGACCTCAGAAATCTCAACAAATTTCTAAAGAAATACCAGGACGGTTTCTCCAGGCACCATGCTTCCACTTCTTCAAACAGGAGATTGGCTTCGTTCTCTGGATCTTCAAGACGCTTACGCTCACATTCCAATATTCCCTCCTCATCGCAAGTATCTGCGCTTTATGGTGGGTCATCAACATTTCCAGTACAGAGTATACTACCATTTGGACTTGCCTCAGCTCCCAGAGTATTCACAAAATGTCTGGCAGTAATAGCAGCACACTTACACAAGGAAAGTGTCCATGTCTTCCCCTATCTAGACAACTGGCTCATCAGAAGTCAATCTCAACAAGGAGCTCTGGCTTCTGTCAGTCGAACAATTACTCTACTTCACTCCATGGGCTTTCTCATCAATTATCAAAAGTCCCATCTCATTCCGTCTCACCTGCTTCAATTCATAGGAGCAGAATTGAACACCATCCTTTCAAAAGCTTTACTACCCGAGGATCGGGCAGACACACTTGCCCTATTGGCAAACTCGCTAGACTCAAAGAAACAAGCAACAGCTCATCAGTTTCTAACCTTACTAGGCCACATGCCCTCCCTGCTGCCTTCGCCCGACGCAACCGGCGTGGGAGACCCATCGGGGTACGGGCAGAACTCGAAATCGAGGCCGAGGCTGCGGCCTAGCTCTGCCTGGCACCAGATTGGCCCACAGAGGCTGACGACGCCCTCGGGACCGCCCAACACCAACGACGCTGCAGGCCCTATATCACCTCATACAAGACATCCGGCGTCTCGCACAGAAGGGGCGTGGCTTAGTGCGCCCCTTTGTGCTCCCCCCTCTTGAACCCCTGCAACCTTTCTGGCCCACACAAACTCTCACTACCTTTATCCTCCGTTCCCTCCTACCTTCAGTACCCTCTGCCTATTTCAATAGAAACACTCCTCCTCCCTTACCCCACTGCTCTCCCCATTTATGACCAGCTATGCGCACTTACCCTATTACCACCATCAAGCACTATCCCCTCACACTGCGACCCCCTCATCCCAAACCACCCGGGGAATACCATAGAAACCTCCTCCCCATTATGGCCACCCCACTCACCCAAATACTCGGCTTCACGACCTTTACCATACTCTAACTCAATGCTCAATCATCAAAAAAACTGCCCTCATCAATGATGTCCTACTGGATGACAGCCCTGATATCCTAGCCATCACAGAAACTTGGCTAAAGGAAGCGGACACTATACTACTTAACCAGCTCCCACTAGAAAGGTATGACATTTTCTCCATTCCCAGACCCAAGAAAAGAGGAGGTGGCCTCCTCCTGGCATCCAAAAAGGTTTTTAAACTAACAAGGAAACTTATTCCCACCCCACCTAGGCTAGAAATCAGCTTATTTCATGCACACAACTTTCAAATCTGCTTAGTTTATGCCCCACCAGGACTCCTAGAGGCTAACTCCTCCCTCTTGATAGAATACATATCCAAAAACGTAAACATACATGCTCCAGCAATCATCCTTGGGGATTTCAACCTCCATGTTGATGCCATCCCCATCTCGTCGTCCTGTGACTCACTGCTCACTGCCTTAGATGCTCTCGGCTTCACACAAACTATCTCACAACATACACACAGCAGGCCACACGCTCGATCTCCTATTCACCAATTCCCAAATCCATACTATCCCCCTTCATGCACACCTATCCCCTGGTCCGACCACTATGCATTGACACAACATGTTCGGTGATTAATACCGCCACTCCCATTCAAGGCAAAAAATTCATACACTTTAGACGTACTTGCAATCAAGAAGAATTAATAACAGCCATAACCATGGACATCAACACCCTCGACCTTACAGATGCTTATACGGCACTCACCTCCTGGAACCATATCACCAGCGTGATTGCCAATAAGATCTGCCCTATACAAGAACGTGAAATTGACACATCTCATAGACTCAAACAGCCCTGGTATATACCAGAGTTAAAAAAGATGAAACACAATCTTAGAAAGCTCGAAAGAACGTGGCGCAAAAACCCCACCCCTGCACAATTGAATAAATTTAAATCCTACCTTCACACTTACCGAGTAGCTATCGATAATACTAAAGAGATTTCTACTCTCAACGCATCCACCACTTGCAATTCAATCTAAGAGCCCTATTCGAATTAGTAAGAAACTTAACAAAATCCTACACGCCTTCCGTACCTGACATAGACAACCAGGCTAAATGTGAAAACCTAGCCTTCTTCCACAATAAAATAAGCAATATCATGTCGCGCTGCTCCTCTATACAAACATCCACTGAAACCCTACAGTACCAAACTACTGCTAGACTCTCTTCCTTTGACACCACCTCATCATTGGAAATCGAAACTATCATAAAAAAAAAAATCAGACCCTCTACGCACCCATCAGACACCATCCCCACAAAAAATCTCCTCTCCATCCCCGGGATTATTGCTAAACCCATCTCGAACATCATAAATCCATTGTACTTGGCAGTATTCCCAAAAACCTTAAACATGCCATTGTAAAACCCATCTTAAAGAAACCCTCCATGGACCCCTCTGATCTTTCCAACTTCCGACCTATCTCCAACCTGCCACTGATCACAAAAATCCTTGAGAAAGCAATAAACAGACAGCTCTCAGACTATATGGACAAACATAACATCATACCTCCTTCACAATATGGTTTTCACAAATACCATAGTACTGAGACCTTGCTCATTTCACTCTCCGACCACATCCTAAAAGACCTTGCTAAAGGTCTCTCACACATCCTAATCTTCTTGATATATCCGCTGCATTTGATACTGTCAACCAGGCTCTGCGTCTCCCTTGACAATCATCTTAACTGCAAAAAATTTATCAATAATACTCTGAAAAACTGCTTCTTCAAACTGCACACGCTGAAAAACTCAAACCTCTGTTACATCTCAATGATTTTCGTACCATATTACAAGCCCTCATCCTATTGAAAATAGATTACTGTAACTCCATGCTGCTGGGCTTACCTAAAAGCACCATCCAACCACTTCAAATCCTCCAAAATGCAGCAGCCCATATACTCACCAACACATAACCCCTGTACTCAAACATCTGCATTGGTTACCCGTAGCATCTAGAATTACCTTCAAAGCTCTCACTCTAATACACAAATCCCTTCACAACCAAAACATGCACTGGTTTAAAGAGCATTTCACTTTTCACAACAATAATAGACCCACTAGAAAACAGTACCTGGCCACACTGCATACCCCCTCACTCAAGCTGACTAAGCTTTGCTCCACAAACGAAGGGCCCTCTCCCTAGCAGGGCCTTACCTCTGGAGCAAACTACCAGCCTCACTCCGCCAAGAAACTTGCCCAAAAATATTCAGGCAAAACCTTAAGACTTGGCTCTTCAAGCATTCTTACACCTAACCGACCGCTCACTCTACTGCTACCCCAGTCTCCCCAGCATTCCTACACCAAACTGACCGCGCTCTCTACTGCTACCCCAGTTTCCCCCTGCCCTAGCTTTCTGCATAACTCCCTACCTTTATCTCCTCCTCCCACCTTTATATCTCCTCCCCAGACCCTGTCATTATATCTTTTCCATTGCATTCGTCTCAGCATCATTTACTTTATCTTTACCATTACCTCACCACAATTTCACATCTTATCAGGCTATCCACAGTAGCCCCTGGCAATGCACTGCATCGCAACTATCTCAACGTACTCTTATCTCAACTCCCTTGCAAGCTAACTCCTGTACATTACTTGTATATAGCATGTTCTTTGTATCCTCCATACAATTTTGTGAATATATGTTTACTCAATGTTTACTAATTTTTCACTCTACTAAGTTTATGTTCCCTGTAAAGCCTGTTGATAATTTTGTTCCTCTTTAGTTGTGTTACCTGTATAGCCTGTTGCTAATTTTGTTCTATGTAGACCGATGAGATGTTCCCAACATTCGTCGGTATATAAAAGCCGTTAAATAGCCATGTGAAGGGCCCCTTATGCCACTTATCCAGATCTCTATCAATGTCTTTAAAGAGTGGTGTATAATTAAGAGCGTGAAGGTCATCTAGGTTGGTGTTAATATGGACTCCCATATTTTAATGCTTTTTTAGCCCACCTGAAAGGGAATGTTCTTGCTATTTGGTGGACTTCACTCTGTGGTAAATTAATATTTAGTAGTTCAGATTTTTCCAAATTTACTTTGAAACCAGAAACACTACTAAACCTATTTAATTCAGCTTCTACCTCTACTAGTGAGCTGATGGGTTGCGATAGAGTAAACATAATATCGTCTGCAAATAATGAGAGCTTAAAGTTACTATCCTTTAAGGTGATTCCCAAAATGCCTTCGGCCTTTCTGACTCTAGTTGCAAATGGCTCCAGAAAAATGGCAAATAATGGCGACAGTGGGCATCCCTGCCGAGTGACTCTCCAATGGCAAAACTATCTCCATGGCTGCCGTTGACTTTAACTGCGGCTTGCGGATCGTTATATAATTGGAGAATCCAATGCAAAAATGATAGCCCGAAGTTCATCCTGGCTTACGCCTGGAAGAGAAAAGGCCAATGGACCATGTTGAAGGCCTTCTCTGCGACTACGGATAACAGTACTGAAGGAATATTCTTCCTCTTTGCCCACCACACCAAATCTAAGATTTTCCTCACATTGTCGGCCGCCATCCGAGGGGGCACAAATCCTACTTGATCTGAGTGTACTAGATGCAGTAAGTATTTATTAAACCTCAAGGCCAGTATTCTAGCTAGGATTTTTAGGTCTTGATTTATAAGGAAATCGGCCGAGAAGAGCCGCATAATGTGGGGTCTCTGCTGGCTTGGGCAATACCGTTATGCCAGCGGTATTGGATTGAGCATAAAGGGCACCGCCGTCACGTATATAATTAAAGAAGTCTACAAGATGAGGTGCCAAGGATTCCGAGAGGGTTTTGTAATATTCCTCCGGAAAACCATCTATCCCCGGCGATTTGCCCATTTTTTAGAGATTTTATTTCAAATTTCACTTCCGCAGTCATCCAATCCTTTTTTAACACAGCTACACTAACTGCACTAACCACATCCTCTGGCAACAAATTCCAGAGTTTAATTGTGTTGTTGAGTGAAAAAAGAACTTTCTCCGAGCAGTTTTAAATGAGCCACATGCTAACTTCAAGGAGTGCCCCCTAGTCTTTCTATTATCTGAAAGAGGTAAATAACTGATTCACATTTACTCGTTCTAGACCTCTCATGATTTTAAACACCTCTATCATAGTCCCCTCAGCCGTCTCTTCTCCAGGCTGAAAAGTCCTAACCTCTTAGTCTTTCCTCATAGGGGAGCTGTTCCATTCCCTTTATCATTTTGGTCACCTACCTTTTTTCCAAAGCCTCACTCACACCCAAGGTGAGCGGGCACTGCATTCCTTGGACTGTAAACATGCTCTAGCCTTTTATTTGGACCGCACTACAGCCCATAGAAAGTCCACCCAAACTTTTTCTCTCCTTTGATAAAACCAAACTGGGAGTTCCGGTGGTTCAAACAGACCCTGTCCACCTGGCTGGCAGACTGTATTACCTTCTGCTACCAGCAAGCAGGCCTACCGCTACAGAGTTGCGTGAAAGCGCATTCGATCAAAAGCCATGGCAACATCAGTGGCGCACCTCTGTTCCTTACATATTGCTGACATCTGTAGAGCTGCCATATGGAGCTCTCTCCACACCTTTGCAGCTCATTATTATCTCGACAAGGCTGGCAGGTAAGATTCCATCTTTGGCCAGTCTGTACTACGTAATTTGTTTCCAGTTTAATAACCCAACTTCCTCACCAGCGACCCACTGTGAAATTCAGGCTGCCCTCATACTCAACAGCACCCCTGTTGTGCCTGTTGCACGTTGTTGAATGCTTTTGGTTCACTCTATTCGGGCATCTTGTAGCTCGCTATTCGCCCATATGTGAGGACTACCATCCTGCTTGTCCTGGGAGAAAGCAGAGTTGCTTACCTATAACAGGTGTTCTCCCAGGACAGCAGGATGTGGTCCTCACGAAACCCGCCCACCACCCCACGGAGTTGGGTTCGCTTATGTTTTATATTTTATTTTTTGCTCATTACTTTTTGCTACAAATGAGACTGAAGGGGGACCCTGCTGGATGCAGGGTTAGTGGCATGCTGGGCATGCTCAGAGTCCCAGTCAAAGTTCTAGAAACTTTGACAAGTGTTCCGTGATAGGGCTCCATCCAATGATGTCCACCCATATGTGAGGACTAACATCTTGCTGTCCTGGGAGAACACCGGTTACAGGAAAGCAACTCTGCTTTTCTGTGGTAAAGTTTAACTTTGTTCATGTCATCCAGAAGTCTTTTTGTATACTAGCACAATGCAAGGGATTAGGCTGATCATTCTTAACTTAATGGACTAGGCTTCTTGTTAGTTTTTCTATTCAGCTCTGTGCTAACCCTCACACAATCTTCCCCTGCCTGTACTTAGATACCTTAAGCAAAAGATTAGGACTTAACCAACTTCTTCTTTCACAAAGTGCCTCTTTGTTTTTGCTACCAATTTGTTGACAGAAATGTTTTAATTTTATAAGAAATGAATTATTTTGTCTTTAATGACAGGGAAACCAAAAGAAAGGCAGGTTTCAGAGTCCCCATCTCATGATGACAGCTCTGACAATTCAGAATGCCTTTCCCTTTCAAGTATACATATGGTGTAAATGCATGGAAACACTGGGTCAGAACCAGAAAACTGGAGAAGGATGAGTCGGTGGTAGTTGAAATGAAATCTAGTAAGTATCCTCTCTCTATCTTATTCATTCAGCCAATTAACAAGAACATTTTGTTTTAATTTAATTTCTTTTAAACTGAAATGAAGGCATTGAAGTATATTTTGGTCTTTTTTAAATGTTTGCTGCTTTAATCTATTGATTAGATTGTCAAAAACCAACAGAAAAGTGGTAGTATAGTATTTTTTTTTAATGTAACTGCCTTTTATTTTCAGCAAAATCAGTGAAATTAAAAGATGATCTGCTGTTGCACACTACAGCTGAACTAAACTATGCATTAACAGATTTTGTCAATGAAATTCGAAGACCAAATGGCGAGACCTATGCCACCTGATAGCATCTATTACTTGTGTCTTGGCATTCAGGAGGTAAGTAACCTATTGAAGACAGTAAATTTGTAGGAAGAATCATTGGTACTGTACAATCTAATTTGAAGGGGGCATTGTATAGTTGTAGAATAATATTTAGTATATCTCCTTATTGGACGCTATGGGCCTGATTTAATGAGGATTTTCTTCCATTCTTGACTATGGGGAAACTTAGTAAATCAAGCTCTAAGCATAAGTGTATTTTGCTGAGGCTGGAGGTGCTATATTAGATTTGTCTCGTCATCAGTAGGAGGTTGATTATTATCTTTGTGTTTACTGTTAAGATTCTGCACAATTGGTTTGTTTTTATATAACCTCCCTTCTGTTTATATGGCAACTTATTTGCTGCCATCTTCCCAGTAATGTGTTCTTTTCATTAGACAAGCGTAATTTTTCAGCTCTATGTATGAAAGTCTGCTCCTCTTTATGAATGGACTATCTGAAGTTTATGCAACAAGGACAAATTACAAAGGGATTAATATAGTCTGCATTAGTTTAATTTACTTGCCTTCATTTTCTATTTGATTATTGTATACAAACTTGCAGTGGACTAGTAAATTTATTATCCCAGGACAAGCAGGATGCTAGTCCTCACATATGGGTGACATCGGTAATGGAGCCCTAAGACGGAAAACTTTCTGTCAAAGTTTCTAAAAGCTTTGACTGACACTGGCACACTGAGTGCACTGAGCATGCTATGATCCCTGCGTCCACAGGGGTCTCCCTTCAGTCTTCTTTTTTCCGCTCTGCTGTAAGCATAGCAGTTGGAGCTCTGTGAGAAATTCTAACACTTTTTTCCTCATAAAAGATTTACATTTTTACTTCACAAACACCTTTCCCTGCACGGGTCTCCCTCCGCGTTGGTTTAATTCGACGTTCGGTGAGTACTATGCCATATTTTTTCGATCGGTTCCTGTCACCTTTCTGGCTCCCAACCGACTGCGGCCTTCCCTCTCCCTATTTTTCAGTTAGTCACACATAGCCTGCAGTGTCCCTCTGTGACAGTCTGCTTGGCTATTAGCACTAGTGGAACAGGGACTTCCACGATTACCGGTGCCGCCAGGGCCTCTGTAGATTCAGGTCCTTTACTTTCCTCAGTACCTTCGCGCAGTAATACCCCATCGCTACCATCTGTACCCCCTTCAGGCCATCCTGCGGTTTCAGATGCCACAGGTACCCCTCCCCCTGCGGTACCCTGATGCCATCCTACCTACATCATTCTATCAGTGCCATCTATGTTTATACATGGCACTGATTTATTTCCTTAGCTTTATCAGTGCTAGCGTTGCCAGAATGGATGCCATCGACGAACACTTGTATCGTCTCTTCCATCCATAATCGGGTCAATGCCACCGCTACCCGGGGCACTCCATCGCTGTTGGGGGTCAGTTCTATCGATGCCATCCATCTATTATGGATGTCAGATTTTCCATCGATACCAGGCTATTTTCCATCGATGCCAGGCTGTTTTTCAGGCATGGCATCTGTGCCAGGCTGTTTTCCATCGATGCCAGGCTGTTTTTTAGGCATGGCATCGGTTGCCAGGCTGTTTTCCATCGATGCCAGACTGTTTTCCAGGCATGGCATCGGTTGCCAGGGTGTTTCCATCGATGCCAGGCTGCTTTCCTGGCATGGCATCGGTGCCAGGCTGTTTTCCATCGATGCCAGGCTGATTCCAGGCATGGCATCGGTGCCAGGCTATTTTTCCATCGATGCCAGGCTGTTTCCAGGCATGGCATCGGTGCCGGGCTGTTTTCCATCGATGCCAGGCTGATTCCAGGCATGGCATCGATGCCGGGCTGTTTTCCATCGATGCCAGGCTGTATTCCAGGCATGGCATCGATGCCAGGCTGTTTTCCATCTATGCCAGGCTGATTCCAGGCATGGTATCGATGCCGGGCTGTCTTCCATCGATGCCAGGCTGATTCCAGGCATGGCATCGATGCCAGGCTGTTTTCCATCGATGCCAGGCTGTTTTCCAGGCATGGCATCGATGCCAATGCCAATTCCCTGCATGGCAGCCATGCCAGTGCCAATTCCCTGCATGGCAGCCATGCCAGTGCCATCTCCCTGCATGGCAGCCATGCCAGTGCCTTTTCCATGCATGGCAGCCATGTCAACATTGATTCCATTGGTGCTCATATCCATGGCATGAATGCCATGGGAGTCATTGTTGCCCGAGTCGATCCAATCAATGCCGTCGATTGCCCCGTGGCCATACTGCAGATTTTGTCGGTGCCCGCTTCCATACATCGATGATCTCAACACCCACGTCATTCCCATCGGCATCTTCTATGTTTTATTGATGCGGTCATTGACTCCGTCAATGCCCATATCATTTTTTCCGAAACAGCAATGTTTTTTGATTACCGTCAATGTCGACATAACACCGCCACACAATGCCCTCCCCTGAACACAGTGCTCCATGCTTTGGGTCCTTATTAAAGCCCATATCAGGAGCAGAGCAGGCATGCTGACAGCCATCATCGATCGCCATCCAGGACAGCGAGGGCTTACATCTCGCCGCTGTGGAATGACCAGGTCGAGCACTGTGGCATGCATCATCACCAACCCGGTGACCGTCTGCCACCGACGCCATTCAACGCATTGCGGCTATTCTTCTCGATGCTGGACGATGTTGGGGCCGAGCAACATCACCACTGCCAACGGCACACCGGATCGAGGTTTGCAGAATTCTGCACTGGCGTCAAGAGACATCGAGCCGCTGCGACAATGGTTGACTTCATGAGTTCGTCAATTGGCTCCCTGTTCCCAGGCGTACCCCACCGACATCGGTGCAGGGTTCTGGCCCTCCGCTCATTACGGTCTAAGCGCCAGCTACGCCCAGCCTTGTCTCCTTTATACCTGCGCCACCATACCAGGTATCAGAGTTGAGACGGACGTTAACGTCCACAGGCTACTCCGAGAGGACTCCGGAAATCCACGGAAGCCAGCAATCTTCACCGGCTCATCCTTCGGCGGTTCACGTCGGATGGTAAGTACCCGCTTCTGCGGCATTCCCATTGAAATGTGTTCTCTAATTCTAGCCACATGCTTAGAAAAGTTCTAGGTCATGTACTTTCCAAGAATTGTATTAGTGTCACATATCGCTATGCCAGCTATGTCAGCCACAATACCAGGAGAACCTCTCTTTCCTTTTCTTTGGGTTTTGCTTTCAGGAGGTGCCTGTCCTCCCTTTTTCAGCAACATGGCTTCTGCAACTGGATTATGCTCTAGCCTTTTTGGTTCCTGTTTCAGTACCAAAAGTCCAGGTGCATTTACGTGTTCTGCCTAAAACACGACGATCCAGCACATGCTGCCTCAAACTACTACCAGTCCAACCTCGAAGCCTGATATGGGTCTCGATGTCTCCTTGTAACAGCACTTAGAAATCGGGGTAAGACTTTACCGCTCTCCACTCCCGTGGGAGGATACACTGGATATCCACATTACATCAAACCCCCTTCCAGTTGGAGACACCTCCCGGATTTTCCACTAGCCGGATATCAGAAGCAGTCTCCCGGTACACTCCCCTACACGCTTCAAAGCGCAGAGGGGGAAGACGGGGGTTGGGGAGTTTAATTACATTTCTTTCTTTCAAACAGAAAAGTAGTTACTCTCCACCCATCTTGGACCTCAGAATACCAACCTTTCTTCAGAAGGCACAGGTAAAATGGTATCTCTCCTTACCATATTTCCAAAACACAGTAAGTACATTATCTCTATTCTTCCTATGTGCCTCATGGTGAGTCAACGATCTACAATTCCAAGCTCTGCCGGGGGGCACCAGCTTCGCAACTGAGGTATTTCTTTGACTCAATATCGGTGAATGCTGTTTCTCTACGGAGTCCAACATCATTCACGCTTTCCTTGCATGGACAGCTGCATAACCTAGTCTATTTCCTGCTCATGCTCGCATTTTACTTCAAGTTGAAAGTTTGACCACAAATCTTCTCAACCCAATATGTGTCTATTCCGCTCCAAGCAGTTACGCATAAACTTCCTGGATCTTGTACCATGAGTTTATACCCTTATGCCTTCTAATACTGCCTCTGCAACAATTCTTTATGCATACAGACAGACAGCATTGGGACAATGTGCTTTCCAACATACAAGCATACGCAACATCCTAGCTGCTCTGCAATGAAGCTGCACAGCTTTATCCTTAGCCCTTGCTCACTTATGCATCCTCGGGCACTGTTTCTCAGACACTTACTGAACGCACTAGCAGACCTTCTCCAGATAGGTCCATCCTCTCGAATGATCTTGGACATGTGTAGCAAGAGAAATCTTCTAGAGTGGAGGTCAACCGCACTTGCCCTCTGCTTCCGAATCGAACCAGACGGTGCACAGATTCTACTACCTACACATGGTTTCACTGCATTCACATTACGCCTTTCTTCCATCAAGGGCCTCCTAAATGTGCCTCTTCCGCTACCTCTCATAACCAACACTCTTATGCTGAGCCGGGACGGAGTTCACTGTTCCTCAGGCCCTCGTCCTGCCCGAGACCAGTATGCTTCCCATACTTCATAGCCAAACCTCTCGTGAACCTACAACAGGACAGAGGAACAATAGTCCTCTTAGCCCTATATAGGCTTCGACAAGTATGGTTTCCTATATTCCTCGACCTCTCGATCAGAGACCAATTCGCCTGGGCACAGCGCCCACTCTCGTAACTCGGAATCAGGACAAGTTGCGTCATCCCAGCCTTACAACTCTTGCCCTGACAGCTTGAATGTTGAAATTCTGCAACCCACTTAATCTTTCAACACAAGTCTCTAAAGTTCTCGTAGCTTCATGAAAGCCTTCCACACGTAAACCTTACCACTTTTAGTGGACTAGATATTTACCAAGTGGTGCACACAAACAGGTTTTCACCTTTTTTCTTGCCCCACTCCTTCTGTACTAGATTACTTATATCACCTTTCGGATTCTGTTCTCCAGACATCCTCTGTAAGAGTACACCTAAATGCCTTAGCGGCATATCACGGGAAATATGGGATACGCCAATAACAGTGTGACCTCTAGTATGTCGGTTTATGAGAGGCTTCCTTCACCTTAAGCCCCCCATTCGACCACTGCTCATTAAATGGGATCTAGTGTGATACATTCCTGCGACAAGAAATTTCTTTCCTAACAAGTATTTCTAGTAGCCATTCCATCGGCTACGAGGGTCAGTGAGTTGCAACCTCTTGTCACATACTCACCCTACATAAGGTTCCTGCACGACACAGTAGTCCTTTGCACTCACCCCAAATTCCTACCAAAAGTAGTAACAGATTTTCACTTACTCAGTCAATAGTTCTTGCCTGCTTTCTTTTTCAAGACCTCTCTCTCTAGCCAAGGAGAGAGAGTCTTATACACCTTAGACTGACAACGTGCACTAGCTTTTTCCCTGAACCGCACGGCAGTCCATAGGACGTCCAACCAACTCTTTGTTTCTTTTCACATAAAATGAACCCAAGAGTCGCGGTAGTAAGGCGGACTCTCTCCGACCGACTAACAGTCTGTATCGAATTCTGTTATGAAAAAGCAAACGTTCCTCTCCAAGGGTGAATAACAGCACACGTAGTAACGGCGATGTCTAAATCAGTAGTACACTATCGTTCAGTGCCCATTATTACCATATATAAAGCTGCAACATGGAGTTTCCTTCACACCTTTGCAGCTCTTTATTGCTAGGGCAAAGAAAAACGACAAGATTCGATCTTTAGACAATCTGTCTTACAGAACTTGTTTCCAATATATTCCCAACTCCTTCTACATCCAACCTGCTGTGATCTTCGGCTGCCTCATTTTCACCAACAATTCTTCACTGTTGCTTCACTACAAAATGACTCAGCCTCTAGCTTGCTAATCACCCATATGTGAGGACTAGCATCCTGCTTGTCCTGGGATAAAGCAAAATTGCTTACCTTGTAATAGGTGTTATCCCAGGACAGCAGGATGTAGTCCTCACAGAACCCACCCGCCACCCCGCGGAGTTGGGTCCGATACATTTTATTATTTTCTTTTATATTTTCGCTTACGCATAATGCTACAAACGAGACTGAAGGGGAGACCCCTGTGGACGCAGGGATCATAGCATGCTGAGCATGCTCAGTGTGCCAGTGTCAGTCAAAGCTTTTAGAAACTTTGACAGAAAGTTTTCCGTCTTAGGGCTCCATTACCGATGTCACCCATATGTGAGGACTACATCTTGCTGTCCTGGGATAACACCTATTACAAGGTAAGCAATTTTGCTATCCAGTATTGGAAATGTAGCCAATTCTGGGAGCTCTGCTGTGATGGTTATTATTGAACAATGGGAAGAATGTGTTAAAATGATTGTGCATCATAATAGGATATGTTGTTTTAATACTTGTCTCCCTGTTGTACGGGTCCCCCATTTTTTTAAAAATGACTTATTTCCTATAGTCTCATTTATAGTTTGATTTAGAGCCTCAAAGAGTTTATGGGGAAGACTGTCATCCAAGAGTCCAACTGTAATTGTTTATTTAAACAGATGCCTGATTTATACTTGTTTTTTGTGCAAATGTGTGTATTCATAAATGTTTAATTACTTGTTTAAGTGTTTTAATATATTAAGTTACTAAATAGTGAAAATGGATAAGGAAGTCCTGGATTGTTTTTCCTTAACTGAAGATAGTGATAATTCTATTTGTCTTGAACTTTAGTTGTCAAGACAACAGAATAGAAATTGAGGGTTACTTTAAATCATTTAGTTGGCATTTGCATAAAAATGACAGCAGTTCCTTAGTACAGGGTTACTGTCTTCTATCTGTAACACAGTGAAAAATGTGTTCCAAACCAATTTGAATGAGTTTTCCATGGGCTCAAATTATGCCTGCAGGATTGTTGCACATGTCCCCTATATAGGTTTCTAGGATAGTGTGGTCAATTCCTCCTATGAACATACATCTTCTATGCAGGATATACTTGCCATCCAGAAGGTTTGAATCAAAAACTGTTGGGTTCTTCCAGTTCTTGAAGCCAGTTGTTCAATCCTTAGTACATGCTAAAATGAAAAAGTCTTACTAATATTTGCCATAAATGTTTGTTCCCCCCCTCAGCTTCAGTGTGGTCTCCTCATTACTTTAGTTCATACTTGTATGAGAAATTTGTTTTGTAAACTTGGTACAGAATGATAGGTATTAAAGGTTCCTCTTCATCCAGTCAGATCAGTCCATACAAACGGGTTATGCCTACCAACCAGCAGATGAAGATAAAGACCAACAAGTTCACCAACATCGCCCCTTATATGTATCTGTGTTGACCTCAGCCTCCTAGTATTCTCTGTCTCCAGCAGAGATGGTTGACAAGCATTCCTTGCTATGGACTAAGGCCTTATAGACTGAATAGGAATTAATAAAATTGGCAGGCAGCTCCTGAGGTGAAAGACCAGTTTCTCTCACTCCCTCAACTGACCAGGTCTTTCTGACACAGGAGTTAAAAAAAAAAAAAAAAAAAGAGAGACAATTAGCTCCTGATATGAAAGCCTTGTGCCCCCTCCCTCAGTTGAGCAGGGCTGGAGCCAGGAGGGGCTTCCAGGCTTGTCCTATTAGGATTGTCCTATTAGGTCAGACTAGGTTTTCCTTGCCTACCTCTGCCTCAGCGCCTCCCTGCTTTTTTTCCTTCTTTCAGCCCCCCCCCCCCCCCCATTTCTTTAGAGGTGTGTCCATCAAATGATACAAAAAAATCATGATCCACGGTGTATTTATTTGGGTTGTAAAATTTTGGTACTTTAGCCTCTACTGTCAGTATCAATGCTATGGTAGTGACATGTGAACCATCAGGGAGAAACAAAAATTCCCCAGGTGTCACGAAAGATGGATTTGCTGCTCGTTTGGGTGGATAGAAATCTGAAGGTGCTTGTGGCCTCGTGTAGAGCAGGGGTGGAGAAGGTTCAAGTGGACTTTCATAATTGCAGTGTTGTCAACGCTGGGATGTGGTCTTTGTCTCAAGTAACTTTTGGACAAATGGAGGCCAGGTGGGAAGACTGGCTTATGGGTCAGATAGTGTCCATTCAAAAAGTAAAAGTGAAACGATTTTTTCAGCAGGCTAAGAGAGGAGGGCTTATTTGGGCTTGATGCTGTAGTTTAGGATTTGCTGACAGAGGCAGTTCTGTATGTTTTCTTCCATGGCCCTTATAAGGAGAATGATTCATAGGATTTAGGGGCATCCAGTTCTGGTGATTGTAGTGGCTTCAGACTGACCAAGGTGCCCTTGGTATGTGGGCCTTGTGCGGTTATTGCAAGGGACACAGTTGAGACTTCAGCATCACAGGGAACTCCTTTTACAAGGTCCGGTCCTGCATGAAAATCCTGCTCGATTTTGTATTCCAAGTTGGTCCTTAAGAGGGCTCATCTTTAAAAAAAAAAAAAAAAAAAAAAAAAAAAAAAGACATCCTCATGTGGTAGTAAATAGTCTTTCATGGGCTAGGAAGTCATCTACTTCTATGGTGTATATTCAGATTTGGAGTATTTGAACAGTTGAGTCTTAGACAGAAGTGCCAGTGGTACTGGATTTTGTGCAGGAAGGTCTTTCTAAGGGCATGGTGTTTTAAGTCCTTGAAGATACAGGTCACAGCTATTTCATGCATCTGTGGTTGTATTTTGGGTAGATCTTTCTTCTGGCATCCCGAAGTGATGCATTTTATGTGTGGGGCGACGGTATGTTCATCGGCTGGTTCAAGTCCAGTTCCTTCTTGGGACCTGAATTTAGTGCTAGCCTTTTTGTCAGGTTCTTAGTTTGAACATGTAAAGGGAATTTCACTAAAACCACTTGAAGGTGGTCTTTCTGGTGGCTATTTGTTTGGCAAGGAGGATATCGGAGTTGCAGGGACTTGCAGAGAAACTTTTTTGATGATTACAACCGATGGAGTCAGGAATTCACACAGTGCCTTCTTTCTGCCCAAAGTGATTACAGCCTTTCATCTGAATCAGACTGTCTGCTTTCATTTAGGGAACATACGAATGTAGCAGAATACAGTTTGCTTCATAGTTTGGCTGTGAGGAGAGTTCTTTTGAGATATCTCAAGGTTACAAATTCATTCAGGAGGTCAGATATCTGTCAGGTACAATAGAGTTAGGAAGGATGAGACAGGAGTATATGTGGATAGTGATAAGGTAAAGCCTTATCCAAGGAGATTCGAGCACATTCCTCTAGAGTTCAAGCAGCTTCATGGGCAGATTCACCATTGCCTTCTCTGGATATTTGTAGAGCAGTAACTTTGTCCTCCTTGCATTCTTTTTCAAAGCATTGTTTATCCTTTGAATGTTAGCATCAGAGAAGATGACTCATTTGTTTGACGTGTTAAGAGCAGTGTCCCATCTTGAGGAATAGCGTGGGTTCATCCCCTTCATCTGGACTGGTCTGCATGAAAGAGAAAAATTAGTTCTTAACCGATAATTTCCTTTCCTTGAGTCCAGGCAGATCAGTCCAGGACCCTCCCTACACTGCTAAACATAATTGTAGTTGGATTATGAGATGGAGGGAATGTGTTATTTCTATAGAGTAGGTGAGTGCACAAAAAATTGTAAATACTGTTTCTTACTAGTTATTTCTTTTTTTGGAAGTCCCCTGGTTTATGATTAAATGAAGATGACAGATTTATAGTTTTTTCCTATAGTGAACTTGTTACAGATAATAGTGGCAGGCTTAGGTCAGCATGGATGCATATAAAGGGTGATGTCAGCAAACCTGCTTGTATCCATCTGCTGGTTGCTGGGTATAACCCATTTGTCTAGCCTAGTCTAACTGGACTCAAGGAAAGGAAATCAGGTAAGAACTAATTTCTCCTTATCTTAAAATATTACTTTACTAAAGACCTCTAGACTGAGGCATTATTGCTAATTTTTCAGATTCTTAAACATGACTGGTGTAATGGGTATTGGAGTGAGGTATTTGCTTTGCAGTCCAGATTATGCAAAACAAGCTAAGAAAATAATACGGACTACTGCTTATGAGAAACTATAAAAAGCTATATTTTCAGAAAATATATGCTCAAAACCAAACGCTTGTGAGGGATGCTTGGGAACAAATAAAACAGATTATAATAAAATACGGGAGATTGAGTGTCTTCCGTCTCTCTTCAGCTCTGGTCAGCAGTCTCTCTCCTGTCCCACCTTGAAATTGTATATTTCCTAGCGTGTAGCAGATGGACTCAAAACAAGTGGGATATAGTGTGCTCGTGCTAGCAGTTGGAGACGATCTGACGTCAGCATGGGTACATATACCCCCACAGGAAGTGCAGCAATTCAGTAATTTCCGCTCCAAAGCAGTTTGGAGCTCCCTCACGCTCGCTGAGTGTGTTTCCAAATTCTACACGACTAAATTCATAGAAGAAAACCTACCTGAAGACGAGCCCCGCACTCCTGCGGTGATACCAGTCGGTCCCTCCCCCAGTTGAGTTTCCCGAGGCGATTTCCGTGGTCCCTCGGAGGTAAGTGCCTCGGTCCGGTGGCCGGCTTGCGGCAGGGACCTAGCCCCCGAGTGAGAAGGGCTCGGGCGCGGCATAGAGGCAGCCTCAGTCCCGGCGTGGACTTGACCCCTGAGCGAGACGAGTTCGGGTGCGGTCCAGAGGCAGCGGATGCACTTCCTCGAGCGCGGCGGTGATGGTACTTACCCTCTCCCCCCGCAGCCGGAGACCGCCCGGGTCGCAACCGGGAAGCGCCGAAGACAAGGTAAGGCATACATCTTTACTTGGTCTCCGAGGACGTGAGGATTCGCAGAGTCTGCCTAGGTGGCAATCCGCCACAGAGGTCGCAATTTTTCTGCCTGGTTTGTTAGGCGCACGCTGTTAGGCGCACGCTGTTAGGCGCACGCTGTTAGGCGCACAATGTAAAGCGCACGTTCATAGGTGCCCGCTGATAAGCGTCCGTTCCTAGACGCACATGGAGCGTAAGAGAGCCTAGGCATCAGCGGAGCTGGCCCCTCCAACATCAGACATGAGCCTCTGCTCGGCATGCAACCTCAGAGCCACACAGAGCGAGGAAGCAGACTCCCTATGTGCCCAATGTGAAGAGGCCCTGGGAGTTCCAGGCCAGGACTGGTCACAGCCCAGCGTACTTGCCAGTTCCTCAGGGAACACCCCGGACCTAGCCGGCAGTAGTGAGCAGCCGGGGACCCCTAGGGACCTGGTACCCCTCAGACCAGATCCTGCTTCGCTCTCCTGGGTGGAATTATTCAAGGGGATTCATGCCTTTGTCTCAATGCAGGCTGCTCCCCGAGCGGGTCCATACATACCAGATGACCCGGCCCCTGGACCCTCAAGGCCTAGGCATGGCCACGCGCCACCCGGGACCCCCCACTTTTCACAAGTTATTCATCCTTAAAAGAATCAGACCACTTTTCCACTCCCAGGACTTCAGAACAATTCTACAAGCAATAATCTTTTCCAAGCTGGATTATTGTAATTCCATTCTACTAGGTCTCCCTGCCTCTCATACAAAACCTTTACAGATGGTACAGAATACAGCTGCCAGAATTCTGACCAATTCCAGGAGATTCGACCACATCACCCCTATTCTGAAAGCCCTTCATTGGCTACCTATTCACTACAGAATTATGTATAAGTCCATCACCACCATTTTCAAAGTCATCCATCAACTCGCACCGTTAAATTTACAAATTCCCTTTAAAAAACACACCACTGCCAGACCAACTAGGGAATGCTACAAAGAATCACTACTGGTTCCACAAGCCAAAACCTTCCAAAACAAATCACTCGAAGACAGAGCACTATCAACAGCAGGACCACGTTTATGGAACTCCATCCCATCCGAGCTTCGCCAGGAACCGTGCTTACTAACTTTTAGGAAAAGGCTTAAAACCTGGCTTTTTAAAAAAGCCTATCAGAGCTCAAACTGATTCATGTTACCTCCATCCCATAATTTCACCATCACAAACTACCATCATCCCTTAATACCAGTGCAAATACCATCACTCTATCATCTAGAAAAGGGAAGTGATTATCCCCTTGTACAGGTCCTTGGTGAGACCTCACCTGGAGTATTGTGTTCAGTTCTGGAGACCGTATCTCCGAAGAGACAGAGACAAGATGGAGGCGGTCCAGAGAAGGGCGACCAAAAAGGTGGAAGGTCTTCATCAAATGACTTATGAGGAGAGATTGAAGAATCTAAATATGTACACCCTGGAGGAAAGGAGGAGCAGAGGTGATATGATACAGACTTTCAGATACTTGAAAGGTTTTAATGATCCAAAGACGACGACAAACCTTTTCCGTAGGAAAAAAAACAGCAGAACGAGGGGTCACAATTTGAAGCTCCAGGGAGGAAGATTCAGAACCAATGTCAGGAAGTATTTCTTCACGGAGAGGGTGGTGGATGCCTGGAATGCCCTTCCAGAGGAAGTGGTGAAGACCAGAACTGTGAAGGACTTCAAAGGGGCGTGGGATAAACACTGTGGATCCATAAAATCAAGAGGCCGTCAATAAAGAGTGGGTGGCTCGCCAGAATGACGGCTACTGCCTGGAGATAATACCCTTATTCAATAAACATACACATTGTTACTGTGACTCCAACATCGCTCTAAGCTACAACAGCAAGAGGAAAAGTGGAAAAAAGGATTCGCACTCACAAAGCGGGGAGTAGCTGGCTTGTTACGGCGGTTACTACCCCAAACCAAATAAGCCTGATACTTCACTTTCAACCCATATCCAGCATAGCTCTCTGCTTCAACGGCAGGGGAGAAGAAAAACTGATACTTCACGCATATCCAGCATAGCGCTCTGCTTCAACGGCAGGGGAGAAGAAAAACTGATACTTCACGCATATCCAGCATAGCTCCCTGCTTCAACGGCAGGGGAGAAGAAAAACTGATACTTCACGCATATCCAGCATAGCTCCCTGCTTCAACGGCAGGGGAGAAGAAAAACTGATACTTCACGCATATCCAGCATAGCTCTCTGCTTCAACGGCAGGGGAGAAGAAAAACTGATACTTCACGCATATCCAGCATAGCTCTCTGCTTCAACAGCAGGGGAGAAGAAAAAAGGATTCGCACTCACAAAGCGGGGAGTAGCTGGCTTGTTACGGCGGTTACTACCCCAAACCAAATAAGCCTGATACTTCACTTTCAATGCATTTCCATCATAGCTCCCTGCTTCAACGGCAGGGGAGAAGAAAAACAACCAATAAGGGCTGAATAACATAGTCTGGGTAAAACAAATAAGCATGGGTGTAGCTTGCTTATTGCGGCGGTTACTTCCCCTACTACCCCTAACTAATCAAGCTTGATATTTCACTTGGATATGCAGCTCCATCACTGCTCTCTACATTAATGGTGGGGGTGGAAGGGAAATAGAACCAAAGAGCTAAGAGAAACAGATAAGTATGAGAAAAAATGTGTGAAGCTTGCTGGGCAGACTGGATGGGCCATTTGGTCTTCTTCTGCCGTCATTTCTATGTTTCTATGTTTCTATCTACTAAATCTTCATCTTCATTCAGTCCACGACTTCATTGAGACATGTATTTAACTTTATATATTGTGTAAATATTCTCTGTAAAAGTGTTTTTATTAATTCATTCTATTCTCTTTTTATTAACTCATTCTATCTCTTCTTCATCCTCCTCTCCCAGTTGTTTACTTCCTTGTTCATTGTAACTACAATTCCTGCACCAGTTTAGTTGCTTAAGTTTTCTGTTCAATGCACGACTTGTTAAATGTAAACCGGCTTGATGCGATCCCTGGTCGCGAAAGCCGGTATAGAAAATAATAAAATAAATAAATAAATAAATAAAATGATTGTTTTATGTAGTTGTTTTGTTTAACTGTTTTATGTAAAGCCTTGGGCGTCTACTTAAGCCTTTGGCGTTTTTCTGTTACATGTAAACCGGATTGATTTGTATATCTTACAAGAACTTCGGTATATAAAAATAAAAAATAAATGAAATAAATAAATAAACTTATGGGGTTTCAGATTGCCCTGAAGAAGACGACGAGTCCCCCGAGGAGGGAGAACTTCCCTCGGGGGTTGAGCCATATCTGACCATGAGGCGCTTCTTTTTGAAAGGGGATCTCCCAGGCCTGATCTCTCAATGCATGTTGGAACTGGCTCTTCCAGGCCATGATGCCCCAGAGGAACCGAGAATGAACCCCCTGTTGGAGGGCCTGCGCCAAACGTCTCACCATTTTCCCCTCCTACAAGTAGCTCAACAGTTAATCGATCTGGAATGGAATACGCCGGAGGCCTCATTCAAAGGGGGTCGGGCCTTGGCTGGCATGTACCCCTTAAACCAGGCAACCAAGGAGAAGCTGGCGTGCCCCCAGGTTAGACGCCATAGTTAGCGCAATTGTGAAGCACACCACCATTCCGGTGGAGGGGGGATGGCCCTCAAGGATACACATGACGGCGCATGGACACCATTCTGAAACAAGCCTTTGAGGTGGCAGCCATGTCCCTACGGATTGCGACCTGCTGCACCGTGGTGACACGTTCCTGTTTATCACAGGCTAGGAGCAACACCCCGGGAGAAGAAATGGAATCAGCTTTCTCATTCCTCACTGATGCAGCCTCCGACCTAGTCTGTACGGCAGCCAAGGGAGTGTCATCCTCAGTGGCGGCCAGGAGACAGCTCTGGCTACGTAATTGGTCGGCCGACTCCTCCTCCAAGACACGCCTCACGAGAATGCCCTTTGAGGGATCCCTCCTGTTTGGCAGTGACCTTGAGAAACTGGCCAATAAATGGGGCGCTTCTCCATTACCCCGTCTACCAGAAGACCGGTCAAGGAGGAACCAGCGCCCCTTCCCCAGACCATCCAGAGGTAGAAACTCTCAGCGCTTCAACCCTTACAGGACTCGCTACCAAGCACCTCGTTCGCAGGCCAGGAACCAGTCCTTTCGGCCTAAGCACAACAAGAGGGGAACCGGCTCGGGTTCGGGTCCCGGCCGTACCCCACAATGACAATCAGCCGACCCATCCAGGGGTCGCGGCCATAGGGGGCAGGCTATCCCTCTTCTACCGCAGGTGGGTAGAGATTACCTCGGATCAGAGGGTCCTCGCCATCATCCGAGAGGGGTATTACCTGGATTTTCTTCGGCTTCCGCCGGATAAGTTTGTGGAATCTCCTTGTTCGCCCATCAAGAGGACGGCCCTAGAAGTCACTTTGCGGAGGCTCTTGTCCCTAAAGGCCATAATCCCAGTGCCTGCAAGGGAGATGAATTCTGGGCATCATTCCATTTATTTCATCGTGCCCAAGAAGGAGGGCACTTTCCGGCCCGTCCTGGACCTCAAGTCAGTCAACCGATACCTACGGGTCCCCAGCTTTCGCATGGAAACTCTGCGGTCTGTCAAAAATTCAGTACAGCCAGGGTAGTTTCTCACATCCCTAGATCTGTCGGAAGCCTACCTGCATATCCCAATCCATCGGGATCATCAGCGCTATTTACGTTTCAAGGTCCTGGACCAGCACTTCCAGTTCCGAGCTTTATCCTTCGGGTTAGCCACCGCGCCGCGGACCTTTACCAAAGTCATAATAGTAGTGGCAGCATCCCTCAGGAAGGAGGGAATCCTCGTCCATCCCTACATGGACGATTGGCTGATCCGGGCAAAGTCACCAGAGGAGAGCCGCCAGGCAACCAACAGTGTTATAGCTCTTCTGGAAAGCCTAGGATGGGTTGTAAACTTGAACAAGAGTTCCCTACAGCCTTCTCAGTTGCTGGAATACCTAGGAGTCTGATTCGACACCCAGGAAGACAAGGTCAGCCTGACCTCCAAGAGAAGATCAAAGCTCCGGAATCGTCTGCAAGCCCTGCTGAGCGCCACTCGGCCCACAGCTTGGGATTACTTACAGGTCCTCGGCCTTATGGCATCCACTCTGGAGGTGATACCATGGGCGCGGGCTCATATGAGACCATTACAACGCGCCCTCCTATCTCTATCACAGAACTACACCACACACCTACCTCTACCAGCCAGAGTGCGGAATCAGATACGGTGGTGGTTGCAGCCCGGCCACATGAGCCGGGGGTCAAGAATGTCCTCCCCAACCTAGACCCTGCTCACTACGGATGCCAGCCTGAACGGATGGGGGGAGCACATTGCGAAGAACTCACCGCCCAAGGGCGGTGGAACAGAGAAGAGTCGGGGTGGAACATCAACCGACTAGAGGCACGGGCAGTCAGGCTAGCGTGCCTACGATTTGCCCACAGACTTCGCAACAGAGCGGTCAGAGTGATGTCAGACAACGCCACCACGGTGGCATACATCAACCGACGGGGCGGAACCAGAAGCCAACAGGTATCCCTAGAAATAGCCCCCCTGATGACTTGGGCGGAAGCAAATCTCCTGGACATCTCCGCTGTCCACATCGCCGGGAAGGACAACACCACGGCAGACTTCCTCAGCAGAGAAAGCCTAAATCCAGGGGAATGGCAGCTGTCGCCCACAGCTTTCCAGATGATTATGGATCGGTGGGGGACGCCGGGCATGGACCTACTAGCGGACAGGTCCAACGCTCAAGTACCCAGATATTTCAGCCGCAGGCGGGATCCTCTATCCCAGGGGATCGATGCCCTGGTACAGCCATGGCCTCAGGGGATCCTGCTATATGCCTTTCCTCCATGGCCCCTGCTGGGTGCCGCTATACACAAGATTCAGCGGCACAGAGGCCTAGTTCTTCTAGTGGCCCCGGACTGGCCAAGAAGACCCTGGTACGCAGACATGAGAAGACTACTGGCAGGGAATCCACTACCCCTGCCTCCACACAGGGACCTGCTGCGGCAAGGTCCCATCCTCCACGAGGATCCAGCTCAATTCTCTCTTATGGTCTGGCCCTTGAGAGGGCTAGATTGAAGAAACGAGGATACTCAGGGCCGGTAATAGATACCCTCCTCCGAGCACGCAAGTTCTCCACATCACTAACATATATAAGGATCTGGAGAGTATTTGAAGCCTGGTGCGAAACTCACGGCACCAATCCACATGCCGCTAAGATCCCTATCATTTTGGATTTCATGCAAGATGTACTTCAGAAGGGTCTGTCCCTTAGTTTCATCAAAGTTCAAGTGGCAGCGCTATCCTGCTACGGTCCCCGGAGCGACGGCAACAGCGTCGCCACACACCCAGACGTTTCACGTTTCCTGAAAGGAGTCAAACACATTCGCCCGCCACTGAAGTGGCCGGTGCCCCTGTGGAACCTCAACCTAATGTTGGAATTTCTAGCGGGATCCGCCTTCAGATCCCTTCGAGGCCTGTCTCTCCGTTTGTTGACCTTGAAGTTGGTGTTCTTGCTGGCTGTATGTTCAGCACGCCGCATCTCAGAGCTACAAGCACTGTCCTGCCGTGATCCGTTCCTCAGAATCACTCCAGAGGCTATCCATCTTCGCACAGTCCCTTCTTTCTTACCCAAAGTAGTCTCACAATTTCACCTCAACCAAACCATATCCTTGCCAACCATGGAAGGTTTGAAGAAGTCTGAAGAAGGTCGAATACTGCGTCATCTCGACATCGGCAGAATACTGGCCAGATACTTGGAAATGTCAGAAGCAGTACGTCCTTCACAGCGGGAAGAAGCAAGGAGAAGCGGCCTCACGGCCCACCATCACCCGCTGGATCAAAGAAGTTATCAAGGCGGCCTACGTAGAGGCGGGAAAACCACCACCTCTACAGGTCAAGGCTCATTCTACCAGAGCGCAAGCAGCCTCTTGGGCAGAAACTAGGATGCTGTCGCCTGCAGAGATATGTAAAGCGGCGACGTGGTCCTCCCTCCATACCTTCTCCAGATTCTACCGTCTGGACGTTCAGGCCAGGGAGGACACAGCATTTGCGAGGGCAATCCTAAACGGACCTCGTGCAGCCTCCCGCCCAGTCCGGGAGTAGCTTTTGTACATCCCACTTGTTTTGAGTCCATCTGCTACACGCTAGGAAATGTTGAGATTACTTACCTGATAATCTCCTTTTCCTTAGTGTATGCAGATGGACTCAGCATCCCGCCCGGCTGCCGGTATACATGGGGATTCGCCGACTCACGGTAAGCCATGTTTTTCTTATATAGGGCGTCCACCCTACCGGGTGTCGACGCCTTCCGGTTGAGAACACTGGCTCAGGGTAATCGATCGGTCAGTCACACATGTATCCATAAAGCTTTGCAAGGAAGATTACTGAATTGCTGCACTTCCTGTGGGGGTATATGTACCCGTGCTGACGTCAGATCAGTCTCCAACTGCTAGCACGAGCACACTATATCCCACTTGTTTTGAGTCCATCTGCATACACTAAGGAAAAGGAGATTATCAGGTAAGTAATCTCAACATTATGTACTTGGCTGGAGCATGCTTAGAACCATTTCCCTTGTTCTAACTCCCGAGGTTTTGCCAAAATTAAGGAAAAACTGTGTATATTCCATGGACCACACTGAATCGCTATCTTGTACAGACATTCTCTCACAAGTGTGACCACTAGCTTTGCACTTTATCTAAACCTAACCAAAAATCAGCATATGTTTCAGGTAACAAGTAATCATTACTGTTAAATCACTATATAAAGGATCTGTAAATAGTCTACTTTTTAAAATATTAGTTTTGGTAAAAACCAGGTTTTTCAGCTCTCAGCTTTTTGCAAAACTACTTATGCTGGGCTTGACTGATATAGCCAGTCAAGGTCAAGATTTAATTCTTAACCTGCTAGCTGGCTTTAAGTAAGTGGCAGTCTTACATTTTTTGTCATATCTCTATTTCCTGTACGTACCCGGATCAGTCCAGACAGTGGGTTGAGCCTCCTTTCCAGCAGGTGGAGACAGACTAAAACTTGCAGGATGCCCTATATCAGGACAGAGCCTATCCTCTAACCCTTCAGTATTCGTCTGTCTCCAGCAGGTGCAGCATCTCCCCTTCGGTTCTCTGCTGTAGGCTAGTCAGCCTCTTCTTTCTCTTTAGGCTCAAGCAAGTACTTCTTTTGGTTTTTGTTTTAAAAAAAAAAAAAAAAAAAAAAGGATCTCTGAAGGAAATTTCTGCCGCCTTTAGTGCTTTTCTGTTTTTTGTGTGGGAGACGTCCGTCTCCCAGCTCTTGCCCGGCTCAGGGGGGCTTGTCCCCTTTTGCAGGAGGGGATTCCCTGCATAGTCCTGAGTCCGTGGACGCTTCCAGGTGTGGGGACCGACGGTCTCTGGGCCTCGTTCCCCCTCTGGCTGCCGAGAGGGTTTTGAACCCGCTGCTGCGTTCAGTAAAAAAAAAAAAAAAAAAAGGAGTTAAAAAGTGTTAAACTTTCAATAAGTTGCAGGTACTCACCTACCTCTAACTTATTTGCAGCAGTTGACCAGCTTTTTAAATTTTTTCTGGTCAGAGTAGGGCTAGAACCGGCAGTCAGAGAAGCAGAAGGCAGCAGGTTTCCTGCCTGCTCTCTCCTGCTGTGCAAGCTGTTGATCAAGCTTTTTTTCAACTTTTTTTTCTGCAGCCGAGGTTTAGCTATGTCCCGGCTGACAGCCTGTCTTTCTTGTGGGCTGTCCTCTTCGCGTTTTTCGCGTCAGGGCCTCTGCACTGCTTGCCTGCCGGGTGGGGAAGGTCCCTCCTCAGCAGGACAAGCAAATTTAGCCCGGGGCTCCACTCCTCCCGGCATGGCTAGGCTTTTCCCGGGTCGGCAGAGCCCGGGAACGACCGCCATCTTGGATTTTTCATCGGGGCCGATTTCAGTGCTCCCTGGGGCTGGGGGGCCGGATAATTTTGATGTAACCCCCGATTTGGCCCCAGGAGGGGGGTCCTGACCTTCCCTCGTGCCCCGCCCCCCCCCCCCCCCCCCCCCCCCGGCAAATCCAGGGTCCCTTTTTTCGCAGATTTCATCCTCCTCATGCACAAATCTTATCTAGCTAGCCTGCATGAGCTGGATGAAAGCCTCCCCCCCCCCCCCCCCCCCCCGCTAAAAATCCCTCCTTCAGCGCCGTTGACCACTGGACCGGCCGCGGAGCCTCAGGGACCGGTGCGGGTGGTCCCAGGGGTGCCCCCCCCCCCCCCGGTGTCTCCCGGGTCCTCTGACCCCGCTGCTTCCTCGGATTCGGCGGATGCCCCCCCCCCAGAGGGGGATGACCCCACCCAGAGCCCTTTGTCTTTTTCGTAAGGAGGAGTTAGAGCCCCTCCTCCCTTTTGTTTTGGAGGAACTGGGTCTGGAAAGTCCCTCTGTGGATAATCTCATGGCCTCACTCCCTAAGGATATGAACCCGGTTTTGGGAGGGCTCCGGACTCCGGCCTCGGCCTTTCCCTTCCACCCCATGCTTAAGCTCCTTATCCTGCGGGAATGGGAGGCTCCTGAGGGTGCGCTCCGGGTGGGGCGTGCGATGGATAAGCTCTATCCCCTCCCGGAAGAGGGCTTGGAGCTGTTGCGATATCCATCTGTGGATTCTTATGTTTCTGCAGTGGCCAAGCACACCACGCTTCCGGTGGAAGGTTCCACGGCCTTGAAGGATTCACAAGATCGTAAGCTGGAGGCTCACCTGAAGCGCATCTTTGACGTCCTGGCCCTCGGGGTTCGGGCGTCTTGCTGTAGCAGTCTCATGATGCGGGTGGGCTTCCAGTGGGTCCAACAGTTACTTTATGCCCGGGAGCTTCCGCCAGGTGAGGCAGAACAAGCTGAACGTCTGGAGGCGGTAATCGCTTACGTGTCAGACGCCCTCTACGATTTGGTCCGTGTGCAGGCGAAGGCAATGGTTTTGGCAGTAGCTGCCCGGAGGCTCCTTTGGCTACGCCACTGGTCAGCTGATCAGTTTTCGAAGACCCGGCTGGGCACGCTTCCCTTCAAAGGTAAGATGCTCTTTGGCGAGGACCTCGACAAGCTTATGGACTCCTTGGCTGACAACAAGGTCCATAAGCTTCCAGAGGACCGCCCTAAGTTTTCTCGGTCCTTCGCGGCCTCTCGCTTTCGCTTCAGGGGTCAGCGTCGCTCCGCTTCTCGCTGGCGGGGCGGTGCTGCGAGGGGGATTTCTCGTGCGCAGTCCTGGTCGCAGTCCTTTCGTGGCAGGCGGCCTTTTCGCGAGGGCCAGCTCGTGCGTACCACCGCTAAACCTGCCATGCAGTGAAGTTCAGCCGACCCATTCCTCGGTCCCTTACCTCGGCAGACGCCTCTCCCCGTTTTTCGAGGAAGGGGTCAAAATCACGTCGGATCAGTGGGTCCTCGACATTATCAGAGACGGGTACGCTTTTGACCTCGTCAGGGAACTTCCAGATCTCTTTCTGTTCTCCCCTTGCGGCCGGGCCAAGAGGGATGCGGTGGTCCAGACTCTCTCCAAGCTTCTGGATCTGGGGGCGGTGGTCCCAGTCCCAAAAAGGGAAATTGGCGCCAGCCAGTATTCTATTTACTTCACCGTGCCAAAAAAGGACGGGTCCTTCCGCCCAATCCTGGACCTCAAGAGGGTCAATCGGGCCCTCAAGATCCCCCACTTCCGCATGGAAACCCTATGGGCGGTCATTGCGGCGGTCCATCCCGGAGAGTTCCTTGCTTCCCTCGATCTCGCAGAAGCATATTTTCATATTCCCCATCCACTGCGACTACCAGAAGTATCTCTGATTCCACATTCTCAACCAGGACTTCCAGTTTCGAGCTCTCCCCTTCGGCCTCGCGACCGCTCCTCGCACCTTCACGAAGGTCATGGTAGTAGTGGAGGCCTTGCGCCGGGAGGGGATTCTCGTCCATCCCTATCTGGATGATTGGCTCATCAGGGCCAAATCGGAGACCTCTTGCTGGCGGGCGGTGGATCGCGTCTTGGAGCTCCTTGCCTCTCTCGGGTGGATAGTGAACTTTTCCAAGAGCAAGCTTCAGTCCTCCCAGGAGTTGGAATTTCTGGGAGCACACTTCGACACCCGAGTAGGCAAGGTATTCTTACCTCGGGCGCGAGCCCTCAAGCTGATCGATCAGGTCCAGAATCTGATTGCGCTATCTTCCCCGACAGCCTTGGATTACCTCCAAGTCCTGGGCTCCATGGCTTCTACCATCGATCTGGTCCCCTGGGCCTGTGCTCATATGCGTCCGTTACAGAAAGCTTTGCTGTCTCGTTGGCAACCAGTGTCGGAGCAGTTCCACGTAGTCCTTCCATTCTTGGAGTCTACTACCGACGAATTACAGTGGTGGCTGTCTCTTCCTCATCTCCTGCAAGGGATGCCTCTTCAAGCTCCACAGTGGACGATAGTAACCACGGACGCCAGCCTGTTGGGCTGTGGTGCGGTCTGCCTTTCTCAGTCTACCCAGGGGACATGGTCCCAGACTCAGTCGCGCTGGCACATCAATAGACTGGAAACTTTGGCGGTCCGCCTGGCCCTTCAGGAGTTCCTTCCCCTGATCCGCGGCAAGGCGGTACGAGTCCTGTCCGACAACTCCACCACAGTCTCCTACATCAATCGCCAAGGGGGCACTCGCAGTCCCCTGGTAGCCTCAGAAGCCAGCCGTCTCCTCGCTTGGGCGGAGTGTCACCTACAGTGCCTTGCGGCTTCTCACATCGCCGGAAAAGACAATGTTCAAGCCGACTTCTTCAGCCGGTAGTCGCTCGATCCAGGAGAGTGGGAGCTCTGGGACGTGGCCATGGCTCTGATAGTGGACAGGTGGGGTCCTCCTCACCTCGACCTCATTGCGATTCTGCGCAATGCCAAGGCCAATCGGTTCTTCAGCCGCTGGAGGGAGCACGGCGCAGGGGGCATGGATGCTCTGGCTCTACCTTGGCCAGCGGACGTCCTTCTGTACATGTTTCCCCCGTGGCCACTGGTGGGGAAAATTCTCAGGAGAATCGAGCTCCACCGGGGACAGGTGATTCTCGTCGCTCCCGAGTGGCCGCGAAGGCCGTGGTTCACGGATCTCATCAATCTAGCGGTGGACGGGCCCCTGCACCTCTGTCATCTCCCTTGTCTCCTCCGGCAGGGGCCTGTATTTTTCGACCAGGCCGATCGCTTCTGTCTTGCGGCCTGGCTTTTGAACAGCATCGCCTGAGGCGCAAAGGTTATAGGGAGGAGGTCATCTCCACCCTGCTGCGAGCCCGGAAGCAGTCGACTTCTCTGGCCTATGTGCGCATCTGGAAAGTTTTTGAGTCTGCGTGTACGGAGGCGGGTGTCCCTGCGCACTCCGCCTCGATTCCTTTGATTCTTTCTTTTCTTCAGAAGGGTCTCTCTAAGGGCCTCTCCTTCAGTTCTCTACGCGTTCAAGTCTCGGCGCTCTGCTCTCCTGGGTCGGGTGGACGGTCATGCCTTAGCAGCTCACCCTGACATGATTCGTTTCCTGAGGGGCGTTAGACACCTCCGCACCCCCTCTCGGGCCACGTGTCCTTCGTGGAGTCTCAACCTGGTCCTTCGTGCTCTCTGTGCGGCTCCCTTCAAGCCTCTTCGCCACGCTACACTCAAGGATTTTACTCTAAAGACTGTCTTTCTGGTCTCTATTTCCTCTGCTCGCCGTATTTCCGAGCTTCAGGCGCTGTCCTGTCGGGAGCCCTTCTTGCGTTTCTCCGATTCCGGGGTTTCTCTCAGGACGGTTCCTTCCTTCTTGCCTAAGGTTGTCTCCGCTTTTCATGTCAACCAGTTGGTCGAACTCCCAGCGTTCTCTCCAGAGGAGATTGCGGGTACGGCGGGTGGCAACCTTCGTCGGCTAGATGTGAAACGAGTCTTGCTTCGCTATCTCCAGGTCACCAATGACTTTCGGGTATCGTACCATCTCTTCATCCTTTGGAGTGGTCCCAACCCGCGGTAAGCAGGCTTCTAAGACCACGATTGCGCGGTGGTTGAAGGAAGCCATTTCCTCGGCGTATCTTTGTCAAGGTCATCCGCTTCCTGAGGGTCTGAAGGCCCATTCTCTGCGTTCTCAGGCTACTTCGTGGGCGGAGAGTCAATCTGTCTCCCCGCAGGAGATTTGCAGGGCCACCACTTGGACGTCTCTGCACACTTTTGCTCGGCACTACCGTCTGGATGTACACGCTCCGGTGTTCGGTTCCTTTGGGCGGCAAGTGCTTCGAGCGGGACTGTCTCGGTCCCACCCAGATTAGGGAAGCTTTGGTACATCCCACTGTCTGGACTGATCCGGGTACGTACAGGAAAGGAAAATTAGTTCTCACCTGTTAATTTTCGTTCCTGTAGTACCACGGATCAGTCCAGACGCCCTTCCCTGTCTGTCTTCTGTCCTCTCGAAGCTTGTTTTCTTGCAGGTCTGCAGATTTTCATATTTTCCTTGGTGCAAGATTACTGAGCATTTACACCGGAAGCCTTGGTGGTTATTTTATACCAAGTTTATGCAAGAGCGTATAGGTATACCATGCTTCTACATTAATCTATGGTTGCTCCGTTGAGCTTTTTGGTTACTTGCTTGATCGTATTCTTGGGTTTATTGTTTTATGCTTTGACATACGTTATACTGAAGGGTTAGAGGATAGGCTCTGTCCTGATATAGGGCATCCTGCAAGTTTTTTTTTGTTTTTTTTTCCATTTGTCTTTTATTTATCCAGTATGGCAAATGATACATAAGGTAAACATAAGGTACATGGACAACTTTTTCAGCGTGAATCAACTAGAAATAACCATAAAGAATAATAACAGAACTGGCATGGGTACATTCTCCACAAATAAGGTTATGAAACAAGGTACAGCAGATCATAAAGAAGAGAAAAAGAATCATGAGTGCATACGCAAGCCGACTTTGCCTAGTCTCCCGCCCTTAGGATACACCCCAGGACGCTACATAGAAGTCTTTGGTCCGAGTAGCCCATCCCCATCAAGGTAAGGGGGTATAGGACTGCCTCCAACCCTGATAAGGTGACCAAATAGCTGCGAACCAAGGCTGGGTCCTCCGCTTTTGAGCAGTCCACTTATATAGGTCTTGCATTTGGTCTAGCTTCTGCACAAGCATAGGCAATGTGGGAGTGTTAGTGCTCTTCCATTGCGCAGCAATAAGGCATCGAGCAGCTATAAAAACCTGCTGCGATAGCAACCATTCATGGCAGCTGGAGGTGGACGGGACACTGAGCAGCACCTGCTCTAGGGTTAAAGGTTCAGAGCGCTGTAAAATTTGGCTGAGAACATCCGCTACAATAGACCAGAATGGCCGCACTCTTGAACACTCCCACCACATATGAAAGAAAGTTCCCGTGACCCCACACCCCCTCCAACAGTCAGCCGTCCGTCTTAGTTTAGCCTTCCACAATTTATATGGGGTACAATACCAGCGTAGTAGAACCTTATATCCATTTTCATTGAGCGAGGATGAAATAGAGCTACGTTTGGTATTCATAAAAATGATATCCCAAGTCTCCTTATCCAGCTGCCTCCCTAAATCAGTTTCCCAAGCGGCCATAAAGGTGGGAAGGTGTGTAGTATCAGTATTAAGGGAAGTATACAGTTTAGATATGACTTTCTGCATCTTATCCGCCTGGGCGCACCAGTGTTCAAATTGTGTCCCCCCTAACGTTAGGTCCTGTGTTATGGCGGGCGTCCTCAAGAAGTGAACCATTTGCATGTATGGAAAAATATCGGTATCCAGAAGCTGATACCTGTCCTTGAGAGTCTGAAAGGGTATGATGGCACCCGCCTCCCACAATCTCCCAAAGGTTTGCATATTGAGAGCCTTCCAACGAGCGAAACCCGTCGAGGCCCAGCCCGGGGTAAAAGCGCTATTGTGAAATAGGGATGAACTCAGAAAGTACTGTCTGGAGCCTATTAGGAGAGATTTCCATGCCCGCCAGGTTCGCAGCGTATTAGTCAAGGCGGGCGTTTCCGCTCCACCACGGAGCCATGTATCCGTCGGCTGCCAGGTAAGCGCCCACAACGGCATACGGCCCAGCAATGCTTGTTCAATGTCCACCCAGCATTTCCGTTCTCCTCCTTTATTCCAATCGGTAATTGCCCGCACTTGGGCGGCCGCGTAGTACCGACCCAAGTGAGGAACGCCTAACCCCCCCCTGTCTCTATGCCTGAACAAGGTGGTCCTAGCTACCCTAGGCGGCCTACGATTCCAAATAAAAGCAAAGATCTTCCGCTGCCAACATTTAAGCATGGAGGAAGATAGAAACATAGAAACATAGAAATGACTGCAGAAGAAGACCGAATGGCCCATCCAGTCTGCCCAGCAAGCCTCACACATTTTTTCTCTCATTCTTATCTGTTTCTCTTAGCTCCTTGTTCTATTCCCCTTCCACCCCCACCATTAATGTAGAGAGCAGTGATGGAGCTGCATCCAAGTGAAATATCTAGCTTGATTAGTTAGGGGTAGTAGGGGCAGTAACCGCCGCGATAAGCAAGCTACACCCATGCTTATTTGTTTTACCTAGACTATGTTGTACAGCCCTTGTTGGTTTTTTTTTTTCTTCTCCCCTGCCGTTGAAGCAGAGAGCCATGCTGGATATGCATTGAAAGTGAAGTATCAGGCACATTTGGTTTGGGGTAGTAACCGCCGTAACAAGCCAGCTACTCCTCGCTTTGTGATTGCGAATCCTTTTTTTCTTCACCCCTGTCGTTGAAGCTATGCAGGATATGCGTGAAGCATCAGTTTTTGTTTTTGTTTTTTTTTTTTTTCCCCTGCCGTTGAAGCAGAGAGCTATGCTGGAAATGCGTGATGTATCAGTGATGTATCAGTCTTTCTCCCATGCGTCTGGAACAAGTATAAAAATTTTGGAAGCACAGTCATTTTAATGGCTGCAATGCGGCCCATCCAGGATAGGTGGTGCCGGGTCCAACCATCGAGATCTTTGAATATTTTGGCAATGAGAGGGGTGTAGTTTAGACGAAATAAATCATCTATGGATTTACTGATGAATATCCCCAGATATTTTATTCTCTTTGTCACCCATCGAAAAGGAAATTTATCCTTAATAGCCAGTACCTGGCCGATAGGCGTAGATATATTGAGTAACTCTGACTTTTCTAGATTTAATTTAAAGCCAGAAACCGAGCTAAACTCATGAAGCAGGGAGACCACGGAAGTCAGGGAGCAGAGAGGGTCAGTCAGGGTAAACAGCACATCATCGGCAAAGAGCGATAAGCGGTAATCCCCCCCCCCCCCCCCCCCCCCCCCACTGACACACCGGTAATATCAGCCGCGGCTCTAATCCGAATGGCCAGGGGTTCTAGAAACAGGGTGAATAGCAAAGGGGATAATGGACAGCCCTGCCGGGTCTCCCTCTCGATCGAGAAAGGTTCTGAATAGGAGCCGTTGACCTTTACGCAAGCAGAGGGATGATCATACAAGGCTGCCACCCAGCGAAGGAACGAAGGGCCAAAATTCATCCGTCCCATGGCAGCAAACAGGTATGGCCAGTGTACCATATCGAACGCTTTTTCAGCGTCTATGGAAAGTAGCACAGTTGGTACCTGTTGTTGCTGTGCTCGCTAAATAAGATCTATAATCTTTCGGACGTTGTCCGCGGCCATCCGACCGGGGATAAATCCGGCCTGATCGGGATGAATCAATTTAGCTAAAACCAAATTTAGACGATTGGCCAAAACTTTGGCAAGTATTTTTAAATCGATATTGATAAGGGATATATATAGGACGATAGGATCCGCAGTCCGCGGGATCCCTCCCTGGCTTAGCCAATATGGTAATACCGGCGACGTTGGCCCCCTGGTATAGGGAACGGTCCCCCAGCAAGGAGTTGAACAGGTCAAGAAGGATCGGGGCAAGTTCTTGGGAAAACTTTTTGTAAAAGTGGCCCGTAAATCCGTCTAGCCCAGGGGATTTATTAACCTTGAGGTCCTTGATCACTTGAAGAACCTCGCACAAGGATATATCCTGCTCCAAAAGAGCCTTGTCTCGTTCAGCAAGCTGGGGGAGCGTGACCTGACTTAAAAAATCCTGAATATCCTCCTCTCTAATCGATGACTCCTGGGCATACAAGGACCCATAGAAACTCTGGAAGCGCTCATGTATAGCTTTCGCTGTGAGTAAGAGAGAACTATCCGCCCCCCGTATGCTTGTGATCTGTGCCTGAGCACGGCGTTGCTTTAGTTTCTGTGCCAGCAGTCTGCCCGCTTTGTCCCCCCATTCAAAGTGGTGTTGTTTAAGCATGTTCAGTTTGTGGGGAATCTCCGCCAGTGTAAGAGAACAATATTGTGTACGGGCCAAATGAAGGTCTCGGAGGAGAGCCTCAGTAGGGGACTGCTTGTACAATAGCTCCAGGCGAGCGATCTCTGCCTGTAATTGGTGCAGATTATGTAGTGTTTTCTTTTTCTGGTAAGCCCCCTGAGAAATGAATCTACCCCTCAGGACAGCTTTTAGGCATTCCCAGAATAGTGGGGGTTTCTCCCTCGCTGCCGCATTAGTTGTAAGGTAAGTCGCCCCCTTTACAATCTGGCAAAAGGCCTCGTCGTCCAACAGTGAGTCATTAAGCTTCCAATATTTCCGACCCTCCTCGACCCCAGTGAGAAGGAGATGTAAAGTGATGGGAGCATGATCAGACCATGTGATCTGCCCGACAGTCGGGTCCCTCACGCTAGAGGAGAGTGTGCCCTCTACCAGAAAGTAATCGATCCGGGAGTAAGACTTGTGGGGATTAGAGTAGAAAGTAAAGTTCCTGGCGCCCGGATTACAAGCACGCCACACGTCATACAGGCCCCACTTATACATAAAAAACTTGAGGGCCTTTCTGTCCTTCCGAGCCCCCAAACCCCCTCCCGAGGAGTTGTCTACCTGCGGTTGCAAGGTCAAATTAAAATCCCCAGCAATAATCCACGAACTGGACCCCACCAGCGCCATCTCCCATTCCAACCGATCAAGAAAGGGACCGAACGAGGTATTGGGGGCGTACACGTTGATAAGGTTGTACACCTGGGTGCCCAGTTCCAGTTGAAGGATGATAAACCTCCCCTCAGCATCCACGATGTGTTTGATTGGCCGGCCTTGCAGGTTTTTATGCAGTAAAATGCTAACCCCCGTATATTTATGCTGTTTGGAAGCGGGCGCACTATAGCAGGCTGGATACAACGGCCAGGGTAGCAGACGCTCAAATTTTCTAAGCAAATGAGTCTCCTGCAAGAACAGGTTATCGGGTCCCACCCGTGACGTATCCTCTCGCAGAAGCTGTCGCTTTCTAGGAGCATTGAGGCCCTTAACGTTCAACGAACAGATGTTGAGCTTAGCCATAATGCCTATGATCCCCCCCTATCTTCACCGCCCCCAGCAAGCCCACCTAAGCTGCGCCTCAGAAGCATATCCATACTGACTAGGTAGAGAACAGTCGGGGCTCCTGAACCTGAGGTCCGCCCCGCACCCCTGTTATTCATCTTAGCTCCCCTGCTGAATCTAACGAGTAAGTACCCATAACCCCAATCCCCCCTCCCCCCCCAACCATATTCTGCCGAGCTGATAGGGCAGATCTGCCGCAGCAGATAAGGACAGTGTGTCCAACGGAGCATACCCCTCCATCCCCACTTAGTAACACAGATAAACCAACAATGTAAACAGCGATGTCTGAACAACCTCCCCTAACAAGCTGTATACAACAAACCTGTAAAAGTAAAACATGTAGGAAATGTCCCCCAGTGTCTTAGCCGCCTCACAGCCGAGGCGCGCATTTCCCCATTCAGCCAGCGAACGCCGGCTCGCATAGTGTCAAATTAGATATCCTGCGGGCCCCAGTAGGTTTCAGCTTGCCTTCGGGGGACCCGACCGGACAGTCTCTTCTTCCTGGCGCCGCAGTCTTCGGCCCCCCTTGGGGACCCGTTGCCATCTCGGGGTGTCCGGCGGTGGAAGGTTGATACTGCGCTTCGGTGCGGAAGGTAGCTGCACCACGAGGCCCGCTTCCTTCAAGATGGCTGCCGCCTCCTCTACCGAATTCGCTTTAGATGTCTGACCGTTGATCGTGATGGCCAGGCCCTGCGGGTACAGCCATCTGTAGCGGTGATCTTTTAGCCATAAAGCAGAGGTTACATCCCTGTATTCCAAGCGTCTCTTCAAGGTGGCTGAGGATAAATCGGCGAACACCGCGATGTTGTGCCCCTGCCAGGCCCAGTTCTTTTGCCGTCGAGCTGCCTGCCAAATCTTTTCCTTCGTCGGGAACCGGGTGAAACATACCACGATATCGCGGGGTTTATCCCCTACCTTCGGCCCCAGGGTCCGATGGGTGCGCTCAATCTCAATCGCCTCCGATGCGGCCGTTGAAGCCGTAGTGTTCCCTTGATGCAGAAAAAATTGACCCAGGTTTTGTATGACGGCTACGCAGTCAGCGTATTCAGGCGATTCAGGAACGCCTCGGAAGCACAAGTTATTGCGCCGGCTCCGATTTTCTAAGTCCTCCAATTTAAATTGCGTCCCATCGAATCTCGGGTGAGCCGCTCTCCTTGAGTTTGTAGGGCTTCCGTTTTGAGCTCCTGGGCGTCCAATCGACAGTCCAAATCGTCGACCCGACGGCCGATTTCAGACATTTCCTCCTTGAGATCCGCCATTTTTTCCAGCAGCTCCTTCTTGTTGGTCTTCATGTCCCGACGTAAATCTGCAAACCACTGCCTGAATTCCTCCCGGGTCGGGGCTGCCTGGGTTCCATCGCTCGGTATATCACCAGTCTGGCTTCCCTCTTCCTCCGAGTCGGCCGCCTGGCCGGAATCCAGCGCGTCTGGAGGCCTCGGGTCGCCCGGGTCGTTTTTAGAATACGAAAATTGTTTAAAGTCCACACTTTTTTTGAGCCATCTCCGTTTGGCACTAGGGCACCGAGTTCGCTTCGGGGGGAGTTCCGTCCCAAAAATATGCAGTTAATCGCTGTTTATCGCGTGGGATTTGGAGGAGCTCTGGATCATGCGACCATTCTGCTCTGTGGCAACAGCGCCCCCCCTGGCATCCTGCAAGTTTTAGTCTGTCTCCACCTGCTGGAAAGGAGGCTCAACCCACTGTCTGGACTGATCCGTGGTACTACAGGAACGAAAATTAACTGGTAAGAACTAATTTTCCTTTTGTACTCAGTAACTATCTGCTTGTGACCTTGAAGCTTGCAGACTTCAAGTTAAGAAAAGGGAGGGCTGTGTAGGCAATAAGGTTTTCCAGGCTGCTTCTAGCAAAGGAGTGGGGGGAGAACAGGGAGCTATCTAACAACCCACAAGCCTGTAACTTCTTTAAGCAGTGCTGTGTCTGTGTTATCTTTCCTAGCAAAAATATTCAGAACCTTTCAACAAGTTATGTGCTGACTTTGTTCACAATAATAAAGTGTTAAGTTGTACTTTCTGTCTCTAAAATCCTACTTCATGCTCACATGAGAACATAAGGTGGTTAGTGCAGTTAGTGTAGCTGGGTTCAAAAAAGGTTTGGATAAGTTCTTGGAGGAGAAGTCCATTAATGGCTATTAATCAATTATACTTAGGGAATAGCTACTGCTATTAATTGCATCAGTAGCATGGGTTCTTCTTAGTGTTTGAATAATTGCCAGGTTCTTGTGGCCTGGTTTTTGGCCTCTGTTGGAAACAGGATGTTGGGCTTGATGGACCCTTGGTCTGACCCAGCATGGCAATTTCTTATGTTCTTATGTTCTTATACTGGTTCAGACCAAGGGTCCATCAAGCCCAGCATCCTGTTTCCAAAGGTGGCCAATCCAGGTTACAAGTACCTGGCACGTACCTAAAACCTTAAGTTGATCCCATGCTTCTAATGCCAGTAATAGTGGCTATTCCCTAAGTTAACTTGATTAACAGCAATTAATGGGCTTCTCCAAGAACTTATCCAAATCTTTTTTTAAACTCAGCTACACTAACCACATCCTCTGGCTACAAATTCCAGATCTTAATTGTGTGGTGAGTGAGAGAATTTTCTCCGATGAATTTTAAATGTGCTACTTGCTAACTTCATGGAGTGCTACCTAGTACTTCTATTATCCAAAAGACTAAATTACCAATTCACATTTACCCATTCTAGACCTCTCATAATTTTATAGACCTCTATCATATCCCCCCATCTCTTCTCTATGTTGAACAGCCCTAACCTCTTTAGCCTTTCCTTATAGGGGGAACTATTCCATCGCCTTTATCTGTACCTTCTCCAGTGCAACTATATCTTTCCCTGTATGTACCCAGAACAGTCGAGACTCCTGGTTTACCTCCTTCCAGCGGATGGAGACAGAGACATTTTCAGAAGCACCGGCATATAACCTGGTGATAACACCTGCAACCCCTCAGTATTTCTCTCTCTCCAGCAGATGGAGGAGGTGCAAAACCTCAGTTCTGAACCTCTTAGCAAAAATTTAAAAAACAGGTTTTAGGAAAGGATTTCCCTCCTATGAGGTTGGCAGGTCCTGGTGGGACCAGCCTTCTTAGTAGCAGGGCCGGACGAGCAGGAGTGGGTGACCCAAATTTGCTCCAGTTTCCCACGCCGGAGGTTGAAAGCTGGTGGTCCAGTTCCCTCACCTTCCGGGATTCAGGTGAAGAAAGAACCTTTGCCAAGACTCCAGATAAGGCTGTCTTTTTTTTCTCTGTTTGTGTGCTTTTGTACTTGTAAAGTTTGTTTAAAAAAAAAAAGAGGGTTTTGTTTTCTTTTCATGTTTGAATTTAATTCTCCAGTCTGAATTTAATCCTAAATTCCTCAAAAATGGAACTCCTTCTCATATCCACTGAGAACGGCTACACCCCCCCCCCCCCCCCCACACACACACACACAAATCGTTCAGCAAACTTACAAACAGCCCAAGTGAGAGATCTGGGAGCTATCATCGACAATCGGCTAAATCTAAAAGCTTTTATAAACCAAACTACCAAGGACTGCTTTCATAAACTGCATGTCCTAAAAAGAATAAAACCACTGCTCCACAACCATGACTACAGGACAATCTTACAAGCAATAATCTTCTCCAAGTTAGACTATTGCAACTCCTTATTATTAGGTATCCCATCATCACATACTAAACCTCTTCAGATGGTTCAAAACACGGCAGCCAGAATTCTGACAAATACACGGAGAAGAGATCACATCTCCCCAATCCTCAAAGACTTACACTGGCTGCCGATTCATTATAGAATACTATATAAGTCCATCACCACAATATACAAAGCTATCCAACAAATCGCTCCGCTCAACCTACAAATCCCTTTCAAAAAACATACATCCTCCAGACCCATAAGAGAGCACTATAAAGATTCTCTTCAGGTACCTCATTCCAAAATCTCCCTTCACATAACTCTCAGAGACAGGGCATTCTCCACAGCAGGACCTCCTCTTTTGAACTCCATCCCAACGGAGCTAAGGCAGGAACCTTGCCTCCCAACATTCAGGAAAAGACTCAAAACGTGGCTATTCAAAAAGCCTTCCCAGACTCGGATTAAACTCATAACTCACCTATAACCAACTTCCAAGCACTACCCGTATGCAGAAAACCACTACTTCTGATCACTACCCTTATGTAAAAGACTGCAAGTAATTCAAATGAACAAGTCGTCGTAAATCACATTATTCTTTGTAATGTACCCCGTCATACTTTGGTTAATATACTATGTTAAAGTTCCTATCATTTTTCTTCTTGCTCCTAGTTGTACTTATCCCTGTTTTATTGTAACTGTAACTATTTCTTTGTTTAGCACCTGTTATTTATTTCATTCACTGTACCTTTTATCACTCCACTGTTCATTGTAAACCGGCATGATGTGATACTCTCACGAATGCCGGTATAGAAAAAACTAAAATAAATAAATTAAAAAAATGTTTTGGACTGCGTTCTCCTTAGCCTTGCTGCTGCTTTTGCCCTGGTGCCGAAGGTGCAGGGAGGCAGCTCCAGGAACTTCTCTCCATTTGTTTTTTGTTTTGCAGTTCCCAGAGATTTTTTGCCCCTCACCCCCGTGCAGCTGTCCCCCACATGGTTTGCGGGCACTGCCGACGTGCCGAAGGAGTTCCGATGCTCAGTGTGTGACTGCGTGTCCTCGCGTTTATCGCGGGACTCGCTGCTCCCGATGCCTCTCAGCAGGAGAAGGTACGTCAGGCAGGGCAGCAGCAGTTTCTTCGCTGCAACGCCAGCCCAGGGGGCCAAAGGCAGCACGGTGTGAGGTCAGCGATCCATTCCCACTGAGCATGAGTACAGTAGGCATTTTGGAAACTTTGACCATGAAGTCTCAGCCTGTTGGGGGGGGGAGAGCTCCCACTGCCGCTTTCTCCTCCCAATTTAAGCCCTGAGGAGGCCCAGGGGGCCCGCAGCAGGCAATTGGGGGACGATTCAGATCCTCCTGGGGAGGATTCTGACTGCCTTTCTTCTTTTTCGCCAGAATTTGTGCTTTTAATGCACAAAGCTTTTCTGGCCCACCAGGATGTGGGATGGCCCTCTGGCAAGCATAGGTCGGCTGAGCCCCTCTCTAGTAAGGAGCCCAAGTTCTTAAGGTCCTCAGGGGCTATCAGGGTCTGGAGGATTCATGGTCCCTCGTCGAGGGCTCCGGAGGAGGTGTTCTCGGAGGAGTCTCTTCAGGATGGCTCGCCAGGGGATATCACCCCGGACACGGAGCCAGATCATGGTCCGCAGGTTCTATCCAAGGATACGGCAGAGTTTCCCGCTGTGGATGGGGACGATCCTAAGGTGCTCCACCTTCGTCAGAGGGACGAGTTAGGTCCCCTGATTCCAGCTGTCCTGGTGGAGTTGGGTATACTGGCACCTCGAGAGGACTCCGACCATGAGGATGTGGACCCGGTCATGGCGGGCTTACGAGCTCCAGCTAAGACCTTCCCGTTTCCCAAGTTGGTGAAGCAATTGATGGTCAGGGAGTGGGATACTCGAGACTGGCCTTAAAGTGAGCCGAGCTATGGACAAGTTGTATCCTTTGCCCGAGGTAACTCTGGAGCTTCTGCGGGTGCCAAAGGTGGATGCGTCCGTTTCCACAGTTACCAAGAAAACGACCATACCTGTGGCATGGGCCATGGCCCTGAAGGATTTGCAGGACAAAAACTGGAAATGCACCTCAAGAGAATTTTTGAGGTCTCGGCTTTAGGTATCTGGGCCACTGTCTGCAGCAGTTAATGCTTAGGGCTTCCTTGAGATTGGTGCAACAACTTCAGGAGAGCAGAACTTTGTTGTCCTCTGAGGCCCAGCACGCAGAGCATCTCGGAGCAGCGGTCGCTAATGGCACCAATGCCTCTATGACCTTATTTGTACTTCCACTGTGGCTCCTCTGGTTGCGAAATTGACCGGCTGATGTTTCTTCTTAAGGCTCAGCTGGAGGCTCTTCCATTTTAAGGGCAAGCTCCTTTTCGGGGAAGATCTAGAGCAGCTCTTGGATAAAAACAAAGTTCACAAATTGCCGGAAGATAAGCTCAGGGGGGCCAGAAGTTCTATCCCACTGCGCTTGCGTTTTCGGGGTCAATGGTGTTTTTGGCAGAGTAGAGCTCCAGCAACGGGACAGAGATAGGCCTCTGGGAAGTCAATCTTGGAACCAGTCCTTTGGGGGCGTAAAGCAGGCAGGGACTTCTGGCCAGGATTCTGGCAGCAGCAAGTCTACCCAGTGAAACAAGGCTGGCCCACTTTTCCGTTCCAAGGATAGGTGGTCGTCTCATGCACTTTTACGAGGAGTGAGTCAAAATAACGTTAGAGCAGTGGATCTTAGACGACATAGGATGAGTTACACTTTAGAGTTTGCTCGGCTGCTCAGAAGAAATTTTTCTGCAGTCCCTTTGTGGCATGGCAGGCAAGAATTGGTGGTGTGGCAAACTCTTGAGCGACTGCATCTTTTAGGGGCCATGGTTCCTGACCCTCCGCACAAGAGAGGCAAGGTCCGTTGTTCCATCTATTTTGTTTCCCCCAAAAAAGAGCACTTTTTGTCCAATTCTGGATGTCAAAAAGGTGAACTTGACTTTCAAAGTACCACGTTTTCAAATGGAAACTTTGCGGTCCGTCATTGCAACGGTTTGGACAGGGGAATTGCTGGCATCCTTGGATCTGAAGGAGGCCTTCCTGCACATTGGGATCCGTTCAGAACATCAAAGGTTTATTGGGTTCATGATCCTGGGGGAGCACTTTCAATATTGCACCCTTCCCTTTTGGCTTAGCGACAGCCCCACAGACTTTCACCAAGGTGATGGTAATGGGAACAGCAGCTCTCAGGAGAGATGGGTTTCTGGTGCACTCTTATTTGGACAATTGGCTGATTCGAGCAAAGTCACAGGATCTATGCAGTCGAGCAGTGGAGATGGTGATGCGCCGTTTGCAATCCTAGGTTGGGTAGTAAACTTTTACAAAAGTCATCTTCTCCCCTCACAAATTCTGAATTTTCTGGGAGCACGTTTTGATACCCAAGCTGGTAAGGGTTTTCTCACGGAGGAGCGCATTCTCAAGTTAGTCTCAGATCCAGAGTCTCTTGCAGTTCCAGATTCCCAGAGTCTGAGATTACTTGCAGGTCCTTGGATCCATGGCATCCACTTTGGAGCTTGTTCCCTGGGCATTTACTCATATGAGTCTTCTTCAGCTGTTGTTGATGTCCTGTTGGAATCCAGCCTCGGAGCAGTTTCATCTTCCACTCCCACTTACCGACTCGGCACGGTCCAGTCTGTCTTGGTGGCTTTCACCCAGTTATCTGTGCCATGGTAGCCTTTGGAGGTTCCACATTGGATAGTCATGACAATGGATGCCAATCTCTTTGGCTGGGGAGCAATGTGTCAGTCCCAGTCAGCCCAAGGGCAGTGATCGCCGCAGGCAGCGTTGTGGTCCAACAATCGCCTCGAGACACGAGTAGTGCATTGGGCTCTCCAGGAGTTCTTACCTCTTGTGCGTGGTCGCTCAGTCAGGATCCTGTCTGACAACGCGACTACAGTAGTCTATTTCAACAGCCAAAGGGGTACCAAAAGTCGAGCTGTGGCTCGAGAAGCGGAACAGTTAATGTCTTGGGCGGAGCAGCACTTAGCTTCGATAGCGGCTTCGCACATAGCAGCGTCCAACAATGTGCAAGCCAATTTCCTCAGCCATCAGCGGTTGGACCCCGCAGAATGGGAGCTCTCAGACGAAGCAATGAGTCTCATTATACACAGATGAGGGGTTCCCCCATGGATCTAAGGCAACTCAGAGGAACGCCAAAGCCCCTTGCTTCTTCAGTCACAGGAGAGAGCAAGGAGCAGAAGGGGTCAATGCCCTGGTTCTTCCTTGGCCAGCCAACGTTCTCATTTACATGTTTCCACCATGGCCTCTGGTAGGCAGACTATTCAGAAAGATAGAGGCCCACCTAGAAAGAGTGTTTTCTGGTAGCTCCTGAGTGACCGCAACAGCCTTGGTTTGCGATTCTGATCAATCTAGCAGTGGTCGGCCCATTGAGCCTGGGACATCTTCCAAACCTACTTCAAGTTCCCATAATTTTGATCAGGCGGATTGCTTTTGTCTAGCAGCTTGGCTTTTGAGAGGCAGCATTTGAGGAAGAAGGGATATCTAGAGGATATTATCACCACTTCGTTGCAGGCTCGTAAGTCCTCTACTTCCTTGGCTTATTCTAGGGTGTGGAGGGTCTTTGAGTCTTGGTGTGCTCTCAAATAAATTGACCCTCAGTGAGCCTCATTGACCCATATTCTGGCTTTCTTGCAGAATGGGCTGGTGAATGGTCTATCCTACAGCTCTTTGCGAGTCCAGGTCTCTGCCCTGGCCGGTTTTAGGGGCAAGGTCCATGGTAAGCCGCTGGCAGCACACCCAGATATGGTGCATTTCCTTAGGGGAGCGAAACATTTGCGTCGTCCTTGAGCTATTTGCCCATCTTGGAACCTTAATTTAGTCGTTAGGGGTTTGTGTGAGGTGCCATTTGAGCCCATTAGGAGAGTTACCGTTAAGGATCTCATGCTGAAGGTTGTCTTCTTGGTGGCTATTTGTTCGGCCAGAAGGGTTTTGGAAATTCAGGCCTTGTCCTGCAGGGAGCCCTTTTGCGGATCTCAAACATAGGGGTTTCTTTGAGGACGGTTCCGTCTTTTCTCCCTAAGGTGGTGTCGGTGTTCCACTTGAGTCAGTCTGTGGAGCTTCCAGCTTTTCAGAATCTAGGGTGGGTTTGGCTCATGCCTAAGAGTTAAGGTGTTTGGATGTTAGACGAGCTTTGTTGCAATATCTGGAGGTGACCAACAGTTTGAGTGTCTGATCACATTTTTGTCCTGTGGAGTGGTCCTAAGAAGGGTCAGAAAGCTTTAAAGGCTACTATTGTTCATTGGTTGAAGGAGGCTATTGGGGCAGCTTATATTTGTCGAGGGTGTCCGGTCCCGGAGGGCTTGAGAGCTCATTCGACACGGTCCCAGGCTGCATCCTAGGCAGAGTGTCAGCTAGTTTCTCCACAGGAGATTTATTGTGCAGCAACTTTGAAGTCCTTGCACACCTTTGCCAGACACTATAGACTGGATGTTCATGCTCCGGAGGTAGTTGCCTTCGGAGAGGGTGTCATTTGAGCAGGACTCTCAAAGTCCCACCCATGTTAGGGAAGCTTTGCTACATTCCAGGAGTCTGGACTGATGTGGGTACATACAGGGAAAGGAAAATTGGTTCTTACCTGCTAATTTTCGTTCCTGTAGTACCACAGATCAGTGCAGAGTGGCTTCCAGTTCTGGAGTGTCCGCTCATTCCATATGTCTAGTCTGTTTGATTATCTGAAGAATTGGCACAGGCTTTTTTCTCTGCCTTTAGATTCTGTATCATAGTTGACAATTTGTATTTTCCTCTTTCCTCCGCTCGTTCGGGGGATATTGTATTCTTAGTTTGATTTGGAACTGTTTTTGGTTTGGTATGAACTTGGGTACATAGTAATATTGAGAGGTTGCAGGTGGTACACCAAGTTATATGGCGGTGCTTTTTTTTGAGATGCCTCCTCCAGATCCAAGGTACTCAAGGTGCGTGCTCTCCACAGAGCGATATAGAGGCATTATGACATTTTCCGTTTTATTCCCCATTCCCTTCCTAATAATTCCTAACATTCTGTTTGCTTTTTTGACTGCTGCAGCCCACTAAACTAACTCTTTCAATTTTTTTTTTATCAACTATGATGCCTAGATCTTTTTCCAGGGTGGTAGCTCCTAATATGGAACCTAACATAGTGTAACTACGGCATGAGTTATTTTTCCCCATAAGCATTACCTTGCACTTGTGCACATTAAATTTCATCTGCCATTTGGATGCCCAATCTTCCAGTCTTCCAAGGTTCTCCTGCAATTTCACAGTCCGCTTGTGATTTAACTACTCTGAATAATTTTGTGACTGCAAATTTGATTCTCACTCATATTCCTTTCCAGATCATTTATAAATATATTGAAAAGCACCAGTCCAAGTACAGATCCCTGAGGCACTCCACTGTTTACCCTTTAACACTGAGAAAATTGACCATTTAATCCTACTGTTTCCTGTGTTTTAACTAGTTTGTAATCCATGAAAGGACATTGCCGCCTATCCCATGACTTTTTAGTTTTCTTAGAAGCCTCTCATGAGGGACTTTGTCAAACGCCTTCTGAAAATCCAAATACACTACATTTGCTGGATCACCTTTATCCGCATGTTTGACACCTTAAAAAAAAATCAAGATTTGGAGGCAAGACTTCCCTTGGGTAAATTCATGCGGACTGTTCCATTAAACCATGTCTTTCTATATGCCCTGTAATTTTGATCTTTAGAATAGTTTCCACTATTTTTTTCGGCACTGAAAACAGGCTCACTGGTCTGTAGTTTCCCGGAAGGCCCCTGGAGCCTTTTTTAAATATTGGGGTTACATTGGCCACCTTCCAGTCTTCAGATACAATGGCTACTTTTAATGATAGGTTACAAATTTTAACTAATAGATCTGAAATTTCATTTTTTAGTTCCTTCAGACCCCTGGGATGCATACCCATCCAGTCCAGGTGATTTGCTACTGATTAGCTTGTCAAAATGATAAGGGGAATGGAACAGCTCCCCTATGAGGAAAGACTAAAGAGGTTAGGAATTTTCAGCTTGGAGAAGAGACAACTGAGGGGGGATATGATAGAGGTGTTTAAAATCATGAGAGGTCTAGAACGGGTAGATGTGAATCGGTTATTTACTCTTTCGGATAGTAGAAAGACTAGGGGGCACTCCATGAAGTTAGCATGGGGGCACATTTAAAACTAATCAGAGAAAGTTCTTTTTTACTCAACGCACAATTAAACTCTGGAATTTGTTGCCAGAGGATGTGGTTAGTGCAGTTAGTATAGCTGTGTTTAAAAAAGGATTGGATAAGTTCTTGAAGGAGAAGTCCATTACCTGCTATTAAGTTCACTTAGAGAATAGCCACTACCATTAGCAATGGTAACATGGAATAGACTTAGTTTTTGGGTAATTGCCAGGTTCTTATGGCCTGGATTGGCCACTGTTGGAAACAGGATGCTGGGCTTGATGGACCCTTGGTCTGACCCAGTATGGCATTTTCTTATGTTCTTAATATGGCCTACCACATCTTCCAGGTTCACAGTGATTTGGTTCAGTTCATCTCACTCATCACCCTTGAAAAACCATCTCCAGAACAGGTATCTCCCCAACATCCATCTCAGGAACTGCAACTGACCATTACGCCATCTCAAACATTGTAAATGATTTGCTATAGTTACTGAGTTTCCTATCTACCTCAGCTTCTTCATCTTCCAAGTTCCACTACCCTTGTTTTATTGTAACTTTTGCCTCTTCTTTGTGGTTAATGTTCTGGTTTATGTTAAATCCCCCTGTTCCTTGTAAGCCGTTATGATATGATCTGTATCATGAATGTCGGTATAAAAAGGTACTAAATAAATAAATAAAATAAATCCTCAATTGTAGACACAGAAGCATATAATTAATTTAGTATTTCTACAATGGCCTTATCTTCCCTAAGAGCCCCTTTAATCTCTCGGTCATCTAATGGTCCAACCAACTCCCTTGCAGGTTTCCTGCTTCAGATATATTTTTAAAAGATTTTATTATGAGTTTTTGCCTCTACGGCCAACTTCATTTCAAATTCTCTGTCTTATCAATGTTTTACACTTAAATTTACAATCCTTATGCTTTTTCCTATTTTCTTCAGATGGATCCTTCCAATTTTTGAAGGATGTTTTTGGTTAAAATAGCCTCTTTTACCTCACCTATTAATTATGCCAGTAATCGTTTTGCCTTCCTTCCACCTTTCTTAATGAGTGGACTGCGCTTCTAAGGTGGTATTTTTAAACAATGTTCACGCTTGTTACATAACATAAGAAATTGCCATACTGTGTCGGATCAAGGGTCCATCAAGCCCAGCATCCTGTTTTCCAACACTGGCCAATCCAGGTTACAAGTACCTGGCAAGTACCCAAACACTAAGTAGATCCCATTCTACTGATGCCAGTAATAGCAATGGCTAATCCCTAAGTCAAGTTGTTTAATAGCAGTTAATGCACTTCTCCTCCAAGAAATTATCCAAACCTTTTTTAAACCCGCTGCACTAACTGCACTAACCACATCCTCTGGCAACAAATTCCAGAGCTTAATTGTGCGTTGAGTGAAAAAAGAATTTTCTCCAATTAGGATTGCCCTTTAGTCCTTCTATTATCTGAAAGAGTAAATAACCGATTCACATTTACCCATTCTAGACTTTTCCTGATTTTAAAGACCTCTATCATTTCCTCCCTCTACCGACTCTTCTCCAGGCTGAACAGCCGTGGCCTTTTTAGCCTTTCTTCATAGGGGAGCTGTTCTATCCCCTTGTACACTTTTAACCTTTACGGCTGCACCTTTCATGTTTTTTCTATTTTCCACATTTTATCAAAGTTTCCCTTTTGAAAATTTAGTATTAGATCTGTAGATTTACATATTGTCCGCTTTCCAGTCATTAGATCAAATTTGATAGTTATGATCACTATTGCCAAGCAACCTCATCACTGTTACCTTTCTCACCAAATCCTGCGTTCCACTAAGAATTAGATCTAAAATAGCTCCTGCTCTCGTCTGTTCCTGAACTAATTGCTCCATGAAACAATTGTTTATTCCATCTAGGAATTTTGTCTCTAGCATGTCCTGATATTATATTTACTCAGTCAATATTGGGGTATTTGAAATCTGTTATTACTGTACAGCCAATTTGGTTAGCTTCCTTGATTTCTCTTAGCATTTCATTGTCCTTCTCATCATTCTGGCCAGGTGGATGGTAATATCACTATACTTTTACCCAACACACATGGGATTTCTACCCATATAGATTTTACTGAGCATTTAGTCTCTTGTATGATCTTTATACTGTTGGATTCCATGGCCTCCTGGTCATAAAGCACCACACCCCCACCAAGTTGTTCCTCCCTATCATTGTGATATAATTTGTACCCTGATATAATCCTGTCCCATTGGTTATCCTCCTTCCACCAGGTCTCTGAGATGCCAGTTATGTCTGTCTCATTCACTGCTATACACTCTAACTCTCCCATCTTACGTCTTAGATTTCTGGCATCGGCATACATTTCAAAATGTATTTTGTTTGTATTAACAACCTGCTTTTCAGTTGATAGGGATACATTGGAATCCTTTAGCTCAGGTGATTCTTTACTTATAGGCACATGGACTACTTTTGCTTTTATTGGAACCTCTCAGTTGGGATGCCTTAACTCTCCTGTTTCATTAGTATCCTTCAAAGATACCTTCTTCCGAACCATGCAGTGTGGTGTGACCACTTTCCCCCTTGTTCTAGTTGAAAAGCTGCTCTAGCTCCTTTTTAAAAGTTAGCGCAGCAGCCTGGTTCCAATCTGGTTAAAGTGAAGCCTGTCCTTTCAGAAAAGTCTCCCCTTCCCCAAAAGGTTGTCCAGTTCCTTACAAAATTCAATCCCTCTTCCATGCACCATCGTTTCATCCATGCATTGAGACGCCGAAGCTCTGCCTGCTTCTGGGTACCTGCACGTGGAATGGAATATTTCAGAGAATGCCACCCTGGAGATTCTGGATTTCAGCTTACTATGTAAAATCCTAAATTTGGCTTCCAGAACCTCCTTCCCACATTTTCCTAGGTCGTTGGTGCCCACATGTATTACGAAATCTGGCTCCTCCCCAGCACTGTCTAAAATCCTATCTAGGTGACTGGTGAGGTCTGCCACCTTCACACCAGGCAGGCAAGTTAGCAGGCGGGCCTATCTACATTTCGAATAATTCAATCACCAGCTGTAATGGCTGATCTAACCCTTCTCTCCTGGGCAGTAGCCCTGGGAGACTCGTCCTCTGTGCGAGAGGACAGTGCATAACCTGGAGAACAGGTCTTTGCAACAGGGTCACTTTACACAGCTCCATCTCTCACATACAAACATGTGCTCTTACTCCCATACACACATGCTGTAACACACAGACACAAAGACTCTCCTAGACACACACACACAGGCATGCTCTCACACAGACTCAAACACTCTCACTTCTTACCCTGCTCCCTATCAGAAGCACAGCAGCAGCTTCCTCCTTCAGCCCCTGTGACAGACAGGGACTCTTCATTTTTCTTGATGCAGCACGGGGGCTGGTGCAGCTCTAGTTCCTGCAGTGGGGAGGGGGGCAGCGCTATTGTTCTTCCTCCTGCTTCGGGCCGCAACTGCATGACCTTTTCTTCTTCCCGCCCGCACGGACCCACCACTTCCGGGCCGAAGGGGACGAGAAGAAGAAAAGGCTATGCGGTTGCCAGCTGCATGGGTCCATGGCACTCTAGGCAGCTGCCCAGCGCTCCCACCGCTCACAGCCCGGAGGCCTCCCTCTTTTTCTACCGTGAGTAAGATGGGCTCCACTTACAGCCATTGACCTTCCAGCTGCCTCCCCCCTCCTGGATGTCACCCGGGACAGACCGCATCCCCCCTTAGTACGCCACTGGGTGGAGGATCCATGCACCAGGGCTTCTTTCAGAACCCTGCAATCATGGTTCCTAAGTGTAGCCAATAGGCATCGCTCTCTTTCAACAGGAAGTTTTAGAACAAGGAGTCGTGGGTAGTAAGTGCATAGAATGGCTTCCCAGTGGAGGTGGTAGAGACATAAATGGTATCTGAATTCAAGAAAGCATGGAATAAAAACAGAGCATCTGAAGGAGTGATGGGAATTGTAAAGCTAAATTAGTTGGGCGGCTGGACAGACTAGATAGGCCATTCAGTCTTTTCTCCCATCACCACTGTTAAGCAATGACTGGAACTTCCTTCTCCCCAGGGACTGTAAATTTTGTATATGTCTTTAATGCTGTTCTGTTATTCCGGGTAATATTAGATGGCAGCCATCACAAATTGGCAACAAAAAAAAAAAAGGTATGTTTATTGTGAACTATTCACAATAAACATACCTTTTTTTTTTTTTTTAATCTGGGACCCTTGAACTCTGGTCATCGAGTCTGGTTTTTAAGATATATGCAACGAATATTCAGAAAATAAGTTGAAAAGGGTTAGATTCTGGAGTAATCTTAAGAAATATTTCTTTAAAGAGAGGGGATAGATGTGTGGAACAGCCTCTCAGTGGAAGTGGTGGAGACAAAAACAATGAATTCAAAAAGCATTGGATAAATACAGGGGATCTGTAAGGAAGTGTTGAGAATTATAATGCTAAACTAATTAGGTGGATGAGCAGACTGGATAGGTCTTTTTTTTTTTTTCTGCTGTCACGTTTCTATGTATATATTTGGTTAAAGAATCAGAATAATTTGCTTGCTTTGATTATTGTGAAACCTAACCTGTTTGTGACAGTTGATCAGCATTTAAGAACCTAGTCTTGGTATCTGACTATTATCTGTTGCTTAATGATACTGTACCACTTTACATTTGAAGCCTTCATTTTTAGTTCTTTTTTATACATATCCTGTGATCTTTTTATGTATTTTCTTAAACAAAATGTCTAGGAGGAATCCTATCTTTAAGCCAGTCCTCTTCTGGGAAAACTATACACAGTTTGAAATTCTGATTTGTCAGGTAAAAATTGGGATGGAAATAATGGTTGACTAGTAATGATAGTATTAATCACCTGTGCCTTGCAAAATCCTGGTTGAAATAGATAAATTGAGCAGTAGTTTGATAGAACTGATTTAACTGCATCTGAAATCCAGATAGAACTGATAAGGTCTTATCAAAATGAATGGATTGGTAAATACCTTGAAGAAATTTACTTTCATCACCGTAATATATAATTTAAAATCATGCCACATCAAAATGGATATTGGATTCTAAGTTATTTTGTGTCTAGGGCTGATTGCTTTGTGAAAGAGCTATGTTAGTTAAATTCTTCAAAATGAAAGAGCTACTTTAGTTAAATTGCACAATATAATTGTGTGCTTATTGTTAGATATTTTCTTATTTTACAGTTCTTGCAAGGAAGCAGTAGAAATGACAATATATTCATTGATCCAAGTTACCAGACTTTTGGGCAGGAATTAAATAAGATATTAAGAAGTTGGCAACCAAGCATACTTCCAGATGGTAAGTTTTTTTGTCGTCCCGCCCCCCCCCCACACACACACACACACACACATCTTCCAGTCTCTCAGATACATCTATGATGGTCCCCAGCTGATATAAAAAATAAAAAGAAAGCTAGATGAATAGCTAAACATTTTCATGCATTCTAAAGTTAGCTAACTGCTTATACAATTTTTCTTTCAGATGAGATCTCTATGCTTTAGCTATCAGTATTCCATAAAACAAAGATCTAAATTCAGATCTTATACGCTGCAGAATTCTCTAAGCCATAGGAATTCTGGTTATAACGTTAATATCAAATATGGGGTATCCACATGTTTCAGAAAACAGCCTCACTAGTTTTGATGACTGAATTATATAATGTGGTGGAAAGAAAAGGGAAAGGACCTGGGTATTGGATTAAGTATGGATCTTGTTAAAAAAAAACAAAAAAAAACCCAGAATATGACGACATGGCTTGGCCGATATTGTAATGGAATTTAAATATGCTTGGGACAGATGTAGAGGGAAGTTGAGGAATGGGATTAAGGTTAAATAAGACATGGGAGGAGCTGTTTTTGATTTAAGTATGAAAATGTTTATGCTCATCTAACCAAAATAGTAGCAAAACTGAGAAAGATACAACTGGACAGACTGGACAGGCCAATTGATCTTTACTGTCATTTACTAAGTATGAGAAAAATAAGAGTGAAAGTTTGCTGGGCAGACTGGATGGGCCAGTTGGTCTTCTGCTGTCATTTCTATGTTTGTATGTTACTTTACTATGAAAATTATGCATACTTCAAATAAAAAATGCTATTATTTTCAAAATGCACGGTTGATGGTATTAGTTCTGTGCTGAGGCACTTAACAGGTAAGCCATCTAAGAACTACCCTTCATCAGAAACAGCTGTAGTCCTCACCCATTTCTAAGTAGGCTAGACCCTATAAGTTGTGCTACTACTGAAGTTGCATATTGATTTGCAGATTCAACCTTTAGCATCTGATTTGTGCATATTTGCTATCCACTGGAAGATTGTTACTATGAGTCCTGCTTTTAGATTTTGCTGTATTCTATAGGTTAATCTCTTTATATCAACTCATATGCCAACAAATTATTCCAGAGCTAACACAATACAAGATGTTAAAACATAATTTATCCCAGGACAAGCAGGATGCTAGTCCTCACATATGGGTGACATCATTTGACGGAGCCCTATCGCGGGAAAAACTTCTGTCAAAGTTTCTAGAAACTTTTGACTGGCAGCCTGAGGCTACTGAGCATGCCCAGCATGCCATGATATTCTCTGCCACAGGGGTCTCACTCCAGTTTTCGTTTTTCCGAGCTGCTCTCAGGAGCCCTGTGAGTTTTTCTCACCCTTTTTGATTGAAAAAGTCAGCTATAATTCTCATATTTTCCCCACTTCGGGTCTAACTTTACATTTGTCACCGGATGGTGACAAAACTAATAGCGAATTTTCACTTTTGTCATTACTTCTTTTTTCTCACAAAAATGTTTTCATCGATGGCTGTCGATACCAACATGGCTTCGGGCTTCAAAAAATGCCCGGTCTGTAACCGAACCATGTCGGTAACAGATCCACATCTTGAATGTGTGGTCTGTCTAGGAGAAAAGCATGATGTTACATCATGCCAGCAATGCCAGGAGATGACCCTGAAGTGTCGAAAGCTTAGGCAGGAAAAGATGGCTCATCTTTTCCATCTCCAGCTCGTTCCCTCACCATCTACTTCGAAGTCATCTCCAACAGGAGTCACGAAGAAACTCCTGCTTAAAAAGCGGCGCCTCGAAGGATCCGGAGACGCTTCATCGCCGGCCCCGTCGTCAGCATCGACCAGGTCAGTCTTGGAACTGAGGCCTAAACATAAGCATCAGCATCGTCAATCCTCTGCGTCACCGTGGCCCCCCCCCCCCCCCCCAGGGAGAACTGACTGCAAACCCACCGATGCCCCGCTAACCTCCGTATCTACGGTGCCCTCGTCTACACCATCAACGTAGACACCCACATCGCAATATTACCATCGACTACTCAAGACTTAGCTGTTCTTATAAAGCAGATGGTGATGGAGGCCTTGCAGGCTCAAGTTCCGGCGACATCGCCGATGCTGGCCCACACGCCAGTGCCGGCGGTTACGCCGATGTCAGTCATCGAGCAAGTGCCATCGATATCAACGATGCCTCAAACCACTCCGATGCCGATGCCGTCTTTGGAGGCCATGTCATCGGTGCAATTACCATCTGTATCAGTGCCTCTAACTATATCAGAGCTTCCATCGATGACAAGTTCCTTGGAACTACCAACAACTTCAGTTTCGACTCCAATATCGATGTTTTCATTTTTCTCAACATCGACATCGACAATTCCATCGGTTCCATAACCGATATCTGTGTATACTATGGCACCCACTATACCTCCAGCTAAGAAAACAGAGGTATCGAAGTCATCGACTAAGTTGCAACCCTCGATGACTCAACATCTTCCAGCATTCTCTGAGCTTCCAAGATCTGAACAATCAGTTCTGCATAGTATCCTTATTAAGAGATACCATGAATTACTGGGCTCCCTGCCATCTAACCCATTAGAAGAGCAGGTAGAGGACGTTACGCCTGATGACCCTTTACCAGGACCCTCTGGTGTACCTCCACCTAGTAGGACTACACCTCCTCACCACCAGCCTACAGATTATGATACTTGGTCTGATACTGATTCAGATCCCTCATCTGAGGCATTTATGTCTGATCCGTCACCACCTCATGCCAGGAAACAATCTCCTCCAGAGGACTTTTCTTTCCCAGTCTTTGTGCAGGAAATGGCAGATTCCATCCCTTTCAAGCTGCAAGCTGAACAAGACGCCAGACAACAAACTTTAGAAGTCCTCCAGTTTGTAGACCCCCCTAAACATACAGTTGCAATTCCTATTCATGAAGTCCTCTTGCAACTACAACAACGTCTTTGGGAGCATCCCTGCACGGTTCCTGCGGTGAATAAAAGGGTAGACTCAACTTATCTGGTACAGTCCACACCAGGATATCAAAAAACACAATTGCCACACCACTCAGTGGTAGTAGAATCGGCTCAGAAGAAATCTAGAAGAATAAGGGCCCATTCATCAACACCTCCAGGGAAAGACAATAGATTCCTGGACCAAATGGGCCGCAAGGTATTTCAAGGAGCAATGCTGAACTCCAGAATTTCGGCATACCACCTATACATGACTCAGTACCAGAGAAACCTCTGGAAACAGAGGAGTTTGTGCCGTCACTGCCCACACAATATCAGGAACCTGCACAGACTATTATCAACAATGGATTCGATGCTGGAAAGCATGAGGTTAGAGTCGCCTATGATGCTTATGATACGGCTTCAAGAGTTGCTGCATCTGGCATTAGTGCCAGAAGGTGGGCCTGGCTCAAAGCCTCGGATCTAAGACCAGAGGTGCAGGATAAGCTGGTCGATCTTCCTTGCCTTGGAGATAATTTATTTGGCTCCAAGGAACAGGATGCAGTTTCCCAGTTCCGTGAACACACAGAAACTTTGCGACATTTATCCTCCCTTCCACACGACTCTTCCATGCATATTGGCTGCAGGCCCCCACGAAGAGATACCAGGCAGCCTTTCTACAGGCAACGCAGATATTATCCCCCTGCATCTAGACCGAGACTGCCTAGATCCCAACAGAGACCACAACAGAGGCAACAGAGAACAGCTAGAGCCCAACCAGCTCCTCAAACTGGACCTGCTACTGGATTTTGAAAACACCTCCAGAGAATAAAGCCTTTATACGAATCCTCAGTCAACACTACCAGTAGGAGGCAGACTGTCCAACTTTTACAACAATTGGACATCAATAACATCGGACCAATGGGCCCTATCCATAATACACCGAGGATACCAACTCTGTTTCCTCTCAATTCCCACAGATTTTCCACCAATTCACTATCGTCTCAACGAAAATCATATACTTCAACTACAAATGGCATTATCCACCCTTCTGAGAGCCAGGGCTGTAGAGCTCATGCCCAGGTCTCAGAAAGGAAGAGGATTCTATTCACATTATTTCCTCATTCCAAAGAAAACCGGAAGCCTACGTCCCATCCTAGACCTCAGAAATCTCAACAAGTTTCTGAAAAAAGAAAATTTCAGGATGGGTTTCTCTAGGCACCATGCTTCCACTTCTCCAAACAGGAGACTGGCTTTGTTCTCTGGACCTTCAAGATGCTTACGCTCGTATTCCAATATTCCCTCCTCACTGCAAGTATCTGCACTTCATGGTGGGTCATCAACATTTCCAGTACAGAGTACTGCTATTCGACCTTGCCTCTGCTCCCAGAGTATTCACAAAATGCCTAGCAGTAATAGCAGCACTTTTACGCAAGCAAAGTGTGCATGTCTTTCCATATCTAGACTGGCTCATCAGAAGTCACTCTCGAGAAGGTGCCCTCATCTCTCTCAGTCGAACCATTTCCCTACTTCATTCCATGGGTTTTCTCATCAATTATCAAAAATCCCACCTTACTCCATCACACCTACTTCAATTCATAGGTGCAGACTTGGACACTATCCTATCAAGAGCCTTTCTGCCCGAGAATCGAGCAGAGACATTATCCCTGTTGGCAAGCTTGCTTCGCTTAAAGACACAGGCAACATCTCATCAGTTTCTAACTTTATTAGGACACATGGCCTCCACAGTTCATGTCACTCCCATGGCAAGGCTCGCCATGAGAGTAACCCAATGGACATTGCGATCACAATGGATCCAAGCCATTCAACCACTACATTCTCCAATTCAAATAACCCGCCAGCTACGCTCCTCTCTACTCTGGTGTGTGAACCAGGACAATTTGTGCAAGGGCCTACCCTTCCAACAACCAGTCCCACAGATAACATTAACTACAGATGCATCCACCTTGGGTTGGGGAGCTCACATAGACACTCTCCAAACTCAAGGAACTTGGACAAAACTCGAAGCAACATTTCAAATCAATTTCCTAGAGCTTCGAGCTATACGTTATGTGCTACACGCGTTCAAAGACTGCCTTTCACACAAGACTGTTCTGATCCAAACGGACAACACAGTAGCCATGTGGTACATCAACAAACAGGGAGGTATGGGCTCGTATCTCCTTTGTCAAGAAGCTGCACAGATTTGGGGCTGGGCCCTGAACCACTCAATGTTCCTCCGGGCTACTTATCTGGCAGGCATACACAATGTAGTGGCAGATCGACTCAGTCGTCAATTCCAACCACACGAGTGGTCCCTGGATCCCTCAGCAACCAGGGTATTCCAACGTTGGGGACAACCAGCAATAGACCTCTTTGCGTCACATCTGAATCACAAAGTGGACTTCTGTTCTCTACACAAACAAAAGAACCAGCCAGCCAATGACGCCTTTGCTCGCCCTTGGAACTCAGGCCTACTATACGCGTATCCTCCGATACCGCTCATAACCAAAACTCTAGTGAAACTACAACAGGACAAGGGGACCATGATCCTCATAGCCCCCGTATTGGCCATGACAAGTATGGTTTCCCACACTTCTAGACCTCTCAGTCAGGGATCCAATTCGCCTGGGAGTAGCTCCCACTCATAACTCAGGATCAGGGTCGGTTGCGCCATCCCAACCTTCAATCCCTATCGTTGACAGCATGGATGTTGAAAGCTTGATCTTACAACCTCTCAATCTTTCAACCAGTGTATCTCAAATGCTTATAGCTTCACGTAAACCTTCAACACGAAAGAACTATTCTTCGAAGTGGAGAAGGTTCACTTTCTGGTGCAGACAAGAGTATTGATCCTTTCACTTGCCCCCATTACTTCTCTACTAGACTATTTATACCATCTTTCCGAATCTGGTCTCCAGACTTCATCTGTAAGAGTACATTTAAGTGCAATCTCAGCTTACCATAACAAAATTAGAGATGCACCAGTCTCCACACATCCTCTCATCAGTAGATTTATGAGAGGTTTAACTCAGCTTAAACCACCAATTCGGCCACCAGTCACATAATGGGATCTGAATTTGGTATTAACAAGACTCATGCGTTCTCCTTTCGATTCCGTAGATTCCTGTGACCTTAAATTTCTCACATGGAAGACTATCTTCCTAATAGCCATTACATCAGCTAGGAGAGTTAGTGAGTTACAAGCACTTGTAGCATACACACCCTACACAAAATTCCTACATGACAGAGTGGTTCTCCGTACACATCCAACATTCCTCCCCAAGGTAGTTACGGAATTCCACTTGAACCAATCCATAGTTTTACCCACATTCTTCCCAAGGCCTCATTCTCACCAAGGATTACCTTGGACTGTAAGCGTGCACTATCTTTCTACTTAAACCGCACTGCAGTCCCCAGGAAATCCAATCAGCTTTTTGTTTCCTATGATCCAAACAAATCGGGTAAAGCAATGGGTAAACATACTCTATCCAATTGGCTAGCAGATTGCATACAGTTTTGCTATGAAAAAGCAGGCCTTCCTCTCCAAGGACGAGTAAAGGCACATTCAGTAAGAGCAATGTCAACCTCAGTAGCACACTATCGTTCAGTGCCAATCCTTGACATATGTAAAGCTGCAACATGGAGTTCTCTTCACACCTTTGCAGCTCATTACTGTTTGGACAAAGAAGGACGACAATCTGTCTTAAAGAACTTGTTTCCAGTTTAAACCCAACTCCTTCTACAACCAACCTGCTGTGATCTTCGGCTGCCTCATTTCCAACAACAACACTTCACTGTTGCCTCAATATGAAATGACTCAGCCTCTAGCTTGCTAATCACCCATATGTGAGGACTAGCATCCTGCTTGTCCTGGGATAAAGCAAAATTGCTTACCTTGTAATAGGTGTTATCCCAGGACAGCAGGATGTAGTCCTCATGAAACCCACCTGCCACCCCGCGGGGTTGGGTCTCAGATTTTTTCTTATTTTATTTTTCCTAAAGCTTATTGCTACATACGAGACTGGAGTGAGACCCCTGTGGCAGAGAATATCATGGCATGCTGGGCATGCTCAGTAGCCTCAGGCTGCCAGTCAAAAGTTTCTAGAAACTTTGACAGAAGTTTTTCCCGCGATAGGGCTCCGTCAGCGACGTCACCCATATGTGAGGACTACATCCTGCTGTCCTGGGATAACACCTATTACAAGGTAAGCAATTTTGCTATACTCTTATTTTAACATGACTGGAAGCCAATTTCATATTTCCTATTCTTTTATTGCTTTTGTGTTATATACAGTGGCTTGCAAAAGTATTCAACCCCCTAAAACGTCAGATTTGTGTGGATTACGAAAGAGACACAGATAATTCCAGACAGTATGTTTATAGCAAACCAGTATGCTTTTAAAGTACATTTTCAAAGTCACAATTCATTATTTCTCAGCATTTTTTGTTTAAAAAATTTTTTTTTTAAACTGATAAATGCTTACTTAAGTATTCAACCCCTGTGCTGTGGAAGCTCCAAGTTTACACAGATGAAAGATACTGCCCTAACAATTAGCCTGTACCTATGTACTTTTCACAGTGGAATGCAGGTTGCTTATTCAGTAAATGCTCTTCTGCAACCCTCAGCTTGGGACTCCCCACAGATCATGGCTAATTCAGCCTGCTTATTGACCGAAAAAGCAAGTTTTACTGTAGACAGTGTTTTCCATAGATGAAGGGATGAATTAACCATGAGATGTTCACTTGCCTCCCTGTAGAGTCGACTACCTAGCCATATTTAGCTATGATATAGAGTGAGGAGTCTTTCGAAGCACTGCCCTTAATGAGAACTCCTAAGCATGCTGGATAGAGCTCAAAACTGTACTAGCTAGGAGAGACGAGTTCTGCTATCTATGGAAAACAGTTTACAGTAAGCAAACTTGCTTTTCAATTATTTATCTGTGAAAGGCCTATTACTTTTTAATCTTTTGTTCCCCATTTCTCATTCCTTTGTCTCTATTCTTTAAGGTTCAATATTTTCCCGAGTTGAAGAAGATTATCTTTGGAAAATAAAACAGCTGGGATCCCACTCTCCATTAGCACTTCTGTTTACACTGTTCTACTTCAACACTAAGTATTTTGGTCTGAGAACAGTAGAGCAGCACTTGAGACTTTCCTTTGGCACAATTTTTAGGCAGTGGAAAAAAAACCCTCTTACAAAGGAAAACAAAGCATGTCTTCGATATCAAGTGTCTCCTCTTTGTGGAAGTGATGGCGAAGGTACAGTGACCATTCCAGAATGATTAAGGCAACTAGGTTTGCTGTAGCATAACATAATGCTACTAAGAATATTTTGTCAAATGGTCAAATGTATTTATTTTATTCTTAAGATAAAATTACTACGGGGAAAAGAAAACATGAGGATGATGAACCAGTATTTGAACAAATTGAAAACACAGCTGATCCCTCAAGATGTCCTGTTAAAATTTTTGAATGCTACTTGTCTAAAAGGTAAGAGTTATCTAGAGTGCACTTAGATTATTGGATGTGATGAAATGTAAATATTTTTCAGCCCTGATGCTTGGATTAAAAAAAAGACTATTTAACTTTACTTCCCAACATACTAAACTCTATAGATGACGGATTTGTAGGAGTTGCACAGTGCTCTGTTTAATGTGGTTTTTTTGACAGACCAAATAAGCTGCAATATAAAGACCTTTTAAATGTTCACATACTATAAATTTCAATGTATGTATTCATTGTTACACATTTTCATAGTATTAAATTGATTACCTTAAAATTTAAATAGTATAATTTAAAAAATGTAATCTTCAAACAGATCAAACATTTGAGATTTCTGGTTTTATTAAATTGGACAATAAATTATTATTTTTTTTAATTTCCTATGGTTCTTGGGATCTCAAGTCGAAAATAATTGTCAGGAGTGAGAATAATTGTAGGAGTGATTTAATTCTTTTTCATATCACTTACATGTAGAGCAGGGGTCGGGAACCCATGGCTCGCGAGCCAGATATGGCTCTTTTGAGGGCTGCATCTGGCTCGCAGACACTCGCCACACTTTCCCGCTGACCCAGCTGCTCCCCGGTCCTCCGCCCGGGCTTAAAATGCCGGGCGGAACGCAGCAGGACAGCTGGAGTCAGCGGCACCGGCGTGCTCTCTTCTTCCCGCCCCCCCCCCCCCCCCCCCCCCCCCCCCCGCGGCCCGGAAGAGGAAGTGGAGCGTATCGGGTGCGTGCGCGGCAAGAAGAGGCCACGCTAGTGCGCTCGGCATCGGCCCGAAGAAAAGAAGACTGCAGCGCGGCTCGGAGGAAAATGAAGAGGTTCAGCCGCGGCCGATGGGACTCCGCCTCCGCGAGGGCTGAAAATGAAGGAGGTTAGCGTTGGGAGGAGGCTGCTGCTGCCGCGAGTTCCCGGGGTGGGGGTGAGAGAGTGAATGAGCGATCAAACACACATGCTTGCTCGCTCATTCACTCTCTCTCTTCCCCACCCTGGAAACTCGCGGCAGCAGCAGCCTCCTCCCAACGCTAACCTCTTCATTTTCAGCCCTCGCGGAGGCGGAGTCCCCATCGGCCGCGGCTGAACCTCTTCATTTTCCTCCGAGCCGCGCTGCAGTCTTCTTTTCTTCGGGCCGATGCTGAGCGCACTCGCGTGGCCTCTTCTTGCCGCGCACGCACCCGATACGCTCCACTTCCTCTTCCGGGCCGCGGGGGGGGGCCCTGTGTGAGTGAGTGAGAGATTGCATGTATGTGAATGATTGAGAGCCTGTACATGTGAAAGCGAGTATGTCTGTGATTGAGATCCTGCCTGTGAGAGAGAGAGAGAGCATGAATGTAAGTTTACCATTGGGAACCTGTATGTGTAAGTTTGTGATTGAAAACCTGTTTGTGTGAAAGAGTATGTGTGTATGATTGAGATCCTTTGTGTGTGAGAGAAATCATGTGTATGTATGATTAAGAGCCTGTGTGTATAAGTAAGAGAGATCATGTGTGTCTGTGTGCGATTGAGAGCTGGTTTAGGTGATGGAGCATGTGAGTATGTGATTGAGAGCCTGTGTGTAAAAGAGAAAGAGAGGACATGTTTGTAAGCATGTGAATGAGAGTCTGTTTGTGAGAGAAAAAGTCAGCATGTATTTATGTGATTGAAAGCCTGTGTGTGTGTGTAAGCGTGAAAAGATAGACAGCATGTGTGTAAATGTGTAATTAAGAGCCTATATAAGTGAGAGAGAAAAAACATGTGTATATGTGAGTACTGAGAGCATGTTTGTATAGGTGTGTAATTGAGAGCCAGTGTGAGAGAGAGCGCTGGTATGTGACTGAGAGAGGAGAAAGTTCCAAGCAAACCACCCCTCCTCCTGCTAATTCAGAACAATCTCAGGACACCTGGATATCAAACGTTCCCAGGTATGAAGCAAAAAAAAATTTTGTATCCTTATTTTTCATTACTGGGTCTTTGTGTCTGCTATTTTGAAATATTTTGTTGGTATCTGGAAATGTTTTATATGAGTTTTTAATTATTGGATATTCCACTCATCAGCTGTTTCAAAATATGTTCTTTTTGTTAGTACAGTTTACTGCTGATGATTTTATATTTCTTGATTTGTTTTATAAGGATGGGTGATGTTTCTTTTTTCCTTTGTTACACTGCATACAGAGACTCTGGCTTGTTGCAGTTTCCAATTCAGTTTTTGTCTGCATGCTTCTTGTTATGCGTTTTGGTCTCTTTATTCTATGTTAGGTGAGGGACAAGCACGTGATTCAGGTGAGGTTTTCTGCTGGCGTGTAGTTTCTGTGTAGGAACTCTATAGCAGCCTGACTTGGTCCGTTTTCCTAATAGGAGATGTATTGGTGTCTTAAGGCCTGGTGTAATATTTTCAGAGACTTATTGTACTTTAAAAGTGTGATCTTACATAAAATGCACACATTTACTTGTATTTAGTTTTAAACATATTGTATGGGCTCTCATGGAATTACATTTTAAAATATGTGGCGTTATGGCTCTCTCAGCCAAAAAGGTTCCTGACCCCTGATGTAGAGGCATCCACTGAATTGCTATAAAACAGTATCTCCCTATAGTTTATTTTACTATAGGCATGGTTTTCATATTGTATGAAATTTAAATGTGCCTAATTACATTCATTTAGTGAATGAATTATTTTCTGTTTATATTCAATTAATTAATGTGTCTTGAAAGTTGTGAAGTTTCAGGCAGGAGTGCTGTCAGAGTTTGTAAGTTGGAAATTTGCTTACATTTATTTTCATCCATGGTGCATCAACAAAGATATACAAGTTTTACTGAGCTGTTGTCTTAATTCGGAAATATTTGATACCCTATTGTAAAACAGCTATTGTGGCACACCATATCTGAAAACTTTAGAATGTTTGTTAAAAAGCCAAAAACTAAAACAAATGCAAAGGATAATTGGCAGATACTGAATAACACAGTTAATATTTTATCTTAGATTTCCTTTTTACCAACCTCACAGCTTCTCTTTTTTCATGTTTTGAGTAAAAGCCAGTCCTCTAGTAGGTTAAGAATAGAAACATGATGGCAGAAAAAGATCATATGGCTCTTCACCTTCTACTGGTATGTTATGATTACAGCAAAGGGACGTGGGTCTTGTGGTATTAGACAAGGGCTTGGTTGTGCAACATAACTAAAATACCATTTCTTATAAGTATTTTTCTCCAAAATATTTGTACCATAGGCAGTTTTCATATTTCATTGAAAGTTGCTAGTTCATAGCATATTCGTTGCTGTTTATATTCATTCATGATTTATAATGTAAATTTATCAGGGTATTCTTGCTTGATATAAACTGCGTAGAGGGTATAGTCATAGGTTTTGTTGACTAGTATTGTACAGAGCTATATAGTTCAGTTCTTTTGAGAGAGCTGTACTATGCATTTTATTCTATTTTAATGTTTAATATTGATTTTTTTATTGCATTATGTAACTTACTATTATGTACTTTTGATTTCTTTAATTTTGTAACATGTTTATGTATTTATTATTGTACTTTTTTATTTGTTTTGTAACACATGTTAAATTCTGGTTTACCAGTAGAAAGGCATTACCCAGTCATCCCTTGATTTTGTACAAAGGTGCAAAGACCAGATAACTTTTCAGATTTTGTCTGCACAGTTTTGTGGAAGATATGCCCATAAGAACAGATGGGTATATTAGAATGATACTTGTACACTGAGTTGACCTTGATGTATATTATCATCACTTTTACAAAATGTTTTTTTTGCAAAGGAGCATAGCCTAATAGTTTTAAAGCTGCACAACTGCCAAAATTATTTTAGATAATTTAGCAATTACTTTTAAAATCATTTTAATTCTGTATTTTCTCTTAATTCTTGGGAAGATATTTGTTTTCAGTTGATAGCTCCCCCTGACATAACCATTCCCTACATTATGAATTTCAGTAAATTCAGTGAACTGCATATTTTTATCAGGACCTCATTCAGGCATCACACTGCATGTAAAGCTTAACCATACCATGAACAGCTGATAGGTAGATTTAGGGAATATTTTTTTCAAACAAAATGTACGGGCAAAAAATTGTTAAAATAGAAAAACATAGCAAATAAGACCTAATAATGAAAATAAGCAGTGATGAAAAGTGGCGGGATAAAATGGATGCTCATATTGAGCATCCATTTTCCTAACCAGCGCATAGCCACGTCTCCAGGGCACCTGCTGCTTTTGAGCGTTAGGGACACACAATTTGTCCTTTACGCGTTCTTTTTATCGCGGCCAATAATGTACATACTGCTTCAGGCGCCCATCGGCTATGGATGTGTGCGCATTAGGAAAATGGGTGCTCAACACAAGCGCCCATTTTACCATGTGTTTTTATTGCATCAGCCCCTATGTGTCTCCATTCTCCCATAATTTCTTTTTTCCTCAGTATCTAGCCAGACCAATCCAGATGCATGGGTTATGCTTCTTTACCAGCAAATAGAGCAGAGAACTGGTTTGCTAATATTGCTCCTTATAGGGTCCTATGCAGCACTCCGCTTGCCAGTATTCTCTGTCTCTAGCAGATGGTGGACAGGCATATCCCATGCTGTCAGTTGAGGCCTGGATTGGAGCAGTGACTGCTTCTGTGGCAAAGATATTCAAAGAACCTGGAAGTTCTGGGGCCTGTGGCTCTCCTGGGTGAGGGGATCTGACATTTGAAACGGGTCAGTGAAACAATTTGTTTCTCCTCTCTTCCTTGCCCCTTCTCTTTCTCCCTTCTTTCTGTTCCTGGTACTATCTGTGGACTCTCAGGTCCTAGCAGAATATCCTTTTGTGTGGCACTGATAGTCCTTGAATAAAGTTTAAAAAAAAAAAGAGGGGAGTTTGGTGAAGTGATCCGGGGGATACAGGATAGTGCAGAGGCAGGTTCCATCAATGAAGGACAGAGGGATAGTTGCTGGTTTTTCATTCAGTGATGAGTTAGTGGGCGGGGGGGGGAACATGATGGCAAGCCAGACCGAGTTCTTAAAATGTGGAGGCCTCTTTCATGGGTGTGGTTCTCGCTTCACTGTTTCCAGCATTTCCTTGTGCTGATAGTGCTTGGACTGAAGGAACTTAAGGGTTAGTGTCTGAGGCTCTCAGACCAATACAGGGGGCCAGTCAGAAAAGATGTTCCCGCCAGCATGCTGAAGTCTGTAATGGCAACAGTGAACATTTTGGAGCCATGTGATACTGAAGGGCTAAATGAGTCTCCAGTACTGTTGCCTGTGAATCTGAGATTTTTCTGTAGAAGGGCATAGTCCAACATGATAAAGATCATGCAAGAGACTAAATGCTCAGTAGAATCTATATGGGTAGAAATTCCATATGTATTGGGTAAGAGTATAGTAATAGGAGTTACTATCATCCACCTGACCAAATTGAGACAGATGATGAGAGTCTAAGAGAAATCAGGGAAGCTAACCAATTTGGCAGTGCAGTAATAATGGGAGATTTCAATTACCCCAATATTGACTGGGTAAATGTAACATCAGGACATGCTAGAGATGTAAATTTCCTGGATAGAATAAACAAATTTTTCATGGAGAAATTGGTTCAGGAACCAACGAGAGAGGGAGCTATTTTAGATCTAATTCTTAGGACCGCGACATCATACCATGCTCGGTCAAAATTCCTGCGATTTTGGAATTCCTGCAGAACGGCCTACAGAAGAGATTGTCTCTCAACTCCATCAAGGCACCAGTGGCCACATTGTAATGCTATGGAACCAAGAGTGAGAGCAGCAGCATAGCCTCTCACCCGGATGTCTCCCGCTTTCTGAAAGGAGTCGAGCAGATCCGACCACCCCTGAAGTGGCCGGTGCCTCTTTGGAATCTCAACCTGGTCCTAGATTTCCTAGCAGGAACCTCCTTCAGACCTCTCCATGGCCTGTCTCTCTGACTATTAACACTGAAGACAGTCTTCCTGCTGGCAGTCTGTTCAGCCCATCGTATATCCAAGCTACAAGCACTGTCCTGCCGAGAGCCGTTTCTCAGACTCACCCCGGGAACCATCCAGTTAGGCACAGTTCCGTCGTTCCTCCCCAAAGTGGTGTCTCACTTCCATCTCAACCAAACCATCTCACTATCATTGCCAGATGAGCATAAGAATTCGAAAGAGGCTCGAAGTCTAAACAATCTCAGGCGGAATCCGTACGAAAGACGGACCATCTATTCGTCCTTCACAGTGATCCAACGACTGTCGCTGCTGTTCCCCGTCCCTGACCGCCCAGGAAATGCACCAATTCAAAGAATCCAGGGGGAGTAGACACTGGGAGGATAGTGTCGGGAGTCCTCTCCTCCCTCAGAAGAGGAATGTCTTTCGACCCCCTTCCATGTCAAAAACCCCTTTTGTGGAGAAGTCCCTGGCATGTTTATCTCTGAACCAAAGCCTAGATTCTTTGAATTGGTGCATTTCCTGGGAGGTCAGGGCCGGGGAACAGCAGCGACTGTCGTAGGACCGTTTTTGCTCGGGCTCTTCCGTTGATTACTGTGGTGCCTACCCCTTCTGAGGGTAGCTGCTAGTGGTGGATTGCTTGCTTCTGACCTCAGCGATCAGTGATTGTCACTCAACTCTGTTGGAGATTTGAAAGGTTTTTGGGATTGGGAGGCCACGATGCCCATTACTCCTCTCCCTTCAGAAAGGGGAGATTTGACTGGGTTCCCATCTGGATGCACAATTGTCCACCCCTAAAAGGGGGTATCCCTCGTTCTTCGTTCCCAGGGAAGGGATGTCACTGCTTCTGACTGGCAGTTGCTTTCTGTTCCTTACGAGCTCCAAATGACAGTCATTCTAAGGCACAGCAGGTCTATTTTGTGAGGGAGTCTTTCCAGAGTAGCTCCCAAATGAACCTTAAGGGTTTCTCCCATCCTGGAGTCATCTTGATATCTGCTGAGCTCAGTGGGCCACTATGGCCAGTTATTCTCACCTGCGGGACCCAACCTCAGTGAGAAGGGTTCTAGTCCATCTAATTGGCGAGTATGCCTTTCAACCTATTGCCATATCTATAGCTGAAGTCATTGGGGGACGAGGAACGCCGCAACAGAGGCACTGCTCTTGGTTGCAATGGCTTGCAAGCTATACTTCCCCATTTTAGAGATAACTCTGCCTATGGACAGGGGAGTCCTGGTTCATGCAACAATTGTTACATTACTGGACCACGTGCTTCCTTGGGGGACATATTTATAATCTTAGGTATTAATACCTAAGCTCTGCCTAGGGTGCAGGGTGATAACTACAGCTGCACATGCTCAGTAGGGCATGTTCGAAAGTTCTAGATTCTTTGAAATCAAAGTTCAGTGCCAGGCTCCATCAGATGATGTCACCCATGTGTGAGGACACATATCTTGCTGTCCTCTGAAATTACCTGTTACAGGTAAGCAACTCTGCTTTCCCCATTAAAACACAGCAGCAGGTTTTAATTTGCCATTCAAACTTATAAGTAAGTTTTATTGCTATACATGTTAAATATTGGCCAACGCCACATCCTCATAATGCTAGATCTATCTGCAGCCTTTGACACGGTCGACCATAAATGTCTATTACAGAGATTAACTGAAATTGGCCTGTCTGGGATAGCACTGGATTGGTTCAGATCATTTCTCCATAATAGATCATTTCAAGTACACATTAATAAATCCAAATCAGAATCAAAACCACTAGAAACCGAAATCCCACAAGGCTCAGCATTAACAGCCACACTGTTTAATATCTATCTCCTCCCACTATGTCAGCTCCTCTCCAGTCTTGGCATCACATACTACATATATACTGACAACATCCAACTCATCATACCGGTGACAGACACACTAGAGAACGCACTCAAACTATCAGCTTCATATCTAAACGACATAAAAATACCTCCTAAGCCAAATGCGACTCTGTCTCAACATGGACAAGACAGAATGCATTCTCCTGCAAAGAAAAAATACCACACCCAACACAGACAGCATCATTCAAATCGACAATACTATCATCAAACTCAGTGATAAAGTGAAAGATCTGGGGAATATGGATAGACCCTGAATTAAGTCTCAAAAAACACATATCCGCAAAGATCAAAGAAGGTTTCAACAAACTTTTAACAATGAAACGATTAAAACCCCTGCTAAACCAAAATGACTTCAGAACCATACTTCAATCTCTGATCTTCACAAGCTTCGACTACTGTAACTCCCTGATGTTAGGCTTACCCAAATCAACTACACAACCCCTACAAATCTTACAGAACGCAGCAGCTAGAATCTTAACTGGTGATAAAAAAAAACAAAAAAACCAGAGCTCATCACCCCAGTGCTAAAAGCACTTCGCTGGCTTCCCATCGACAAACGGATAGAGTTCAAAGTACCGTATTTTCCGGCGTATAAGACTAGTTTTTAACCCCTGAAAATCTCAAAAGTCGGGGGTCGTCTTATAGGACGAATAATTACTGTATGTTTCACTCCATAAGACGCACTTTTTTCCCCCAAAAGTTAGGGGGAAAATGTCTGCGTCTTATGGAGCGAATATAAAAAAAATAATAAAAATCTAACAAAACCCCCCACCCTCCTGACCCCCCCAAGGCCTGCCAAAAGTCCCTGGTGGTCCAGGAGCGGTCCGGGAGCGATCTCCTGGGCTTGGGCCGTCGGCTGCCAGCAATCAAAATGGCGCCGACGGCCCTTTGCCCTTACTATGTCACAGGGGCTACCGCTGCCATTGGTCGACCCCCAGTGGACATAGTAAGGGCAAAGGGCCGTCAGCGCCATTTGATTGTTGGCAGCCAACGGCCCAAGTCCAGATCGCTCCCGGACCACTCCTGGACCCCCACTGGACCACCAGGGACTTTTGGCAGGTCTTGGAGGGGTCAAGAGGGTGGGGGGTTGTAGAAAACTAATTTGGCAGATCTTGTGGAGGGGTCAGGAGGGTGGGGGTTGTATTTAATTAATTTGGCAGGTCTTGGGGGGGCAGGAGGGTGGGGGAAGCTGAGGGATTAGTTTTAAAGGGTCGGGGTGGGTTTTTTGTTTATCTGCTCAGGCGCAGCCGATTTAAAAAAAAAACAAAAAACCCAATCGGGCCGGACGAAAAAAAACAACACGATGTGAATCGGAACCGGAATCAGAACAGATTCCGGTTCCGATTCACATCTCTATTACCGGTACCTCCTTCTCTGCCTCTCAGATCTCACACATGCACGTCTGCGCCACTTCACTGCAGTCCTCAGGAGCGAGATCTGAGAGGCAGAGAAGGAGGTACCAGTAATAGGATACAAGGGTGGGCCAGAGGGATGCGTTACCGCTCTGATAGTCTTGGAGACAGGGAGGGCTGGGCAAGCAGGGAGAGCTGACCAATCCAAGCAGGATTTGTATACAACAACCAGCCAATCGCCGGTAAGGTACATCACTTGCCGTGATTGGCTGGTTGTTGTATACTGGGTACCACATACAGTATGGTTATGTAGTGACACAGAAGAGTAGTCTTATACGGCGTGTATATCCCAAACTCTATATTTTAACTGGAAAAGTTGGGGGTCGTCTTATACGCCCAGTCGTCTTATACGCCGGAAAATACGGTACTATCCTTGCTTCACAAATCAATATATGGGAAGGAAATCGAATGGCTAAATAATGTAATCCAGCTACAAACACCACAACGGAACACGAGATCAGCTAATAAGGCCTTATTAGCCATCCCCAAAGTCGCAACAGCCAAACTCAATATGGTATGGGAGAGAGCAATCTCACTGGCCAGCCCAAATCTATGGAATACACTGCCTGAACCCCTAAGACTCCCGAGCAATATAAAACTATTAAAAAAATACCTCAAAACCTGGCTGTTCCAACAAACCTATAAAGATGGCATAGGCTAAACAATACCAACACAATTTCCTCCCATCACACTCTCCAGCTTCAGTCCCTCATACTAACTAAGCCGCTATTGTATATTGTAAAGTTCTTAGTGATCCTTTGTCTCTTTTCCTTTCCTCTTACTAAACAGAAAAAACAGATTAATCTAATCTCCCCTTTATCCCGCTCTCACATGACCTCACTGATACATTCAAATCGATCCCATTTGTTTTCATTCCATAAGATTTTTCATGACCTTAGTATTATTATTTATTGTCTGTTTTACTGTACAATTTCAAAACTTCCGAGATACTTTTGTTGTAACCCTCTGAACTGACCACAGATTGTACCCCTCCATATGTTCTTTCGTTATCCATAAAAATGTTATATGTATTGTTATACTTGTAAACCGTTGTGAACTGACCACAGATTGTACCCCTCCATATGTTCTTTCATTATACATAAAAATGTTATATGTATTGTTATACTTGTAAACCGTTGTGAAGGCCAGTACCAAACAACGGTATATAAAAATATCCAAATAAATAAATATACTGCTCTGTGCACAATTATTTATATGAATATGCATATATAATTCCTGATGCCTTGTATGTTCCTGCCACCAAGATAGTATTTATTTTACTTAACACAGAATTAATCAAATAAGTAACTTCTTTTTTTTTTTTCTAGCCCACAGAATCTTAACCAGAGAATGGATGTGTTCTATTTGCAACCAGAATGTTCAAATTCCTTTGACAGCCTGGTGTGGTATACCTCTACTTCACTGGACCGCAACACCTTGGAAAATATGCTTATACGTGTTCTTTTAGTAAAAGATATTTATGATAAAAGAGACAGTTATGAACTGGATGAAGACACAGATTAAAAAAATCACAAATCCACAGAAGAAACAGCATTAGATAGTCAAGCTGCTAGACCGTACTTTAAAAGAAAACATTTCAAGTTTACTCCTATTTTATGAGTTTTGTAGCAATGTACCCAGATTGGGTATTACCGTGTAAATAATATTTGCGTGAAAGTTGCCATTATTCTATATAGTGGTTTTAGGATACTAAACTCACACATTCAAATTCATTTTTTATTATTTATTTGATTAGGTATGTTTGTGACTTTATACATTACAAAATATGAATGAGAATGTGCCATGTGTAATTTTTTTCATGTAGTAAGAAACATCCAGATTCCACAACTCTAGTGTTGCAAGATTTCCTGTAAAGGATGTTCTAACAAGTTCTTAAAGCAGATGGTTGTGTATGGGTAGCACTACTAAAATTAGAACTTGCTGTGTCTTTACAAATTTTTTAAACAAATGTAAACTTTTTTTTTTTTTTTTACTTTTTAGTTAATGGAGCCTTATGAGGTTATGTAGAGATTCCATCTTATGTACCAAAAATAGACAAAAGAGAATGCTGTCAATATTGGTGTACTGTAATGTGAATCTATACTGGTGAAAGCAACATTTTGTTTGCCCTTATTAAAACCTTAGTGTCCTTTCCTTATTTGTGATTTGAATGTCCCCAGCAAGTAAAATGTGCATTCTATACTGGCTGTTATCTTGAAGCATAATATCTAGACATTTTCATGAGAAATTCTGTTGAGAAAGGTTTGTGTTCGTCCATCACTGTTATGAGAATATTCTCCAGAAACATGGTGAAAAGGATTAAGTATTGCTACCCTACTATTTCTTTTCGCCCAATGGTTTCTTCTTACTGGTTTGTGCTACCATCTCAGCTGCACCTGCTGGGGTTGCAGCACCATTCACATTCATCTGCAGATATCTATCTGTAATTATTTCTCCCATTTTTAAGACATCTCTGCCTCAAGCCCAATCATTGCACTGAAAATTATATAGCCAGAGGGGCCAGACTGTGGTTTCCTCCAGAACACAATACCTGTGCTAATCATTAGATGTCACCCAGGGTCTAATCATTAGGTGTCACCACTGTGCAGTGTTTTGGACTTTCTCCCTTAGGGGCTGTGAAAGTTGCCTCCACAGTACCCATCTCCAGCCAGCCTGAGGAGAAGAAGCTGGGTTCAGGAAGCAAACCCAGGTCTCTTGTATGGCAGCACCTGCAGTGGGCCATCTGGCCAGCCCAGGGCTGCCCTATCACATGTATTCTACTATTTTTATAGGGGTAGGTAACCATTGTTCCTAAAGTGCTAGAACATCAATCAGGATAGCAGGTTAACTGAGGCATATGCAAAATAACCTTTCATATTCATTGTATGCAAGTTTCTAATACATATTTTTGGGAATATTGTGAAACAATGAGCTTTGTGTAACATGGGGGAAGGGGGGGTACCTGAGTTGCCTGAACCTGATTTATACTACCTTCTATGATGACAGAACTTTATTACTGTATTGCACTTGGGCATTGTACAGGTTTGCAGCTTGGAATCATTTATATATCACCAACCTCAAAGTTATTTGACATGTAAAGTGATGACAAATCCAAAAAAACCTGTTGAAACTGACTGTAAAACTTAGTTGAATTTGCATAAGAAATCAGGACTTTTGTGCTTATTATCACTGGAAACTCTAATCGTGCTCTTCTCTAGTTCAATTAATACAGTTGGTATGGTACCTAATTTGTTGTTGAATTTAAGAGGTAACATAGCTGTGGTATGGGCCACTACAGCGTGATGGTCTTGTTGCTCTCATGGGAATCTAAATCAAATACTGGGGTAATAGTAAAAAAAAAAAAAAGGGCAAAAATCATGAATGGGATATAGGTAATATTGAATAACATTTGACTTGATACTATATTGTTTTTACCAGAGTTTTTTTCCCTTGTACTATAAATGTCATTCTTAAAAAGTTTCCATCTGAAATCTCGCTTTTTTCCCCCCACCTAAATGAAACATTACTTATAAACTAAATGCACAAGTTCTTGTTTACAAATAAGAAAATGGACCCACATTTTTCCAAAAGATGGTGATGTAATCAGTTAGCAATAAAAGCTTTTTTTTTTACAAGTATAGTTCAGCGTGGTTAGTTCAAATCTTCAAAACATTTTGAGATGTACTACTGAAAAATCTAAATCTTCACCTTTCAAAATGTTTTACAATATTTTACTGGTAACAAAACAAACTTTGGTTATTAAGCTAAATATATTATTTGTACTAATAAAATAAAGGTAAACCTTTTTAAAGAGTGGTGGTCAAGGCAATTAAAAAGATAATAAGTTTACACTTGGTAAATGAGGTCTATGTTACTGCATGTTTGATTAAATATTGCTTAGTTTTCCCAGGTAATATGCTAACAAAAAGAAAATCATATACTCTGCTCAGTCTTATTTTCTTTTTGGTTAATTACAAATTTTTGTAAATATGAAGAGAGAAAAAGAAATGTCTTTGCAGATTACTTTTAAAATGAATTGACTTTTACCTGTTTCTGCTTTGCTCCTTGGGGGTCTGAGTTTCCTGATATGGCTGCCTTAATATACGTACAGCATATTGCTGATACAACTGTAGAAATCCAGAATAGTTATCTGATCCTTTAAGACTGTTTTCTCACAATATAAAGAAAAGCTCACAAAAACTATCTTCCAAATAGTCAAGAAAATTAACACTTAATTTAGAATTGTTTAAAAATTTCTCAAGGCTTTCGTTTTAAGGAAAACAAAATCAAGAAGTTTGAACACTCAAATGTAGAAAGAAACTGTCAAATTTTATTTAATAGATGAGTTAACATAACAGTAAAATCAGCATTTGGAAGAATGGCAGAAGGTGATGAGTATCTGAAACTACATAGGGGTTCTCATATTAAGCAGGGAAGATTTATAATGGAAGTTTGAGGCCAAGTCCTTAAAGATAACATAGAAGTGGAGATGTGTTTTTAGTATTTAACATAAGTTGTATGAAAGCAGTTCAGTGTGTGTATGGTGTGGATTTCATAAGATTGACTGTTAAATCTATTCTGCTAGGACAAGCAGGATGGTAGTCTTCAAACGTGGGTGACACCATCCGATGGAGCCCGGCACGGAAAACTTTTGTCAAAGTTTCTAGAAGCTTTTACCAGCAGATTGAGCATGCCCAGCCTGCTACTATCTGCGCGTACACGGGGGGTCCCCCTTCAATCTCTTCTTTTCTGCGGTGCAGTTGCCTCGCCGTCCATGGAGCTCTTCCTTTTCCACTTTTTCCTGATATTTCGAGCATTTTTGCCGATTCCTCGTCTGGTCCCCCTTCGCGGTCGGTGCTACCTCTGTACGGTAGGTCCTTTTTCTGCCCTTTTCTAACTTTATGGTCGATCCAGACTCATCACCTCATGGTGAATGTCTGTCATCGACTACGCGCCAGGTTGTTTTTATGGCGTCGACCAGGTTTCGCTGGTGCCCGCGGACCATGTCCATCATGGATCCGCATGAGGTTTGCATACTCTGCTTGGGGGCCTCGCACAACGTCCGTGAGTGCAGACTGTGTGATCAGATGACACCCAAAGGGCATCAGGCTCCTGGATAAAATGGAGAAACTTTTTGGGGCCCCGAAGTCTACACCTTCTACCCCCTGCATCTGTCCCATTGACCCCAAGAGATCACGGGGAACCATCCGACCTGCTTCTCCTCAAGGTCCTTCTCACTAGTACTTCCAAGGATTGGGTAGAAGAGGATAGATCCTCGATGGTCTCCCCACTCTCCAGGATGTCGGGATCGTTGGCTTCCTTGGCACTGGGGAAAGACCGGGCCGAGCACTGGAAAAGAACCCGCAAGCACAGACACCGGTCATTGTGGACTTCCGGTTCCAGACCAGCATCGCCCCCATCGAAGTGGCACCAGCCATCAGAGGCCCCATCCTCTGGTGCCCCCAGCAGCCCTAGGCATTCCCCCACCGACACCAGTGCAGGGCTCGTGCCACCTTGGAGGCCCGAGGAAGCGCCGGTGACTTCTTTCCCCCTCCATCAGTCCTGGCCACCCTGGACTTCCAGGAGGAGTTAGACCACAGGGTGCAATCCCCGGTGCTCAAAAGTGCTTCAAAGCACTGAACTGGTGCCACCAGTACCCGAGTCTCCATCAACGATGTTAGCACCACTGCTGTAGCATCTGGACGTCCTTTTGGACACCCTACTGACGCAGCCAGAGCCAGAGGGATTCTCGATTCCCCGTCGGCCACTAATGCCCTCCACTGGAGCGATACCGATTCTCGGGTTCCCTCGCCCATGGTTTTCTGATCCTTTGCCGGATCCCTCCGGCCTAGCGCAGCCTCTGGTCCCCTCCATTCCCAGGGCCCCATCGATGCCCTCGAGGTTGCCGAAGCCATCGGAGCCCAGAGTCACTACCCCTCACAGACCTCGCCCACGGCATGCCAGTGAAGAGGAGGAGGGGACTTATGACCTCTGCGGTGACAACTCCACAGACTCGTCCTCGAGCTATTCCCATGACCCTCTTTTGAAGCCTTCCCCTCCGGAGGAGTGGCACCAGTAGCCACCCGAGGATTTGTCCTTCGCAGGATTTGTCAGGGCTGTGGCCGAGGCCATTCCCTTTCAGCTGCTTACGGAGGAGGATGCGCGTCATAAGATGCTGTATTTTCTCTAGTTCATCGATGCTCCCAAGGAAATTGTGGCGGTTCCGATCCATGATATTTTCAAAGAACTCCTCCTCCGCATGTGGAAGCACCCCACTTCTGTCTCCCCCGATAACTTGAAGGCCGATACCACCTACTTGCTGCAACAGGCTGTGTTGCACCAAGTAGGTGGGTTTGTTAGGAGGCAGCTTCTCCACCCGTCGGTGGTTGTGGAGTCCGCCTTAAAGAAGGCCCATCGTTCCCGTACCCATGCCTCCGCTCCTCCGGGATGCAAGCATAGAGAGCTGGATGTCCTGGGAAGAAAAATCTTCCACTGCACCATGCTAGTTGCCTGCATCGCCACCTACCAACTTTATAAGACCCAGTACAACTGTGATCTCTGGACACAAATCCAAGATTTATTGGAGGGCCTCCCCCAGCAGCAGCAGGAAGCCCTTTCCGCCATTGCCTTGCTGGGTCTGGAGGCAGAAAACACGAGGTGTGTTCCACCTATGATGTTTTTGAGACGGCGGCCAACTTAGCAGCCGTGTACATCGGCGCCAGGTGAATGGCATGGCTCTGGGCCTCTGATCACCTGCCAGAGGTCCAGGACAGGCTTGACTCCCCCCTGCACTGGTGACAACCTGTTCAGGGATAAGGTCTGGGATGCGGTGGCGCAACTAGCAGCTCTCTGCTAGTGCCTTGGAAGGACTGTCCTTGGCCAGAAAATCCTCCAGGCAGGGTCCTCGGAAACCCTTTTATCAGCAGAGGAAATACTTTCTCCGGCCGTTCGGACTCATCCACCTTGTGCAATCTGTACCAGACTTGAACCCAACTCTTCTGGCTTCTTGCCTCTTGTGGGACCCAGACCGCCCCCTGTTTACCTACAGCGCCGCAGTTGTGTTGTGTCCGTTGGCACCTTATTCGGTAGCTGTTGGTCTCTCTATAGTTGAATGGGGCAGTCTAGAGGTTTGTACTCACCCACATGAGGACTACCATCCTGCTTGTCCTAGGAGAAAGCACAATTGCTTACTTGTAACTGGTGTTCTCGTAGGACAATAGAATGTTAGTCCTCGGGACATATTTTGCTAAGTTAAGAGACTGAAGGGGGGACCTCGCGTGGATGTGTCTATAGTAGCAGGCTGGGCATGCTCAATCTGCTGGTCAAAGCTTCAAGAAACTTTGACAAAAGTTTTCCGTGCTGGGCTCCATCTGGTGATGTCACCCACATGTGAGGACTACCATCCTACTGTCCTAGAATACCTGTTACAAGTAAGCAACTGCGTTTTCTGTTTTCTAATGAGATGGATATTAAATGTAATTTTAATGAAGCAAATAAGGAATATCACAGGTACGTAAAACTAAAATTTAAAAGTTGCTAGTTATACTAGTTCCTGGACTTCTTTGCTTCAGGAAATAGCTGCACCTCATGCCTATAAAGATTGTATGCAATCTGTATCAACTCTCTACTTAATTTTATGAATTGTGCCGCCCTTACTGTCATAAATTTAAGACATTTTATAGAGCTGGTCATTTCAATAGCAGTGAGCAAGGCATAAGCGTGTTGCAAAGTGTGGACTAGGATTAGTTGGTCAAACATACTCCTGTGGGAATTCTGCGCAAAAAAAATTAAAAAAATTCTGCAAATTTTATATTGGTCAAAATAACAAATTACATGAGTCTTTAAGTAGTTACATTTTTAATTAGTACAGAAAAAAGTTATTACTTAGAGATGCAGAATTTTAAATATTTTGAGCACAGTTTACCTAGAAATTCACTGTAAGTGTCTCTACCACTCACTTGCCCTACTCCCCTAGCCACTTTGCCCTCTCAGGCCCCAACTCCTCCACCTCTAAGTTCAACCCCTTCCTCTCTATTGCCAGTCCCAGAGTTTGACCCCGTTCTCAGTATTGCTCCTCACACAGGCTCCCTCTGTCCCTCTCTCTTAACCACAAATCCTCCCTCTCTCTTGTGCACATACACACACCCTCATACAGGCTCCCTCACACACACACGCACATCCCCTCATACCAGGGTTCCTCTCTCTTGCATACACACCCACACAAGCTCCCTTTCTCTCTCACGCATACATCCTCACACACAGGCTACCAATGTCTCTTTCATGCACCCTTTCACACAGGCTGTCTCACACATACACAATCCCTTCACACAGACTTGCACCCTCACATACACATGATCCCTTTATCACACACACGAGCTCCCAATGTCTCTCACACATACACATTCCTTCAGAATCTCCTCATATAGGCTTCCTCTCTCTGGCACCCACATTCAAGCATCCCCCCTCCCCTCTCTCACACCACCTCCCCTCTCCTCTCGCGCACACATTCACTCTCACCAGGGCCTTCACCTTCACTGCAAGCAGAGTACATCCTGTGGCACGAGGGGGGCCTTTGTTTTCACTGCAAATGGCGCACACTCTGTTCGCAGCACATGGGGGCCTTCGTCTTCGCAGCGAACAGCTTGCCAGGGCCTTCATCCTTGCCGCGAGCGGAGCGCATCCTGCAGCACATGGGGGCCTTCATCTTCACCGTGAACACCTGGGCCTTTATATGCGTGTGCTCTGTTAGTAGCAAGCCGGGGTCTCCTTTGCCATTTTCTGCGCAGCATTTGGCAATTCTGTGCGGGGGGGGGGGGGGGGGGGGGGGGGGAGAGAATTCTGTGCTCCGCAGTAGTGCAGAATTCCCCCAGGACTAACATGTTGCACTTGAAGTCACTTTGAGCCTCATTTAATAAAATGCGAGCTCAGTTTTAAATCATTTTATTTACTTACAGGAAAAATTGAATTAACTCCCTATCCAATACGCTAATGGAATAAATGCTAATGTATCAGAAGTTTAACAAATAGTGTGCTAACAATATTTATTTAGAAACATTTATAAATCACCTTACAGATCATAAATCTCTCAAAGCAATGTAAATCACAAAGAATGGACACATCGACTTAATAGAATAATTAAACAAAAAAAGTAAGAGCAAAAATAAAGCACTTATGTAGTCATGTAATAGAGACCAAATGTCTATTGGCACTATGATAAACTGGTGGTCACCTAAATTCTGAAGCTTATAATCATATATCTAATAGGTGGTATTTTGCAAGCCTAAGACAGGTCATCAGGGTAGAGATCATAGAATGGTTAAGCCAGTACAGACCAGACCAAAACATGAGCCTATTTCCTTCATGGTGAATAGATTCACTGGTACAGACAACAAATGAGATTAAATTTCCTTATGGTAAGAGTCGTAGCTGGTGGAAATTGGTAATAGGTTTGATCAGGTCTGGTTAAACAGCCATGCTTTAGCTTTTTTACAGAAGGTGAGATAGCATGATTCAAGGCGAATGGACCATGGAATCACATTACAAAGTTTGGGAGTGTGAATGTTTTCTGGACACAACATATTTTTGCATATAAAAAAAGTGTACAAAGTATAGTCTGCATAAAATTTGCTTTATATGCACAAGTGTTTTATGTGCATGAATTCTGTGTACAGAATTTCTGCACACAAGCTTCAGCTTTTGCCCCATACATTAATAGCCTGAGTAACTTTACTCCAGCTCTGATCAGGGTTACATTTCCAGTGTTAAAACTATGAATTAAACCTATATGTTTTTAATCAGTGTGGAATCATAGCTAATGCTTTCATTAACATGGGCTTTAAATGGAGGAGCACTAATTTGTGTGCAGTTTTATGCTTGCTTGTGTTTACATTGTTTGCACACAAACCTCTTTGTTGCATTGAGAATAATGTCTACACAAAAAGATTCGCATACATTCATGATTAAAACTGCAGCCACAACCTAACATAACTTTTATTAGCTCAGAGCCTCCGTGAGGTCAGGCAGGCTCCATATCTGGTTAAGCAATTTGGAGATGGGGCTGACTTCAACCTTAGTGCATTGTGATGATACAGAAACCTTAGTCTAGCAGCATTTGGGGTTGGATTTTTAGCAACTTACTCATCTAAACTAGTATTACGCAGTTGGTACAGCTATGTTGGAGGGATGCTTTCTTTGCTACCTGAACTGAAGTATATTAATCAGTTGCTGTCTCGATAGGTACAAAAATAAAGTAAAATTTCACACAATCCCAAAAGTAATATACTGCAAAAAAAGGGAATTATACATATTCATACAATTTTATTACAAATATTTCAAAAACATTTTTATAAATGCTTATTACAAAAAAGGTCATACCAGTACAACAATAAGAAGATAAAACCTTCATCCTGTGCATGCACTTCTAAAATCGTAGACCATATATCCAACCATAGTCACTACATCTCACAAACAGTATTTTATGAACAATTCCAAACCCTTTGTTTTCAAAAACCCCAACAGAGGCCCCCACTTCACTAAACCATAGCTTCTTCAAGGGGATTTCCTTAATAACCAAAGTTGCACAAAGTCTTTAAACAAAAATAAATCCGTATTAGACAAGATACTGGCATGTCCCGAATACAATTCATGGTGTTAGAGGTATCCCCTGTTGAGCGTTCAACCTTTTAGGACCACTTTTTAAATAATAAATATACAACTGAATTTGATCTATTTACAGTTTGCATCAAAAATATTTGCAGTGAGATCAACTTCCCACTAGATTGATTTGAGCAAAACTGTGAAATGCACCACTTTAAGCATCTCATGGGATGTTTTGTTTAAAAACCAGACCTTATTTGCTTGCTGCGCTAGAGATTAGCTCTCCTTGTACAGGTTTCAGACCTGCTGCTGCTCCAATTTCTTTTAGGAACAAAACACAAATGGGCTAACCTAAAAGCATTTAACACCATAAACAGCATGTAGAGACGTCATCAGAGTCTTTTTCAGAAAAATATAGTCCTGAACTACAATTCTGTGAACTAGCTTATTAGTCACTATTATCAAAATATCCTTTACTCAGTGCAACAATTGTGGTGCTTATATCACAAGGTATATCCTTTGGAGATTTAAGGGTTTTCTAATTTGCTTTCAGCTGTCTGCCATGAATAAGGCGCTAATGCATATGAAGGAAATATTATGCAGAATTCTTATATCCTCTCCTTCCTTGCAGCATCCAGAATATCTCTCCCAACTCTCACAGAAGAGTCAGAAACCCAGGAATGAATGGTTTATATTGGGCTCTAGTAGAACAAGGCATGTGACTCAAACGCCCAGTTTCCCCACTTGTGAAGCATCCTGAGTATCCACCCCCACAGAGAAGTTAGATATCCAGGATTCAGAATCGCAGGAATAATTGGATTACAGTAGGCTCTGGCAGAATAAGGCCTGTGATGAAACACCCACTCTCTCCACTGTTACCCTTATATAATACATTTTCTGCATTGGAAAATGAAGAAGTTCAAGTAACTGATTATCAAAAATGTCTGAAAGGGAAGTAGTCACCCAATGTACCTAGAAACCTTTCAATATGATCAGATGTCATGAAAGAAAGCTGCTTCTGGGAGATTGTCATTGGAGGAACCAATTTGGGAACTTATTTTGATGGGGACACAACAGTTAAATGCCTTCCAGGATCCTCAGCTAATGAAAATGCAAACCAAGTGGTCAATGCTATTATACAAGAAAGTAAGAACTCTGTTATGCATCTGGGGACCAATGACCTTGCTAGAAACGGTGTCCTTAAAGTACAGAAAGATTTCCAAAGTCTAAGGAAAAAGACACATGGCAAAGACTAATGCCTTTTCAGAAGTATTACCTATTCATGGAAAGTAAAAGGAAAGGTTATGCCATATAGATAATGCCTGGCTCAAAAACCTGGTGTAAAGAATGTGGATTTGGATACATTGGAGGCTGGGGCTGTAGATGGAGCAATAAAAGATTATATGGTAAGGATGGCCTACATTTGTCAATGGCAGGAAAGAAGAAGCTAAGTGAAAAATTCAGATCATACAGTATTAGGCATTTAAAGTAGAGAGCGGGGGTGGCAGGAGGTGGCCAGTGACTTTGGCATGTCACTCCCAAGCAAAACGGAAGAGTGGGGAAGAGGATATGTAACAAGTTCATAAAAGCAGAAAAGGTAACTACAAGGAGCAGCTGGCAAACTATGACTACAAATGCTCGTAGTCTGAGCAACAAAATCCCAGACCTGCAAGCTCTAATGGTGGAGGCAAACTTGGTCATTGTAACTGTTATGGAAACCTGGTTCACTGATTCTCATGATTGGGATATGGCCATCCCAGGATACAACTTGCTCAGAAAGGACACAGAGGGAAGACAAGGGGGAAGAATAGCTCTTCATGTCAAAAACAATATCCAAGAAACTGAATTGCAAGGGACATGGGGTAGAGAAAAAGCATGGATCGTCCTAAAAAAAAAAAAAAAAGATCTGTGCTTCCATTGTTACTGCTGTGATCTACAGGCCATCAAATCAGATGAACTGCACAGAGAACTCATTGAAGACATCCAAAAGGTGGAAAAGAAAGGCAAAGTGTTGCTTGTTGGAGATTTTAATATGCCAGATGTGGATTAGAGTTTGCTGTGGAATCTATGAGAAGTAGAAAGTTAGTGGATGCTCTTCAAGGGGCTCTGCTCAAACAAATGGTAATGTCTCTGTTTGGGTAGGGGCTCACCTGAGCACCAGTGATCATCAGACAGTGTGGTTTGATTATGCGAATAGGATACAGAGAAGTCACATGAGGACCCTGTGGTTTGAATTTCAAAATTACAAACTTTGTCAAAATGGGGACATGCCAGGAGGAAGATCCGGAAGACTGGGAGAAAATGGGTGAGGTAGAACAACAGTGGGCCAAGTTAAAAGGAGCTATTACAAAGGCAATAAATCTGTGTTAGAAAAGTAAATGAGTAAGAGGAAAAAGAAACCAATCCGGTTCTCTAAGGCGATGACAAAAAATAAAAGCAAACAGAACATTCAAGAAGTGTAAAGGATCCCAAAAAAAGGAACATAGGGAAGAATATCTGTTATAAACTGAGGCAAATGAAGAAAGATATGAAGGCAAAAGATGGCCAAAGAGGTAAAGCAAGGAGTCAAAATATTTTTCAGATACATCAGAGGACGAAGGGAGGTCAGAAGTCATAGTAAAATTGAAAGATGACAAGGAGCAATGTGTAGAGAGTAACAAAGAAATGGCAAAAATACTAAACAAATATTTAAGTAAGTTCGGTGTTCACTAAAGAAGACCCTGGGGGAGGACCAGACTGTTGCTCATTAACAAGGTCATAGGTGAAGCTGGAGTAGATTAAACTCTGTTTACAGAAGAGAATGTATGAGAGGAGCTAGGCAAACTGAAAGTGCACAAGGCCATGGAGTTGTATGAGATATACCTCAGGATACTGAGAGAACTCAGAGATTTGCCAGCGGACCAACTGAAGGACCTGTTCAATAAACGAGTGGTACCGCAGGACTGGAGACGAGCAATGGTGGTCCTGCTTCACAAAAGTGGTAGCAGAGAGGAGGTTCGAAACTACAGGGCGGTTAGCCTCACCTGGGTGGTATGAAATTAATGGAGACTCTGCTGAAGGAAAGGATAGTGAGCTATCTTACTGGTGAGTTGCTGGACCCAAGGCAGCATGGATTCACTAGGGAAAAGTCCTGTCAGAGACATCTGATTTTTTTGAATGGGTGACTAAAGAATTGGATTGAGGAAGAGAACTCTATGTAATCTACTTGGATTACAGCATAGCTTTTGAAACTGTCCCACATAGGGACTGCGTAGATGGAATAATTTAATTGTATTAGCGGTATATAAAACATTTTTAAATAAAATAGGGGGCTTATGAATAAAATGAGAAGCTTGGGAGTGAATGCCAAGGTGGTGATATGGGTTCCAGACTGGTTGACGGATAGGAGACAGCATGTAATGGTAAATGAATAGACTCTGAAGAGAGAACCATGTTAAGTGGGGTGCCTCAGGGAGCGTTGTTGGGACCGGTTCAGTTCAATATATTTGTGAACAACATTGTGAAAGATACTACGATCTGCAACAGCGTGAACATGCCTGAAGGAGTAGAGAAAATGAAAAGAGATTTAGGAAAGCTTGAAGCATGGTCAAAGATTTGGTAGCTGGGATTCAATGACAAGAAGTGTAGAATCATGCATTTGTGATGCAGTAATCCAAAGAACTGTATGTGATGGGGGGGGGGGGGGGGGTGGGGTGTAAAAGACTGATGTGCACCGTCCAAGTGAGGGATCTTGGGGTGTTGATCTGAAGATGGCAAAGCAAAGTGACAGAAGAATGCTGGGCTGCATAGAGAGAGGAATAACCAGTAAGAAAGGTGATAATACCCTTGTATAGGTCCTTGATGAGGCCTCACTTTGGAGTACTGTGTTCAGTTCTGGAGTCCATATCTCAAAAGGAATAGAGACAGGATAGAGGTTGTCCAGAAAAGGGAGACTAAAATGGTGTGGGGTGTTAATTGGAAGACCTATAAGGAGAAGCTGAAGGATCTAAATATGTATACCCTGGAAGAGAGGAGATGCAGGGGTAATATGATACAGACATTGAGATACCTGAAAGGTTTTAATGATGCACAGAATTTAAACCTTTTCTGTTGGGAAGAAAACCAAAGAACCTAGTGCTTACAAAATGAAACACATGGGGGGATGACTCGGAACCAATGTCAGGAAATATTTATTCACAGAGAGGGTGGTGGATGCCTGGAATGCTGTTCCGGAGAAAGTGGTTAAGATGAAAATAGTCAATTCAAAGGGGCATAGGATAAACACTGGGTCTCTAAAGGCTAGAGGACGAAAATGAGAAAAGCTTGCTGAGGGATAACTTAGTGGTGCGGTGGTTACTACCCTTAACAGAAGTCATTGAGATCACTACTCTTAACCAATATGCCTTGGTGATTCTAATGCAACTGCAACATTGCTCCACGATTCTACGGCAGGAGAATAGGATACAGACAACCAAGACTTCTAGTGTCTGGGTAATGATGTGCAGAGATAAGGGAAAAAGCACAGGACTGCTTCTATGGCCAAGTCCATAACCACATCAAGCAACACTGTCTGCATTTTCAAGACAGCTCATCACCCATTAAAAAATGTTGCAAGCTGCAATTTTTATGAGTATCATAAGGCTTGGGGAGAACTGCACAGAGCAACAATTACTACCCTTAAGAGAAACATGGGAGTAACTTGCTCAGATTGGCAATTATTATTTTAAGAAGCTTGCTGGGCAGATTGGATGGTCCATTTGGTCCTTTTCTGCTATCATTTTTATATGTCTATATATAATTCCCTTTTTTGCTATTTTTTGAAAACATTTTTGCCAGGTTTTTAGACTGGTAACATACTAAGCTACATCTTTTTTATACAATGTAGGCAAAATAAACAGTAAAGTACCCATACATTGATAGTATCCAACTGTTAGATGAAATCAAGCAATCCAAGAAATTATACAAACCTTCCTTGCCCTTGAAAAAATAAGTAAAGCCTTAACCAGTGTCCTAATACATATGTAGGTAGCAGTGGTGCAAGTGTTTATTGCTTATTTTTTTGTATACCTTTCTTCTACTGATTACTTTCTGACTGTGAATACATTCTGAAAAAATGTTATCCTCCATAATTTTAAAATATCTCCATACCAGTGCTGTCTTGCAGGATCTCTCTGGATACGTGGCTGCTGCTGCTGAGGTTGAGGGTTGAACAAGAAGTAAAAGGCCTGGTGCATCTCTCATATGCTTGACTATCTGCTGTTCCTAGGGGTGCTCTTAGCGCTGGCAGTATCACTTACTATCTCTAAGCCATGTTATCCATCTGCAGCTACTCATCAGATATCATGCTACTAACTAGGTTCTCCAAACCCACTTTAAAATATCCCCTTCCTCTAATTCCTCAACTCCCTCATGTTTCTTCTGAATTAGTATGTTCTTTAAAAATCTAACACTGATCAGAATGAAACAGTGCGGTGCAAGCTTTAGTTGATGCCTTCTTAGTCTTTCCCAGGGCTGGTTTTTTTAGGGGTGGGCAAGCTGGGCAGTCGCCGTCAGCTGAGGGGTGCACTGAACACTATGATAACAGAAATAAGGCCCGGCTTGGCCACTGCAGATCTCAACTTTCTGTGGCCAAGAAAGTAAATGGTGTGGCTGCAGTGTTTCCCATTCCTTCCCGGCTGAAGAGATAACTCGGGGGGTGCCAACAGTTGGAAGAGGGTACTGTCAGTTAGGAGTGCACTTTTCATGCAGGGTGCCATTTGCCCTAAATTCAGCCCTGGTCCTTCCCCACTGCTTTGGTGGGGAAAGATTAAAAGGGGGTAGGGGGAGTTCCTAGCAGGGATGTACTTTTATTTGAAATGAATGAATTTTCAATATTCTAGGTAGGTCCTGCTCCAGTCACTCCACAACCAGTGGGACGTGCTGTAACTCCAGTTTCTGCAGCCCAGCACAAGGTGCTGTAATTCTAGCTCCAGCCTCTAGGAAACCCTGTGTCGCTAGTCCCATCCTCTGAGGATTCTGAACCAGGGAATCCATGCTCTATACAACCCATGTCAGAGGGTCAACTCTTTACACACCCTGTGCTGGTGGTTTCATTCTCTAAGGATCCTGACCCAGTGTCTTTGCATCTCAGTCACCTGATGCCAGTGGCCCTGCTTAGCAGGCGCCAGCAGATTCCTGTTCCAGCTGTGACCCAATCAGCCCAGAAGAGAACTCCAGCTATGTTTCACTTAGCTCAGCAGAGGGCTCTTGCCCAGATGTAGTCAGCCCAGCAGAGGGCTCCCATCCTGATTATAGCCAGTCCAGTTGAAGGCATCCATCCAAAGCCTGACCTCTTCTACCCATAGAATGCTCTTCCACAGCCTGATCATTCAGCAGAGAATACTCTTCTTCAGCCTGATTGTCCAGAAGAGGGCACTTTTCCACAGTTTGCCCAGCAGGGGGGCATCTGCCTACAGTCAATGGCCCAGCAGGTGGCACCTGTATACAGCTAGTTTGCCTGCCCAGCAGATGTTGTCCATCCACAGCCAGTCTGCCCTGGAAACGGCATCTGTCCACAGCCAGACTACCCAGCAAGAAGAATCCACCCTAGTAAACAACCGCTCAGTCAAATCTCATCTTCTCACCCAGCATTGACCCCCATGTAAAATGGGACCTAGGAAGAGGGGGGTCTTAAAGGGGAAGTACTGTTATGATTTCAGCTGCTATGCAGCCTCACTGTACCCTGTGGAGGACACCTCCCTACCAGCAGAGTTCTCCAGTAAGTGCCGCGTTGAACTGTTCTTTCTACCTCGTCCCTGGTTTCATGCCTCAACTGCTCTAGCAGGGGACCTCCATGAGCATACTTTCTAAGCCGGCCAGGCCCTTCCTTCCTGCACCACACCTAGACTTCAGCTCTACTTAACCCTATCTGTCCCTTGCTTCGATGCTACTGCACCAAGAATCTGTTGGCTCCTTGCCCTAGCCACTCTTGCCTTGCAGCCTTCTCAGGCTTTGGCTCGTGTCCTATGGGTCTTCTGACCTCAGCCTTACCTTGCCTTGTCTCATGGTCTTTGGGACTTCTGACATCAGCCTTGCCTTGCCTTGTCTCGTAGCCTCTTGGCCTTCTGATATCAGCCTTGCCTTGTCATTAGGCCTTCTGCTCCTAGCCTTGCCTTGAGGCCTTAGGACCTTCTGGCTCTCTTCTTTGCTTTTGTGGCCTATATTGGCCTACTCGTGACCTCTTACCTTTCTAGGCCTGGCTTACCTCTGTGGTCTCATTGAGCCTCTCCAAATCTTGCTCCTTGGAGCCTTCCTGTATTGCTGCCTTTGCGCTTTGTCCATGTTCTGTGTTGTCCTCATCTTGCCCTGTCTTAGTCTGTTCCTGTCCCAGCCTTACCTCCATGCTGTTCCTAAATTTCAGCCTTGCCTGCACACTGTTCCTGAGCTCCAGTCTTGCCTGCACGCTGTTCCTGTGTGCCAGTCCTGCCTGCATGCTGTTCCTGAGTGCCAGTCTTGTCTGTACACTGTTCCTGAGTTCCAACTTTACCTGCACTCCCTTCCAGTCATAAGAACATAAGAAAATGCCATACTGGGTCAGACCAAGGGTCCATCAAGCCCAGCATCCTGTTTCCAACAGTGGCCAATCCAGGCCATAAGAACCTGGCAAGTACCCAAAAACTAAGTCTATTCCATGTTACCATTGCTAATGGCAGTGGCTATTCTCTAAGTGAACTTAATAGCAGGTAATGGACTTCTCCTCCAAGAACTTATCCAATCCTTTTTTAAACACAGCTATACTAACTGCACTAACCACATCCTCTGGCAACAAATTCCAGAGTTTAATTGTGCGTTGAGTAAAAAAGAACTTTCTCTGATTAGTTTTAAATGTGCCCCATGCTAACTTCATGGATGCCCCCTAGTCTTTCTACTATCCGAAAGAGTAAATAACCGATTCACATCTACCCGTTCTAGACCTCTCATGATTTTAAACACCTCTATCATATTCCCCCTCAGTCGTCTCTTCTCCAAGCTGAAAAGTCCTAACCTCTTTAGTCTTTCCTCATAAGCCACATTAACTATCAACAAATATTGAATAAGCCTAATAATTGGTAATACCTATAGCCTTTGAACTGTCCGTTAATTTTACATACTCTTACCCACCCCTGGGTTTTTTTTTTTAATTTGGAGATGGCAGCCCTCCATCCTTCCACTCCGTGAAGGTGGAACACCAACCACTGGCCACTGGCATCCCGCTCCGTGAATGCCTCTGTGGCTACTGCCGCTCCGTGCAGTGTTTTGCTGCCTCCTCTTTATACATGTCCTCTAGACCTGATGGACCTTATCTGTTACTCTTGGCTCTTAGTAACCTTTTGATTCTATTTCCCTTCTACCCCCACCATTAATGTAGAGAGCAGTGTTGGAACTGCCTCTAAGTGAAATATCTACCCTGTTTCCCCGAAAATAAGACATCCCCCGAAAATAAGACCTAGTAGAGGTTTTGCTGAATTGCTAAATATAAGACCTCCCCCGAAAGTAAGACCTAGCAAAGTTTTTATTTGGGAGCATGCCCGTCGCACAGAACACCAGAGCATGCAGCTGTGATTTTTTTACCCTGCAGGATTCACAGTTAGTTGTCATCACAAACCAGCATAACCAGACAGCTATTCAGAATATGATAAATGTTCATTTTTTTTGTTCAACAATATATGTGAATTCTTCTTCATAGAAAAATAAGACATCCCCTGAAAATAAGGCCTAGTGCATCTTTGGTAACAAAAATTAATATAAGACACTGTCTTATTTTCGGGGAAACACGGTAGCTTAATTAGTTAGGGGTAGTAACCACCGCAATAAGCAAGCTATACCCATGTTTATTTGTTTACCAAGACTAAATAATTCAGACCTTGTTTTTTTTTTCTGTATATAGATCTACTTTTCTTCATTCCCCCTGCTGTTGAAGCAGAGAGTTATGCTGGATATGCATTGAAAGTGAAGTATCTGACTTTCTCCCCTGCCGTTGAAGCAGAGAGTTATGCTGAATATGCATTGAAAGTTAACTATGAGACTTTCTCCCCTGCTGTTGAAGCAGAGAGCTATGCTGGATATGCATTGAAAGTGAAGTATCTGACTTTCTCCCCTGCCGTTGAAGCAGAGAGTTATGCTGGATATGCATTGAAAGTGAAGTATCTGACTTTCTCCCCTGCCGTTGAAGCAGAGAGTTATGCTGGATATGCATTGAAAGTGAAGTATCTGACTTTCTCCCCTGCCGTTGAAGCAGAGAGTTATGCTGAATATGCATTGAAAGTTAACTATGAGACTTTCTCCCCTGCTGTTGAAGCAGAGAGCTATGCTGGATATGCGTGATGTATCAGTCTTTCTCCCATGCCGTTGAAGCAGAGAGCTATGCTGGATATGCATCTTAGGATATCTTTGACACTGCTACCAGGGTATCTGCAGCTGCTATCTCAGCAAGATGATGGGCCTGGCTCAAGTCTTCTGACCTTCGCCCTGAGGTACTAGAGAGATTACCCGACCTACCTTGTGTAGGAGATTATCTGTTTGGCGAGCAGATTCAATGAACGGTGGTGGAACTCAAGGACAATCATGAGACCCTAAGACAGCTCTCTCTGATGCCTTCTGAGTACTCTTCAAAACAGCCCTTCAGAAAGGACTCTAAGAAGTAATTCTTCCGCCCAAAGAAGTCCTACCCGCCACCAACTGGAATCCGTTCTATGAGACCATTTAAAAAAACCCAGTCTAGTCAGACACAAAAAAAAAACCACAAGCAGCTCCTCAGTCGGGCCCTGCTTCCAGTTTTTGACTCCTGCATAGAGAGCAGCAGCCAGCTTCCATTGCCTCACATACCAGTGGAAGGTCGATTGTGCCATTTCAACAACAGGTGGCACTGAATCACCTCAGACCAGTGGGTCCTAGCAATAATTGCTCAAGGTTATCGTCTGAACTTTCTCTATATTACACCAGACTCCCCACCTCTACCAACATGGAGAACATCCGATCACTCCATCCTTCTGGAACAGGAGGTCTCCCTCCTCCTCCAGTCCAAGGCAATAGAACCAGTGCCCTATTCCCAGCAAGGCCTAGGGTTCTATTCCCGGTACTTTCTAATCCCCAAAAAATCATGAGGCGTTCATCCAATTCTGGATCTACGTGCCCTCAACAAGTACTTTCAGTGAGAGAAGTTCAAAATGGTAAGCTTGGGCTCTCTTCTTCCTCTTCTACAAAGAGGAGACTGGCTCTGCTCTCTAGACCTCTAGGATGCATACACTCATATCGCGATAATTCCATCTCATCGCAAATACCTGAGGTTTCTAGTAGGCCCCAAGCACTATCAGTACCGAGTGCTTCCATTCGGCCTCGCATCTGCACCACGAGTCTTCACAAAATGCCTCGTCGTAGTTGCAGCCTTCCTCAGGATTCAAGGTGTTCATGTCTACCCATATCTAGATGATTGGTTCATCAGGGCTCCCACTCAGCAAGCTGCTCTGTCGTCCCTACATCTTACCCTACACACTCTAATTTCACTCGGATTTCTCGTCAACTACGACAAATCCTACTTAGTCCCATCTCAAACCTTATCGTTCATTGGAGCAGACTTGGACAACTTATAGGCAAAGGCATTTCTGCCTCGTCAGCGAGCTCTCACTCTCGTGTCTCTTGCACAACAGCTGCAGTCTCAGCACTCCACGACTGCACACCACTTTCTCATCCTCCTGGGACACGTGGCGTCCTCGGTTCAGGTCACCCTAATGGCCCGCTTGGCCATGAGAGTCATGCAGTGGACTCTAAGGTCACAATGGACTCAATCCATTCAGCCCCTGACGATCATTGTCCACGTAACTGACTCACTCTGTCAGTCTCTCGCCTGGTGGAGAATTCAGGTCAATCTCCTCCAGGGCTTGCCCTTCCAGGCTCCAGACCCTCAAATAACTCTTACCACCGATGCTTCCAACTTCGGCTGGGGAGCCCACGTGGCCGATCTGCAGACACAAGGATCTTGTTCTCCAGAGGAAGCCAAACACCAAATAAATTTCCTGGAGCTGCGAGCAATCAGATATGCTCTCAGGGTATTTCAGGATCGCCTCTCCAATCAAATCGTCCTGATCCAGACGGACAGCCAGGTGGCCATGTGGTACATAAACAAACAGGGAGGGACAGGCTCCTACCTTCTGTATCAGGAAGCTGTGCAGATATGGGCGGAGACCCTCTCCCACTCGATGTACCTCAGGGCCACCTACTTGCCGGGAGTGGACAATGTGTTGGCAGACAAGCTGAGTCGCACCTTTCAGCCACACGAGTGGTCTCTCAACCCCTCAGTGGCGAACTCGATCTTCCAACAATGGGCTTACCCTCATATAGATCTCTTTGCGACATTTCAAAACCGCAAAGTAGGAAACATTTGCTCTCTCATTCGCAGCCAACACTCTCAGCCAAGAGATACATTCTCCCTCTCTTGGGCAACCGGTCTCCTATATGCATTCCCTCCAGTTCCACTTATTATTATTTATTTATTTTATTTATAGGTTTTTATATACCGACAACCATTTGCACATCGTGTCGGTTTACAGATAACTTGAAACTTTTTGGCAGTGCCATTACATAGAACAGTAAACTATGCATACACGCATTTGGTTATGCATTTGGTTATTTATGTTCCGTTCCATAGTGAGGTATTGCCACAGTTTCTCACATATTCTTATTTACTCACTATGCTAATCTATTACATTAATAGACTGAAATGTAAATATTGCTCTGTGCAATCTCTCCCCTTTTTCCAGTTCCAAGTTGATTTCCCTGATTTATTGTAACTTTCTCAATTCCTTTATCTGATTCACGATATTTAAAGTTCAAGGTTCTTTTTGAGAACATTGTTTTACTTTATGTTATGTTTTACACACTTTGTTAATTGTAAACCGGGTTGATGTGATGCCTGTCATGAAACTCGGTATAACAAAAACAATAAATAAATAAATAAAATAAATAAATAAAAACATGAACATATGGAAACTGGGTAACTATTTACAGGGAACGATAGTTCCTCAACCGGGGACGGATGAGAGAAAAGTCAACAGGAGCACATTGTAAAGGTAATACATGGACAGCACTGAAAACAGCTCAGGAGGTCATCGGGGAGAAGGTTATTGAGAGAAAAAGTCAGCAGGAGTAAAGTCAGCAGGAGTAAAGGTGAAAAGTCATTCACCCCAATTTTGATAACACCCATCACCCAACTCTTAGGCCTCACTGTATTCTCACTTTCACTATTCAATGCACAATCTCTGTCCAAGAAATCTCTAATCCTCAACGACTATCTCCTTGATACCAAACCAGATATATGTGCTATAACAGAAACATGGCTCAAACCCACGGACACAGCAATTATAAACCAACTTCCCACATCAAACCACGACATCTTCTCCATCCCCCGACTGAAAAAAAGAGGAGGAGGACTCCTATTTGCATCAAAAAAAGACCTCGGGTTCATCCAGCACCCATACAACTCAGACTCTAAACTAGAAATGGGTCTCTTCACCTCGGAACAACTACAAATCCTACTCGTCTACGCCCCTCCGGGCCTCCTTGAGACAGACCCCTCCCCCTTAGTAGAGGAAATCACAACCCTCATCAAACTGGACGCTCCAGCAATTATCCTAGGAGATTTTAATCTGCATGTGGACAATCCTACCCCATCATCCAGCTGTGAATCCTTTCTCTCTGCCCTCTCAGCCCTGGGTTTCAAACAACTAGTTACCAAACCCACACACAAAGCAGGCCACACGCTGGATCTTATCTTTATTAACCCAGGCATCAAACATTCTTCACGCCTCAAAAGCAAGAAGGTCCCTTGGTCTGATCACTCACTTATCTCAACCGCATTCTCATTGAACAAACCCTCCACCTCCAAAGGGCCCTCACCATCTTTCCCATACAGAAGATCCTGCTCTACAGAAGACCTCAGCTCCCACCTAGCCTCTCAACTTCCATCCATTGATCTCTCAAACCCGAACACAGCTCTCCGCTCTTGGAAAGCCATCACAGATTCCATAGCCGACAAGCTATGTCCGCTAGCAACCAAAAAATCACTCCCAAACGCCTCCAAAAGACAACCATGGTTCACGGAAGAACTAAGAAAGCTAAAACAAAATCTAAGACAGAAAGAGAGCGACTGGCGCAAATCCCCAAGCACCAATACACGATCCATCTACAAAGCCACCCTCCATCAATACAAGTCAACTACCTCTAAATCCAAAAGGGACTACTATGCATCCAAGATTCACCACTTAATCTTCGACGCAAAAGCCCTCTTCGCCTATGTCTCCAATCTCACCCAAATCATCCCACAGGAGATTCCCAACGACCTAGCACAACCCAAAGCTGAAGAACTTGCTCTTCATTTTCACAACAAAGTCAACAGCCTTCTAACTCATCTGCCTTCTAATCCCACCGACCCTGCTCTTTACCAGTCTCTTCAACAATCATCCCTCAACAACAATGGTCTGGAAACACTTGAACCCATCTCTATCTTAGAGATACAAACTCTTATAAGAAGAATGAAACCTTCCTCCCATCCTTTGGATACTATCCCCACCAAACTGCTCCTGGCCATCCCTGACTCCATCGCTAAAACCTTGTCGGACATCATAAACTGCTCACTCTCCCAAGGACTATATCCTGACGACCTCAAATTGGCCTCCATCAAACCTCTACTCAAGAAACCCAACTTGGATCCTAAAGACCCCAACAACTTCCGTCCTATCGCCAATCTCCCATTCATAGCCAAGATTCTAGAAAAAGTTGTCAATACTCAACTCTCCGAATACATAGAAGAAAACAAAATCCTATTCCAATCACAATACGGATTTCGCAAGTCACTGAACACAGAATCCCTCCTCATCTCCATGTCTGACTTCATATTAATGGGCCTTGACAAAGGCCAATCCTTCCTCTTAATTCTACTGGACCTATCAGCCGCCTTTGATACGGTCAATCATTCCATTCTCACTTCCATTCTGGCTTCTATAGGTATCTCAGGCACAGCTCTCTCATGGTTTAAATCTTTTCTCTCCAACAGAGGCTTCAAGGTTAAGATACAGAACAAAGAATCTTCACGAATGGACGCATCCATAGGTGTCCCCCAGGGCTCCTCACTGTCACCTACACTCTTTAACATTTATCTTTTACCTATCTGCCAACTCCTCTCCAACCTTAACCTCAAACATTTCCTCTACGCCGACGACATCCAGATCGTGATACCCATTAAAGAATCTTACACAAAAACATTGGTTCACTGGGAAAACTGTCTCTTCGAAATTAAACATCTCCTGGCTAACCTAAACCTAGTTTTAAACTCCTCTAAAACAGAACTGCTTCTCATCTCCCCAGATAATAATGCCATCTCTAATCCTCCAACTATCCCAACTACTACACAGGTGAGAGATCTAGGAGTATTAATTGATAACCGGATGAACCTTAAAGCTTACATCAACAGAACCATCAAGGACTGTTTCCACAAACTCCAAGTTCTGAAAAGAATTAGACCACTCTTCCACACTCAGGACTTCAGAACCATTCTACAAGCTATCATTTTTTCTAAGATCGATTACTGTAACTCTATCCTTCTGGGCCTACCTTCCTCCTATACTAGACCCCTCCAGATGTTACAAAACGCTGCGGCAAGATTACTGACAAACTCCAGGAGGAGGGACCATATATCTCCAATCCTAAAAGATCTCCACTGGTTGCCTGTTCACTTTAGAATCCTCTACAAATCTCTTTCCATAATATACAAAACCATCCATCAACACACCCCACTCGACTTACAAGTCCCATTCCAAATTTATAACTCCTCCAGACCAACAAGAGACACACTCAGAGGATCTCTTCAAGTGCCCCCAGCCAAAACTACCAAACACATTACCTTGAGAGATCGGGCCTTTTCAACAGCCGGCCCCCTTCTATGGAACTCCATCCCACCGGACCTTAGACAGGAGCCCAGCCTCCCAACCTTCAGGAAGAGACTTAAGACCTGGCTGTTTAAAAAAGCTTTCCCGGACACCGATTAATTCTATTCAGCCAGATTCTACCACTTCCACATGTAAAAATGTTATTACTAATGTAAATACCTATACCTAATGTTATTCTCTTTCTTTTCTTCTCTCCTCCCAGTTCTATTACCTTGTTATTTGTAACTGCTTCCTTCTACACAAATAGGTTATTGAATTGTTTACTGTACACCCCTGTTATATGTAAACCGGCATGATGTGTTTGCAACATGAATGCCGGTATATAAAAATTTTAAATAAATAAATAAATAAATTGTAAAGGGTAATACAGGGAATGCATTATACACAGCTTAGGGGGTCATCAGGAAGATGGTTGTTGAGTGAAGGGTAGGCCTGTAAGAATAGCCAGGTTTTTAGCTTTTTTTTAAATTTGGGTGTAGATGTTTCAGTGCGCAAGTCTGGGGGCATAGAGTTCCAAAGGGTGGGGCGGGCCAGGGAAAAGGCTCTGTTCATTGTGGAAATAAGTTTCGTGGATTTGATAGAGGGGGTGCGGAGTGTCCCTTGGAGGGCAGTACGAGTAGGTCTAGTGGATGTGCGGATAAGCAGTGGGGGGTTGATCCAGTCAGTGTTTTAATTGATGATGCTTTTATGAATGAGGGAGAGAACTTTGAAAAGGATACGAGACTGTATTGGTAGCCAATAGTCCTGGTTGGTGGACTGCATATCCTTTTGCTATCAGCAAGCGGGCATTCCACTTCAAGACCGTGTTAAGGCACACTCTGTGAGAGCCATGGCAACTTCAGTGGCACACCTACGTTCGGTGCCGCTTCCTGACATTTGCAGGGCTGCCACCTGGAGTTCTCTCCATACTTTTACAGCCCATTATTGCTTAGACAAAGCCTGAAGACAAGATTCCATCTTTGATCAGTCTGTCTTGCGCAACCTATTTACAACGTTACGTACCAACACTCTTCCGCCTGCCCTGTGGGGTTCAGGATGCCCTCAACGAAATTTCATCCCAGGCCTAGTGCCTTGCATGCCTGAGTACATTTGGTACATTCTCGGACATCCTCAGCTCGGTACTCACCCATATGTGAGGACTACCATCCTGCTTGTCCTGTGAGAAAGCAAATGTTGCTTACCTGTAACAGGTGTTCTCACAGAACAGCAGGATGTTAGTCCTCACGAAACCTGCCCGCTGCCCCGCGGTGTTGGGTTCGTAACGTTTTCTTATTTTATTTTCGGCACTACCTGTAGCTTTTTAACAAGATTGAAGAGGGACCCCTGCTGGCTGCAGGGTTAGTGCCATGCTGGGCATGCCCAGTAGGGGCCAGTCAAAGTTCTGGAAACTTTGACAGAAGTGTTCTGTGATTGGGCTCCATTCTGTGATGTCACCCATATGTGAGGACTGTGAGAACATCTGTTACAGGTAAGCAACATTTGCTTTATTCTGGGCTTTCTGAGGGCAAAGCCCACACCCAATATGCATTACTATAAGCCTAAAACCATATGCTTTCCAAGTGTGTTTTTTGCAGGGTTGTGATATTTTTATCTCAGAAGACTGTACTCTCAATGTCCTTTTTTATGTAAAATTGGTTATTATAAATGCAGAATTTTTAATTATGTAGTAAGGATTGGAAGGGGGGGGGGGCATGGGCAAAAGGCTGTAAATTTTGCCTACTGTGCTTAATCCCCATTTATCGACCCAGAGAGTGTGCCACAAAAAGACTCCCACCATTTACCCATCTCCCACTTCTCCAGGGGAAAATGCTGGGGAAAAGGTAGAAAGCAGGTCTTAGGGTTTTGGGGAGTATGTCAAGTTTGCCAGCTTCCTAGAAACAGTAGTACTGGCACTCTATCTGCCACTCCTCTGGTAACTGACCCCTGCCTTCCCCCTTCTGCAGCATTTAAAGTCACTGAAAGGGCCAGACTGCAGTGCTTTGAGGGGAGAGGGTACCATCTCATCTCTCCCCTTAGGCAGCAGATTGCCTTGAGCCAGATGGGTCTTAGAAAGCTCAACAAAAAGATTGTTATACTAGTGCAAAGACTTCTTTGCTATTGATGTTTATAACTGACTTTCATGTCGTGCAAGGGCTACACATCCTGATGACTATCAAAACCACTCCTCACTTCTCTACAGGAGTGTCACCATTTGAAATGTCAGGAAGGTAAATGGCTTACCTATGCATCCTTTTTACAGGATGCAAGATACTAATCTAGTGAGTACAACAACTGCACATGAATATGTTGTATATCTAAGGCAACATCTATAGATTACCATTGCTTTTCCTCAAAAGAACCTGGAAAACTCTGCCAGAAGTTGAAAAGCCTACTATGATCTGAGGACTACCTCTAAAGAGTACACAATTGGTGATAAAGTGTTTTATTACAATTTTAGCAACAAGGAAAGTACATTTTGACCTATTTTGGAAAAGTCCATTTCCAGTTGTGGACAAAGCTTCACCTACTGCATATCTTTTCCAAATTAGGAAAGACTCTGAAAGTGAAGATCTCTTTAAATGGGTACACATTAATGAACTTCGACTTTACCATCCTAACAGGTTTCTTAGCCAAGAATCTATTCTTGAAATGATAGATACTAACAAAGCTACAGCCTAGTCTGTTTTTGTTTTACAGATATAGAACCTAACCATGAAGGTCCTCTTCCTGATGCTGCTACTGATGGGAGCTGAGGTTTCCAAAATGATTGAATTTGATCCTTCCTCAGGAATTGTGATGCAGCACACCCCTAGGTTTCTGTTGTATTTATTTGTATTTACTGTATATCCCACCAATACCAAAGCCTTAGGTGAATTACATAAAAGACATACACAAAGCATAACAAACAATGCAAAGAAAAATATACACATGTATGTTTATAAAATAGGTAGAGAAAATCCACGCTTTCATTGCATTGCAGGTATTCATGCATAACCAACTATGCAGGTATATGTTGGGGGTAGACATACATGTATTTTATACTCTGCATGTACCTGATATGCGCAGGTTATTAAATATTGTAGAAGATCTCTGTGTGGCCATATATGTGCATATATGGGGCCACATGGAATTGTTTGATAATTATCCTCCATGATTCTAGCACAATTGCTTTATCTAATTAGAGGCTGATCGCCCATAAGGAGCCCATCTTTCAAGCCTAGCATGGTACAGAATCAGTGTACTTAAGTGGATGTGAGAAGATTTATGCTAAATTATATGTACTGTGTGCATGCAAATGTTTCAGAACGCATGAATATTTCCAATGCAAATAAAATGCATATTTTCTCTACCTATTTTATAAACATATGCATGTATATACTAGGTGCATAAAAAAATTTAGCTTGTATATGTAATAACCCTGATTTAGATGTGGAGGTAGGTATTTTATAAAGTATACGTGTATACAGTTTTGAAAATACTTGTACACATATTTGAAATCACCAGTTTACCAATTCCTCCTCCATTTCACCCAGTCTGTCTCCAGTTCATTTAGACCTTCCAGCACTTCACGCTGAGCCCTCACTAATTCACCTTGACCTCCTACCCAAAAACTGCAGCTTAGCCAGTCACTTAGCAGGTGTAAAAGTGTATAAATAAGTTCAGTAATATATATGCATATATGTCTTAAAAAATAGCAACTAACATGAGTACTTATGAACCCCATCCTGGAAACTCCCTTAGCCCGTCCTTTTTTTCTATTAGTAAAATGTATGCATAAAATGGAAAATACGCACATATTCTCAACATTTATAAAATAGCATTTCTCACAGGACAAGCAGGATGGTAGTCCTCACATATGGGTGACATCATAGGATGGAGCCCAATCACGGAAAACTTCTGTCAAAGTTTCCAGAACTTTGACTGGCCCCTACTGGGCATGCCCAGCATGGCACTAACCCTGCAGCCAGCAGGGGTCCCCCTTCAGTCTTCTATTTTCCACGTAGCAGTAGCCTCGTGGTTAAGGAGCTCTGCAGAGATTCCTGACAGGAATTTTCCTCATGGAATTACTAAAAGTTAATTTTCCCTCCTGTAACGTTTTCAAGCCGCGGTACTCTGTAAGTTTTTACCCTTTTCTCCATCGATAACCGTCGAGTTTGGCCCTCGCGGTCTACTGGCCGTCGACCATACCGCGGCTCGATTTTTGCCATGGCGTCGGGGTTCCGTCGGTGCCCGGACTGTAATCGCACCATGTCCATCATAGACCCCCCATAAAGTCTGTGTAATGTGTCTTGGACGAGAGCACAATGTCTTGACCTGCACCAAATGTGCCTTAATGACACCAAAAAGTCGCAAGGCCAGAATGGAGAAGATGGAACTTCTCTTCAGTGCTCAAACCCCGACTCCGTCCATTGCATCGACGTTGTCAGAACTGGCACCGTCAACTTCGCGCCAGCATTGTCCACCAACTGGTGACTGTCCAGCATCGATGACATCTCGGCCTTTGACACCCTCTACTCCCCCCTCAGGACTGAGGGGATCGTAGAGACAAACATCGCCACCAGCATAGAAAGTCTCAGACCATCGAGGGAGCGAAATCATCAACCTCGCCATTGTCCGAGCCACCGTCGAAGAAACCCCGTCCAGAAAAGGCACCGACCTTTTCAGCGACCTGGTCACCGAGGCAATCCTCCCCCGATGGGGCATCGGGAGCCGCGACTCCACCTTTAACAGTGGTCCCTCCAGCTATGCCTCTGCCTCCTTCTTCTGTTCCGGAGCTGGGGCTGCTTGCTCCAGGTCTCCGAGAAGAACTGGACCGGATGGTTCAGGAGGCCATCGACATGGCGATGCAACGATTCCAGGTTCCCCCGGCACCGACACCGGTACCGATTGCGGAACCGATCACCGACCTGATTCCGGCAGCGTTGGCACCGCTGCTCTCCAGGATGGAAGCGCTAATTGCCGCTTTTCCTCCAATGGACCTTGGGTCACCGATGGCGCCGGTGCTCTCCCCGCTCACTCTATCATCGGGAGAAGAAACACCGTTTCGCATCCCTCCTTCAGGAGTTCTGCCTCAGCCATCGATGCCGATACGTCCATCGCCACCGATCCAGCCATCAGTGCCGATACGCCTGTCGGCACCACCGAGCCATCCCTCGATGCCTGCGCTGGTGCCTTCGATGCCTTCATCGGTGCCTCCGATTATTCCTTTGATTCCTTTGGAGCCTAGACCAGGACCTTCAGGTATCCCACCATCCCATCCCCCTCTAAGATCCCTATGATACCTGGACTGATGATTCCGCACCAGACACCGATGATTTGCCTTCACCACCTTCACCCACTGAAAGTAGAAAGCGTTCTCCTCCAAAGGACCTTTCCTTTATAAATTTTGTGAAGGAATTGTCTGAATTGGTTCCCTTCCAATTACAGACTGAACAGGATGATAGGCATCAGATGATGGAGTTGCTCCAGTTCTTGAATGCTCCCAAAGTAATAACTTCTATCCCTATCCACCAGGTTCTTCTGGATCTCCTGAAGAAGAACTGGGAACATCCCGGCTCCATTGCTCCAGTCCATAGGAAAGCTGACACTACCTATTTGGTGCAGTCAGCTGCGGGCTTTCAGAAACCACAATTGGATCACCAATCTGTAGTGGTGGAATCTGCACAGAAGAGAGCAAAGAGATCAAAGCCTCATACTTTGTTTCCCCCTGGCATGGAACAGAAGTTTCTAGATGCCATTGGTCACTCAGTCTTCCAAGGATCAATGCTCATCTCCCGAATTGCTGCTTATCAGCTCTATATGACCCAATATAACAGGGTCATTTTTAAGCAGATACAAGACTTGACGGACTCTCTGCCTCAGCAATTTCAAGAACAGCTCCAAACCTTAGTAAACAAAGGTTTTAAGGCAGTCAAGCATGAGATCAGATCATCTTATGATATCTTTGATACTGCTACTAGGGTATCTGCAGCTGCTATTTCGGCGAGACGGTGGGCTTGGCTCAAGTCTTCTGACCTTCGCCCTGAGGTACAAGACAGGTTATCCGACCTGCCTTGTGTAGGAGCTAATCTGTTTGGAGAACAGATTCAACGGATGGTGGTGGAACTTAAGGACCATCATTAGACTCTTAAGACAGCTCTTTCTGATGCCTTCTGACTATTCTTCTAAACAGCCCTTCAGAAAGGACTTTAAAAAGTCATTCTTCTGCCACCAACCAGATCCCATGCCACGAGACCTTTTCAAAAAGCACAGTCTCGTCAAATTCATAAACAAAAACCACAAGCAGCACCTCAACCAGGGCCTGCTTCAGGTTTTTGACTTCCACCCAGAGAGCAGCAGTCAGATTCCACTGCCTCACATACCAGTGGGAGGTCGATTGTCCCACTTCCACAACATATGGCACTCAAACACCTCAGACCAATGGGTACTGGCGATAATTGCTCAGGGTTACCACCTGAACTTTCTCTCTGTGCCACCGGACTCCTCACCTCTACTGATGTGGAGAACATCCGATCACTCCATCCTTCTAGATCAAGAGGTCTCCCTCCTTCTCCAGTCCAAGGCAATAGAACCCGTACCATACTCTCAGCACGGCCTAGGGTTCTATTCCCGGTACTTTCTAAACCCCAAAAAATCGGGAGGCGTTTGTCTTATTCTGGACCTACGGGCCCTTAACAAGAACCTCCAGTGAGAGAAGTTTAAGATGGTAACCTTAGGCTTGCTTCTTCCTCTTCTACAAAGAGGAGACTGGCTCTGCTCTCTGGACCTCCAGGACGCATACACTCATATTGTGATAACTCCATCTCATTGCAAATACCTGAGGTTTCTAGTAGGCCCCAAGCACTATCAATACCGAGTGCTTCCAATCGGCCTAGCATCTGCATCACGAGTCTTCACAAAATGCCTCGTAGTAGTTGCAGCCTTCCTCAGGACCCAAGGTGTTCACCTATCTAGACGACTGGATAATCAGGGCTCCCACTCAGCAAGCTGCTCTGTCGTCCCTACATCTTACTTTACACACTCTAATTTCATTAGGATTTCTTGCCAACTATGACAAATCCTACTTAGTCTGCCCCACCTCATTGAGTTCATTGGGGCAGACTTGGACACCTTGCAGGCAAAGGCTTTCCTGCCTCGACAGCGAGCCCTCACTCTCGTGTCTCTTGCACTCCAGCTGCAGTCTCAGCACTCCGCAACTGCACGCCACTTTCTCATCCTCCTGGGACACATGGCGTCCTCAGTTCAGGTCACACCAATGGCCCATTTGGCCATGAGAGTCATGCAGTGGACTCTAAGGTCTCAATGGACTCAAAGCATTCAGTCCCTGTCGACCATTGTCCACATAACCGACTCACCCCGTCAGTCTCTAGCCTGGTGGAAAAACCAGATCAATCTCCTCCACGGCTTGCACTTTCAGGCTCCAGAACCTCAATTAATTCTCACCAACGATGCTTCCAACCTTGGATAGGGAGCCCATGTGTCCGAGCTGCAGACACAAGGATCTTGGTCTCCAGAAGGAGCCAAACACCAAATAAATTTCCTGGAGCTTCGAGCAATCAGATATGCTCTCAGGGCATTTCAGGATTGCCTCTCAAACCTAGTTATCCTGATCCAGACGGACAACCAGGTGGCCATGTGGTACATCAACAAACAGGGAGGCACGGGCTCCTTCCTTCTGTATCAGGAAGCTGCACAGATTTGGGCGGAAGCTCTCTCCCATTCGATGTACTTCAGGGCCACCTACTTGCTTGTGTTGGCAGACAAGCTGAGTCGCATCTTTCAACCGAATGAGTGGTCTCTCAACCCCTCGGTAGTGAACTCCATCTTCCAACAATGGGGATATCCTCAGATAGACCTCTTTGCGTCTCCTCAAAACCGCAAAGTAGAGAACTTCTGCTCTCTCATTTGCAGCAAACACTCTCAGCCCAGAGATATCCGGTCTACTCTACGAATTCCCTCCACTTCCTCTTCTCTCGAAGACTCTCTTGAAGTTACGTCAGGACAAGGGAACCATGATCCTGATAGCACCCCACTGGCCACGCCAACTGTGTTTCCAATACTGCATGATCTCTCCATTCGCAGGCACATTCCCTTGGGAAAGGACCCGCTTCTGATCACTCAAAACGACTGGTGCCTCTGCCATCCCAATCTCCACACCTTGTCCCTGATGGCATGGATGTTGAAAAGTTAATCCTTCAGCCACTTAACCTTTCTGAACCAGTTTCCCGTGTCTTGATTGCTTCACGGAAGCCTTCCACGTGGAAAGCTTAATCTTACAAATGGAAAAGGTTCACGTCATGGTGCTCTTCTCAGTCCCTTGACCCCTTTTCCTGTCCAATCACGAAACTTTTGGACTATCTCTGGCATTTATCAGTGAGGTCTAAAGACTTCTTCCATCAGAATGCATGTCAGTGCGGTAGCCGCCTTCCATAAAGGTATTGGGGATGTTCCTATATCAGTACAACGCTTTGTAACACGTTTTCTGAAAGGCTTGCTTCACCTCAAGCCTCCACTGCGTCCTCTGGCCCCTTCTTGGGACCTCAACCTGGTTTTGGGTCGGCTCATGAAATCACTATTCGAGCCTCTTCACTCCTGTGATCTTTGCTATCTCACATGGAAAGTGATTTTCCTTCTGGCAATCACTTCAGCTTGCAGAGTTAGTGAACTACAGGCCCTAGTTACCAATCCGCCTTACACTAAACTTCTGCAGGACCGGACGGTACTCCGCACTCACCCTAAGTTCTTGCCTAAGGTAGTATCGGAGTTTCACATTAATCAATCAATCCACTATACTACCTACCTTCTTTCCCAGGCCCTATTCCAATCCAGGAGAACAGGCTCTGCATACCCTTGACTGTAAACGGGCTCTAGCATTCTGCCTAGACCGTACAGCGGCCCACAGGGAAAGCACTCAATTGTTTGTCTCTTTCCACCCTAACAAGTTAGGGAAGCCTATGAGTAAGCAGACTCTCTCCTCCTGGTTGGCGGATTGCATATCCTTTTGCTATCAGCAATTGGGCATTCCATTTCAAGACCGTGTTAAAGCACACTCTGTGAGGGCCATGGCGACTTCAGTAGCACACCTTCGATCGGTGCCGCTTCCTGACATTTGCAGGGCTGCCACCTGGAGTTCTCTCCACACCTTTGCAGCCCACTATTGCTTGGACAAAGCCGGAAGACAAGATTCCATCTTCGGCCAGTCTGTCCTTCGTAACATGTTTACAATGTGACGTACCAACACCCTTCCGCCTGCCCGGTGGGGTTCAGGATGCCCTCTACCAAATTCCACCCCAGTTGTTGTGCCTGTTGCACGCCTTTGGATACATTTGGTGCAAGTTCGGACATCCTCAGCTCGGTACTCACCCATATGTGAGGACTACCATCCTGCTTGTCCTATGAGAAAGCAAATGTTGCTTACCTGTAACAGGTGTTCTCACAGGACAGCAGGATGTTAGTCCTCACGAAACCCGCCCGCTGCCCCACGGTGTTGGTTTCATAACGTTTTATTATTTTATTTTTCGGCACTGCCTGTAGCTTTTAAATAAGAATGAAGGGGGACCCCTGCTGGCTGCAGGGTTAGTGCCATGCTGGGCATGCCCAGTAGGGGCCAGTCAAAGTTCTGGAAACTTTGATAGAAGTTTTCCATGATTGGGCTCCATCCTGTGATGTCACCCATATGTGAGGTCCTGTGAGAACACCTGTTACAGGTAAGCAACATTTGCTATCCGCAAGTATGTGCTACTTAAGCGCATATATACTATTATTACACACAAAACTCCTTTGAAAATATACTCCTTAGTGCATTCCTATTTTGGTATTGGTGTCATATGGATTCTTGTAGTCTGCTCTTACAACAGTTTCACAAATAATGGAACAGATTTTGTAACCTGCGCGCGCGGGGTATATTTGTGCGCGCTACCCAGCGCGAACAAATGTACACCCGATTTTATAACCTGCGTGCGCTGCCGCGCGCATGTTATAAAATTCGGGGTCGGCACGCGCAAGGGGGTGCACACTTGTGCACCTTGGGGCAGATTTTAAAAGGGTTATGTGCATAATATACGCGCATAACCCTTTAAAAAGCCTCCTGCGCATGCCGAGCCTATTTTGCATAGGCGCGGCGATGCGGGCAAGCCCTGGGACGCACGTATGTCCTGGGGTATGAAAAATGGGCGGGGAATGGGCAGGCCGGGGGCCGGGCCGGTGCCTCCAGGCATAGTGGCCATTTGCTGCTGTGCCCGGGATCGCTGGCCGGCCGTTGCCAGCGCACACAACCTTCACCTGCCCAGAGGCAAGCGCAACTTAAAAATTAAAGGTAAGGGGGGGTTTTAGGTAGGGCTGGGAGGGCGGGTTAGGTAGGAGGAGGGAAGGGAAGGTGGGAGGGTGGAAGGAAAGTTTTGGAGAGGCCTCGGACGGAATGGAGGAAGGCTGCGTGGCTCGGCGTGCGCAATTGCACAATTGTGCATCCCCTTGCATGCGCCGACCCTGGATCTTATAACATGCGTGCGGCTGCGCACGCATGTTATAAAATCGGGTGAAGATTTGTGCGCGCACAAATGTACTCCCATGTTTGTTTTTTTAAATCTGGCCACTTGCGCGCGCCGAGCCCTAGGGGAGCCCTGATGGCTTTCCCCGTTCCCTCCAAGGTCGCTCTAAAATCGGAGCGACCTCGGAGGGAACTTTCCTTCCACTCCCCCCCCACCTTCCCCCCCCCCTTCCCCTATCTAACCCACTCCCGAGCCCTACCTGAATACCCCCTACCTTTCTTTCACGATTTACGTCTGCCTTTGGCAGGCGTAACTTGCGCGCGCTGGCCAGCTGCCAGTGCACCATCCCCCGGCACAGCCGCTGTACCAGATGCCTCGGTCCCACCCCCGTCCCCTTCCCGCCCCTTTTTCAAAGCCCCGGGACATACGCGCGTCCTGGGGCTTGCGTGCGTCGCCGAGCCTATGCAAAATAGGCTCGGCGCACAGGAGCAGGTTTTTGGGGTTACGTGCGTGAGTTACGTGCGTGAGTTACGTGCGTAACCCTTTGAAAATCTGAGCCAATGGTTGTATGATGCAAACAGAAAAATCTTACAGCAGCAGCACATGGAGAAATCATAAGTTTAAAGAGATATAAAAGTGTACCGCTAAACTTATTGATAAAAAAATAAAAAAATATAATAACGGTATTAATAAACTAAATGGTAAACATTATATAAACTGAAAATAAAATTACAAAATATTAAATGAAATATAAAAATATATTGCACACAAACATAATATATAAACACACAAAAGCAATATAAATAAATACGGCCATCCCTGACACTGGCACCATTTTGTAGCATCAAACTTGGCACCAGTCTCAGGGCTAGCCAGATCCATTTTTAAAGAGAAAGCTAACAGGGCAAGAGTGACTGGGGATTGAGCCTATCCCTTTTTTGGATGACAACCCCCATGAAGCAGATAAGTGGAGGCTGGGGAGGGGAGGCCTGGCTTATTATGGGGAAGAATGGGGATTAGGGGCCTGAGGAGGCACCAGCTGGGCTTAGTTCAGCCAGCATCAGAGAAATCCCAGCCCTTGTCTCAGAATATTGGCATGGAATTGGGGGGTTATAGAGGGCCCAGGGAAGTCCCAGGACCTAAAGAAGTGGTGAAAATGGTTGGGAGGGTCCCATTTGTGTTTTCATTTTAGGTTTTTAAAAAAATGTAAAATTCATCTTGGTTCAAACAACAAACCAAATTGAAATAAACCTTAAATAAACTGATTTAAAAAAGCGAAAAAAATGAACCAAAATGAAACATTTTGTGTGCACATACTTATAATATAATCAATTTGCAGATAAGACTCAGAAAAGTGGTGTTCAATTCTGGAAAATAAACCTGCTAATTTATTCAAAGTGTGGCATTTTTTAGATAGCAAGCTATTTCTGCACTGACATCAATAACCTCATTCCAACATTTGCAATCCCATATTAAAATATATAGAAAATAGAACTGATTTTGAATACAGACCCTAGTTCCAAAATCAGATCCTTTCATGTTAAGTGATGACAGTGTCCACTTATAGTAATATTCTGCACTTAACTGTGATAGGCTTTATTTAAGCACACCGTAATACAGGTTTCTTAAATTACTAGTTACAAAAAGAGATGCCCATTTTGGAGCTGAAGTAATGTTATTAATGTGAGAGTTTCAGGAACTGATTTCAGTTTTGGGTGGGTAAATAACCAATGCAAAAACACGTTAGAATATTATCATAATTAGAAACCATTGTAAAGACTGAAGGACGATATTAATAAAATATTTGAAATCTGCAAATAGCTGCCATCTTTCCTCTTTATTATACACTGTCTTGGATGAAAGTTTACATTATGTTTAATAAATCATAATAAATAAATAAATAAATACAGGAGATCCAAGATGGCGCATTAGAGTGAGGGTGTGTAACGTCTCTCTTCCTCATTGTATCGCAAACCTTTTCCTTATGCCTCATTCCGTGCAAAAACGGAGAGCCCGTGAGAGGCTGAATATGGAGGCCCCTGTGGGCACGATTCGGGGGCCAATGGATGCTCACCTCCTCAGAGGAATTAGAATACCGGGTGAAGAGACGCTACAACAGCCGTTGTCCTCCATGACTCACTGCTGTCTCTCTCCCTGGATGAAAGAACAGCCCCCGAAAACCCAGCGGCCAGTCAGACAGCTAACCTGGGACACCCGGAGTCTCTTCCGGGTTGCTCTGGGGAGGGGGACCCATGTGGAGCTGAAGGAGGCTTGACGAGCACGGCGCTTCCAGGAGCCTCTGGGATGGAGGGTGGAATACCTGATAGAGGAGAGAAGCAGGCACTGGAAGAGATTATCTCTTGGCAAGTTGGAGAATTGGGAGAAGAAGAACTGCAGGAACTTTACCCTGAACCACTGCCAATGGTAAGGCCAGAGACCTTTTCTCTTGAAACAATATGGATGGCAATTGAAGCACTGAATAATAATATGGTAATGCAAATCAAACCGAGAGTAAGGAAAATCGGACAAACTGAGATTCAGTTGCAGAAAATAAAAGAGAAAATGATAGATAATAAATGGGAAGTTACACTGTTAAAATCTGAAATGGGGGAAATGAAAAAGCTGAATCAAAGAATGGTTAAAGATAATTTGTACTTATTAAGGAAAATAGAAAATATGGAGAACCAGCAAAGAAGTAGGAACTTAAGGTTGATTAATTTCCCCAAGAAGATTTCAGTAACGCCGACAGAAATGTGGACCAAGTTTGCTCTGGAGAAGTTGAAAATCCCATAGGCAGTTTTACCTCCACTATCGAAAATCTACTATCTTCCCACGAGGAAAAACACTCAAATTGAAGCTATGTAACAACTGTTTCCTTTGAATGTATCGGTGATTTTGGAGTCATCAATGGAGGAAGAGGCCCAGCCAGCAACATTAATATCTACATTTTTATTAGATTCTGATAGAGACTGGGTTCTCAGGCAATATTTTTGAAATAAATCTAAATTGTTTTGTGGTTTGAGGGTACACATTTTTCCTGATTATGCTAAGGAGACGCAGTTTAGGAGGAAACAATTTCTTGAATTAAGGTAGGGGGTGGTTCAAATGGGAGCCCAATTTTTTCTTAAGTTCCCATGTAAATGCCTTATAAAGTTCAAAGATTTAACTTATATTTTCTTTCAACCATCTCAGTTAGAAAAATTTATAAAAAATAGATCAAGTGCTTTGCCAGGAGATAGCTCGAGTACAGTCCCTGTATAAACCTCATCTAAGGATGAAATGTTCTATGTGATAAAACCTGTTCCTGCCTAATGCTTTCAGAATATTGGTGGGGGTAAATTGTAATATTTAATTTCCTTTTAGTTAAGACATCTCCCGTGAAGGATCTCCTGGAATCTAATTGTGGGCTATGGACTGTAAGACAGAATTATTGTTTTTTCCTGTTAAAATAAGTGATTATTTAGATTATACTGTTTCACAATTTTTTCCTTAAATGTATACAAATTTGTAACATTGAAAAATGTAATAAACAGAAAATTAAAAAAAAATAAATAAATAGTTACAGTCTGTACTGGACTAAAATGCTGGTCTTTGTCATGTTAAAACATTTTTTTTTTATTTTACTAAGAATGCAATAAAAAACAATTAAGGTTTTGTTTTGCAGTAGTCCAAAGATATAAAGCTAATCATTGCTCCAGAACCAAGTATATCACAATCTCATGTGTATTTTGTACTGCACCTCTAATGGTGTATAATACTTAACTGATTTCTGGGAACTATTTACCAATATGACATTGTGAAAATCACATTTTCCCATTCATAGTACTGGGCTTTATCTACATTTGGCACATCCTTATAGTTGCAAAGAACAAATATCATTCAAGAAAAGCTGGCTTCTTATATAATACCACACACTTTTCCTCCATTCTTTAGATAGAAATCTACTAACTCAACAATTTAGCATAAAGGCCCCTATATTCAATATGGTAAATGTTGCTTCTATTTTGGTTTTACCAAATTGCAACTTATAAATGTATATCAAAAGTCCCATTATCCGGCATGCATGGGGATTAGTCCATGCCAGTTAATTGAATATGCCAGCTATTTGAGAGCTCCCCCTGCTTTCTCCTCCAGGCAGCAACCTATAGGGAATAGGAGGGGCAGAGCACAGAGCAGAGAAAAATTAATCTGCTCCCTAATCCAATCTCTCCTCTCCTATTCCTTGCAGGGAACAGGAAGAGAGAGGGGGTGATGTAGGAGTGGACATTGGGCAATGCAGAGCAGAGAGAAGCCATTGTGCTATCTAATGCTGATTAGCATTCTGTTTAATCCTTCTTGGCAGCAGTATGAAAATAAAAAGCCCCTCTGCAGGATGCCAGTTAATTGAGCTTTCCAGTTGTTCTGTGCCAGATAAAGGGGATTTTGCTATAAATGATTTTACAAATGGTCAAACATTTATTAGTATGTGGTAAGCAAATTAATATTACAGTTAACTTTTAACATGCTTAATATGTTTTCCATAACTTGTTTGATATTAACAACAGAACTAGACCGAATTGGTATTCCTGCTAATTATAAAATTGTCTAAAATACAGTGTTGCATTCTCACTTTAATGCTTTGCTCATGATGATCATACAAGGCCTTCATCTATAAAAATCATAAAGTAAGCCTCTTGCTCATTTTTTCACTGTAATGTTGTTTTATGCAGTATTTTAGGAGATACGGTTTGGTTCCTTACTCTTGGTGCAATTTCAGAAATCGTCGCAAACAAGACCAACCATTCATAAGAAAAACATGGGACTTAATATGATTAGTTCATGGCTGGCTTATGCTTGGATCAATCAAATAGACTCTAATTCTGGGTAAAGGGTACAATATGAGGATAATTTTCAAACAGCTGCGTGTAAGCTCATATACACATACATATGGATGCACGAAAATCTTCTCCTGTATTTTCTAACTTGCGTATATATGATGTATGCAGGTTATAAAATACACAAAAATACACTCGCAATATGGGGTAGATTTTAAAAAAGTACGCCCGTGCGTACTTTTGTTCGCCCACCAGGCGCAAACAAGAGTATGCCGGATTTTAATAGATACGCGCGTAGCCTTTAAAATCTGGGGTAGGCGCGCGCAAGGCTGTGCAAAATCGGCAGCCTGCACGCGCCAAGCCACACGGCCTGCCTCCGTTCCCCTACCTAACCCACCCCCCCAGCCCTATCTAAACCCCCCTACCTTTATTGCAAAAGTTACGCCTACCCGAGGCAGGCGTAACTTGCGCGCGCCAGGCAGGCGCGACATGCTCCGGTCCAGGGGCTGGTTTGGAGGCTGCGGCCACGCCCCTGGGCCAGAACCATGCCTGTGGCCCCGCCCCCAGAATGCCCCTGGATGACGTGCTGCCGCGACATGCCCCCCAGGAAAGCCCCGGGACTTACGCATGTCCCGGGGCTTGCGCACGCCTCTGAGCCTATTCAACATAGGCTCGGCGCATGCAGGGGGAACTTGGGGCAGGTTTTCGGGGGGTACGCGTGTATCCCTTTGAAAATCTGCCCCTATGTGCGCACACAAAAAATTCATGTGAATACATATTGGGGCGGATTTTAAAAGGCCCGCGCGTGTAAATCCTTCCGGATTTATGTGCGCAGGGCCCTGGCGCGCCTATTTTGCATAGGCTGCCGGTGCGCGTAAAGCCCCGGGATGCGCGTAAGTCCCGGGGCTTTCGAAAAGGGGCGGGAGGGGGCGTGTCCGGGGGCGTTCCCGAAATGATGCAGCGTTTCGGGGGTGGGTCTGGGGGCGTGGCGCCAGCCCGGAGGCGTGGTCGAGGCCTCTGGACCAGCCCCCGGGACCGGAGGACGGAGCAGGGCTGCCGGCTGGCGCGCGCAAAGTTAGGGGGGGGTTTAGATAGGGCGGGGGGGGGGGTGGGTTAGGTAGGGGAAGGGAGGGCGAAGGAAAGTTCCCTCCGAGGCCGCTCCGAAATCGGAGCGGCCTCGGAGGGAACAGGCAGCGCGCGCTGGGCTCGGCGCGCGCAGGTTTCACAAATGTGCACCCCCTTGCGCGCGCCGACCCCGGATTTTATAAGATACGCGCGGCTACACGCGTATCTTATAAAATCCAGCGTACTTTTGTTCGCACCTGGTGCGCGAACAAAAGTACGCGATCGCGTATTTTTTAAAGATCTACCCTATTGCACTTATCCAGATAAATTTTGACTTATCTGGCTAATTAGCAGCACTTATCTGGATAAGTTCCAAATTATCTGGCTAAGTAGCAGCAAAGCTATAAGTAGAGAGTTAAGTGAAAATGAAAGGTAAAATAAAATCAAAGAAGAAAAGAGTAATAAAAATGGAAAGGAAAGAGATTCAAATTAAAGAAATAAAGCAAAAATGAAAAGAAATAAGAGAAATGAAAAAAAAATAAGAGAAATAAAAATAAGAATAGACAATGAAATAAAAATAAGTACACAAGCAAAAATGACCAATAACAGATAAGTCCTAAAATGCCACTTATCCAGCTAAGTCCTGCTAGCTAGATAAGTCTAAAAAGCGCTACTTATCCAGCTAACCCCTAGATTTATCAAAATGCTATATTTATAGCAGAAATAGCACCCACAATAAAAAAGGGGCATGGTTAGGCTAATTTCCAAGCTACCACATTGCACACTACAGCATTGCACCTTGCGTTAATTTTTGCAATGCACGCTGCCTTGCGTTATTTAACAAGAGAGAGAGAAAACCTCTGTAGAGAAATCACTGTCATTCTCTATTATCACTGTAAGAGGGTGCCCTTTTAACTCGCTGTGGGGTTTGGGGGGTGGGGTAGGTTTGGGCATAGTGGTTTTACATATACAGTAGGAGGTACAATGGAGAGTGCATTGTACAAATCAACTCCTCTTGTACCTTTCATTAATTCAAACAGCAGAAAATCTTCAGTGATGTCAACTTTGTTTATATCTCCTACTGTTAATGTAAAACCACCTCCCCCAAACCCTACACAGAGTTAAAAGTGCCCCCTCTTACAGTAATATAAATAGAGAGTGACATACTGCTCTCTCTCCCCCCCTGCCCCCCACCAATGCAGTCACATCGCTCAGAAGTTCCAATTTATCTGGATAAATAGTAACCAGAAAAGTTGGAACTTGTCCAGATAAGTGTTGCTACTTAGCCAGTTAATTTGGAACTTTTACGGACAAGTGCTGCTTTCAAGATTTAGCAGATAAATCAGAATTTATCTGGATAAGTAGCATTCCACTGCTATACTCACATATTTTCACATCTAATTTAAAAAATGTATGCATGGACATTTTACCTGGGTAATTTATATGTATTTATCCCCTTAAATCATTTAATTTATATGTATTTATATATATTTATATTATAATTTATATGTATTTATATTATATTATAATTTATATGTATTTATCCCCTTAAGCCAGTTTTAACTGAATCCTTGTACATAGTTTTGTTATACATATACATATATTTATTTATTTATTTATTTAACACTTTTTTATACCGACCTTCATAGTAATAACCATATCGGATCGGTTTACATAAAACAAGGGTATAACTGTATATATATATGTGTGTGTATATATATATATATATATATGTGTGTGTGTGTGTGTGTGTGTATATATATATATATATATATATATATATATATGTATGTATATATATATATATACACACATATATATTTTTGCTCTACTATGTTGTTATTTAAGGGCTCTTATTGTTTTCCCAAGCAGCCCCAAGCGCTTGATCTCTTTTATTTCCTTGCTAGTTCTTTGTTCCTATGTAATCCCTCCCATTACACCTGTTCATTGTAATTTCCATACTTTAGTTCTGCTGTAAACCGATATGATGTCCCCACTAATATTGGTATAGAAAAGTTTACAAATAAATAAATAAAATCAGTTTTTAAATGTGTAAATTGGGAGATTTTCTAACATGCGAGTGGCAATGAAATTACCAGTTTTACCAATTAATCTACCCCTCACTCAGTCAGTATTTCACTTTTAAAATGTTTATTATCACTTCCTCCAGATATACAGCAGGTGTAAATATATGAGAGTAAGTTTCCAAATTAGCATTTGTAAATTCCTTATATAATAGCAACTTACTGGCATAAATGTTGGCCCAGCTATGGAATGCCCCTGGCCCGCCCATTTTTATTTGCACAGATTTATTCACATACCCTTACTTACATGTGTATTTTGAGGTTTATAAAATAGCATATATATTAGTATATGCTATTTACATGCATATGTGCTGATTTGTATGCATGCAACTCTTTGAAAATTCATCTTTATGTTTGAAGCTTGTATTAACAAATTATGCTAAAACTTGTTGCTATATCCACCACATCTCCCAGAATGCACGAACAAGCTTGACATTTTTAAATCTGGCCTCCTATATATAATGGCCTCATATATAGGGCAACAGATCTATCTCTTTTTATATGCATTTTTTTACATTACGTTTATGCTTATTTTGGTTGATGGTGACAGAAAAATACTAGCCTGCAAGGTCATCTGATTTTGCTCTGCTACTGCTGCATTTGCTGGCTTTGTTTAACCGTTGTGAGTCTATGAGCACTGGTGATTCATGCATCTCCACAGTGGTGGTCATTATTAGCATATCTTTGGACTTTGCCTTTCCACCTTTCAAATTAACAGTGTTTCCTCTTCCTACTGTCATTTCTTCACCTCTGCCATCATTTTCCTTACTGCTGGAAGCTGAAGCAGTGGCGTGGTTGATGCCAAATCGTGGTCTACTCTCATGAGTTTGATGCTCAGCAGCCGGGTTTACCCAGCTCTGTTCAGCGGTCATGTGATGGTTCCCACCAAAATAAGCAGCCTTGAGAGAGTCCTCTACCAATGTCATCATTTCGAACTCATGTATAGAGCCAGTAGGGTAAACCTGATGCTTCATGGGAGATGTAGCAGCAGCAGCTTCAGTATAATAAGGTGGGAAGTCTAGATTGGAAGGAGCAGTCTGTGGAAATGCATTGAATGGCTCAATTTTGTTGCAGGTTGGGTCAGGGATATACTTGTTCGTCATACTCTGTTTGAGCTTCTTCCATCCAAGGTGATAAATCTCTAACATATTTAGGAAAAGAGAGAAGCAAGCCACTACGAGCATAAATATGATAAAAATAGTCTTCTCAGTAGGTCTAGAGATAAAACAGTCCACAACATTAGGGCAAGGCCACCGGTTACACTTGTAAAGGGAGTGCAACTCAAAACCGTAGAGAAAATATTGTCCTATTATAAAACCAACTTCAAACAAAGTCTTAAAAATGATGTTGAAGACATAAGTGCGTAGAAGAGCACCCGCTATTCTGATTTTCCCCCTTTCATCTCTAATAGGAAGCTTTTCCGTGTTCTCAATATTCTTTTTCAAAAGGTGCTCCTTGTCTTCATTGTCTTTCAGGCATTTCCCTAACTCTTCTTCTTTCCTTTTCTTCTTCTCTTCTAACCGCACAATTTGCAGTACATGACCCAGATATATAAGGGTGGGAGTCGATACAAAGATAATTTGAAGAACCCAGAATCTAATATGGGATATGGGGAAGGCTTGGTCATAGCAAACATTTCCACAACCAGGCTGCTGGGTGTTGCATGTAAAATCAGATTGCTCATCTCCCCAGACCTCTTCTGCTACAGTCCCTAGGACCAAGATCCTGAAGATAAATAGTACAGTCAGCCAAACTTTGCCAATAATGGTTGAGTGTTCTTGTGCATTTTCTAATAGTTTCCCAAGGAAGCTCCAATCACCCATTATTTCAGATTCCTAACCTACAATAAGAACAAGGTGATTCTGATTATATCAAGTTTCAGAAATCTGTTTGTAGACATTGACACAGATGATAAGAAACTGGCATACATAGCATTGTGGTGCTTCAAATTTCATGTTTACAAACATAGTGTAGAGTTTCTAGAAATACATAGAAACATAGCATATGATAGCAGATAAAGAGACTGATGTAATAAAGAGCACAGAAATGTGCAAAGGCTGCTTTGAATGCTAAAATCGCTAAAAGTGCATATTAAAATGGGATAACATGCAGTATTTGCCATTTTAGCATACATTTATTTCTTTCACAAATAGCTATTTTTTATGCATATTTACACTTGCAAAATTTAATGCAAATTCATTGCTGAGTACTTGCAATGTAAAATTATGCAAAGCAGCTCATTAAGAATGAACACATGATAAAGCTACATGTAAAAATCCCTTCGCAAACCCAATTTCACAAAAAAAATGTAACTACACCTCAAAGAAATATAGTTAATCTTTGCAAAATAGTCAGTAGGAAAAGTCTGCATGCTATGTTACTACTGCGCTTATTGGACAGAACTACAAAGAATACAAGTACATTTAGAAGATGACTTTCAAACAACTGCGTGTGGCTGCATATATGTGCATATAAGGCCATGTGTAGTTTCAGGGTTTAATTTGTGGGGGAATATCATAAAAAAACAAGGATCAGCATCAATCCAATGATGACACTGAAAAATGGTGTTCTTGTCCATATTCCTTGCACCATTATCCATAGCATAAATCCTAAACTGTGGGTCAACTCTTAATGCCCGGGAGGAATTTCCTTTAGTCTCGACTGGCTTGAACTTGAACCCTGCACTGAGGATCTTCATGTTTTCACTATTAGGATCCCTTGCCCACGTTCTCGAGGTGGTAATTTTAACGAATGGCTGATCCATAGGGTACAATGGTAGACATTTACATTGAACTCGCTGCGTCCCTTGGGTTTAAACCGGAACATTGAGTGGTCTGTGTTTTGTTGACCCATCCACGTCTTATCAGTCATTTTTGCTTGGGTACTTATTTCTATTTAATTGAATATTCTTATTTTTATTTCTCTTACTAATTGTTTTTTTTTCATATCTCATTTCTTTCAATTTTTCCTTTATTTCTTTAATTTTAATCCTTTTCCTTTCCATTTTTATTACTCTTTTCTTCTTTGATTTGCCAAATCTCCACTCCTCTTTGGTACCACCACTCGCAGCCCCACATGGCTCACACCCCCTAATGGGAGTGGCAGTGAGACCATGTAGGGGCGGCGAGACGAGGGGTGAGGTAGGTGCAAGGCAGAAGGTACCTAGCGTACTTAATCCCCTTGCATGGGACCTGTGGCCAGCATATAAATTTATGAAACATTTTGCAAAAAATATACTTTCATATTTCACAAATACATTCAGGGCTAGATTTTAAAAGCCCTGCGCACGTAAATCCTCCTGGATTTACGCGCGCAGGGCATTCGCGTGCCGGCGTGCCTATTTTGCATAGGCCGCCGGTGCGCGCAAAGCCCCGGGACACGCGTAAGTCCCAGGGCTTCATAAAAGGGGCAGGAGGGGACGTGTCCAGGGGCATGGTGACAGTTCGGGGCGGGCCGGGAGGGCGGTCCCGAGTCCCCCGTCACTGCAGCCTGTGCCGGGGGGTGCGAGGCGGCGCGCTCAAGTTACGCCTGCTTCAAGCAGGCGTAACTTGCCCAACAAAGGTGGGGGGGGGGGGGACACAGAAGGAAAGTTCCCTCCGAGGCCGTTCCGATTTCGGAGCAGCCTCAGAGGGAATGGAGGCAGGCTGCGCGGCTCGGCACGCACAGGCTGCCGATTTTGCACAGCCTTGCGCGTGCCGACCTCGGATTTTATAAGATACGCGCAGCTAAGCATGTAACTTGTAAAATCCGGCGTACTTTTGTTCGCACCGGTTGCGCGAACAAAAGTACTCGCGCGTGTACTTTTTAAAGATCTACCTCTCAATATTTATAACCTAGTGATCCTCAACAGGAAGATCAAGTATATACTGAAACCTTTATCATACCTCTTTTACTAAACCCTTGAGATGGCAAGATTATCCCTTACATTAGTCATTGAATTTACATATACTGTACCACGTTGGTAAGTGTCCAGATGGGAGACCTTCCCCACATACCCATCCCTCTTAGCACATATCATCATCAACGTCCCTTTACCAGTACCTCTGGGGCATCATCCCCAGACTCAAGCACATCCGAACCCACCTCTGACAGACACCCAAACCATGGAGAATCAATACCAGCAAGAAGGTGCATGTATCCCTCCAGCATGTTCTCCCATGCCTGATTATCCTCTGGAATGCAATATGAAATTACCATATTAATCCTCATCTTCGTTTTCTTCCTGGAGTGGGATACTGAGAGAATATCATCCTATATCTTCATGGCCCTCTGGAATTCCCAGGGGGAAGGAATATGGCCTCTAACCCTAAAACACCACCTCAAATAACCCTGTCTAAGGAAAAGTTAGTTTCCCTTCATTATTCTCACTTCTAACATTGCCAAACCACACCTTATAACACTTATACCACATTTTTAGTGAGAGAGTAGATAATCTTTTAGTCATGGGAAAGACAATAGAACAAGGCAAGGGAAAACATTAATACGGTCATACTAATTAAAATATACCGATAATAATACAAAGCAATATAATGAACACCATAAATTTTATATCTGTTTTTTCAAATTTTTCTTGAAAAATAGATTTCTGTATTCAGCCATTTACATTATTTAAATTGCTAATAGCATAAGTATAATGCCTAGCAACATTCCCATCTGCAAACATGGGATTAACATTTTTAGACTTAAATCCTTTGAAACAGCAGCACTAGCCCTGGTCCCTGTCTTGGGTGGCTCTTGAAACGCCAAGTGCCAGTTACTTGTAGAGGACTGTACTGAAAAGCAAAATCCCACATACAGTATGTACATGGAAACATTAGCAGTATTAGAAACCACCACATTATTTTGTCTATATATCTCATTCTACCATAAGAACATAAATTGCCATTCTGGGTCAGACCAAGGGTCCATCAAGCCCAGCATCCTCTTTGCAACACCGGCCAATTCAGGCTACAAGTACCTAGCAAGTACCCAAACATTAATTAGATCCCATGCTACTGATGCCAGTAATAGCAGTGGCTATTCCCTAAGTCAATTTGATTAATAGCAGGTAATGGACTTCTCCTCCAAGAACTTAGCCAAACCTTTTTTAAACCCAGCTACACTAACTGCACTAATCACATCCTATGGCAACAAATTCCAGAGCTTAATTTTGCATTGAGTGAAAAATAATTTTCTCCATTTAATTTTAAATGTGCTACTTGCTAACTTCATGAAGTGCCCCCTAGTCCTTCTATTATCCGAAAGACTACATAACTAATTCACAGTTACCCTTTCTAGACCTCTCATGATTTTAAAGACCTCTATCATATCCTCCCTCAGCTGTCTCTTCTCTAAGCTGAACAGCCCTAACCTTTTTAGCCTTTCCTCATAGGGGAAATGTTCCATCCTCTTTATCATTTTGGTTGCCCTTCTCTGTACCTTCTCCAGTGCAACGTTATCTTTTTTGAGATGTGGTGACCAGAATTGTACACAGTAGGCAGTCTGTGTTAGCAGCAGCTAGCCAGCCACCCTCTGAAATGCCAGGACACGCAGCAGAGTGACTTTCAGCTCTTTTAATGACATTTTTAGAAAAAAAAGGGGTCATGGCCCCTTTAAGAAGGGTCCCCTTCTCTCTCCCAGCCAGGGCTTGCACTGCTGCATGCTGCCAGTAGGCTTCTTCACCACTGGGCTCCTCTGATGCTGCTCCTTTGGGGAGAGTTCACTGCCAGCTGTTATTTTTCTTTTCCCAGGTCCAGCTTCACACCGAGCCGATCTCCCTTCTGCAACGCTGCTTCTTCTGCCGCTGCTGCACACTCCTGCTGGGTGGGATTGCGCTATCTGCACCAACCATTCTGCCAACTCTGGGCTTCCCTGCCGCGACTCTTCTCTCTCTCTTCTCTGTGTGCTGGCCTCTAATCCAGCTACTACTTTGATTTTCTGCGTGTTCCTGCACATAGACTGCTCCTGCTCTTCCTTCCAATGCAGCCTCTTGGAACCCATGGTAGTGCTGAGGCGGCCTCCTGCACCATTTTCGATGCCTCTTCGAGCCTCCCCACAGCTGCATAGATGCAATGCCGCTCACTCCACCATCAGGGCCAAGGGCGGCTCAAGGCAATCTGCTGCCTGAGGTGAAGGATGAAATGCCCCCACCCATGGCCCGGTGCAGGCGAAATCGCCAAGGGCCAGGGCAGAGGGAAGGCAATAGAGGGGAAGTGACTTGCCCAAGGTCACAAGGAATGGCAATAGGTTTGTTTGCAGCCCACTGTTCTAACCACTGGGTTTTTGGGCCTGGGTTGTTTTTTTCTCAGTCTTTGGCATCTGCACTAGAGGGTGCCGGAGAAATGTTTAATGGGGCAGGGTGGCCAAAGGCTGCCCCATCTCCTGGGTCTAGAAATAGGACTCCTCCTTTCCCTATTGCCTGCCTCCCACCCCTCTCCAGGATCTGTCCCGCTAGGGGTGTGAGAGGTTGATGAAAGCTGGGAGTCTGTGTGCATGACACATTCTCTCTTAGGACTGATACAAGAGTATTAGATGCCCTAGACAAACCTTACAGCCTTTGATTCCTCCGTCCCACCCCTCCCCACATAACTAAACCTTATGCATTCTTTTCCATTTTAAAATGTATTAACTTCCCCAACCTAAAAAGGCAGATTGCATATGGAAAATAGACATTCAAACTACAGTCTTCTGAAGTAAAAACATCACTTACAACATATTTATTTATTTATTTATTGAGTTTTATATACCGTCATTTGGTAATGCCATCACAATGGTTTACATATTTCAACAGGGGGATAAAAATGTTACATATTTTCAAAAAGGGGGATCTATATATAGGCAACATCGTCAGGGTAAAGGTAGGGTAGATGTATATATTACATATATATTATATAGGCATACACTGCAAAAAACACTTTCAATAATATTATTTATTTATTTAAAAAAGTTTAATAGACTTAATAAACTACCTTTCTCACAGTAATCAAGGCAGTTTACTGGATCCCATATGGTATTAGGCCTATGGTAAAGTGCACTGGGTGAGGACTTGGCCCACAGAAAGCCAGGAATAATCTGAACTACAATTCCTATATAGTAAGCCTTCCATATCATAACTGCCAGCACTCAACTTATGAAAAAGCCGTACTGCAAATATTACATCAGGCCTAAACACCAATACACCTCCTATTAGGAAAACAGATTAAAGCCAGGTTGTTGTAAATCCTTACACAGAAACTACATGCTAGCAGAATACCTAAAGCCTGAGTCACGCAAGCAGAACACAGATAGACTCTCACCAAATACAGAATAAGGAGATCATAAAATATGAATTGAAACATGCAGACAAAAACTAAACTGAAAATCACAAGAAGTCAAACTCTGTAAGCAATGCAAACACAATCAAGAATTATAAAACTTTAAACATTCCAATAAAATGAATGTCAAATTTACTGAAAAATTCAGCCAATTAAAAACACGTTTAAAAATGTTTAAAATATTACCAAACACTAATAAAATATTTCAAAACAGCAGTTGCACCATATCCAATAATTAAAACTAACAAGGATGAAAAAAAAAAATCTCCCACTCTCCATACCTGGGAACTTTAGATTTCCAATCCTCCTGAGATTGTCGTAGATTGGAAGAGGGTGCACAAACTTTAACCTCTCTCTCACACATATATACAAGTACTCTCACACATGCACACACGTGTGCGCAGGCATTCTTCCTCATATATACATACACACACACACACACAAGCAATCTGCCTCGCACACAACACACACACACAAGCAATCTGCCTCGCACACAACACACACACACACACACGCAAGCTGCCTCGCACACAACACACACACACACACACACACACACACACAAGCAAGCTGCCTCGCACACAACACACACACACACACACACACAAGCAAGCTGCCTCACACACAACACACACACACACACACACACACAAGCAAGCTGCCTCACACACAACACACACACAAATTGTGCCTTTTCCCATTCTTCTGCTCCCACCAGCCTGGGCTCTGGCGGCAGCCCGTGGCCTCCTTTCCTTTTCTTTGACCGCCGCTGGCTTGGGTTCCGACGGCAACACTTGGGTTTCTCTTCACCGTCTTCAACCGCTGCCGGAGCCCAAGCCAGAAGTGAACAAAGAAAAGGAAAGGAGGCCCTGGGCCGTCGCCAGAGCCCAGGTCAGTGGCGGCAGAAAATGGGAATCTTGGACTCTGGCAGTGGCTCATGGCCCCGCACTGCCATTTCTTCAGCCACTGCCAGCTTGGGTTCCAGCGGCAGCTCGTGATCTGCATGGCTTTCTTCTAGCCGCGGCAGGATGGGCTGTGCCGCGGCCTTGCAGGCCTCTCTTCCGTCCCTGCATGGCTATCTTCCAGCTGCGGCAGGATGGCTCTGCCATGGCCCCGCAGGTTTCTCTTCAGGCTGCAGCGCCAGCAACCCCTCTTCTTCTCTTCGGCTGGAAGTGACTGGCCAACCAGGACAAGCCCAATCCCCAGATAGGGCAGTCTGTGCCCCCCCCCCCCCCCCATCCCCATTTTCAAATTTAAGAGCAGGCATAATAAAGTCAGGGTAAGGCGGCTGTGGCAGTAAGGTTTCAGGGGGCAATTTTGCGCCTCAAAATCTTGCCGCCTGAAGCAGCCACCTCACCCTGCCTCATTGTAGAACCTCCCCTGATTGGGGTTTCCTTTTCAACACAGAATTGCACCAGGGCAGCAACTCCCTCTGCATTCAGCTTCTCAGTAGCACAGAAATGGATTCTCTTCAATGTGGCCAATCTCCTGCAGTACCAAGGTCATGTCATGATTGCACTGCAGCTGTATTCTCTTGGGGCTGACTGCCCCATTCCAGCACTGCTCTACCACAGCTGCTGTTTTTTTAATATTTAGTTCTTCCCTTTGCTGTAAAGGCCTCCCTTGACCAAGCACTGGATTGCATGGCTGCCACAGTTCTTCTGATGAGAGGACTCCACTGACACTTCCCTTTTCCTGCTGTTTCTCTTCAGGCCTCCTAGACCACTCTGTAGCTCCTCCTTCCATCCAGTCGAACTGTATTCCCATTCATAGTAGTCCCTCAGAGGTGGGGAGAGCTACCAGGATGGTGGACCATGACCGTGGGATCATCCTTGTGAGGGGGGCAGTCCATCTCAGTCTCTTGGGCTCTCAGGCAACCCCTCCTTCTCTCTTCCAAGCTGAAGTTCCAGGAGTCTTCACAAAAGGGCTTCAACTCCTCCTTGCTGAGTCTCAAGGGCACCTCCTCCTTGTGGAAGAACAGCACGAGGGCTTCCTGCCTCAGCCCATTACCCTGAGATGAGGATGGTGGCCATCTTGACTCCATTATGTCCAACGGGGAAAAATTTTCAAAGTCTTCAAAACTTGGGGAAAAGTTACAAAAAAGAAATAAATCACGTCAAACACATTCCTCACATCCTCCATGCCAGCAGATCTTATGCTAGATGTCATTTTTGTGTACAAGGCCCCTTTCTTGTGCTGTGAACATCATTCAGGGATGCCATGGGTCCGAATCCAAGTCCAGATGGGGGGAGAAGTTAATCTCTAGGGCTCCTGGTGCAGTCACCAAAAATGAAGCAAGGACACCAAAAGTGGTGTTCAAAATAAAATCTTTACTGCAACTTAAAAGGAAAACATCCAGTCCAATATCACAAAAAAACAAGGATCAGCATCAAACCAATGATTACAATGAAAAATTATTTTCTTGTCCATTATCCATAGTAAAAATCCCAAACCATGGGTCAACTCTTAGGGGCAGATTTTCAAAGACCTACACACGCCGGGCCTATTTTCAAAAGGCCCAGCGGCGCACGTAAAGCCCCGGGACTCAGGTATGTCCCAGGGCTTTTCTGAATGAGCAGGCAGAGGGCAGGACGGGGGCAGGGCAGAAGGTCCGGGGTGTGGTGGGGTGGTCCAGGGGCGGTCCAGGAGGCGTGGCCGAGGACTCCGGCACAACGGCCGGGGGATCGCACACTGGCACAGCACTAGGTTGGCGCGTGCAAGTTACGCCTGCCTCTGTGTTTTATTCTCATCTTCAATGACTATGAACTTTTTGACAGAGTGAACATGTAAATTTTGTTTTATTTTAGCATCATGAATCTTTTTCTTTTATTTATTTATTTATTTTACAGGTTTTATATACGGTCATTCGGCTTTACTATAAAGCCATCATAACGGTTTACAACATGGGAAGGTTACAAACATATAATACGACTGTTAACAACGAGAGACATCCTTTTATAAAGATTAATTAGCACTCGCACTACGGATTACACGAAGGGGTGCACAAAGGGGAAAGCCCCTTTGTTGCGCCCCTTCGGCGCGTGGCGCCTGATGGAAGGCGTTGTTTAACCGCTCGTCATTGCCCTCGATGACGTCAGGAGGGGCAGGCCTCCCAATCGGGGCCCTCTCATCGCCTTTCCCCTTTCACTTCCCGCTGTCATTTTCTTTCTTTCTTTCTTTTTCTCAATGATTTTAATGATATTATTAGAGGAATAGCATTGTTGGGTGCCGGAATTAGTGTGGTCCTTTGGCAGTGTATGGTGAATATATACTCTTATGGGATATTTTCTTTCTTTTATTACCTACCATTTATTTTCCTTTGTTAAGATGGTCATTTTTTTCATTGTTGAAAAAACCCCATGCAAGAAACCCCATATTCCTATATGGGGTTTCTTGCATGGGGTCATCTTATGGATTACACAAGTATGAGAATACAATGGAAGAGGTGTGTATCTAGATGATGCAGTCGTTTGGAGCAATGTTGCTTCTTATGGAATTATTGTTTAGCATGAATGTAGGTATGCGTGGTGTGTGTGTGGTATGGTTGGGGAGGGGGCAGGGTTGGATTAGTTATGGGAGGTATTTAATGATACCCTTTCAGATGATTCTAACAATTACAAAAATGGAAAATACGTCCTGGGGGAGTTGTAAAATCAGAGATATTGGCTGCCTAGGTTAGGGGGTGCTGAAAGAAATTACATTTGATTACTAACATGTTTCTTTAAATTAATTTCAGAATCTATTATCACGCCGAGGTTTGGCGCATTGTTTCCAATTATAAGACTCGTTTTATTATCTTTGAGAGTTAATACCGACGGTTTGATACAGTCAGCTCTCCAATCTAGTAATATGATTTCAGTTTTATCTACTTTTAAAATCAGCTTCATATTTGTTAAAAGCTGTTTGATCAAGGATAAATACATTGCTGTCAGTTTTAATGTTTCATCTATTGAATTTTTGATCGGAATTAAAATGTGCACATCGTCAGCATAAACATAGTGAGTGAGATTGAGTCCACTAAGAAAATGACAGATGGGAATCATATAAATATTAAACAGAGTTGCTGATAACGAAGATCCCTGCGAGACTCCAGTATAAAGTTCAGTTTTGTCCGATATTGTGTTATTGATTTTTATTTGAAAAAAACAGTTTGTGATGTATGATTTGAGCCGCTTAAGAGTATTATCTGTCAACCCAATTTCTCTATCTATCTAAGAGGATGGAATGGTTCACTGTATCAAAAGCTGCTGACAGGTCTAATAATATTAACAAATAGTTTTGTTCACTGTCAAATCCTCTCAGTATGGTGTCATTCAAAGCAAGCAGAAGTGTTTCAGTACTATAATGCTTTCTAAAGCCAAACTGGGTGGGATATAAGATGTTATTGTTTTCAGGGTGTTCCGAGAATTGTTTTTGAACTACTTTTTCTGTCAGTTTAGCTAAAAAAGAGAGATTGGATATCGGTCTGTATTTATTTAACGCTAAGGGATCAAGTGTGGGTTTTTTAAAAATTGGTTTAACTAGGAGACCACGTGATCGGATGCACGGGTAGGACGTGCGACTTACCCGCTCCCGGTCCCCCCACCAAAATGGGCCTTTTTTCACTGCTTTCCAGCACTTTCCAGGCACTGGAAATTTTATTTATTTATTTAAAATCTTTTCTATACCGTCGTTAAGCGGTGCCATCACAACGGTTTACAATATGGCACAAAAACTATGTGTTAGATCCAGTATCTGGAATTCTAAACTCTTAAACAGGTGCCGTTAATTTACTGTAACATAGCTTCATAAAAAATATAATGTGGTGAGTGTTATAAGTCATGTCCAGTTTCCTTTTACTCGGTTATGATATATTGTACTCCTTTATTTTGGTTCTTTGTTGTTTAAAAAGAAAGAATAGTTTTAGGATAAAGTAATGAGAGGCACACACTTAAAGAGACAAGGTGTGTGAGTGTGAGCTAGGCTAACTGCAACCAAAATTTCCCTGTTTTTCTGCTCTCAGTTCTCTTTGTGGTATGCTTGCTTAAATAGCCATGTTTTTAAACTTTTTTTGAAGGTTTTGATGTTACTTTGTAGTCTGATTTCTAATGGCATATTGTTCCATATTGTGGGTCCTGCTAGAGATAGGGCCCTATCCCTTACCTGTGTTAGTCTGGCCGTCTTTACTGAGGGAATAGTTAGCATCGGCTCCCTCGTGGCTACCCAAAGACACCTGGCCACCTTTTGGCAGAGCAGCGGCAAAATGTCAGGCAAGCTGCAACAGGAGAAAAAACCTCTGGGGAAAGCAGCTGATTCCAAAATGGCCAACAGGCCGCCGAGCCTGAGCCCGCGAGGGACGAGCACAACCGGAGCCTTAGCGGAGGAGGTTACAGACGCGATGGTACAAGCGTTAGATGCCCGGTTTCTTGCCTTGTCTCAACAGATCATTACTGGTAAATAAACCTTAACAGAAATTAAGAAGCAGGTTGAGGAAACCCAAACCAGGATCGTGGGACTAGAAACAGAGGCACAGGGCCTTGCAGCAACAACAAAATACCCTGGAGCAGCAAGTGAAGGGCGCTGGAAGCAAAGGTGGAAGACCTCGAGAACCGATCACGCAGGAAGAACCTGAGGTTCGTGGGCCTCCCTGAATCTATTCCCGACCGGGATCTGGCCCCTTTACTAGAAGGCTGGCTGCTGGATGAAATGGGTCTCCAGAACATTCGGGGGCAGTGCATAGTGGAAAGGGCACACAGATTAGGGGCACGCCTGCCTGGAAACGCAAGACCAAGGGTGGTTATAGCCCGCTTTTTGAATTATGTGCACAAAATTACTCCTACAAGCTTATAGAAAAAAAAGCAGCCTTGGAGCATGAGGGCTCTAAGGTCTTGATTTTTCAAGACTTCTCTGCTGCAGTATCCGCAAAGAGGAGGGAATATTCAGCGATCTGCAACACCATATTCCAAAAATGCATCAAATTTACTTTACAATATCCAGTAATACTTCGACTTGAACACAAGGGAGCATGGCGCACATTTGAAACGGCGAATGGCGCCCAGCAGTTTCTGGAAGCCCAAGCGGAAACATAAACCTGGTTGCCATAGCTTGCCAGATAGGCCTACTACTAATAAAGGGATCTCGGCCTGGCTCAGGACTTGGTTACACAGATATCCTGGTCGCTCCAGGCAGATACTCAGAGCCTCGGCAGGACTTTGCCATAGTATCTTTTCAAAAGTTTATCTGTTGTATTTGGTCAGATATGTAGTGGAGGAGGGACCAGCCCGGATAGAAATGTAGTCTCCATACCTCCCATTTGGGGAGGCCTTATGTCTAAGGGGACAAGTGCTATTGTTTGGGGGGGTGGGGAGGAAGGCAGAGGGCTGAGGGGATGCGGGGTAGAGAACTGTGGAGCTCTGGTGCTGTTCAATACTGAGGGGGATGGTGTTCCCCTCACACTGCGAAATGGGAGATGGAGGGTCTACATGTGGTTCGACTCCTAGGCTGGGGGGAGTGGAACCTAAAGATATCAAACATGCTTCATATGATTGAATTATCTACAGGTTACTGGATCAAATATGGGTGAAAATATCCAGCTAGTTTCATGGAATGTGGCAGGTATAGGGTCACCGGTGAAGCGCACAAAACTGCTGGCCTCTTTACGCAGAGAAGGTACAGAGAAGGGCTACTAAAATGATAAGGGGAATGGAACAACTCCCCTATGAGGAAAGACTAAAGAGGTTAGGACTTTTCAGCTTGGAGAAGAGTCGACTGAGGGGGGATATAATAGAGGTGTTTAAAATCATGAGAGGTCTAGAACGGGTAGATGTGAATCGGTTATTTACTCTTTCGGATAGCAGAAAGACTAGGGGGCACTCCATGAAGTTAGCATGGGGCACATTTAAAACTAATCAGAGAAAGTTTTTTTTTACTCAACGCACAATTAAACTCTGGAATTTGTTGCCAGAGGATGTGGTTAGTGCAGTTAGTATAGCTATGTTTAAAAAAGGATTGGATAAGTTCTTGGAGGAGAAGTCCATTACCTGCTGTTACGTTCACTTAGAGAATAGCCACTGCCATTAGCAATGGTAACATGGAATAGACTTAGTTTTTGGGTACTTGCCAGGTTCTTATGGCCTGGATTGGCCACTGTTGGAAACAGGAAGCTGGGCTTGATGGACCCTTGGTCTGACCCAGTATGGCATTTTCTTATGTTCTTCTTATGTTCTTATGACAGAAAGCACAGGTAGCCTGTCTTCAGGAGACACACTTAACTGCCTTTGAGCATTAGAAACTAAAGAAAGACTGGGTGGGAGAAGTCTACTTTGCCCCAGCGGTGAATAGGAAAGGGGGAGTGGTGATTCTTATAGGTAAGAAGGTCGCATGGGAATGGATTTCTACTACCACGGATGATATGGGGTGCTATCTCATTGTGGTGGGGAAAATTAGTGGACATCTCATTACTCTAAGCAGCGTGTATGCTCCTAATGTATATTCGCATGCATTCTTTACGACACTTATGCAGGAGCTTGTACGGGTGACCCGGGGTTCCTTGAGGGTGGCGGGTGACTTCAATTGAGTAGCAGATCCTATACTGGACAGATCATCATCTGTGGCCATTGCGGCGTGGGAAAAAATTAGGGGTGTGCATTCGTTTCCTACGTATTTGTAATCTGCAATGTATAGGGCCTTATTCATTGTATTCGTGGGGAAGCGAAACGTATCGCAATTCCCCATGAATACAACGAATCTTTGCCAAATTATTCGGCCGTCTAAAGGAGCAAATTTAAACAAACCCCCCACCCTCCTGACCCCTCCAAGACTTACCAAAACTCCCTGGTGGTCCAGCGGGGGGTCCGGGAGCCATCTCCTGCACTCACGCCCTTGGCTGCCGGTATTCAAAATGGCACCGATAGCCTTTGCCCTTACTATGTCACAGGGGCTACTGGTGCCATTGGTCAGCCCCTGTCACATGGTAGGTGCACCCATTGCTCCTACCATGTGACAGGGGCTGACCAATGGCACAGGTAGCCCCTGTGACATAGAAGGTCAAAGGCTATCGGCGCCATTTTGAATACCGGCAGCCGAGGGCGTGAGTGCAGGAGATGGCTCCCGGACCTCCCGCTGGACCACCAGGGAGTTTTGGTAAGTCTTGGGGGGGGGGGTCAGGAGGGTGGGGGGTTGTACTTAATTCAATTTTAGCTGGGAAACGAATAAGAATTAACGCATGTACGTATCGGGGGCCCCCCTTGCTGAATGCAACGTATCTGCCCCCCCGACGAATACGAATCCCGAATGCAACGTATGGCGTCCCTCTGCACATCCCTAGAAAAAACAAGGGGATCCCATTCCTTTGCAATCACTTACAACTTCTAGACATTTGGACAGCCCTACACCCTGAGGAATCAGATTATACACATGTCTCCCGGGCCCACTTGACTATGTCCCAGATAGATTACATTCTTTTCTCTAGGGGGGGTTTAGCTCAGGTACAACGGGTGGAGATTGGACTATCGGAATTCTCGGACCACTCCTTGATTTGGATGGAGGAGAAATGGGGGGGAGTAATGGGCAGGCCGCATAGGTGGAGGTTCCCCTCTCACTTGGCGAATGATCTGGACTTCCATGATTACCTTAGAGATAAATGGGCGGAGTATACATCAAACAATGCTCAGCATAAAACCACTCCATTGCTGTTTTGGTCTGTGGGTAAGGCAGTGATGAGGGGGACATTACCGCCTATGTGATCAGGAAAAACAAGTTGCTTACCCAGCATATACTGGAACTGGAGAAAGAGTTACGGAGGGTGAAGGCCCAGTTAATCAAGTATCCCTCCGAACATACTAAAAAGATGTATAGAGAAGTGTTGATTTCCCTAAATAGCTATATCCACCAGAGAACGGAAAAAACTATGTTGAATGCCTTGCACCGTCTATATCGTTTTGGCAATAAGGCGGGAAAGCTATTAGCTGCTCTAGTTAAGGCTCAGAGGGGACAAACCTTTATTAATGCTCTACGAGACACTGCGGGAGTAAGCCATAGCTCCGAAGCGTCAATATATAACATCTTCAGGGCTTTTTATGACACTTTATATAGCACAGAGGTTTTGAAGGAGGCAGAAGCCCGGGAAAGGGCATTTTTCCAGGGGTTGCCCTTGCCAAGCATTCCCCTCCCACAACAATTGGAGTGGCTCAATAGGCCCATTGAAGTTCAGCAGATTGAAGCTGGGATCAAGGCTAGCTCTGCTCATAAGGCCCCGGGACCCAATGGGTTCAATGCAGAGTATTATAAGATATTATCTAAGGAAATGGGAATGGATCTTCGGGAATATTTTCAGGCTGAAAATGTGCAAGGGGAATTCCAGAAGGAAGCAACATTGGCACACATTATCGTACTCCCTAAGGGTGGGAAAGATCCGTTACAACCAGCGTCATATTGCCCCCATCTCCTTATTAAATTTTGACACTAAATTGTTCGCTAAGATCATTGCCACCAGACTACATGTGGTTCTGCCTTCTCTGATTTCTGGGGAATAGGTTGGGTTCGTCAAGGGCAGGATATCAGGCAAACATATTATCCATCTTTGGACGGCAATCTCACAATGCAAAGCGAAGGGGACGCCAGCGTTGGTGGTGGGTTTGCCGCAGAAAAGGCATTTGATTGTGTGGCATGGCCTTATCTATTTTCGGTACTGCAGCGATATGGGCTAGCAGGGGATATCTTACGCCTTATCTCTTTATTGTATCAGGCTCCATTGTCATCCATCCTAGCCAACAGAGACATGTCACAAAGCTTTGACATACAGCACGGGACCCGCCAAGGGTGCCCACTATCTCCCCTGCTAGATATCTTATCCTGGGACCGTTACTACTGAAAATTGCTGCAGACTCGGGAATTGGGGGCTTCAAGATCCAGGAAAAAACTTTTAAAATCGCTGCCTTTGCAGATGATGTCCTGGTGTTTTTGACGGACCTAATACAGTCTTTGCCGAGGGTAATGGAGCTTCAGTGGCAATTTGGCACCTTCTTGGGTCTCAAAATTAATCTTGACAAGTCTGAGGTTTTAGATGTCATAGGCACCCTTAAACACCAATGGTTGGGAAGAGGAAGTGACGTCACCAGGAATGATGGAAGCTTTAATGAGAGCTCCTCCCGATGCCCAGCGATAATACCACTACATCGCAGTAACTTGGCGATTTACTAACTTATATTCCGGACGGCACGACAGAGGAAACTAAGCGGATGACGACCAAGAAGAAATCGGTTGACTTTAAACAATATTCCTATTGCAAAACGGGGAAAACCCTGGAGTCTATAAAATCCAAAATGGCGGACACCACTACGGATGATGACAGCGGGCCTGAGCCTGATGAGAACCGAGAAGCACTTCAGACAGAAGAGGCAATACCCACCAGAGCCGAATTCCGATCCTGATTTTATGAACTCAGGCTTGATATCAAGAACTACAAATGGAATATTATGTCAGCAATCAATGACATGAAGGAAGATATAATAGATTCAAAACAGCATCATATTCAAAAAACAATATTGAATAGCTGTTACCATGTAGTCTTATATCTTCCGTGCAGAGGTAACCTCATAAAACTATGGCGGGCTTTACTTCGTTAGCCAAAATTGCCAATCATATACAGGTGCAGTCACAGGTAAGTCTTTGGACCGTCACCGGTTGTTATAATCATCGGTTACTCTGCAAGGACCAACTTTTTTTTATAATTTTTTTTTGTTTTTTTCATATTTTCATATTTGTAATCTTTAGAAACCAGGTTATATTATCGGTATCCAGGCAGTGCAATTGTACTTTTTTGTAGCAGGATTGGAGCAGCTCAGATATCAAACTGGCTCTGGCCCGACACGGCTCGTGTTTCTGATAAGCTTCCTCAGGGGCCGGGAATTGCCAAATCTAAGTTTAAAGAAACAGAGTTTGCTTAGGTAATGCCAGGAACTAACCATATAAACTGCTATTAAATGTATACATACGATTCCACTGTCTGTCCAGAAATCACTTCTGCTACCAGGATGAGGCTTTAACCGAACAACTGGATCCGCCATTTGACAAGGGGATTTAAACCTGCTTACTTCTTGAGAAGGAACCAATCAGAGAATAAAGTTTGGTAGACTGGGAGCCAATAGCATGCTAGAGTAACGAGGACCATTCAACTGTATCATTAAGTCCCTGAGGGGATTCAGAAGCTAATGTGAATATCCACCATTGTTCACGGTAATTTAACAAATAGCCATGATCGCCTCCTCGAGGGTTTATGACTATTTGTTCCAAGATTGTCCATTGTAATTGATCGAAAGTATGTCCAGCATTGATACAGTGACTCACCATGGGTGCCTCCATATTTCTTGTGTTAAGGCGACTTCTGTGTTCATGCAGTCGTACTTTTATTTTTCTGCTAGTGCGACCTACATATAAGAGGGAGCAGGGACATTGGATAAGATACACTACTGAGGTAGAATTACATGTAGTAACAGATTTTTTCTTATATCTATATCCCGTCTGGGGATGTTGCCATTCGGATCCCTCTATAGTAGTAGCGCACAATTCACACTGACCGCACTGGTTGTGACACCCCAGTGTCTTCTGCATTACTTGAAGGTTAGAATCTGCTTGCACTACGTAATCTCGGAGATTCTTGCTCCGCTTATAGGCGAACAATGGATAATCAGTAAAAATTGAGTGTAGTTGAAGAATGTGCCAGTGTTTCTTGATACTTTCCATGATAAGGTAGGACTTGTCCGTGTGGGTTAATACACAGATGTCCCTGGTCATCGGGTCTTTTGCCTTATATTGTAAGAGGGCATTGCGGGGAGAGTACCATGTTCTCTTATAGGCTCTGTATACTGATGAATAGGGATAGCCGCGGGTAAAAAACCTAGAGGCTAGAATGCCAGCTTGGATTTTGAAATCACTATCGGATGAACACAGCTGTCTGATCCTAAAAAACTGGCTGACTGGAAGTCCATTTTTAAAAGCCCTTGGGTGAAAACTATGATACATTAAGAGATTGTTTCTTTCAATTTCCTTGCGGAAGACAGTGGTTTTGAGTTGAGAATTTTGGCTCACGATTAATATGTCTAGAAATGCCATTTTTTCTGAGCTGTATTGAAATGTGAATTTTAAATCCTCATCAATGGAATTAATCCACTGTGCAAAGGCTAACAACAATGTTAGATCTTCTGTCCAAAATATCAACAGATCGTCAATGTATCTTATCCATAGGGAAATATGGATGAACCATGTAGATTCATATATGTGCTGTCTTTCCAGTCTATCCATGACTAAATTGGCTATGGATGGGGCTGCCGATGAGCCCATAGCGATCCCGTGGGTTTGAAGATAGAAAGAATCCAAAAATAAAAAATAATTTTTCTGTATGACTATTTTGGCTATCTCAAAGATAAAATTAAACGGGATCCTGGAACCCATCATGGAGTCTCTGAGGCATTCTTCGATAGTGCATAGGGCTGTCTCATGGGATACGTTAGTGTAGAGGGACACTACATCCATGGTCACGAGTAAAATTGGTTTTGCAGGGGTGGTGTAGTCTTCCAATAAATTAAGAACATGTGTGGTATCCTGGGCAAACGATCGCATACATTTCACTCTTGGTTTAAGGAAAGAATCCAAAAAGATAGCTAGTGGTTCCAAAATGGACCCATTACTGGACACGATGGGTCTTAAAGGTGGGTTTTGGAGTGATTTGTGCACTTTCGGAACACCATACATTACGGGAATCCTTGGATATTTAACTTGTAGGAAGGTGCGTTCCTTGCGTGTCAAGAATGGTGTGCACTTCTCCTCTAATAGTGCCTCTATTGAATCAGCTATTTCTTTGGTGGGATCTCCAGAAAGTTGTTTGTAATATTTGTTATCGGACAAGTGTCCTGTTATGGATTGTATGTATTGATTGCAATCCTGAACCACCACGCTTCCACCTTTATCCGCAGGTTTAATCACGATCTGTGAATTGGAAGACAGGGACCGGAGAGCTTCTCGAGATGGAGCTGAAAAATTGATATATGGATGCGTTTTAATATTTTCAAAGGTGGTAATATCTTTTAGAACTAAATCCCTAAAGGTGCTAATGGTGGGATCCAAAGGTCCAGGTGGATTCCATTTTGACTTGGAGCGCACTATTGAGAGATTGTCCATGGGAATTTGATTGGAGTTACAGTATAATTTAATGTGAAGCTTATGAACAAATTTAGTCACGGAGATGCGACTTTGAAAAGGATTGTGCTTTTGATGAGGCACGAAAGAAAGACCTAAATTGAGAACTTCTTCTTGAGCTGTGGTGAGGGGGTAATTTGATATATTTATCACTGCAGATCATACCGCGTGCATGACCGTGTTTGTGGTCCTTCCTGTTGAGGATAAGTTTGAGCCGCTGGATCGTTGCGGTATTCTCGTTGAGCATATGCTTGTGTTACGGGGTCGTTGCGGTACGACTTTCGTTGTGACTGATGGTACCATCTTCCTCGGCGGCCGCGTCCTAAAAAAGGTTGTGTGGACCCGCCTCTCTTGGGGTATTTCATTGAATCTCCCTCATCAGAATCTGTCGACCCACTGCCTTCGGAGTCTTCAAATGTCACATGTTTACCTGGGGAATTGTTCTCAGGATTTAACCACCGGTAGACATTGTTGGTTGCATAGTCATTTTCATCACGTTTCAGGGTCTTTAATTTAAATTGTTTAATTGAATTTTTAAATTCTTCTAATTTGGATGTGTTTTTATCTATTATCTCTTGTAGGCGTTCTGGTGAAAAGTCTTGAGTGATCTGTTCACTAAGCTGAGAGATTTTGGCTGTTGTCTCATCAATTGATTCCTTAGTGCGTTCCACTATGAGGACCATCAGGTCAATGGAACATTTATTTAGAATTGAAATCCATCTTGCTACAAATGCGTCGTCTTCTCTAAATACCAATGGGGATTTGTTTACCCGTAGACCACGGGGGATAATCTGTTGGTGCAGGTATTGGACTAACGTAGCAGAGTGTAATTGGGACCTGAACATCCATTCTGTTTAATGTATGGCCTATGGCCGCTTATGACTTGTGAGACAATTAAAAACATTCATGACTTTCACTGCTTTAAAATCTGTGGTGTATGCATTGGTCATTGTAGTATTAGATTACTACAATATGATTTACTGAGGTCTCCCAGGATGCCTGACAAGAAATCTTCAAATGTACAGAATAAGGCAGCAAGGATAGTAATGAGCCACTCTAAACATGAATTAGCTATTCCTTTACTAGCTAAATTACATTAGCTAAATTACATTGTAAGACTAAGATGCAAATTCAAGTTATTAGTACTTACATTTAAGATCCTACATGGTAATGGCCCCCCATACATGTCTTCTTGACTCTGTTGGAAATCATCAACCAGGGCTTCTCATTCGCAAAATTGCTACCAGTTTTCAATTCCATCGCCAACATTTTCAACAAGTGGGAATGCAAAAAAGATCATGTTCTATGACTATGCCCAAGTTATGGAATGATCTTCCTTTATCTGTAAGGGAAGAAACCGATCTATTGAGATTTCGTCGTAAGCTAAAGACCTGGTTGAAGATGATTTCCAACATCTAGATTGATCTAGACTGATTTATTTTGACTGGCAGCATGGCTGTTTATTTTTATTTGTGTTTATTGTTTATTTTTATTGTTTTAATTGTATTTTATTGTTATATACTGTTTTGTTGTACAATGCTTAGGAAGATTTTATTGTAAGATCTACAAAACAATTTATAAAATTTTTAAATAAATAAATACTTCCCTTTTTCACCACAGTCACAGTCCACTTGCTCCAGGGTTTGTTCTGGGACCATGGCTTTACAGGATTGGACACCAATACACTGTTACGCCCGGTCACAGACGACTCTGACCGCTGTTGCTTACCTCTTGCTTGACTACTTTGACTCCTCTGGGTCAACTTGCGGCCTCCGCCAGCTATCGCCAGCCTCATCGCCCTGGTTCCCGGGTCCCCCTGGATGGCGTGGATGCTGCCGACCGCCATCTTGCCCTTGGAGTCTATTAGGCATGCGCGCTACATGGCCAGATATAGCTACGAAGGTACAGAGACGGGCGACCAAAATGATAAAGGGAATGGAACAGCTCCCCTATGAGGAAAGACTAAAGAGGTTAGGACTTTTCAGCTTGGAGAAGAGACGCCTGAGGGAGGATAAGATAGAGGTGTTTAAAATCATGAGAGGTCTTGAATGGGTTAATGTGAATCAGTTATTTATCCTTTTGGATAATATAAAGACTAGGAGGGCACTCCATGAAGTTAGCATGTGGCACATTTAAAACTAATCGGAGAAAGTTCTTTTTCACTCAATGCAATAATTAAACTCTGGAATTTGTTGCCAGAGGATGTGGTTAGTGCAGTTAGTATAGCTGTGTTTAAAAAAGGATTGGATAAGTTTTTGGAGGAGAAGTCCATTACCTGCTATTAACTAAGTTAACTTAGAAAATAGCCACTGCTATTACTAGCAACAGTAGCATGGAATAAACTTGGTTTTTGGGTACTTGCCAGGTTCTTATGGCCTGGATTGACCACTGTTGGAAACAGGATGCTGGGCTTGATGGACCCTTGGTCTGACCCAGTATGACATGTTCTCATGTTCTTAGCCTTATGCACATTATGGCGGGAAACTCGGGGGCGACCCAGTCGGATGACATCAATCGTCAAGGACTCTTAAGCCGGCTGGCCCTGCCTATCTACGACTTGGCAACGAGTTCCCTCATTGCTGAATCCGCTTCGCTTGCTACAGATTCTTGTTCCAGCTCCTGCTTCCGTGGTGTGAGACGTTCCGGTACCCGCTCCTCGGGGGCCCTTCCTGTCTCTGGCTATCCACTCCTCAGAGGGCCTTCTGCCTTGGACATCTGCCTGCCCCGTTCCCCGGGACCTTCTCTGGAACTTTCTCTCTGCTACAGTGAGTACCCCGCTCTGCCGACCATTGCCGTACCATTGCTACTGAGGAACCCTCATCTGTGTACCCCGCTCTGCAGACCATTGCCATACCATTGCTAATGAGGAATCGTCATAGGTGTACCCCGCTCTGCAGACCATTGCCTTACCATTGTTACTGAGGAACCCTCATCGGTGTACCCCGCTCTGTGGACCTTTGCCATACCATCGCTACTGAGGACCCTCACTGGTGTACCGCGTATCTTCACTACAGAGGACTTCGCCGTGGGTATACCCCACTTCACAGACCCTGGGGCTCCCGAGCACCTGTGTATCTTTCTCCCACACTCCCCGCTCTGCGGGCAGTGTCAATCTACTTCTTAATAAAGTTTCAAGGACTCTCAAGCTAGTATTGACATCAGCTCCCTACGCTGATGTTCCATGACTCCACCACCAGGGGTCACTCTCTCTAGTTTCCTCTGCCTCTCACCTCTCTCTCTCCAGCTTCTGTTTCTCTACGCACCTCACAGCTGAGACCTTGCCTCCCAATGGTGAGGCTCACGGGGCTCCTCCCCGTGGGTGGTACCATCTCTCACCTTGGCCCAGGGCCCACATACCCACAAATCCTAACACACACAGTCTCTCACTCTTCTTAAACTCTTGTGATCCACAGTACTTATGCTTGGGATGTCCTTGCTTTAGGGCACCTCTGAACTTGAATGAAGATGCTGGATATTTTGGATGAATGTTCAACAGAAATATGCTGTAACCAAAAATACTTTTAAGTCCAGTTCACAACAAACAATCTCCAATTTTCTTCTTACAAAAATAGAGTTTAAGGGTTGCCTTTCTTCTCAGTTCTAACAGCTGAGTCAGTATCCCGTAGGTGGCAAGCACAAGGAAAAGACCCAGCACTCCTGAATGCTAGAGATTGGCTTTCTAGTAGCATTGGGATTTCCTATCCCTTTTTCCAATGGTAAAGGATGGATGTCTGGGGGTGGAAAGTCCCAAAAGGTTTTCAAAGTCCTAAATCTCTCCTCTTTCTCAGTGAGCAGGAACTAGCGGCCAAAAGAATCCTTCCCATAACTATCTGCAATAGTACTTTCTTCTCTGTCAATACTCTGTCAGGTCACTGCTGTCCCTTCTTAGCTGAATGGAAGGAGTTATAGCATCTTCCTTTCCTCCCAAAGTAGGGATAAAAAATCCTCTTTAGGGAGGCACAAGATTTCAAGAACAAAAATCTCAGCAAAAAAAACCAAAACCCAGCTCTTCTTAACCGTTGTCTCAAAATATTTTTCACTTCTCCAAGATAACCCCTTGCAGAACAAGAGGTACTGGCACAGGGAAGAGTCTCTTCCCTTGGATCAGGCTGTGAAGCCTAATATAGGGATCGGCCACCAGCTACTTCAGCTCAACACTTCCAAACTGCAAAAACAAAAAACCACGTCCCCTGTATCAAGCTGTGGAGCCCCAAAATGGCGATAACCAACCCATAGCTAAGGGGTGCTTCAGGCTGCTACTTGACTACCAAGAAATCTTCTTTTTAGGTAAGAGGGAGTCCGGGATTGAGAGGGATCTGCTGCAGCTATGCCAGGGCTCTCTTATCTTGCCATGGCCATGCCAGGATTTCTCTTTGGCTACAGCAGGGTGGGTGAAGCTGGCATTGCCCAGAGCATCCCGCAACTCACGACTCCCTGGTCAGTTGCCCAGTTCACCCTACTCAAATGTCAGCTCTGCTTGCAGGTTCCATCCTTGCCCTGCTTGCTTGGAATGTCTTCTATTGCATAGGTAGGCAACTCTGGTCTTTGAGGGCCCCTAATCAGTCAGATTTTCAAGATAACCCTAATGAAATATGCATGAAATAGATGTGCATACATTTGAGGTATGGGGCTCATAAAATATTAAAAAGCTCATAAAAATATTAAGCGGCTCTGACACCATTTTGGTACTAGTCTTTTTAGGGTTCAGCACTTTTTTAGGGTTCAGCACTTTGGATCATGCAGATGGTGAAATGGACCAGGGCTAGAGGCAGTGAGGTAGGTTGCTCTTCTTCAGTTGGACAGGGAGATCTCATCTCTCATCTCCCCTCTGTGAACCCTGGCCCTCTGTCTTCTTTACCCTTGTTGCTGGCAGTTCAGATACCTAAAACCACAAATCCACACTGAGGTACAAGTTAAAACAATAACTTTTATTTCTGGGATTACCAGCCAGCAATTATGTACAGAGGTTTTTAAGGAGGGTGTTACAATGTAGCTGAATTACTCAGTGTTCACAGGGTTCACATTCAAGAAACAGTTAACAGTTTGGAATAAACAGTGCTCATCGGTTCAGAGTATGATTTTTCAATACTCCTCCCACCTTTATTATACTCCACATTAACTCCCTCCTAGCTGGAATGTGTGGCTTACATTCCCAAATTATTTTCGCATCCTTAATGTGTGGCTCATATCCCTAAATTACTCCCCAACTTAATCTTCTTACTATCTTCTCCCTCTAATCCAGGTCCTCGCATACCAATAGACCACCAGGCACCATCTCCATCCGAGATCCTGTGCCCTATTCTTCAGCAGTATTTGGGACTTCCCTGGTATCCTCCATCCTCTGGTACTCCTTTGAGGCATTCCTCTTCTTGGAAAAAACTTTTTCTTCTCTTCCCGTTTTAACTCACTCTCGCTCTTGGTCCCTGGCCATTTTCTGTTGGAAGGAAACACCACTTCCACCTCAGGTCTTGGGGCCTTTCCCTAGAGAGAAAGATCCCCTATAGAGCCGACTCCAAATGGATGAGTCCCTGGTCCCACCAGCTCAGAGGGCTGGCTCCCTCTGGATATCCTACTCCATAATGGAAGTTCCTCAGACTTCCCCAGTCTCTCTCTCCTGCCATGCTGACCTAGGTTATAAACCCTCCCTAGACCACTTCTCTAAAGTATCATCTTTCCAAATTTCTTAAAGGGAAACCCACACTAGCACCCCTTGGTAAACTTTATCTGGAAACAGGCATATAACATAGCTCACCACTGTTCCTTATGCCATCTAGTGGCAGTTCACTGGTATTGTGGCCCAATACCATTTTTTTCCTCAGAACTTCCAATAGAGACTTCTCTTGGGCTCCCTCACCTGAAGTCTCGCCCAATATCAAACTTCTAGATGTGGACCCAATTTGTTAGTCCCGTTCACATCTGCATGCAAATCTTTGTGTATTTATTAGAATAGCCTGAAAAGTTGACCAGTTTGGAGCCCTTGTGGAACAGAGTTGTGCACCCATGTTTATCACATAAGACAGTGATAGTCATGTTATGTTGACTTTTACACTCTGCCTCAGGGGTAGGTAACTCTAGTCCTGGAGTGCCACAAAGAAGACAGGTTTTCAGGATATCCACAATGAATAATATGAGGTATATTTACATGCACTGCCTCCATCATGTGCACATATATCTCATGCATATTTATTGTGGATATCCTGAAACCAGACCTCTTTGTGACACTCCATGATAGAAGTTGCCTACCACTGCTCTGTCTCAACTGTTTTGCTATTGCCTTTTGTGTTCTCAAAAGTCAATAACCTTTGCAACACTGTTGCTATATGGTTTGTCAATACATGCATTTTGTTTTGGGAAAAAAATCCCATGTTGGTTTTTATTGCGTGGGTTTGGGTGTTAGGAGAAGGGACCTTCCTTACACATTACCCATGCTTCATAATGACCTGATGAATTAGAAAGGGCCAATGCAAGGTGCACAGCCAAGGGTGACATTCAAAAGAGGATGGCTGGCCGGCTTAAGCCTGGATTTTACAAATGTGACCGGGCCTTGTGCACGCTGAGCCAATTTTCGAAGGGGCCTGGCCCCATGCGTAAAGCCCGATATGCGCACAAGTGCCGAACTTCTTTGAAGGGGTGGGCCAGGGGTCGTGTTCTGAGTGGGATAGGGGGCGGGCCGGGACAGTGCCATTGTTTGCTATCCCGATGACCTGGCTGCCTGGCTGCATGCAACTTACTTCGGCTTGGGCGTCCATGTGTGCGCGCCGGGTAGTGCGAGCACGCACTAGTTTTGAAAATCTACCCCCAGGTGAATAATGTGTGGTCTGGAGTGGGTGAGACATTTTGGGCTATAGCATGAGGTCACTGATTGATGCCTGGTTCAGTAAATAAAGCAGTGCCCTCTCTACCCATGTACTTCCACAGAATGTATACCTTTAGTCAGGTAAAAAAAGAGATGTTCTCATGAGAATGGAGTAAAACAGCATGCGTACCTGATATTCTAAAAAGTACGTACCCTACTTTATCCTCTTCTCGGCCAGCCGCTCATACAGCAGTTGCAAAGCACATGGGCACTTTTATCGTACTGCAGTTCAGATTTTCAAAGGGGAGCAATGCATGTTGTTTCCCAATTAAATTTAACTGCAATGTTCATGGGCTATTGAAAAATTTCCCCTTTGTGTCTATGAGAAAAATGCTTGGTACATCTGGCCCAAAATTGAATTCTGGCAGAAGATTAACCACAGGAAAATTTGAAAATGTGTCTGCTGAGACTCCAAACAAGAAGCCTTATGGGATGGCTTGCAAAGGTGCAAGAGACTTAATCGTTCCTAGAAAGCTGTGGGGCATCTATGGCTATAGTCAATTTTATTTTAATTAAATTTCTGCATTGAAGTTTCTCTACTGATTGTCTGTTTCACTACAAGTAGATCTCAGGTGCAGCGCATTAGGGAAGCAAATCAGTTATCAATGATGTAGGACTAGACATCCGAAGTAGGAGCATATACAGCTCAATTTCCTAGGGGTGGGGGCAGGATGGTTGTGGGGAATGGGAGGGGCACAGGGATAAACCTGGGAAAGGCACAGGCTTATATAGTATATCTATGTGTATTTATTATTTTATTTCTAGATAGATTTCATCAATAATCAATTATGTAGTTTTATTTTTTTCACTCTGTAAATTGAAGCCAAAAATCCAGAATTAAAATTAAAACAGCTTTCTTACATGAATTAAAACAAAATTATCGATAACCAGAGAAAGCACTAAAGAGTAACTAACTCCAGAGAGCAGCAATGAAAAGAGATACATTCAGTGTATGTATTATTGGGATTCTTCCAGACAGAATGCATTTTTTCTCATTGGTGCTACCTGGATTAACTCAGCTATAAAAATATGTCAAATAAATAAATACTGATAATATTCATTTCCTAACCTATATTTTAATGTCCATATTGTACAGCTATGTGATTGAGCCTGCCTTGCTCCATGCTTGACTGCAAAAAGGTCTATATTCTATGAAGGCATGGGAATGACCTTTCTGATATACATTATAAATAAAACACCAAGCATGATTTTAGTCACCTTTATCATTTCTGATAGTAGCTGTCACAGATGTTCCTTTTGTGTCCCACTCAAAGATCACCCCACATGCTGAAGAACTGAAAGTTTAACTTTCTGCTCCCTTGCGATTTCCAACAGCATATCATGATGAAACTGTAACCGAGAAGCATCCATATCAATTGTTTAAAACCCTGCAATTGATTTCTTATCATTCTCTCCAATGGCAAACTTTTCAGTGCTGCTCGTGTGTTGGTATACATTTGATGAAAAGCAATTGTGTAAACTGCTGCTGATATTAACCACATCATACAAGATTTTCCTGTAGATTTGCCCGGGAGACTCAAACTAGCAGGCCCCTCTCGACAAGGTGTACATACTCTGCATTTGCACAGGGTGACACACCCGGGGGAGGCGGCAAGCCAGCAGCAGCAGGAGAGGCCGTGGGACTGCCAGCAGCCAAAGGAGAGAGGCTGAAAGCCGCGGGTGGCCATCAGATAGGCCGTGTGCCATTTGCGTGTGCTGCGTACCTGCACGTGCACAGCTTCCACCCCCATCCCCCCATCAGAAAGGCCCATAGGGCCATGGTAGAGCTCATCCCACCATGGCCCGAAGACATCAGGAGGCTATGTGTGTATATGGGCGAGTGACTGAGAGCCTGTGTGTTTGTGCATGTGTGTGTCTGAGAGCCTGTGTGTTTGTGCATGTGTGTGTCTGTGTGAGAGCCAATGTGCCTGTGTGGATGTTTGTGTGCCTGTGAGAGCCCATGTGTCACATATAGGCTCTCACAGGCACACACACACACACACATAATGTATCTGTGAAGGAGAAGGAACCTGTGTATGTTAGAGACAGGGAGTATGTGAGAGAAAAAAATGTGTTATTGTGCGTGTGTGTGAGAAAGAAGATAAAATTTGGGCCTCCCTACCTCCCCTAATCCACGATGATCACAGGTATGGAGAGCAGGTGATTTTTAAATCCTTATTAGTTTTAATTATTGGGTGTAATTTGATAATTCTGCTCTTTTGAAATATTCAATTTTTTGGGGGAATAAAACAGTTTTTAATTATTGGATTTTGGTTGATCACGTGATGTCGTGAGCGCAGAGGGATGTGATCCGCTGCTCTCCTAGGCCCGCACCCACCGCCCGCCCGCTTTCACCGCCACATTTACCAGCAAAACATCAGTTCTCCGCCCGGGAAAACACCTAGCGCCAAAATAATTAACCTTGCGGCAAAGGATGTCAACGCGGCTGGTGCAGCAGGTGAAAGATAAAGACAAGCCCAAACCGAGCTCACCAAAGATAGCTGACGGCAGGGGTGAGCGATTTCAGATCTAAAGGCCGTAGTAGTAGCTGCTCTGGAGCCGGAATTTAAGAAACTGGCAGACAAGTTGGATGACGTGTCAGCCTCCATAACGGGCATTGAGAGATGGCTGTCTGATGCAGAACAGCGCATCTCCGACATGCAGGACAGCCTTAACACCACCAAATCAGACATGCAGGAGCTACAGGGCCTGGTGGCCTGCCACGAGGAGGAGTGGCTCGAAGATTTGGAGAACCGCTCCCGCCGCAATAATCTGAGACTGGTAGGCATACCGGAAACGGTAGAGGACTGTAAACTGGCGTCATTTTTAGAAACCTGGCTAACCCAGGAACTCAGCCTGGAAAGTAAATATGGAGACCTGAAAAGTCGAATGTGCGCACCGGGTGGGCCCGCGCCGGGAGAATTCGGACCAGCCCAGAGTGGTAATCCTCCAGCTTCTAAATTTTGCCCAAAATGTGGAGCTGCAGAGAGGAGAAGAGCCTAATGCTAGAAGGAAAGAAAGTCCTGGTGTTCCAAGACTACTCTGCAAAAGTGTCTGCACTCCACAGAAAGTTTTCTCCCGTCTGCTCTCAGATGTATCAACTAGGCCTCAAACCCGCGCTTCTATACCCGGCCAAGCTCAAGATCATCTACAGAGGTGAAAGAAATGGCTTAACACTGTACTGGAAGCAAAGAAATTCTTAACTATGTATATGTCCACACAAAACCAAACGAGGACATACAGCTCCTGCCCGGCCAGTTTGGGGCATTGCAAGAGCAGTAGAGAGTCCTTGAAGCATGTTGACCCATTGATCCTTTTTACTTTCTGTTAATTTGATCTGAAAATGTGACGGGACTTCAAGGCAGTTGGGGACTTCTCCCCGGCACAGATTCAGGTTCAGATGTTATTCATGCTGTAATGGTCTATAAGTACATGATCCAAATGTTTATTTAAATTATTGTAAGGGTTGCTGATTCCTATGTGGATACCTACGGATTATTTGGTCATGGGGACACTGGAGGATGGAACAGTACCTTCTAGGAAGGGCAAAGAAGAGATATATACATAGGGGCGGTGGAGTTGTGGCCTGCTGATGTCAGGACTGATCTCTGACACTTCAGTGGAAGATGGGTAGACAAGATGGGGATTGGGGGGGGCAGGGAGGGGGGAGGCGGCTATTCTTTGGGGAAGATGGGGACAGATGGCACTAATGACCCTTTTCTTCGTATGCATGATCTATCCTGGCACTTGTGACATGAGAGGCTTCGCCCTAAGGGAATTGTGGAGGGAGGGTCTGGGCTGGGCAGCCCCCCATTAAGATGACTGACAACTCTATGATTACACAATGGGGAATATTTGATATACTGTTCTTATGGTACTAGGGAAACTAAACTTTGTTTCTTGGAATGTGTGTGGCATAAACTCCGCTATCAAACGCTCCAAGATATTGTCTGCTTTAAAAAGATAACATGTGGATATTGCATTTTTGCAGAAAGTGCAGTTGACTGCAGAGGAGCATCGAAAACTGAATAGAGGATGGGTGGGAGAAGTCAGGTTTTCCTCGGCTTCCATGAGATCAGCTGGGGTGGCCCTATTAATCAAGAAAAATATTCCGCTTATTATTCAACGTGAAATAGTGGATCCTTCTGGCCGGTATTTGATTTTGTTTGCAGAATTATACCGTAAACTGTTAATTCTTTGCAATATATATGCACCAAATTCTTATAATCATGATTTTTTTACATCTCTATATTCTCAGCTTTGTCCATACATGAATGATGCCATGATAGTGGGGGGAGATTTCAACTGGGTGAGGGATCCCACTATGGACAGGTCGCAGGCCTCATCCATGGACCGGGCGCACTCCCACAAGGGCATTGGGTATTTGGAACAAGGGTTGCAATTGGTGGATGCCTGGAGCCTGCTCTATCCTGACGAGAGAGACTTCACGCATCTCTCCCAAGCATATGCCTTCCAATCTCGGCTTGACTATTTCTTGGTATCCTGTCATCTCTTCTTTCAGGTCCTGGGGGCTACAATTTACACCCTTTCTATTTCCGATCACGTGCATATAGGGCTTCAATTATCGGATTCTTTGGGGGAGCGCGGGTGGAGATTCTCTTATTATTTGGTGCAAGATCCGAAGTTTCAAGGTTATCTTAAGAAAAAATGGGGGGGTCTTTGCCGCCAATAATGAAGCACACCTTCAAGATCCCATATTGTTCTGGCAAACTGGTAAGGCTGTGCTTCAGGGGGAAATAATGTAATTTGCTGCACAACAACGGAAGAACATAGATAAACAATTAATCGAGGTGGAAAAGCAAATGCAAAAAGCTAAAAGACACCTGCTAGGGACCAATACTAACCAGGCTAGAGAGGATTACATAGCGTTGTGGACCCAACTGAATACATTAATCCATCAACGTACTAAAAAGAGTGTTGCCTATTATAAATATAAACTCTATCAATATAGCAACAAAACTGGCAAATACTTGGCGAACCTGGTTCGACCGGTGAGGGGTGCCAGTTACATCTCAGGTTTGCGATCCGCTGGGGGGGGGGGGGGGGGCGAAAGCCCAAACCAACAAGGCGATTGCAGAAGTGATGAAGCCATATTATCAAGAACTTTACACTTCCCAGACACTATCCCCTGACTCAATTAAACACTTCCTACAGAGTTTAAAGCTCCCTAGTTTCTCCGAGGAGCAAATAGCCTGGTTAAATAGGCCTATATCGGGGGAAGAAATCCGTGTGCAAATTAGGAGGGCTAAACCATTAAAAGCCCCAGGCCCAGATGGGTTTAGAGGGGAATTCTACAAAATATTAAGCGAACTTATTTCCCAATTGCTCACCCAGGTTTTCCCGGCTCTTCTGGAGCACAGGGCATACCCAGAGGGGGATATAATGTGACCCAAATAGTAGTACTGCCTAAGAAGGGGAAAGACCCTCTGCTGCCGGCCTCATACCAACCCATATCATTGCTCAACTTCAACCAAAAGCTTTTTGCCAAGATTTGGGCAGACCGGTTAGTGCCTCTTTTGCCAAATTTGATAGGCCCCAGACAAGTGGGGTTTGTACGAGGGAGGCATGCTATGGCTAATGTGCACCTGGTGATGTCTGCCATAACATATTACCGTAAACAGGAGATCCCTTTCCTGGCATTCAGCTTTGACGCCGAAAAGGCATTTGTGTTGAATGGGTGTATTTATTTGAAGTCATGTGCAGCCTTGGGTTGACGGGTCCCTTTGGAGGTGCGCTGCAACTATTGTATAACAACCCCCAAGCTGTAGTAATGACTAATCAGACCTGCTCTGAGCATTTTCCCATTAAGCGAGGTACAAGACAAGGTTACCCTATGTCTCTCCTTTTGTTCTTGCTGTTTCTAGAACCTTTCCTACGCACCTTACAAGCTGAGTCCATAGTGGGTATACATTTGGGATGCTACCATTTTAAGTATGCTGCCTTCGCTGATGACATCCTGGTCTTCCTTACCTCACCCACCACTTCCCTATCATTGATGGCAGCATTCACAGCTTTCGGGAGGGTCTCCGGCCTCAAACTAAATGTAGACAAATCTGAGGCGTTAGCTTATCCTTCTACATTATCGGCAAACTGGGGACCGGGCTTCCCGCTAAAATGGGCAGACGGGCAATTCAAATACTTGGGCATACAGGTGTCTACAGACTCGAATGAATACTATGCCCTTAACGTGCCCCATTTGCTGACTCACACCAAAGAGAAATTCCATATGTGGCAGGGTCTTCCTCTATCCTTGAGGGGGGGGGGGGGGGGGAGGGTGAATCTTTACAAAATGGTCTTATTCCCTAACTTGCTGTATGTCCTCCAAACTCTACCCCTTAGGCTCACCCGCAAAGATCTTGGGACCCTGAATTCCCTACTCTCGAAATATGTGTGGCAGGGAAAGAAGCCACGGATATCCCTCTCCTACTTAAAGTTATCATGGGAGCAGAGGGGAATGGGTCTCCTGGACATAGAGGAATATAATTTCATTAATCTGTTGCATATTCTTCAGGACTGGATATTTAATAAATTGGACTGTGTACATTTAGAGGGGGAAAAACGACTGGTACTCCCCTTGAGTTTACATTATGTTCTTCATGCTGCTGACAAAGGGCTTCCGGGGACAATATGCAGGAATGTGTTAATAGCTCCTATACGATGGGCCTGGAAAGGCTTATTAAAGAAATACAATCACTCACATACCGGTTCACAACTGTTACCATTATATGGCAATTTGGACTTTATTCCACGGGGTCAATCAAAACATTTTCAAAAGTGGTTTGCCAGGGGAATTGTGCACTTGCAACATGTCCTGTCCAAGGATGGCTGTGTGCAACCTTTTGCAGCATTACAATAGGAATATGGGCTCACAACTGCAAATTACTTTTCATATATGCAACTGAAGCATTATGTGACCACATTACCTATTTTGGATCTTAATATTAAAATATTGGACATGTTGGACGCCCTCTTCAGCCCGGACTAGAATAAATGCTCGGTGTCTACCCTTCGGAAATGGGTTAGAACTCTTGCCACTCCTCCGAACCACTCTTCAGTTGTGGAACATTGGAGGCAGGATGGAGGCCTACAGACACAAGAAGCAATGATTAGTAGATGCTTCAGCTCCTTAAAGGATCTGACTGGGAATATGGTTTTATGAGAACTCCATCAGAAAGTCTTGCGGAGAGCATACGTGTCGCAATGGCAAGCTTTCAGGGCAGGCATAGCCCAATCCCAATTATGTCCTATATGCAATCTGGAACAAGGCACCTTGTCACATGCCTTTTGGTCCTGCTCAGTGATCCAACAATTTTGGACCAGGGTCATGCGTTATATCTCTACTCTCCTGCATCATAGCATTCCCTTGAACTCTGGCTCTATTCTGTTTAATCATATGCCACTTACTGGGCTTAAATCTAAAGGAGCAACTCTATTGTTTCGAAAAGCCTGCCTAATGTGGAAAAAACCACAATATTACTGATGTGGAAGGAGGCCATTGATCCTTCCTACTTGACCTGGTGCAATTTATTTCATACCCTAGCGGTAATGAACTACAAAGCCTCACATCCTGGAGAACCCAAGGAAATGTTGGTTGCGGTCAGTCAAACTCCCACGCACACACACCTTTTTTCTTAATGCGTGTGTTTCTCACTTTTATACTCTAATTCTCTTTTATCTTTAAACAACAAAGAACTAGTCAAGTAATACTTTATCTTATAGCTGAGACAGAGAAAACTGGACATGACTTATAACACCCACCAAATAATATTTGTTATGAAACTATGTTACAGTATTTTTGATGGCACCTGTTTAATTGTTAGAACTCTAGACACGCTATACAACATATAGTTATGTGCCCCTGTTGTGAACCGTTGTGATGGCACCCGCTTAACGACTGTATAGAAAAGATTACAAATAAACAAATAAATAAATAAATAAATCATTCAAGAAGCAGCAGACCTTTAAGGCAACGTGGTTCAGCTATCTCAACTCTCTCACTCCCAAAGCCAGGAGTTTAATATTGAACAATGTTTCCTAATTAATTCCAATTTACGATGCTTCATCGGCTTAGTCTCAGTCCCTCTATCTACATCTGGACTCATTTACATAATTGCTTTATGTGCCATCTACATGAAGATTATCGGGGGAGAGAACAGATTGCACTAACTCTCTGTTTAATAAAGGTTCTCTGATTTGTTGAAACTTGGGGGGGCGGGATGTGGAAGGACACTCACAGCCCGGCCCTGAGTTGTAGCTGTACTCCTTTATTATGCCATATTTATAAGGCTCAGTTGTATGTTGAGTGTATATCTGTATTATGTTTTGTACCTACCATAATAAAAACAAATTAACCATAATTATTGGATTTTTTATTCATCAGATGTTTTGAAATATTTTATTGGTGTTTGGGAAATTTTGTATGTTCTATTCATTAAGGGGCAGATTTTAAAATATATGCCTGATTTTATAACATGTGCGCGCATGTTACAAAATCAGGGGTCGGCGCGTGCAAGGGGGTGCACACTAGTGCAAATTGCTGCACCGAGCCCTCGGGGAGCCCTGCTGGCTTTCCCCATTCCTTTCCCCCCACCCCCACCTTCCCCTCCCTGTCCTGCCTCCCAGCCCTAAAGAAAGCCCTCCCGTAACTTTGTTTTGGAAGTTACGCCTGCCAGCTGACTGCTGGCATGCAATCCCCCTGTGCCGGAGTCCTCGGCCACGCCTCAGGACCGCGCCCAGACCGCCCAGCCACGCCCCAGGCTGCCACACTATGCCCCTGGACCGTATGCCTCACCCCCCATCCCGCAAAGCTCGGGGCATACACACGTCCCGGGGCTTTACGCGCATCGCCAGGCCTTTTGAAAATCCAGTCCTAACTGTTTGAAATATTTATTCTTTTTGGGATCTATTTTCAAAATCGCGTGCGCATTCATGTGCACGCAGTTTCCAGTGAGCGCACATGGACGCACTAATTTTATAACATGCGCGCGCTGGTCACTATTGAAGATTAATTCCATCATATAGAAGACTGTTTTGCATAAAAATATTGGCATTCTGTTCAACTAGAAATGGATCCATTCTTTGGGATCTGCCAGGTACTTCCTAGAGAACTGGATTGGTCACTGTCAGAAACAGCATGCTGGGCTCCATGGACCCTCAGTCTGACCCAGGATGGAACTTATGTTCTAACAGGAATAAAGTCAAAGATCAAGAAGGTTCTGAAGTAGGCAAGAACAATGTGCAGACTGGATGAGTCTTGTGAGTTTTCTCTCTCATTAATGTTTATGGTTCTAACTTGTTTATTAAATAAAACAGGGTTTATTTTTAATAAGAGTCTTGTGGTTTGTACATTTATTAAAGAAACCTGATAAATACAGTAGCTTGTTTAACTTAACCTACTTTCTAGAGAGCAAAAAGCACTTAATATTCCTGCTGTATGCATGGGGATTAAAGCAGCAATGCTATGTAGGTACTTTCAAATATCAAACTTGCCATTTTTGTGGCACTGTGGCATCTCCTATTATTCTTATTCCTAAGTTCCTTTTCTTTTTTATCCTAAAATATCATGGGACTAATGGGCCAAAAAATGCTAGCTCCAGACAAAAAGAGCTTAGCACTGTGCAGACGTAAATAATTTTGCACTGGAGGAATGTGTCTTCTAGCGCTAAATGAATGAGACCTGGCAGTGTTCAGCCACAGTGGTTAACTGGATGGAGAAAGGGATTAATTTTGACATATTGCAAATACATTCTACTCGCTTCATTGCAGATGTAATACCTTGCAAAATGATTTGCACAGTGTCAAGCGTCACCCAGATTTGTATGCCTGACTGATGGCGTCTCCTCCCCTCTTTCTGACCCAGCAGGACCTCGGCAATTTATCAGCATTCTTCATATACAAAATGTATGATATGAAACAAGTTCCAACCCAATTGCAGAGAGATTGTCATACTAATGAGGATCCTGCTAATTATAACTTTCAAATTCAGTCAGGATTTTTTTTTTAATTTAGCAAAGACTATAAAACTTGCCTATGCCATTTCTCAAACCCTTCATTTCATCATGCAGTTTGCCCAGCAAAGCAGAATTAGGGTGTTTGTTTTGTACAGAATAATTGTAACATGCACATGAAAAGAAATATTTTATTATGCACTAAAGCTGCAATTGTGAACTATAAAATATCTCCAGTGAAAAAGATAATTGTGCAAAAAAATGATATATATTGTTCAGTTTCTCTCTTAGCAATCTTTTTGCTTGTAAAGAAGGAAAAACGACAGTCAGATGTTGCATGGAAGCTTGGTACTGAGTCAAATAAATGTGAACACTCATGCCTTTCTTTTACTCTTTATTGCACGTGTCGACTTCTTCCATGGAATGTGGATACAACAGCTCAGTTTTGTCTTGCAACGTGCTCATGTGTTGCATGCTTACAAGCTGTAATAGGAGTGAGGGTGTAACAAAGATTTCTTACAACTCTTACATACTTAAAACATAATTGCAGGCTTTTTTCAGCCACCTTTTCACAAGTACTTTTTTCTTTTTGGCACAACAGTTTTTTTCTTGCTTTTTGAGCTACCTACTAATTTGGAACGGTCATCTGCTGGGTTATGGTGCAATGAGGTGGTTTTCCCCTATTTTATAACCTCTCATCCTTACCATCTACCCCACTCATCACAGTGATAGGCCTTGACTGGGGGCCACAGACAGCAGCTCCTTCTGGAAACACCCTGGGGTAGATTTTAAGACATGTGTGTGCGCGTCCATGTGCACACGCATGTTATAAAATCAGGGTCTGCACGAACAAGGGGGTGCATAATTGTTCCCTTCCCCTAGCCTACCCCCCCCCTGACTTTTATCTTACCTTTTGCGCCTGCCAACAGCCTGCCGGCACGCGATCCTCTGACACAGCGGTAATGGCCGCTGTGTCGAGGTCTCTGGCCCCGCCCCCGGACCGCCCCTTTTTGCAAGCTCTGGAACTTACACACGTAAGCTCTGGGCTTTACACACGTTGCCAGGCCTTTTTTAAATAGGCCCAGCGCGCATAACCCCTTTAGAATCTGGCCCCCTGAGTCTGACTACTAGATATCACTGTTGTAAAACAGTAACAGTCTCTTTCTTCTGTTATCTACTAATTGGCCTATCCAATCTGCCCAATTACTTTCTCTCCACACTGCTCAGGATATATCCCAGCTGCCAGCCATAGAGTATGATTGCTTGTAAGATATCACGTCTTATCCAGGACAGTTTTTGCTGTCTTGCTTCTCAGAACTCATCCATCGTGGGTAGATGAGTATACAAAATCTGCCATTTAGTTCATACCTAGTACCCTGGATTAAGGCGAGGTGTGCCCATAGGCAATGGGGAGAGGGGGGATATCCTCCCACTTCTCCCTGCAGAGATGGGGGGGGGGTAAAGTGGGATGGGGGGATGAGCCAACCTGCCAAATTCCCCCTCCCCCTCATCTCCATTGTGGTGCCTGAAGATGAAGAAAAAGCAGTGTGGGGCTTTTAATAGCCTGTGTGTGATAACAGACCCTGTGAGGCCTCACCGCTTGCACTGGTCTCTATGGTAATAGGAAGGTTGTACGGGATGAGGAGTGGTGTGCCGCAGGATCTGGCAGCACTGAAAGGCTGATGAAGGCCCCGTGCTTCATTTTTTCATCATCATTTGGTGCACTGGAGATGAGAAATTCAGTAGTTTCTTGTTCTGTTTTTAATTTCAGGTTTTTATTTTTCATTATTCAATATTTGTCTGTTTTTACTTTCATTTACTATTCTATTGTTTTACCTTTTCATTACTCAATGTACCATGTGTTATTACTGTTGGTTTTATTTTGTTCATGGTTGTTTTACTAATTACTCTATATTTTTAAGGAACTAGTTCAACCTTGTTAGCAAGCTTGTTCTTTTAAATTGTACAGCGCTTTGAATTACAAGCATTAGATATGGCGATTGCTTAAAAAATGTAAAGAAACAGTGCCATGGCTGCAAGCATGGATTTAAGAACGTGGTGCTGGTGGAGGTTGCCTATATTGCTGCTGCCTAAATGTGGGCCTGAGTGCTCCTCTTTTTCCATTAGGGATGTGCTTTAATTTGAAATGAAATAGGAAATCTCAACAACATTTCCTAGTTGATTTCATTTCATTTTGAAAACAAAATGAAAGAAAAACGAATAACATTTTGTTTTACTTAAAACAAAATAGCACTAGCAGGCACTGCCTAACCCGGAGGGCCCTCCTTTGCTGAAAAATTCTGTGCCATAATGAAAAAAAAAGGTGTGCTAACAATTTTTAAAAAGCCCCTCGGGCTTGCTGCCAGTCTGTTCAGGCCTTCTCCGCCCCACACCCCTCAATTCACCCCATCTGTGGTCTTCAGAGGCAAGAGTGATCCCCAGTGACTCCTGCCCTGCTGGTGCTGTATTTTAAAATGCACCTGAGGCTTGTGGCATTTGAAATACAGCATCAGCAAGGCAGGAGTAACTGGAGATTACTCCTGCCCCTAAAGACCCATGGATGTGGTAAGATATGGGGTAGAGTGGTCCACTGGGACCTGAGGGTAGAAATAATTTTTATTTTGCTAGTGTGGGTTAGTTTTTTTTGTGCATGCTGTTATAAAATATCATGCAGTAAAGTGAAAGGAAATGAAACAAAAATTAGTAAAAACAAAGCAAAACAAAGTTCCCTACTCAAACAAAACAAAATAAATGAAAGGAAAAGAAACAAAAAAATTCTGGCATACATACCCTTGCGTCCCATAATCAAACCACAAAAACTTGCTGCCCAAGAAGGTTTTTTTTTAATTTTTATTTTATAAAATGTATTTGTTATATTTGGTATTAGAAATGTTATGCATGTATTTTTATTGTATACTGTGATTTTGTAAATTATGCAGTATTTCAAATTAAATAAACAAACAGTCTGGCCTCCTAGGTCCCCTGTATAACCTTCCAGATAGATCCAGCTACGCAAGTGCCTGTATTTTTCCTAAGACTTCTAATTATTATTACTGGGTTAGCAGCCTGTTGTACAATGGTTGAAGCTCTACTGGCAGCTCTGGACTTGTGCACAGGCCTACTCGACTTGTGTCAAAGCTGAAAAAAAAATTTTTTTGGGGGGGAGGGGGGGGGGGAGTAAATTTCCTACCCATGCTGTCCTGCAGACTGAATTTTGACCCAGATCTCCAAAAGCCTCTGTTCCAGAGATGGGCTTCTTTAAATTTAGTTATACTGCCCATACTCACTGCCCTCCAGGCTCCACCCTCTCTGGCTTCCATGTGGGGAAGGCAGGGCCTGTGAGCGCATGCTTAGTCCCCATACTAGTGTGCTCACTGCATCAGAACAGAATGTTGTTGAAGCAGAGGTCAGAGATGGGGGCACACAGCCAGGACTGCTGGGGCAGGGGGAGGAGTGTGCAGTAAAAGGAGTACAGCAGGGCTCAGAGATTTGCCAGGGAGGGGGCCATGATGTGGTGTGCCTAAGGGTGGCAACTTCCTAAATCTCTTGAGGAGCAGAGATTGGGTTTGGGAGCACTGACAGCAGATGAATGATTTTACCAGGTGATTGAAAAGTACTGGGGGAGTACTAAGAGAAGAAGATGGTTTTGCTAGGGATTGAAGAGGATTTGTAGGTATTGCTTTGCTGGGAAATGTTGTGACTTAAAGCTTGGAGCAGAAAAGATAGTGTTGATTTAAAAGAATAAGCTAGCCAAATTTTAGTACGTGTTAGATTTAATAGAGAAAGCTAGGTAAATACTTCTCCTCCCACCTAGTCCAACTGTCACATTCCCCAAGAGCATTCTTTGATTTATAGACTGTTACCCCAGTTAAGAGGGCAGGAGGAACATTTTTCACAGCAAAAATCAGAGATTTACATAAACAAGAGAGTAGCCCTTGTTATCCCCTGGTAGGTTATTACCAAACGCAGCTCAATACTGTAAGGCCGCGGTAGAAACAGTGCGGCAGTGTCAGGCGCACCCTTCCTCCTCGCACACACAGTTCTCTTCACCTAGCGCCCGATACTCTCTTCTAATTGCATGCAAATGCATGCCGCGGCTGCGAAGCCTTAGGCAAGCGTTAGGACCGCGCAACCCATTTTACTGTATAGAGCACCTATACAGTATCCTGGGTTCGCGGGCCTAACGCTTCACGGCCGCGCTGGTATCTGTTATTTCAAATGTCATTTCAAATGACATTTGAAATGACAGGTACCAGATGTTCCCCGATGCTCAGCAAACTTTCCCCCAGCCCCCGCTTACCTGCCCTGGCCCCGTCCGGTCTCCGGTGCAGCCCGTCCGGTCTCCTGCAGCCCCGTCCGGTCCCCTCCTCCCGAAGCAAAAAAAAAAAAAAACCGAAAAACCGAAAAAGTAGCAAGGCTCGGGCCTGCTACGGTAGTCCCTTCTCCTCTCCGTGTGATTCTCCTCCATGCGATCCTCCCTTCCCCTCCTCTCCGTGCGATTCTCCTCTCTGTGCGATCCTCCCCTCTCCGTGCGATTCTCCTCTCCGTGCGATCCTCCCCTCCCCTCCTCTCCGTGCGATCCTCCCCTCCCCTCCTCTCCGTGCGATTCTCCTTTCCGTGCGATTCTCCCCTCCGTCTCTTCTCCCCTCTCCTCTCCGTGCGATTTCAGCGCTCAAGGCAGTCACATGCCGTGACTGCCTTGCGCGCTGAAATCGCACGGCCATTCATCCAGGCAGAGGGAGCCTCTGCCTGGTTGAATACAGGCAGAGGCTCCCTCTGCCTGGATGAATGGCCGTGCGATTTCAGCGCTCAAGGCAGTCACGGCATGTGACTGCCTTGAGCGCTGAAATTGCACGGCCATTCCTTCACTGCCGAGCATTCATCCAGGCAGAGGGAGCCGGAGGCCGTTTTCGCCACTGGCTCCCTCTGCCCGGATCCCGCCGCCCGTCTGAGACTATCGCGCGTCCACCCGCCCCCGCCGCTGCTTGGAACAGGCGCCCACCCGCCCGCGGCCTAGATTTTACACGCGACCACTCGCTCCCCGGCTCCCGCCGCCGCCCGCCTGGACCCATGCGGCCCTCCGACAGGTATTTAAAAATTTTTATTTTTTTTTCTGACAGGTTTTTTGTGTGTCCCACAGCATTACATTTTCTCGATCATCTCTGTATCGCTTTTTTTTTTATTGTGTTTTATTGTGTTTCAGTATTTTAAGTGGTGTCGATGGGTTTGCTACAAGACTCACAGTCCTAACACCTACTAGGGGGAGGCGGTAAACTAACACGTTAAGGCCGCGGCAAAACAGCGGGTTACTAAGGAGATAATATCAGCGCCCGTTACAGTATCGGAGGGGAATAGCTAATTCCTTCATTATACAGCTAATTCGTTCATTTACACATCATCTACATGCTGGGTGCGGAAAGGGTTATGTGTCTATTTTAGGAAGCGCTAAGGACGCGTGAAACTGGAGACTGTATCGCTGGATGGCCTTACTCGTCTGTATTGTGCGCTCCCAGCACGTTACAGACGGGAAATCTTCAACCGCACGTTACTGTATCGACCTGTAACAAACTTCACTATATACATTTTAAGCATCCCTACTCCCTTAGCAACCTTAATTAACTAACAATTCAACAGTATTAAGAGGCAGTCAGCAGTCCAGTAGCAAGATGAGGGCCTTCCTGTCTTTTGCACTGAGTATCACAGTTGGTGAGAGGTTGTATGTGTGCGCTTGATGCAAAGAGCTCCTGGCTCTCAGAGAACAAATCTGATCTCTAGAGGCTAGAGTGGCAGACCAAAAGGAGCTGAGGCTGTCAGAGAGGTATATAGAGGTAAACTTCAGTGACATAGTAGACAAGTATCAACTCCAGTTTAGCAACCCCTGTGCTGCTTTGGAGAAGCAAAGTTACCTATTGGAGATCATAACCCTGATATAGCAGGAAGTGATCCTGTAGCTAGGACCTGCTCTCCAGGTGATGTATTATCCTCTTGCACTGAGGATGAATCTCCAAGGGCTAGTGCCCAGGAGGAAAGGGTTAAGATGGCCATCATAATTGGTGATTAGATCATTAGAAATGTAGATAGCTGGGTGGCTAGTGGGTACAGGGATCACTTGGTAACTTATCTGCCTGGTGTGAAGGCGGTAGACCTCATCCATCACCTAGACAATGCTAGGGTAGAGCCAGCTGACAAGGTACATGTGGGTATCAATGAAATAGAAAGGTGTGGAAGGGAGGTCCTGGAAGCCAAATTTAGGCTCTTAGGTAGAAAGTTGAAATTCAGAACTTCCAGGGAAACATTCTCTGAAATTCCCCCTTCCACACAGGATCCCCGAGGCAGGCAGAGCTCTGGAGTCTCAATGCATGGCTAAGATGATGGTGGAGGGAAGAGGGCTTTAGGTTTAAGAACTGGGCAAACTTTTGGCAAAGGAGAAGCCTATTCTGAAAGTATGGTTACTACCTTAACCAGGGTGGAACCAGGCTGCTGGTGCTAACTTTCAAAAATGAGACAGAGCAGCTTTTAAACTAGATCACAGGGGAAAGCCAACAGTCATTCAGTAGCACATGCTTCAGAGGGGGGTATCTTCAAAGATAACAGAGGAGTTAGGGCATCCTGATTGAGAGGTTCCAATAAAATGACTAATAGCCCATGTGCCTATAAGTAAAGAACACCCGAGTTAAAAGATTACAAAATACCCCTGTCAAGTGATAAGTAGATTAATACCAACAAAAAACATACTTTTAAATGTCTGTATACTAATGCCAGAAGTCTAAAAAAAAAAAAAAAGGATGGGAGAGATAGAATATATAATACTGAATGAAGAGGTAGGCATAATTGGCATCTCAAAGACCTGGTGGAAAGAGGATAACCAATGGGACAGTTCTATACCAGGGTATGAATTATTTCATAATGACAGGGTGAATTAACTTGGGGGGGTGGAATGGCACTTTATGTTAAGTATGGCATAGAGTCCAACAGGATAATGATCTTGCAGGAGACTAAATGCATAGTAGAAATAGTATGGGTGAAAATCCCATGTGTGATGGGGAAGAGTGTAGCAGTGGGGGTATACTAACATCCACATTGCCAAAATGAACAGTTAATGAAATACCAACAGAGATTAGAGAAGCGAACAAATTTGGCAGCATAGTAATAATGGGAGATTTCAATTACCCCAATATTGACTGGGCAAATGTCACATCAGGACATGCTAAGAAGGTAAAGTTTCTAGATAAAATAAATGACTGCTACATGAAGCAGTTGGTCTGGGAACTGATAAGAGAGGAGCCATTTTAGATCTAATTCTTAGTGGAATGCAAGATTTGGTGTGAGAGGTAATGGTTGTGGAGCTGCTCTGCAACAGTGATCATAGTACAATCAAATTTGATTTAATGACAGGGAAGATATTAAGTAAATCTACAGCTCTAGCATTAAACGTTCAACAATGTGTCTTTGATAAAAATGAGGAAAATAGAAGAAAACTGAAAGGTGCAGCTACAAAGCTTAAGAGTTTACATTATGCATGACCATTGTTTAAAAATACCATATTGGAAGCCTAGTCCAGATATATTCTACACATTTAAAAAAGTGGAAGGAAGGCCAAATGACTGCCAGCATGATTAAAAGGTAAGGTGAAAGAGGCTATTTTAGCCAAAACTACTACTTTTAAAAACTGGAAAAGGATCCATCTAAGGCAAATAGGAGAAAGCATAAGCATTGTCAAGTTAGATAAGGCAGGATAATAAAGAATTTGAACAGAAGCTGACTTTAGAGGCAAAAACCTCATAATAAAAACTTTAATAAACATATTCGAAGCAGGAAGCCTGTAAGGGAGACAGCTGGACTGTTAGATGATAGGGGGTTAAAAGGGCACTTAGGGAATTTAAGGCCATCACAGAGAGACTGAATGAATTATTTGCTTCAGTGTTTATTGAAGAGGATGTTGGAGAGATATCTGAGCTAGAAACTGTATTCAATGATGGTAATTCAGAAGAACTGATACAGATTACAATTAAGTTTGAAGATTTAATAAGGCAGATTGACAAACTAAAAAATAGCAAATCTCCCAGACCAAATGGTGTACCCTCCAGGGTTCTGAAAGAACTAAAAAGTGAAATTGTAGATCAGTTACTGGTAATTTATAACCTATCATTAGGATGATCCATCATGCATGAAGATTGAAGGGTAGCCAATGTAACCTTGATCTTTAAAAAAGGATCCAGGAAACTATAGACTGGAGTCTGACTTCAGTGCTGGGAAAAAAATATGGAAACTAATCTAAAGAACAAAATCATAGAAAATATACAAAGACATGGTTTAATAGGACAAAGGCAGCATGGATTTACACAAGGGAAATCTTGCCTCACCAATCTGCTACATTTTTTTTTGAAGGGGTTAATAAACATGTGGATGTAGTATATTTGGATTTTCAAAAGGCATTTGACAAAGTGCCCTATCAGAGATTTCTGAGAAAATTAAAAAGTCATAGTATAGGAGGCAATGTCCTATTGTGGTTAAAAAATAGGAAACAGGAGAGATCGGGAGAGAGGGTGAGGAGGAGTCCAGAGAGTTGCCGGGGACAGCGAGAGAACCAGCTGACGGTCCCGACAGGGACTCCCGAGTGTCTCACAGCGTCTGACATCACTGTTAGGCGATGCCGGAAGGGGCCTTCAAAAGTGGCCCATTTGCGGCACTCAGTCGCCGCCATGTCGCCTAAGCAGCACGTGCCAAAGGGGCGTGCGGCTTTGTTCTATTTTCAGACCATGTTTCCCTACAAACTAAACATCTTGTTTGGACTTTTCATATTTTTCCATCTCTAGAAGGGGAAATCTTGGTGACTACGCAACCCTACCTAAGCTAAGTGATCCTTTCATTAACTTATTTCTTGCTGTTTTGATAGTCTTTAGTTAAGCTATGCCCCACTCATCCCAGAAACGCCGGGCTCGAGAAAGGCCACAAATGGAAGGAACTTTAGCAACACCAGTATTGGGCCCTATGGATGCCCATATCAGGAGGGGAGTTTTATTGCCAGGTGAGTTGTCACTTGAAGAGAACCAGGAAGGTATGGATTCCCTTCGTGACTCGCTATTCTCTTTATCCCCGGTTTCCAGAACACCACCTGAAAATCCCGCAAGTACAAGATCAATATCAAATGTGGATACCCCGTCCCCATTGATGGAGACAGTGGAGAACACTGGAACATCAATGATATTTGGTGCGGAGGGAGTTACTCCTGCTGAAGTCTCAGGTGGGATCGTGAAAGAGGGGCAGTTGCTACACCAAACTGAACTAAATATTTCTTCAAGTTGTGAAATTGACATTGAACCTATTGTAAGACCACTTGTGTTTTCACTGGAGACAATTTGGGAGACTGTAGTTGTGATGAATAAAAATTTCACTACATCTTTAATGCCATTGGTAAAAAGAGTAGAAAAGGTAGAGATTAAAGTAAATAAGGTGATGTCTGATGATATTAGAAGAGATCAGGATATTGAGTCAACTAAAGTAGATATTAAGAAGTTGGTAGAACAAAATGTAATGTTAATAAAAGAAAATCAATATATTTCAAGGAAAATGGAAAATCTGGAAAACCGGATCCATAATAAAAATTTAAGACTGGTGAACTTTCCCAAGTTGCCAGCAATTTCCGCAAAAGAAATGTGGAACAAATTTGCTATAGAATTTTTAAAACTTCCTCAGCAAGCCTTACCTCCACTGAATCAAATTTATTATCTTCCTTTATGGAAGAAAGAGGAAAAGGATCAAGGTTTTCAAGAAATTGTTCCATTAAATGTCTCAGAATTTCTAGAATCCTCAAATGTAGAGGAGGTCCAGCCAGCCACTATGATTATTTCATTTCTTTTAAGTACAGATAGAGATTGGGTCTTAAGGCTTTATGTTAGAAATACTATCAATTAGGTGTTAGGATATTTCCTGACGTAACCAAAGAAACACAAATAAAAAGAAGACAGTTCTTGATAATGAAACCAAAGTTAGATCAGATGGGAGCTTTGTTTAAACTAAAGTTCCCATGTAAATGCTGTGTATCTTATCAAAATGTTAACTACTGGTTTTTTCAACCTTCACAGTTGTCAAAATTCATAAGTGATAGAACTAAAGATGAAATATCTGGTCTAGCAACCCCCTAGAAGTTTACGAAGTTCTCAAATTGTTAAAGAAACTCCCTCGGTTAGGTTTGTGTAATTATTTCCTCTACTCAATAAATGGTACCGATTTTCCCTTGTCCACTCTCAATAGTGAATACCCCAAAATAAGAAGAAAACCTTACTTTAAGTTCACTAGTTTATCATATCTTATACAATGTTATATTTTTAACTCTCACAGTGAGATCACACAGTGAGAAATATAAATAATACGTTGTCTTGGAGGAATGTGATCACATAGTGAGAAATATAAATAATACGTTGTCTTGGAGGAATGTGAAATTCGCATATGAAAAAGGAGGTTTGACATATACGGGACATTTTAAGAAAAATGTGGTTTTGTGCACAAGTAGAAAGTCCTTGGGTGTTAGACAAATAAGGATGTTTTTATTATTTGAAAACATGCATGTATTTTTAATAGAGGTTTAGGGGAGTGTAGGGGGTTTATGGGGATTATGTGAATGCAGTGTGAATGAATAATTTAAGTTTGTGAAAACATTATGAAATTATTTATTGTTCAAAAAAAAATTTTCAACTTGAAATATATTTTTAACTCATTTTATTTCATAACATTGTATAAGATTTGATAAACTAGTGAGCTTAAAGTAAGGTTTTCTTGTTATTTTGGGGTATTCACTAATTATTTCCTCTAACAAATAGTATGGCTTTATAACCTTCAATTGTTTAATGATTAACCCCTTCTATAGAGGACTTTGAAAATTATGGTTTAAGTGAAGTGCTTTCTTATTTTTTCTTATTTAGAAGACTTCTGTAAATCATAAGATGTGTTATATCAAGAGGTTCTTGATTTATGTAATTTGAAAAGTTGATAAATAAAAAAAAAAAGGAAACAGAGTTTCTCAGTGGAGAAAGGTAAACAAGTGGAGAGCCTCAGGGATCTGTACTAGGACTCATACTTTTTAATGTATTTTTAAATGATCTGGCAAGGGGAACGATAAGTAAGGTGATCAACTTTACAAATGACACAAAATTATTCCGAGTTGTTAAATCACAAACAGTTTGTGAAAAATTACAGAGGACCTTGCGAGACTGGAAGATTTGGTATTTAAATGACAGATGGAATTTAATGTGGACAAGTGCAAAGTGATGCACATATAGAAAATTAACCCATATTGTAATTACACAATGTTAGGTACCATATTAGGAGTTACCGCCCAGGAAAAGCACCTGAGCATCATAGTGGACAATACTTTTGAATCCTTGGTTCAGTGTGCAGTAGTAGTCAAAAAAGCAAACAATGTTAGGAATTATTAGGAAAGGAATAGAGAATAAAACAGCAAATGTCATAATGCCTCTGTATCGCTCCATGGTGAGGCCTCACCTGGAGTACTGTGTACAGTTCTGATTGTCACATCTTAAAATAAGATATAGTTGCATTGGAAAAGCTACAGAGAAAGGTGACCAAAATGATAAAGGAGATGGAACAGCTCTCCAATGAGGAAAGACTAAAGAAGTTAGGGCGGTTCACGTTGGAGAAGAGATGGCTGAGGGGAGGTTATGATAGAGGTCTATAAAATCATGAGTAGAATAGAATGGGTAAATGTAAATCAGTTATTTACTCTTTCAAAAAATACAAAGACTGGGGACATTCCATAAAGTTAGTAAGTAGCACATTCAAACCAAATCAGAGAAAATTATTTTTCACTCAACACACAATTAAACTCTGGAATTCATTGCTGGAGGTTGTGGTAAAGGTAGTTAGCGAAGCTAGGTTTAAAAAAGGTTTGGATAAGTTCCTGGAGAAGTCTATAAACTGTTTAATCCAGTAGACTTAAGGAATAGCCACTGCTTATCACTGCACGATAGATCCTATTTACTGTTTGGGATCTTTCCAGGTACTTGTGACCTGAGTTGGCCATTGCTGGAGACAGGATACTGGACTTGATGAACCATCAATATGACCCAGTATGGCAAATTCTTATGTTCACATGCAAACATTTTAACACCTACCCCCCCCCCCAAAAAAAAACAAAAAATGTATCCAGCTACCTGAACCAATTTTTTAATAGTCCAAATGTCCATTCAGTGGAACATTGCATACTCTTGAAACTCCCAGAATCTTCTGCAGAGAGAGAGCAATTCTGATATTCTAAGTGCGTCATAAAATTCCTGAGACAAGCAAAAGTCTCTGGGATAGTATGAAAGGCCTAGATTTTTGGCACAAAAATAGATAAAAGCTATTGACTAATGAAATGAATTCTAACACATATTCCTTTCAGAAGAGTTTGGCTGTATTTGTATTTGTAATTATAGGTAAAATGTTAATAAGCATTAATGAGGCTTTATGGTAGCTTTGAAGAAGACTGCATACTAAAGTAGCTGCATGGTATCTAGTTTAGCCAAATGTATCAATCTTCCAATGGGTTAGGAAAACCATATTTATGACAAAATATAATGACTGCAAGAAAACCTTAGGCTAGAGTATACCAATATGAAGTACAGAAATAGTGAGTAATTAGAATATAGCCAAAACCACTAGTGAATGTGACATAAAAATAGAATAAAATATGGCTTCCAAGGAAAGAATGGAAGAAGGAAACAGGAGAAGAAGGACATCAACAACTCTCTTAAGGTCCAAGAGTTAGGACTGGGAGAGGAGAGGTATCAGACAGATAATCTTCTGTTCTTTCTGTTGCTGTATGAGTTAAGGACTTGGTGGAAAAAGGATAATTTTAGTTTTAATCATTATGGTATGGAAAAAAGTTACATACACTTATTATTTCACCTGTTGGTTATTGTTTTATTACTGCACTCTGCTGGTACTGAGATAAGGTTCCTCTTGTCTGACAGCATCTGGTTGGTGCTGGAACAGGTTCTCAGGGGTCCAAGATCTCTAAGTAGCACTGGTAATAGGCTAATATCAGTGACAATGCGTGGATGTGTGCACTTCATTATATCTCCTTTTTGCAAGAGTCCTAGGATAAGCATCAGGAGTCATGAACCATGTCCGGCAGCCATATCCTACACCGCCTGGAAATGAAAAAGCAGAAGACATTAGTGAAGTGTTCCTTAGTCAATGGTAAATAACACTGATTAGAAGTGTAAATGCAAAAAAAAAAAATTCTTTTGTTTTATTTCTTTTTCATATTTTTGTTTAATTTTTATTTCATTTTAGCGCTGCATACTTGCAAATAGTGCACTCTGGAATACATTTTCAAAGGAGTTTTGCACATAAAAATACCATATACATGTATAAATAGCATATACTCGTGGCTATGCAACATTATAAATATTTAGAGTACGCATGTGTTTTCCATGTATATTTTACCGGCAGAAAGAAGGGGTGGTCTAGCATTCAAAAGTTTGCATGGTAGTTGCCATTTTGTAAAAGATATATGCATATACATCACCAAACCTACTGAGTCATTTATCAATTTGCGTTAGAGCCTTAACGTGCACGATAATGCAACACAAATGCATATGCAAATTCAACATCGAGTATTCCAGTGGGAAGAGTTTGGTTGGAGTTAATGGAAATGAGTGTTGGTAGCATCCAATGCGTTACAAGAATGCACCTATTTTTTGGTGCATTGTGCTTGCGATAGGCTTGCGTTACAGAGAAAATATTTTTAGCAGAGAGCGAGAGAAAACATCTGTATAGAATCAGTCTGACTCTCTAGATATGTTCCACTGTAGAGGGGCACTTTGAATCGGTGTGGGTATTGCAGAAACATTCTGAGCTATTCATAGTAAAATTGTCATCACTAAAGATCTGTAGTCATTATAATGTTTGAAAAGTATAACTAGATGAGTTGATTTGTATAACACAAATCAAAATCCTCTAGTCCTTATTTATAAAATACCTGCCTCTGCTTATAAACTGGGGTTATTATGCGTACATGTTATATTTTTTACACATCTAGAATATTCACGCATATGTGTATAAAACAGGTTAGAAATATTTGCACATACTAAAACATATGCACATACTTTCAGAACAGAACTACACAGTATTTTATAAACCGTGCACAGCTTATAAAATACTAGCATAAATCTCTGCGTGTCCACTTATGCCCACAATTGCTGTACCATGGACAGGTTTCAAAGTTAGGTTCTATTTGTGAATAGTGTGCATTAAGGGCTAGATTTTAAAAGCCCTGCGCGCGTAAATCCTGCCAGATTTACGCGCGCAGGGCACTCGCGTGCCAGCGCGCCTATTTTGCATAGGCTGCTGGCACGCGCAAAGCCCCGGGACGCGCGTAAGTCCTGGGGCGGGCTGGGAGGGCGGTCCCGAGTCCCCCGGCACTGCAGCCTGTGCCGGGGGATGCCGAGGCAGCGCGTGCAAGTTACGCCTTGCCCAACAAAGGTAGGGGGGGGGAGGGGAATGAGGAAGGAAAGTTCCCTCTGAGGCCGCTCCGATTTCGGAGAGGCCTCGGAGGGAACGGAGGCAGGCTGCGCAGCTCAGCGTGGGCAGGCTGCCGATTTTGCGCAGCCTTGCGCGCGCTGACCCCGGATTTTATAAGATATGCGCGGCTACGCACGTATCTTATAAAATCCGGTGTACTTTTGTTCGCGCCGGTGGTGCGAACAAAAGTACGCGCGCATGTATCTTATAAAATCCGGTGTACTTTTGTTCGCGCCGGTGGTGCGAACAAAAGTACGCGCGCATGTATCTTATAAAATCCGGTGTACTACGCGCGCGCGTATGTTTTTAAGATCTACCTCTGCATATCTTGATGCGTGCTTATATGGAAATAGCACGTATAAAACAACAACCACAAAAAAGTGACATTTCCTTCATTTTTTCTGTCGGTTCATTTAAAACATGACTCAAAAAACTTTGACATTTCCTAGTTTGTTTCAAATGACTGCAAATCCCTAATACTGATTACAGCAAGGTCCTTACAATAATGCCACCTGGATATAAATGTGTCATGTGAAACTGATGGTGACAGAGAACAAATACAAAGTTTTTGTGATCATTATGGTAAGAGACATAGTTGAAGGCTTGTAGTCTTAGTACAATAATAGTGACTATAGCATTTCACTATCAACTGCATGAAAACATAAATTAAAATCTATAATTTTTACCCATACAGCAGTCATCTGTGTTCGTATCTTCCCTCCTCAAATCACTGCAGAGTGATGCAAGATATAGGAGAACAGACTCATGAAAACATAAACACCATTCAAGCATACACATTGCAAGCAACCTATAATAACAGTGAATGAAAAAGCATTTCCTGTTCTGGTATACCTGTTTTCTTTCATCTTTTTGTCTTCTTTCTACCATTTGTAGGGGCCCATGGTAGGCAATCACAACAGTCTTGCTTTCTTTACTTAACAGAATACTGCAAGCATTTGCCATTGCTTTCTGCAGCTCACAGCACTGGGTCTTCCCTTGCGGTTGCCCATCGAGACATGAGTCAGGTCTGATCCTGCTTAGCATCTAGGATCTCTTAAGCTCAAGCTCAGGGTCTCTCTATAGTTTGAGATAGTTTAGTAATTAGTACAATTGTTATATATTAGATCACATTTACAGTCCTATTTCCTTGAACAAAGTTCATGTAAGCATGTGTGCAATCAATAGAACCTAATACATGAAGTAACCTGATTATTTCACAGAACAGAGATTCCCCAAAATTTTTATGAGAACACGTCAAATCACTGAAAGGGCTAGATGCAAATTTTAATTATCTGGTTTTGTGGAAACATTCAAACACATGCAAAATACAAAAATCCAAGCATAATACATCCATATATTCATACCATATCATTATGTTTTCAATTTTTCTGTTTCATACTAGCTTGTACTTTTTATAAAAATGTAACAAATGATTTCAACCACCCTAATTAAATTATGTTACCCAACTGAAACAAATAGAACAAACAGAAATGAAGAAATTCTTTCTGGCTTTAAAGTTATCATTATTATCTGAATTTAGAGCCTGCCTTTTCAGAAGCTCCAGGTGAGGAACAAAAGTTAAGAAAATACATTGAAAAAAAAAATACCATGAAAACAAAGAAAGCAGAAAATACAATAAAACAAAATAAAAACAATCAAGATGAACAGCCTCATGTATAACATTAAAAGGGACAATAAAAAGAATATGGCTAACCTGATTTAAAAAAGCATAGCCAGAGACAATAAAAAATTGAAATTGCTCATTCAAATTATCTCACTTACATACATTATTTCTGGGGAAATTCAGTGCCAAAACTGAAAAATAGTACATATTTTCTCAACAAAATACAATATAGTTACTGTAGGAGTAATAATTATTGTAAACAATATAACTACATACAGAAACAGGTTATCACTTTCTGCTGTCCCAATCTCTTGTCCCACAACTCATCCTCACCAGACACTCTCTCAACCAGCTTCTCCTTCCCTCCCCCCCCCCCCATCAACTTCTGCCACTCATCCTCCCACCATCCAGCTTGCCCCCAACCTCTCTCTGTCTTTTGTCCCAGGCATTGCTCTCTCTCTCTTCTATACCCTCTAGTCTCTCTCCTGCTACCCCTCTCAATCTATCTCAATTTCTCTATACCTCCTCCAGCCTTTTTTCTCACACTCTCCCTTTCTAGTTGTTGCATTATTTGGGGTGTCCATTGCTGTGCTGCTTTCATCCTAACCTCCCCTCTCCCCAGCCTATCTGGCTTTTCCTGACTCATTCAGGGTGTCACTGCTGCTGCTTCTTTGCAGGCTGATGATTACCACTGCTGCACCATTGCTGCTTCCTTCATTGCCCATGCAGGCTGATATTGCTACCACTATCTCCTTTCGGCCTGCATAGCTGGAAGCTTTGATCAAATGTCCTTGTGCTGTTTCTCACATCTGAGCCCAAACTGGGCTGAAACCCTAGTGGGCCAGATAAAAGTCTTCTGGTCCACAGGTTGTAATTTGGAGACCTCTGTCATAGAAGTCATTCTTAGTGGCCTACCATGCTGTCATTAGGAAGAAATATACCATTCCCAATGTGTCCTTTCAGGACAGGTAGTTCTTGACCAACACACCTGGAAAAGTTGCCCGAGACATTTGCCTGTTATAGCCACTGTAAACTGAACAGACCCAGAAGCTAGAAAATGTAGCAAGTTCAGAAATATGATGAAAGGAAGTAAGGCATGAAACCTGAGGATCTAGATCTGCTTTTATCTCCTCATATACAACTTGGATTGCATTGGAGCTCAGCCTATATCTGTGGATTACCACTTTCTCAGAAAGCATGAGCAGTGCTGACAATGCCCTGGACACTGAATGCCCTCTCTTCTGAAAATCCTCCTCTTCACCCCTCTCCACCAATCTGTCCTGTACTGAGATAGTTCTGCTCTCTCTTTTTCTTGCTCTCTGTGGCCTCCATCTGTCTCTTAGCTTGCAGCCACAGCAGTAGCAAAGGCTCTATCTTTCCTTAAAAAAAGAGGTTTTTATATCTCACTAAAACTAAACATGTTTTGTTTTTCTAGCAGGTGGAAGCTTTTGTGACTTCGTTTTTATGCCCAAAACATTGTGGCAATTATCATGCCTAAGCGAATATCAACTGAATGATTAATTTCATAAACTGATTTACGTAGAAATTTCAGACATAACAAATAACCTTTTCATACTTAAAAACAGATTTTCAGCATGAAAAAATTGCTACAAAAATCCCTTTGTGAATAAGACAATAACATTTTTGCATCTAAAGTAGATTTTAAATGTAATAAGCATATGGGAGAAAATCCTTAGAGCATCTAACCTGCTGTGTGACTTTGATTATGTCACTTAACCCCACTGTATTCAAATTCAGACTGTAAATTCCTTGCAACTGGACATTTTAGCCATGTGATCGATTGCACTAGATGGCAGATTATTATTAACTGCAGCATTAAATAGTAATTGTATTTTCAACAAAATAACTCTACTGTGTAATTGTAGCTTCACTTCTCATTAGGAATATGCAGTATAGGGGAAAACTTTGGCAGCAGAGAGGATTTGGTATGATATCTTTGTATGTATCTGAGTATACACATATGATTTTTAAAGCAATATTTATTAACAGAAAATGTGGCAGTTCGCTACAAAATGTATTGCTACAGTTATACGCTTTTGCTTTTCTAATGTATTAAGTACACATGAATATAAGAACATAAGAATTCCTATACTGAGTCAGACCAAGATGCATCGAGCCCAGTAGACTGTCTTCAACAGTGGCCAGGCCAGGTCACAAGAACATTGCAGATCCCATAAAGTAAATCTATTTCCTGTTAATTACTTTCAGTGATAGTAAAAGCTTTCTTTAGTCTTCCTGGCTAATAACTTGTTATGGACTTTTCCTCTAGGAACTTGTGCAAACCTCTTTTAAAGCCACCTATGCTAGTCATGTTATGTGAAACATCAAAAAGTCTGGGAAAGTAATTTTAAAATATGAAATTGTTAATAAAGCTACTCAAAGGGCAGGTCTTTTGTCATTTACAGGTCAGACATGGTTAATCCTCTATTCCTGGGTACGTGCAATACTGTATGAGCTTGTAATGCTTATTTCAGATGGAAGTTGAGCTAAACACAACATACAGCAGGGAGCAGCTCTCAGAAAAGGACTTTTTTCTGATTGAATAATGCCATACTTTTATTTTTTACTGATTATTTTATGATTATTGTATTTGTATTTTTTAATATTTTATCTATGCTGTATTTCATTTATTGCTTTTTTATCTGATGTATTTTTAATTACTGGTTATTTTATATTGTTATTTTGTAAACCAATATGATGTATTCTCGAATACCAGTATATAAAAACAATTAAATAAATAAAAATCGACCATAGCATCACCTTAAACAACAGTAGAAACACCATCTTGAGAATTTAGGAGTGTTGCAGATGTTTCAGGCTTCTCGGTGTAGATATTTTTACACAAGTACAATGGACTTTGGATTAGGTAAATCTGATTCCAATGTAGGTAAAGTAGGTAAAGTAAAAAAACTGCCTGTAAGGTTTAATTTCCCCGTTCACCAGTCTGGTGGATATGGTGAAGAAATGTGATAACACAGGCTTAACTCATAAATCCTACCCTCTCTCTTTTCTTCCTAGTTCTGTCTGCTTTTGGATCTGTCTAATTTCTACACAGAAGAAAAAAGCTTTATGATAAAAGGCTAAATGTATACAAATATGTAAACTAGACTCCTAATTAATGTCCTTGTTAAAGATTACATTTCATTTTTTAATATCTATTCCATTATCCCACTGATTTAACCTTTTAACTTCAGTTAAAATTCCAGCTTTAAAATAATGTTACCCAATAAACCTTTAGAGCTAATTTACTGCATAACCAATACTTATGTAGATGTTTTTTTGTGATGACTTTTATAAAGGCTGGAGGCCTGGGACTTTTGCAAAGATCGCCCATTGCTCTCTGGGCGGGGCTACAAGAATTCATGGCCTGTCCGGTGCATCGGACACATTCCGACCCCCCCCCCCCAAATTCCTCTACAGAATCGTTGTAATCAATCCAGTCATCACCTAAAGTCCACTCCGCGTCCGCATTCAACTTAAAAGCGAATCACACAGAGAAGCAAGAGGTGCTGGACTAGCGCGGCACCGCTTTTTCGACCTCCCCTTAACAACTACTGAACATGCTTCGGAAAAGAGGTGACAGCAAATTCCAGAATCACACAACTCGGCTTTTCCAGCTGCATGATCAAGAACAAAAGATCAACTAAAAGTCAGAAGTCGAAATAATGCTCCAGCCGTGAGGAACCTTGGGTGAAGGCTGCTGGAAAGTTTTTATGTAAAACGGATCACAACCTGCCTTGTTTTCAGAACCAAAACCCCGTCTTTTAAAGCGATTTTTTTTTTGCCGGACAGTATAGAAAAGATGCAGATTTTTTGGTTGCCGCTAAAGAATTGCCTGCTCAACATTCTCCAGAGACTTAAGCGTTCTTCCTTTTCGAAGTTTCCTCGTTTTCTGTTCTCTGTGACTTTCAGCGTCGTATTTACTAAGACTGAAGGTTAGTATTGCGATATGACTTTCTACGAATAAAGTTAATATAGATTGCACCAACTGCAAGTTTTGCTCGTCCTACATAATGTTTTTTTCCCCCATACGTTTTATTAGTTTATTTAGTATTTAAATGTCTTTAAAATATTCTGAAGTCCTCGTGCATGCTTTAATTCAAATTATACCACTTGTTAAAAAAATATTGGAACAACAATTAGTTCAGGGATCTTACAAAAAAAAAACAGGAATGAATGGTCATTGATCTGGGCTGCTTTCAGGTTTTAGAATTATTTGTTTCTTGCCACCTGCAGAAACAGCGAACAAGCTAATGTGTATTATTAGATCTGATTCTACAGATTTCATAGATTGCACGTGTGCGCTGGGAACCAGGAAGAAACGAGTTTTATGGCTTCAGTTCGTTCCCGAATCTTTCCGAGGAAGTCAGTACAAAAAGTCGGATCTGATTATCACCCGATCCGCTTTGCAGTTATTTTTGCGCTGATTTATGAATTACTTCATGCCATAGCGATAATTTTAGCATCACTGTTTACAAAAAAAATGGTTTCTGATTGCAAACTAAATAAAAAAAAAGAAACGAACAGAAAGGCAGTTTAAAATAAAAAGCTATTTGGGAAAATATAGGTACCCGTCCAATTATCCTGCGTGCAGCTGCAATCAGGGGCTATTTTAAGCAGATGACAGTGGTATGCGCTTATCTCAGCAGCACACAAACTGCTGAACCAGGAAAAAGAGCTGCCAGATCAACCGAAGCTTCCAGCTAGCTGCCAGATTTTTTAAAGTGCAACCTTTAAAGGAGGTGCTCTTCCTTTCTATTCGACTCGTTTGGGTTTTCCTCTTTCCTGGCTGCTGCTGCTGCTGTTCTTGGTTGCAAGCCCTCTGCTACATATGAGGATGTCGTTGTAAGAATGAGTCAAGAACACTTTCAATGAAATAATTCTAAGCGCGCCTCTAGTTACATCCATCCCAACTCTCTGCAGATACTTCACTGTATGAAGCAAGCGCCTATCTTTCCACCTCTGTTTTTCCAAATAAATAAAATGTTTTACTTCCTAGGTCGACCCTTTTCTTCTTGGCACTTTTAAATGACCCATGAAACCTGGCCCAATTTTTAAATCAAGCTCCGTTTCAAAATCTGCCAATTCTTATTAGATGCCGCCAAAGTCAATAGTAAAGTCAACAAAATAGCGCGTTTAAGCAAGTCCAGCAACGCTATCAAAGAGCAGTGTGCTGCGAACAGATACAATATTTTGCTTAGGTTGTGCCCTTTCTGCATCATGTGAAGTAAAAACAACAACAGATCCTATCTATAATAGAGAGAAAAAGAGTGAGTGTGTGTGTGGCCCGCCCCATGCTAGCTCTGATATCCAAACAATTTTTAAAAACACAAGTTAATTGAGATGTCAGTCAAGCAGCTTGGATAGTGTATGGTACTAAAAAGGTGCCTATTGGGCCTCCCAGAGGAGCTCACGTTATCCACCCGTTCTTCACCGAAATGTCTCCCCTTCCCAAGTCTCGCAAAAGACGCTTAGCGAACGGCTCACAACCGAGCCGGACAGTCCCTGGCGCAGCTCCTTCCGCCCACACCAAAATTTTAAACAACATTTGCTATTAAAGAAATAAAGAGCAGCAACAAACCTCGACCGGAAGAAAAGGTCTGGAAAGTTGGAGCTGTGGAAACGTCTTAAAGAACGGGGCTGAAGTCCGCACAGTGCGACTTCGCCTCTTGTACCATCTCCGCGGTTACATTCCGCTGAGCAGCCCACGGCTGAGGCCAGCGCAAACCAAGGCCCCGCCCCGCGCGTTAACAGTGGCACCTTCACACACTGCCAGCGCGTGTCCCAGTGCATGCGCATTGGCGTCCTTTGCACCCCGCTTACTTACTCTGTGAAGGAAAAAAGTGTTCTCTATATACATCAGTGGCGTAGCCAGAATTGATTTTTTGGGTGGGCACAAGGTTAACATGGGTGGGCTGTAGGCATGCAGGTCTACTAGTTGTTTTTTTACTGATAAATAATGCCAAATTATGCAGCACAGCATTCACATCTACGCCTAAGTATGAGGTTTACTTAATGATACAAACATAATTCACGGTGATTTGTGGTACTTTAGCCTTCTTATTATTACGATTTTATACACGGCTCCTACCTGTCCATAAATTTTGAGAGAGCGGTTGTGTTGCTTATATTTAAATTGCTAACATCTCAAAATATAGATATATATTTTTACCTTTGTTGTCTGATCTTTGTATTTTTCTAATCAGTTGGTCCTGGTCTCTTTTTACCATTTTTTCCCTTATAGCTCATTTCCTAATTCCTTTTCAGTGTCTTTCTTCTATTACTGTCTTCTTCCCTTCCACACACACACACACACATACACGCTTTCTCTCACAGACTCCCTCTCACACACTCAAGCTGTCACTCTCATATGCTCTCCCCCCCCCACCCCCCCCCCAAGCTCACATTCAAGTTCTCACTTTCTCACCCCTCCCCAGGCTTATATTCTTATGCACACACAGACGCACATCCAGGCACCCATTCTCACCCACACACATAAACCCAGACTCCCATTGTCACCCACAAACCCATGCTCCCAGTCTCACCCACACATATTCAAGCTCCCATTCTCATCCATACATATACACATGTAAGGTACTATTCTCACCCACACATACACACATTCAAGCACCCATTCTTATCCACATATTCAAGCTTCCATTCTCACCCACCCACACAAACCCAGGCTCTCATTCTCACCCATATATACACACATTCAAGCTCCCATTCTCACCCACCCACAAACCCAGGCTCCCATTCTCAACCACACATACACATATTCAAGCTCCCATTCTCACCCACACACAAACCCAGGCTCCCATTCTCAACCACACATACACACATTCGAGCTCCCATTCACCCACATATTCAAGCTTCCATTCTCACCCACATACACACCCAGGCTCCAGTTTTCACCCACACACACTCCCATTCTCATCCACACATACACATTCAAGCACGTGCACAGCTTCCGCTTTCTCCCCCAGAGCAGGAAGATCAGCTGCCTCTCCTGCTGCCACCGGCCTCCTGCTATCTTCGGGCGTCGGGCCGTACTGCCCGCCGAACTTCCTGTTGGGGGGGGGGGGGGGAGGAGCGGAAGCGCAGCGCACAACGTCCGCTTCCTCCCTCCCCCCCCCAAGCAGGAAGATCGGCGGGCCATACCGCCCGACGCCCGAAGAAGATAGCAGGAGAACGGGTGGCAGCAGGAGAGGCAGCTGATCTTCCTGCATTGGGGGGAGGAAGCGGAAGCTGCGCGCGGCGCTTCCTCTCCCCCCCCCCCCCCGAACAGGAAGACCAGTTGGCCATACGGCCGCAGCAGCGCTTCCCCATGTGTGCCGTGAGGGCGCGGGAGGCGTGGGTTCTCTTGTTCGCTGTCGCGGGGATGGGATCCCGTGACAGCCTTGCAGTTCCGGTGCTGGTTGGGTGGGCCTGGGTCTAAGTTGGGTGGGCACCTGCCCACCCAGGCCCACCCGTGGCTACGCCACTGATATACATACATACATACATACATACATACATACATATGTATGTATGTTATACAACGCTTTTATATATGTGTTGTGTATGTATATATATTTCTTTTATGGCAGCTCTAGCACTTTGGGAATGTGGAATGTTTGGACCTCAAGCATTCTCCTCTATGATGAATAAAGCGATTTCCCCCTCCCTACAAAGTAAAGAGGCTAGACTTTTGCATTTGCAGCGGGTGAAAGGTAGCAGTGATAGCAATCTGAGGTGGATGACCTGTGACGCTACACTGATACCCGGGAAAGTCTGCGGTTAATGTGTTCATTTTTCAGACATACGATTTTTCGCTTTTTTATTATTAATAATAAAACTAGTCTAATGGAACAATATTAGGACTAGCTTGCTTATTGCGGCGGTTACTACCCCTACTACCCCTAACTAATCAAGCTAGATATTTCACTTGGATGCAGCTCCATCACTGCTCTCTACATTAATGGTGGGGGTGGAAGGGAAATAGAACCAAGAGCTAAGAGAAACAGATAAGTATGAGAGAAAAAATGTGTGAAGCTTGCTGGGCAGACTGGATGGGCCGTTTGGTCTTCTTCTGCCGTCATTTCCATGTTTCTATGTTTCTACTTGTTTTCCCGCGTTAGCTGAAAAATGATTTGCACGTTTCTTTTCCAGCCATTCACGAGATGTTCTAATAGAATTTACATGCTGATTACACAAGAAATTGATAACAACATAATTCAGATAATTAGAAGAAGAGAAGTTTAATTTCATGTTAACAACAGTAATAAAAAAAACAACCCAGCAATATAAAAGCAAACGGAAACACAAACTCATTGTCTGCAGGTAAAGCTCCCTCCAGTGGTTCTGGCAGCCTTCATCACAACAGTTACAATGCACTAGTGAAATCCCTCATGTGATGGTAGGAGAAAGGCACACTTCCATTTCACTTTAATTTGCCTGTGAAAAGGGATTTTACAAGTTCAACAGAGACTTGAGTTGGATGCTTTGTTCATCTGCTTTCCAGCGGTCTAAACATTTGCTCCTTGCCTTGCTACAAGAGACTGGCTCTCAGACATCACAGCAGCCATGTACATCTTACAGTTCAAGTTCCAGAAACCGAAAACTTATCCAGTCTCCTAGAAGCGTTTAGCTCTTAGGTAATTAAAATATATAAGGTTCTGCTGGGGAAGACATACATTTTGACTTGTTGGTCATAGGCTGCATTTCATGTAGTTCATTGGTGGATGAGTTTGTTTCCATATGAAAGCCATATTCAAGTTTTCAACCTTTGCTTCCAAAGCAAAATTGTGTAGTATTCACCATTTCAGTTTCTCTTGCTACAGACTTAGAAAAATTCCACTGTAGGCTGTGATTCAGTCACATGTTTACATGAAATAAATAGAGCTTCCCAGTGGGAAACAATAATAAGGCTTCAGGGTTTGCTGGAGTTTATGGTAAGTTGTTGCAGTGCTTAGGTGCCATTTGGTAATCGCCTGGTCCTTATATTTTTCTTCCAGCTCCTGGCAGGCACCCATAGCAGCATTTGTTGATAATTGGAACCAAAGGCAGTGCAAATTTCTCTAATGGAATCTTGCCAGTTGGGCAGTCAGCCCCATTGCAATGCCATGCTAGCAAAGCTGTCACAGTCCAAGGATAGTCTTTTGTTTTGAAACCATAGCCACAAAACCAGTTGTGCATCTTCTTCAGATTTCAGTCAATACTATGAAGAAAAATAGTGTCTGAGGCAACAAGAACTAGAACCCTAGCTGGTTAATATCACTAATTCACATCAGCTGCACAATATCTACTTGTATATTTCCCCGTGATACTACATTTGCTGATGTTGGCACTATATAATAACTGTAAATAATTACATTATAGATATGACATTGATACAATTTTATTTCCTCTATAAAATAAATTGCATTAAAGAATATTTCTGTTATACTGTAGTCATAGCAATATTTACTATTCACATTTATGCTGTAACATTTTAAATAGCATTAAACATTGCAAAAATATTATTTGAGTTCACAAGTGGGTATAAGCTACCCGTCTTTGAGTGGTCTCCGAGGGTCTTAGATCTCAATATAGGCCAGTTAAGCTAAAGAGAGTGACAAGAAGTGGATGTTGTTTACTGCATGTCCATAGTTTTATGATGTGCTGTTGCAATCAACTTTTTGTAATCCAGGGTAAAATATGGATTTGCACCTGGAACAAAATCATAATGAAACTACAAGGTTTGCTGTTTGTGAGAATGGTGAAATGTCTCTAGTAAAGGCCAGAGAAAACATCAAGAGGTGCAGTTCTAAAATGGAAGCCTAAGGGATATGTGGCCTTAGATCTAAAATGGTTGACAGTGGGGCATGCTATGGCATTAGGATATAAGACGATGAATTCATATATTGATTGGGTTGGGAATGGTAGGCCAGACCTTTGATCGGTTTGGGGTATAACAACTAACATTAGGATGCAATTCAAGGAAACACGTAATAACACTGCGTGATATGTATTCAGTGATATGTCTGACTTATATTACCGATTGGCAGAACTTGTAAGAACAGAACAGCGCTGGGACTGCCACTTGTCCTTTAGTTTCTTTCATATTATATCCAATCAAAAGAAGAAGTTGCAGTCTAATATAAAATATTTATTTTACAAGTCATTTTCTTTAGCTTTTGCAATTATAAATTAGCTGTTCTCCTGGAGTCAGTGTTACAGGGGCCTTTGCCCATTTTTGGCCAGTAAAAAATTGACACTAGCCTGCTATGTAATTTTGAATATCTAGACCTTTAAACCACAAAAAGTTTCCTTGTAAAAATAATGGATATTATCTATTTAGTAACCATTCTTGAACAAGGAAACCAGATCAGAAATATGGTCTGTAATTCATATTGTTTCATAGAGCATTAAAAGCATTTATCATCTATGCTTTTAGTTTCTATATTTTATTATCATTTTAGGTAAAGATGTTCAGATTTTGTAATCTGCTTTCTTTTGTTAATAATCTGACAGAAATCATCCAAACCAGATGTAATAAGAGTTGGTTTGTTTGTTTTTTTTTTTTTTTAATCATTTTATTGCCTTTGATCTAAGCATTTTTCCCATGGACACAATATGGAGAAAACTCTTTAGTCCATTGGCCCAAAATGTTGAGGCAGGAGGGGAAACCTTAGTACATTTGGCCTATATTCATCTAGTTGACTATGCAATCTTTGTAAATAAGCAGTTTCTTACTGTGAGTGATGGAATTTCACTGTTTGGTACAGTTACTAGGATAATGATTTTTATTTTAATTTAGAGCCAGAGATGGTGTTCTGGCAGCTATCAGAGTAGAGTTCATTGATCTCATTTTGTTCCTGTTCTTTTTGTTTGACAAAGTTGGTGTGTTGTTTTCCATATTTTCTAGATCTTCTAGTGCAAGCTTGTATAATCAGGAAGCACAATTCAGCCACATTTAGCACCATACAAATACCAGACACAGCAACCATGAAAAGAGTAAACACTGTTTTTTCGGTAGGTCGAGAGATAAAACAGTCCACAATGTTGGGGCATGGCCAGTCATCACATTTCACTAGACGAGGCATTTGGAAACCAGTGTACAAGAAAGCAAACGTGTACATGAAGGCTGCTTCAAAAAGGAGCCTGAAGAATATGCTAGTTGTGTATGTCCACCACAAGCTCCCCCTGATGGGTATTTTTCGGGCTTTTAGTTCTTCTAGATCTCTCTCATCAGGACATCCTTTTTTGTTCTTTAAAAGCTTCTTCTTCTCTTCATGCCTTTTGTAGGCCACATGCATGGCCACTAAAAGAGCAGGAGTAGCCACAAAGATGAGTTGTAGGCTCCAGAGCCTAATGTGGGAAATTGGGAAGTAGTGATCGTAACAAACGTTCTTACATCCAGGTTGTAAAGTATTACAGGTGAAATCAGACTGCTCATCTCCCCAGACACTCTCTGCAGCCACCACAAGTATTAGAATTCGGAAAATAAATAGGACTGAGAGCCATATCTTGCCAATGCTAGTGGAGTGTCTGTTAACACCTCCTACAACTTCGTACAGAGTTCCCCAATCCATCGTCCTAGCTGCTTGTTTCTGTACCTACGAAGGCAAAACAAATATCTCAGGTTATAAGTAATCACTATTTAGGAAATGAGTGTAATAAGTGCTATTAGAGATTAGAGATTACATTGCCATGATCACCAGCCACGGATCTGCATAAACAATTTGATTATCTGACTACAAAAGGACTTATGTTATGCGCCTTTTTTTATATCTGAACTGTTTTTATTCAAGTAAATGAGATCTGATTGGACAGATTCCAAGTCTTAGCTTCTATCCAGATAAATATGTCCTGCTGTTTTGCCACTCTCTAGTGTTTAGAAAATCTAAGTCCAAAACTTGATTTTCAAGCAGCAAAATAGAGCTTCTTTCCTCTGTTGTGTGATCTTCAAGCATGCTATTAATATATCTAGTGCTATATGAGGGAAATGTTTTAAGAGCCAAACAGAAATGAGCAGAGATAAACACCTCCAACTGTGGCCTTACAATTTATCTACTGCATTATCCCTTTACAAGACTACTGAAGCTTCCACTGCTAGGTATTAACACTATACCAGAAGTTAAATTGAATGCTCCAGTGGGTCAGGGTCAGCAGCAGTCTCCACTTTCCACTAGAAAGCAAATTCAAAAAGGCTCCAACGCATCAACAAAAGCTTCCAGGTCGGTGACCTGGCAGAAAAATTACCACTGGAATGCTCGGTAAGATTCTGAGCAATCTTAACTGGTAGTGTAACACAGGCTGTTTAATTTCATAAAGATGCCCTATCTTATTGATGCAATGTTTGAAATAAAAAAAATCTTAAAACCCATAAAACAAAGAGATTGTAGCCTATTACAGCAATAATCCCATCTCGACCAGGCATTTGCTATTATGCCTATTAGTTTATCTCATTTCTGGGTTAAAAGCTACTTCAAGCAGGGCATTAACCACCACTACATGCCCTGTAAATTGGCAATAATTGCTGAAACATAACCTAGCAGCCTCACCAGCTACAAAGCAATTAAGCAGATTGGCCTTGCTTTCTTATCGTGTATTAAAACTGATGAGAGGAAAAGTATGCTGAAAAGAGCAAATATAACATATGCATCTTCCTTTAATTTGTTTATGCCACTGGCTGCAATCTGTTGCATCACCTTCAATAGAAGTGGGGAGGGGGGGGGGGGGGAAGAGGGTTGTGTATTTATCCTTTCATCATTAATTCCTGGTAATTTAAAAAGAGTCCATTTGCTCTGTTTATTTAATGGGACACACTCACACTTGATAAAATGGGAATCTGAAAAGCTCTAAAAATAAATCTTGTTACCACAGCGTTGTGTTACTACACTGTGACGGGGTGTACCTATAACTCCCTCATTGTTAAGGTTTCTAACCCAGTCCTCCTTAAGGAAGAATGCTGTAAGGGATTCTGGGTGAAGGGAGGTTCTCTTCACTCTACCATAAGAACCCAGGCTTAGAAAGCTTGAGGCGGCCTCAGGGAGCTGGTAGGATGTCCTGGTATATTTGTACGGAGTATCTATATCTGACAATTGTACCTGACGCAAGGTGAGCCACTATTTTGTTTCTGTAAGTGTGAACCACTGTAAATACTTGCATCAGAAATGGGCTAGTCAAGTCTCGTATTCCTGAGGCTGCAGCAAGCCCAAATACGCTACACGTGGTGTCAGGTCGGGGTTTTTTTGGTTTTTTTTTTGCTTAAACAGGAAGCACAAGTAAAAAACCCAGAACCTCCCAGAATAAAAAAAAAACAAACTCCTTGCAAAGTTTTCTTTCCTTGTTGCGCGTCCTGGCCGCGCTGGTGCCACGACCAGGCCTGCTCACCTCGGCTCCCCTCTGCAGGTTCCGGTCTGTCTTCCCTTGCCACAGCTGCCAGTTCCCGGCATCCCCAACGCCTATTCCCGAGTGCCTCCGGCTTTCTCTGCTATTCAGGCCTCCCAGTGGAGCTCACACAGGGGCTCCACGTCCTCAGCATCCTCGGCCCCGCCCTAGGTATGTGCACAGCCGACACTCCGTCCTTTAAAGGGCCCAGGGTGGGAACCTTGGCCAGGGTACCTCCCGATGACGTCACCTGAGGCCGGTATAAAGGTCGGGCTCAGTTTTAGCTTCCTCGGCAACAGGTCGACACCCCTGAGTGTGCAAGTTGCCTTCCGCGTCTATTCCTGTGTTCCTGAGCCTGTCCTTGTTCCTGAGTTCTGTTCCAGTGTCCCTGTGTCTGTTCCAGCCCTGTAACGCTCCAGTGTCCTGTGTTCCTGATCCGTGTCTACATGTGGCTTGACCTCCTGGAACTGACCCTTGCTTTGGACCTGACCATGTAAGGCTTGACCTCCTGGAACTGACCCTTGCTTTGGACCTGACCACGTACGGCTTGCCTCTCTGGAACTCGACCCTTGCTTCAGACCTGACCATGTATGGCTTGACTCCTTGAAACTTAACCTTGGTTTCTGTACTCGACCACGCTCTGTCTGATTCCTCGGAACCTGACCTTGGTCCGGCTAACCACCCTTTGGATCGATATTCTGGATCTGACCTTGGTGCTCCATTCGGATACTCTCCTTTCTCATCCTCCCGCGTCACCACTTCAAGAAAGTCCCAGAGGCCACCTAAGTCCAGGCAGTCCGGATACTCAAGGGCTCAACCCGCGGGAAGACCGGATTGTTATTGGCGAAGTTCCAGCTTGCCTCTGTCTTCTTGTGTGCTCCGCCTCCTGGCAGCAGGAGCCCCCTGGGGCCACCCACAGGGCAGCGCCAATCCTGCTCCAGGCCAAGGGTCCACTTCCTGCGCAACATTCCTAGGGCCCTCAGACTTAAAATTCTATTCCAGCAGGCCAGGGGGCTATCCCTGCCTGGTGTGTCAGGGGTCAAGTAGTAAGTTGGGGCAGGACAGGGCAGTAAGTGCTCGTTTTCTCTGCCTCGTGTGAGTTATCCATTTGGGAGCTGGCCCCAAAGGGATATAAAATGGAGCAAGTAATCCAGGTCCTGGCCACAGGTCAGCAAAAGCTGCAGAATGTTCTGCAGCACAAATAGATAAACAGCAGTGGCTGCAAGACCAATTAATGCAATAAAGCATTAGGGATGTGAATCGTGTGATCGATCGATCGTCTTAACGATCGATTTTGGCTGAGGGGGGGGGGGAATCTGATCGTCTTAGTTTTTTAGGTTAAAAAATAATTTTATCAGGGGAGGGGGGAGGGCGGGAAAACCGGCACACCAAAACAACCCTAAAACCCACCCCGACCCTTTAAAATAAATCTTCCACCCTCTCGAACCCCCCCCCCAAAATGTTTTAAATTACCTGGGGTCCAGTGGGGGGGGGGGGTCCCGGGTCCCGGGTCGATCTCCCACTCTCTCGGGCCACGGCTGCGTTAAGAGAAATGGCGCCGGTGGCCCTTTGCCCTTATCATATGACAGGGCAAAGGTAGCGCCGGCGCCATTTTGGTTCCTGTGACCCGACGTCACGAGTGCAGGAGATCGCTCCCAGACCCCCGCTGGACCCCCAGGGACTTTTGGCCAGCTTGGGGGGGCCTCCTGACCCCCACAAGACTTGCCAAAAGTCCAGCGGGGGTCCGGGAGCAACCTTCTGTACTCGGGCCGATTTGCCAATATTCAAAATGGCGCCGGCGCTACCTTTGCCCTCAGGGCAAAGGTAGCGCCGGCGCCATTTTGAATATTGGCAAATCGGCCCGAGTGCAAAGCTTTCCAGGCTGCCAATCCAGATAGGAGGACTTCCTATAAGGACATCAAGGCCGCTATACTACAGAGAGCTGGGTACTCCCCAGATCAATACCGGCAGCAGTTCTGGTGAATAGTCCTACAGCACAGGGAGAGCCCCTGAAACCTCTTTCAGTGATTGAAAAATGCTGGTTGAAAGTGACTCCAGCTGGAGGCAAGGTTGGGACTGGAAGTAGCCCATCAGATACTCCTGGAACAGTTTCTAGATGTTCTAGAGCAACCCATGCAGAATTGGGTCTGCCAGCATACTGGACTCACCTTGGAGAGAGGCCTGGAAGTGGCAGAAGCCTTCCACCAGGCACAGTCAATGCCCGCTGGCATAAAGGGCTTAGAGATGCAAACTGTAATCATTCACTGGCATGTGATAGAGGATAGAGGACCTCAGACTCAAACCTCTGAGGAAGGGGCAGGCCTCTGTACTCACCTTACAGATGCCAATCTCATCCACATGTTTTAACTGTCAACAGAAAGGACACTTGGCAAAGACCTGTCAGAATAGCCAAACAGTGTCTATGAATGTTACTTTGGTGATCCAGCCAACACCGAAGGAAGAAGTACTTGTACTAAAAAACAACTCTCTGAAGCAGTGATGATCCACAACCCGAAAATAAAAGGGAATCCAGAGAGAAAAGGGTAAGCAGTGGAGTGCCTCAGGGATCTGTACTTGGACCGGTGCTTTTCAATATATATATAATTGATCTGGAAAGGAATACGACGAGTGAGGTTATCAAATTTGTGGATGATACAAAATTATTCAGAGTAATTAAATCACAAGCAGATTGTGATACATTACAGGAGGACCTTGCAAGACTGGAAGATTGGGCATCCAAATGGCAGATGAAATTTAATGTGGACAAGTGCAAGGTGTTGCATATAGGGAAAAATAACCCTTGCTGTAGTTACACGATGTTAGGTTCCATATTAGGAGCTACCACCTAGGAAAAAGATCTAGGCATCATAGTGGATAATACTTTAAAATCATCGGCTCAGTGTGCTGCAGCAGTCAAAAAAGCAAACAGAATGTTAGGAATTATTAGGAAGGGAATGGCTAATAAAACGGAAAATGTCATAATGCCTCTGTATCGCTCCATGGTGAGACCGCACCTTGAATATTGTGTACAATTTTGGTCGCCGCATCTCAAAAAAGATATAGTTGTGAAGGAGAAGGTACAGAGAAGGGCAACCAAAATGATAAAGGGGGATGGAACAGCTCCCCTATGAGGAAAAGCTGAAGAGGTTAGGGCTGTTCAGCTTGGAGAAGAGATGGCTGAGGGGGGATATGATAGAGGTCTTTAAGATCATGAGAGGTCTTGAATGAGTAGATGTGAATCGGTTATTTACTCTTTCGAATAATAGAAGGACTAGGAGGCATTCCATGAAGTTAGCAAGTAGCACATTTAAGACTAATCGGAAAAAATTCTTTTTCACTCAACGCACAATAAAGCTCTGGAATTTGTTGCCAAAGGACGTGGTTAGTGCAGTTAGTGTAGCCGGGTTCAAAAAAGGTTTGGAGAAGTTCTTGGAGGAGATGTCCATTAACTGCTATTAATCAAGTTTACTTAGGGAATAGCCACTGCTATTAATTGCATCAGTAGCATGGGATCTTCTTAGTGTTTGGGTTATTGCCAGGTCCTTGTGGCCTGGTTTGGCCTCTGTTGGAAACAGGATGCAGGGCTTGATGGACCCTTGGTCTGACCCAGCATGGCAATTTCTTATGTTCTTATGAGATGGGAATAACCCAGAAATGGGGCCTTGTAGGCCCTCTCTTTGTGCAGAGAAATGAACATGAAGAAGACCACTGTCCATATAGGCAGCCAGTAACCTAAGAGTATTTAAGTGAACCTGGTAAGGCAGAAACCTGACCGGCCCCACGGGAGTGCTCTTTCTGTAAAACAGAAGGTCATGAAAAGGAAGAATTTCCTTGGCTTGATGACCTGGAGTGCTAACACAAGTTAGTGGAACAACGGGAGAAGGACCAAAGAATGAGGACAGAGCCCCAAAATGTTAAGGACACGTGGGAACACACTTGGGAACACATGTTGTCAAAATTCCAATTTTGTGGGTGTTCCACGTGCACGATTTAAGGACTTTATAATCCAGGTGGAACTGGAAGGAGCCTCTACCCAGGCTTTGTTAGATTCTGGCTATAGTTAAACGTTTATTCGCCAGGACTTATTATGTCAAGGATACATTAACTATAAGAAAATGGAGACACTGACATATATACATGGGGACGAACAGATGTGTTCAACTTCCCATGTCCTCTTGACGACCGCCATAGAACAAACCATGTTAGAAGCGGCTGTCCTCCCTGAGTTTCCATACCCTGTAGTCTGGAGTCGAGATTATCCACATTTTGCAAGCTTATGGAGACAACTCAGTGTTGGGGACAATACAGACGGATGGGGGAACCACTTAAGACAGAGCTGGGGAGTGCCCTGGGCACGTCTGGATGCTTGACCTGACAAGGCCAAGCTGAGGGGGAAGATATTGACGGAGTGTACCAACAACTCCCTCATTCTACCTTAAGGAGTCCAGTTCAGATTTCTAACCCCATCCTCCTTAAGGCAGAACACCACAACGGATTCTGGGTGAAGGGAGATTCCTTTCACTCTACCATAAAAACCAAGGCCTAGAAAACTCGAGGAGGCCCCCGGGAGCTAGTAGGACTGGGCTTGTCAAGTCTCATTATATTTCTGGACTATTTCTGAGGCCGCAGCAGGCCCAAATATGTTACATATCTATTTAGTTATATCTCACATTTTGCTTAATCTTTTATCTGATGTAAACTTTTTAATGAATATTTGAAATTTTACGGCAGGATGTGATATACTAAAATGACTGCTACCTCTACTTATCACTTCTATAGCACTACTCCACCTATACAGCACTGACATAACTGCAGTGCAGCAGCAAACATATACTAACCAGAATAATCAAATTGACCTATCCTGTTCATCTGCTTCCTATTGAGATTAATTCAAATTTCTCTTGATTCAGTTTGCACATTTTTACTGCTGCAACACATCTGTAAACATATGTCAGGCACACCCATTTCACCTAACCTGCCAGGGTTCCTATAGGTTAAAGGTACTACTGCCAATAACATTTTACATAATTTAGTTTCCACTTCTAAACAAATAATCTATATAAATAAAACTGTTAAATAGTTTGGACAAAATCGCTAATCTCAGAAACCACTGAACCGATTGCTTTCAAATTTGGACACAACCTTCATTTCGCATACAGGAAGGTTCTTCTGTACTTACATTACAGATATGTCACACCTGTGACAGGTAAAATAGGTTTAAACATTTTTTCGAGAAAACAGCGACATCTGCTGGACGTAAGCGCCATCTGTTACACCTTACACTAACACACGCTACACTAATCATTTCACCAGTCCAGGTCCACGTTTCACTTCCATTTTAACACATTCGCACACTTTTTTCGCCGGAAGATAACTATTTCCTTTACAGATAAAATACACCCACCACCCTCCTCACACCCCCCACACACATGCCAAATTAATTTACTTCCCACAGCCTCCCAACACACACAAAACCACCCTCCTCACACATGCCAAATTAATTTACTTCCCAGGCCCTCACAACACACACAAAACCTGACAGAAGTCCAGGAGGCTCCAGCGGGGGGCCAGGACTGGTCCGCGACACATCTCCTGCACTACGGCCGTCGGCTGCCAGCAATCAACATGGCGCCGACGGCCCTTTCCCTTACTTTGCCACTCGGGGATACCAATGACGGCAGTAGCCCATGTGACATAGTAAGGGCGAGGGCCCCTCGGCGCCATTTTCAGAGGACCTACCGCTGCCATTGCTCCACCCCACTGACATAGTAAGGGCAAAGGGCCATCTGAACCCGTTTCAGTGCTCACAGCCGACAGACCAACGCCAATACATCGCTCCCGGACTGCTCCTGAACGCCCGCTCCACCGACAGACATTTTTATCAGGTCTCAGGGGGTCTGGAGGGTGGGGGGTGGTAATGAATTTATTGCGAACATCTTGGGGAGGGGTCACAAGGGGGGGGAGGTTTCATTAATTCAACAACTCTGGGGGGCAGGGGGTGGGCTACTGTTTTTCGCAGGGCTGGGGGGGGAGGGGCAGGAGAGTGCGGGGTGGTTAGTTTAAAAGAACTTTTCTCATAGGGTTGTTTTTTGGGGGAACGGGGAGGTTCACACACAAATACATACAATAAGCTTGCACGATCTCGGGAACGCACCAAAATAGCCCTCCCCAGACCACAAAACAAATTTGGAAGTGCAAATTTGGTTAGGCACTCCCCTATTTGGTTACATAACGCGCACAGACGCCCAGGGACAGACCACATGTAGCACCAACAATTTTAATTTCCCAGGTCTTGGGAGGGGGCAGGAGGGTGGGGGGTTATTATTTGATTTAAAGGGTTGGGATTGGGGGGGGTTCCCGCAGAAATAGAAAGACAAAGGTTTTCTGATCTGAAGGGCAGGCAGTAGGCGGGGGGAGGTGACAGTGAGGGGAGGGAGAGTGAGGGGAAAGGTGAGTGTCAGGGGAGGGAGAATGAGGGGAGAGGTGAATGTGAGGGGAGAGAGTTGGAGTGGGGACAGGGGAGGGAAGGGGGGGTGAGTGACCAAGGGGGAGGATGATGAGTGGTTGAGGTAAATGAGCAAGGGGAAGGGAGGGTAAAGAACCTGACTCTGCCACTGCAACGCGTGGCCGGGTACCGCTAGTATCATTATATATAGATATCTCATATATCGCTATATTGATATCTCTATCAATATATATATATAATATATATATACACGCACACACACACACAATTTTTCATTTATTCTTAGCACACAATGTCCCTCGATGGATTAAACTCTATGATCAAATGGGAGGCTTTCCTATGAAGTTCCCTGCTAACATATGATTTATTCAAGATTACATCAAGATCATTTAGCCTCACTTTCAGGCTGATACAATATCGGCGCGTTAAACGGGCACTCATGACTGAGCGCCTGCTCCCTTAATCCACCTCTCCCGGGTGCCCCATTTAATATTTAAATCGGGTGCCGCAGTAAAAAGGAGGTGCTGGGGGAAATTGTGCACCTTTAGCAACCCCTTGGCAGTGGGCACCCAGGAGAAGTGGCTTTCAGCCGCTTAGGAAAACGGAAGCTCATTTTACAAACATCCGCTTTCCTAACCCGTGCACAGCCGTAGGTTAGGAAAATGGACACTCGTTAATTGAGCGTCCCTTTTCCTAACCTGACCGCCGGCACACTTTTTTTTTTTTTTTAACCTTTTGATTCCACCAACTTAATATCGCCACAATATTAAGTTGGAGGATGTGCTTTTCTGTACACTTTTTTGGGCTGCTCAGAAATTAACATCTGCTGTGGGCAGGCGTTAATTTCAGAGCGTAAAAATGTGCAGACTGGGTGCACACTCTTTTTTGGGATCTGGGGGAGGGGGGTTGGACGCGTGTTTTGGACCCGCTAATCCCATTATAGTATAAGGGGTTGTGGATGCGCTTCCAAAACATGCGTTCAGCCGCGGGTTAAACAGCTGAGCACGCTGCATTGTATCGGCCTGTTTGACTTTTGCGCGCTGTTTCATCTCGTTTCAGCTGATTTCATAAGAAAGTTTAAAAGCCCTAGAGGTCCCATGATAAGCAGCCGTGCTGTCAGTTTCTGAAAAATTCATCATAAAGAAGGAAGGCTGAGGTAATGTTGGTGCGAGTGGCGCCGCTGTTTAAATACCCATATCTTTTCTTTTCTTAGCTAATAAAATTTCGAGTTTGATCCCATTTGAGGTGAAAAATTGATTCCATCAATGTCTACTTTCAGAATTGTAAACAGTATCATCAATGCAGTAGTTCTAAAGAAACGACATTCGTAACATGCACTTTCTTGTGAAGCTCTGTAAGTAAATCTCCATTCTTCAGGTGATTACATTTTAGGAAGCAGCGCAAGCTTGTCTTGCGCTGCTGTAGTTTAACATGGGAGTAAGGGGCAGGGAGCATTAGATAGAGAAGGGATGGATAGTGGGGGAGGGGGGTAAGCAACCAAGGCAATGGCAACAATTTTTGAATTGCTGCATTGCCATTGGCTGCGGCAGTTTCAAAACAGTGGTACAGTGAGGAATGCTGGCAGTTGGGCAGCAACTACGAAGTGAACAGCAGAATTTTGCTTCCCTCCCTCCCACCCGACTAACTGGAGCTTGTTCAATGGTATTGTTTATGTTTGTTTGTCGCAGTTTGGTGGAAAACCCGAGCCATCAGTTGATTTGTATTGTTTGGTGAATGTGAGGGACTGGTGGTGGTGGTGGGGGGGGGGGGGGGGGGGGGGGAGTAATGCCTGTGTAGTTTTGGGGCTGCTACACGGGAAGGCCTAAAGAGCAAGATGGGGCCGATGCTCAGGCCGAACGCTTACCCTCGCTGGAGCCGAGGCGGAGTGAGCTGCGGGGGGGGGGGGGGGGGCAGGAGGGCGAATCGAGAGGTCTTACCATTTTGGCACGGTGGTAAGTGAAGAGGAGCCGGGGTGTGGGGGGAGGAAGGGGTAAGGTTTTTAATTATTGTATTAATTCATAGTGGCTCGGGTTATATGTTTTACTGTTAATAAACTGCGGCCTAAATTTTAATGCCACAAAGTTGTCAGAGTGGTATGTATAGGGGATCGGAGGAGGGGGAGAAGCGAAGGGCCGTCTTGCTTCCTCATGTTATGTATGTAATAAGTACAGAGATACATCACTTTTTATTATATTCATTTCTAGTATTTATAAGTTGCACCCAACTTTGATACTCCTCTTTTGAAATGGCATCACCAATGAAATAACTTTGAAGAAAAGGCATTCTTGATATGCAATCCTATGTGAATCTTTGTATCACTTTTTATTATATTTCTTTCTAGTATTTATAAGTTGCACCCAACTTTGATACTCCTCTTTTGAAATGGCATCACCAATGAAATAACTTTGAAGAAAAGGCATTCTTGATATGCAATCCTATGTGAATCTTTGTATCACTTTTTATTATATTTCTTTCTAGTATTTATAAGTTGCACCCAACTTTGATACTCCTCTTTTGAAATGGCATCACCAATGAAATAACTTTGAAGAAAAGGCATTCTTGATATGCAATCCTATGTGAATCTTTGTAAGTAAAGTTTTTGAATTTGTATATGGCTGTGTCCAACATGCAATATACATAGACATATTTTTCATTTATGTTGATTTTCAGTAAGCACCAACTGTGTCCACCTTTTACTATCTCATCTTCCTGATGAAGCCAATTACCAGTGAAACAATGGCCTTTGTCAAGGACTTAGCTGGACTTTTCTTAGGAAAAGGACCCCTTTGAAAGCAATGTTGGGACATTCACATCTATAGTAAACATTTTTTAGGTTATCTGGACATTTTGAGCTTACAGAATACAATATAATGAGACACTGAAGCAGAGATATTAGAGTGGATCTTATAATGTAACATAAGCATGTATGGATTCCACAAAGCACTCTAAGTAATTAAGCTATTTTTGTATTTAGAATTTTTTTTATATTAGTGTTATGAATAAATGAATGTTTGTAAAACTTTTGGGTAAAATATTGTAAAAGTAATTGTTATGTAACACATGAGTGTTCCTTTGATATGTAATATATATCATTAAGTTGTGCACTTGTTATATTTAAAACATTCAAGATGTGCCAGTTCTGTTATTCTGGTTTGAATGTGTTTGCTACTATTCCACAATTATACCAGTTCTCTGTGTATATATTAATGGTTTTATTTGTTCAACATTGAAAATTTTATTTTTTAAATATTTTTTGGCAGTAGTACCTCTACCCTATAGGAACACAAGCAGGCAGGCCTGAATACATCAATGCCAGAGTCTTAATGACAAAGAAGACTAAGGCCCTCATACCAAGGTCGGAGGACCTTCTCAGAGTAGAAGCAAGGTGGTTTCAAAACTGGTAGAGTTCTGCTGCTTTTCTTTGTTGCCATGCTTAGTCTTTGCAAATGTGTACTATTACAGAATAAACTGGAAGATATAACTGCACAGTATACTTAAAACACCTTCCTAAACACCACTTCATACAATACATTTAAATTGTTTTAACTAAGGGCCTCATGTTCCAATAGGTATGAGTGTAGGGGGTTGGGGGGCCACTTTCACATTCACCGTGAGACGTACGAACAGAACAGTGGTCTCTTGTGAAGATTTGATGGCCTTCGGAGTGAGGAAACTCACTCCAAGATGAGATTTGGGCAATGTTCTCTCAAACTAGCTTGATGGACACTCTACCTGGGCAACAACAAGCTAGGTTGAGAGAACATTGCCCAAATCTCATCTTGGAGTGAGTTTCCTCACTCCGAAGGCCATCAAATCTTCACAAGAGACCACTGTTCTGTTCGTACATCTCACGGTGAATGTGAAAGTGGCCCCCAACCCTCTACACTCATACCTAATCCCCACCTCGAGTTACTAGGTGAGCCTCTCATAGGGATACAAATAGCTGTCTAGGGAAGAGACACCATAGCAAGTCTCAGTCTCTCTCTCTCTCTCTCTCACTCAAACAGGCTGTCTGGAAACATTGTGAACTGTTAGTGGAATTAACTCCTTGGAAAATGACCTGCTAAGCATGTAATTTTCAATAGGGTAAGTAGAAAACATGCGTATAGTTTTCACTTTCTTTTTTGTTTTCCTCCATTGTATTATTGCAAGTTAAGATTGAATCAATGGACACAAGTTATGCAAACCATAAAGGTAGCATGCTGTTATATGACTCTCAAAATATTTTAATTCTATGAACACTAGAGGGAAGCAGTAATTAAACTATTTACTAAGACTGCATCCACTTTTATAGCAGCTTAGCATCCGAGAGTTACACTTGTTCTTCCTCAGTCCTATCCCAAACTCACATTCTGAATTGCCTGCAAGGAAACTGACAAACTAGAATTAATCTTTTGGTGAAGCCAAGCAGTGAACTTTGCATTAGTCTGGAAGTACATGTGCTTAACTTTATTATTTCAACCATTTTTTATAAAAATTACATTAAAAAGTAGCATTGCATGAAATACTCACGATCGCACATTAAAGATCAACCTTATTAACACAAAAAGCTGGAACTATAACTCAATGCAAAGGGGAGATCGGGGCAGGGGTAGGGAAGTTAGGAGAGAGTTTAGAAACTCTGAATGTAGTCAGGCCTGGATTTCACACTAGGTGAGAAGACAGCTGCACTGAAAAGGGCACCTTCTCTTCTGTCCTGAAGAGCACTGCCCTTAAGAGCGGGCAGCATTCTGACCATTGTAAAAATAGAAATTACCTGCAGCCCGCCTCTGTGCCTAGAAGGGAACAGCTCTAACAAGAGGCTTCAACTCAGATTGAACAATGCTTGTGAAAAAGAGCTGGCTCGGAGGACTGTCTCTTGGAAGGCGATGCCTGCATAGGGGTAGACATCTCCCTCAGCTCCTGCTGCATCGTTGGAAGGTGTCCATCTCTTCTGTACTTAGCATGCAAATCTGGCAATGACTGACTGAAATTCAAAAATCTCAGGTGTGGCGCCACCGGGTGTGCAAACTGTTCAATTGCACAGGGTGGCACACCCGGGGGGGGGGGGGGGGAGGGGCGGTGTCGGGAGCAAGAAAAGGCCCATTCTACCACTGGTAGTCCCGATCCCACCGACTGTGGAAGAAGCAGGAGGCCTGTGCAGCTGCCAGTGGACTCCATCCCACCAGCAGTAGAAGAAGCAGAAATTTATTGTGGCCGCTAGTGGACCCCATCCCACTGGTGGAAGAAATGCTAAAAGCCCATGGGGCCACTGGCAGGCTCCATCCCACTAATGGTGGAAAAAGCAGGCAGCGAGAGCAGAAGATAAAGTCTGTCCTGGAGCTCCCCCTTATGTGCTGGCCCAGTGGTAATTCAACACTCGCGGTGCTAGCACTCCCTGTATTCTCATCTTGCAATGGACAAAATGAGAATACAGGGAGTGCTAGCATTGTGAGTGTTCAGTTACCATGGAGCCAGCATGCAGAAGGAGATGCAGAACATCTGTTTTCCCCAACGAAGAAAGTACAGGGTGGTGGCAGCAGCACTGGAAGAGATATGACCCGTGGACCCTGACTGCCTGGTCTGTATGAATGGAAGGCTGCCTGGTTTGTGTGTATGTGTGAGAATGGGAAGCTGCCTAGTTTGTGTGTATATGTATGTGTGTGTGAGGCTGACTGGGATGGGTGTGTGTGTGTGTGAGGGAGGCTGACTGGGATGGGTGTGTGTGTGTGTCTGAATGGGAGGCTGCCTGGAATGGATGTGTGTGTGTGTGTGTGTGTGTGTGAGGGAGGCTGACTGGGATGGGTGTGTGTGTGTGTGTGTGTGAATTGGAGGCTGCCTGGGATGGATGTGTGTGTGTGTGTGTGAATTGGAGGCTGCCTGGGATGGGTATGGATGGTATGTGCGTGTGAATGGGAGGCTGCCTGAGATGGATATGGGTGTGTGTGTGTGTGTGTGTGTGTGAATGGGAGGCTGCCTGGGATGGATATGGGTGTGTGTGTGTGTGTGTGTGTGTGAATGGGAGGCTGCCTGGGATGGATATGGGTGTGTGTGTGTGAATGGGAGGCTGCCTGGGATGGGTGTGTGTGTGTGTTTGTGTGTGAATGGGAGGCTGCCTGGGATGGGTGTGTGTGTGTGTGTGTGTGAGAATGGGAGACTACCTAGGATGGGTATGGGTGTGTGTGTGAATGGGAGGCTGCCTGGGATGGGTGTGTGAGTCTTTGAGAGAGAAAACTGGAGGCTGCCTGGGATGGGGTGTGTGTGTGTGTGTATGTGTGAATGGGAGCCTGCCTGGGATGGGTATGTGTGTGTGTGTGTGTGTAAATAGGAGCTTGCCTGGGATGGATGTGTGTGTGTGAGTGTGAATGGGAGCCTGCCTGGGATGGGTGTGTGTGTGTGTGTGTGTGTGTGAATGGGAGCTCATCTGTGATGGATGTGTGTGTGAATGGGGCCTGCCTGGATTGCATGTGTGTGCATGTGTGTGTATACACGTGAGAGAGTGCGAGTGAGTGAGTGAATGGGAGCCTGCCAGGGATGGGGTGTGTGTATGTATGTGTGTGTGTGTGTGTGTGTGTGTGTGTGTGTGTATGTATGCATGGGAGCTTCCTGGGCTGGGCAGGGTGGGAGCCTGCCTGGCATTTGAGTTGATGTGAATGGGAGCCTGTCTGGGATGGGGTTATGTGTATGTGTGTGAGAATGGGAGCTAATAGCCTCATCAACATGCATTTGTATGTGATGAGTGCTATTTGTTTTGCTGGGGGTTGGACCCGCTAATTCCCTTATAGAATAAGGGGTTGTGGACGTGCATCCAAAACTCGCATCCAACTACAGGTTAAGCAGTGCTTTGGCCTGTAAGTGTATGTCTCAGGCAGTTTTCTTTAAAATGTTTAGAATTCTTTGTTTACAATGTTTCTGTCTGGTCACAGTGAAAGGGCTAGAATGAAATTGTGAAGTCTTCCGGGGTTTTTTTTGCTTTTTTTTTGCCCGAGCTCATTCCTTTTCTGAGAAGGCTTAGGTAAAGTTATTTTATCTCCTGTTACCTCATGTACACACCTAAGATTGTAAGCTCTTTCGGGCAGGGAATCACTGCACCTGAATAAAAAAACAAAACAAAACTTGTAAGGTGCTTTGAGCCTTACTTGGGAAAAAGGTGGACTGAAAATGCAAATTTCCTTTTCTGCCTGGACAAAATCCTAGCAGAAGGGAGCTCCTTCCCTGGCATTTCCGTTTCCCTAACTCTCGGTGTGTTGGCACTGCTCTTACATTACAGGCCCTCCCAAGAGTAAAGGAGGTTCCGCCATAAACCATCAATCCTTCCTACTCTAATTGCTGGGTGTGCTTTTGTCCCAACCTTTTTTGATCTCTGGGGAGGGTAGAAGGGTTGGCTGCCAGTCACGGCTGGTAAGAGAGAGAGAGAGGACTCTGTGTTCCTCGCAGGGCCTACGCCCGGACGCCTCGAACACACAGTCCAGTGAAGGTGAGTCACACACAGCAGTTTGCTACCGATGACACTGGATGGTACGGTAACAGCAGAGATGCACAAGACAGTGCCTAACAAGAGAACAAAAAATAAAAAAGGCAGAAAGGGGAGGGTAAAACTGTGGCACCCATGCGCTCCAGCAAAAAAAAATCAATGTGCTTCCATTTATATTCGTGGCAACAGAGATCTCATTGCCCCGGTGGGAAGTGGTGCAAGATTAAGCATTAATCTTACCAGCACGATATTTTTCACTAGTAGATGAGAAACAGTTCAGGCCACTTACACCTCCAATACAATAAAAAGTCTCAGATTTGCTGTAAACAGGTTTATGTCACCCATGTCACCCTTTAAACATATTGTTACATTTAACTTTCAGTATGTGGCAGGTTTTTTTTTTAATCTGGAAATTGCTAGCAGTTACTTGTTGCTTTTTATAACGGAGTTCAGCTGGCCTCCCTGCGAGATTTCGTTCAAAACTAAGCATTTACAGTTTTCAGCGGATTTTTTTTTTTTTTTTTTACTAAAAAAACGAGAAGAAAAAGCAACACAAACAAAACGAAATAAACTGGTTTCTTAAGACAGGAAAAACAGTTTGTGGACAGGACAGCAAACTGTTATTAGAGTTTTAAATTCAATCTCTTAATTTATGTTTCAGTTAAAAAAAAATGCTAATTGATGGTAAAATGGCATATTTTCGGGTTTTAAGTTTTGTTTCCACCAAAAGATGGATGGAACAGTTTTGATCTTTAATCACCTTGCCCTCATCCCAACGAGTTAAACAGTGACAGCCACGTCCAGTTATGTGGGCAGTTCTCCTCCCCATCTTTCAAGCCTCGTTTGTGTAGTTAAAAATTACACCGGCTGTAAGGGACAGGAACGGACAGTTTCTGAATCCTTGTCGCTGTCAATTGGAACAGCAATATCCGTAGTCCGCGCACTGTAAAGAAATCACTGTTCGGCTACGTTTATCACTTTCAGTTCTGTCCTCTTCGACTGGCATTTCCCCTTTCCTGGGCCTGGCAAAAAAACCCCGTCTTTTAACATCTGTGTGCCAGGAGAGGACTGCTAAATCTAGCACTGCCCTGGCAGAGGTAAAGGAGATCAGTCTAGGGAGCAGGGCTGAATTTGAATCGGCGTCTTTTTCTAGCAAGATAAACCGATCGATGGGGTGACGCAAGTAAAGGGCCTGCACTACGCATTCCTTATTCCCTGCCCATTATAGACTTTAAGGAGAATCGGCATAGTTTCCTGTAATTGGCAGATTGCTTTCAGTTGTGTCATAGCAGATTTATTATTTTAGATGCCTGTACTCAGACATTCCGGAGTGTGAGTGTGTGCTGAGGGTTCCCGTGGACAGGATAAAGCCCAAACTCGGGACGTCTTAACCCCCCACCTCCGGCGGAAAGCACGCGCGCTGCGCGTGCAACAGCTGGAAACACGTGTCTTTCCGGATTATGACTCGCATTGTGATTGTGATGAACCATTCCAATTTCGTTTTTCTTTAGGCCAATTTTGTACTACTTCTAACTGCTTTGTACCGTTGAAGCGAGTATTGATTAAGAGAATAAACAGGAAAAGTTTTTTAAAACGATTAAATCAATTTCCAGTTTCCCAATGCTGAGCTTTGACCTAAAAAAAATTACAGAGTTACAAAATCTGTTACACATCAAGGGAACAGAAGTTATCCTTGTTCCGGATCCAAGCAATATTCCCTGTTTGACCTGTTTTGATGCCAACCCAGCCTAACGTAGAGCACATCAATTTGAAAAGAAGCGTTAAGGAACGCAGGTCCCGGTTTTGCAGAGATTGCGCTTGTTAAGAAGGACCTAAGCTTTCCTAAGGCTTGTTCTATTCTGGGCCTATTGACGCGTATTTGGAAAGGATAAGACAAGGAAATAATCCTAAACTTTGTTTTTTTTTTTCCTCCCGAAAGTAGTAGAGAATAAGTAGCACATCCACGCGAATTAATTACAATAGCAATTGCCGTGGGAGCCAACTTTTCAGAATGATTGAGAGTGTGTCAAATGCAGCCCAAATTTTCTCTTTTGGACTTAGTAAAAAAAAAAAAGTTTGCTCAGTACTGAGCCCCCACAAAGCTGGTACTTATGTTTAACTCCATTGTCATTCTGAATTTCAGAACGGGATGGTTTTATACCCGGGCTATCACTTGGGGAATCCATCAGAAAAGTTTGTACACACACACACACACACACACACACACATATATATATGTATATGTACAAACTTATATATGTTCTTTTGATTCTAACAAACGGAAGAAAACGCATGTTGGGTTTTTTTTAAGAGACAGGAGTAATCAGGAGTTCTGCCTCATAGGCGCAAAAAGGAAGGACCTGGCTACTGAAAATCTCATTTCTAGTCCTGGCATCGAGAGTTGCGCTTTAGCTAGAGGGCAGGACGGTCTGCAGGCCCTGCAGTCTCACCTTGTCCGGAGTGCGGTCCTGTGATGGGGAGGGGGATCAACCCCTTTCTGTCCTGAGCAGGCTACCTGGGCTGGAGAGTATCGACCTGCCAGTCCATGGAAAGGGGGCGCTGAGGCTCCTCCTGCCCTGCTCGGTCCCGGGATGACAGCGCTGCCCCGAGGATCCCCCGGTGCTGGGTGACGGCTCAAAGGTTGCTGTCTGGCTTGCTCGGGCTGCCTCTGACTTTTGCTCTCTTCCTTACAACTCTGGCAGGCTCCTGCGCCTCCTATTAAACACCTGCAGGTAAGAGGAGAGGCCAAGAGAAGGCGGGGGTGGGGGGGGAGTGGCAGCCAGAGAAAGGGAGGAGAGAGAGAAGAAAAACCTTTCTGACCAGGAATTCTCCTTTTCTGAACACTGTAATTTTATCTGGCAAATGGGTTCCCTATTTCAATAATTTTATGTATTAATTATAGTAAATATAACAACAGATAAACCCCAGATCGCTCATCCAGTCTGCCCAGCAAGATGTTTCGGGCTGTAACTGCCGCTTCTCATGCAATCTGCCTCATCTATAACTTTGGGGGCAACTGCACAATTGTCAGGTCAATGAAAGTTATTGGAATCTGAATCTGTTATCAGAGCCACAGGGTCTACAAATGGACGCTCTGCTGCCTAAGGAAGGAGAAAGGGATTCTTTAAAACTGGGGGAAAAAAAAAAAAAAGATTAAAACTGACAAGGACTTCTCTGCCCATATTTTTTCCCCAACTTCATGATCAAACATGGCTTCGATTTTGTTATAGCTGCAGTGTATGCAGGGCAAGCCAGGATCCGTACAAATGTTCACAGAAACCCCTCGGGACGCAGCCACTCAGATCTGACCTGAGACCTGAGACCGAGGACTCCAAAACGTCCTTTAAAAGGAATGGTTGGAGGCTTGACAAGAAGACCTCCTGGGACCTGAAGCATCGCCCCAACCTGCAGAAATACTAGCTAGGGAGAGGCAGAAGCAACAGCTTCATCTTTTTTTTTTTTTTTTTTCCATTCCAGGGAGTTTTGGGAGGATGTTTTGGTTTGTTTAACACATTACATATAAAAACAAAAATCCAAAACACTCAAACAAAAAAAAAAAAAAAAAGGAATGCCATCAGCTCTCGAGGCAGCTGTGAAACAACTTGGTGCTGGTCCCAGTGCCCCCTAGCACCATTTTACAACTGGAGCCGGTGAGGCAGGATCGGCTAGGGATGGCTCCTTGCCCTTTTCTTCATCAGAGACCCCACGGTCGCGGGGATGGGGGAGGTTTTTTTAAAAACATTTGTAGGCAATTAACATGCACCGTTTGCCGAAATTTTCAGATATTTTTTGCAGTGCCCGAAAAGCCGAACGTAAATAAAATAAAGAGATAAATGAATGACTTGATCTTTCGGTTCAGTTGCAATGAACCAAAGTGAAAATCAACTCCTTGGGGGTATTTTATCCATTCAGGTAAAATGAATGGCCTTGCTCCTTCCACCATTCCCTCACGACCAGCGGCATCAGAGGGCATCTTCCTGCTGCTTCCAGTCCTTACAGACAGACCTTGGCATTTAGCCCTGAAACTCAGACTCTGCCAATAGCCTGGGGAGGTCTTGACTTTTACCCTTTCATTTGCCCATAATCCCAATGGCAGGATGGTAATATTCAGAGGCAGAATGCTCACCCGGGCATCTAACATCCACCATTATCTTGTGTTTTATTTTAAATATATTTAAGTCTTGTACTTTGGCTATGGTTGTAACACTTTTTTGTCTCCCCAAGAGATCATTAGCACATTTCCCTCCTCTCTACCCCATACTATATTATACAGATTCTCAGTCTCAGCCCAAAGATCAAGACAGGATTATTCTCAGTTCATGGCTCAGACTTTACATTTGTTCTTAGCTGAAAGGCAGATGGAGCTATTTCACCGGTGTGGATCTTAACCGATGACTGATCGTTGTTTTTAATGACTTAAACCTTTTTTGTTTTTTAACCAGGTAACATGTTGTGCACATCAGTACATAGATCTTTAATAGCATTTACTCCTCCTGTAATTCTTAAGGATCAGTATCACTAACTGCTGCAATACACCGTATGTCAGGTCAGACATTATATATAATCCTAACTCAGGCCAGCTTCGTTTAACATCCACTAGTCAGGGATCAGAGCTAGACTTCTATATAGTTTTTTTCTATTCCTGCTTCCCTTCTTAATATATCCTTAGAAGGACCCTAGCTTTCCATGCATTTATCACATTCCTCCTGCTTTGACAATAGATGTTGCATATTCCTGCTCCCAAAGATATTGAGAGGGGAGGGGAACATAACCCTCATATTGCACATATTCTCAGTCCAGATGTACACAGTGGTTTTCTCTTTTACTTTTTTCTTCATGCTAATTTTGAGTTAGTGCACACCATTGTGAGTTAGTGCTCACTAACTCAAATTTAGTGCGCACTAAAAATGAAATGAAACAACGCCCCCCCCCCCAAAAAAAAAAACAAAAGTGGGAAAAAATAATAAAGAAAACAAAAAAAAATTTTTTTTTAGCTGCACACCCCTAGTTTTCAGTCTCAGCCAAAAGGACAAGAAAGCACCATCCTCAGCTTATGGCTCAGATCTTACATCTGAGAGTAATCTAAAAAAGACCACAAATCCTATTATAAACAGCAGACATAGCCTTTGCCAATCTTAAAGCAGCTCAGACCTGGTACTTGGTGAATGGACAGCAAAGCTCTTTCCTCTTGGTAGAAAGTGAAACTGGTGTCTCTCCCTCCTCACCCCAATGAAAAATACCTGCTTCACTCATGCCAACCTCACCACCTCCTGCAAACTCTTTAGGGATCTCTTCTACCCCCAGTTCCATGATCCCTACCCAATCCTCCTCCTCCTCCCCCTTCCCTCCATTTCCATCTTTTCCCTCTTCTCCCACAGCCCCCCAGTCCTTTTTCACTGCCTATCTCCTGTTCCCCAATTCTCTGAGTTCTTGGTGTCCCTCCATCCTCAAATCCCTGCTCAGTCCCCCAGTCCCAGCTTTCTCCCTACCCCAGGACCTAATTCTCCAATCTTCTGTCTCCCAGGGACTATCTCCCTCTCAACTTCCATCCTTCCCTAATCCTATTGTCCCTCACCTTCCATCTTCTCCTTCTTCTCTCTGTCTCCTTCCACCATTCCCACCTCCTCTCCTTCAAATTCCACCCACCTATTCTCTTTTCTCGTACCTTTCTGCTCATTCTTCCTCCTCCTTGTCTCTTCTGGACCCTTCTCTTCCTCATTTTCCAGTCAACCCCTCCTCACCTTCCACCCTCTCTTTGACCTTCCTTCCTCACCATCTCCCTCCTCCCTATTCTTTCTTCCCTCCACCTTTCACCTTCTATCCTTCCTTCCTTTCCCCCTCAATTCCTCCTCACTCACATTCCATTGTCCTCTCCTCCTTCCACTACTTTCCCCTCTCACCTTCCAACCCTGTTCACCTTCTTTCCTCCCTGCCCCTCATCCCTTTGATCTATCACCTTTCTTCCTTTACTTTCCCACTTCACCTTCCTTCCTCTCCTCCTCCTCTCCCTCACCTTATATCCCCTCTTACCTTCCATCCTCTCTTTTCCCCCTCCTTCACCTTGCATCCTCACCTTCTATCTTCCTCCCTCCCTCCTCCCTTCCCTCCACCTACTTTTCTGATCTATTTTCCACCCTATCATCCTCTCTCTCCCCTTCTACTCCCTCATCTTGCTCATTTTCAACCCTCCTATATCCTCCTTCACCTTCCATTTCCCCTCCACTTCCTCCTCTCCCTCACCTTCTACCATCCCCTCTCTCCCTCTCCATCCTCCCCTCCTCCTCCCTCACTTTCCATTCTGCCCTCCTCCTCTCTTCTCTCAACTTCCCATACCCCCATACCTTGCATCCTCCCCATCATCCCCGTCACCTTCCTCTGTCCATTAGGAGAGCAGAGCTGGTGGACCAGTGCTTTTAACCTCCTCCTCATGTTGCTTGTCCTCTCTCTTCTGTGCACTTCAGTTTACAGATCAGCTGTGTGAAGCAAGTGGGAGGCAGAGAGACAATGGCAGGAGAAGGAGGTTATAAGCACTGGGCCTCTGTCTTCTGATGGTCAGGTTACGGCAGGGAGGGTCCACCACAGCTGCTTTTCAGCCCTCCATTCCAACTTAATATTCCTACAGCAGGATCAGCAATTGTCCTTCAGGCCCACGGGCCACATCAGGAGGTGGAACATAGCTGCTCTTCAGTGCTACAAACATTTGGGGATTAGAAGTAGCAGATCTTCAGCCTTGGAAGGAGGGGGTGGCAGCTCTTCTTTAGCCCAGTGGCCTCATGAAGAAGAAGCAGTGGCATCCCCTAGTGCATACTAGTGCCTTATGCAACTGCACAGGTTGTACACCCTAAATGGCGGCCCTGAGCACATTAGGTTATTTTTGCATTTCACCTCTCTTGCAATGGAGTGCCTCAGGGATCTGTACTGGGACCTATGCTTTTCAATATATTTATCAATGACCTGGAAAGGAATACCACGAGTGAGGTAATCAAATTTGACATAAGACATAAGACCCAGTATGGCCTGTTCTTATGTTCTTATCTTTTGCCCACAGGTAAATAGCAGGTTTCCCATTAGTTTGTTCTGTACATAAATCAGAAGAAAAGGAAATTTACAAGCTAAACTTTCAGATCTCCCTTTCCTGATTTACAAAGGAGCAAATTAAGGGGGAGAGAGAGAGAGAGAGAGATGCTATAATGTCTCTTCCCTAGACAGCTATTTGTATCCCTATGAGAGGCTCACCTAGTAACTCGAGGTGGGGATTAGGTATGAGTGTAGGGGGTTGGGGGCCACTTTCACATTCAACATGAGATGTACGAACAGAACAGTGGTCTCTTGTGAAGATTTGATGGCCTTCGGAGTGAGGAAACTCACTCAAAGATGAGATTTGGGCAATGTTCTCTCAAACTAGCTTGATGGACACTCTACCTGGGTTTTTTGTCGGGGCGTGTTGGGGGCGGGGCCGATCGTGGCGTTTTGGGGGTGGGCCGCGCCATTTCAGGGGGCGGGTCCGGGGGCCGCGCCCTCCGGAACCGCCCCAGGTCGCGTCTCGGCGCGCTAACGGCCCGCTGGCGCACGGGGATTTACTTCTCCCTCCGGGAGGCGTAAATCCCCGGACAAAGGTAGGGGGGGGTTTAGATAGGGCCGGGGGGGGGGGTGGGTTAGATAGAGGAAGGGAGGGGAAGGTGAGGGGAGGGCGAAAGCGAGTTCCCTCCGAGGCCGCTCCGATTTCGGAGCGGCCTCGGAGGGAACTAGTATGCACTAGGGGATGCCACTGCTTCTTCTTCATGAGGCCACTGGGCTAAAGAAGAGCTGTCACCCCCTCTACTAAAATCCAGCGTACTTTTGTTGGCGACTGGTGCGCCAACAAAAGTACGTGAACGCGCATTTTTTGTAAATCTACCCCAGTGTCATTAATTTTATGTGCCTTGATGTAAACCGTTTTGACGGTAGCCTCCAAAGATTTAAAATAAATAAATAAATAAATAGGAATATGATCAAAAGAAGACAGATGAGCTAAAAAAAAGCCAAGTTAATATTTGGAAAAATCTACCTACCTGCTATAGTAGTGTTGCGTTAAAGCTTTAGAGAGTGACTTTTTTTTTTGATTCAGCAGTTGTCTCCTACTCTTTGGGACTTCCAACTCTTTTAGACCCAGCCTCTGTTGCTCTACAGTACCATAAGCCTTCATTTCCAACTGCTTGGAAAGCTTCTCTCCTATTTTATATCTCTATATTGTATAACCTTCCCTCCCAATTCAGCCTAATCATTGCAGGAACAGTCCTTAGCCTTGCTCCACAGGCTGCCACTCCCACTGGAAGCCAGCTAACATGGACCGTACGTCTGGCCACTGGGTGTAACAATGACTATGAAGAGTGTGGATGCAACATCTGCCGCATCCCCAGCCCCATCTTGCTTGGGGAGTGGAAGACCTGATGCAGAAATCTAAGTCAGGTCCTCTGCATCACTCAGTCACTGGGCTGGCCCTATGTGAATTCTTTGTTAACTCATGAGTTGGTACGATAATATAGAAACTATGTAGTTATGTTGTAAAATAAAGATTGTTACATATTTTCTAAAATATGTTTTGTGGATAGATTCTGGAAGGGAGGCAAGGTTTGAAATGGGTCGGAATGGAGCAGAACCCGATTCTAGGCTCACATGACAGCAGTGAGGAAAGAGCAGGACGAGGAGACCGCAGCCCAAGAGTAAGAAAAAGCAGGAGCCAACCTTGCATTCCAAAGAAGGAAGAGGAACCTGAGTAAGGTTGAGGAAGAGGTCAGTGAACCATGTGGAGAGAGCATGTACTGGCTTTGTTCCTGTGCTGCTGCCACATGCCCTCTTCCATCTCATGCTGTTGCTGCCAGCATTGGAATTCTTCCTTCTGCTGCATAAGGGCCAGATTTTAGTAGCTACGCGCACAAATCTATGCCCGATTTTATAACATGCGCGCAGCCGCATGTTATAAAATCCGGGGTCGGTGCGCAAGGGGTTGCACATTTGTGCACCTTGCGCGCACCGAGCCCTAGGGGAGCCCCAATGGCTTTCCCCGTTCCCTTTGCCCCCCAGCCCTATCTAAACCCCCCAACCTTTGTTGAATAAGTTGCGCCTGCCTTCGGCCAGGCTTAGGTTGTGCGCGCCAGCCAAGTGCTGGCGCGCGATCCCCTGGCATGGCCCCTTTGCCGGCGGCCTCGGTCAAGCCCCCGCTCACTCCCCGCCCTTTTTTTCAAGCCTATTTTGTATAGGCCCGCGTTGCCGGGCCTATACAAAATAGGCTCGGCACGCACAGGAGCGGGTTTTCGTGGTTACGCGCGTACATTACGTGCGTATCCCTTTTAAAATCCGCCCCTTAGAGTTTACATTAGTGTTCTATATATTGGATGTATGAATGTGTGTGTGTGTGTGTGTGTGTATATATATATATATATATATATATATATATATATATATATATATATATATAATGCAAACTGTTCAGAATTACTTACATACTAAAAATGACAAGGAGCATAAACAAACCTGCATACTAAAAAAAATCATTAACACATATTTTTTCACAGTGCCCTATAATTGTACTTAATAGAGTCCAAGTACCCTCGCAAAGGTTTCCTTAAAAAGTTTTTTTGAAAATGTTCAACACACCAAGGATATTAGATCCAAGAAAAATGTGCAGCTGATGCACAGTGTTCTAATTCCATTAAATCAAGAGATGTGATCCACTCTGTTCTCCACAGTACAATCCACTATGTTCCACGATATTCTGATACCATTCATTTAAAAAATGTGATCCTCTCTGTGCCTGCAGTACAAGCCACTGTATTCCCTGTTTATGTATGTGTGTGTGTGTATGTATGTATACACACACATATAGAGAGACACTGTATAATTCAAACTTTCTAAGATCACATAACCTGACATGCGAATAAGGAAGAATTGTTATAACTTTTTAGATAGGCACTTTCTCTCACCCCAGCAGCCCTTCATATCTCTCTATATATACGAAGGAGAGACGGGGGGGGGGGGGGGCTGCTAGAGTGAGAATAGGAGTTATCAGTGCTTTGTTAGGGCACAGAAATCATTCCTGTAGATACTGTTTGCCATTTTCAGCACTGAAAGAAGGAGGACTTTATTTTTAGGAGTGAAGAAAAAACCCAAAACAAAACAGTGTTCACTTAATTTAGCCATACAGTTCTCCCAGGACATTCTTACCATACCAGTAGCAACTCTTCACTGAAGGAATACAAGTTGCTATTCTTCTGATAAAGGAAATGCACCTGCTCAAAACTTGCCTTTCTACATTTTTATATACACAGCTAGCATACTGTGATATTGAACACTGTCATTAATCACATTAAAACAAATAGAATGTGCAGTCAGGTTCGGTAAATTTTACAAATGCTATTCCATTTTAACACGCTTCATTCTGCATTTGCGAATGTAATCAATGCAAACATCATGCAGATCAGCTCATTAATAATTCCTGTGAACTTTATTATGGAAGTTTGGGCCTCAAAGCAATTTTAATATTACCGGTATTTAAATGATCCAGTAACATGCAAAATCTTTTGTGCGTTTCTGCCGCTTTTTCGTGGAAAACGCTGTAGCTTAGTACATCTGCTTTTTTGAGTATTCCATAGTATGCCCTCCCTTATTTTTGGTTGGGCTTTCCCCCTTTTGATTGAGCCATAGCCTGTGACGGATCAAAGTTTTATATTTTATAGAATACCTGGGGGCAGGATGGAGGTGGAGGGGTGAGCTGGAATTGTTTTCTTATCCTTATAGTGCAACAATAACTGTTGTGTCTGATTCCTGTTTGGCTTGCCCTGTATTCATGTGATAATTTTAGGAAAGTAAAAGCAAAGGGGTGAAATGTTCATTTGATGTATTTTGATTGATAAAGTGGATTTATGTGCTCTAACAAGGCTGTTCCACTCTCAAATTGTAGTTCACTGATTCGTTTATTGTACTGTGTTTACAAGTTAAGAAAAGTTTTAAAGCTTCCCACTTAAAACAGATAAAAATAATCACAGGGTATAATAAAAATCCTGTTTCTGCCAGACTCTAGAAGAGATAGTATTTATTATTAATAGAAAAATAAATAGTTTTATCTGTAAAACTGAATCTGCCAGGTCCCTGGCAAATAATTACTTTAAAATCTGAATCTGCCAGGTCCCTGGCAAATAATTACTTTAAAAGACAATGGTGACTAGAAAAGCAAATAAAGAGTTAGCATTTATCTGTCATAAAGATAAGCCTTGCAGGCCTGGAATACACAAAAGAATGCTTTCACCTCAGCACAATGAGCAGAAAAGAGAATGTATCCACCAGCTGATGCTCAGTAAAACTTGCAGACAGGAAACACAATAGTCCATCTTCAAAACAAGTTGTAAACAATAAATGTGGTTGCTATAAAGAGGGTTTATTGAATTAGAAATAAATATGATACAAGGAAGGGATCAGAAACATTTATTGGCAGAGTGACAGCTCCACCATCACCACTACCACCCCATCTACTTTTGTGATGTTCGGAGTTCTAGACCAACAAAATGGTGGGGATAAGGGGAGGATGGGCAGTGGGATGGGGTTATTGTCTCTCCCACAGGTCTTGCTCTTTACTCCTTGTGACTCTTCCTTCATCTGTCACAGCTCTTGCTCTTTCACCATGTCTTGCTCTCTCTCACAGCTCTCGTTCTCCCTCTCTGTCTCTCATAGCTGTCTCTCTCACTGCCCTGCCTCACATTTCTCCCAGCCTGGGGATTCTCCTAGCAGCTTCTCTCTCTCTCTCTGCCTCTTTCTCTGTCCACCTTTCTTCCTGTTCTGTATGAGACAAAAGGCTTTTCTCACGGAGACAGACTCTGGAAAAGCACCTCCTCCTGATCAGGCTGACTTTGGAGCGAATCCACCATCTTACTGTTGTCAGAACTATCAGAAGGGGTGGACAAGATGGGCACCTGCCTGGAGCAACCAGGCCAGGAGGGGAGAAGGGCACCAGCAGCCATACCTCTCACGGCATTGGAAGTAGGGAAGTAAGATCCTGTGAGACTGCACCCTTGGAAGAGGACACTCCCAGCTGCCAGTGATGATACTGCTTAATGATTTGCAGTAGCTAGAAGTGAGGCCAAACTTGTGGATGGCAGCATGTCCAGCTAATGCAGTGCAGGGCCAGGGCTAGGTTGGTACCTTCATAAGGTAGTGCTCCCTGACTGAATCAAGCCCTAGGTTTATAGATATGATTGAATAGCTTCTTAAAAAGAAGAATGCCGCATTTTAGTGCAAGAACAAAACAAACTATTGTTACTGTCATCTGTCAACTGAAAAGAACCTACGGTCCTATTCCAGGCATTTAATCTGATAAGAGAGGAGGCTGGTGCCAAAGATTGTCTTCTGTGCTGGCACTCACTCTTTCAAATCTGAACCTTCACATCCTTCTCACGAAATTCCAACCTTACTAGGGAATCTCATATTTAATCTTGAAAAAAGCAACAGCAGTAGTAGAGACATTTATGTATTTATTTAAAATTATATATAGCCTGCACCCTCTGAATAGTGTGTGTGTGTGTGGGGGGGAGGGGTTTACAATTTCACATACACTATAGAAAGTCATAATGAAATAAAATAAGGCAAATTAAAACAGAATATACTGTATATGATAGAAAGATCTTCAGTTGCTGCAAAATAATTACAATCTTGCAGAGAATAATGCAAAAAAAGTATTTGCTTTTTGGATCTTTCAAGTAATTTCAGAAGTCCTTATCTTTTGCATTCACTTAGAAAATGTTCACCTTCGCTATTTCTGCACAAATTTGAAGTGCTCCCTGAGAAAGAATCTGAAATTTGGATCATTATAGGATTGGGCTTTTAGGTCTAGGTTCTCTCACTTCCAAACTAACGGAGTTAAGGGCACGAGCAGATCAGTTCTTCTTAACTGCATTTTCACAGAAAGCTGTTTGGATAAAAGAAAAGAATGAATCCGTGAACATCTGCTTTGAGGGTGTGGGAAAAAAAAGTGAAATCTCCCTCAGAATATAAGTTCTCCAAATATTTATGACATTGAGTTTCTTGGCTTGAAAGCTTGCTCCCATCTTGTCAACATTTTTTTAAATGTCTGGGGGTGAAGAATCATATATAGGATCTGAGACAATGTTGAAATCTCCACTAATGATCACATGATGGTTTATTTTATTTATTAAAAATATGTATATTTCACTTATAATGGTACATACTAAGCAGAGCACACACTTATATTTAAATAAGTACATAAAAAGAACAATACAACAAAAACATTTCATCTTAAAATCAAAACAACAAAAGCAGTCCAATGAAACTGAAAATGCTTCCTGGGATAGTATTGTCCTTAATCTTTTCCAAAAAACCTTAAGATCAGTTATAGTCTTGATCTCGTCAGGGAGAGAGTTCCACAACCTGGGGCCAATTATAGAGATAGCACAACTGCAAACTTCTTGAAGATGTTCTTCGTTCTTCACAGTCAGTAACACAAGGAGGTGCTGCGATGCAGATTGAAAGATTGAGCAGGGACATATTTTTTAAATCATTTAGATAAATACCCTGGAGCATTGTCCTGAAATGACTTGATGATTAGCATGATGACTTTAATCTTTAACCGCTGAAACACAGGTAACCAATGAAAACTTTACAAAACCGGGGTAATAAGCTCATATTTACAAGTATTTGTGATCAACCTAGCAGCAGAGTTTTGGAGATATTGCAATATAGACAATGGTCGTTGAAACAAACGCTTGCACAATGGTTCTAAAATCATCCTGCTCTAAAAAAGATCCGGAATGGCATAACTTGTTAAATTTAAAATAACCACTTGATAAAACTGACCTGATTTGTGGGATATAGCTCAGCTGAGCATCCATCTTAACTCCTAAATTAGGTGCTTGCCTAGCAAACTTCACATCAGTTGGAAGTTATTAAACAAAGAGAGCTAGACTGTCAGGGAAGAAAAAAATGATTACTATAAACATTAGGAACGTAGATGTTACAAGAAATATATTTATCCCCCTAGGGAGAGCTTGGTAAAATAATAAAATGACCATTAGGTCTTTGATTTAAGCGCTTTAAATTGAGTTTTATGCGTGAAAATGTGCTTTAAAAATATTGCTATGATATATGCTATAGAATTATCAATAGCTTTTATGCACATAAGAGCACTTTAAGTGCTTAAATTAGTTTTTGAAAATTGCTATGATATGTTCAGCTTGGAGAAGAGATGGCTGAGGGGGGATATGATAGAGGTCTTTAAAATCATGAGAAGTCTAGAACTGGTTAATGTGAATCAGTTATTTACTCTTTTGGATAATAGAAGGACTAGGGGGCACTCCATGAAGTTAGCATGGGGCACATTTAAAACTAATCGGAGAAAGTTCTTTTTTACTCAACGCACAATTAAACTCTGGAATTTGTTGCCAGAGGATGTGGTTAGTGCAGTTAGTGTAGCTGGGTTTAAAAAAGAATTGGATAAGTTCTTGGAGGAGAAGTCCATTACCTACTATTAATTAAGTTGACTTAGAAAATAGCCACTGCTATTACTAGCAACAGTAACATGGGATAGACTTAGTTTTTGGGTTACTTGCCAGGTTCTTATGGCCTGGATTGGCCACTGTTGGAAACAGGATGCTGGGCTTGATGGACCCTTGGTCTGACCCAGAATGGCATGTTCTTATGTTATTTTTATGTGCATAAATCCTTTTGAAAATGATCCCTTTTGTGCATTAAAATTGCAACTTCTCCTAGAATCCCACTTAGCCACTTTGAGTTTTGCATGTTCACTGTCCTCCTGTAAGATATTTCTTGGAGGAAAAATGATAGAAAGATATAAGTTCTTAAATATCATAACATTTTTCTTTCTTTTGGTGGATGAGTGAATTCCATTAACATTTAATGAATGTATAGTTAAATTCACTACAATTCATCTTTGACAGATTATAAGAAAGATTGAACCATAATTTATTCCAAATTCTAGTGTGTGCTTTGGCGTCTCCTGGCCTGCACGCCAAAAATATTAGCCTCCAAGCAATTATGAACACACCACCATCAGTATCAAAGGATTTTTTAAGCATTACTCTCACCTGTGGTTCCATCCAGACTTCCTGTATCTCTTACACACTCCTTAAATACATAGCTCATTCATACATACTGGTATTTCACCCCTTACTCCAGGGCTTACCAAATTGTGGATTGGGACCCCAAATGGGGGTCACAAAACCTTCAGCTGGGGTCATGAGTGCCTCAAATGACAATTCACACGCCAGTAGCAGCAGCATTAGAAGTGGAAGTCAGCAAGGAGCTTTTGAGCGAGCGCACACTCATAGGCCCTGCAGTGGCACCTCTTGCATTTGTTTCTGTGGCAACAGGAAGCCCTGCACAAGCAGGGATCAGTGCCGCTGCAGGGCCTGTGAGCTTGCCCTAGATCACAGGTCCTGTGCTGACTTCATTACTAATGCTGTTACCACTTGCAGATCACTGTCATGAAAGAAGGGGAGGGCTGAGTTTGTGTGGGCCAATGGAGATTGTCACTGCTTCTCTTTCCCCTCTCCTCACCCTGTCATCAGCCTGACCTCTCTTCCCACCTTTGCCATCTACCTTTTGCCTCGAGCCCAAAGGAAAATGTTGCCACTTACTCTAGCCAATGGGATGTTTGGAGGAAGGCTATTTGAAGAAAGGAATGAGAGGCAAGTGCTTTTTTTTTGGGGGGGGGGGGGGGGGTTGGATAAGGTGGAGATGGATTAGCTATGGAGAGTGAGAGAGGGAGAAATGACAGAAGATCAACTGGGGGGGGGGGTGTAAGAGGAGCTGGGGGACATGTGAGAAGGGTTGGAGGGGAGAAGGTAAGGCTGAAAGGAGAAAGAGGGGGTGGGGATGACAGTTAGGAGACCAAGGGAGAGGGGGTGAGAGGGAGGAGATAACAGGTTCAACTGGGAGATGTAAAAAGGGCTAGAGGAGGTGAGAGATGCAGAGGTTGAGAGAGGGGTCTGTTGGAGGAGAGGAGGTTCTTAGGAGGGGGTGGAGGTTGAAAGAGGGGATCTGATGGAGTATGGGAGGGGTGATGGAGGGGAACTCAACCACCACTAATTAGTTTTGGACATTCTCTGGGGTCATGTGAATTTTCAAATGCTAAAATGGGGTCACATTGGATTAAAGTTTGGGAACCCCTTCCTTATTCATCCCTTCCACCCACTTGACTCTTAACACTCAAACTGAATTTACCAGTTCTCATTTTGGTTCCACAAAGTAGCAAAGCTCCTGTGTTTTCTCTGACTAAAATTTACAAATTTGACCCATATTGTCAAAATACATAGTTGTGAATCAATAACATCCTCAAAAATCAAACATTTTCCCATACCCCAACGAGGATTAAAGTTCTGTGAAATTACTCATTTAACTTAACTACTTAATCAGTGAGTTATCACCTAAAGCAAGTTTCAAGCTGTACTGGTCAAGAAATACTGCTATTCCCCCTGCATTTCCATAGTCTCAGTGTAAACGTCCAGTGTGTGATAGTTCTAAGTAATGATTTCTTACAGACTTCCCGTTACCTCTATCTCGGGTGACCCAGCAGCCATATCTTAGTTACTGCATGAAATGCGATTAACATGTCTTCCTGCAAATCTCGGGATTCAAACCTCAAGCAAATTTCCCACAGCAGAACTTGCAGCAGGTCCCCAGAAATATAGGGCGAGTGGTTTTTTCTCATGGCAGCTATCCCAGATGCCATGGCAGAGGTGCTTGCCACACCATTCTCAATGGCATTACAGTGACTTCCTATCAACGTTTTGTATAAGGAACCAATCAGAACTCCATGCAAGAACTGATTAGCTCCCAGTTCTCTGTTAAGTTTGTTTCTCATTAAGTCATTAGAAAAATAAAAAGTGAAACTGTTGAGCTGTGGTATCTTAAACAGCTTGCAAGCTTGAAGGGCAAACAGTGGGCAAGTAGTACATTATACACCTTGTAATGTATCCATGCAGGCTTTCAGCATGTGCTTAGGCTTGAAAGAACCCCTTCTACAAATGCTGAACCTTCCTGGGAAAGCCTAGTGTTAGAGCAGTGGGCTAAAAACCAGGGAAGCCAAGGTTCAAATCCCACCCTGCTCCTTATGACCTTAGGCTGCAGGTGCAAACATAGGGGCCTGTTTTCTCCCATTCTGTGTCCATGAGAAAAATGTTTAGTAAACGCCCCCTTTGAATTGTAAGCCCTCAGGGGACAGGGAGATACCCTACTCACCCCAAGCCACCAATGAAAAAGCATGAGCTAAATAAAAATAAATAAAATCATGGATTTCTCATGAAGCTCCAAACATATGGAGAAAAAGCAAAAAATAAAATAAAAGATTAGGCATACCCGAAAGGTTAGAAAAGTACTTTATTTGTATAATGTAAAATAAATAAAAAAAATCTTTGTTGCAGAATTTCTGAACTCTGGTCCATAGAATTTATCACTGAGCTGCCACAGGGGACTGAGGATTCTGATCATAACTACTGCAGTACTTACCCTTCTGGACACATCTTTCAAGTACTCATTTACAATTCTGCTTGTAACCCTTCCCCTGTCTCTACTGGCTTCCTTTTGGATCCCCCTTCTTTTCTCTTCCTACTGACATGGTTTAATACATTTCTGGATTTAATTCAACACCAGACTTCTCCCCTTCCCCAATACGGTTGCCAACTGGCTCTATATTTTCAGGACAGGTTGATTCAGTCCGGGTTTTACTTCATTGCATGCAGGGATTTGTAATTTTGCTTTTCTAAGGAACTTTAATAGGGGAGTCAGAACTACAAGTCCCTGCATGCAATGGAATAAAATCAAGACCAGATCAACCTGTCCTGAAAATATGGAGCCAGTTGGCAACCCTACTGGGGAAAGGTGAGCAGACTCTGAATTAGGTAAGTAAGTGTCCCCCAAATGCACACATATTGAGGCAAAGACATTTTTATAATTATATCCCACACATGGCAAAAAAAAAAAAATTCCCTTCCCCTCTTTATTGCCAACAAATAAAAAGGCTGACCTTTTCAATGCGTCTTTAGATTTGGGAATAATTCCAACGAACTGGAGACAGGCAGATGTGATTCTTCTTCACAAATGTGAAAGTAAGGAGAAGGCTGGGAATTACAGGCCAGTTAGTCTGACTTCAATAGTGAGAAAATTAATGTAATTACTATTAAAACAGAGGATTGTGTAGCTTCTTAAATCCAGTGGATTACAGGATCCAAGGCTGCATGATTTTTTTTTTTTTTACCAGAGGTAGATTTTATCAGATGAATCTGATCTATTTCTTTGACTGAGTGACCAGCGAGTTAGGTCAGGAGAGATTGTTAGATGTCATGTACTTGGATTTCAGTAAGGCTTTTGACACAATTTTGCATAGGCAATTAATAAATAAACTGAGAACCCTTGGTCTGGGCTCTAAAGTGACTGATTGGCTTAGAAAGTGATTGAGTGGAAGGCAACAAGGTTAGTGGTAAATGGAGTTCACTCTGAGAACAGGGGTGTTTCTAGTAGTGTGCAACTGGGATCAGTTCTTGGACCAATTCTTTTAAATATTTTTGTAAGCAATATTTGGGAAAGACTTGTCTTTTTAGGGATGATACCAAAATCTTCAACAGGGTAGAAACCCAGGAAAGTATGCAAAACATGAAGAGGTATCTAGTGTAACCTGAGGAATGATCTAGTTTCTAAGATTTAATGTTAAAAAAAAATGCAGAGGGGGCGCTAGTGAGCAGTGCAACAAGATGGCTGCCTGATTTAGCTGCTCCTCCTCACCCCTGACTTAAAACGGCATTTTAAGTAGCAGAATTTGCCCTTTTTTGCTGAAACTTGCTGAAAAAGAGTGTGGGAATAGCACAGGATGAAACAGTTTGCAAAGTCGCGGGGGAGCTGCTGCCTGATGGCAACAAACAGGCCGAGAAGTCGACGGTCCATGAAGACGCAACAGATGAACTTAGCATTGGGACGGCAAAGTCAATTGAACAATGCATCTTGGCAACACAACCAGATTTCCCAACCCGATTGGAAATGCGGAATTGGTTCATAGAATTGAGAGCTGACCTAAAGTCCCATAAAGCTGAAATGTTAGTGTCTATAACTACTATGAGAGAAGATCTAGATGCAATGGGGCACCGGGTGGACGACCTGGATGTTCGCGTGGAAGGCCAGAGTGTCATAACAGAATCACTATCCACCCAAAACTCTAAGCTGATAAAAGATTTGGAATTTCTAACTGAAAATTCGAAGACCTGGAAAATCGCTCGCGTCGAGCGAATCTACGCATCAGAGGGATCCCGGAATCGGAACAATATCAGGACTGCATGGCTATTGCTAAGGCTCTCTGTCAGCATTTATTATCTGCCAACAGCCCATATAAAGATGGAGGAGATGGGGAACCCACAGTTGACATCGAGCGTGCTCATAGAGCTCTGGGCCCAAGGAGGGACAACCAACCTCGAGATATAATTATCAAGTTTCATCACTTTAGAATTAAAGAGGAATTAATAAAGATGGCAGGATCGCACCCTCATTGGAAGTGGCAAAACCTGGATATCACAATTTACAACAACCTAGCGCCTTCAACCCTGCAGAAGCATTATCAATTGCGAGAGGTGACTACTGCTTTGAGAAATGAAGATATCTGCTATCGTTGGACTTTCCCATTCGCTCTCATCTTTCAATGGAAAGGGATCACTTACCGCGTGAAATCTCTGTCTGACACCGTTGATTGCTTCAAGCAAGCCGGGATTGACGTGCCCTGCTCTGTCCCGATTCATTAACAATCAGTTCCAGCAGCGGCGCTGACTCCAAGATGGCGCCGACCGGGACCTGGTCAGGGCCGACTACGTAGACAGCAGTCTCAAGCTGCAGTCTTGCCCGATGACCAGGGCTGAAGGTAATTTTTTCACATGATTCGGGACTTAAACATCAGCGAATGAAGACTCCACTTGCAAGGAAAGAGTACTGGGTGAAACTGGACTTGGTTGGATCGCACTTATTAGGGGCTAAAATGAAACCTACAGAAAATTGTCGTTTATTGTTTATAAAGCTTTCAAACGGGGGGTTGCTTCTGGGATCTGCATTGCAATTCAGGCACCCCTAGGACTACAGTTTGCAAAGGCTTAGCGAACACCTACAATATGGGGGGGGGGGGGGGTGGAGATTGGCAGATATCCTATTGTCTCTTCTTTGTTTTTTCATTATCTTACAGTTTTCAATGTCCAGCGGTGCATGGGTTTCTCCTGTTATCACTTTACTTGTTTTTTGGAATCATATGCCTTCTAGTCTGCTGATGGTGTCAGTTATATTATCATGATAGATCCACATTTATTATACTTCTCATAGTCAAAATAATTTCAATTAATGTCAATGGACTTAATTCTTATAGGAAGCGATTTCTGCTGAGGAAAGAGCTGCTAAACCTTAAAGCGGACATAGCCTTTGTTCAAGAAATGCACCTAAAATGCAGACACAGCCATTTGTTAAGATGTAAAGAATTTCCCCACGTTTTTACGTCTACCAGCGGGATTAAGCATAAATATACAGGGACTGGAATTCTACTCTCTTCTCAATTGGTATTTGATATGATATCCCACATTGAGGACCCATCTGGTAGATTTTTACTACTCAAAATTCGAATAGGTTCCCAGGTTTACACTTTGGTGTCCCTTTACGCCCCCAACAAGGATCAGAGTGATTTCTTTAGAGCCATACAGGCTTTTTTTATTATCGCATGTAGAAGGGTCTCTAATACTTGGTGGAGATTTTAACTTAACCCTGAGCCGAGACCAGGATAATTCTAAAAATCAGGCTACCACTCAACAAGCCCTTAGGGACCAGTTACGGGGAATTATGAATGACTGGCTGGTAGACGTCTGGAGGAACCGAAACCCACACTCCTGATCATACACTTTCTACTCCACTCCCCACAATAATTATTCACGTATTGGCTACTTTTTTGGTTGATAAACTGCTATGTAATCTAGTTCGCAGAACAGAAATCGAGCCAATCACCTGGTCAGACCATGCCCCCATTAGCATAGAGGTCAGTATGGGGCATAGGGACGATGGTGTATGATTTTGGAAATTAAACAAATACAACAAGATAGCAAACTCACTCAGACACTGGAGTCCCAGTTACAGGAGTATTTCTCCCTTAATGATAACCCAGACACGTCTCCTTGCACCCTGTGGGATTGCTCTAAAGTGGTGGTTAGAGGTCTCCTTACAGTCAAGGCCACTGCATGTAAATGACAAAGACTTCAAGCTAGAAAAGGCCTCCTGGAACAAATCAGTCAATTAACTAGAGAACACATGCATTCTCAATCACAGAAATGTTATCAAAAACTACTGGCCCTTAAATCAGAACTCCAGCAACTAGATAACAAGCAGCTGCCTCATGCCATGGACATCACTAAATAGGTATATTATGAGGGGGGGAGGGATAAGGCGGGGAAGCTGCCAGCACGGCAATTAAAAGCTAAAGTTTCTCAAAACAATTTATCCAAAATTAAAGACTCCTCGGGGACAGTCCTCACTGACTCCACCGGGATTAGAGAGGCCTTCTCTTGCTTCTATGAAAAGCTCTATAGCCCGGAGGATTCTACCCTTAATTCAGAAATAGATGCTGGGAGTAATAATGACCCAGAAATCAACCTGAAGCAATACATATCTATAAAAGTAAGAGAAGGCTACGCAAAACTTATGTCCTCAGAAGACTGAAACCATTACTCACAGCTGCCCACTTCCGAACAGTATTGCAAACACTTATCTTTTCCAGCACTGACTACTGCAATGCACTCTTACTAGAACTCCCAAGCACATCGATAAGAGCACTCCAGACACTTCAAAATACTGCAGCCAGAATACTGATGGGAAAAAAGAGGAGGGACCATATAACCGAAACTCTAGCAGACTTACATTGGTTACCCATCAAATACAAGGCCTTATGCACCATACACAAACTAATATATGATAAAGAAGCAGACTGGCTAAACACAGCCTTACGCGTCCACGTTCCACAAAAAAACCTCCGCTCAGCAAAGCACTACTAACAATCCCTTCAGTAAAGTCAGCAAAATTAACCCAAGTGAGAGAAAGGGCTTTATCATTGGTGGGGCCCATACTATGGAACACGATGCCACCCGAACTCAGATTACAGAATAATCTCAAAACTTTTAAGAAAAATTTAAAAACAGGGCTCTTTAAAAAAGCCTTCACTAAAGAGAATGAAAGTCCAGGGTAATGCAGATTTTTTATTTATTATTTTTATATACCAACATTCAATCTCAATTGAGATATCACACATCACAAGGAGTGACAGCAGGACTCAAACCCTGGTCTCCTGGTTTATAGTCCACTGCTCTAACCACTAGGCTATTCCTCCTTAATCCTACATTTAAGAAGTAATATCTCAAAGAGATAGTAACTCAATAATTATACCTGGACTTGACCAACATTAATCAAATAATGATTTTATTTATGAAATTGTAACCGAACTTTATTGGCACCTGTTAGAATGTAAGATATCCTACATTTACTTACCTTATTTTATGTGCCTATTTGTAAACTGTTGCGATGGTATATAACTTAGCGACGGTATAGAAAAGTTTTTAAATAAAATAAATAAATAAATTTGGATACTGTTGACCTACCGTGTCTCTCTAGAGAACAACAACAGACGTTGGATGCCCCCATTACCGTTTCTGAAGTACAGGCGGTGATCAAATCTCTCAAATTAGGCAATCCCCTCTCTGGCCTCTCTGGTGCATACTATAAAAAATGTACCAACACGGTTGTGGAACCCCTAACTAGGTACTTTAACAGTCTTCGGGAGGACGGGACCATAAACCGCCGAACCAATTTAGCTGGAATAACAGTTCTCAACAAACCAGGTAGAGACCCCACCCAATGCAGCTCCTATAGACCCATTTTCCTAATAAATGTGGATCTTAAGATCCTTGCGCGACTGCTAGCACTTAGGCTTAACAAAGTTCTTCCTAACTTAGTGCATAATGATCAGGTCAGTTTTGTCCCGCAGCGCATGGCTGCAGATAACATCAGGAAAGTTATAGATTTAATGTGGTGGGTGCGAGAAATGGGGGAGCCAGCAGAATTGTTATCTATCGACGCTGAAAAAGCGTTCGATTTAGTACATTGGCCGTTTCTTTTCCACACCTTGAAAAAACTGGACTTTGGACCCATCTTTCTTACCTGGATCCAACGCCTGTATGACCACCCTCAAGCTAGGGTAAATGAAAATAATGGCTATGGGAATGCTTTTGATATAGGGCGGGGAACCTGGCAGGGGTGCCCCCTATCCCCGCTACTATTTGCCCTATATCTAGAACCCTTTATGATCTCATAAGCGGGGGCGGATCCAAGATGGCCGCACAGTGATTTCGGCCAGCGAGCAGCTCTGTGGGTGAATCACTTTTTTCCTGCTAAAATCTTTCCTCTTGGATGGGAAGAAAGCAGAAGCCGAGGGGGGGAGCCCTACCCTGAGGCCCCCAAGACACCGCTACTTACCTGACCCATGGATGCCCACCTTGTCCGCGGAGAACACCAACGAGAGGGTATACAGCCGCTGGAGAGTGGGGGAGGGGAAGATGAGCTCCCCTCTCTCCCAGGTTCACTATCGCCTTTAAGTCCCGCTGAGGGTATACCGCCGAGGAATCCTGTAGCCGAGAGAAGCACCACTGGAGCGGGAGGAACAGCACCGGACCAAAGAGTTGAGGAACTGCTCCTGGCAGGGACTGCAGGAGGTGCAACAGCAGCGGTTAGCCCAGTTCTTTCCGGGCAACTCGACGAGGAGGAAAGCCCAGTATAGAGAGGGACAGGAAGAAGCGAAGAAGTTCTCTTGGTTTCTTTGCTTGCGAGTGGGGTAAGACCTACTGTTTTCTCTCTAGAGACGATCTGGGAAACTATAACAGAAATGAAAACTTCAATCTTGCGTTTGCTACAACCGATAAATACTAGTTTAAAGTCTGTGGAAGAGAAAGTAGAAACACTGACTCAAGCTAATGTGAATCTGGAACAGCAAGTTAAAACAAATAGTGAACAGATTAAAGAACTTCAGCAAGTACAGACTGTGATGATAAAAGAAAAGAAGAATATGGCAGTAAAGATGGAAAATATTGAAAATCAATTAAAAAGCAGGAACTTAAGATTTATCAATTTCCTGCAAGTACCTCAGGTATCTCCCAGAGAGACTTTCAGGAAATACCTGCGGGAAGTGCTTCAAGTGGAGGCGTCAGCTATTCCACCCCTCTCGAGAATATTTTATTTACCTAAAGTTAAGAGTCAGACTGAGCAACGAGATATAGTGATTCCAGAAAATCCGAGAGGTGATGTGCCAATAGATATCTCGGCATTACTAGAAGTATCAGATACTGCACAAGCTATGCCTGTAACCTTCGTCACTCTGGCCTTAGAGCCAGATAAGAACTGGTTGTTAAGATTATGTTTAAGATAAAGAAATGTAGTCTTTTTGGGTTGTAGAATTAGAGTATTCCCAGATGTATCAAAAGATACTCAAAAGAGAAGGAAGGCATTCCTTCTCTTGAAATCACAAGTGTTGTTAATAGGGGGATCTTTTTTCCTCAAATACCCGTGTAAATGTATTATAAAATATGCAAATAATACTTACCATATATGTTTTTTGAACCCCCACAGCTTACACAATTTCTTATAGGGAAAACTCCGCCGATACCCGTAGGGAACAGTACTGTGTTAAGTCCCTCATATGAATAATTGGTTCTCTGAAAACTGTGTATGATTTCCTTAATAAGTAAAAATACATATTCTATTTTAGGTTGTGAAATCCATGCTCCAATTCTGAGGACTCAAATTAAGAGAATATGCATATTCATTATGTAGGAATAATGTTTCCCTTTTTTCCATTTTGTATTAGAAATATTCTCTGTATTTTCCTACAAGAATTTATCTTGTGATTTTTTGTTAAAATGCATAAAGAAAAAAAAAAAAGAACCCTTTACTACTCATGTCTGTAACGCAGCAGATATTGCAGGATTTAAATTGGGGGACAGGCAATATAAGCTCTCTTTATTTGCGGATGATGTCCTTATGATCCTCACTGACCCAGTGCGATCCCTACAGGGAGTGATGAGAGAATTAACCGGTTTCAGTCAAGTGGCGGGACTTCGAGTCAATTTAGAAAAATCAGAATTGTTAAATGTCAACTTAACACCACGGGAAGTGCAGACTATAGGCAGGCAATTTCCCTTTAGATGGGCCAAAGCTTACATCAAATATCTGGGTATCTTACTCTCTGCTAAATTATCTGAATTGTTCTCTCTTAATTATAAACCGTTAGTGGATAAATTGACCACGGATCTAAGTAGATGGAATAAATTTGCTTTTTCCTGGCTTGGGAGGATTGCCATCACAAAAATGACCATTTTACCAACATTTTTGTATCTCTTTTCCTCCCTGCCAGTATTTATCCCATCCACAATCCTTTGAAATTGTCAGAAAAAAATCTTTGATTTTATTTGGAGGAGACGACCTCCCAGACCAGCCAGAACTGTACTATATTTACCGAAGACTCAAGGGGGCATGGCTGTGCCTAATTTATCCTGGTACTTCAGCGCGGCTCAAATGAGGGCCATATTAGGCTTCCCTCGTCGGGTAGCTCTTAAACAGTGGGTCCGCATTGAACAAGTTATAGTAGGTCCCATCTTTGCTGTGGCAACCCCGAAATACCTGGCGCACAATCACCAGAATCCCCTGGTCTCTGGGAGTCACTCTTCGCATTTGGGCAAATACTAAACAAAAACTGGCGGGTAAATATCAATATTTTTGCCAAACTTCTTTATTGCATAATATGCATCTTGCCACTGGTTGTCAATCCCACCGTATGCAAATACTGGCGGGAGCGGGGAATCACCACTGTAGGCCATTTACTTCAAAAGGGTACCCTCCTCTCTAGAGAGCGGTTATCAGCCTTATACAACTTTCTGTTGTGCTAGCAAGTCTCTCATTTTATCCGTAGCATTATTCGATCCAATTCCCTGAGGCCGGGCAGATCGTTATTGGAAGCATATTTCCTTAAAGGGGATGTCCTTAAGGGAACCATTTCCAAACTTTATCAATTATTTTTTCCCCCTGAATTGGCGACAGGCAATTATATTGTTCAATGGGAAAGTGATTTAGGCAGACAATTAGGTTCAAAGAAGAGGGGAGAGATAATATCTCTTGCTAGTCACTGCTCTATCTCTGCTAGATTGCAGGAGAACTGTTATAAAATGATTTACAGATGGTACCTCACCCCAGATAAACTTCACAGGTTTTATCCTCACATCCCAGATGTATTTTGGCGTGGCTGCGGAGCTAAAGGCACCTATTTACATATCTGGTGGACGTGCGCATGTGTCAAGCCTTCACGGGAAGAGGTATTTCAAAGGGTTAGCGGAATTATAGGTGTGTCGATTGGCCCGTCTGCTGAATCGGCTTTACTGCAGGTTTTTCCTGAGAATTTAGACAAGTCACAGAAGAAACTCTGTATCCAGGTGTTTATAGCTGCTCGTATTGTGTTGGCACTTAAGTGGAAGTCGGACCAACTACCCACGTTTACAGAGGTTATTACAAAATTGCACTCATATTATCACCTGGCATCTCTCACTGCTTCCTTCCAAAAACTTTGGCAGCCTTTTACAGAATATATTGCACGACTATAATTCTCCCATTTATTGCCTTTCAGACACAAGCATTCTCAATATTCTGAATCAGAAGACATACTAGGACTTTGGTTTATATTTTATAGGGAGTTCCACCATGTGATTTATTGATACTGTTACAGTAAAATACAAGCATGTTTACAGTGTATCTGTAATTATATCTGGACTGTTTTTGTAGGATTCTGTCGTTCTGGGGGAAGGGACCTGGGGCCTTAACCTGAACTGAAATGTATACGTTATGCTTTATGATGCTTGTACCTGAATATATGTTCATACTTCAATAAAAACCTACATTTAAAAAAAAAAAAAAAAAAAAGCTGATTCATTCATTCTGGCTAAAAAAAAACCCCAAGTGATCATTACAATATAGGGTGGAATCTGGGGATGATTGAATATTATGATGTTAAGGTAGGCAAACAGGTGGCTAAAGTGACAGCAAAAGCCAGAAAGTTGCTTAGGTGCATAGGGAGAGGAGTGGTCAGAATACAAAAGGAGGAGACATTGCCCCTATAATCAGTCCCTGGTGAAACCTCACTTGGAACATTGTGTACAGTTCTGGAGGCTGCATCTTCAACAGGATGTAAACCGGATGGAGTCGGTCCACAGGCTACTAAAATTGTCAGTTGTCTTCATTGTAAAGTGTAAGGGGAGAGGTTTAAAGATCTAAACTTGTGTAACCCCATCCCTGGGTGCAGACTGCTACCCAATGAGGCCAAAAACGTATTTATAATCTCTTTGGGGAAGGGACCCTAACTAGTTCTTCTTCTTCCCTTAACTCTCAAGGTGTGGATCCTTTTGACTGGGTGAAGAGAAGGGTTCCTTCAGGTCCCATTTCCTCCCTTGAATTTCCTGGGTGCGGTGAATTTTTACGCTCTCTATGCTGTGTGCCCAAAGAAGATGCAGGGACCACTGGATTAGTGTCCAAATGTAATAACTTTACTGGAGACAATGATGGCTTGATGGCACAATGCATATAACTGACAGCACCACAGTCTTTCTGGCTCTTTAGTACATATCTTGGTCCTCTATCCATGCAAGTCTTTTGAACCGGCCGGGAATCCAGCCACCCTACCTGGCTTAGGTTAAGTGTTGATTCCCTTTGGTCAGGACCCCCTTTCCTGGATGGAAAACCCTTCCCAGATCGCAAAGCTGTCTCTGCACAGAGAGTGATTTTTCTCTCCCTCTTCTCCAGGGCTTGTGAAGACTCCGGAGGGGTGTCCTCTTTTGGTAGGTGATTTCTTACTCACAGATAGAGGTCCTTTGTCTTGATAGGGATCCCTGATGGGAGGGGAGGAAGAGGGGCAGGAAAAGATGCTTTCTCCCAGGTCTTCAAACTTAACTTCTTCGGTTCCCCAACAGTAAATAACACCGGAGATGCCCCGCAACGGGTCACCACCACTTCAGGGGCAGGTCTTCTCGACCTCTGGGGGCCCTGAACACAGGGTTCCCCACTCCCTGATTCCCGGAAAGGCCCAGGTGTTCAGCAAGGCTCCTACCAAGCAAAAGTCCCAAAACTCAAATTGGTCCTGGGACAGCCACTCTGCACCTCTGAAGGAGAGCACAGCAATAGAGCCCCGACCCACTCTGAAGTATCTCGGATGGATTCCAAAGCCCCAGGTAGGCCCAAAATGTAACTCGGAAACATCTCCGACCTTCCTCTCAAGCTACCAACTAAGACTGCCCCCAGAACCTTTGTGGAGCTCTGCTATAAAACCTCCTGCAGGGGATATCCATTACAGCACCCGCAATGAGAGGGACTCTCCCTCTAACTATCCCTCTCTAATTGTACTTAGATGTATGGTCCCAGGGCTTACAGGTAACCCGTAAAGGTGCCTAGGTTTCACATGTATACTCTAGAGCAGTGGTTGTCAACCTTTTCCCCATCGTGACAAACCTGACAGACAACACTCACATGTGTGACACACTGCTCATTATAGTCCATGGCAGAAATAAAACAAAAAGGCCCAGTATTACTTTTGTTGTTAAGAAAGACACAAAGGAAAGATAAGTACTCTCTCTGAATAGAAATTACATAAATAGTAAACCTCCCATACCAGAACAGCACCAACTTCTAGCACTCAAACAGTACCACTTACCTAAGAAAAGGCAACACTGAAAATATTACACCAGGCCTTAAAACACCAATACACCTCCTATTAGGAAAACGGAAAAGCCAGGCTGCTATAGAGCCCCCTATACAGAAACTACACGCCAGCAGAAAACCTCACCTAAATCACACGTGCTGACCCTCACCTAACAAAGAATAAAGAGACCATAAAGCATAACTAGAAGCATGCAGACAAAAACTGAACTGGAAACCGCAACAAGCCAGAGTCTCTGTATGTAATGTAATAAAGGAAAAAAAGAAACATCACCCGTCCTTATAAAACAAATCAAGAAATATAAAATCAGTAGCAGTAAAACCATACTAACAAAAAGAACAGATTATTTTGAAACACCTGATGAATGGAATATCCAATAATTAAACACTCATATAAAAAATTTACAGACAGCAATAAAATATTTCAAAACAGCAGACACAAAGACCCAATAATTAAAAATAATGATAAAAAAATGTTCTGCTTTCCATACCTGGGAACTTTTGATTTCCAGGTGTCCCAACATTGTTGTGATTTAGCAAGAAAGGGGGCAGGGGTTGCTTACAACTTTCTCCTCTCTCTCAGTCACACCCAAGCTCTCTTTCTCACTCAGGCTCTCAGTCAAACATATACATATGCTTTCACTCTTTCTCACTTACATAGGCTCTCAGTTACACATTTACACACATGCTGTCTATCTTTCTCACACTTACACGCAAAGGCTTTCAAAGGCTTTCAATCACACACTTACATACAGATGGAATTTAATGTGGATAAGTGCAAGGTGATACATATAGGGAAAAATAACCCATCCTGTAGTTACATGATGTTAGGTTCCATATTAGGAGCTACCACCCAGGAAAAAGATCTAGGCATCATAGTGGATAATACATTGAAATTGTTGGTTCAGTGTGCTACGGCAGTCAAAAAAGCAAACAGAATGTTAGGAATTACTAGGAAGGGAATGGTTAATAGAACGGAAAATGTCATAATGCCTCTGTATTGCTCCATGGTGAGACCGCACCTTGAATACTGTGTACAATTCTGGTCACCGCATCTCAAAAAAGATATAGTTGCGATGGAGAAGGTGTAGAGAAGGGTGACCAAAATGATAAAGGGGGTGGAACAGCTCCCCTATGAGGAAAAGCTAAAGAGGTTAGGACTTTTCAGCTTGGAGAAGAGACGGCTGAGGGGGGATATGATAGAGGTGTTTAAAATCATGAGAGGTCTAGAACGGGTAGATGTGAATCGGTTATTTACTCTTCCGGATAATAGAAAGACTAGGGGGCACTCAATGAAGTCCATTACCTGCTATTAATTAAGTTGACTTAGAAAATAGCCACTGCTATTACTAGCAACAGTAGAATGGAATAGACTTAGTTTTTGGGTACTTGCCAGGTTCTTATGGACTGGATTGGCCACTGTTGGAAACAGGATGCTGGGCTTGATGGACCCTTGGTCTGACCCAGTATGGCATGTTCTTATGTTCTTCTTATGTTGTCTCTTTTTCTTACACACATGAGCTCACAATCACACACAGGCACACATGCTCTCTCTCTCAATTATACTCACAGGCTCTTAATCATGGATAGACATGCTCTCTCTCATTCATACAGACTCTCAATCATACACTTACATACATGCTGTGTCTTTCTCTCACAAACAAAAGATCTCAATCTCAAACACACACACACACACACACCACAAGCTCTCTTTCACACAAACAGGTTCTCAATCACACACTTACACACATGTGTTCTCTCTCACACACAGGCTGTTAATCACACACTTACATATATACTGTCTCTCACACCCACGCACACACAGTGTCTCAAACACACACATGCTCACTCTCTCTCTGGTGGCAGCAGCAGCCTCTTCCTTTTACAACCCTTGCAATCTCGAGAAAGGAGTTCCATCTCCCACAGGGACTGACGTTGCTCCAGTTTTAGCTCCAGGCCACACTGATCTTCTCCTTCGGGTGGATGCTGCATGCTCTTCTAACTTAGTATAGTCTCTTCTTCCCACTCGTGCAGCTGCTGCACACCATTTCCTTTTCCGGGCCGCGGGGGCAGGAAGAAGAGCCCATGCTGTTCGTGATGATGACTGAGTGCTTCTTCCAGCTCTCCTGCCGCGTTCCGCCTGGGCTATCAGCATTTCAAGCCCAGACGGGGAAAGAGTTTGCATCTCGCTGGGGCAGGGGAGCAGCTGAGCCAGCGGGGGACCGGGAAGGTGATGACACATCTGCAGGTGCTAGGTGACAAACTGGTTAAGAACCACTGCTCTAAAGAAATGTTTCTTTACAGAGAGGGTGGAGGACGGATGAACAGCCTTCCAGTGGAGGTGGTGGAGACAAGGATCGTATCTAAGTTAAAGAAAACATGGGACAAGAGCAGGGGATCTCTGAGGGAGTGGCAGGGATTGTAGAGATGGGGAGATCCATATTCAGAAGCATTTAGCTGGCTAACTTCGTTCCCGGCGTGGTCCAGCACAGCTTCTGTCACAGCTGCGCTGGAAGCGTAAACTACACCAGGTTAGTTAGAAGGGAAGCGCTGGAAGTGTAAACCTGGTATAGTTTACGCTTCCAGAGCAGCTTTGACAGAAGCTGTGCTGGACTCGCCGGGTGGGTGGGATTGCTGGGAGGGGATGGGGGAAGGGCCTGGCCTTGGTGATTTCTAAAGAAAGGGTTTGACTGGGGGGGGGGGGGGGGAGGGGGCCGCAATGTGCGTGGGGGATGCAAGGCCCAATAGGGCTACTTTAAAATTAAGTGGGGGGAAAGAAAAAATTGGGCCATAGGCCCCTTTAATTCTTGCGATGTTTTTCTGGCAAAAGCCCTACTTGCCCGGATAACCCATCCACTAAACAGTCTACTGAATACTGGCCTCAATGTGACTGCACTATTGAATATCCCTGCTATATGAACAATGACCGAATATGGACCTCAGGAAGGGCCGTATGGTCTTTTTTTCTGCTGTCATGTTTCTACGTTTCTATGTTTCTAGAATCTCCTCCCTCAATTTGCAATGCCTTCAGTTCTTCTCCTCATGGAATGGGGACAATTTCGGCACCTCACTGTTCCCTTCCTTCTGCAGAACAGCAAAACAACCAGCAATATAAAAAACTCAGGGCAGAAGTAGCACCCAGACAGTGACTTGGGCAGACATAATGCAGGCAGCACTGAGAGCATTAATCTCATCGCCATTCCCATTCAGCCCAATCAGGGCCATGCAGTCAGGTTGATTACTATAGCCTTAAACCAGCCCTGCCTATCTATACTTGCTCTCCTGGTTGTCTGATCTCCTCCTTCAGTTGCTCATATTAATCTTTTGCAAACAACATTTAGGCATCTCGTCTTTCTTTTTTTCTTCTCCCGAGCATGTCTAACACTGGCCCTGGCCATGACATCACAGAAATCTTGTGATGTCACTTTCATCTTAATGGCACAATCGAAAAGGTGGAGAAAACACACCAACAAATCAAATTCAATCAAAAAGAAAAAAAGGTGTGAAGAGATTGTCCAAATATTTATTTTATTTATTTATTTAACAGTTTTTTATACCGACCTTCATAGTAAATTAAACCATATCGGATCGGTTTACATAAAACAAGGGTATAACAGAAGCAATAAATAAAAGTAATTAACAAGAGAAGAGAATAAGATAAAAGTTACATTTAACAAGGAGTAAAACTCATAAAAATATGAGTCCACAAAATAGAAATTTAGTAATGGCAAAAAAATACTCCAGAAATTTAAATACAAGTGCTAGAGGTCCCCTGACATGGCGCCAAAAGAGGTCACATGGAACAGAAAAGCCAGTTTTCTCAGTTGGTTATATGAGTTGAATGGAATGTTTCGGATATACATGCTGCTAGATTGACTATATGTTTCATGTGTTTTGTAATTACTATTCCTTTGAATTATTGGTAAGATATTTTTCTTTTTTTTTTTTTTGGATTATTGGTACACATGTTGAAATATATTTTAATATATTGTTATGGGTTTGGAGTTTTTTTCTTTATGCATGGAATTTTTTTAACATATATGTTAGCAATTTGCTAGATTTGACTTAAGATGTATACATTTTAATTTTATTGCTGTGTTGCCTGTATTGATTTGTTCTTTGTTTTTGTTTATATATTTCAATTGGTTTTCCCTCCTGATGCAGCTTCTGCAAAACACAGTCCATGTCAGGAGACATCTAGTACTTGTATTTGAAAATCTAGAGCATTTTATTGCCATTATTAAATTCAATGAGTGTTTTTTTAATGGATTTGCACTTGACTATAAAGATTTTGGTACCTGAGGCTGTCTAAAAACAAAATAAAGACATTGTTTGTAGTAAACATGCTTTAAATATTGTTTTAGTTAAACACATTACTGTATAATTTATTGGCACAAAAGGTGAGTGACTGTGAAGAGATATGATGTCAACTCTTTGTGGGATTATGGAGTCTCTCTGTCTTCTTTTTTCACCCTGTAATTCTCAGCATTACATCAATTAATCAAAGATCTTGGCAGTTGCAAAGCATGATACAAAAAGCTTTACTTTCCAATTTAAGACTCTGAAACATTTTGATAATTTTCAAATACATTGTTTGCTAAACTATATTTAAAGCACAATGAAATGAGGAGGGAGTTCATTTCATTAAATTCCCATGAAGTGTGACAGATGATGCAATCACTGCAAAAAGCTGGAGGAGGCATGTGAGTGCAGTGTATAATCTTCTAGTGCCAACGGTCCATGCTAGAAAACTAAGAAATTAGTATATTACAGGGGTGGCCAACTCTGGCCTTCAAAAGCCACAAACAGACCAGTGTTTCAGGATATCCACATTGAATATGCATGAGAGATTTGCATGCTCTGTCTCCACTGTAAGCAAATCTCTCTCATGCATATTCATTGTGGATATCCTGAAAACCTGGCCTGTTTGTGGTTCTTGAGGACCAGAGTTGGCAACCCCTGGTACATTATATCCTAGATTAAGATTCTCTTTTAATTATCCACAAAATTAAAAAAAAATCAAATAGAAAAATTGTGCTTATATAGATTTGTACATATCAGTATGATCTGCTAGATATAAGAAGAAGGTGCACTGCAGAAACTTAAGTTGGATATGAAATGAATTGATAATGTCACTGGCCTCAGTCTGCTGGAGGCATTTACAATTATAATACCTAAAGGAAAGAAGCAACCCCAACACGAAAGAAGATGGTGGAAGAATATCTGAGGAGGCTGCGGGGGATCGTTGGAGTGCCCAGGAGGGGGTCTGTGGGGGATTTTTTTGTAGTGGGATGATCCCATATTTGTTGTTTTTTTTTGTGTTTCTTTTTTTATAATTTTATTTTTGTTTGTTTTTACATTTTCAAATAAAGAAACAAACAGAAATTAAGCAAAACAGAAAAACCCAAACACCTCCCAACAAAACAGAAAATAAAATGAAACATAAACAATGTGTGTGCATAGCCCTGGGCTATCTACACTGGAGAGATCTACATTCCTCTAGCACAGACAGGAGAGTTAGATGGTGATCTAAGCAATGTCATAAATAAGACTACAATGAAAGGGGAGCTGCTCCTGGTGGGAAATTGTAATCTATCCCGATGTGGCTCGGAGCATCCCATCTACAGAATCAGTTAGGATTAGATAGAGAGATATTGGACAAGACACGCTCAGACAAATGCTAGCTTCCAGAGTACCAACTATGTTGTAATGGGAGAATACCTTAAGGAGGAACTGGCAGGGTGGGAACATCTTTGTGTATTAGAAGAACAGTGGGATAAGCTAAAAAATGCTATAGCAAGGGCTAGAAAACTTATATTAGGAAATTAAATAAAAATAAGAGAAAAAGGCGACTGGTATAGTTTTCAAGGAAATGGCTAAAATGTAAGGGCGAAAAGATTAGCATTGAAAAGGTACAAGGGATCTCAGAAGGGGGAAGGTGAGAAAAGCAAAAATCAGAAAAGGTAACCAGAACAGCCAAGGCACAAGAAGAAGAAAAGACAGCCAAAGCTGTAAAGCCATGTGGCAAGTCAGTGAATGGAGGAAGTACAGAGGTGAGACTGTAAAATTTAAGGGGAATAAAGGAGAAAAATGTGGAGGGCAGCAAGAATAAAAGAAACACTAAACAAATACTTTTGTTCAGCGGTCACCTCAGAAGAAGGGGTTGGAGAAGGACTAGAGATAATTGGAAGGGGTGCATAGGGTAGGGAGCAGATTCCACACCATTTACTAAACAGAGTATTTAGGTAGCGCCTGGGCCCTATAGCATGACCACAGGACTGTGTACTCATATTTCAAGACCCTCTAGGTGGGAGCATGCTGTAAGGCATGGATGGGCAAACTCTTTTTATACCGGGCGACATTATTGAATCTCACCTGCTCCAAGTTCCAGGGTCCCTTGTTGGAGCTTTTTGAGTGTGGGGGTGAGGGATTCCCCCTTAGGGTCCCTCAGCCACCAGACAGACAGAGCACTCTTATTCTACACAAATCGCCTCTCACTCTTTACCTCCCAGTCTAGCTCTTCTTTCTCACACCCAGGAGAACCCGTGCAAACTGTTTCCCGCCGCCACCTCCTCAGGCTCACAACAGTGCTGGTGGGGGCAGTAACGCATACGAAGTAAGGGGGCACAGAAGCAGGACATCTCGGGTTTTTTTCAGCCAGTCCATGTAGCTGTTTTTGGAGTGGGTGATAGAGTGCCAAGAGGAGGCTTGGAGCACAGAGGATTTGGAATGCAGAGCATGCTAAGTGGGACCAGCAAGTCTGAGGCAGCTTGAATGTAAAGGCCCAAGATGTGGCAAAACGTCACCAGAGGGCCAGAGATGACAGAGCTCACAGCAGAGGTAGGCAGAGGGTAGGCAAAAAGGTGGCGAGGGGGCCAGTTTTGGCCCATGAGCCATAGTTTGTCCAGCTGTGCTCTAGGGAGAGATGCTCAGAACGAAGTCAATTTGAGAAGAGTGTGTGCTGTGACAGCAGGTACTGGGTGCATCTGCGTGGCAAGGATCTACAGAGACAGAGTACTTCAGAAGCATGGCAGCAGAAGAAATCCAGGACTCCTGCTCTGGCCCTAAGCTTCTGAGAGAAAGATGAATTCCCAGTCTATGAGAGATTTCCAGTCATTGAAAAACATGGAACACTGAGGAACAAGGGGATCCTACTAACACCCGAATAAAAAACGTAATTGGATTTCCATTGTAAGGAAGGAACCCTAGAGTGAAAAGGAAGGGGGGGGGAGAATGCAAAATTCTGCAAAGAAAGCCAGGAAACGTCAGCGCACCTTTAAAACCCTTGTGCTCTTTCTAAGAGAAGAAATGTGGGAATGAATTCAACAACCAAATTCCAAAAAATCTCTTAATGAATAACCCCACGAGGGCAATAAATTAAATTGAGATACGTGGTGTTTTTAAATTATTAGAAAAAACTTTTACGCTGTGCATATCAAAATTTACTTTAGAAATTTAAGGACCATCATACCACCCAGTGCTCACAAGTCAGACTTGCATTTCATGCACTTCATATGGGTCACTTTTAATCAACTGGTCCATGTAGCTCCACTCAATTTTTATGAATTTTTTAAATATTTTTCAAGTAATGAATTTTAAAAAGAAGAAAAACTTCCCTTATTCATCCGTTGTCGGGGTCATTTTTCCATAGCTGTCGGAGGTACTCATCCGACGCGCGCGTTTCGCCAAAGTAGCTGCTTCAGAGACGTGTATTCAGACTCTCCTGATCCAGCACTCCCCTTGTTTCAACGGGGGATATAAACAGATCTTTAAGCATTAGTAAATTCTTGCAAAAAAGAACTCCAGTGGTGTTAAGGGTCCATCAAATTTTTCTAAAAAACATTAAAAGCCTAAATCAAATTCAGCGATATTACTTTTTTGCAACAGAATGTCTTAACGATGTATACTTGCAGAGGGAAATAAAAGGTAAACTTACCGAACCCAACGCCGTCTCTCCGCTCAGAGTTCTTAGCGGTAGAGCGGCTTGGGTCGGTCTGAATTTAAATACCATTGCGTTTGATATCCACCTGACAGTCAGATGATTCCTGATTCTGGCGGGCAATCACCAGAAATGGAACCATTCGATGTCCTTATTCAAGCCACCAGGGGTCACTGATTTTAATTGAAAGATCCACTTCTGTTCGCATTGTCTCAAAGTCTGTACACGATTGCCACCTCTCCAGTGCTGATTGATGATTTCTAGCACGGTCCATTTGATATCATCAAACTCATGATTGAATTCTTTGAAATGAGCAACTAAGGGTTCCTCAACTCGATTGGTATTGATGCAGCATTTGTGTTCAGTAAGACGAATCTTAACCTTCCTTTTTGTCATGCCTACATAAGTTAATGGGCACGGACAAAAGATGGCATAAACTGCATGGGTTGAATGACAAGAAAATTCGGGCAGAAGAATAGTTTTCCCCGATGCCGTGACAATTTGAGTCTGGGGGGACTTTAAAGGGCAGAATTTGCATTTATCACATGTTTGAACAAGTTCCTTGTTTTGTATAGGTTTAGAGCAATTTGAGCGTACAACATGGTCCCGAATGTTTTTACCACGGGAGTATGCAATCCTCAAAGGTTGATTCAATAAAGGATGAATTTGTTGAACAATCTTCCAGTGTTCCCTCATAGCTCTACTAATTGAGGCTGACAGAAGGGTATGTTTCAGCACCACAGTATGCGGGTTCGAACCTGGCTCAGGATTTTTTGGCAAAAATAAGTAGTCTCTGTTCGAATAAAGCACTCGTCGGTAGGCTTGTACACGTCCTGTACAAAACAGGGGTCAGAATACGCGAGGCAAAAGACGGGGATACAGAGGTCAACAAAATACCGATTGGAACCGCCCAAAAACAAGGTCTCAATACACAGGGAACAAGTACCCGCCCCAGGGGGGGCAGAGAGACTGGACATAGAATCTGCGGTCATTAATTTATCCAAACATCTTTTGACACCGTTGCAACAAAAAGTTCTGGATAAGGGATTAAACTTTGTAGTATCACAAAGACATGACCCTTTTAATTTTAGATGTGATTTTCAAAAATTTATCCGACATCTACAGCGAACTGTATTCTTGTCCCAGCAGCCTTCTGAACCACCGCCAACACAAGAATCTTTGGTGAGATTAAAATCTAGATGGAGTCCACCTCCACCGGGGGATCCCGTAGTTAACACCTTTAAAGAATTGGTTTTACATGACGTTGAAATCTTGGAACATACAAAAAAACATATTTTCTACAATATGACTAAACAAGAATCTGAGGCTTTACATCAGCTCCAAGAAAATGAAGAGCTGGTCATAAAGCCTGCGGACAAAGGAGGTGCAGTAGTTATAATGGAAAAATCTGCATATCTTAAAGAAGTCAATCGACAACTGTCCAACACAGACTTCTACCAACGTCTGGAAAAAGACCCCACACAGGAGATCCTCTCTGAAGTAAAAGAGATTATAGAGAGGGGCTTTGATGGTGGGTATCTAACAAATTCAGAACGTCGTTTTCTAATTAATGAAAACCCCAGGATACCCGTACTATACATACTACCTAAAATCCACAAAACACTCTGTAACCCTCCGGGACGTCCAATCGTCTCAGCGAATGAATCAGTGTTGGAACCGATCTCAATTTTCTTGGACAAAATTTTACAACCTTGCGTGTCAAAATCCACCTCGTATGTGAAAGGCAGCACAAGCATGTTACAATTTCTTGATACTGTACACTTACCACAAGAATGCTGGCTAGTTACGTTTGATATCGAGTCTCTCTACACAGTTATTCCCCAGGATCAAGCACTTGTTGCAGTCTCAGAAACATTAAAAGTATACTCACATCCAAAAAGGATCCCAATTATTTACATTATTGAACTTCTTGAATTTACATTAAGTAGGAATTACTTTATGTTTGATGGGGATTTTTATCTACAGATCCGAGGAACTGCCATGGGAGCTGCCATGGCTCCGGATGTGGCAAACATCTTTGTGGCCAGGTTTGAGACTCTACACATAGAAAATTGCCAATGGAGATCTCAATTGAAATGTTGGAAACGTTATATTGATGACGTCTTTGTCATATGGGAAGGATCCCTATCAACGCTACAAGAGTTCCATATATGGCTGAACAGTCTTGATCCCTGTTTAAAATTCACTATGGAACATCACCATAATCAAATCTCTTATCTAGACATTTTGATTAAGAAAAAAGACACCGTTTTGGTCACCAGCATATTCCGCAAGCCAAATGATCGCAACAATCTCTTGAGATATGACAGTTTTCATCCGACCAGCTTTAAAACCAATCTTCCTGTGGGCCAGTTCCTCAGATTGAGGAGATTATGTGCAGACCAAGAGGACTTCAAAACTCAGGCAAAAGATATGGCTAACCGCTTCTTACAACGCGGCTATCCGACACACCGTGTTAAAAAAGTCTACCGACGAGCGCTTTATTCGAACAGAGACTACTTATTTTTGCCAAAAAATCCTGAGCCAGGTTCGAACCCACATACTGTGGTGCTGAAACATACCCTTCTGTCGGCCTCAAATAGTAGAGCTATGAGGGAACACTGGAAGATTGTTCAACAAATTCATCCTTTATTGAATCAACCTTTGAGGATTGCATACTCCCGTGGTAAAAACATTCGGGACCATGTTGTACGCTCAAATTGCTCTAAACCTATACAGAACAAGGAACTTGTTCAAACATGTGATAAATGCAAATTCTGCCCTTTAAAGTCCCCCCAGACTCAAATTGTCACGGCATCGGGGAAAACTATTCTTCTGCCCGAATTTTCTTGTCATTCAACCCATGCAGTTTATGCCATCTTTTGTCCGTGCCCATTAACTTATGTAGGCATGACAAAAAGGAAGGTTAAGATTCGTCTTACTGAACACAAATGCTGCATCAATACCAATCGAGTTGAGGAACCCTTAGTTGCTCATTTCAAAGAATTCAATCATGAGTTTGATGATATCAAATGGACCGTGCTAGAAATCATCAATCAGCACTGGAGAGGTGGCAATCGTGTACAGACTTTGAGACAATGCGAACAGAAGTGGATCTTTCAATTAAAATCAGTGACCCCTGGTGGCTTGAATAAGGACATCGAATGGTTCCATTTCTGGTGATTGCCCGCCAGAATCAGGAATCATCTGACTGTCAGGTGGATATCAGACGCAATGGTATTTAAATTCAGACCGACCCAAGCCGCTCTACCGCTAAGAACTCTGAGCGGAGAGACGGCGTTGGGTTCGGTAAGTTTACCTTTTATTTCCCTCTGCAAGTATACATCGTTAAGACATTCTGTTGCAAAAAAGTAATATCGCTGAATTTGATTTAGGCTTTTAATGTTTTTTAGAAAAATTTGATGGACCCTTAACACCACTGGAGTTCTTTTTTGCAAGAATTTACTAATGCTTAAAGATCTGTTTATATCCCCCGTTGAAACAAGGGGAGTGCTGGATCAGGAGAGTCTGAATACACGTCTCTGAAGCAGCTACTTTGGCGAAACGCGCGCGTCGGACGAGTACCTCCGACAGCTATGGAAAAATGACCCCGACAACGGATGAATAAGGGAAGTTTTTCTTCTTTTTAAAATTCATTACTTGAAAAATATTTAAAAAATTCATAAAAATTGAGTGGAGCTACATGGACCAGTTGATTAAAAGTGACCCATATGAAGTGCATGAAATGCAAGTCTGACTTGTGAGCACTGGGTGGTATGATGGTCCTTAAATTTCTAAAGTAAATTTTGATATGCACAGCGTAAAAGTTTTTTCTAATAATTTAAAAACACCACGTATCTCAATTTAATTTAATGAATTCAACAACCCCAGGGAGCTGTCTATGGGAACTGTCTATGGGAACTGTCTGTGAAAAGCTTGGTACAGATTTGCGAGAACTGTGTACGCTCAAACGTGCCTTGTTCAGCAGCTTGTCAATAAGTTTCTTTCTGCAAATAAAAATCAGACTAGTTTTGGAGCTACAGGTCTGGAGTAGTCTGCCATTGTTTAACGTCTTAACTACCGAAACCTGTGTTGCTGCAGAGAGGAGTGGTTACCCTTTATTTTGGTACTTTTTACCCTGGGTTGACTGCATCAGTTGAAAGAGCCTAACATCACCACATTGTAACTGCTTTGGTGAATTGCAGTGCAGGAGCATGGCGGACACCTTTGATAGCTAAAGCGAGTACAGACTCCTTGTCCCATCTAGGAGACAGCAGGAGTGCTCCCTAGCTATTAAACTGGTGCTTAGCTTCCTGCATGATTTTAACAGCTAGTGAGCAGGGATGAGATACCAGAGGGTGGGAGACAACTCAGAGCAGAAGTTGTTGTACTTTGGTGGTTTAGTGTGCCCATGGGCCTCAGCCTGACCCAGACCTTCTGAGCCGAGCCAAGGGTTGACGGTGGCCCCGCATGGCTGACGGTCTACCCTCGGCCAGGCCGGCAAGCTCCCATAGCCAACATCCGAGGATGTTGGAAGTTGAATGGTCCTCCGATCATTCCGGGCCCTTTCGGACCTGCTGCAAGCAGCATGGAGTAGCAGGCCTGGCCTGAGGTTGAGGGCAGACGGGCCTTGACATGAAGACATGACTATGGAGTGATGCAACGGCATCTAGACGAAGACACATGGCTGATGCAACGGCATCCTGGGATGAAGACACATGGCTGATGCAATGGCATCCAGGGACGAAGACACATGGCTGATGCAACGGCATCCAGGGACGAGACTCTTGACATCCAAAAGGCAACACAAGGCATGGACATTGGCCCTGTCTCTCAGGGCGCCCTACTCAGGCCACCCGTGGGACTGAGCCCCAAGGCTGGTCACAGACCATGACGGGAGCGGGACAGCACGGGACATGACGACTCAGGAGCACAGGACAACCGTCCACCGGCAGGCAGTCCACTCAGGAATACTGCATCTGAGGGACGCCCGGCCTACCGGTACCAGAAGGCTCGAGAGCGAAGACGAGGCGTGGCTTAGGAAAGGACATCACGGCAGGCAGGAACACCAGGACGAAGGAGATAACGAAGACACCTGGACATGGACCTCAGGCACGAAGACTTGGTCATGGCACAATGGACGAGACGAGGAGCTCCACGGAGAGAAGACCTTACACAGGCTCTGGCAGGCATGAGCCTCCAGAGCGAAGACTCATGATGATGCAAGGCCAGGAACAATGGACGGAGCAGCCCTTTATTGGGCTGAGCAGGAAACAGTCATCAAGGTGGGGCCCAGACACTTCCTGTGTCTGGCCCTTTAAATACAGCAAAGAGACGCGGCCGCGCGCCTAGGAGCAGGAAGCAGAGGCTGTGCAGGACCATGGCCAGCGGCCTGCACAGCGTCTGTGCGTCAGATGCCAGAAGAGGCAGGGCTGAGCCCGGGAGCAGGCTCCAACGTGAGCGGCGGCTCCAGCCGCTGCCGGAGGCCCTGAGGGCGGTCCATGCCGCTACTCCAGCCCGGGGCTTTTGCGGCCTCCAGCCGTGAAGATGGAATCGGTGTCGGGGGCGGTCCCAGCCCCGAAGACAGCCGCGGCTCCGGCCGCGGAAGCCCGGATGGTGGTGGGCGGCCTCCGGACCGCGTGGGCAAGCCGACGACGGCGTCCTGCCGCGTCGGTGAAGAAAGGCAGTGAGGGTAAGTGGCCTGCTCGCGGGGGAACCCACGGGCAGCGCAATTCACAACAGAAGTGCTTTTTATACAAGCTTTTTGAGGAATTTTTTCATTTACAAAGTTGCAGGAATTTGAAGTCTTGGTCAAAGACACGCATTATTTCCAAATTGTGGAAGCATATTATCTTGCTTTTTGTAGATTTTGCCCTACTTTTTGTCCAGTTAAATCTGACTGTAAATGGTTTGGTGAAGTAGGTGATATATAGCATAAGAAGATAAGTACTTTCCACATGGGGTCACACCAAGGGTCCTTCAAGCCCAGTATCCTGTTTCCAGTCCAGGTCACAAGTACCTGGCAAGATCCCAAACAGTAAATAAATCCCATACTATCGCACAGTCATAAGTAATGGCTACTTTTTAAGTCTACCAGGTTAATAACAGTTCATGGACTTCTCCAGGAATTTGTTCAAACCTTTTTTAAACCTATCTATGCTAACTGCCTTAACTGCATCCTCTGGTAATGAATTCCAGAGCTTAATTTTGCATTGAGTAAAAAAGAACTTTCTCCGAATGTGCTATTTACTAACTTCACAGAGTGCATCTAGTTTTTGTATTTTTTAAAAGAGTAAATAAGCTGAATGTGAAGTGCCAAAAAGCACTTCACATTCAGCTTATTTTTGTATTAAATTTTGTATTAAATTAATACAAAATTTTGTATTAAATTAATACAAAACAATTAAAAAAAACCTGATTTACATTTATCCGTTCTATACCACTCTTGATTTTATAGACCTCTAACATATCTGCTCTCAGCCGTCTCTTCTCTAAGCTAAAACCAGAGGCAACCTCTTTCCTCTTTCCTCTAGGGGAGCTGTTCCATCCCCTTTATCATTTTGATCACCCTTCTCTGAACCTTTAACAGTACAACTATATACTTTTTGAGATGCATCGACCAGAATTGCACACAGTACTCAAGGTGCAGTCTTAGTCTTACCATGGAGCGATACAGAGACATTATGACATTCTCCGTTTTACTTACCATTCTCTTCTTAATAATTCCTAACATTCTATTTGCTTTTTTGACCACTGTAGCACACTAATCCGATGATTTCAATGTATTGTCCACTATGACGCCCAGATCATTTTCCTGGGTGTTAATGCCTAATATTGAACCTAACCTCATGTAACTACAAAGTACGTGACTTTTCCTTATGTGCATCACTTTGCACTTGTTTACACTAAATTTCATCTGCCATTTGGATGCCCAGTTCCGCAATTTATTACAATCTGCTTGTGATTTAACAACTATAAATATTTTTGTTTCATCTGCAAATTTGATCATCTGACTCATCATTCCCCTTTCCAGATCATTTGGAAATATATTGAAAAGCACTGGTCCGAGTACAGATTCCTGAGGAACTCCTCTGTTTACCTTTCTCCACTGAGAAAACTGACCATTTGGCTGACATGCTGAAACTGAATATGGAGACAGGTCCAAAATAACTGATGGGACCCCTGTGAATTTGCAATTAATGAAGATTTCACCCGCAGCAGCACCATAGTGAAGTACGCCGGGCGATATGAGACAGCTTTAAATATCCTTGAAGCAGCGGACCGCGAAACGCGCATGTCGGACCTCTGACTCCGGCTAAGCAAAAAACAGGGAAGTAATCCTCTGAGTTTTAAAAAAATAGAAAAAATATAAAAATGTCAAAAAAGTTTAAAAACACTTCTGAATGAGCAGTGGACTATTGGACCAATGATTAAAAATGATCCACACAGGTGCAAAAACACAAGTATTGACTTGCAGCACCGTGGATGTTATGAATGTCCCTAATCTATAAATGTGATATACATGCACGGTATTATAGTTTAAACATTGACAACACTTTAAATATAAATATTGTGATACAACGTTTTTCCTGAAGACTTCAATTACCCCAATATTGACTGGATAAATGTATCATCGGTACATGCTAGACATATAAAGTTCCTAGATGGAATAAATGACATTTTTATAAGAAATTGCCATGCTGGGTCAGACCAAGGGTCCATCAAGCCCAGCATCCTGTTTCCAACAGAGGCCAAAACCAGGCCACAAGAACCTGGCAATTACCCAAACACTAAGAAGAACCCATGCTACTGATGCAATTAGTAGCAGTGGCTATTCCCTAGGTATAATTGATTAATAGCCATTAATGGACTTCTCCTCCAAGAACTTATCCAAACCTTTTTTGAACCCAGCTACACTAACTGCACTAACCACATCCTCTGGCAACAAATTCCAGAGCTTTATTATGCGTTGAGTAAAAAAGAATTTTCTCTGATTAGTCTTAAATGAGCTATTTGCTAATTTCATGGAATGCCCCCTCGTCTTCTATTATTCAAAAGTGTAAATAACCGAGTCATGGAGCAATTGGTTCAGGAACCAATTGGTTCAGGAACCAATTGCTCCATAACCGAGTTATGGAGAAATTGGTTCAGGAACCGACAAGAGAGGGAGCAATTTTAGATCTAATTCTCAGTGGAGCACAGGATTTGGTGAGAGAGATAAAGGTGGTGGGGCCATTTGGCAATAGTGATCATAATATGATCAAATTTGAATTAATGACTGGAAGGGAGACAGTAAGCAAATCCACGGCTCTCGGTGCTAAACTTTCAAAAGGGAAACTTTGATAAAATGAGAAAAAGTGTTAGACAAAAACTGAAAGGAGCAGCTACAAAGGTAAAAAGAGTGCAAGAGGCATGATCATTGTTAAAAAATACCATCCTAGAAGCACAGTCCAGATGTATTCCACCATTAAAAAAAGTGGAAAGAAGGAAAAACGATTACCGGCATGGTTAAAAGGGGAGGTGAAAAAAAGCTATTTTAGCCAAAAGATTTTCATTCAAAAATTGGAAGAAAGATCCAACAGAAGAAAATAGGATAATGCATAAGCATTGGCAAGTTAAATGTAAGACATTGATAAGACAGGCTAAGAGAGAATTTGAAAAGAAGTTGGTTGTAGAAGCAAAAACTCACATTAAAACCTTTTCAAATATATCCGAAGCAGAAAGCCTGTGAGGGAGTCAGTTGGACCGTTAGATGGTCAAGGGGTTAAAGGGGCACTTAGAGAAGATAAGGCCATCGTGGAAAGATTAAATGATTTCTTTGCTTCAGTGTTTACTGACGAGGATGTTGGGGAAGTACCCATACTGGAGAAGGTTTTCATGGGAAATGATTCAGATGGACTGAACCAAATCATGGGGAACCTAGAAGATGTGGTAGGCCTGATTGACAAACTGAAGAGTAGTAAATCACCTGACTGGATGGTATACACCCCAGAGTTCTGAAGGAACTAAAAAATGAAATTTCAGACCTATTAGTAAAAATTTGTAACCTATCATTAAAATCATCCATTGTACCTGAAGACTGGAGAACATAAGAACATAAGAACTTAAGAAAATGCCATACTGGGTCAGACCAAGGGTCCATCAAGCCCAGCATCCTGTTTACAACAGTGGAAAATCCAGGCCATAAGAACCTGGCAAGTACCCAAAAATTAAGTAAATTCCATGTTACCATTGCTAATGGCAGTGGCTATTCTCTAATTGAACTTAATAGCAGGTAATGGACTTCTCCAAGAACTTATCCAATCCTTTTTTAAACACAGCTATACTAACTGCACTAACCACATCCTCTGGCAACAAATTCCAGAGTTTAATTGTGCGTTGAGCTAAAAAAGAACTTTCTCCGATTAGTTTTAAATGTCCCCCATGCTAACTTCATGGAGTGCCCCCTAGTCTTTCTACTATCCGAAAGAGTAAATAACCGATTCACATCTACCTGTTCTAGACCTCTCATGAATTTAAACATCTCTATCATATCCCCCCTCAGCCGTCTCTTCTGCAAACTGAAAAGTCCTAACCTCTTTAGTCTTTCCTCATAGGGGAGCAGTTCCATTCCCCTTATCATTTTGGTAGCCCTTCTCTGTACCTTCTCCATCGCAATTATATCTTTTTTGAGATGTGGCGACCAGAATTGTACACAGTATTCAAGGTGCGGTCAGAAGCATTATGATATTTTCCGTTTTATTCACCATTCCCTTTCTAATAGCTCAAACTAGCTATTGTTAAACCCATCCTCAAGAAACCAAAACTTGATCCGTCCGACCTATCCAACTAGCGCCCCATCTCCAACCTTCCGTTTGTCACGAAAATCCTAGAAAAAACTGTAAACACGGAACTCTCAAACTACTTAGACCAACACCAAATACTCTACCCATCACAACACGGCTTCAGAAAACGTTTCAGCACTGAAACGCTTCTTCTTTCCCTCACTGACTTTGTCATCAAAGGCTTTGACAAAGGTCATACTTTCATCCTAGCCCTGTTAGACATATCAGCAGCCTTCGATACTATCAACCATTCTATCCTACTCGATAGGCTAGCTGACATAGGCATTGCCGGGACCCCACTTCACTGGTTCAAATCCTACATTAGTGATAGACACTTCAAGGTAAAAATCGAAAACCATGAATCCAAACCAATCGACATCACAAGGGGCGTACCACAAGGCTCCTCACTATCATCCACCCTCTTTAACATATACCTCCTCCCCCTTTGCCAGCTTCTCTCTACTCTCAATCTCCCACACTTCGTATACGCAGACGATGTACAAGTCCTAATACCCATAACCGATTCCATATCAAATGCCCTAAAAAGATGGGACACTGCACTTTCTTCCATCGACCAACTCCTTACTCAACTTAACCTAGCTCTGAACCCCAAAAAAACTGAACTTATGATCATCTCTCCTCAAGCCATCAACCCCCTACCCACCCTCTCAGCCAATTCTCCCCCTGCCCCTACTTTCTCCCAAACCGTAAGAGACCTAGGTGTCACACTAGATCCACAATTCAACCTTCAGAAATTTATTACCTCCACCATTAAAGACTGTTTTTTCAAACTACACACCCTCAAAAAACTTAAACCCATCCTGCATTACAACGATTTTAGAACCGCCCTACAAGCCCTCATACTATTCAAAATAGATTACGCTAACGTTTTACTCCTAGGTCTTCCGAAGAACAGCCCTGCTCCCCTTCAGCTTCTCCAAAACGCTGCAGCACGCATTTTAACTGGCTCCCGTAGAAACGAACACATAACACCAGTTCTTAAACAACTTCACTGGCTCCCTATTACCGCCAGAATTCAGTTTAAAACTCTCACCCTTATACATAAAGCCATCCACAATCCCGACATGCTCTGATTCCCAGACAGCCTTCACATCCGTCCCTCTTCCAGACCTACTAGAATACCCTACACAGCAAATATTTACACTCCATCGCCCAAACAATTTCACCTATCCTCCACCAAGCAACGTGCTATATCCCTAGCTGGACCCTCACTATGGAACTCCATTCCCACCCAACTACGCCTTGAGACATGCCCCAGAAAATTCAGACAAAACCTCAAGACCTGGCTCTTCACCCGAGCCTACACGTGAACATCCCAACCATTCTCCCTCTTCCACCCCCTTCCCCCCACCAACCCTCCTCTCCTCTCCTCACACCATCTCCCCGCCCCCTAAGCACACCCCTGTTCCCCCCTCCTCCCCTCGCCCACCAAGTATTCAACCGCTCCTCCTTCCTCATAACGCCCCCCCAGATGCTTTCTGTAAATAATTCACCTGTACATAATGTCCTCATTGTATATATCTATCCATATTATATCGCTTGTTAATTTGTACAGTTTACCTTTGTTTTCTTCCCCCCACCTTCCCTGATACCCAGTTCGCCTATCAGTTCATTGTAAAGCCCAGTTGGCTACCTTATGTTACATGGAAACCGATGTGATGTTCCCCGAACGAATGTCGGTATACAAAAATTGCAAATAAATAAAATAAATAAATAAATAAATAAACGCACTGCGATGATGAAATGCGTATCACAATGAAGCACCGCTGCTTGCAGTAACGCATTGCTGCATGCGTAATGCAACGCTGTGTGCAATATTTATCTGTGTGATGCGGCAGGCTGTCCATTTGAATAAACACGCCCCTTTTGTTTATCGCATGCATTATTCATGCAGTAAACATAGCATTTTGATTAATCTAGGCTCAAGTGGCCAGTATAGTTTTCAATGCAATTAGACCTGCTTTATCGAGAAATAATCACTGCTTGGAATTTAACAAAGGCATAAGACCTTCATAGGTGCCAAAGAACCAAACTTTTGGGTCACTCTTAAAAGACACTCCAAAAAGCTTAGAACAGAATTTTTCAACCTCCTTCCAAAAGATTTGTACTTTCGGAATCCCCAAAAGCTATGAATGTAATCACTTAACTCTGCACCACTCTTAAGACATACAGTAGAAGAGTTCTTGAAGCAGTGTTGATATTCTTGTGAAGACAATTGAAACCCAGTTTATCGAATCCACTTTGAATGTACTTCTGGAAAATCCCCCTGAACAGATACGTTATTTAATTTCCTGTTAAACTTAGCACATGATGGCCATCCCTTCTTTCCACCTATAAAAATTCCTTTCAATTTGTCACTAGTGCTCATTTCCGGATTAACTTTAAGAAGTTCTGTGAATAATGTCTCAGTTGTAAATAAGCAAAAATAATCCTTGTGTGAGAGGGAGTATTGGGTTTGTAATTCTTGAAAACTATGTATAGAATCTGAATCTTCAATAACGATTAGTTGTATGCTCTTATGCCCTTTCTTGTACCAATCCTTGAATATTAGGTTTTCTACCCATGGGGAAAATTGTGGATTCCCACAAATAAATAACAAAGACGAGATCCTCCCAGCTTGATTGGTCATCTTGTTTAATAAGGTCCAGGCTTTTCTACTTGAAGACACCACTAACTGGGACCAAATCTCCATCGGCACCTCTTTTTCCTTTATCTGTATTACCATGCATCCTCCCAATAATAATAATGTATCTTCCTTCAGGGTCTCTAATCTCATTATCCACCTGGAAGGTGCAGATGTTTCTTTGTCATCTGTTGAAGAAGGGAGTTTGTTTTTTCCACTCTGCCTTAATTCTGGAGTGAAGCTTTTCTTTTCCCATCACAGGAGAAACTCGGATGTTAGGACACCTGTTCAGAGGTTGATCTGGATAGAGATTGTAGTGCTTGGAGTTGCCATCCTGTTTTTTCTTTTTGAGGATTTTGGCCTTCTTGTTGGAACTTTATTCTTCAGTTGCAGTAAAACTATTTTTGTTGAACACCATTCCAAGCCTATGCCTGCTATTTTACACCTCAAGAACCAACCTGCAGACCTGAGAGATCTGCCTACATGAGTACCAGTGAGAAAGAGACCATTTGGTAGTGAGAGACCATACGAAGTACCTAACCCCAGGAGCTTAGGGCCCCGGAGGCTTGTCTTTCTCTCTGCCATCGAATCCCGGCCCCCTTGGTGGCTTACTCTAATGTGTGGGCAGTGCGAGAAAAAGATAAGAGCAATTAGTGAGACTGTGGCCCCAGGGACTTCTGCTGTGACCCCTATATTAAGGACCTTAAAACCAAGAGGGGTGTTACATGTACATCAGGATACATCCAAAGTTTTTTACCATAAAATAGAGCCTAAGATTTACAGAACAAATTTCAAGACCATATTTAAATCCTGTTTAAAAAAAACTTGGCAAGGAGAGTACCTCTCTCCTGTCTAGCAGTCTCTGAACTGTTCAAAACATTGGAAATATCCAAATCTTGAACATGAGAATGGAAGTTTGATGCCACAGGGGAATCAATAATTCCCTGAGTCTTGATCCAGGTGGTAAGAAGTATATTTCATTCAAAGGTTGAAATTTGCCTCGGAGATTCCCAAAATTTTCAAACAATATTTCTTGAATAAATCCTGAGGGCAAAGAAAGGAAGTCTTGGGAAAATTTAGAAATCTCAAACTCTGATGTCTAGTAAAAGTTTTCCAGCTACTCAGTTGTCCTATGTGCCATATTTTTATCTTGAACCAAAGTCAGGTTTAACTGCTGAATTGTCTGGACCTCTGAGGATATAGCTTCCAGCTTTCCTTTCAAAGCTGTAATATCTTCCATTTGAGATTTACACATTTCGGCAACTTCTTTAACTAAAAAACCAATATCTGAAGCACGCTTGGAGATTGCAGTACCCACCCTTGTGAGCTTAGACCAAATATTATCCCAAGAAACCTAAGCAGCAGTAATGGTCTACTCAATAACTGAATGTTCTCCCAGCTGGAACCTTCAGAGACAATGGAATATGGCAAACCTACACCCTGTTCACTTCAGCTGCTGTGGCTCCTTCCTCCTACAGTTCTACCATCCGGGTCCTGCTCCCCTTTTTTCAGGTCCTATGACGTCAGAAACAGTTGATTGACCGGCAAGCAAGGACCCCCAGCACTGCAGACTGCCTCAGAGGAAGATGTTTGGGGGGGGGGGGGGTGTGACAGCGTGACATCAAGACCCTGGGATTCTGGGTCTCCCTGCATCCGGGCTCCAACAGGCACATCCCCCTGCACCGTCTCTGGATCTCAACTCACCATGAAACCCAGCATTTGCTGATCAGGTAAGAGGGTGGTCGATTCAGAGGGGAAGGTTAGCAGACAACCCTTATGCTTAAGAGGTATGTTATCCAAAAGAAACATGAGCCATTATGCCACCATCTTGACTCCTCTATCCCCCTTTTTCCTGAGGCATAAGCTTTTAAGGACACTTTATCAGATGCATTAAGCATAGAGGAGGAGGTGGGGAGAAATGAGGGAAGGATGCTCTATATATATTATATTCTTTCTGACCTTCTACTCCTTCAAAATGAACAATCTTCAAACAAATCACTGGAACAGGCTTTAGGGGAAAATCAATGAATGCCTTCTCCAATCTCAGCCCTGAAGAGCGGCTCAAATGTGGAGTAACAATAAAGGAGTATTGTGCTACAACTGCCCTCCTTCCAAAGTTTCCCAGCAAAGTATGCTACACGCCAAGTTGCTCAAGATGGTAGCACCAGATATGTACCATCACTCGGTCTTCCAGTTCTCTGAATCCAATTGGAAAATACCATGAAGATCCTTTCCAACAAAAGGACCTACAAATCTAGCTTACAGGTAAAGCTCTGCAGCTATTGCAGTTGAAGCAATGAGAGAGAGTCTCGCATGAGACAAACTGAATTAGCTCTTCACTATCCAAATAGTTTCACAGGAAGAGCCTGGAAACACTCTTTACTCCTGTCCAACCTAGAGGCATACTTCCTTTTTAAGGAAGCTCCATATTCCTCCTAAATCTGGAGGTGAAACAAAAATACTAAATCCCTCTAGTGGTTCTGGCAGATGCATGCCAAAAAGTTCCCACATTACAGGGATGCAGGGAACTGGCTGGTACCATCTCTGAGTTAGAGCATGGATCTGTGCAAATTTAGTAGATAACCATACCACAGGCACCATATATGACAATTTTGTTTTGCATTTTATGAATCACATTATTACATTTTATGATGATAATTCTCAACAATTGATGAGAATTATCTGTAGACCAAGTGCACTAAAGAGTTTTTCCCAATAATGAACTGATTTGCTAAAGGTTTTATCTGTTGGGTTGTTTTTGTTTTTGTTTTGTTTTTGTTTACTTTTTATAAGATTTCATTTTCAACACTTTATCAAGTGTCATTTTCAACACAAGAACAAGCATAAAGATTACAAAGCCTCAATAATTAAGGAAACAAAATATGAAGAAATTGTATAGTATAACCAGCATGCTCTACAGAGACCACAATCTTAAAAGGAGGCCCAAGCACATTTTGAGGAAAACCAAACAAGAAACACAATGAAAAAAACTTTAATGAGAGAATTAAAGCAGGATTACAAATGTACAATAAACTCCCATAGATCATATCAGGGTTCCTGTGATTTCCTGGCATCAAGAAATACACAAAGTTCTGTTGGCTCAAAAAACACATATTTCATACTATTTAAATGTAGAATACATTCACAAGAAAACATTATAAACACTGCACCAAGATCTAATGCCTCCTGGCGTAGTGCAAGAAACTTTTTCCTATGAGCTTGGGTACTTTGGAAACATCTGGAAAGAGCCACACCTTATAGCCATAAAATAAAGCAGCTCTATTATGAAAGAAATATTTCATAACGCAATCTTTATCTTGGAAAAAACCCAAAGGAAACCAAAAGCATTCCCCTTTGTTAAATCTCAACAGAACTAGAACTTTCCAAAATATCAGTAAAATTCAAATTGTTGGCAGAAGGCGAAACTGCATCTTGAAATCCTCTGGGAGAAAGAAAATGTTACTAATTGTTGGAATAGCCTCAGATGAAATACCCAGTACTTGCGTCAAGTATTCTTTGAAAATCTCAATTGGAACAACCAAGGAAACCTTAAGAAAATTAATCACATGGATATCCAAGTATTGCAAATAGTTTTCCAAGTTCTCAACTTTACGTAAAATCGCCAAATTATTAGAGAGAATGTCAGACTGCACCTCAGAGACTTGCTTAATTCATTGTTCAAAATGTTCCAGTTTTGCTGACTGGGATCACTCCCTGCACTGGATTTTGTTATGTTTATCCATTGTTACAAGCACCAAAGAGGAAATTACCTTTTCCACAGATGTCAGGGCATCCCATAAGGAATCCATCATGAATATATTTGTTTTGACCAGAGATCTTACCAGCAAATTGGTTAGAGGAGAAGGGCACAACAAGACTTTCATGTTAGTACTGTTCTCTATAACCTGTGGAAGATCCTCAAACGGGGAACCCCCTCACACCTGGACCAGAGCTTCCCCCATGGCCATCTGCCATTCCGATTTGCACTCCACAGGCTTCAGTACCTCTCCCCCAGCCTGAACTGCTGCAATCGTATCCACTGATGTCATCAGAGGCAGCTGAGATCTGCCAGCAAGTTCGGTGAAGCAAGGAGGGCTTGGGGTTATCGCTGTGCTAAGACTGACAGAGATCTCATGCTCTAGCTGTGGGCTACCTCCACTTCTCACAGCCAAGGAAGATTCACCAGCGAAAGACCCACAAATTATGCCAGGTAACAGTCAATTGTAGGCTGTAGCACAGGACTACAACTCCCAAGGAGCCTGGGGGTGCTCCTCTGAGTTTCCCTTTACGCTTACCCATGATGGGGCATACACATTTGAATATAGGAAACAAGACTCTATGCGGCCCAGAAGCATGACATGGCCCGTTCTCACTTCATGTTGCCACCTTGGCTTCCCGTTCTATGTCTGTAGAAAAGGATGTTGATGAATCAGGTAGTTGGAGTAAACTTTTAGTTTTAGTTGGGATTACATGTAAGGAGTTATATGTGTAGATTGGTTGAATCTGCATAAGTGGATTTTCAGTTGCCTGGAAGTCCATGGATATTTTCACAGTGCATGTACTTTGCAGTCACAATATATATAGGAATTCTGAGGGGGCATGGTTGAAAACGATGTGCATGCATGTAATTTTCAATAATGAATGCACATAGTAGGCATGCCCATGAGGCTGCTAGATTGGTCAGCTTTTGGTTTAGATTTCTGAGGAGGAGTCCTGGTGTTTCTGGGTTTTGTCTTTTTCAGAACTCACAGTTTGGGGTCCCCTGGAAAGATGAGAGACTTATCACATTCTAACATACCACTTCTCTGGTTGGGTTGTCTCCAGTTTTTTGGGGGTTTCCCAAGGATTTTGGTATTTGTTGGCCCTTCTTGTGAGATCTCTGGTCCCTGGCTTGGGAAAGAATAATTGTTTCCCTGGAAGGGCCAGGGGTAAAGAAGACCCGTTGTCTTCATGTCACAATCTGTGGATGGTAGCAGATTAGTGACTCACTGCAAGGGAATCCCTAAATAGTTTTTTTTTGTAAAAGACTTTGTTTTTCCTTGTATTTGAGGGGAATACTTTCCTGCCACCCTAACTGCTCAGTAGGGGGGAAGGTAAGAACTGAGGTTTCCCCTGCTTCATGGATCTTTTGGGGTAAAATCCTAAAAGTACCATCTAAAGAAGAGAATCAGGAGTAAGAACTTTAGAGTCTGGAGACCCCACCAGAGGATCTACCATGGGAAAGAAAAGAAGAATGAATTTGTAGAAACTGAGGACATCTGCGCTTAAGGTATTGTGGGGAAAAAGATTCCACTAACCGTAGGATACCCCTGCCCATCTGGGATACTACTCATCAGTCCAAGCCTTGGAGGGTGAGACTATCTTGGATCCCAGTGCTGAGGGATATAATCATGGAGTCAAAGAGAAACTGGTCGTAGAGGCATAGTGGGCATGGATGTAACCATAGGTAAAAGTATATGGTGCCATCTGATTAATCTGGAATATTTGCAGTAAATTTGATTTGTAACACCGAGCCACAGAGTCCTGCCTTTTATTCTGTATTTACACTTAAGTAACCAAAGGTATGCCCACAGAAGAGGTTATCATACCTACGCCTTGGATGTTGGAGTTTCAGCCTCTCCCATCAGAGAATCTATTGTGGTGCTCATAAAGGCTGAGGGACTATGTGAGGACATAGCCCTGGTGGCCCCTGCAGATTTTGTCCAAAACCCCGAAGCAGAGGTTAGGTTTAAATCAAATCTTTTCTAGTAAGAGGATCTTATTTAAACTGAAGAATCAGACTTTTTGTTAAATGAGACACTTAAGACCTTTTTTTAAGAAAAAGTCTGATTTTTCAGTTTAAATAAGAGCCTCTTTTTAGAAAAGGTTGGATTTAAAAATTGTAATGTTTACTATGGACTCGTTTTCCTATTAGGTTCATTAGTAATATTGATTTGCCCTCTGTTCTCAGTATTGGTTAATATAAAGACATATAATTTAAAGCTAAAATGTGAAGTTCTGCAGCTTCCTACTAGCAGTTTATTCTCCAAACACCAGAACGAGACTTTTGGACCAGTGTTATGCTCTCAGCATTTTAGAATCTAGTAAAGAAATTGCCTTACAGTCGTGCAGAAATTATTTGGGTTTTTGTGCCATTCTTCCTCTAATGGTAGCTAACAAACTCATGGTGGAGAACAGGAGAACCATGCAGAATTTTATAAATAAATAAAATAGCATTTTACATTTTATTTCTGCTGGCTGGGTGCTCTTTGGGTCCCTTTTATGGCTTTGTTTTTTTAAGTGTATTTAAAAATTGACTACAGCAGAATTGTTGGTTCATTGCTTGCTACAACAGGGATTTACTTCCTTTGAAATATATTGTAAAAAATGGAGAAGCGTCCAGAAACAGAGAAGTTCTCCATATCGGTGCTAATTATAGGAGGATACCACTGTTTTATTTTTGCCTCAGAGCGCTATCAAGCTGGGAAATGGTACTATCAGGCAATTTTAGCCCTTTGAATAAATGGATAAATGGTCATTAATTCAGAGAAGAAAATGAATATCAAATAATGCTTGGATGGAAAATCAAAAGTCTATGTGCCCTCCTCTTTAATTTATTCAGACATTAAACCACATGGTTAATTTATAACTGGAGATTATATTTACTGTGTTGAGAAAGAATGCTTCTACACCTGTAATTCAGCTGCTCTTCTAGGTGTTACTATTTTTCAGTTAAATGCTATAAACTTTTCTGTCCATTGGGAGAGAACATTTTCCTTTTCAAAGCTCTTTTTTCAGTCTTTTAGTGAACCCAAGGCATATTTTACTGTATGGGGGTCATAAATCCATTTTGCTGGAGATTTGTGCCACAGCAAACTCAGACACTGGTCTGTGATATTTGCTTACTAGCTGGAATAAGTGACATGAATATCTCGTTTTCTGTGTTCATGGTGCTTCAGGTTCTTCTGTAAGGTTTTACGGATCATAGTTTTCTCCTTGCAATGTTGCTTCACGCTTTAGATGACACCTGACTTCATAGATTTTGAAATGCGCACATGTTATGGGTGTGGAACCAAAACAATTTAAGGCAAGCCTAAAAATGTGAGTAATCAAGCTGGCAATCTCATAGAAAAAAGTGTACATTCCTCTTGTTCATGCAATTTATGTAGGTAAAAAGTGGTCAATAATCAAAGCTGGCCATTTAAGTAAATTAGGGGGTCATTCTCTAAAGGGATCGCACACGAAAAAGGACTTTTCACACGCGACGGGGCGGCACTGGGGCGGATGCCGTGAAGACATCGCTGACGGCGAACGGAAAGGACCCTTATTGCCGCCAGTTTTGCGCCAAATAACTATACCTTTTATGGTGTAGTTAGTCGGAGCGAAAGCCGGCAGCCAGAGCTAGGCCTGCTCTATGCTCATCTAACTTATGGGCCGATACAGTAAAAAACGCAGGAGAGCGGGCGAGTGCCCGCTCTCCTGGCGCGCGCACAGGACACTCTTCTTTCCCGGTGCCGGAAGAAATTAGCGCTGATCTTTGGGTCGGCACTAATTTCTGAAAGTAAAATGTGCGGCTTGGATGCACATTTTTCTTTCTGAATCTCGCGCGCATACCTAATAGGGCCCTCAACATGCATTTGCATGTTGAGGGCGCTATTAGGTGCCGCGGGTTGGACGCGTGTTTTCCTCCCCTTACTGAATAAGGGGTAAGGGAAAACACGCGTCCAAGAGCAGGCTAACAGTGTGCTCCGTCGGAGCGAACTGTACTGTATCGGCCTGTTAGTGGGTCATTTATCAAAGTGCTAAATGTTGTTTTTGCATGCAAATGGTGTTTTTGCATCCAAAAGCACCATTGCATTTGGTGCGGGGGAAAGAGAAAGAGAGAGAGAGAGAACCTAGCCCTAATCACCTGATGCTAGATAGGTATTTATATCTCTATGGGAGGCCCACCTAGTAAATCGAGGTGAGGTTTAGGTATTAGGGTTAGGGGCCACTTTGACATTCAAAGTGAGACGTACGAACAGAACAGTGCTCTCTTGTGAAGATTTAATGACCTTCAGAGTGAAGAAACTCACCCAAAGATGAGATTTGTGCAATGTTGTCTCAACCTAGCTTGATGGACTCTCTACCTAGGTAACATCAAGCTAGTTTGAGAGAACATTGCACAAATCTCATCTTTGGGTGAGTTTCCTCACTCTGAAGGTCATTAAATCTTCACAAGAGAGCACTGTTCAATTCGTATGTCTCACTTTGAATGTCAAAGTGGCCCCTAACCCCTACACTAATACATAAACCTCACCTCGAGTTACTAGGTGGGCCTCCCATAGAGATATAAATACCTATGTAGCATCATGGCATGTCTGTCTCTCTCTCTCTATTGAAGTTATTGCAATTTGTATTAAGATAGCACTTTCTGTGCAAATTGTGATAAACTGTCTATTACCATAAAACACACCCCTTTTCCTATCGCATGCAATATTTAGTGCATTTTGATAAATCCAGGCCTTAGCCACATGTCTAAGACCGAATATTGGTAGTTAATCCAATAATTTGTATGGCTAACTTGCTCTGCCCTGATCCACCCACTACGCGATCACAAGTTTTGCAGCTAACATTTTAGCCTAAGTGACTTATGTGTCTATGTGGTGGCTGCTGAACATAGATGCAAATTCAGCAGCCTTTACTTAACTGCATGAGCAATACTTATGTGGCTAAATAGCATTGAACACACTTTGAATATTGACCTCAAAGTGTTTTTACCTGTATTAATTGGCTATCTGAAAATTTCACCCCCCCCAGCGTGCATGGATCAAAACATGGAGTTTTAACCACATGGAGGGGAGGTGCTCGCAGAGCTTGTTTAGGATGTGAGAGGGAAAATACACATACAGATAGCATTTTCAAGTCTTCATGTGCACTTTTCCAGCAAAATACTGCCCACAGAACATGCAACTGCAGGAGACCATGAGTACTTTGTATTTGCAGTCATTTTCAAATTAAAAGTATGCATGGACTTTTGATTTAATAATTGGTACAAAGCTCCTGGGTGGAAAGTACACATGGTCCTTGTCTTAATGTAGCTAGTTAACACATTGCCCTCTCTGTGATCAGTTAAAGTTTCTTAACAAGTAACTAGCAACAAGTAAAGCATGGGAGGCACAACTATAGAAAAACATCAACAGCAAAATCAGCTTTTTAGTGGTTTTAAAATGTCTCTCTATATTTTAAACTACTTGAAACTTTGAGCAACAACAATAAAGCAGGTATCATTAAATCTTACAACCAGTGGATTCAATTACATTTTAAGTTTTGAAAGTATAAAACATTCCATACATCCAAAATTTGGAAGTACATATAGTCATCATTTGCAAGTGAATTTTTTCCACATTAATGAATTTTGAGATTTCTATACATAGTTTTCCAGATTAACAAAAGCCTTATTTACAATGTGTGCTTAACTAATTTAAATGTTTACATTGTTTAATTCCATTAGCTAAATTCTAGTTCATTTTCTATTTTGCTCCCAAAGCATTCCTTTACATGCTGTTCTATAGCTGATCACTCGTAGTTCTGATTTCTCTAAGAAAACCATAGTTGATGTCCCAGAGGTAGCACTATGTATTGCCATACAGGAGACTTGTCTGGGTCAACAGGAGCTGGGTCAAGTCTTTGACCCAGCTCCTGTTCACTGGGTCAGAAGGAGTTGAGAGTGATGTAGAGGAAGTGATCATGGGCCTTAATGGCAAGTAAGTCCCAGTCATTGCACAACAGAAAGATGTAATGTCCAAATCCAGAGAAGAGCTACTCTCAGGGTTAGTTACCAATGGAACTCTAACCAGGGGCTACTTGGTTCCTTGATCAGTGAGCCAGTCAGCAACATAGGAAAGCCCATTTTCCTGTGAAACATGAGCCAGATAGAGCAAGGAACCATGATCCTGAGGGAGTAGACTGATTCTGAGAAGAGCAAGCTGGGAAGAAGGAAGTGTGCCGAACAACTTTAATGCTGCCTGCCATTCTCATGGAACTTCATCACGTGACTCCTGTTGCCTGTGGCCGTTGGATTTCTGGTCCTTAGCAACCCCAGAATATCTGTTTCTTGTCAGTCCGGCACCCCTGCCATGGCAATTCCAGTGTGTCTATCTCCAGAAACACCCACATCCCATGCATTTGCAGGATTCCAACAGTCACCTACACTCAGAATGATACCCAGGAATCCTGACCACTGTGTGATTCAACTAAGAGACTGAGCTTTCCTTGTTAAACTTGAGGCTTTGAACTCACCTCTCAAGGTAAGCCTAGATAGGAATGAAACAGTTGGCTTCTGGCATTTTCACTGTGAATGTTGCGCTAGAGAGGGCACAGGTTGGGCTCCATATGGAGTAAAATACTCTGGTGGCCAAGTATGAAGGCCCATGACATCTCAGCCTTAGACTCCACATCTCTCCACCCCTACCTTTCTTGTATATGGAAGTGAGCTAGGTTGGGGCAGGTTCTGACTGAGGTATAGGAAAAGGCAAACCAAGCTTGTAAGAATGAAAATATTCTCTTATTAATGGATGTCAAACAAACTGGCAGCTAGAAATGTTGTTAGGAGGCACACCTGTAGATAGATGCAGCACAGATCCCTGAAAGTACAGTAGCTAGTATAATAAATGTTTCTCTGCTGAAGATAGTATGGTCATTGTTAGAAACTGCAAGGTGTGTGGTGTATTTTCCTCTGTTCCATGGCTTTTAGCTTATATTTTCTCAAACCACTGCTTTAATATTCTCTTTTCCATAGTACAAATTTTATTTAATACTAGCTGTACTCGGCCACGCATTGCTGTGGCTCAGTCTGGTTAAATGGAAAAGAAAAAAAAGAGAAAGCGCACGTTTCTAATATGTTTAATTTCACAATGCTTGTGTTGCGATCCCCCCTGCTGCTGCGCTGCAGGAGGTCTCTTACCTTCCTCCAGAGGCCGCTCTGAAGCCAGGGCCTCGCCTGCGCATCATCCAGGACTTGCTCCAGGGCCTGAGAGGCCTAGCTGCTCCTGAGGCATGCCTGTGGCTTGCAAGCCTCAGCGTTTGGACTTCCTGCTTCCAGCCACGCCCGTTTCTCTAGGGGCTGGCCCGCAGCTCTCTACCCTAGTTATAGGACCAGCGGTGGGCGGTCCTGGCAAGCTCCTCCTAGGGAGTTGCCTTCTACCTCCAGTATTTAAGGACTTTCTGTTCACTGTGTCTTTGCCTTTGGATTGGGTTACACAGTTGCCTGTGGCCTCTCCTGATCCAGGTCCTCTGTGACACCGATGCCTGCTTGTCGTCAGCCTGCCTTGACTCCGGTCCGTGACTCTGACTCCTGCTTCTCTTCAGCCTGCCTTGACTCCGGTCCGTGACTCCGACTCCTGCTTGTCTTCAGCCTGCCTTGACTCTGGTCCGTGACTCCGACTCCTGCTTGTCTTCAGCCTGCCTTGACTCCGGTCCGTGACTCCGACTCCTGCTTGTCTTCAGCCTGCCTTGACTCCGGTCCGTGACTCCGACTCCTGCTTGTCTTCAGCCTGCCTTGACTCCGGTCCGTGACTCCGTCTCCTGCTTGTCTTCAGCCTGCCTTGACTCCGGTCCGTGACTCTGACTCCTGCTTGTCTTCGGCCTTCGGATTGTGCATTACAGTTGTCTGTAACCTTGCCGATTCAGGTCCTCCATGTTTCCTGATGTCTGCCTTGATGTGTTTCCTGATGTCTGCTCCTGTTTCTGCCAGCCGAGGGGGCTTCGGATGTGAGTATCCCAGCATCGGAGTTCCTGTTCGCCTGGGTCTTCCCTGCACCCTCCTTCTCAGCGTGGTCCACGACCAGCCTTCCTGGGCTGAGTAGGGCCCGTCTGGGACAGGGTAGTCCGCGACTCAGTCCCACGGGCGGGCTGAGTAGGGCGCCCTGATGGACAGTGCAATGTTCCCGTCCAGCCTTGTCTTCAGTGTCTGCTTCAGCCCTTGTCCGGATGTCTACCTGTCTCTGCCTTGACCTGGTTCCTGAGCCTTCTGTCCTGTTGGGCCCTGGAGTGGCCAACAGGAGGGATTCGTCCCACAGGCTCTTGAGCTTCTGCCAGCCGAGGGGGCTTCGGATGTGAGTATCCCAGCATCGGAGTTCCTGCTCGCCTGGACCTTTCCTGTGTCTCGCTTCAGCCCTTGTCCTGATGTCTCCGTCTTGCTTCAGCCTGCTTCTGCCCCGTTTGATGTCTTCTGTTTAAGGACTCTGTCTGCCCTCGCCTCTGTCCGGCCTGCTGCCCATTGCCGTTCCCTGCGGCAGGTCCGAAAGGGCCGGGAACAGTCGGAGGACCGTTCATTAGTCAACTTCCCCGTGTTGGCTACCATGGGCATGCAGGTCCGGCTGAGGGTCGGACTCCCTGCTTCTGTTCTTGCCTGCCTGGCTCACCATGCCTGCTCAGCTCACCTCCCACGGTGTGGCCTTGGGCTCCTCCTGGGGTCCTGCCGTGGCCCAAGGGCTCACCACCCGCCCGAGACGACCGCGCGCGCTCGTAACAGCTTGTGGGTATACAATATTTTTTGTTGTTCCATTGTCTGTGCAGATATAGAGATTGTCTGGTTTGCCGACTCTAGAACACGCAACATATAATTGTCCATGTGAGAAGCAATCCGTGTCTAGTTGTAAACCGCATAATTCTAGAAATGAAAAAGAATGAAAAAAGAAAAAAATAAACTATACTCAGTAAATGTTAGGTATGGTAAACGACACAGCTCAATTCCAACGCAATGTCACACGAAATAATTAAATCAAAATGAAAATAAATCGAAATCTATGAAAATTCAATTTAACAATGCAATCGGAAACATTAAAATGGAATTGTAAAATATTTAGTACAAGCCGTTAAGCCCGTTAAAACGGGCGAGATTTTTGTCCCCTCTCCTCCTACGTCTTTGCTCTGCTCCGCTCCTCTCCCCACTCCCCAGCACCATGAAGGGCCAGAGGCGGCGGCAGTGGTAGGAGCTGCAGCGGTGGCCGAGGGGAATCTCGCGAGGCGTAATGGTCCTGCCATCCGAACTCCCCCCCCCCCCCCCCCCCTCTTCCCTGGTGGCGGAGGGATAGGCTCAGACCCCTTTCACGCTATCCTTACAGGCCCCAACTCCTTTGCTCTCCCATTCCCCTCTAACCTATAAGTGGAGAGCTGGGGGGGGGGGGGGTAGAGATGCTCTCTCTCATACAGCCCCCTACATAGGCTTCCTCTCTCTCTCTCTCTTGCACATACACTGTCCCTCACACACGCACGCCCAATCCCTCACACACACATACACAATCCCTCACATAGTCTCCCTCTCTCTCTGGCACTCACACTCGCCTTCAGCGCACATTAACATACTTCTCTCTCACACAGTTAAAACGGGTGATATTTTTGTCCCCTCTCCACCTAAGTCTTTGCACTGCACTCGCAAGAGCTTGCAAAGTTCCCACGCCTGTTGTGTCTGGGAGAGTGAGGAAAACACTCCGTCCTCCCCCTCGCAAAGGGCAGGTGGCAGGCACTGCAACAGATGTTGGACACGTTGCATAGCTTACTTTGCTCTTTCTGGGAGACCTGTGCCTTTAAGAAATCCGATCGGGGGCTTGAGAGGGAGGAGGGAGCAGGGCTCTGACTTTCACTTTCGAGACGGTGGTTTGCTGGGAGTGGGGGTGGAGCGATGCCCATGTAAAATCTTCCTGTGGTGGCTGAGACCCACGGGTAGCTTGACAGCACTGCCTTCCCCCTCCCCCCCCCCTGCAGTTGCGGGATATTTACTTGGCTTCTCCTTATCTGCGGGACTCAGGGGCGGGGGAGGAGGGTGAGCTGTTCTCTGTTCAGCTCTTTGCGCTTTGGCTGCTGCAGGCTGCAGCTGCTTGTGATCTCTTCACAGCCGCTTTCTACTGCATTTGCTCTGCTCCGGCCGTCCCAACTCCCTCCCCCCCCCTTTCCCTGGTGGTGGACAGACTGGCTCGGCGACTCTTCTACCCTTTCCTCCTCCTGTGTGTAATTGTTCGGCAGTCCCTACTCCCTCCCCCCTTCCCCAGCGGCGGAGTAACGGGCTGAGCCATTTCTCGGAGCAGCGACTCGTCTGCCCTTTCCTCCTCCCCTCTGTGATAACCAGCACGTAGCGCTGAGCTCTATGGTCCGCACATGCGCGGTAGAGCTGCTCTCTACCGCGCATTTGCGGTCCGTCGGTCAGAGCCCATTTATATTGTAGATAGCATGTGTTGCTTTTATGTCCAACAGATGGGGCTGTTTTTCCAAAAAAGCATGTTTTTACCTGTCACAGGTGTGACATCTATATAATATAGGTATATAAAAACATGCGCGTATTCGAAAGCAACGTTGTGTCAAAATTTCAAAGCAATCGGTGAAGAACTTTTGGAGATTTAAGATTTTGAACAAACATTTACATTTTTATTTATATAGATTTTTTATCCCACTTTTCCAATGACTGCCTAAAGTGGGTAACATAAAAACCAACTCAAATTTAAAACGCAAAATAATAAAACATACCAGACATGAAAACGCTCAGGGCTGGCAAATATGAACATACATTTGATTCTGTTCAACTTTATTCCACTTGTATTGTGAAACAAATGATGGGAAATATTAAATCTGAACATACAGAAGGTAAGAAATAGGGGAGAGGGGCAGGACAAATAAAAGGGATGTGATGAAACTAAAAACTAAGAGGCATGTAAGCAATATTGCAAAAATGATAGAAGGTAGATTTAAAGTGTTAGAGGTGTGATAATTATGGATCACATAGTTATTGAGAAATGAGGCATGCAAGAACAGAGTCAAAAAACAAGACAATGAATACAGAAATACAGCTGATGAGATTCTTCCTGTCCAAGAAGAGGTTTTCAGTCTTGGAGACATTCACCTGCATGACAGTGAGGTAGTCATGAGTGTGACAGCTCAAGACAATGGATAAATTATGAAATGCAGAGTTACTGAAAAAATAAAATCATAGATTCTTTAGGAACAATATCCCTATTGGACAATTCTTAAGGCTAAGGGGGTTGTGCACAACCTCTTTAGAATATGAGACCCATGCCAAAGACATGGCCAACAGATTTCTGCAAAAAAAGCTATCCTACTGCTTTGATCAAGAAAACATTTAAACAAGCTTTATACATTAACCAGGATTTGTTGTTACAACCTAAATGCAAGGCATCTACAGAAAATATAGTACGTATTCTTCCTTATTCTACTCAAGCATTCATTATTAAGAAAATTATTAAGACACATTGGCTAATCTTGAGGATCTCTGGCCTTTGCCTTTCATAGATGCAAAAATATATGAAACCGGTTAGTGACTGTATCCGATCCCCTACAAATGCACTCACTGATTGAAAAAGAATCTCAGGGGCAATATAAAGGTGGTAGCTGTAGTGTATGTCAGCATGCAAGAGAACTGAACATGTTTAGTCATCTTTGAACTGGCAGACAAGTACCTCTGCTTTTTTTTTTTTCAAATTGCAGACCAGACTATGCTATCTATGGGGGTCATTTATCAAAGTGCTATATGGCGTTTTCGCATGCAAAAAATGCCTTTAACACATGCGAAAGCACCATGATGTTTGGTGTGATACAAATGAGAGGATATTGGGGTGGGAATTTTGGCCAAGTGGGCTGAACTTGCAGTTTTGTATAGCTTTAACTATGCCTTTTTCAGCTGTGGGAGAGAGAGAGAAAGAGAGCTGCCATGATGCCTTCACAGTAGACAGGTATTTATATCTCTATGGGAGGCCCACATAGTCACTCAAGGTGAGGTTTAGGTATTAGTGTAGGGGTTAGGGGCCACTTTGACATTCAAAGTGAGACGTACGAATAGAACAGTGCTCTCTTGTGAAGATTTGATGACTTTAGGAGTGAGGAAACTCATCCAAAGATGAGATTTGTGTAATGTTCTCTCAACCTAGCTTGATGGACTCTCTATCTGGGTAACATCAAGCTAGATATAAATAACAATCTAGAGTGCAGGCATTATGGTTAGTCTATCTCTCTCTTTCTCTCTCTCTTGTTATTAGTATCAAAACTCCTTTCATCCAATATTGGATACCAGGAGAATATTTGTTGGATGACCATTTGTTTTTTCGCCATTGAAAAACTACAGCCCAGTATTCAGAAATGCAATACGTTAACTCTTTTAGCTCAAAGGGAGCAATACTGGATCTTCAATTTAACAGGTTGCCTCCCAGAGGGATAAATCAGAAGATAGAATGGTGGGTATTGTAGTAAACCTGGCAGGTTTCATCTGACAAGAGATTGAATTCTGTGATTTTCATTGGTCCTCCTTAAACACAGAGTTTACCAAACAATAGACTGGTTCAAATAAGAGGTATACTGTATATCTATTGGCTAAGATGCTCACAGTGTTTTAGAAGAGAATTAATTAAATTCTGCAATGCTCATGCCCCCATTGTCAGGAAAAATAATCACTGTTAGCAGCAGCATGTGAAGTGAGCTGAAGGCAGAATTCAGAATGGACCATGTGTATGTTTTAGAGGAGAATGTAAGTAGAATTAAATCAGATTCTTGATGCTGTTTTGAAGATCTTCCCATTTAAAAATATCCCTCTTTGTCTGGTGCAAAGTTACGCAGACAAAAAAAGGGGGTAGGACTATATGGGCCGGATTTTAAAAGGGTTGCGCGCATAAAGTACGCGCATAACCCTTTTAAAACGCCCCGGGACACGCGTAAGTCCCGGGGCTTGCAAAAAGCGGTCGGGGGCGTGGCCAGGGGATGTGGTGTCGGCTCGGAGCGTGTGGGCGGTCCGGGGCGTGGCCAGGGGATGTGGTGTCGGCTCGGAGCGTGTGGGTGGTCCAGGGGCGTGGCAGAGTGCCCCGACACAGCTGCCTGTGTCGGGGCCTGCCGCGCCAGCAGACAGCCGGCACGCGTAAGTTACTACTGCTTGGAGGCAGGCATAACTTTTCAAATAAAGGTAAGGGGGGTTTAGATAGGGCCGGGGGATGGGTTAGGTAGGGGAAGGGAGGGGAGGGGAAGGTGTGGGGAGGTGGAAGGAAAGTTCCCTCCGAGGCCGCTCCGATTTCGGACTTTCGGAGCGGCCTCAGAGGGAACGGGCAGTGTGCGCAGGGCTCGGCACATGCAAAGTGCACAAATGTGCACCCCCTTGCGCGCACCGACCCTGGATTTTATAGGCTACGTGCGTATCTTATAAAATCCAGCTTACTTTTGTTTGCACCTGGTGCGTGAACAAAAGTACACGCGCGCATAGATTTATAAAATCTAGCCCTATGTGTGGTGAGATAACATACAGAACGGTGCGCTCAGCTGAGCGCACCGTTTAGCCCACGTTTGGCCGCGCTTTTTGACGCACTATTATTACCCTTATACTGTAAGGGGTAATAGCGTGTGGAAAACGCGCGGCCAACCCCCCGAAACTAATAGCGTTCATCACATGCAAATGCATGTTGATGAGCCTATTAGATAGTACCCACAATACAGAAAGTAAAATGTGCAGCCAAGCTGTATATTTTACTCTCAGAAATTAACACCTGCCAAAGGACAAATAAAAGGACAAAGGCAGGTGTTAATTTCAGACGGCAGCAGGCAAGTGGACAGAAAAGCAGAAAAAACAGCTTTTCTGTACACATTCCGACTTAATATCATAGCGATAAGTTGGAAGCCCCAAAAATAAAAAAAAGAAAAATCTGCCCGTGGGTTTGAAAACAGAAGCTCAACTATGCCAGCGTCTATTTTCCGAACCCATGGCTGTCAGTGGGTTCGACAACCGACGCTGGTAAAATTAAGTGTCGTCTGTCAGACTTGCTGACAGCCACCGCTTCCGCCATTAAGGAGGCACTAGGGACGTGCTAGTGTCCCTAGCACCTCCTTATTAGCGCGGACTAGGGATGTGCAGACAAAACGTTTATGTTCATAAGTCCATAAGTCGAAAAGGGGGGTCAATTTCGGTCAATATGGAGAATTCCATAAGTTGAGTCTATGTCCATACGTGCACCGGTTCCCTAAATAAAAATTTAAACCCCTCACCCTCCTTAATCCCCCCCAAGACTTACCAAAACTCCCTGGTGGTCCAGCGGGGAGTCAGGAAGCCATTCCTCTATTCCTTTGCGAGGAGCACGTGACGTCCGCGTCACTCCGTGACGCGGACGTCACGTGCTCCTCGCAAAGGAATAGAGGAATGGCTTCCTGACTCCCCGCTGGACCACCAGGGAGTTTTGGTAAGTCTTGGGGGGGATTAAGGAGGGTGAGGGGTTTAAATTTTTATTTAGGATCAACGATTGCGATTTCCAACGTATTCAACATAGCTATGTTGAATAAGTTGGAAATCCGATCGTTTGCCTCATCACTTTTTTAAGTTCAAAACGAATGCACACCCCTAGCGCGGACCCTAATTTAAATACAGAATTGCATGCCCAGGAGAGGTGCCTGGGCACGTGTCGGTAGAGCAGGTGCACCCGCAGACTTTACTGAATGGGCCTGATATTTAGCTGAATAATACCATACTGAGTGCTGACTGAATTTATGTGGACAAATTGGTCTGCACAAATAGAAGGTCTAAAGTTATCTGAGTAACTTTACTCAGATGACAATACCTCAGATATTTACCCAGATAAGCTCTGCTGAATATCTGGATAAAGCTGTCTGGATAACTTGCCTGCTCACCAGCTTTCTGAATATGGTCCTCTAAGTGAATGAATATTTAAAAAAGAAAAAGAATCTAAGCAATCAAGAGACTTGAGTGATTTAAACATTAGTAAGTGTGTGAGATGATTAAACAGGCAATTAGTATTGTCATATGGTTGGGATTGCCAAATGGTTGCATTTTTTCAGGACAGTCTTAGTTTTATTCCATTGTCTACAGGATCTTGTATTCCTGTGTTTCTTAGGAAAATCAGAGTTACAAGTCCATGCAGGCAATGGGGTAAAACCGGGACTGGTTCAGCCTGTTCTAAAAAACCTGGAACCAGGTGGCAAGCCTTCAAATGGCGTGTAATGTCTATGAAATGAGAATTGAGTCTTATTATTAAAATATGTTACCGTTCTTTGTTGGCACATGTTTAATTTGTAATCTATACCAATTATATTTTTTCTTATTGTGCCTTTCTGTAAACTGTTGTGATGGTGAATTAACGATGGTATAGAAGAGTTTTTAAATAAATAAATAAATATGATACCCTTTTATAAACGTAATATCTGTAAAATAATATTTTCAGTGTATTTTGATATTGGTTGATAAGAGTTTTGAGATTAGTTATTAGTGCTCCCTAGTTATTTAATCAGTGATAACATTATTACAGTATAGTCCTCTTCTGAGTGTTTTACAAATCAGATGGTTTACTTTCATACAAGAAGGGAGTTATGGTCTTTACCTGTCATTTCAAATCCTGCTTAGACCAGCATTTATAACTATACAAGGGGGAGGCACAGAAGGGTTTTTTGTTTTTGTTTTTGGTTTTTTTTTTTAGTACTCCAAATGTGGCCATGTCAAAAATAATCTAATTCTATTAATTTTGAATGTGCCCATGTCTTTGAGATATGCAAGAAGCATGGTAATGATCTCACTAGTTATTACTGTGGTATGACCAAATATGAACCAACTTTCTCTAAGCTACATTGCTCACACACACACACACTTTCTCTCTATCTGCTCCCTCTCTCCAGGGATGACAGCAGAATTGCTTACCTATAACAGGTGTTTTCATAGGACAGCAGGATGTTAGCCCTCATACATGAGTGATATCATCAGATGGAGCACCAACACGGAAAACTAGTATCAAAGTTTCTAGAACTTTGACTTGCCACACTGTGCATGCCCAGCGTGCCCTATACCACGCGTCCATGTGGGGTCCCTCTTCAGTTTTATAAGATAGAATTAGACATAAATAAAAAAATAAGAGAAACCAACTCTGCAGGCGGGCGGGTTTCATGAGGACTAATATCCTGCTATTCTCGGAGAACACCTATTATAGGGAATCAATTCTGTTGCCATCCTGCTTGTCCTCTGCTTTCTCCGAGGACAAACAGGATGGTAGTCCTCACACATGGGTGAATCCCTAACTACAGGCTGCCTCCAACATAAAAGGGGCCCAACAAACACCTGGTGCCAACGGGCACAACAACAATAGTGTTGTTGGAAACAAGAAGGGAAGACAGTCTGAACCCAAACAATGGGTCATAGGCAGGAGAGAGTTGGATTCTACACCTCAAACAGATTCCAAAGGACAGATTGGCCAAACCTACTATTGTGCAGCCATCCCTATCCAAGCAATAGTGAGATGAGAATGTGTGGAGAGAACTTCACATTGCAGCTTTGCAGATCTCCTTCATGGGAACTGCTCGTAAGAGGGCCACTGATGCTGCAATGACTTGGAAAGAATGAGCCTTGACCTGAACATAACAGAAGAAGATGCAATTTGGTAGCCAATTTGATAGTCTGTTGGCAACAGCAATGCCCAACATATTTCTATCAAAAGAAAAAAAAGATTGGGTGGATTGTCTATGGGCTTCTCTCCACTCCAGAAAGAAGGTTAAGGCTTGCTTACAGTCCAAACTGTGCAGGGTGTTTTTTTTACCTTTGTGTGAATGGGGCCCTAGGAAAGATTGTTGGCAGGATGATGGACTGGTTAAGATGCAAGTCAGCCACCACCCTAGGCAGGAACTTAAGGTTCATAAAGAAGACCACCCTGTCATGATATAACTTAGTGTAAGATGGATAAGTCACTAAGGCCTGGAGCTCGCTGACACCAAAAATATGACCTTCCAGGTCAGGTACTTCAGGTCACAGATGCACAGTGGCTCAAAAGGAACTTTCATCAGCTGAACTTACACCATGTTGAGATCCCAAGACACAGTGGGAGGCCTTAAGGGAGGTGTCAATTGAATCAGGCCCCGCTTGAAACATAAAACTATAGGCTGTACAGAGATGGGCGTACTATGTACACCATATTGGAATGCACCAATTGCACTCAGATGAACTCTAATAGAGTTGGTTTTCAAGCTAGTTTCTGATAGGTGTAGAAGGTAATCAAACAGTTTTTGTGTGGGTCAGGAGAACAGGTCTAGGGCCTTCTGCTCACACCACACAGAAAACTTCCTCCAGTTCAGTCCATAGAACTTTCTAGAGGAAAGCTTTCTAGAAGCCACCAGGACCCAAGACCCATCTTCTGAAAGATCGAGTGGTTGCAAAACTAACCTCTTAATATCCAGACTGTGAGCAACAGGGCCTGGATGTTGGGATGTCGCAATCTGCCTCGATTTTGCGTGATGAGATCTAGGGAAGTCCCCAGACTGATTGGCCTCCAAGTGGACAACTGTGGAAACCAGACCTGTCTTGGCCAATAAAGGGCTATGAGGATCATAGTCCCTTTGCTTTGTCCTTGCAAAGCTTTAAGAGAGTCTTCACTGCTAAGGAAATTGGAGGACACGCATTCAGAAGACCTTTGCACCAATGCCGGCCGAGGGCATTTGAGACTGGTTTGCCATCTGTCCTGTTCAGGGAGCAGAATCGAAGTACCTTTCTGTTGCAAGAGGATGCAAGGAGATCCACGTCCGGGCTCCCCCAGAGGTGGACTATCCGATCTGCAAGCCCCTGGTCCAGAGACCACTCGTGGGGTCTGAAGTTACGACTCAGTCTGTCTGCTAACACGTTCTCTTTCTGGCCAGGTACATAGCCCTGAGCACCATCCCATGGGACAGGGCCCATGACCAGATCTGAACTGCTTCCTGACACAGTAAGTACTACCCCAAACCTCCTTGCTTGTTGACATACCATATCACCACTCGGTTTTCAGTTTGAATCAGGACAACTTTGTTGACAAGCTGGTCTCTGAAAGCCCATAGTGCATACCTGATTGCCCAGAGCACCAGGAAATTGATTTGGCAACAGAATTCCTGGGCAGAACAGAGACTCTGGATGCTCAGCCCATCTACACGAGCTCCCCAGCCCAGGGTGGATGCATCTGTGGTTAGGACAATTTGAGTATGAGGACCTTGGAAAGAAATCCTCTGTTCCACATTTGAAAGTACTTGCCACCAGGACAAGGAGACCCAGAGGGGCAAGGTGACTTGAATGTAATCTTGGAGGCCTAATGCCACTGTGAATGTAATCCTGTGTGGCCTGATGCCACTGTGACCTCAGGGTCCATTGGGCTTTGCACATGTACAATTGTGCCAAGGGAGTGACGTGAACAGTTGTGGCCATGTGGCCTAACAAACTCAACATGTGCCAGGCTGACACCTGCTGGCTCTGCTGAATCTCTGCCGCAGTGGTCATCAGGGTGATGACTCTTTGACAAGGCAGGAAGGTCTTGGCCTGAGCCATGTCTAGCAGGGTTTCTATGTAGTCCAATTGAAGTGACAGGCTGAGTTGGGACTTCGGGTAGTTAATGACGAACCCTAGTGACTCCAACACCTGGATGGTCAAGCACATGAACTTGACAGCCCCTGCCTGAGATCTTTCAGATAAGGGAAAACATGCACCCCAGCCTGCAGAGGTGCGCCACCACCATGGTCAGGCATTTTGTAAGACCTGTGGTTCTGACACGAGCCCAAATGGCAACATTTGAAACTGGAAGTATTTTCCCACCACGAATAAGAGATTTATTTTATTTACTTTTTTTTTTTTTTTTTTAAATACACCAACATTCAATCTGAGATATCACATCAGTTTACATTCAGGTACTGTAGGTATTTCCCTATACTATCTAAGTTTGTACCTGAGGCAATGGAGGGTAAATGAACTTGCCCAAGGTCACAAGGAGCAACAGCAGGAGTCAAACCCTGGTCTCTCGGTTCATAGCCCACTGCTCTAACCACTAGGCTATAGGAAGATCTCAATGTGTGTGTATGCTTCCTTCAGATTGAGGGAGCACAGCCAGTCCCCTTTTTGTAAAAGGAGGATCAAGGTACCCAGGGAAACAATCTTGAACTTTTCCTTTCTCAAGAGAGCCAAGCCGTGCCTCCTGTTTTATTTGGAATAAGGAAATACGTGGAGTAAAATGCCTGCCCTCTTTGCCCTCATGGAACAGGCTTGACTGCTCTGGCCATTAAGAAGAAGGAGAACTCCGTTAGTAGCACCTCCTGATGCACTACTGGCCCCCAAAATGGGCTCAGAGGGCAATTTGGTGGGGCACCCAACAGATTCAATCGTTATCCTTGACGGATGATAGAAAGAACCCACAGGTCTGAGGTTATACTGGGCCACTGATTTGTCAAGAGCCTGCTCTTGACCGGCGGATCCATTGCCCTGGGTACAGGTAACTGGATTACGCTCCCTACAACCCAGTCAAAACCCTGTCCCTGGAGTTGACTGAGGCACGGCTGGCTTTGGGAGCTCTCTGCTACCTGGGATGGTTGCAGGAGCCCTGACGTTGCTGACAGGAGTGAGGAAGCAGAAGATAGTACGTCCTCTGGTGAAAGAAAGACTTCTTCTGCCCCAATCTTGCTGACCTCCTAGCAGAGGAGGACAGGTCCAGAGTGCTGGCGGAGAGTTGTTGGAGGTTTTCATGGTGGTCCTGGAGCTGGGCCACTGCATCCCTCACCCTATCTTCAAAGAGATTCTCCCCAGTACATGACACGTGAGTGAATCTTTCCTGTACCTCTGGTCAGATATGAGGCCCACAGCCATTCCATTCTGCGGACACCGATTCCCACTGCAGAGACCCTTGATGCTGTTTCAAAATCATTGTAGGTCACTCGGATCTTGTGTTTTCCATACTCCAGGTCTTTATGTACTAGCAACATGAGAGTATCCTGCTGCTGCTAAGGCAACTGCTTGGCCACCTCCTGCACCTGTTTCAGATGTCCCACATGTTTTAGCTCATGTAGAGCTGGTAGGGAGCTATGCGGACAATGAGCATGGCTCCCTGAAAAACCTTTCTCCCAAGAGCATCCATCGTTCTGTGATCCTTCCCTGGGGGAGCCGAGAAATGGGTCAGAGACCACTTGGCTCTCTTGAGAGCGGATTCGACTACCACCAATTGGTGGGGAAGCTGTCGCTTATCAAACCCGGGAGCCTTTTGGATGAGGTAAAGTCCATCAGCCTTCTTATTCATGGGAGGCACCATGAGGGGGTGTTCCCACATCCTCAGCAGTAACTCCTTAAGGATGTTGTGTACTGGGACCACCATGTCCTCCTTAGGAGGTTTCACAAACTGGAGGGTTTTAATCATTTTGTGCCTGGCATCCTCCTCTGTCAGCAACTGAAAAGGGATGGCCTCCACCATCGCCCACAGCAAAAATGCGAAGGTTAGGTCTTCAGGTGGAGGCCTCCTTCGCTCCTCTAGAGGAGAAAGATCTGAGGGGAGACCCTCAGAGCCATCGATGGACTCTGTAGTGTCATCTCCCAGGGGTCATGGGGGCCCTCATCCTCACTGACATCAACAGGGGATGGGGCCCTGGGTGCTTGGCCTTCATCCAGAGGTGCAGGCACTGGTGGGGCTGGACAGGGGACTGCAGGCCTCGATGTCTCAGCCGGCCTAGGCAGAGCTTCCTTCTCTGAGGAATCGCCATGTCCATTGTATCAGTAGGGGGAGGTTATGGTGCTCCAACAGGCACTGACACCAGTCCAGGAACTGACACCAGCTGGGTCGGTAGCGCACTGATGAGTGCATGGAGATTCTCCAACAGTGGCTCCAAGACGGACGGTGCTGACTCTGGTGCCATCACTGCCACAGGACCGATGTCCCGAATTGCACACTCGACTGTCAGCTGTACTCGCTTCTCAAGCTCCTCCTCAAACATTGCCAATGCCAACACCGACTGGGAGGGAGGAGGGGTGACTAGATCCTCCTTGGAACTGAGAGGAGGATCGGTGATTGGGATCTGAACCAGTGGAGACTGTCATGGACCCCCAGCACCGATGAAGGACTGGCACTCCTCACCGTGGGGTCACTTCAGGGGCATCACAGCATGAGTTGGGGCATCCCTGTGCCCGTCAGTGTGCATCAACAGAGACCGATGCTAATGTTTCTTCGGCTTCCCTCAATGCTCAACACAGTCTTTCCCCGGTGCCGAGGCCGATGACGAGGAATCCAACATCCTCTGCCTGGAGGAGCCCGATGATAGTTGGTCTCCAGTGCCCCTATCAGCTGACGGCACTGAAGGAACCAACGGTCCTGCCGATGTCAATGGCTTGGTGTTCATTGGTGCAGCTCCATGGTCCTTTGATGCCAATGGCTCAGTCTTCTTCAATCCGAAGAGGGGATCCATCTTGTTGAGATGAAGACGACGTCCTTTTGGGGTCATCTGAGCACATTTGTGACAACCCTGGATGTCATGCGAAGCCCCCCAAGCAGTGGACACATTCATCATGAGGACCAGTGATGGATATGGTCCTCAGGTACTGAGGGCATTGCTTAAACCTGGACACTGCCATGATGTGCTGAAATACATGGGAAGCAAGATCAAAATCAATGGCAACAGGCATTGATGGCTGGTGGGCACCGAAGCACTGCTGCTGCGGGGAATCGACTGAGAAAGAAAAGTTGCCAATAAACATCGAAAACCTTTACTAGGAACACTACAGGGAGGACTGACAGGGACCTGGTGTTGAATGCAGGTGAGAAGAAAATTGCATTAAATAAAAATGTTGAAAAATTTCCAAAAGGAGCCAAAAAGACCAAAAGTGAGCTCACAAACCACTATGTTATAGCTCCACAGAAAAAGAAAGACCGAAGAAGGACACCGCGTGGATGCGTGGTATAAGGTGTGCTGGGCATGCTTAGTGTGGCAAGTCAAAGTTCTATAAACTTTTACATAAGTTTTCCATGTTGGGGCTCCATCTGATGATGTGTGAGGATTACTTGTCCTCGGAGAATCAAGCGATCCCCAAGCCTGATCCCAGTATTCTTCCTCCTCCTTTAGAACTGACCCCAACACTGTCTCTCGGGCAATTGGGGCTCAAAAAAGGAATCTCACTCAGTTCAGAACAGCCCTCAGCTTCCTGCTGCAGCCCCTCCCCTCCCAGACTCTGAGTATGGAAAGGAAGGGATGGGATGAGGCTGAGGTCATGATAGACAAAGCAGAGAAGAAAAGAGTCACTTTGCTCCTAATCTAGCCCCTCCACTCTTATTGTGTATGTAACAAAACTGGAGGTGTTGAGGTTGGAATGGACAGAGCAGAACAGAGAAGAGCCACTCTGCTCTCTAATCCAGTCCCTCCCCTCCTGTTCTTTCTCCTTCCTCCTAGACAGCTAGCAGGGAACAGGAAGGGAGGAGGGTTTGCATGTGGATATTTTCCAGGTGTCTCCGGAAACCCAGAGATTTCATTGAAATCCCCAAGACTCAAGGTCAAATCCCAAATATGCTGATGGTACACGGATAGCAATTAACTAAGCAGGGAGGCAATATTCTCGGCCTCTTTGTTAGCAATGTGGACCCTTGGACTAGGGCGAGGGTTGGAACCACCACCGAGGGACGGCCCTCAAGTGTTCTCATCACCGGAGGGCGGTATTGGTGAGGAAGACCCAGCAGGAACGTAACCTATACCAGCCCTCGTTCCCCTCAGGTTGAGCCCTTGGGTGCCGGCAGGACTTAGGTGTGGGTCTCCTCGGTGAAGCGGAGTCTAGGAACAGGCTGAGACGGCGTCGGGGGAGCGGATCAAGGCTGTCGGGATTCCCAACACTCTTTCCTGAAGTGATCTACACTTCCAATTCCCTCCACAGACTGACAGGCACTTATTGTAACCCCCTACATTCCTCATTCCACCTACTTAATAGACACCTAATCTCCAGTCCCTAAAAGGAACCTAACATATCTATCCTCCATCTTTAGTCTCCTCCCAACATGGCTTCTTACCTTACCGGGAGGTAGCAGGAGGAAGAGAGCAGTCTAACTCCATCCTGCTGCCTTGTTAGTTCACTTTAAAATAGTTTTGCCACCTTGCACTTTGAACTGCATGTTTATTGGGTGCTTTCCAGGTAGGTGGGATTGGGGAAGATTGGCAATACGGTCCCATATTGCCAATGGCGCCGGCGCTACCTTTGCCCTCACTATGTCATACGGGCGACCGTCGCCCGTATGACATAGTGAGGCGCCATTTTGAAGTTTGGCAATACGGCCCGCGTGCAGGAGGTCGCTCCCGGACCCCCGCTGGACTTTTGGCAAGTCTTGTGGGGGTCAGGAGGCCCCCCCCCAAGCTGGCCAAAAGTCCCTGGGGGTCCAGCGGGGGTCCGGGGGCGATCTCCTGCACATGTGACGTCGGGAGCCAGGAACCAAAATGGCGCTGGCGCTACCTTTGCCCTGTCACATGATAAGGGCAAAGGGCCACCGGCGCCATTTCTCAACGCAGCCATGGCCAGAGAGAAAGGGAGATCACGCCAGGAGCCCCCCACTGGACCCCAGGTAATTTAAAACATTTTGGGGGGGTTCGGGAGGGTGGGGGATTTGTTTTAAAGGTTCGGGGTGGGTTTTAGGGTTTTTTTGGTGTGCCGGTTTTCCCGCGTCCTATTTAACAATACAATACAAATGCCCCGACGATAAATCGGGGGCATTTGTATTGTATTGTGCACTCAAACGATTTTGGACGATTTTAAAATTATCTTGACGATAATTTTAATCGTTCAAAAACGATTCACATCCCTACTCACTAATGATACCCGGGCATAGACCCACTAATGACTTGTGATCAATCGGGTGCTGTCTCCTTGATAAGTCTTCAATACGTTTAATCTGACTTTCAGAGTACCACCAGAAAACCTTTGTGGTGGCTGGTCCCTAGCTCTGGAATTTATTACCTGAGCTGAGTTTTTCCACTTTTAAGAAGCAGCTGAAGACATTCCTTTTAAAGAAAGCCTTTGGATTCTAACTTAGTGTCATTATGAGCTCACTGGTATTTTCTGCCCTAATCGAGTGTTGCAGCAGAGTGAGAATTGATGTCGGAACTTAGCTTTAGCTGGTTTGTCAGAGTTTGGATTATTTCATATACAATATTATAATTCAGGTCATTTCATAGACATTGTAACATTACTTGCAGTAGGTCAGTTGTCACCTATCATGGTATATATATTCCCAATAGTATTATATATTTTCACATAAGCAGCTCTGTAAGCAGTACAAGGGTATGTGTAGCCGGAAGAGGCTGCTTCCTCTCCCTTCCCTTCCTTCTCTGAGGGATACTGGCTGTGTTACAGAAACTTATCACTTATTACCTCATATGCGATCCGAAAAGTCTAAGAAAGGACACCTGTTTGTCTCAGAATCAGATTGCTTTATTTTCAGACATTTCAAGCTTAGCAGTTAGAATAAGATAGACAACACATGCCTCTTACGTCCTTAACACAGCACAGGCTTATATTGAGTAAAGCTCAGCATCATTAGTGAATTTAATGTATGAGAGGCCTTGACTTGCTTAGGGTATATTAAGAAACATATGGAGGAAGAGGTTTCATGATCGGAGAGCATCAACCTGGTGCAGCAGTAAAGGATCCTGTAGCAAGGATCTGTTCTCCAGGTGGTGCAATGTCCTCTTGCACTGAGGATGTGTCTCCCAGGGCTACTGCCCATGAGGGAAGGGTTAGGTTGGTCTTCATAGTTAGTGATTCGATTATTAGGAATGTAGACAGCTGGGTGGCGGGTGGGCGTGAGGATCGCCTGGTAACATGCCTAACTGGTGCGAAAGTGGCAGACCTCACGCGTCACCTAGATAGGATTTTAGACAGTGCTGGCGAGGAGCCAGCTGTCATGGTACATGTGTGCATCAACAACATAGAAAAATGTGGGTGGGAGGTTCTGGAAGCCAAATTTAGGCTCTTAGGTAGAAAGCTGAAATCCAGAACCTCCAGGGTAGCATTCTCTGAAATGCTCCCTGTTCCATGCGCAGGTCACCAGAGGCAGGCAGAGCTCCGGAGTCTCAATACTTGGATGAGACGATGGTGCAAGGAAGAGGGATTCAGTTTTGTAAGGAACTGGGAAACCTTTTGGAGAAGGGGGGAGTCTTTTCCAAAGGGATAGAATCCACCTTAACCAGGGTGGAACCAGGCTGCTGGCATTAACCTTTAAAAAGGAGATAGAGCAGCTTTTAAACTAGAACAAAGGGGAAAGCCGACAGTTGCTCAGCAGTGCACGGTTCGCAGGGAGGTATCTTCAAAGGATATTAATGACACATTAGAATTAGGGCATCCCAACAGTGAGGTTCCAATAATAAGAAAAGTAGTCCAAGTACCTGTAATTACAAACTCACCCGAGCTAAAAGATTCCAATTTATCCCTATCAATTAAAAAGCAGAATGAAAATACGAACAAAAAACACACTTTCAAATGTTTGAATGCTAATGCCAGAAATCTAAGAAGCTAGATGGGAAAATTAAAATGTATAGCAGTGAATGATGACATAGACTTAATTGGCATTTCAGAAACATGGTGGAAGGAGGATAACCAATGGGACAGTGCTATACCAGGGTACAAATTATATCGCAATGACAGAGAGGAGCATCTGGGAGGTGGGGTGGTGCTTTATGTCCGGGATGGCATAGAGTCCCATAACGATCCTGCATAAGACTAAATGCACAATTGAATCTTTATGGGTAGAAATCCCTTGTGTGTTGGGGAAGAGTATAGTGATAGGAGTATACTACCGTCCACCTGGCAAAGATGGTGAGACAGACAGTGAAATGCTAAGAAAAATTAGGGAAGCTAACCAAATTGGTAGTGCAGTAATAATAGGAGATTTCAATTACCCCAATATTGACTGGGTAAATGTAATATCAGGACACGTAGAGAAATAAAGTTCCTGGATGGGATAAATGACAGTTTTATGGAGCAACTGGTTCAGGAATCGAAGAGAGAGGGAGCAGTTTTAGATCTAATGTTTCGTGGAGCACAGGATTTGCTGAGAGAGGTAACGGTGGTGGGGCCGCTTGGCACTAGTGATCATAATATGATCAAATTTGAATTAATGACTGGAAGGGAGACAGTAAGTAAATCCATGGCTCTAGTGCTAAATTTTCAAAAGGGAAACTTTGATAAAATGAGAAAAATAGAAAAAAAACTGAAAGGAGCAGCTACAAATGTAAAAAGTGCAAGAGGCGTGGACATTGTTAAAAAATACCATCCTAGAAGTACAGTCCAGATGTATTCCACACATTAAGAAAGGTGGAAGGAAGGCAAAACAACTAACAGCATGGTTAAAAGGTGAGCTGAAAGAGGCTATTTTAGCCAAAAGATCTTCATTCAAAAATTGGAAGAAGGATCCAACAGAAGAAAATAGGATAAAGCATAAGCATTGGCAAGTTAAATATAAGACATTGATAAGTCAGGCTAAGAGAGAATTTGAAAAGAAGTTGGCCGTAGAGGGAAAAACTCACAGTAAAAACTTAAAAAAATATATCTAAAGCAGAAAGCCTGCGAGGGAGTCAGTTGAACTGATGATGATTGAGGGGGTTAAAGGGGCACTTAGAGAAGATAAGGCCATAGTGGAAAAATTAAATGATTTCTTTGCTTCGGTGTTTTCTGAACAGGATGTTGGGGAGATACCAATTCCAGAGAAGGTTTTAATTGGTAATGATTCAGATGAACTGAACTAAATCACAGGGAACCTAGAAGATGTGGTAGGCCTGATTGACAAACTGAAGAGTAGTAAATCACCTGGACCAGATGGTATACCCCCAGGGTTCTGAAGGAGCTCAAAATGAAATTTCAGATCTATTAGTTAAAATTTGTAACCTATCATTAAAATCATCCATTGTTCCTGAAGACTGGAGGGTGGCTAATGTGACCCCAATATTTAAAAAGGGCTCCAGGGGCGATCCAGGAAACTACAGACCAGTTAGCCTGACTTCAGTGCCAGGAAAAATAGTGTAAAGTGTTCTAAAGATCAAAATCACAGAACATATAGAAAGACATGGTTTAATGGAACAAAGTCAGCATGGCTTTACCCAAGGCAAGTCTTGGGTAAAGACTTTATCCACAAGAGAACGTTCCTTCTCTATAGCGGGTATCAACATGTGGAACAATATGCCATTGGACTTACGTCTTGAGTCCTGCCACTAAACCTTCAAACAAAACCTTAAAACATGGTTGTTTGAACAAGCGTTCTATCAATGATCAATAAATAACCTGAGAATCAGTTTTTCTGTATAATTGCTCAATTTCACCAGGTTCTTCTTCTGTTTTTCAGCTCACAGATCTACACTGTTTCCTATTCTGCACTACGTACTTCTTTACTCCACTCGCCTGTTGCTCTCTGCCTATCTCTCTTCTCCCCCTTCTCACCCCCTTCCTTATGCGAATCTGTGAATTCAACCTGAACCAAACGTTAGAATCCGGCTCTTTAATAGTCATTAGATAAGCTACGCTGCTTAGAAACTTGCATCTGGTGATTGTATATACTGGAGCTTTATATTGGTCTCTTGTATCAGTTATTTATATAAAACTTGATAATTTAACTGTTTATGTAATGTATTAACTGTTATATGTAAAATTTGTTGCTACATTTTGTTTTTCTGTATAACATGTTATATGTAAAGCCTGTTGCTAAGTTACTGTTCACTGTGAACAGAGGTGATGTAAATCTATACGTACCGCGGTATATAAGAATCTATAAATAAATAAATAAATAAGTCTTGCCTCACAAATCTGCTTCTCTTTTTTGAAGGGATTAATAAACATGTAGATAAGGGTGAACTGGTGGATTTAGTGTATTTCGATTTCAGAAGGCATTTGACAAAGTTCCTCATGAGAGGCTTCTAAGAAAAGTAAAAAGTAATGGGATAGGTGGAGATGTCCTTTCATGGATTACAAACCAGTTAAAAGACAGGAAACAGAGAGTAGGATTAAATGGACAATTTTCTCAGTGGAAAAGAGTATACAATGGATTGCCTCAAGGATCTGTTCTGAGTCCCTTGCTTTTCAATATATTTATAAATGATCTGGAAAGGAATACGACGAGTGAGGTAATCAAATTTGCAGATGATACAAAATTATTCAGAGTAGTTAAATCACAAGCAGATTGTGATAAATTGCAGGAGGATCTTGTGAGACCGGAAAATTGGGCATCCAAATGGCAAATGAAATTTAATGTGGATAAGTGCAAGGTGATGCATATAGGGAAAAATAACCCATGCTGTAGTTACATGATGTTAGGTTCCATATTAGGAGCTACCAAACAGGAAAGAGGCGTCATAGTGGATAATACATTGAAATAGTCAGCTCAGTGTGCTGCAGCAGTCAAAAAAGCAAACAGATTGTTAGGAATTATTAGGAAGGGAATGGTGAATATAACGGAGGATGTCATAATGCCTCTGTATTTCTCCATGGTGAGACCGCACCTTGAATACTGTGTACAAAGCTGGTAGCTGCAGATATAGTTGCGATGGTGAAGGTACAGAGAAGGGTGACCAAAATGATAAAGGGGATGGAACAACTCCCCTATGAGGGAAGACTAAAAAGGTTAGGGCTGTTCAGCTTGGAGAAGAGACAGCTGAGGGGGGATATGATAGCAGTCTTTAAAATCATGAGAGGACTAGAATGGGTAAATGTGAATCAGTTATTTATTCTATCGGATAATAGAAGGACTAGGTTGCACTCCATGAAGTTAGCATGTAGACGTTTAAAACTAATCAGAGAAAATTCTTTTTCACTCAATGCACAATTAGATTCTGGGTAAGAACATAAGTACATAAGAATATGCCATACTGGGTCAGACCAAGGGTCCATAAAGCCCAGCATCCTGTTTCCAACAGCGGCCAATCCAGGCCATAAGAACCTGGCAAGTACCCAAAAACTAAGCTATTCCATGTTACCATTGTTAATATTAGCGGTGGTTATTATATAAGTCAACTTAATTAATAGCAAGTAATGGACTTCTCGTCCAAGAACTTACCCAATCCTTTTTTAAACACAGCTATACTAACTGCACTAACCACATCCTCTGGCAACAAATTCCAGAGTTTAATTGTGCATTGAGTAAAAAAGAACTTTCTCCGCTTAGTTTTAAATGTGCCACATGCTAACTTCATGGAGTGCCCCCTAGTCTTTCTATTATCCGAAAGAGTGAAAAACCGATTCACATCTACCCGTTCTAGACCTCTCATGATTTTAAACACATCTATCATATCCCCCCTCAGCCGTCTCTTCTCCAAGCTGAAAAGTCCTAGGTACTGTTGCAGGACTTGGCTTCTCACCCCCATTGCCATTCCCAACACACCGGCAGAAACAAGGTACAACAAGGCCTTGAGTGCTACCCGCTGTGCCATCGAATGCACCTTCTGAGTTCTCAAAAGTCGCTGTCGCTGTTTGGACAAGATCGGTGGAGCTTAAATGTATGCCCCACCCAAAGTAGCAGCTATAGTGCTGCTCTGCTGTGTCTTCCATAATCTCACTCTATGCTGTGGACTATGAATGGATATTGTTGTTGATCTCCCTCCAGATCCCCCATGTGTCCCCGCATGAGCCCAGGACGGCGTGCTGAATGGCAGACAGTTTCGCCAAAATCTTATACAATGCTACCTTGCCTGATAGAACTCACCTACCACATCCCCTTCCAGGGAAGGGAGGCCAGTAGACTGTTAGCTGGTGCTGTCCTCGCTATCATCTTTCTTTCTCTCACTGCTTCTTTGTGTACATCAGTGTGAAAGAGAAAACATGATTGCCTACTCAGGATTCGCCTTGACAATGGAGCAGTAGACTGTGCTTGAAAACAGTTGTCAAAGTAAAGATCTCATCAAATAGGGATGTGAATCGTTTTAGGACGATTAAAATTATCGTCCGATAATTTTAATATCGTCTTAAACCGTTATGGAACACAATACAATACAGATTCTAACGATTTATCGTTATAAATCGTTAGAATCGTGAGCCGGCACACTAAAACCCCCTAAAACCCACCCCCGACCCTTTAAATTAAATCCCCCACCCTCCCGAACCCCCCCCCCAATAACTTAAATAACCTGCGGGTCCAGCGGCGGTCCGGAACGGCAGCGGTCCGGAACGGGCTCCTGCTCCTGAATCTTGTCGTCTTCAGCCGGCGCCATTTTCCAAAATGGCGCCGAAAAATGGCGGCGGCCATAGACGAAAAAGATTGGACGGCAGGAGGTCCTTCCGGACCCCCGCTGGACTTTTGGCAAGTCTCGTGGGGGTCAGGAGGCCCCCCACAAGCTGGCCAAAAGTTCCTGGAGGTCCAGCGGGGGTCAGGGAGCGATTTCCCGCCGCGAATCGTTTTCGTACGGAAAATGGCGCCGGCAGGAGATCGACTGCAGGAGGTCGTTCAGCGAGGGTTCCGGCGCCTCGCTGAACGACCTCCTGCAGTCGATCTCCTGCCGGCGCCATTTTCCGTACGAAAACGATTCGCGGCGGGAAATCGCTCCCTGACCCCCGCTGGACCTCCAGGAACTTTTGGCCAGCTTGTGGGGGGCCTCCTGACCCCCACGAGACTTGCCAAAAGTCCAGCGGGGGTCCGGAAGGACCTCCTGCCGTCCAATCTTTTTCGTCTATGGCCGCCGCCATTTTTCGGCGCCATTTTGGAAAATGGCGCCGGCTGAAGACGACAAGATTCAGGAGCAGGAGCCCGTTCCGGACCGCTGCCGTTCCGGACCGCCGCTGGACCCGCAGGTTATTTAAGTTATTTGGGGGGGGGTTCGGGAGGGTGGGGGATTTAATTTAAAGGGTCGGGGGTGGGTTTTAGGGGGTTTTAATGTGCCGGTTTTTCGATTTTTCGATTTTTAACGACCCGCAGGTTATTTAAGTTATTTGGGGGGGGTTCGGGAGGGTGGGGGATTTAATTTAAAGGGTCGGGCGTGGGTTTTAGGGGGTTTTAATGTGCCGGTTTTTCGATTTTTCGATTTTTAACGATTTTTAACGATTTTTCACGATATTTTACCCCCCCAAACGGCAACAATACGATTCCCTCCCCCTCCCAGCCGAAATCGATCGTTAAGACGATCGAGGACACGATTCACATCCCTATCATCAAATACATGTGGCTGCCATAATGTGTTCTGCCTGTTAGTAACAGTAAAAGCAACATGTGTGGCCCGAGAGTTTCTGGCCTAGGTAGCGCAGTGTGGTTTGCCGCCCCTCCCCAGTGGACCCCATCCTAGCGCTCACATGTGGATGAGATAGTGCCACAAGTGTGATGCAACCCTATCTGCTCCTCGAGCATGGAGAGCTACAGCTCTAGAAATACTGTACCTCTCAAAGAGCTTGGAAGCTTAAAGGCACAGCCTAAAGGGAAAGGTAGAGAGTTTAAGGTTTCAATGACAGATTTCCCATTTTACTGCCTGATTCCGTAGCTGAGAATTATGTTTATGTGAAGTTATACGCCTGTACTGGCTCATCTTACTGCCACATGGGCGTGCCAAGACAGGGCTGACATCACTGCCTCACCAGTTTCAGAGTCACAGCTGACTCCATTTCCCAACTGGATCCAGATTTACAGGACATGTTGATCCAGTCCTGGTCTTACTCCCATGTATGCAGGTATTGATAGTCTTTGTTTAGTTCGGATAAGCTATAGGGAAATCAGATGAAATCCCAGCATCTAATGGGTTCCAAATCAGGACAGGATTAACTTGTCCTGAAAAATGAAGGCACTTGGCAACTCTACTGCTGACATCAGAGTGCTCAAGTAGGATGCCTTCCCTTACAGCCTTAGCCATTCCCACAATGCGTGCAGGTCCTTTAATCTAGCATTCCTCTTAGTGGTTGCATGCACCTAGACACAGATGCACCGTACTACAACTACCTATGCAATTTGTAAATGATAATGTGCAGAAGGTGAGGGCCTTGGTCGTTCAGACTCATTGAGTCATATGGTACAGCTGTATGTATGTATGTACCCAGAAAATAAGCAGCGTATTTAGCTTTGACCTATAGCAAGCATTCCTATGCCAAACAGTTGCAGATTGTTCTGTTTCCAACATCACTCCACATGTTTGCGTCATTTCAGGCTTGCTAGCACTTGCTGATCCACATACCTGTCATGACTGGTGGGGAATCTGGAAGAGCTGCTATCCTCTAGGCCAGAGCTTTCCAAACTTTTCATGTTGGTGACACACTTTTTAGACAAACATAATTTCACGACACGGTAATTCAGTCTACTAGTAAACCAGAGGTTAAAGGTTAAACGAACGAAACATATTTCGACAATTTATGTATGTTTCCTTAAATATATACATAAATAAAATGTTTCACGACACAACCTATCTCATGAAAACCTTAAATTTATATTAAAAATATATATTCCAAGATTCATGTTATTGTTATAATTTATGAGAAACAATAATGAAACAAATTGTCTGTCCCCCACACCCTCATCTCTCTCCTCCCCCCAGCACATGTCTGGCCCCCACACACTCATATCTCTCCCCCTCAAGCACATGTCTGTCCCCCCAGCATGTGTGCCCCCCACTCACTCATCTCTCTCCCCCCAGCACATGTCTGGCCCCCACACTCATGTACCTCGTCTTTTTGATTGTTGCCAGTTAAGTGCTTCACTCCCTTCCATGATCACCAGACACTGCTGCTTGCAGTCAGTACTCCTCATGGCCAGGCCTCATCGGCAGCAGCAGCCAATGCAAGGATGGCTGGGCTCGTTCCACCCACCAAGCCCCCCCAAAAAACGCGATTGACAGCAAAAATCACCCAATAATAAGCAACCCATAAACTGAAAAAAAAAAGTGAATCTCTAGATAAAAAAAAGCCCAAACTCGCATCAGAGTTGACCGGGCTTGCGCGACACACCTGCACACTGCAGGCGACACACTAACGTGTCCCGACACACAGTTTGGAAAGCTCTGCTCTAGGCTGTGCCTCATGTGGTGCTATTCAGTTTTACAGTTTGTGGTGAGCAGGGCAGATGTGCTCCTGCACTGTGAATGATCTGCTCTGAGTACAGCATTCTAGCTAGAGAAACTGTTGTCATCTGATGACTTGATGAGTCTACAAGCTGCCTCCATAGTACACGGACACAGTCCTGAATGTATAGGCGTACTGCTCACAGAGGTCTCATGTGATAGCCATGTAGGTTGATCGCCTTTCTGTTTCGACTTCTGCCACACACGCATTTATAGGCACCTAAGCCCTTGAGGGGCTCATGTCAGTACCTCAGACAAAGGAAGTGTCATATAAGCCTCTGATAGATGTATTTTATGTGGTCAGGTATAGATAATAAGTGTCAATGAAGGAGTCTAGACTACCTCATTAGCTGTTAGGGACAAGCAGCCACAGAGTTCAATATTGTTTGATGCCAAACAATTCAGGAACCTACTCCTTGGCCATGTGTAGGTGCAGGAAGTGCTGCAGGTAGTCTGTACTCAAAAGATAAGGGTGTCAGTGTGCAACGCGATGAGGGATGTGCTGTGTTACTCTCTGCCAATCTCTGTGTCTCAGGGTGCTGTTGCACTCGGAGGTCCTTCCCTTGCCACTACAATCCATACCCCAGAACAGGGTGTGTGCAAATATTGTGCACATACAACTTTTGCACAGTAGTGCTCCAGTGCTTGCTCTCTTGAGAAGGGGGCGCCTGTGACAGTAGAGCATGTGGGCTGCAGTAAGAATGCCCTCACACTTTGCCCTCTAAAATTTCCCCTACAGTTTATAAAGAGGGGTGGAGGTGTGAAAGTTGCCAGCATGACACTTCAAATATGTGGTCTTGTTTAAATTTTAGTTGACATTTGTCTGTCATGCAACCCGGCCTGACCCCTGCCCCCCCCTCCTCCCCCACCGATGCTTTTCCACCAAGTACTTGGAGTGGTTCTAATAGTCCGGTAATTTGTAGGGGTGCAAGCTACCCAGAGCTTAAGCTATCACAGAGGCTTGCTACTTTAGGGAGGGAGGTAATGGGTGTTAAGAAGCTATCCAATGAATGTGGGGATGCTGTGATGGCTGGAATGTGGAATGCCGAGGACCACCTAATGGCATCGACGTAGGGCTGATTCAGATGAATGGTTTGCATGATGATGGTTTAGAGGCCAGCACAGAGTCGTGGGAGCAGCCGCTTGTTTTTCACGGAGCTTCACAGACCGCTAAACAAACTTAACAAGTTGAACATTGCTGGCACAGTAATCAAATTCACTGTCACAACATCTAATGTTTCACTGGAATACCGGTCTCTCTTGCGCATATCCAGCCCTTGAAGAAGGAGCCAGCCTCCGAAACATCAGGATGTCGGCTGAGGCAAGACCGACTACAATTTTGAGATAAGTGAATATTGCAACAGTATCCACGTGATCATTTTAGCAACAATTGCACAGTGGACAGTGAGCACTACAAAAGTTTGCATTCCAACACTGGGGTACCTAATGATTTTTAAAGCCTACACATAGGCTTCACAGTCACGATAGCCGTATTTTTTTACAGCATCGTATGAAGGTACACTCAGATTATTGACATCCATATAACAGGTCTTTTTTTGAATTCATAATTTTTTCATGTTATATTGTTTGGGTTTATAAATTTAGATGGTTTAGAGGCAGCATGTAGTGAGCTACCCAGTGCAGGGATGTGTGTGTGTCTGGGGATGGTTTGCTAGGCAGGTACCTGAGGCCTGCCGGAAGTCCAATTTGAGAATTTCTTTTTGCTGTCACTGATCTCCTTTACCTCCTCTCCGTTGATCATATCATGCACCATTTACATACAGCCCGCCCACCCAGGCCGTATCATTCCACACATACTCCGTGCTCTGTATACGCTGGCAGGGTAGGGCTACCTTCTTTCTGCCATATGTAGGTCAATAGCTTTCCTGTGCATACATAGAGAGGGTGCACCCATATCTGCTTTAGAATCTAGGGGACAGGCTTTGCTTGGCACTTTAGGCACTTCACTTGTACACTTAACCTACCTTTCCCTTCGACACCGCTGTGTACTTGCTGAATGTTTGATCAGAGAGTGAGCTGCTGTGTGACAACTAGGGAGGATAAGTGAGGGAGTAGTGTCTTGTGGAGAATGACCACAGGCAAAGAGCACAGGGTCTAGAGGGCTGCTGCTGCTGCTTGGGACCAGGCAGATTTTCACAGTGTGAAGGCTACAAATGGTTGGGTATAAATAGCCTTTGAGTCATGACACAAATAAGGGGGCCAAAGAACACATCTTGTGTGATGTTGAATAACTTCCCCTTAACACCACACAAGCTCTACATGTACACAATATACTGTGTGTGCCAGCCTGCTACTGTGCAACTCACATATAGGCCCATGTAAGCAGGAGTTAGCTACGACTATGCAGAGTGAAGAAGGCAACAAGAAGCAATAAAGAAGGTCCCCAGTAATGAGCTTCGTCTTTAACTCTTGCTGTCTTCCTAAGGAGCATCCAGTGAGCGTTCAGTTGTATGGCCTAAGTCTTGCCTCCTAGATAAGTGGTAAGTTGGAATGTGCAAGGGCATTCTAGAATGCAAGGTCATGTGGAGGGCAAACCTTATACTGAGTGAACTGTTAACACTACAACCACACAAATGAAGGGAGCCAACTAGGAAGTGTCATTTTCAAACAGTGACCACTTTATTAGCGAAGACATGTAGTCCACTGTTTGAAATAAAGTCAATATCTTGAGTAATCACATTCTGCAAGGACAAGATATCAAAAAGCACAAATCATTCAACATTTCATGAACAGCACTTTCAGCTGGTCAAACATTTCATGAAATGTTTGAAATGGCATCATCTATATAAATAAAAATGTTGAATAGTTTGTACAAAATCACTAATCTCAGAAACCACTGCACCGATTGCTTTCAAATTTGGACACAACCTTCCTTTCGCTTACGGGAAGGTTCTTCTGTACTTACATTACATATATGTCACCCGTGACAGGTAAAAAAGGTTTAAAAATCTGTTCAACAAAACAGCGACATCTGGTGGACATCGGACGTCAGCGCATCTTCTTACACCTTTCACAAACACTCACACACTCCACACACATGACAAATGTATTTAATTCACACACCATCCGAACACACAGAAATCCACACTCCTCACAGCCCCGCCCACACACATGCCAATTGGACTTACTTCACACACCCTCCCAAAACACACCAAAACGCACCAAATTCCAGGCTGCTACACCGGGGGGCCACGCACATGTCACATGTTGGCAATTCCCACACTCTCCAAACTCACACTAAAACACCCTCCTCACACCCCCCACGCACATGCCTGTTCTGCTTACTGTCCACACCTTCTGAACACACACAAAAGCGGAAACAGGTCCGTGCTGCTCCAGCGGGGGGGGGGCCAAGAACGGTCCGGGACACATCGCGTACACTACGGCCGTCGGCTGCCAGCAATCAAAATGGCGCTGACGGCCCTTTCCCTTACTATGCCACTCAGAGACAACAATGGCGGCAGTAGCCCATGTGACATAGTAAGGGTGAGGACCCGTCGACGCCATTTTCAGGACTGGCAGCCAGCGGACCTTTGCCCTTACTATGTCAGGGAACCTAGCGCTCCCATTACTCTTCCACGGTGACATAGTCAGGTGAAAGGGCCATCGGAGCCATTTTTATGGCTAGCAGCCAATGGCCCGAACCCAAGACTTCGATCCCGAACCGAACACCCGCTCTACCGACTGACTGTTTGCACAGGTATCCGGGGGGCTGCACGGTGGGGGGCCGTAGTTATTTTCTTGCGTGCGTGTTTAGGGGGGGAGGGGTGTTTCGGTCATTCTGCAGCTCTCACGGGGGCAGGAGGGTGGGTTACTGTATTTCGCCGGGGTGGGGTGTGGGGTGCGTATTTAAACACTGCGTTTATGGTGGGGTTCTTTTGGGGTGGAAAGACGGAGGGCACACACAAACACAAACACAAAATGTCCCTGATCTCGGAAAGACACCTAATTAGCCCTCTACAAAACAATTAACTAAATAGAGAGTGCTAACTTGGTTAGGCACTCCCCTATTTTGATACAGAACACGCACAACCTCCCACTGACGGACCACGTTTACCACCACCAATTTCTATTTCGGTGTTTTTTTCTCAATCGGCATCTTAGCTGCTTCTTACAGTCTGGGTCCTCATACCTAAGAAAGCATACATTTCAGGGGAGGGAGAATGAGGGGAGGTGAGTGTGAGGGGAGAGAGCTGGAGTGGGGACAGGGGAGGGAAGGGGGGGTGAGTGACCAAGGGGGAGGAGGATGAGTGACTGAGGTAAATGAGCAATGGGAAGGGGGAGGGAGGGTAAAGAACCTGACTCTGCCACTGCAACGCGTGGCCGGGTACCGCTAGTTACATATACAGGCTTATAATCTTATATATTTGGCACTATCATGATTACTACTAAGAACATAGAAAGTGGAAGTGGCAACACCCAATAGTTATAGTACATCTTTATTGTTGTAGCTGAAAGTAGCCTTGCTATGTGATGGCTAGAAAAAGGCCCCAGACAGTCCACATTGAAAGAGTGCACTTAAGGGGACAGCCTAGGGGCCAAGGCAGAAGAGTTCAGCATGGAAGCAGCAGGACCAGGACCAAAGAGCGCAACATAGAGGCAGGAGGCCCAGAAGGAGACCCAGCAGCATGGAGGCAGCAGCAGCAGGAGTGAGATGAGATGAGACACCAGCATCCAGAGCAGGAGATTAGACAAGATGAGAAAAGGCAGCAGTTGGACCGTGACTGGAGGCCGCTTCAAGGAGGATGGAATACAGGCAGAGCATTACGGAGGCTTTACAGTTAGGCTGTTGGATCACAATGGCTGACAGAGGACCATTCCTTCTGAGTGCTAGCACAACAACTCTGTAGTGAGGACAGGTCCAACTGGCTTCTTCCATCTAGACAGCACAGGAACTCTGTAGTGAGGACAGGCCCAGCAGGCTTCTTCCATCTAGATGGTACAGGAATTCTGTTGTGAAGACAGGCCCAGCAGGCTTCTTCCATCTAGACGGCATAGGAATTCTGTAGTGAGGATGGGCCCAGCAGGCTTCTTTCATCTAGACGGCACAGGAACTCTGTACAGAGTCCTGGCCAGGCTTGTCCTACAAGTCTTGTTCTTCGGTTTTAAAGGCCAGGTATTTCTGGTCTTCATGGCCCCCTTGCCACGTCGTGGTTTGCCACTTGGGGGGGAGGCATGGATTTTAGGGGCCTACCCCTCTGTCAGCCCATAGACTGCTGCGGGGCGTGGATTCCAATGATGCTAGGGAAGACTCTATTGGCAGCTCGGGCATCCTTTGCAGGATCTGCATCAGAACGTTGGTCATGCTGTTCACTGTAGCAACCAGCGTGTTCATGTTTTGTGTGTTTGCAGCGGTTTGATCTCAGAGAATCTGACTCTGCCTGTTTACAGCTCTCCTGAGGCACAGTAGCTCTGCCAGTATGAGTCTAAGGTGTACCCCATGCCTTCTTTCAAGCTGGTCCAGCTACTCATGTATGGAGTCGTCTGTTGGTGATGGGGATGTTGGTGCTGGTGTTTGTGCAGGGCCTGGTGCCGGTGCAGGAATTTGATCCTCCAAATTTGGCATGACCAGGCATGCGGGCTGCTCCTGCCAAGGGTGAGGTGCTTTGAGCTGGTGCTCTGGTGTGCTGGCTCGAGGTTGTGCTGATTTTATAGCCTCCCATTCAAGGCTCTGTTCCTCCATGAAACCAGAGAGGGTGAGGAACACATTGAGTGGGCTGGATGAACCTAGGGCCTCCAGCATTGACAATGCCTCCTGCGCCTGTGCCTGCTGCTGCTCTTCCTCCTTGCTGACCTGGGTCTGGGCATCCATGAGGAAGGGCATATGCAAAAAGGGTGGTGCGCTGCTGGCTGAGGCTTCCTGGCTGGGACTAGCAGCTTCGTGGGTGAGAGCTGTGGAAACAAAATATAAGACATAAGTACCAATGGCAGCTTATATCCTTTTTTCATTTGGCATCAGAGGTACATTTTGCTTCTTTGCATTGTGAATTAGGGATGTGAATCGTTTTTCTGATGGATGATATTTTCTCAGCCATCAGGAATTGGAGGGTCCCCAAAAGCGATAGGAAAACCCCACAAAATTTTTCAGGAGTTCTCTTATCATTTGGGGGGGTGGGGGTGGGAAGAAAGGGCACACAAAAACAACCCCCAAACCAACCCCGACCCTTTAAATCTCATTATTTAGAATCCCCCACCCTCCCGTCCCCCCCAAAACTTTTCTAAAGTACCTGGTGGTCCAGCGGGGGTCCCAGGAGCGATCTCCCGCTCTCGGCTGCCACTAATCAAAATGGCGCCGATGACCCTTTGCCCTTCCATGTGACAGGGGCTATCGGTGCCATTGGCCGGCCCCTGTCACATGGTAGGAGCAATGGATCACCCTCCTTGTTAATTGTCTACCAAAACTGGACCCCCTTCTTTCAATCCCCCTCAACCTAGTCTTCTGGATACACCCAGCCAGTCTGGTTTTCAGGATATCCACAAAGAATATGCATGAAATAGATTTGCATACAATGGAGACAACATATCTCATGCATATTCATTGTGGATATTCTGAAAACCTGCCTGGCTGGCTAGGTGTGTCCTGAAGACTGGGTTGAGAACTGCTGGTCTAATCCAGTCTCTCTCTTCTTTCACCACTCCTCCTGTCATTCACTTGATCTTCTGATTAGCAACTATCACTTCTTTTCAGCAAAGTGCTTAACTTTGCTTTCTCTAACCTTTCTCTAACACTTTCTTCACCTAACTTCCCCTAAAACCACTTTAACCCTCTGCACTCTTAAAGGTGAATTTTAAAAGCCTGGCATGCACCAAAATCTGGAGATTCTCGCACAAATCAGGCTCGTGCGTGCCCACAGAATTTTAAAAACCACCCAGATGTGCATGTATCTCCCGCTGCATGCATATCTCATTCGATTTAGAAAAGGGACGTGGTGTGGGCAGGGACTGGGCAGAATGTGTGCATTTTAGGGTGTGGCCAAGGGATGTGCGAGTAAATATTTATGTATCCTGCTACGCACCCAGGTCAACTACTGTGTAAGTTTACTTTTGCTATGGAGGAGGTGTAAGTTGTAAAAAAAACAAAAAACCCCAAGCCATTTTAGAGGGGTTTAAAGGCTCTGGGGAAACTGGGGGGGGGGAGTGAAGGCTATTAAACCATGGGGCTTTGGAGGACTTAGCTCTTAATTGGGCAAACTAGTGGATGAACTGGTGAAACTGGATGTGTGCCGGTTTTAAAATACCCTGATTTACACAATAGAAATGGCATTTACGCCTAAGGGAGCGCCAACTTAAAATGAGGCATAAATACGCACGAACTAAGATTATTTTATAACATGCATACATATATGTGTGCAAGTTATAAAATCACGTGTCCCTGGGTGCACACCGACGTGTATACGCCAATGTGTGCCTGCATGCCACTATGAAAGCTACCACCTTAGTGGCTTCAAATTCCAGTCCTTGTGAACCACCAAGAGATCTGTTTTTCAGTCTTTTAAATATGTGGCTAAGCCATTTAGACAGATACCTTTCCTATTATCTGTCTAAATGGCTTTTGAATATTTACCCCTGTAGCCTTACTTCTGTACAACATCTTAAATCTGCCTTTCATCATCTATACAAAAATATGAACATTTATTACTTTCTTAAATTATGCTTCTATAACATTATGCCTTGATTATTAGAATTTTCTTTTATATGAACTCCTCAAATCTCAAATTTCTCATAGAGAATTTCATTTATTGTCTCTTTCAATATCTATTTCAAATTTGTTCTCCTTGAGCCAGATTTACTAAGCTTCTTTCCCATAGACTAAGAACAGGAAAATAGCCGTAGTAAATCAAGCCGCTTGCTTTCAAAATTCATAATCTGCTTGCTCCTGCCTACCACTCTGATCTTATTTCTATTCATAATTGTGTCTGGTGTGTATATACTGATTATGTGGTATATAAATATTATAAATAAAGAAATAAACTCTAAGATTAGCACTTCTTATCTCATGATAAGGGCCCTAGGCATTGTAGAATTAGGGCACAATGATTGTGAGAGTTTGGAGAAATAGTTGTACTCACACTATGCATGCATGCAAAAACACCAATTGACTTTAACTTGACTTAACTAAGGGGCTAATCTTAGAGGTAAAGATACAGATTGAGAAATAAAAATAGCACAAGTCTCTCTTTCTCTCCCTTTCCAAATATTGATGGTGGTCATCTCAATCTGGACAGCAATCGCCACCATCAAAAATGTTTATTTATTGCAAGCACATTCAATCCGAAATATTCCAGAATTTTCTTGCAGCAAAACTCTGACGGAAGTGCTCCTTGTGACTATATAAACCTGTACCCAGAAAAAACAAAGAAGATAAAATAGTTGTCCACCAATCAACTGATTTTATTGCAAAGTTTTTAGATAGTCCAAGAAGTTTGACCATTCATTTGAATAAAAATACCATAGCAAAAAACATGATTGCTGTTTGATATGTCTTAAAAATCTGCAGTAGAAATACCTCACTGACATGATGCAAACTACAGAGAGAGTAACTGTTAAAGTCATTTCCACCTGTGATAAGAGTGCTTTGCTCACAGAAATGGGCTTTTACAAAACTACCTGTCTGATAACCCAGATAAAAGGATGTGTGTGGAGCCTGCATTTATGTACTTTCACACACAGTGAACAGAGGCATTCCCGGGAGCAGGGTAGAAGTGGGGGTTGTACTTACTCACATACTTTTGCTTTTTCAAAAGGATGTGCATATTTTTCCTTGCAAAAAATGTGTGCACATGTTAGCAGGGCTAAATGTGTGTGGAAAAGTTTGGTGAGATAATTTTCAAAAGGAAAGTGTATGTGTAATTTCCCTTGGAAAACTGGTGTAATGTCCCCAGGTAAAATATTTTAAATTTATGCGGGCAGTTGCAAAATGACTCGCTTTACAAATTTGAAAATATTTGACATATTAAGCATGCCTCTCACATGAAAACAAAAAGTGAGGATTTGAAAACAATAAATTCAATAAATTCAAAAAATGACCAGCAATATCCTGAGAAGCTAAAAGTAAATATTTCCTCCCAAGTTATCAAGGATTTTCACCATTTTCTGAAAGTATTTTGAAAACTAAACTGATCATAAAAGTTAGTAGTCATTTCTATATTTGATTATATGACCTTAAATGAGCCAATTAAATGTTGTTATAATCTTAAGGTTTCACAGAAATTCTGGTGATAAACCATTCAACTTTTTTTTAGCTAACAGTAGTCTAAGAGGTTTGCTAGTTTTCAAGAGAGATTTGACCATTCACATTGATTAAATACCATGGTGATAAAAACAAGATTGCTCTTTGATATGTCATGAGAATCTGCAGTGTGAAAGATGCATTCCCAGTCAATAGCACAAAATGTACATACAGTACAACCATGCACTTACTAAAAGAAAACGTTAAGATGGCAGTATTAGTAATATCATTATTATCCGGTATCTAATATATCTATTTGTAATTAATTTAGGAGGCTTTATCATGCTTGTTTTGAGATGACACCATGAGGCAAATTCACTAAAGCTTGATAACCTGCATTAACTTTAATGTGGATAACGCATGCACTATTTAGTGAATTGGCTCCATTATTTCCGATGGGCCCTGCAGCAATTAACGCATGTGTTAATCTGCATTAAAGTTAGCATGGGTTACTCTGCATGTGCCTCTTAACATTCATCTGACACACTGCATTAGTCTGACTTCATTTCTCTTTTCAGCTTTGCCAGATGGCTAAGACATGCATCTCTCCATTCTCTTCTAGTATTTAAATGGACAGAATCGGCAGGAATATTTTCACACAATGCCTAGAATAGAGAAAAGAAAAGACATTTAACTATGTAATGATGATGACATAATAATTTTAGCCATGCTGTCATTAAAGTTACAATCTCATAATAGAAATTACATTCGTGAAATGAAAGAAGTATAATATGACGAACATACATCATTTATAGTTCAGCTAGTCTGTAGCTCACACTTGATTGAGCATTCTTCACCAATAAGTTTGGAAACTCATTTTATTTAGCTGCCTTAACCCATAATAAGGATTTGAAATGTTTTTTTTAAATTCTTTTCTTTTTTAAAATAAAATGGCAACTTTATTGAATAGTGCCTTATCTTTACAGTACCACAGCAGACATACAAATGTTAAGATGTTCTTGTACTACAATTATAGAAAATACAGAAGGAATTTTTCTCCATTTACAGAAATATGCAATCACACGGTGCCAGAACCTTAATCTATGATATAAATAAGGACCTTCGTTTCCAGTTTTTATTTTATTTGTCCTAGGAATTTATCAGTCTTTAATACAAGAACAAAAATGAGAGAAATAAGTGGAAAAATGACTTATATTACTGGGTAAATATCACTTTTGCTCTTGCTGTAATGAGCACTGAAAAATTCCCAGAAAAATTAAATAAAAACAGAAAATGAAGGCCCTTTGATAAAGGGCATTATTTAAATTAGTACCCAATAACACAAACTAAAAAAACCATGCATGTAGGCAGCTTTTAAAATATGGTCGGCACATGTAAGCTTTATGGGCAGATTTTAAAAGGGTTACGCGCGTAATATACGCGCGTAACCCTTTTAAAAGCCCCCTGCGCGCGCCGAGCCTATTTTGCATAGGCTCGGCGACATGCGCAAGCCCCGAGATGCACGTATGTCCCGGGGCTTGAAAAAGGGGGCGGGAAGTGGGTGGGGAGGGGTGGTCCGGGGGCAGGGTGGGGGCAGGGCTGGAGCCTCCAGGCACGGCGGCCATTTGCCGCTGTGCCCGGGATCGCGGGCCGGCCGTTGCTGGCGCGCACAACCTACGCCTGCCCAGAGGCAGGTGCAACTTAAAAATTAAAGGTAAGGGGGGGTTTTAGTTAGGGTGGGGGGCGGGTTAGGTAGGGGAAGTGAGGGGAAGGAGGGGGGCGGAAGAAGGTTGTGCGGCTCGGCGTGCGCAAGTTGCACAATTGTGCACCCCTTTGCACGCGCCGACCCTGGATTTTATAACATGCATGCGGCTGGGCTCGCACGTTATAAAATCGGGCATAGATTTGTGCACACTGGGTTGCACGCACAAATCTACGCCTGCACGTAGTTTTTAAAATGTAGTCCTATATGCGTGTGCGTCTCCCAATTTTGGCGTGTTCTGGTCTTTTAAAATTCACGTTATAGAGAGCAACCAGCAAAACTTTTTTTTTTTTATAAGCACTGATTTAAGTAAAGATTTGCCAATATCGTACAAGCTGGCTTCTTCAGGGAGGAGCAGTTAGAACAAAAGTCAAACCTTTAGCTGGCAAACATCAGACATGCTGAAAAACATACTCAGGAGAAAACTGAAACAAAAATCTCTTTGCCTGACATCTCAGTTCTTTGCATTAAGCTTTGCAAACTGTCATGGAGTCATGGTGCTCTCTGAACGCCAGCTGAAAACAGCACCATGACTTCATGACAGTTTTCAAAGAATGGCAGACTGCAAACAGGGAAGAGGGATGGGTAGGGAGGAACTTGGTCAGATGACCCCTCTTTCAATCGCCCTGAGATCCCGAGAATGGGGCTTCTGCTGTCTGCTAGGCCACCATGGTGTTAAGTGGCACATCCCCTCCAGCCCTTTGGCTTAATGAAGCTACTGCTTGGGACAGCTATTACAGACAAACTCCCGCTTTTCTCATATTCAGTGATGCCAGTAACAATGCTGTTAAGTAACATACATCAGCAAATATAAGCAATTAAAACTAGAGTGTTTTTGGTGAACACCTTGTTTGTTGAAATATTGCATTGCCTGCCTCTTTGCTTTACTGCAGTCAAAATAGTATGAAGCCTTCCTGATGCAAAGCAACATATTGTTAATATGTTAATAGCTAGAATCTGGAAAATGTTCATTGGTTTTAAATTGTATTTAATGTTCATATAATATCATTCAAAGTCATGGTACAGTTCTTAGAAGATATGTAGGGAGCTTCTGAAATGAAATAGTGTGGCTTTGCTGAGAATCCTCAACAATTAAAATTAACATTCTCTAATGTTTTATTAAGATTTTAAATCTGAACTTCAGATAGAGAACAAATACAATGTCTGTTTTCTTGCCTGATGACAGAAATGTGAAATCAAAAGGACAAAGTCCAACATCCAGAAGTACTGAATCTAACTGTCAGGCACTAGGTTTTGTTCGGGGATAAAAAACAAAATGGGGCGGATTTTCAGAGCCCTGCTCGCCTAAATCCGCCCAAAACCGGGCGGATTTAGGCGAGCAGGGCCCTGCGTGCCGGTGAGCCTATTTTACATAGGCCTACCGGCGCGCACAGAGCCCCGGGACTCGCGTAAGTCCCGGGGTTCTCCGAGGGGGGCGGGCCCGGTCGTCGCGGCGTTTCGGGGGCGTGTCGGCAGCGTTTTGGGGGCGGGTACGGGGGCGTGGCTACGGCCCGGGGCGGTCTGGGGGCGTGGCCGTGCCCTCCGTACCCGCCCCCAGGTTGCGGCCCAGCGCGCAGGAGGCCCGCTGGCGCGCGGGGATTTACTTCTCCCTCCGGGAGGCGTAAATCCCCGGAGAAAGGTAAGGGGGGGTGTAGACAGGGCCGGGTGAGTGGGTTAGATAGAGGAAGGGAGGGGAAGATGAGGGGAGGGCGTTAGAGGATTCCCTCCAAGGCCGCTCCGATTTCGGAGCGGCCTTGGAGGGAACGGGGGTAGGCAGCGCGGCTCGGCGCGCGCCGGCTATACAGAATTCATAGCCTTGCGCGCGCCGATCCAGGATTTTAGTGGATACGTGCGGCTCCGCGCGTATCTACTAAAATCCCGCGTACTTTTGTTGGCGCCTGGAGCGCCAACAAAAGTACGCCAACGCGCCTTGTTTGAAAATCTACCCAATATGTATATATATATATATTTTTTTTTTTACCAATTTTTACTTAGAAATCCAAGAAAATGTATTTAAGATATTAAAAAGGAGTTTATTTCATTTGCATGTAACAGTATTTTAGCTGAGCTAGTGGCTTTGTAAACATGCTGGTTCATGATTTGTGCTTCCAGTTAAAATTAAAATACTCTTTTTTTCCATTCAGTCATTGATAACCAAAAGGCAAAGTTCCATGTATAGTTATAGAATAAACAAAAAAAATTACCAGTAATAATTTGAGAAGCCATTTATTATTATTAATTCATTTATTAAAAATAGCTCCTGGAATTTCCTGGGAAAGCTGATCCATAATGAAGCTTATTTTAAGCGAGCCATAATCCCAAAGTATTGCTTCACAATTCCAGTTTTAATCTTTAGATTAAACACTGGATAACTAATGATGCAATTCAAATATATGTTTGTACACAGAAGGAAAGTACAGAGGAGGTTATCATGATATCTTTCTAAACTTGGGTACACACCTGATCAATTTTCTGCTCAACCTCTCCTGAAAATTCTGGTACTGGCCCAAAGGATTGGACGACTCGTTTTATACCTTCACCATATCGCTCACAGTAAGATTTAAACCCTGAAAAACACATTAAAATAACACAAAAATCAAATGCATTTAGCAACACTTGTTGATCTACTATGGGGAGGTAATTTTCCAAAATCACTGACCTTTGTAAATAGCGATTTTGAAAAGTGCCCACCCTGTATACATGTACTTTAACCCACATTGAGCTGAGTGAGGCATTCCTAGGAGTGCAGTTAGGAAGAAGACTTCAAACACACACCTAGCTTTGGGGCGGATTTTAAAAGCCCTGCTCGCGTAAATCCGCCCGGATTTACGCGAGCAGGGCCTTGCGCGCCGGTGCGCCTATTTTCCATAGGCCTGCCGGTGCGCGCAGAGCCCCGGGACTCGCGTAAGTCCCGGGGTTTTTCGAGGGGGGCGTTTCGGGGGCGGGCCCGGGGGCGTGGTTTCGGGTCAGGGCGGTTCAGGGGCGTGGCCGCGCCCTCCGGAACCGCCGCTGGAGCGCGTGGATTTACGTCTCCCTCTGGGAGGCGTAAATCCAGGGATAAAGGTAGGGGGGGTTTAGATAGGGCCGGGGGGGGGGGGGTGGGTTAGGTAGAGGAAGGGAGGGGAAGGTGAGGGGAGGGCGAAAGGGAGTTCCCTCCGAGGCCGCTCCGAAATCGGAGCAGCCTCGGAGGGAACAGAGACAGGCTGCGCGGCTCGGCGCGTGCCGGCTGCCCAAAATCGGCAGCCTTGCGCGCGCCGATCCAGGATTTTAGCAGATACGCGCGTATCTACTAAAATCCAGCGTACTTTTGTTTGCACCTGGTGCGCCAACAAAAGTACGCGAAGGCGCACTTTTGTAAAATCTACCCCTTTGCTTTTTCAAAACTAACACATGAATTTTCAAAGGAGTTATGTGCATAAGAACATAAGAAATTGCCATGCTGGGTCAGACCAAGGGTCCATCAAGTCCAGCATCCTGTTTCCAACAGAGGCCAAAACTAGGCCACAAGAACCTGGCAATTACCCAAACACTAAGAAGATCCCATGCTACTGTTGCAATTAATAGCAGTGGCTATTCCTTAAGTAAAATTGATTAATAGCCATTAATGGACTTCTCCTCCAAGAATGTATCCAAACCTTTTTTTTTGAACCTAACTGCACTAACCACATCCTCTGGCAACAAATTCCAGAGCATTATTGTGCGTTGAGTGAAAAAGAATTTTCTCCGATTAGTCTTAAATGTGTTACTTGCTAACTTCATGGAATGCCCCCTAGTCCTTCTATTATTCGAAAGTGTAAATAACCGAGTCACATCTACTCGTTCTAGACCTCTCATGATCTTAAAGACCTCTATCATATCCCCCCTCAGCCGTCTCTTCTCCAAGCTGAACAGCCCTAACCTCTTCAGCCTTTCCTCATCGGGGAGCTGTTCCATCCCCTTTATCATTTTGGTTGCCCTTCTCTGTACCTTCTCCATCGTAACTATATCTTTTTTGAAATGCGGCGACCAGAATTGTACACAGTATTCAAGGTGCGGTCTCACCATGGAGCGATACAGAGGCATGACATTTTCCGTTCTATTAACCATTCCCTTCCTAATAATTCTTAACATTCTATTTGCTTTTTTGACTGCTGCAGCACACTGTGCTGATGATTTTAAAGTATTATCCACTATGATGCCTAAATCTTTTTCCTGGGTGGTAGCTCCTATTATGGAACCTAACATCATGTAACTACAGCAAGGGTTATTTTTCCCTATATGCAACACCTTGCACTTGTCCACATTAAATTTCATCTGCCATTTGGATGCCCAATCTTCCAGTCTTGCAAGGTCCTCCTGTAATGTATCACAGTCTGCTTGTGATTTAACTACTCTGAATTATTTTGTATCATCCGCAAATTTGATAACCTCACTTGTTGTATTCCTTTCCAGATCATTTATATATATATTGAAAAGCACTGGTCCAAGTACAGATCCCTGAGGCATTTACATGTGTAATATCCTGTTTGAAGCATGTAAATGCTTTTGAAAATCAGGCCCTTGGGGTAATTTTCAAAAGGATTTACCTGTGTGAATGTAACTACTATTGCAGCAATTTTCAAAAGCCATTTACCTACTTACACATGAATATCCTAAGAACAATTCAATGGTATATATTGTAGCAATTTTCAAAAGCCCCCTTATATGGGCAAACTGCTTTTACGTGTATAAAACCCAGTTTTAAGCATGTAAATGCTTTTGAAAATCAGGTGCACAGTGTGTTGTTTTTCAGGGCAAATATATCCACAGAAAAAGAAGATACAGATCTTAGTGGCTACCTTTTCTCTAGGTAGTTTTCAAAGGAAAATACGTACGTATGTTCCCTTTGGGGTAGATTTTCAGAGCCCTGCTCGCCTAAATCCGCCCAAAACCGGGCGGATTTACGCGAGCAGGGCCCTGCGCGCCGGGAAGCCTATTTTACATAGGCCTCCCGGCGCGCGCAGAGCCCCGGGACTCGCGTAAGTCCCGGGGTTCTCGGAGGGGGGCGTGTCGGGGGGGCGGGCCCGGTCGTCGCGGCGTTTCGGGGGCGTGTCGGCAGCGTTTTGGGGGCGGGTACGGGGGCGTGGCTACGGCCCGGGGGCGTGGCCGCGCCCTCCGTACCCGCCCCCAGGTCGCGGCCCGGCGCGCAGGAGTCCCGCTCGCGCGCGGGGATTTACGCCTCCATCCGGGAGGCGTAAATCCCCCGACAAAGGTAGGATGGGGGTTTAGACAGGGCCGGGCGGGTGGGTTAGGTAGGGGAAGGGAGGGGAAGGTGAGGGGAGGGCAAAGGAAAGTTCCCTTCTTGGCCGCTCCGATTTCGGAGCGGCCTAGGAGGGAACGGGGGTAGGCTGCGCGGCTCGGCGCGCGCAGGCTATACGAAATCGATAGCCTTGCGTGCGCCGATCCAGGATTTTAGCCGATACGCGCGACTACGCGCGTATCTACTAAAATCCAGCGTACTTTTGTTTGCGCCTGGAGCGCAAACAAAAGTAGGCTGTTCGCGCTCGTCTGAAAATCTACCCCTTTGAGAACTGGTGCAAAACCCAAGGGTAAAAAGTACATAGTTTTGAGGACTTCCGGTTATGCCCTAATGGAAGAAGCTGTGAGCGGCTGAGCTCCTGTCATTTCTGAATATTTTTTTACCTTAACTCCCTTTTTTGGCCACAATCTTTCTACATGTCTGCTCCTAAGGATTCAAGTCAGAGTTCTTTTCCGGTTCTGTGGGCCGATCGTAGCTCTAAGTTGAGAAAGATGACAAATAAGAAATTGGTTGACGCTGATAACAGGGCCATGGCCACTGCTTCAGAAGATGAGTAGGAAACATTGCTCATTGAGGATGGTGAAGAAGATGACCACACTTCTAAGCTGTTGGCGTCATTTGCAGCAAAAATTACAGCCCGATTAGACACTAGATTGGGTATTGTGGAAAAAAATTGCTCAACTTTTGGAATCCATTAAAGATAACTCAGCTCAGATTAAAGAAGTGGAGGGGCGAGTATCTGACTTGGAGGACTCGCTAATTTGTACGAGCTAAAGTGGATAGCCAAAACAACTTACTATCAACTCATGCACGAATACAGAAAAACCATCCTTATCACTAAACGAGAATACTACTCTAAAAAGATACATGGTTTCCAATACAACCCCAAGGCCCTCTTTACTTTGATCACTGGCCTTACCAACTCCTCCACAATGCAACCCCAATCTCCCACCTCTAAGAATCGCTGCAACGAACTGGCACAATTCTTTAAAAATAAAGTCTCCTCCCTTACCGCACAATTTGCCCCTAACTCCAACAGCGTGATTCTACCCGCCTTCAACTTCTCGGCTTCCCTGTCTACTTTTGACCCATCCTCCTCCCTGGAAATAGAAAATATCCTGAGAAAGATGAAACCCTCCTCCCATCCCTCTGAAACCATCCCATCCAAACTTCTTCTTTCCATACCTCTGTCCGACATTTCCAACTGCTCCCTAGAACAGGGCACGGTCCCCAACATTCTCAAACAAGCGGTAGTTAAACCCATCCTCAAAAAACCTAATCTTGATCCCTCCACCCTCTCCAATTTCAGACCCATTTCCAATCTCCCCCTCTTGGCTAAAATCCTAGAAAAGCTAGTAAACGCTCGCCTCTCTGACTACCTCTCGAACAACACAACATTCTACCCTCCACGCAATATGGTTTCCGAAAGCATCTGAGCTCGGAGACCTTACTACTTTCCCTAACTGACACCATAATCAAAAAAACTGATACTGGTACTTCTTATCTCCTTGCTATGTTGGACATCTCTGCGGTGTTCGACACTGTTAACCACACCATCCCTATCAACATCCTCAGTAGTATTGGTATTACTGGAACCGCACTCTCCTGGCTTAAATCTTACCTACAAAATCGTCATGTCACAGTCCTTGCTGATAACAATGAATCTGATGCTATTAGTTTGGATCAGGGCGTTCCCCAGGGCTCCTCACTTTCCTCTACCCTATTCAACATTTACATGCTTCCCCTCACCATCCTCCTCACCAACCTTGGTATCAAGCACTTCATCTACGCAGATGACGTGCAAATTCTCTTCCCCTTTTCTGCCTTACCGCCATCAACAAACTCCTCACAGACATGCACCTTGCCCTCAACCCTCAAAAAACAGAACTCCTCATCATTTCCACCAAACTTCCTTTTCCATCTGTTCCCCTCGCCTACTCTTCCACTATCTTCTACTCGCACACCCGTAACCTGGGTGTTCTTCTCGACAACCAACTCTCCTTCCAACCCTTCATCAAGTCTATCTTAAGTGACTGCTATTTCAAGCTACAAACTATCAAAAAACTCAGACCCCTACTGCATTTCTCCGACTTTCGCACAGTACTTCAGTCTATTATATTCTCCAAAATAGACTACTGTAATGCTCTCCTCCTTGGCCTCCCCTCCATGCACACTAAACCTTTGCAACTCCTACAGAACGCCACAGCACGTATTCTTTCAAACACTAAAAAAAGAGACCACATCACACCAACTCTTATCGAGCTTCACTAGCTACCAATACAATCGCGTATCCTTTTCAAAACACTATCCCTCATCCACAAAAGCATTACAAATGAAAACCTCCATTGGCTCTGCCCTCCCCTCCTTCCTCGCACCTCCACAAGACCCACTCGTCCCGCCCTTCAAGGAACACTCCGCACTCCCTCTATCAAACCCTACAAACTGATCTCCACAATGAATAGAGCTTTTTCCCTTGCTGGCCCTACTCTTTGGAACGCCCTCCCTCCAGATCTGCGCACAGAGACATTCACACCTAAATTAAAAAAAAAACTAAAAACATGGCTTTTCCTACAGGCCTACCCGTCTTCTAATCCCACCATATGATTGATATCTGAAATCTCTGTGAACAGTCACTGATTATTTTTGTAATTTAGTTTTCCTCTTTTGTAAATTGGTTTCTTGTTTCTCTTTTAATTATAGTTACTGTTCCATGTAAAGGCCTTGCCTACAAGTTCCAAGTTATTTGTAAACCGATACGATGTGCAAACGGATGTCGGTATATAAAAAAATGCCAAATAAAAATAAATAGGGCTGCCTTTGTTAAATTAGACAACCTTGAAAATAGGTTGCAAAGAAATAATACCTGAATCGTGGGACTGCTGGAAAGGAGTGAGGGCATTAACCCGGTTCTCTTCGTGGTGACCTGGCTTCCTGAGCTTTTGGCCTGGATTCATGCAAAAATGGTGCCATTAAAATAGACCGGGCCCATCAATCATTAGCCCCGGTCACAGCACAAGGAAGATGATCCCGGGCTCTGATTGTGCGCATTCATAACTCCAGTGATAGGCAGTTAATCTTGAAAGCTGCGCGAAAGACAAGCTCCCTGTCTTATAAAGGGGGGAAAATTATGATTTTTCAAGATTACTCTATTGAGGTGCAGAAGCAATGGCAAGCACAAGGAGCAATTAAGCGTGAGTTGCAAAGTATGGGAATTTGCTACTCTATGTTGTACCCTGCAAAGTTGAGGATGGTGCTGGAGAATAAGGCACCAGAAGTAGAGCAGTTGCCGGCGAACTATAAAAAGAGCTCTTCTGGCTCTTAATTCTTTAGCCCTATACTTAATGTGTCACTTTGTGTTCTTTGTGGCCTGCACAACCTGACGAGAGCGGCCTGGTAAGGAATGATGGGCGAAGGGAAGTTTCTATCATCACTACGCATTTGATTCATATGCCCTCCAGAATTGTTTTGCCAGTTGAATTTGGTGGCTTTCCTATGACTGACAGTGTTTTTTTCTTGTTGCTTTGTTTTTTGTTTGTTTTTTGTTCTTTTTATTTTTCTGGGTCTTGATTTGGTTCCCACCCAGAAGATGCTTGGTCTTGGGGGTCAAGGGTTTAGTGAATGGAGAGAGGGAATAGGTATGGGATTCATTGCCTTGTATGACGGGGTTTGGGTTTATGTACCTTTTAGTGGGTGGGTTAGATGGTTTAGGGTCCCTTGGGGATTGTCTGGGGGTTGGATCTGTTTGGAAAATATTAGCTATGGGCTTAGGTTTGTGGGATTTGAAGTTGGGTGAAAACTGGTATATGGGACATCCTCCTATGGGGCAATGTGGGCAAAGTATAGCTATGGAGACTATTGTCAATGGGTGGCGTTATGTTATCTGTTTGAGGGTAGATCTAGTTTGGGTAGGAAATGGCCTTTTGCATTATGTATGGCAGGAAGCTTATTTTCTTAAGGAACAATGAGGGTTATTATATGTTTTTCCCTTGAATATGTGAGGAATCTGTTCACCCATTAAAAGAAAGTGGATCTTGCAATCTGCATGTGAACAGAATACTCAGAACCTTCTATAGTAGGAAACCCATTTGACCAATGCTGAGCATGAAAATCTGAAAGGGGGGTGGGTGGGCAGCATATATTATGCTTCTTACAACCCATGGAGCAAAGGGGTTATTGGTCTCTTTGATAAAAACTTTCCTGTTATGGTGCATGGCTCTTTCTCTGATCCTGGAGGTCGATATGTAATCTTAGATTGTTTCCTGAACACTATCAGGTTTATCTTACCTAATGTGTATGGCCCCAATCAGGGGCAAGCTGCCTTTTATAAACAGTTGTTCTTGCCACATTTGGGTTTTACTGGTTGCTGATGGAGTGCGATTAGAACACATGTATGAATTTGGTGCTGGATAGTTCTTTTGGTTTGGGTGTGGCTTCACAGCAGCACTTGGGTCATAAGCAGCTGTTAGATACTTATCATTTGCTCAATGTATGGCGGCAGCAGAATGCTTTAGACCGAGACTATGCTTTTTTTTCCCCTAGACATAACTCCCATAGTCACCTAGATTACTTTTTGTGCTCACCGAACTTCCTGAAACATATGGTAAGTAGTGAAAATCTTCCTTGTGTAACTTATTTATTTATTTGCTTTTCTATACCGATGTTCCTGTAAAATATACATATCACAACGGTTTACAATATAACAACAACTTTCACTCTGGGCGATACAAAGAACAGAGGTGGAATAACACTCAGGCCGTCCGGCTTCACTTGGTGGTTGAACATATCTCTACTTGGGGATAGGGAGTTTTCTGGTCTGTTGCGTGATACGATTTCCCAGTTTAATACTCATAACCCGGATACTGAATACTTGCCTCTATTGCAGTAGGAAACCTTTAAAGCTGTTTTGAGAGGCAAAATTATTGAATACGCCAGTCACATCTGTAGACAAAGGGATAAACAACTTATGCTTCTTCAAAATCAGTTGGTGCACCTCCCTGCTTTCCATAAACAGAGTTGTTCGATATGCGTTTATAAAAAGTTGGAAGCAGTTCAGAAGGAGATACAAACCCTGGAAATGCATAAGATAGAAAGAGCTATGCGATATACTTGTCTACGATTCTATGAATACGGAGACAGACCAGGGTTTTTTTTAGCTCATATGGTGAAAGAACGGCAATATAAATCTCATATTGCGTCCCTTAAAACGTCTAATGGGAACATTACGATTAATCCTGGTGAGACTGAGCAGCTCTTTATGCAATATTATTCTCAGTTATACTCCCCAGCAGCCCGCAGTAGTAGAAGGAAATATTCATGATTTTCTCTCTAGCTTGAATTTGCCAGTATTGCCAGAGACTCAGAGAGAGGCTTTGGTGGCACCTATCTCAGTTCAGAAGATATGGGATACAATTAAACCTTTGCCAGGTGGGAAATGCCCAGGGCCTGAAGGTTATACCATTCATATTTATAACACATTTTTGATGGGCTTCATGCCGTTCTTATTTAGTCTATTTAATTCAGTAGATGAAGGTCAATTTTCCCTCGGTAATTTGGGTGATACTTTTGTTTCTTTATTTCACAAAGGGTAAGAGTGCTGGTGATGTAGTTCTTATCAGCCTATATCTCTGCTGAATTCAGACCTGAAAATACTTGCTAAGGTGTTGCAGATGAAGCTTGAGAACTGTTTGCACAACTTAAATCACTGTGACCAGACAGGCTTCATTAAAGCGAGTTCGTCAATGTCTAACACTAGACGACTATTCAACATTATACAGCTGGCTGAGAAGTCTGGGGTTTCAGAAGTAGTCACTTCTTTAGACACAAAAAAAGCCTTTGACTGACTTTCATGACAATTTTTATTTGTGGTGTTTCAGAATTCCAAAATACTTGAATGCTTTATTGCTTGTTGAAATAGCCCATGGGACGCATCAAGGGTGCCCCTTATCCTCGCTCTTATTTGATTTGGCAAGTGATCTGGCTGAAGCGGTGTGGAAGAATAAGGATATTTGTGGTGTTACTTTGGGTAAAAGGGAACATCGCATTTCTCTATATACTGAGGATGTTCTTTTATATTTGATGGATTTGCATCAGTCTGGACCAGCTTTGATGCAGCTTCTGCAACAATATGGCAGACTGGCAGGTTATAGGGTTAATTAGGACAAGTCTGAGCTTCTCCTTTTGAGTTCTAAGGTCGCTGTTCCGATTTGTTTTTCCGATTTCAAGATAATTTGGGTATATGCGAGCCTAAAAATCACAATAGTCTAAACTATGGTAACAATGAGGTACTTGCAGCTAAGATAAAACAGCTCTTGATTTCTTGGATGGGCTTATCCATATATTGGGCGGGCTGGATCAACTTGCTTAAAATGAGTATTTTGCCAAAATTGTTATATTTATTTCAACATGTTCCTTGCTTTAAAACTCTTTGATGATATACATGAGACTATAGCTATATTTAATTTGGTGAAATAAAAGTCTAGAATCCAGCTCAGCCAGCTATGGATGCCTAAGTTGCAGGGTGGTATGGCTCTTCCCAATTTGAAATTATATCACTGGGCTTCACTATTATTGTGTCTTAAGGTTTGGCTTGGACTTTGTAAAGATTCATGGATCTCATTGGAAAGATTACAATTGGATGTTATTGACTTATCTTTGTTACCGTTTTTGCCATCGACCTCTCTGATCAGATGACAAGTGACTAGAAGTAGTTAATTCCTGGCTCATGCGCTTGATGTGTGGAGCCAGGTTTTGCAGTTTTTGGATCCGCAGAATACCAATGTGCTTTTAGTATCCCCTATCTATGGTAATTCACTGATTTCAGGCTTGACTTTTTTGCTGGCCTTTAAGGGATGGCATGCTAATGGACTAATCAGTATTGCCCAATTATGGAAAGAGGGTAAGTTTGCTTCATTTGCTTCTCTGTGAGGAATTTGATTTAGATGTGGGAGACCATAGTCATTATTTACAGCTTTGGGAGGCATTGGCTTCTTGCTTTGATATATCTGTGCCAATTTGTCAGGTGAATGGACTCTTCACTTACCTGGGTGATCCTGAATCACAAGCAAAAGGAATTTCTTTAATGTATTGGGGAATTTTAAAGGGTTAAACTAGGGTCAGATACTTCCTCTCAGTTAATGGACGCTTAGAATGATGATCTTGGGGTTTCTTCGGACGCTCGTGCATAGAAGGATATTTGGGTAGTGGCACATCGTAGTTCAATTTGCCAAAAACATGCGGAGTTGATGGTGAGATTATTGCATAGTATGTACCATATCCCTGCCTTTTTTGCAGCCATTTATCCTTATCTGAACCCAGAGTTTTGGTGAGGTTGTGGAGGTATTGGATCCTTCTTCCATATGTGCTGGCAATGCCTAGAAGTTCCGAAGTTCTAGGCTGGTGTCACTCAAGAGTTGGCTGATATTCTTAATTTTCAAGTGAATATTACACCACTAATCAGACTACTGGCTAGCTCTGGTATGCTGGTTTCTTTTAGATGTTTAATCGGTCAGTTGTTGCTGGCTATTCGCTTTACAATCGCCACTTTTTGGAAACAGACTCCCTACTTAAAACATTGGAGAGCCCAAGTCCAGGAGGTGGCTAACATAGAACGCTTGTAGTACACAATTAGAAATGAACAATTTAAATATGATCATATTTGGAAAGCATATCATACTTATCAAGACAGTATTACTAATGTGTAATTGCTCTTTATGCATTTAGCTTCACTTTGCTCTATGTGTAATTACTGTACCACTGTACCTGAGTTGTTTATATACTATTAGACTATGCACTGTTTGAATAATTGATTTTGTTGTATGTATGCCTCTATTAATGCATAAATAAAGAGTTTAAAAAAAAGTACATAGTTTTGAAAATTGTATCAAATTAACTACCATATTTGTTTTCAACACAGATTTTGATTAAAATGTGGCATGCACAGTATTAATGAATTATGAAAGCAAAGGGAACATAAACCATATTTTGCAATGAACCACCATTCACAATGCAGTAGTTCGAAACAATGTACTACTTCCTATCCTTTAAAAAAATGTTTTTTCTTGTTCATCTTTTAAATAGCTGAACAATATGACTACTTTACTTTTCAATGAGTGAATAGCCAGAAAAACAATACTTTAAAAACTGAATTGATAATATTGCTAAAAAGTCAAATTTTTAATTCATGTGATTTATGACGTTACTAGATTTGGTATATGAAAGGCATCCAGAATTACTCACATTTATATTTATTTATTTATTTATTTATTTGTTTGTTTGTTTGTTTGTTGAGTTTTATATACCGTCATTCGGTAGAGCCATCATAACGGTTTACAAAAATATACATTTTTCTTAGCAGTTGTGTAACAGAAAAAACAATGTGAACAATATCAGACATAAGCATATCAAGTCCAGAGAGCATTATTAGGTTGGAAGAGGAGGGTATGCAGTTCAGGGTGAAGAGAATGTATTAAGAGGTTTATAACTGAGAGTTCAGTTGAGAGTTGGAATGATCAGACGTCTGAGGGTCAGTGTAGAATTTGTGGAACATTAGTGTTTTTAGGTCCTTTTTGAATATTTTTAGGTCGTGTTGGGTTCTCAGGAATTTAGGTAGGGTGTTCCAAAGTTTAGGTGAAGCAATCACTGTCCTTTCACTCTTTAAGATAGCTGGCTATATTCAATAGTGCATCTGCACCACTGGCTATCTCTCCAAAGTTAGCTGGATAAGATTATTCAGTCAACTTTGCAATCTGGCCAGTGACAGAATATTATTATCCTCTTATTAATTAATTTTTAAAGCAATTATGCATGTAAAAATGACTTGTACATGTATATGTGCAATTTTACAAAAAGGGCAACATAATGCATTTGCAAGAAAATGCACACATGAATATGTAATTGGGGTGTTTTGAGGCATTGTTTGCAATTTTGTGCATACTTTACTATTTTATAAAGAACATACATGCAAATGTCAACAAGAATGCACAAACACTTTTACTACAGCTATTTTATGCACAAAATTCAAACATGCATTCTCTTTTTAACTTGGTGTTTGGAAAACATATCATACTTATCACATCTTCTGATGTGCGTGGGTGTTTCTCATGCACATCAGAAGATGGAAGCGGCCCAGCATGCTGTGAACGGAACCTATCCCACTCGTGGCAGAAGATGAAGGAGGGCCAGCGTGCCTTGAGTGGAGCCCATCCCACTTGTGGGCATCTGATCCATGTTCTTTTAAAAATAAAATTTGATTTTTTTTTTCACCAAACGTGATAACTTTCTGCTGAAAAGTTTTCTAAGTCCAAAATCTGGATGAAGCAAAGCTAAGATAAGAAATTTACTTTACCATGATGAGAAGTTCTAAAATATCAAGAACTTTCAGAAGCTATAGAGATATGGCTTATAAACTCACCATCACATGTAGCAAATTTCTGCTTGCAAAAAATACATGGCCAGAAAGTTTATGTCCAAACATAGATACCACCAGGAGCTTTATATAGCAACCTCCAGCCACTATGGCTATGAAACTGTAATGTGTAGCCAGATGCGACAGCCACACCTTCGCCAGCCTCCCCTTACCCCTAAGATGCCAACGACACTGCCACCGCCATCTGATGCTCCTTAGGTGCGCGCATGTGTGCACTCACAGCACTTACTGGCCACACGGCAAGAAAGCTCCTTCGGCACACAGATCTGACATCAGCGAGCCCAGGGGATTTAAGCCTCACTGCTGACACAGCCAAACAACCCAGCAACAGGTTGTCCTGCTCCTGCAGAGCTAGTTGCCGTGGATCTTGCCTTTGCCTTGCTCCAGTCGTGCCTTTGCCTTGTCTTGGCCCTGTCCTTGCTCCTGTTCTACCTTGCCTTCCTTTCCTTCCACCTGATCTGACCTATTGCCTATTACCGATTTTGCCTGATTGCCGTCTGCCCTGACCTATTTTTGATTATTGACTGCACCTTTTCTGCCTGTGTCGACCTTCGCCTGCCTTCCGACTTCGTCTGTCACTCGCACCGCCCCCCTGGCTGTGGACACTCACTTAAGTCTTGCCGGCCTCAGAACCCAAATGTTCAACCTGAGGGGAAAGAGTCCGGTATAGGTGAAGCCTTGTCCCCGTCCCAGCCCAGAGCATGTCTACCTGTTGTTAGCGTGGGCACAGTCACACCTACATCCTGGGCAGTATCAACTTTGCCTCAGTCCAAAGGACTCACCTCTGTGACAGAAACTGCCTGTTCTATGATAGATGAAGGTGGAGGTGAAGTCTTTATATAAGGGCTACATGGCACAAATTGATGCCTTAAAGATACAGCAATTTCTTTTACAGTCAATTGAATCATAGCAATGGTAGTTGAAGATACAGTTGACATGATTCAACTGATGTGAAAATGTACTAAAGATCTCCATGGGATAGTGATGATTTTATTGCCTGCTTCCACTGACAGTAAGTTTCTAAGAACTATCTGGGTCATTTGACTAATACAGCAATTTGAACTAAAGCGTTTATGCACCTGTTTAGGAAACTGTCTCAATTAGTACATCTGTTTATTAATATTAGAAAACTAAATGAATGCTTAGCTGCACAAAAAAATACTCTTTAACTTAAGGAGGAGGAGAGTAAGACATTTCTCTATATTGACAGCTGCCAGTTGATTCAAGTATATGAACTTGGCTCTCCAACGACGTCAGAGCCCCTGGTCCACATTCAAAAGACTGTCATGAGATATCTATGTCTAATAGGGAAACTGAGAGCACTGAAATGCAAATAAAGATTAAATGTGTTTCTAAAACCGTGCCTAGACTAATGGCCTTCTCCCAGGTCTTTTCCCTCCCACTCCATCATCATGTCTCTTCTCCTGTCTGCACCATGCCCACGGACACCTCCCGGGTCCTCCCTGCACGTTGTCAGCCCGTCCCTGCCCTAGCCTCTTTTGGCTGGTCTGGGGCCCAAGGATGGTAGCGATAGGAGGGTAAATCAGTGTAGGATCAGTCAGGAGGTGTGCGCTTTCAGGATTCAAGGCAGCTCTGCCCCTGGTACAGGTTTTCTTGGTAATAGGCGGCCTGTGCGGGAGCAGGTGGTGAGGCCACCACAAGGCCTGTGAGCATGTGTCCGCTGATGGCCCTGTGCTGACTTTTCTTCCAATTGCTGTTGCGGGTGATCAGCTGGTCTGGAGCAATGGGACAGCAGGCCATCAGGGCCCCCCTTCTTCCTTCTTCCCTCCTGCATTGTCTGCTTATACAGAATGTTTGTCACTGGTCAGCATGCACACAGTTTTCATTTTTGGGCCCTCTTTCTGGCTCTGGCCGGGGAGGATCATGCCTGTGTCAGGCACTGGATATTTCAAAGTCTCCTTCTATATAATGCACACAACTATGCTGGCAATTTATTCTATGCTGGTTCTAGCTGGGCTACAAATCCAATATTTTCAGGATGCAAAATGGTCAGAAAATACCTATCTAGAGAGAAAAAACTGGTAGATGTGGATATACTGAATAGTTTTCAGTTGATAACTTGTGAAAGAATGAAGTTACAACATACATTTGTATATATATATCTTACTGGCAGAAAAGAAATGAGCAGTATATGTAAGTAGAATATACACAAGGACATTAACACAATAGTTTAATTAGAGAAAATCTCAAACAGTATGATAAATATTTACTTTCACAACAGAGTTTGCCAATGTTTCAAGTTGACAGTACCATGCCAATTCTTCAAAGGTCTAAATCCGAGCTTTAGAGCATATCAACACTAGAATCAACTCACACTACTATCAGGTTATATCCATTCGATGTTCTAATAGTGCTTTCCTTGTTAAAATAAATAAGATAGTCTTCTTTCCTGCCTCATCAGCCATGCACCATTCAGCACTCAGGTTTCTGAATTCTCTGGTGGCTTTCAAATGGGATTTTTTTTTTCTTTTTTCTGTATTCAGGATTCTGGCCAGAGTTTCTTCTCCTACCGAATTACCTAGTAGCCTGACACATTCTTGAGCACTTATATAAATGAATAAGAGAATGTTAAAGTAAATTAAATAAGTTTTCTTAACTGAAGAGTTCTCCTTAGACAGCATAGTATGTGGGTGATGTCATTCAATGGCACTAACACAGACTCAGCTCTCAAAGGCTTGTAAAGACTTTATTGAGCATGCATGGGATTTGCTGTGTGAGCACAAAGCCTCATTAGCCCCTAAGGGGTAGATTTAAAAGGAGCGCGCATGTGTCCATGTGTGCGTAGCTCCCGGCGCGCGTACTTGCACGCACCAATTTTATAACATGCGCGCACCGGTGTGTGCATGTTATAAAATCCATTGGCCGTGGGCACATGCGCACCGGATTTTAAAATCCGCATGTGTGGGTGGTGAGCTCAGGGAGGGTAAATTTTAGTAAATTATGTGCGGCGATGCAATCGGCCTTCCCCAGTTCTCTCCCAGTCCAATTAAGGAGCAGACTGGAAGGGAACTTTCCTATCCCTAACCCTTCTCTTCCTACCTCTTCCCCTTCTCACCCCAACCCCTAACCTAACTCTATCCCCATTTTTTTGTTTTTTTTACTTACTGCTCAGTTGAAGCAGAAGAAACTTCCACGCGAGGGCCAGCTTCCGGCGCGTGCTTCCCTGGAACAGCAGCTAATGGCTGCTGTCCCGCTCCACCTTGCCCCTCCCCACCCAGACCATGCCCTCCTGGCCCGCCCCTTTTTCAGGGCCCGGCACTTGTGTGAGTATCGGGACTTATGCGTGTGGCCGGGCCCTTTTGAAAATGCACACAGTGAATGCAGGGCCCGGCCACACATGTAAGTACAGTAAAATGTGCCCGATAGTCACTTCCAAAGCTGATAGTCGGCCCTACAGGGAGGTGGGAGGGTATTGAAAATAGCTAATTCATTTTGCTGTCTACGGAGAACCCTGTTTCCAGATAAGCAAAGTTGCTTTCTCCATCAACAAGCAGGCATGAATTAGCCATTACACGTGGGGAATTGCAAGCTGAGGGTTGCAGTGGCAGAAGCATTTACTTAACGATAACTCGGCCCCACGAAATGGAGAATTAATTACTGGATAAACAGTTTACTGTCTCCTCATGACGTGCTGTCCAGACATAGTGGGACAAGAAAGTGTGAACAGATAACTAAGTAGCAGCTTTTGTAAATGTCTTCAATAGAAGTAGCCCTGTGATGAACCACTGAAGTCATCATGGCCTTCACTTGATGAGCCCTGCCCAAGTCTGCAATCCATAAGCCAGCCAATGCATAACACACACTATATAATTCCCTATACAATTGGACAAAGATTGTTTGGAAACTGCCCTTCCCAATCTATTCAGATCAAAGAACACAGACAGTCGAGAAGCTTAAGGGGAGGTTCAGTCCTCTTTAGGTAATATGCTAGGGCTTTCTTACAGTCCAAGGAGTGAAGAGCCTGTTTTCTGTGCGCATGTGGTCTTGAAAAAAATGAAGGCAGCACAATAGCTTGATTAATGTGGAATGCAGATACCACTTTGGAAAGGAACTTGGGGTGGGTTCATTCTATTATGAAAAACTGCAGGTTTTGTGAATATGAAACCACAGCTTGAAACTTGTGTACACTTTGGGCCTGATTTTAAAAAGCATTTACTCGAGTAAAAACCAGGTTTACTGGAGTAAATTCACTTTACTTGAGTAAGTGGGTTTTTGAAAATTGCTACAATATATGCCATTGACTTGTCTATAGGATTTACTCACATAAGTGCACTTTACTTGAGTAAATGGCTTTTGAAAATTGCTACAATAGTAGCTACATTTACGCATGTAACTCCTTTTGAAAATTACCCCCTTTGTGTCAACATGATGGCCACAAAAAACAAAACTTTCCAGGTAAGAAACCTGATGTCCACCAACTCGAGCAGTTTGAATGTTTTGATGAATTGAGCTAGGACTACACTGAAATCCCAAGAAACTGGAGGTTTACTGACCAGTGGTCTGGAATGCCATAATCCTTTCATGAATTTGGATACCAAAGGGTGGAGAAAGATTAGAGCCCCTTCCACCTGCTGATGATAAGCCACAATGGTACTGAGATAAACCTTGCCTGAAGAGGTATTAATGCTTGAGGATGAGAAAAAGAACAGATAATGAAGCAAGTCCATTGGGCCATAGGAGAAGGAATCAGATTGGTTCCACACCAAGTTGAGAACTTCTTTCACTTGATTGCTCTGGAACGCTCTACATTATGACATCTGTGCAGAAGATAATTTCATGAAGTTCCATACAGCAATGAAATCCTGGTTACTCTCTCAGGTTTATGACTGTTAACAAGTGGAAGCTGGATTTCTCCTCTGGGCCTTATTTGTTTTTTAATTTTTAATTTATTCATTTTTAAATATACTTCAAGATTTAACGTGAATGGGAAAACACTAAGACAGTGAAGCATACATATGAAAATATCAACAATAAAAAAACATAATTCTCCTGTCTCACTACATTCTAAGTCCTCAATAAAGAAGATCCTAACACAACTGAAGGGAAAAAAAGAGAAGGGAATGATATCCCAATGTCAGTATATAAAGAAAACTAGGAACAGAGGATATTTTTTAGCTTATTCAGATTATGACTGGTATTCTGAGGCATTCTCAGATAGTAGAGGGGGCGTATCCGCTGACTGAGGGAGTTTGTCACTCAGAAATGAAACAAGCTATGAGGAATGGAAAAAAACATAGGAAATACTCTGATATTTTATGACTTTTACAGGAGAATTAGAGAACAAATAAAGCACCCAATTCCAAAACTCGAGGTCTTAACAACAAAAATTTCCTCCTCTTCCTCTGAGTTTGTCTAGATATATCTGGAAAAACTTGAATTTTAAGGCTCAAAAACAATTCCAAATGAAGACGAAAGAAAAGCTTTAGAACCTACTCTGTATCTGATTCTAAGAGAAAAACAACCACTAAAGTAGTGGAGTGACTATATCAGACACTGAGGATTCCAAAATTGTAGGTAAATTTAAGTTAGGTGGTCTAATCAGAGACAACACTTGCATGTTCTTATCCATTAGTGGGGGTTTTTTTTAATAAGGTGGTAAATAGCCCTCAAAGTAATAGGCAAGTTGGCTCAGCATGTCTTTAGGGGGTATAGCAGGATCCTTAGGAAAATTAATAAACCGAAGGTTTTCCCCCCTAGCTTGCTGGTTTTCTTTGAATAGATTTTGCTGCAAGGCAGTATTACTAGCCACTTCCAGTTTAAGAGAAGTATTTAATTATTTTAGAGATTTTCTATCTGATGCCAATAACTTTACTCAAATTTCCAAATCATTCAAATAACGAACCACAGGGCTTAAATGAGCAGATATATTATTATCCAAAGTCTTAATAGCTTCCCAGATAGTTTCAAGAGAAAAGGTAGCAGGACTTACCAGAGGTAAGGATTGTAAAGTTGCACCAATTCAGCATTTTCCTCCTCTCTACGTCGAACTGCCTCTCTCTCAGACAGCTGCCCTTTGATGCCGTAGATGTAATGCATTTCCAAGCCAACTTCTGCTAGACTCACGGTCCCAGAGTGACTTGACTTAGCCATCGCCACATCATCGGCCTGCACCGAGTATCGTTGCTCCTCCAGCATCAGGTTCTGGGCAGGGTTCGAAGATGCAATCGGATCGACCGAGAACAGAGATAGCATTGAGTCAGGGAGAGGATCGAGTTCCGCTCCTTTTCGAGACCTCTCCAGTGACTCCACTCCTGGGATAGAGATGCCCAACTCACGCAGACTTCCATAGGGCCGGTAACGGGGCCTGGGAAGGAGGCAACTGGGCTTCTCACTCCCTGGCTCTCCATTTGTGGGCAGAATGCAGCATATTCACAAATGAGAAAATTGGTAAGAGGACGCCCTTATCTGTGAGTTACTGATGTAGACATCTTGGATCCTCCAGGTGCCCTCTGGGCCTTATTTTATATGCTGCAATAAGCACCTTTGCAGTCTAATTATCTTAAGCAATGGAAAAATAAAAGGGCCTAGTAAAATTTCCTATGTTAATGTGTGTACCTTAGAAATATACATCTGTGTAAATATACGAGGGTAAGTCAGTAAGTAAGTCACAAATCTCTCTACTAAGGTAATAAAAACATATATCTGTAATGTTGTCATATTCCATAGATGGCAGCACCTTAGAAGTGCTTATGTACATAAATAGTTATTTAAACTGTGCATGCACAGGGGCTGTGTACACAAGGAAAATGGCTGCCGTGTTGACAGATTGTACGGTCGAAGAACAACGTGCTGTTGTCCGATTTTTATGGGCTAAGGGCTTAGTGGCAAAAGACATTCATAAAGAAATGTATCCAGTATATGGAGAGAAATGTCTGTTGCGTAAAGCAATTTATAACTGGACCGATAAATTTGCACAAGGACGTGCCAACGTGAATGACGAAACCAGACCTGGTCGACCTGTAGAGACTGCGACAGAGGCAACTGTGAAGCAGGTTGAAGAGATGGTTCGCGCTAACCGGAGGGTAACAATTGACGAAGTTGCCAAAGAAATTGGGTGTTCTCACGGATTAGCATATTCCTTAGTGCACGATGCATTGAACTTCGCAAAGTCTGTGCAAGATGGGTTCCCAAACAGCTGACCGAAGACAATAAGAACAACCGGATGGGTGTCTGTTTGGAAAATCTCTGCCGTTATGCAAACAAAGGTGAATCAATGATGGCACGTATTGTTACTGGTGATGCAGTGGAAGCATCCACTATCACCAACACTGAGAAAGTTCAAGCTTGTGCCTTCTGCAGGAAAGGTGATGTTGACTGTGTTTTGGGACCGAGATGGGATACTCTTAACCAGTTTTCAGAAGCGTGGTGAATCTGTTAATTCGGCTTCCTACTGTGCTACTCTATTAAAGCTTAAAGGAGCTATTCGTAGAAAACGCCCAGATCCGGAAAAAAGAGGAGTGCTGATTCTTCATGATAATGCCAGACCACACACTTCGAATGAGACTCGTCAGACAATTGCGAACCTGCACTGGGAAGTTCTTGAACATCCACCATACAGTCCGGATTTGGCACCCAGCAATTTTCACTTGTTTGGCAAACTGAAAAGCCATCTCGGTGGTAAACATTTCACCAGCGATGAAGAAGTGGAACAAGAGGTGAAGCGCTGGTTACGATGCCAGCCAAAAGACTTTTACACAGAAGGTTTTGACCAACTTTTCAAACGCTGGGACACATGATAAGGCCCTTTGCCCTTATCATGTGACAGGGCAAAGGGCCACCGGCGCCATTTCTCAATGCAGCGGTGGCCAGAGAGCGGGAGGAGATCACGTCGGGACCCCCCCCCCCACTGGACCCCAGGTAATTTAAAACATTTTGGGGGGTTCGGGAGGGTGGGGGATTTGTTTTAAAGGTTCGGGTGGGTTTTAGGGTTTTTTTTGGTGTGCCGGTTTTCCCGCCCTCCCCCGATTTACGATTTTTAACGATTTTTAGAAAAAAAAACAACTCGACGATCAGATTTCCCTCCCCCCCAGCCAAAATCGATCGTTAAGATGATCGATTACACGATTCACACCTCTATATTTTTAGCAGAAATCAGCATATCTTCCACCTACTTCAGAAGAAGCAGAGAGGAGGTTACTGTGTGTTCAACATCCATGTCATGAGAGCCAGAGATGGAAGGTTGGGATGGCAGAGACTGCTATTTTCCTGTGTGATGAGAGTTGGCGATATTCTCAATGGAATCAGAGATTAAACCGATAAATGAAATATGGAAACCACACTGGTCACAGCCAAGCTGTTGCAATGAAGATTATACCCATCTTGTCCCAAAGGACCTTCTGGACAGTTCTGGTGATTAGAGGAATTGGTGTGTGTGTGTGTGTGTAGAGTTCAAGTTGGGCAGAAAAGCATCGAGAATTGATCTGTAGCTGCTTGGATACATGGAGAAGAACAAGTCATCTGCAACTCTTTGATCCAAGGACCACTTGTACAGTTGTGGCATTCTGCTGAGGTAGTCTGCTAATGTATTCTGGATTCTCAGAAGATAGGTCACCTAAAAATGGCCATTGTGATGTCCTGCCCATGACCAGTTTGGATAGCCTCCTGGCAAAAAACAAAAGAGCCCATACCTCCCTATTTGTTTATATAGAACATGGATTGTAAAGAATTTGGTGGTCTGTCTAGATTAAGATTCACAAAAGAAGATGAGAAGAAGCTCTCAGAGAATAGTGAATTGCTTGCTGCTCTAGATGGCTGATTTAAAGAAGACTCTATGGGAGACTACATCCTTGGGTCCACATAACATAAGTTTGCACCCCACACCCCTTAGTGGAGGAATCGGTACACATATTAGAACATAAGAACATGAGAAGTTGCCATACTGGGTCAGATAAGGATCCATCAAGCCCAGCATCCTGTTTCCTACAGTGGCCAATCCAGGTTACAAGTACCTGGCAAGTACCCAAACATTAAGTAGATCCCATGCTACTAATGGCCAGTAATAGCAGTAATAGCCAGTAATAGCAGTAATCAAGCCAACTTGATTAATAGCAGTTAATGGATTTCTCCAGGAAATTATCCAAATCTAACTACCCTAACCACATCCTCTGGCAACAAATTCCTGAGCTTAATTGTGTACTGAGTGAAAAAGAACTTTCTTAGATTTGTTTTAAATGTTCTACTTGCTAACTTCATGGAGTGTCCCCTAGTCCTTCTATTATCTGAAAGAATAAATATCCGAAAGAGTAAACAAAGAGATTAACATTTACTCGTTCTAGACCTCTCATGATTATATAGACGTCTAACATATCCCCTGTTCAGACATCTGTTCTCCAAGCTGAACAGTCCTAACCTCTTTAGCCTTTCCTCATAGGGAAGCCGTTCCATTCCCTTTATCATTTTGGTTGCCTTTCTCTGTATCTTCTCTAGTGCAACTTTTTTGAAATGTGGTGACCAGAATTGTACACAGTACTCAAGATGCGGTCTCACCATGGAGCGATACAGAGACATTATGACATTTTCTGTTTTATTCACCATTCCTTTCCTAATAATTCATAACATTCTGTTTGCTTTTTTGACTGCCGCAGCACTTTAAGCCAACAATTTCAATGTATTATCCACTATGATGCCTAATCTTTTTCCTGGGTGGTAGCTCCTAATATGGAACCTAACATTGTGTAATTATAGCATGGGTTAGTTTTCCCTATATGCATCACCTTGCATTTGTCCATATTAAATTTCATCTGCTATTTGGATGTCCAATCTTCATTTGATGCTATGATACTTTAGTAAGAGACCAACCTTTAGAACTTTTGGAATGATCCACACTGAAGGGATGCTCTCATCCTGGAAGAAACAGAGATTTGGTGGGATAAAGTTTGAAAGAACTGATATTATTAGCTTTGCAGTCACCTTTGGAGACCTCACATGTGTGGAAGAGTCAGAGGTACCACATGCACAGCATCTCCTATGTGACCAGAAGGACCAGGACCAACTTTATTGACCCTCAGCCCTGTTGAAGGAAACCCTTACTAGGTCCATCATCAACGTGGCCCTTTTGACAGGGAGAAATACTTTCTTCTAGAATTATTCTCTCCAGGCTCTGATGAACAAAATTATTTCAGCCAGAAATAGATTTGACTTGGCAAAGTTGACTAGGAAACCCAGGTATGGAGATGGATGGACTTTTTGAGGGACTCCAGAATACCTTACAGAGATGGACCCATCACCAAGCAATTGTCCAGATATGGGAATATGCTGACTTTCTGCCGATGAAGCTGTGCCACTTCTACCAGAATACATTTTGTGAATACCCTTAGCGCCACTGAGAGGCTAAAGAGGAACACCTTATATTGGAAGTATTCATCCATCATCATGAACCTCAGAAATTTTCAATGGGAATGTGTGCAAAAAACATATTTTAAATTCAATGCACAAAATCAATCTCTCAGTTGAATGAAAGGGGAATCGTATGGAGCAAGTTCATCTTGAACCTCTCCCAAACCAGCAACTTGTTCAGTCTGCTTAAGTCCAGTATAGGTCTCAAATCCCCTGATTTCCAGGAAATTGGATAGTACCATGAATCTAATCCCTGGCCTTGCTCCTGGGAGAGTACAGATTCAACTGCCTTCTGAGTGAGGAGAGACTTCAGTTCCAACTGCAGTTGGGCAGACTGAGAAGAGCTGGATTTGAAGACAAATCTGTTGGATTGGAGGAGGGCAAAAGAAAGCTAAACAGTAGTCATATGTCACCATTTGTCTTGGTAATCTGAAGCCACACTGGAAGGAAGGACTTAACTCTTCCTCTCACCAGATGAGGCAGGGAGACTGGTCATAGAATTGTCAAAAACAGATGCCTGGTTTAGGCTGCATCTGCTGCTCAGCCTTGGGCTGATGCCTTTTCCTCTGTTGATTTTGAACAGGTAGCTGCTGTTGCTGAAGAGTAGGAAGAGCTCAATGCATCATTTGGTCTTCTTTTTTTTCTTGTTTCCCCATCAGCTGATGAATATGTGAAAACTTCATGCACATTCATGCAGTGGTGTTGACTCTACATTTCAGATGATGTTGACTCTACATTTCAGATCACTAACCTTCCCCTTTTCCATGGGGGGGAAATCACTGCTCCTGCCGCATGGCAACTCTGGACTGTATCTGGTCACGTCTTGACCAGCACTGTCTTGCCATATCAGCAATTTTCTTACTTTCAGAGGCTTCCCCCCCTCTTCCATTGGGGTGGTTTATTGTTCCAGTTTGATGAACTGTCCTTGGACAGACTGTGTTTTCTGCTCTAGGGGATTAAGTTATTTTGAGTTTCTGCCCTGGCTATGCTAGGGCCACTTATTTTTTTATTTAGCAAGGATCAACAAGTTGATCTGATAGCTAGATAGCATTGTTATGCTGGTCAAAGTTCTTATCTTGTTTCTCTCTACTGAGACAGTGTTTCTTTGCTGGAACATATGTGTCAGCATCCATCTTTTAAAGTCTGTGTTCCTCTGAGGTCAGTATTTTGTTGCATACAGTGGTAGAATATCTGGTATCTCCCTTACATATCCTAACTGCCAGGTTAAATCTGGAAGATTTTACGGTATCTTATTTCATTTTTGCAGTGGGAATTTTGACATGCCAAAGCCAGTGTACACCAAGGTTTGAATTTGACCATTCATGGACAATGATATTTTATCCCATATTTTTTTTCCTCTTTTTTCATTTCCCCCACCCACCACCCTCAGATGACATGTCTGGGCAATGTATGTGCCCTTGCTGGCCAGGAGAGCTGCTGGAACAATTTCTTCAAGACTCAACCTCAATACTGCTGCTTGAGCAAGCTGGAAATGCTACAGTAGGAGTAGTTGCCTTCCCTCCTCTACATAGGATTGAGCATGTAGCCTTGATCCCAACTATTGCCACTGGACAGGAAACTCACATTTGAGTTTCCAGCGCTGTAGCCTGAGCCATGGGGCCTACCTATGCATGGACAGTGGTTAAAAGATTTTATCTTCAAAAAAGTCCATGAAATATTTAATGTAGACAAGCAGAAATTAATTTTACACTCATTTAAGAGTGACACATTAATAGCCATTTGCTTTCATGTCCATTAAAGCTCTAATTTCAATGAATAAGCTTATTTCATCAGGGAGCAGATGAAAGTTTGGTGATGAGAGCATTCACCAAGCCACAGCATTTTCTTCTCTCTCTCCTACCAGCCAAACCACAGTATTTTCTTCACCTCAAGTTCCCCATCCACCAAACCACAGCAGTTTTCTTTGGCTCAACCACTGCATTCCATTTTTCCCTCAGATGTTGTCTCTTGCATCACATCACACTACCCTCATGGGGTGAACAATAACTGCAAGGCTCCAAGTAAACTTAGACCCCAGTATTGCCTGCAGCAGTGAAGGAGACAGTATCTGAGGAAGTGGGGAAAGAGGAAAGGATAAGAGCAGGGGCAGATTGTAGAAAAATATCAGCCTGGGGGATTTTTTCAAAATAGGTTCACAGGTTATATGCCCGACACCCTTGAGCACTGTCTGTGCAGCACGTATTTCAACAGTTCCTAAAAGCATGCCAAGCCAAACCTTGAAAGGTCCATCATGTGGTCTGGAGCCAAAATATCTCTAATGTAAATTCCACACTTTCCTAAATAATTAAGAAGAGCAGCATACCCTAGACCAGAGATGAGCAAACTGAACTGGGGTCCCCCTTCCATCCATTCAACTGGCTGGCACACTAGCAGAATCCATCATAGAAACATAGAAATGACAGCAGAAAAGAATCAAATGGTCCTTCCAGTTTGCCCAGTAAGCTTATATAAGCTTATGGTAGTTTGTGCTGAGCTTTGTTGGTTACCCCATGCTTATATGTTTCCCAGACCATAAAAATCAGGGCCCTCGTTGATTGCTCTTTGAATCCAGTTCCCCATTACCCCTCCATGCTTATCAGTTTCCCACACTAGCCCTCTTTGATTGTTATTGAATCCAGTTCCTTGTTATGCCTTGCCGTTGAAGCAGAGAGCAATGTTTGAGTTGCATCAAAGTAACAGTCTTATTGGTTAAGGGTAGTAACCATTGCATCAGCAAGTTACCCCCATACTTGTTTCCCTCAGTTGCTGAAAGAATCCAATTCCTCTTTTCCCACTGCCATTGAAGCAGAGAGCAATGATGGAGTTGCATTAACCAAGGCTTATTGGCTGTACCATCAAGTTACTCCATGCACTCTTTTCTTCATTTCCATCCTTTAGACTTTAGGGTTCCTTTAGCCTCAGCTCAGTTACACATGCAGAACACAGACAGACGTTACCAAATACAAAATAAAGAGACCATAAAGTGTAAATGGAAACATGAAGACAAAACTGAACTGGAAACCACAACAAGCCAGTCTCTGATGCAGTACATCAATGGAAAAACAGAAATATCACCATTTCTCATAAAACAAACAATAAAATCAAGAAGTACAAAACATCAATCATAATAGAAAGTGCAGTTGCTCACATGTAAGAGGTGTTCTCATAGGTCAGCAGGATGTTAGTCCTTATACATGGGTGACAGCATCAGTTGGAGCCCGGCACGGAAAATGTCTGTCAAAGTTTCTAGAAACTTTGGCTGGTACACTGAGCATGCCCAGCATACCACTATCCCTGCATCCATGCGGGTATGTAGATACAATAACAAAGAACAAACCAGAAGAACCCAACTCTGCGGGGTGGCGGGCAGGTTTCATGAGGACTAAACTCTTGTTGTCCTTGGAGAACACTTGTTACAGGTAAGCAACTGTGCTTTCTCCTAGGACAAGCAGGATGGTAGTCCTCATACATGGAGGAATCCCTAGCTGCAGGCTGGACTTGACCCAGCGGAACCAACAGACACCAAACCAGGTACCAACGGGCACCTGGTTTGGTGTTTGATGTTGATCAACATTTCATGGGGATCAACATTTGATGGGGATCAACATTTCAAGATTAAAGAATCAGAGATAGAGGACTCGAAGAATACCCGGATGTTGCAACCTGATGACGTCGATGCGGACGTGATAGAGGTCTGCAGGATGCCCTGCTAGGGCCACCCTGAATAATGAAAAAAGAAAAAGAAGCGGTGATACTGATGGTAATAATAGGCAACAAGAGATGTGATGTAACCCTATCATCAAAGGATGAAAGTCTCTCGACATTCAATATTAATAATATTGCCCTGGTGATTGTGTGTATGAAAGAAGGAACACGCCGGACGTGAGGGGAGACTGCCCATGATGACGTAGTTTCCGGTCTTGGCTATAACAGGATCACTCTGGCCGGTATGCCATTTTAAATGCAGACGCGGCTCAATGGGGCTGCTGAGAAATTAAGATGCGTTAAATAAGCCAAGAAGAGATATACCGAAGATGGGAAATCGCAGTACCAAAGTTGGGAAGATCGTTTAAGAAACAGATACAGAAGGAAACCCCCTCAAGCAGAACTTTCTGTTCGAAACACGCGCTTGTCGGGGCGAGGGAGATCAACCAAGATTGGAGCAGATGAGTAGTGATTGTTCCTCTCGTATCTCTAAATTTGATGTTATAAAAGCGATGACTGAACGTGGTAAAAGCGATCATTGAACATTCTGACTAATTTTGGGAAGTTTTAATATAAAAAGCAAAATTCAAAAAAACGATGCTATAATTAAAGTAAGGTGGCCCCGTACCGTTTAGGAGTCTGTATGATGTTACAGACCCTTAGAGTGAGGGGCCTACATATATATATACTTGGCAAAAACCTGTTATATGAATTATTGACCAGTGGTACGATTGGTTTGAATTTAAAGGATTTTCCAAACACCAATAAAATATTTCAAAACAGCAGACACATCAAACACCCAAAAATTAAAACCAATAAAGATTAAAAAAATCACCTACTCTTAAATTAATTTATAAATAAAATGCCTCAGAACATTTTTTTTTATTTCAAAAGCCCTGAGATGGATGGGAATGAGGGATGTGCCCAGACTTTCTCCTCTCGCTCTCATATACACATACTTAACACATACACACAGTCTCACACACTCACAGACTCATACATACCCCGAATTACGCACACACACTATCACACATGCTTCCTGACATGCACAAAAACGCTGTCACGCACACACACACTATCATACATGCTCACTGATTGATACTTTCTCACATGCTGACAACACACTCAGTCTCACACACACTTTCACAGACGCTCATTGACTCAAATGCCCAGTCAAATGCACACTTTCCCACATGCTGACACACAAACACTCAGTCTCACACATTTCCTCACACACTATGGGGCAGATTTTCAAAAGGTTACACGCATGGCTGGCTGTTTCTAAAAGAACAACTGAAAGCTTCGTAGGAGGATCCTACGATAAGGCAAGTCAACATTCTGAGGACAAACATAGACAAGGGACCATCATAATTTAGCAGCTAACGCTCTCAATCTGAATCCTTAGTTTTACACATATCACAGCAGTTAAAAGAAAATTCAGCGACAGTGTGAGTCTGTGATAAAACATACACTCTTGGAAAAGCTTTCATCTCTATTTATTTTTATTTATTTTAATTTCCTTTAAGGGACTTAAAATATCCTTTAAATATTTTTACTACCATACATAGAAAATATATAAAGTTTCTAAATATATTTTACATCTTTTCTAAGGGACTGGAGATGGAATTACTTGAAAATAGTAAGGTCTGAATTGAATACAAATATTGTACCAAGGTTCAGTTTTAGCTAAAAAAAAAAAAAAATTCTTACCTTCGGCATTGAGGTGTGCAGTTTCAAAAGGGCCTAAAAAAGCATAGCGCATTCCAAGTCCCTCTGACATCACCACATCCAGATCAGTAGGTGATATCACCCCTGCCTAAAGTATAAATAAATATTGCATAGGTTAGGCACAGAAATATTTTCATATTAAATAACCAAGTCAATTCAGCAGTGGTTGTCCTGTTTGTCCACCTAGATGCACAGAAATAAAAGTAAGCAAAACCTTTTATTGGACTAAATACATTTCCTGACTAGCTTCTGAGAGCACTAGAGAGGAAAGGCGAATTTTTAATCTTCTGACATTTTGATCATGAGGATTTTCTCCTTTTTATATATATTTTATATAATATTTCAGTTAACAATGTATTGATATTTGGTAGTTTTATTTATTTATTTAAAAATGTATAGCCCACATATCTACAGGATGAGGTAGGTTATAACCATACATCCATAAAAATTCATAAAACAACAATACAAAATCAGTAGATAAATAATAAGAACAATGGACATAAAATAAAACATTAAATCTAATAAAACATAAATAATTAATATATTAATTTACATGTCATCCAGCAGGTAATCAATCAACAGATCCTGTGGGAAAATTTATTGTGAAGATATACTCTGCCTAGCATTAAGATAAAATTATATTACAATCTTCTTATTTAAAATACAGTGACAGCACATAGGAATATTAAATCAAATGTCTACCCAAATACCTGTTGAAATAAATAAGCCTTCAATACCTTCCTAAGTCTAATAATAGAAGTTTCGGCTTTGATCTCTTCAGGTAGCTTATTCCATAAACAATGCCCAGTCACATAAAACAATTGTCTCTCAATTCTGCAAGTCTCACCTGACAAACCAATGAGACTACCAGTAAATTTTGAGAAGTGGACCTTAGCACACCAACAGGGTGATAAATATTTTAAAAAGACCTAAAAAAAAATAGGGGTAAGTCTTGAATGACTTTAAAAAACTAACAAAATTATCATAAACTTTACCATCCAAATGATGGATAACCAATGTAAATGAGCAAATACAGGAATTATATGTTTTGAATACTCATACCTGAAACAATCCTTACTGCCACATTTTATATACGTTGAAGAGCTGTTAGTGCTGACAGTGACACACCGATATACAAACAATTGCAGTAGTCAACAGTGGAAATTACAAGTATATGCAAAACAGTTTTAAAATCGGATTCACTTAAAAATGGTTTAAGATGTCTAAGCAAATGAAAATTTAAAAAGCAGCTTCATACTATTTTTTTATTTATTTATTTTTAATTTTTATATACCGAAGTTCTTGTGGGAATTACAAATCACTCCGGTTTACAAAAAACGATGAACTGCCCAACAGCGGATGGGGGCTTTACATAGAACTGTAGAACATAAGGAACAATAAAACCGGATGTCAATTTAACATAGTAATAATAAATATAATATAATATAATATGTACATACAATTTAACTATTTAACGTAGTAGAGATGACCTGTCAAATCTACCATATAGATACAATAAGAGTAATATAGTGAACTTATGGATTCAAAAATTGATTGAGCAGTTGTGGAGTCCTGATAGTAGGAATTGGTGAGATGTCGATAATTTAGGGATACTATTATTTAGGAAGTCCTCTTGTCTAAGTATCATTGAGAATCTGGGAAGGCTTGTTGGAAAAGCCAGGTCTTCAGTCTTTTTTTGAACTCTTGATGACTGGGTTCTAGTCTTAGATCTGGGGGGAGAGCGTTCCACTGGTGGGGTCCAGCTGAAGATAATGCTCGTTTGCTCAATGCTGATTTTACTTGTGGGACATGCAGTGTTCCTTTGTATGCGCTTCTAATTGGTCTGGAAGATGTATGCGGTTGAAGTTGAGTGCTTAGCATGATAGGAGCCAGATTGTATATTGCTTTGTGTACTATTGTGAGTATCTTATAGAGTATCCTATATTTGATGGGAAGCCAATGTAAGTTACGAAGGATTGGGGTGATATGGTCTTTTTTGTTAGAACTTGTAAGGATTCTAGCAGCGGAATTCTGTACCATCTGTAATGGTTTGATGGTGTTGAAGGGTAGACCTAGCAGAAGGGAGTTGCAATAGTCGAGCTTTGATAGTATGATGGATTGCAGTACGAGCCTGAAGTCCGAGAAGTAGAGGAGGGGTTTAAGTTTTTTAAGGACTTGCAGTTTGTAAAAGCAGTCCTTAGTGGTAGTGTTTACGAACTTTTTTAGGTTTAGATGGTTGTCTAGCCAGGCTCCAAGGTCTCTGACGTCGGGTGAGAACTTGCTATTTGAGTTATGAGAGAGGTTTGATGAGATTGTAAGGGGATCCTGGGAGACAATGAGCATTTCGGTTTTATTGTCATTCAATATTAGGTTGAGGTTTGAGAGAATGTTTTTAATCGGCTGTAGGCATTCGTTCCAGTATGTGATGGTTTTTTCAAGGGATTCTGAGATCGGGAGAAGGATTTGTATGTCGTCTGCATAGAGGTAGTGTGTAAGCTTGAGGTTTGAGAGTAGGTGGCAGAGAGGGAGGAGGTAGATATTGAAGAGGGTGGGTGAAAGTGAGGAACCTTGTGGGACTCCTAGATCTGTGAGGACTGGATGCGATTCTTTGTTGTTTATTCTTAGAGCCAGATTTTAAAATGTACGCACGCGGCCTACATTTGTGCCCGCTACCCAGCGCGCACAAATTAACGCCCGATTTTATAACATGCACACGCAGCCACATGCATGTTATAAAATCAGGCTTCGGCATGTGCAAGGGGTGCACACTAGTACACCGTACGTGCAGCGAGCCCTTGGGGAGACCAGCTGGCTTTCCCCGTTCCCTCTGAGGCCGAAATCGGAGCGGCCTCGGAGGGAACTTTCCTTTCCCACCCCACCTTCCCCTCCTTTCCCCTACTTGTCCCGCCCCCCCCCCCCCCCGTACTTTTATTTCACAAGTTACGCCTGCCTAACTTGCACGCACCAGCGGACTTCCAGCACGCGATCCCCCGACCCAGGCCTTGCAGAGGCCTCTGGCCATGCCTCCGCCTCGCCCTGCCCCACCCCTGGACCGCCCATTTTTTCAAGCCCCGGGACTTACACGCGTTCCGGGGCTTTATGTGTGCCGCCGGATCTTTTGAAAATAGGCCTGGCATGCATAACCCCCCTATGCGCGTAAATCCTCCTGGATTTACGCACGTAGGGCTTTTAAAATCTGCCCCTTAACCTACAGCTTAAGTAATTACACCTAAGTTACGGGCTTGTCAACATCAATTCCATCAAACGTCAAAATGGAAGAGAACATATAGACCGAAATACAATTTCAGTCTTTTTAAATTCAGTAATAACTTCTTGTCAAAAGTCACTGAGAAACTTTAGCTATATGCTTTAGCAGTAGTATACTGGCTCCAAGCTCCATATATGTACTAGTGATTTATTTTATTTTATTTTATTTATTGTTTTTGTTATACCGAGTTTCATGATAGGCATCACATCAACCCGGTTTACAAATAACAAGGAGTGTAAAGCATAACGTAACGTAAAAAATAATATTTTCAATAAGAACCTTGAACTTTAAATACAGTGAATCAGAAAAAGGGAGAGGGAAAGTTACAAAAAACAAGGAAAATAAACTTGGGATGGAAGGGGAGAAATTGAACAGCACAATATTTACATTTCAGCCTATTGATACATTAGAATAGCAAGTGAAAAAATAAGACTATGAAACAGTACATAGGTAATCAAATGAATAAATATGACACAGTTGTGAATGGTAATAGTATGATAAATATTCAGCAGGAATTAGTGAGAGAGGGTTTGAGGTTGGTTGATTCGTGTTTACATTCCATTATTGCATACGAGATAGTGCTAGTGAGAGGAGGTTTTATTCAAGGCTTGGAAATGCTTTTTTGAAAAGCCAAGTTTTTAGTCTTTTCCTAAATGTTAAAGAGCATGGCTCTTGTCTCAAATCAGGTGGGATCGAGTTCCAGAGAGCTGGACCTGCTGATGAGAAGGCTCTGAGACTCAAGGATTTATGTTGTGATGTTATAGATTTTTAAAAAAGTGCACTCTGCCTCCATCAGCTGGAAGGGGACCAACCCAGTCATTCTGGACTGGTGTACCAGAAAACAATGGATTGGGATTTGTAATAATTTATGATAAACCCTAGCAACTCCAACACTCTGATAGTTTTGCTCATTGATTCTATGGCATCATCTCCTAGAGATATGCTCTTGATCAGTCAATCATCCAGTAGGGAAATATATGTCTATCCAATATGGGGTAGATTTTTAAAAAAAGCGCGATCGCGTACTTTTGTTCGCGCAGCAGGCGCAAACAAAAGTACACTGGATTTTATAAGATACGCGCATAGCCGCGCGTATCTTATAAAATCCTGGATCGGCGCGCGCAAGGCTGCCGATTTTGGGCAGCCTGCGCGCACCGAGCCGCGCAGCCTGCCTCCGTTCCCTCTGAGGCCGCTCCGAAATCGGAGCGGCCTCGGAGGGAACTTTCTTTTGCCCTCCCCTCACCTTCCCCTCCCTTTCCCTACCTAACCCACCCCCCTGGCCCTATCTAAACCCCCCCCTTACCTTTGTCCTTTGTTTTACGCCTGCTAGAAGCAGACGTAAATCTACACGAGCCAGCGGACTGCTGGCGCGCCGTCATCCGACCTGGGGGCTGGTCCAGAGGCCTGGACCACGTCCCCGGTCCCGCCCCCGAAATGCCACGTCCCGCCCCCGAAACGTCGCGTCATTCGGCCCCGCCCCCGACACGCCCCCTTAAAAAACCCCCGGGACTTACACGCATCCCGGGGCTCTGCGCGCGCTGGCGGCCTATGCAAAATAGGCGCGCCAGGGCCCTGCTTGTGTAAATCCGGGCGGATTTACGCGAGCAGGGTTTTTAAAATCCGCCCGTATGTGTATAATCAGCGCAACCTCTCCAAGACATTTTGTGAATACATGTGTTGCTAATACTAGGTCAATCGGACGTATGAGATTTAGTGTTTTCCTACTACAAATCTGAGATACTTCCCATGACCTGGAAATATTTCTATGTGGGTGTAGGCATCATTTAAATCCAGGAAGCATAGCCAATCCCCCTTTTCAAGAAGGGAATTAATATGCTCTGGGAAACCATCTTGAAATTTCCCTTTACCAGGAATTTGTTTGAGATGGAGTCCCCCTGTTTATTTTTTTAAATCAGGAGGTACTTGGAATAAAATCCCCATCTCCTTTCCCCTGGTGGAACAGGTTTTACCACATTGGTTTCTAAAAGGGAGGAGAGCTCTCCTGTAGTAGTTTCCAATGTTGAGAAACAAACCAAGAGCTTCTTGGAGGGCAATTTGGTAGTTTTTCCAATAGATGCAATCTGTATTCATTTCTGATTAAGAACATAAGATTCTGAGGTTATACTAGGCCAATGGTTTACATAAAATCTCAGCCTTCGCCCAAAGGAAGGCTTCTGGCACTGATACTGGGATTCTGTCTGTTTTCCAGGTTGCAATCAAAACCCCCATCCCTGGGTTTTGGCTGGGCTAGTGGGGCAGTGGTTTTGTGGCCCTCTGTTATTCTAGGATGAGGGACTACGACTTTTCTGATGACAGATGTGTCTCCTTGACACCCCACTTGAATATCTCCTACGGAGCAGCAGTGGAGAGCGTTTGAGGCAGAGCACAGTGGTCCTTAATTTGAGCCACTGCTTCCTTAGAATTCTCCCCGTAAGGATTCTCTTCACTGCAGGGCACGTCAGCATATTTGGGATGAGGTGTCACTCTGTGTCGGCTAAGCCAGTGTTTCATTATGACCGCTAGTTCTACAGTTCCTTTTTGTTGAAAGAGAAGTTCCAAACTGGCTCACCCATCATTAGTGATTAAACCCTGCCACCCATTTTTCTGAAGAATACTTGCATCATACATACAAATCTGGCACCTTCCATTTGCCTGAGGCCTAGGTTTATTAGTTCATTCCCAATCACAATCTCTAACTGGCACCACATTGGGATGGCTGTAAATAAAGAAAAAAAGGGGATGAACTCCTTAACCTAAACAGGAGTGCGCATACACCCATATTACATTATATGTCTCATCAAACAAGTAAGCACACCCTAGCAATAACATCTGACTACTGTTTAAGTGTTAGTGCTTTTGGCATTAGGCATTATTGGATTACTATTTCAATAAGCAAACTACCTTTGTCTAATCATCAAATGCCCTCAAGTGTGGCTCAGGACCTCTAATTCTCAGCAAGGCAACTACTTGGCAAAAAAGCCCACTGCCACAAACACAGTCATTGGCGTATTATATACTTATGCCATTGGCCATTTGGCTCTGATGTAATAAGATGTGAGGGAAAATGTGCGCTGAATTTCAGCTCAGATGTTTTTTCACTCAGGTGCTAAAAATGATTTAACACAATAAGCTAATAGTATGCCAACGCATCAGAAGTTAAAAGTGTGATAACCTGAATATAATATGTGCACAAAGCATGTTCTCTGTGCACAAAACATGATTTATGCACAAATCTTATTTTATGCTCATAAATCCTGAGTACAGAACCCCTGTACCACAAACTACAAATTCAGTCCCATAAAGTACCACTGGCCCCAGAAACCTTACTCCATCTCTAACCAGGAGTTACATTTTCAGCATTTAAAAAAAGATGAGTTAAACCTAAGAACATGCCATACTTGGTCAGACCAAGGGTCCATCAAGCCCAGCATCCTGTTTCCAACAGTGGCCAATCCAGGCCATAAGAACCTGGCAAGAACCCAAAAACTAAGTCTATCCCATGTTACTGTTGCTAGTAATAGCAGTGGCTATTTTCTAAGTCAACTTAATCAATAGCAGGTAATGGACTTCTCCTCCAAGAACTTATCCAATCCTTTTTTAAACACAGCTACACTAACTGCACTAAGCACATCCTCTGGCAACAAATTCCAGTGTTTAATTGTGCGTTGAGTGAAAAAGAACTTTCTCTGATTAGTTTTAAATGTGCCACATGCTAACTTCATGGAGTGCCCCCTAGTCTTTCTATTATCCGAAAGAGTAAATAACCGATTCACATCTACCCGTTCTAGACCTCTCATGATTTTAAACACCTCTATCATATCCCTCCTCAGCCGTCTCTTCTCCAAGCTGAAAAGTCCTAACCTCTTTAGTCTTTCCTCATAGGGGAGCTGTTCCATTCCCCTTATCATTTTGGTAGCCTACACACCTCTCTGCGCTGGGGAGTGATAGCTAATACCTTGGGATTTGAATGGAAGAGCACTAATTTGTGCAAATAGTTTTACTCCTGTTTATGTACACATTTTATGTGTGTTAAACTCCTTGTTAAGTTGGTAGGAAACTTGTACACACAAAAATCTGCACACAACCATGCGCTAACCTGCACACAGCCATGAACACTTTAATAGGGCCTTTGTTGCTTTTAAAATTTGTTTTCCACAGTGCATTTTAACAATCTTTACAATTAATGTTTGGCACTTGCTGTTTTATGTAAATTGTATTGTTTATATTGTATAAGATGATGTTGCACTGTCATTTAGTACAAATTATTTGATATAGGCAGTTTATAAATTTTTGAATGAATAAATTGAACTTTTTGAAACACAAAAGAGTAAACTGCCCTTGAGATGTTAAAATAAAATTAACATGTCACTCAAAATATGATTTAAAAAGTACTGTAGTCATGAACACATATATTTTATTTTTCTTTTAACTAGGATAGCATTTTGCAACTGAAGTTGTGTTTAAATCTTCACAGCTTAGACTTGTTGCAATAGGCATCTAACCTGTTTTCTGAGAACTAATAAATTCCAGCCATGTACTACTCAAGCTGTTATTGCTTTGGCTTCTCAGGAATAGAAACAAGGTCCACCAACAATCTCCAAAAGCAAAGCAATAGATCTATGGCTGAGGGACAAACTTTAGATGTGGCTGCCATCAGCAAACCTGTTTAGACAGAATCAAGAGGAGCAGTGCACACTAGGGATGTGAATCGTTTTTATAAAGAATTGAAATATCGTACGATATTTCTTAATTTGTTATATATTGGCTAAAATGTGATACGATCACTTTTTCCCCCGAATTTTCGTGAAAATTGTTTTTCGGGTTAGTGCGCGCTAACAGGAATTAGCGCGCACTAACAAAAAAACATTTATTTTTTGTTATTTTTTGTTACTTTTTGTTAGTGCATGCTAACGGGAGTTAGCGCGCACTAAGCCAAAATACGATTTTTTACTAAGGAAAATGAGATTTTCCTGCGGCCAGACGAACCCGAAAGCGCAAATGATCGGGCACCCGATGACATCCCTAGTACACACTGCCATTTTGAACTCTGGGTTCAATACCCAGATCTGGTGACACTTTCTACAGCCCCAGAATGGAGACAATCCTAGCCACTGCACAACAGCGACAGCTACCAGTGGGGTTAAGAGCACACACATATTGAACCCCAAAGGGAGCTGAGATGTATGATTCCCTATCACTGAAGCTGTGTTTAAATCTTCACAGTTAGACTTGTTGCAATAGGCATCTAACCTGTTTTCTGAGAACTAATAAATTCCAGCCATGTATTACTCAAGCCGTTATTGCTTTGGCTTCTCAGGAATAGAAACAAAGTCCACCAACAATCTCCAAAAGCAAAGCAATAGATCTATGGCTGAGGGACAAATTTTAGATGTGGCTGCCATCAGCAAATCTGTTTAGACAGAATCAAGAGGAGCAGGGCACACTGCCATTTTGAGGCAATCCTAGCCACTGCACAACAGCGACAGCTACCAGTGGGGTTAAGAGCACACACATATTGAACCCCAAAAGGAGCTGAGATTTATGATTCCCTATCAAGATCTGCAATGACCGAGGAAAAAACCCCTGGCAGCTATGAAGAAAAGCAAAACATATAGGATATCAACATGGGAGGAGCAGACTGGTGGGGAGCCCAAGTCCCACCGTCCTAAGAACAGTCAATGTTGGAGGAGGAGAACCAGCAGGTAGAAGTGAGTGAAGAGTGGGAAATGGGGAGGGTAGAAAGGTAGAGTGGAGGAATTGAAGCGGGGAAGGGGAAGTGTGAAGGGAGAGTGTCACATATCCACACACCAGCCTCCACCCAAGCTATATACATACCCAATCCCTATCCCCCTCAACTACACCTCCCTTTTCCCCCAGCCACACATCCCTTCCCCTGCCACCCCATCCCTACCGCCAATCCCTAGCCACCCCACCAACCACATATACTCATACACACTGCCACTCCTCCAACTTCATATGCTCACATACCTTGCTAACCTCCCTATCCACATACACCCATCCTACAACACACACACACATCTCAGCACCATACACACATTTTCACCCTGCCCCTCCTGATGCCAAGGCCTCTCTTCTCCACCCTCACTCTTGTTTTGTTTTGAATTTGTTGTAAGCTTTTGTATAGTTCTCTCTTTTATAGAATTAAATCAACCTAAAAATGCACCTAGAGGTATTGTTCACAATGTGAAAAACACTGACAAAACGCCTATTTCCAGGACCCTCCAAATACACCTAATTGTCTGAAGAATAAGCACTTATGTTTGCAATTTAGAAACATCAGAAGTCTTAATTATATCTTTTTACTTAGAAACAACTTTCAAAAAATAGTCTTTTGACACCAAGATTTATAAATATATATACAATTACTTAACTTGGTGTTAAGCAATTATTCTCAAAAGATGCCATTGTTAAAGGCAAAACTCTGACATAAGCCATGTTTCACTCCCTTAAGCTGCCTCAGGAGTTATAACATTCAAACATCTTTTTGATTCTTTCTGATATATTTCTTAAGTGTTTGCAATAAATTATGTTATCATATTTATAGTTGTTTTCCTTGCTGAATATATTTTCAATTGTCTGTTCAGGTTTACTTGTAAAGGACTATTATATCTCTGCAAAATGCCATATACTCTGAAACAGCTCTGTCAGACTGATACAGTAAGGAGCGGTAGGGAGAGCTGCGTTAGTGCCAGGCGCACCCGCAGTTGCCGCACGCACAGTCCAGCTCACCTACTGCTCGATACTATATGTAAATAGCTTGCAAATGCAAGCTGCGTCTAAGAAGCGTCCGTGAAGCGTTAGGCTCGCGCAACCCATTTTACTGTATAGAGCGCTATACAGTATCCTGGGTGCGCTGGCCTAACGCTTCACGGACACGCTGGTATCTGTCATTTCAAATGACATTTGAAATGACAGGTACCAGGAAGTGGACGGTTCTCCTATGCTCGGGATTGCCAGTCCTCTCTCCTCTCCTCCCGAAGCAAGTAACGAAAGCGGAAAAAACGAAAAAAAAAAAAAGTAGCAAGAGAGAGAGGACGGGCAATCCTACGCTCGGGATTGCCAGTCCTCTCTCCCCTCCTCCCGAAACAAGGTGTGAAAAGCAGCCTTGCTTTTCGGGAGGAGGGGAGAGAGGACGGGCAGTGAAAAGCAACGAAGCGACTTACTTTTTTTGCAGCCCCCCTCCGGAGTCGGATATCGGTGATGAGGGACCGCGGTTCCCCTGCCTCCAGCTGCCCGCAAAGATGGACGCATCGCACGGGCGAAAGCGGCCCCTGTGCGTGCAATTGGCCACTCAAGAAGTGACGTCACATGCCGTGACGCCAAACGTCGTGACGTCACACGTGACGTACAAGGTCAAAATCAACAAGGAAGAGTCCCTACCCGTCTTCTCTACTCTGGGAGTTCCCTAAGGCTCGTCACTATCCCCAACACTCTTCAATATTTACCTTCTCCCACTCTGCCATCTCCTCTCCAATCTGAATCTAATTTTCTATCTGTACGCAGACGACGTACAAATTCTCTTACCTATCACCGAATCTTTAAACAAAACCCTCGAGTTCTGGGACACCTGCCTCAAGTCCATAAACAACCTGCTATCAAGCCTCAACTTGATCCTGAACACTAAAAAGACGGAATATCTTCTCATCTCTCACGACGGCAATTGCACTCTGCCCAACACCTATCCTGCAAACCATCCTGCAACCCTTCCCACTTTCTCCGCCCAAGTCAGAAATTTGGGAGTCCTCATGGATAAACAACTCAACTTCAAAACCTTCATCAACAACACATCCAAGGACTGCTTTTTCAAACTCCAAGTTTTAAAACGGCTGAGACCCCTCCTCCACTTTCACGACTTCCGGACAGTACTTCAGGCAATCATCTTCTCAAAAATAGACTATTGCAACTCTCTTCTGATCGGCCTCCCTGCAAATTCTATCAAGCCATTACAGATGGTGCAAAATGCCGCAGCCAGAATTCTAACCAGATCCAAAAAATGGGACATCACATCACTCCCATCCTGAGGAATCTTCATTGCCTCCCTATCAACTACAGAATCCTGTTCAAAACTCTAACCGTCACCCATAAAGCAATATTCAACATCACACCTTTGGAACTCAAGATCCCTTTTAGACTTCACTTACCTTCCAGGCCGGTAAGATCAGCATACAAAGACACACTCCAGGTTCCCTTTCTAAAAACAACCTTAGGAATGAGAGCCCTTTCAGCCTCTGGGCCAAAACACTGGAACTCTCTTCCTCCAGACCTTCGGCTTGAACATTGCCCGGTCACTTTTAAGAAAAGACTCAAAACCTGGTTGTTCAATCAGGCCTTCCCCGATTCAGACCAGGAGCAGCACTTCTGACTCTTCCTATCATTTAGACCGCTCTAGCCTAAAAATTTCAGGCCCAGATTTAGTTCCATTACTATCTAACATATCCCTTTAGCCAATAAAATCTAAGTAGTCCAGAGTTAGCTTTATTCATAGTTTCTGCTGTACTCATAGTATCCTATTATGTTGTAGAGTGACACACAGACCGCATCTCATATTTTTAGAGGTACACACTGATATTTTCCCTTAATTCCTCGATCCTAGTATTATGCAATCCTCTGTCGTCTTAAATCCCGAGTAGTCTGTTCTTAGTTCAAGATTTGAGCCTCTGCTATCACGGGTTTATTTATTCGCTCCCTTCTAGACATTGTTTTTGAGGCATGTTATTCTACTTCGTTTCCATTTGCTCGTTTCTGAAGCATTGTTACTGTTCATTGTAATCCGAACTGTTATTGTTCAATGTAATTGCTCTCTTCTGAAGCACTGTTACTGTTCAATGTAAACCGAACTGATTTGTAACCTCTTACAAGAATTTCGGTATATAAAACTGTTAAATAAATAAATAAATAAATAAATAAATAAATAAATCTTGAGCGGCCTGAGCGTAGGATTGCCCGTCCTCTCTCCCCTCTCTCTCTCTTGCAACTTTTTTTTTTTTTCGCTTTTTCGCTTTTTTCCGCTTTCGTTGCTTCGGGAGGAGGGGAGAGGACTGGGGCTGCCCCGGAGACCAGCACCCATGGATGCGGCCAGGGCAGGTGAGCGGGGGCTGGGGGAAAGTTTGCCGCCTACCCTTACCACTGCCTCTAACACAGGGGTAAGGGTAGGCGGTAAGGTAGCAGGTTAAATGCGCGGCAAAACGGCAGGGTAAAAAAGCGATAGTTGGGGCACGCGTTACTGTATGGGAGGGAATAGCTAATTCGATCGTTTACATGTAATATACATGCCGCGGGCGGAAGGAGTTACCCGGTGATTTAAGGACGCAGTAAGAGTAGGTTAAAGGGGATAGTGTATCGCGGGTTGGACTAACGCGGCCGAAAAGTGGGTAGAAAGCGGGTTAGGAGCCGGGTAACCGCGGCCGCACTTTACTGTATTGACCTGTTAGTGAATAAAACATGGCTCATGAAGGAGTTTTATCTTTAACCATGGCATCTTTTGAGAATACTTATTTAGTATTAAGTTAAGAAAACTGTATACTGTGGTCCCTTGGGAACAGCCCATGCTTGGGAATTTGACAGGGTACAGAGTGAATAGACCCAGGTGTCTCTTCACAAAACTTTTATTTTATATATATATTGACTGTTAAGCATGAAGAAAAAGGGATATTGCCTAAAGTTAGGGTTTATATATATATAAACTTTTATTTTATAAATATATATAAACAGGTACATCAGACCTGTTTACCTCAGCAGTCCAACAATGTAACTCACAGCAAAACCAAGTGTATATAGTCTTAACATATCCTGAGCTTCTCATCCCACTCCTGACACCCCCCCCCCCCCTGGTTTTCTCCTGAGCCCTTCTTCTTACTCCCCTGCTAAGGGAAATTCTTTGGGACCAGGATTACATCTTTGGTTGTGTCTTAAGGTGGACTGGGCCAGATACCTGGAGCCAGATCCTTAAAATATTCTGGGGCTGTCTCACATTATTCAGTGAATCTTTGTAATTGGTTTCTAAATAAAAAGGCACTAATAGGGGATCTTCCTTTAAGAACAAGGGTGAGATGGAACAACAGTAGGCCAAATTAAAAGGAGTTATACAAAGGCAACAAATCTATAAGTTAGAAATTAAACAAGAATAAGAGGAAAAAGAAACTGATCTGGTTCTCAAAGGAGATGACTGGAAAAACATAAAGACAAAAAGAACAGTGTTCAAGAAGTATAAAGAATCTCAAAAAGAAGAACACAGGGAAGAATACCTGGAGAAACTGAGGGAGATGACGAAAGAAATCAAGAAAGCAAAAAGTCAAGAGGAGGAAAGGATTGCCAGAGAGGTAAAGCGAGGTGACAAAACCTTTTTCAGATATATCAGAAAAAGAAGGGAGGCCTGAAAAGGTATAGTGAAACTGAAAGGAGACAAGCAGCAATGTGTAGAGAGAGACTAAGAAATGGCAGAAATATTAAACAGATGCTTCAGTTCCATGTTCACTAAAGAAGACCCTGGAGGAGAACCATTGTTGGTTGACAAGACCGTGGATGGAGATGGGGGTAGACAAAATTCTGTTTACAGAAGAAAATGTATAGGAAGAGCTAGGTAAATTGAAAGTGGACAAGAACTTGGGGCCAGATGAGGTACATCCCAGGATATTGTCAGAGCTCAGAGATGGGTTGGCGAGTCCTCTGAAAGACCTGTTCAATAGATCCCTGGAAACAGGAGTGATGCCACGAGACTGGAGAAGAGCGGTTGTGGTCCCACTTCACAAGAGTGGGAGCAGAGGAGGCTGGAAACTGCAGGCTGGTTAGACTCAGCTTAGTGGTGGGAAAACTAATGGCAATGCTACTGAAGGAAAGTATAGAGAACTATCTTCAATGGGTAAGTAGCTGGACCTAAGGCAGCATGGATTCACCAGGGGAAGGTCCTGTCAGATTAACCTAATGAAAATTTTGATTTGGTGACTAGAAAATTGCATCAAGAAAGAGCGCTCAATGTGATCTACTTGGATTTCAGCAAAGCCTTTGATACAATCCCGTATAGGAGGCTTGTGAATAAAATGAGAAGCTTGGGATTGAGCGCAAAGGTGGTGGCGTACATTACAAACTGGTTGACTGACACGAGACAATGTGTAATTGTAAATGGAACTTACTCTGAAGAGAGATCTGTTTTAAGTGGAGAGCCCCAGGGACCGGTGTTGGGACCAGTTCTGTTTAATATCTTTGTGAGTGACACTGTAGAAGGGATAGAAAGTAAAGTTTGTCTATTTACGGATGATACTAAGACCTGCCACAGAGTGGACATGCTTGATGGAGTAGAGAGAATGAAAAGTGATTTAAGAAAGCTTGAAGAGTGGTCGAAGACTTGGCAGCTGGGATTCAATGCCAAGACGTGCAGTCATGCATCTGGGATGCAGTAATCCAAAAAAGCTGTATATGATGGGGTGGAAGACTGATGTGCACAGACTAAGAGAGGGATCTTGGGGGTGATAGCTTCTGGCGATCTGAAGATGGTGAAATAATGTGACATACTCCACCATCCACTCTATCAACTCTGGCGTGGTAGGTGTAGCTCTACAACCATATAAGCTGCAGAAATCATTAAGATCTCAAAACAAAGGATTACTAGCTGTGACATCATTACAGAACACCCACCTAACTAAAATAAGAGACCGTGTGTTCTCAATATCATGACCAAAATTATGGAACTCTCTGCCTGAATCTCTACGACTGACTCCAAACACAAAGAAATTCAAACATGACCTAAAAACATAGTTATTTCAAAATGCCTATAACCTAACTTAAAATCATCTGAACTCAGAGCATGCACCCTCAAGGATGTCATTTAAAATATATGTTTCTGACCTCTTCCAGTCAATGTACATTTTGATCTATGATATGTACGTCATTTTGTAAATTTTAAATAAATTTTGTAAATCATTGTGATCTTTTATTTGGAATGTTGATATATAAAATAGCTAAATAAATAAATAACTAGTAAGAAAAAGAAGGTGATGATGCCCCTGTACAGATCCTTGGTGAAGCCTCATCTGGAGTGTTCGGTTCTGGAACCCATATCTCAAAAAGGAGAGAGACAGGATGGAGGTGGTCCAGAAAAGGGCGACCTAAATGGTGTGGGATTAGAGTTAGAAGACTTATGAGAAGAGGCTGATGGATCTAAATATGTATACCTTGGACGACAGGAGATGCAGGGGAGAAATTATATTTTTGGAATTTTTGGAAATTTTTGGAAAGTCTACCATTTTACGGGTTAATATACTATGTTAAAGTTACTATCTTTTCTTCTTCTTGCTCCTAGTTGTACAACTCCTTGTTTTATTGTAACTGCATCTATAGTATGTTTAGTACATATTATCTCGTTCTCTGTTACGGTTATCACCCCATTGTTTATTGTAAACCGGCTTGATGTGACATTTTCACGAATGCCGGTATAGAAAAAAATCTAAATAAATAAATAAATACATAAAATATAGACCTTCAGATACCTGAAAGGTTTTAATGATGCATGAACTTCGAACCTTTTCTGTTGTAAAGAAATCAGTAGAACTAGGGATCATGAAATGAAACTCCAGGGGAGTCGACTCAGAATCAACTTCAGGAAGTATTTCATCACGAAGAGGATGGTGGATAGGGATGTGAATCGTTTTTTGACGATTTAAAATATCGTCCGATATATTTTAAATCGTCAAAAATCGTTAGAGGCGATATTTAATAGGAATTCCCCCGATTTATCGTCAAAAATCGTAAATCGGGGGAAGGGGGAGGGGAAGGGGAGGGCGGGAAAACCGGCACACTAAAACATCCCTAAAACCCACCCCGACCCTTTAAAATAAATCCCCCACCCTCCCGAACCCCCCCAAAATGTCTTAAATTACCTGGGGTCCAGTAGGGGGGGACCCGTTGTGATCTTCCACTCTCGGGCGTTGGGCACGTTGATAGAAAATGGCACCGGCGCTACCTTTGCCCTGTCATATGACAGGGCAAAGGTAGCGCCGGCGCCATTTTGGTTCCTGTTTAAGCAAAAATGCTTAAAATGGCGCCGGCCATATTGCCGTACAGCAAAATGGTGCCGGCTGTACGGCAACACGATTCGAGTGCAGGAGGTCGTTCCCGGACCCCCGCTGGACTTTTGGCAAGTCTTGTGGGGGTCAGGAGGCCCCCCCAAGCTGGCCAAAGGTCCCTGGGGGTCCAGCGGGGGTCCGGGAGCAATCTCCTACGCTCGTGACGTCGGGGAACAGGAACCAAAATGGCGCCGGCGCTACCTATGCCCTGTCATATGACAGGGCAAAGGTAGCACCGGCGCCATTTTCTATCAACTCGCCCGACGCCCGAGAGTGGAAGATCACAACGGGACCCCCCCCCCCCCAACTGGACCCCAGGTAATTTAAGACATTTTGGGGGGGTTCGGGAGGGTGGGGGATTTATTTTAAAGGGTCGGGGTGGGTTTTAGGGATGTTTTAGTGTGCCGGTTTTCCCGCCCTCCCCCGATTTACGATTTACACGATATTTAAAAACACAAAACCGCGACGATCCGATTCCCTCCCCCCCAGCCAAAATTGATCGTTAAGACGATCGATCACACGATACACATCTCTAATGGTGGATACCTGGAATGCCCTTCCGGTGGAGGTGGTGAAGACAAAAACAGCTAAACAATTCAAAGGGCATGGGATAAATACTGTGGAGCCTTAAAGGCTAGAGGATGGAAATGAAGAAAAGAAAGCATGGGGATAACTTCCTGGTGTGGCGGTTACTACCCTTCACAGAAGGTATGGGGATTACAGCCCTTAACCAATAAGCCTTGCTGCAACTGCAACAGTGTGCTGTGCTTCAACGCCAGGAGGAAAAAAGGGAATTGGATTCAGACAACAACCGACAAGGGCCCCAACTTTTACAGTCTACAGAACTGATAAGCATGGGGGTAACTTGCATGGAGTGGTAGTTACTACTCTTAACGTAAGGCATGGGATTACTACCCTTAACTAATAAGCCTTGATTCCTTTGACACAACTGCAACATCACTCTATGCTTTGACAGCGGGGGGTGGGAGGTGGGGTGGAAAGAGAGATTGGATTCAGACAACAACCAACACGGATCCTGACTTTTACGGCCTGAGGTACTGATACACAGACATAAGAGAAAATGAACAGGACTGCTTCTCCAGCCAAATCCATCAGTAAATCAAGTCAAGCAGAACTGTCTGAATTTTCAAGAAGGACCATCACCCAGTTAAAAGAAGCATGGGGGTAATCTACATAGCATGGCAGATACTACCATAAGAAGCTTGCTGGGCAGATTAGATGGACCATTTTGGTCCTTTTCTGCTGTCATTAAAATGTTATTATGTTAAAAGCAACTTACAGGGGTAAGTGCTATTTAAAATATGTGTGTAAAACCTCCACATGTATATTTTTAAAACTGAAAATAAAAATATATGTATACAGCAGATCAGCACCACTTAGTCGAGTAAGTTCCGACTAATCTGGCTAAGTAAGAAAGCCAGATAAGCAAAACTTCTCAGGCTATCTTGTTTAGGTCTAGATTCACTAAGTCACTATATTGTATCATGGGAGGAGCCCAATATTGTGGGGGGGGGGGCATCCCATGATATTTTGCCCTTCCTCGACAACATATTGTGGTAGTATCACCTGCGAGACAAAAGAATGTGGCTAAGGCCTAGTGAAAGTGCAATGGCGGTCCTCAACTCATAGGCCCTGCAGGCCTTGGCTCAAAAAAAAGTCACTGGGGTCTTAAAAGCCCACCCCCATACCAGGGTTGTCATTCAAGGCATCTCCGCAAATTCAAAGTTAAAAAATAGATGAGATATGGCATTAAAAGATGACCCTCACCTGGCCTACCCCTCCTTAATGACTCAACCCCTCCCAAAAGAGTGTGCACTCCACCCCTACCCCCCCCCCCCTTTCCATGTAAACAACAGGCCAGCAGTGGGCCCCCCATTCACTTCCCAACACTTTAAAATAATATTGGTGGCCTAATGGCCCCTCACACCCCATTACCTTAAAATCTGTATTGGTATCCAGGGTTAGGGCCCAGGGTGCCCCCTACCCCAAGCCTTGTCAGCACCATTTTCCAAAATGGGGCAAGGCCTGGCCAGTACCAATCACCTGACAGAGGCAAGGTCTTGAGACTAGATAAAGGCCACATGACCTGGTCCTTGCCCCATCACATGATAGAGGTAAGGCTTGGTTGGTGCCATTTTGGAAAATGGTGCCAACCGGACCCATGGCTAGGGGCACGCCGGACCCTAACCTGAACATCAATGAAGATTTTAAAGTAATGAGGTATGGGAGGCGGTTTCAAAGGTCCATGGTGGGGGCCACTAGGCTACCAATGTTGTTTTTAAAGAGTTGGTGGGTGGGGGGGTCACTACTAGCCTATTATTTACATGGAAAGGGGGGGAAATGGGTCGGGGTGCAAGGGATTTCAAGTCAAGAAGGAGGGGGTGTATATGGTACGTGCGGTTATAAAATATTGAGATCTAAAATTCTTTAATGATTTCAATTTTATAATGAATACCTCTCAATGTTTCTGTAACACCACCCCCAAACCCTAACCCATCTCTCGAAAACTCACCGGTAATCAAAGTGCCCCCTTACAATATATATTGAGCATCAGGCTGAGCCCTATACAGAGTCTCTCTCTCTCTCTCTCTCCCTGGCTATTTAAAATTCATGCACCTCCTGTATGGCCCACTTACACATATAGATGGCTGTTTTTGTGCATGCAAGGCTTTTAAAATGTATCTTACAGTTTCTTATCTGAGTTTGGGAAAAAAAGTGCTACTTACCAAAAATATTTACTAAGGGCATGATTCACTAAGGGGTAGATTTTCAAATAACGCGAATAGGCGTACTTTTGCTGGCGCATCAGGCGCCAGCAAAAGTACGCTGGATTTTAGTAGATACGCGCGGAGCCGCGCGTATCTGCTAAAAACCTGGATCGGCGCGCGCAAGGCTATTGATTTTGTATAGCCGGCGCGCGCCGAGCCGGGAACCTCCGAGGCCGCTCCGAAATCGGAGCGGCCTCGGAGGGAACTTCTTTTTGCCCTCCCCTCACCTTCCCCTCCCTTCCCCTACCTAACCCACCCACCCGGCCCTGTCTAAGCCCCCCTCTTACCTTTGTTGGGGGATTTACGCCTCCCAGAGGGAGGCGTAAATCCCCGCGCGCCAGTGGCCCTCTTGCGCGCCGGGACGCAACCTGGGGGCGGGTACGGAGGGCGTGGCCACGCCCCCGGACCGCCCCGGGCCGTAGCCACACCCCCGTACCCGCCCCCAAAATGCTGCCGATACGCCCCCTAAATGCCGCGACGACCGGGCCCGCCCCCGACACACCCCCGACACGCCCCCCTCGGAGAACCCCGGGACTTACGCGAGTCCCGGGGCTCTGCGCGCGCCGGTAGGCCTATGTAAAATAGGCTCACAGGCGAGCAGGGCTCTGAAAATCCGCCCCTAAGCATTTTCCCCCAAATATAATGAATGGTGAAAAAGCCTTGGTGAATCAGGCTCTCTGATTTCCAATATCCTTTTCAAAGTTCTGTTAATACAATGAATTTCAAGCAGAGATTGACAGGGTCATTTATCAAATTGCGTTATGGTGTTTTGCAAGTGTTAAGTACCTTTAATGCATATGAAAATCCCTTAATGTATGATGCATTGCCCATGCTGGTTTTAGTTGTTTTGAAGCTCCTGGAGAGCCAGCCAGGGAGGGGGGGGGGGGGGAAGAGGGGGATAGATAGAGAGAGAGAGAGCGCAAGAGCACCCTCACACTAAATAGGTATTTATATCTCTACGGGAAACCCACCTAGTAACTCCAGGTGAGGTTTGGTAGTAGTGTAGGGGTTAGGGGCCACTTGACATTCAAAGTGAGAAGTACGAACAGCACCGTGCTCTCTTGTGAAGATTTGAGGACCTTCAGAGTGAGGAAACTCACCCAAAGATGAGATTTGTGCATCAAGCTAGGTTGAGAAAACACTGCAGAAATCTCATCTTTGGGTGAGTTTCCTCACTCCTAAGGTCATCAAATCTTCACAAGAGAGCACTGTGATGTTCGTACATCTCACTTTGTGGCCCCTAACATCTACATGAATACCTAAACCTCACCTCGAGTTATATCTCTATTGGCTTCCCATAGAGATATAAATACCTATCTAGTGTGAGTACATTATGGCTAGTCTCTCTCTCTCTCATATCCCCCTAGTGGTTGTATGTAGAAAATACCACAAATCTGGCTTTGCATAAGTATTATTGCAATAAACTGCCTATTACCATAAAACATGCCCCTTTTTCTATCACATGCAATATTTAGTGCATTTTGATACATCCAGGCCTAAGATAACACTCTTTTTGCCCTGAAATCTTCCTCCTTTGAGTGAAAAGCTGCTTTAAGGACATAAATGTAACAAACCTTTTAAAGAACTTGAATTAAGTTTTGAAAGGATTACACCAAAAATATCATCAAGGTTCACTTGCAGACAAAGTAAAATTCAGTTTCACATCCACTAGTCAGCAATTACTTTCATAAGAGGACAAAGTGCATTTGCAGCAGATAAAAGAAAGCAGAATGTGAAAACTGCTTGCAACTCTACATTTTAAAAATTAACCAGCAGTAGTATAATTTTTAACAATCTATTATTTTCATTCTAGATGCCATTTTAAAAAGAGGATACATGAAAGAATACATTGATATTTGGTTTTTTACATGATTGATTGGATCTTAATTTTCTTTGCTTTTTACATAACATGCCTTTTTATTTATAAACTGCAATAAATATACAAATAATACAGGTTAATAAGGAATTTTGAATGTTGGTAAGTGCTGGAAATAATTAAGTTAAAATATTTTAAAGTTTCACTCAGGTGCCCTCTAAGCCATTATTTATGGATAAGGGTACAATTAGTAGGGCTCAGTCCTGTATGCCTACTGCTCACCCATGTTAATCTTGGGCCCCCCCAAAAAAAAAAAATCAGTTCTGGCTATGCCACTGTGTGGTAGAAGTTTATAATATCACAAGTGGGGAAGATCGGGTAAATAAAGGTTATTTACCTTTTCAAATAATACTAATATAAGGGAACGCTCCATGAAACTTAACCACCAGCAGATTCAAAACAAATCATAGAAACTACATTTTCACTCAACGCACCATCAAGCTGTGGAATCTGCTGCCAGAGGATGTGGTCAAAGTGATGAGCACAGGGAAGTTTAAAAGAGGTTTGGTCAAATTCCTGGAGGAAAAGTCCATAACACATTATTAGCCATGGAGACTAAAGAAAGCTATCCCTGGGAGTGAGTAACTGGAATTAGATCTACTTTATGGGATCTGCCAGGTACGTGCGATCTGGATTGGCCACTATCGGAGACAGGATGCTGGGCTCGATGGACCTTGGTCTGACCCAGCATGGCACTTCTTATGTTTTTTTTATTATCCTCATTCATGGATAGATAGCAAAATTATTTATATGGTCAGGGCTTGAAAATGAATTGGCAAAATACCATGTCAAAATGAATTTGATATTTCTGGGATTAGGCTAATGGATGCCAAAAATGAGGTCTGACACTTGCTGCTCTCCCAAAATATTGCTAGAATGGCAGGAGACAATGATAGAGGTGGTGCACAAGTGGTTCCGTAATAAACACTAGATAGGAAGGAGTATGAAGGAGAAAACTTCAGAAGGTTGTCTTTTCAGAATTCTGAAAGGGGGTTTGATCCTTTCGCTGACATGTGACAGTGGAGGGACCAATCTGCTGCTAGTGAGGGGACAGCCCTGCCAGGAGTGGAAACAGGGGCGGATTGGCCTATCGGGGGATCGGGCATCCCTCGGTGGGCCGGTCGCTCCGGTCGTGTGGTCTGCCGTGCGCGGCCAAGACGGAGCCGCGCTCGGCAGACCATGTGATGCGTCCTGGGCCGGCCTGGGCGGCGAATCCCCGGGTCGGTCTTCCTCCGCTGAGTGGAAAGGTCTTCTCTGGCAGGAGTTCCCAGGAAGAGAGGGGGGATTTGGAGGGTATGGCCCAGTTTAATTTTTTTAGGGGAGAAGGAGGGGGTTGGGAGGAGGATGACGACCTAGACCCAACCCAGCCCTGCCCGGTGACTTCATTGTAAAGTGAGAGGAAGAGGGAGGCTAGGATGATGGACCCAGGCCAGACTAAATTTTATTGTGAGAGAGAGGGTTTCGGCATTCTGGGGACAAAGGGAGGACTTGCCAGGCCGATCCATTCAGCCAGTCTGGCCAGGCCAAAGAGGGCCCACTATGGAGGTTTGGGAACTTTTTTTTAGAGCAAATGAATGAGGAAAAAAACATGCTTTTTCAGTTTAGTGCCCCCCCCCCTTTTTTTTTTACTCCTGGTCTATTTGCATGTCATTAGCTTCCTGCATCCTGCAGGGACTGCTTTTTATTTTTAACATGTGCGTTAAAAATGAAATCCATGATTAAATCTAACTCTAATTTTAGCGTGTGTTTTATTACATTGGCCCCCTACAGTTGTTAAAAATTCAACACAAGGATGAGCTTAAATATGTAGTTCCGACTAGAGTCATTTAGACACATTTTTTATAGTATGTTGAGATTTTAAGGGACAGCCAGTCACTAATGTTCTCAAGCTCCTAATTTACTGATGGTCAAAGTGTTTACTAGCATACATACAACATACTGTGCACTGAAAGCTGCACAATCAAACTTCTAGACTATAAAGATCGGAAACATATAATCCAGTGGTTGTCTTAATTGAAATGTTTCACAAGATGTTTAAATTTCTGAAATTAAATTGAAAAATAAAAATGACCCTATATGGATTGTATGGTACCTGCACTAGTCGCCATGCCTCACAAATTATTGCATACTGGAGTCGATTCAGAGCAAAGCCATCAATTTCTCTCATCAGCTTGACAGGAGACTGTCCAATTTCCTTCATAAGAGTATATGTTTTCTCAATTGTAGCAGGGTCAGTCTCTGAATGCGGAACTAGTTCAACCAGTGGCACATAGTAGGGTGGGTTTACCTAGAGAATGAAAAAAATTGCAAACAATTAAGGTTAAGTTTTACCATCTTCTTATCCACCACACCTCTGGAATCAGCACTTACAACCCCAGAGGTTACCCTTGCACCATGACGAGGGATGCGACAGCCTTCATGCCAACACTGTGACTCAAAGTTAAATGGAACCTTGGGAAGGGGGACTGGGGCTTGGGGAAGGCGATTGGAGCTTGAAGGGGGGCTTGCTAATAGCCGGCCAACCAGCTTTAGGTCTGTTATTTCAGCCTAAACATTCGGCTGGTCAAATTAAGCCTACTGCTGAAAATCGACATTTGGCACTGACATTTCATGCCCAGTCCTAAACCCTCACCTCATCATTATGGCAGCCCATTTTTAGGCCACCTAAATTTTAGTGTCTTGTGAAACTAGGCATCTAAATATAGGCACTCAGCCTGGCTCAGTTTTCAAAAAGGGACAATTTAAGCAGCCAACTCCCATGGTTAGTAACCTAAACCCTCCGAAAATTTACTCCTAACATACTAAAAGCAAGAAGATGCCAGATTAAGAAATATACACATTTTCATTAATCCATAATTTTCCATTTTGTATTTTATCAGGAGACTAATACGTAAAAAAAAAACAAACTCTGAAAAAGACACGCAGAGTTAGATAATGTGGATCAAAATTAATTAAAAGGCATTTCCTACTTTTCCGCAAATAATACACAAAAACTTTGAAATATGATAAAGAATAAACAGGGACTTTCATTTTAATTTTCTGGTAATTTATCAGGGTTTATTATGATAAAAACAAAAACATGATTTAAAATTCCAGTGTATCTCAGCAAGCACACGCTTGTTTTAAAATTGGCCACATATAGTTTAGGCTCAAAAATAAAAAAGTGTTCTCATAATAACCCTAATTTATACGTGGAAGCAGGTATTTTATAAAGTAGTACCGTTTTGAAAATACTTGCATGCATACTTGAAATAACAAGGATGATGATACCGCTGCCAGTTCACCCAGTCTGTTTCCAGTTCACCTACACCTTCTAGCACTTTACCCTGAACCTCCCCCTCCCAGCTCACCTAGGCTTTCCACCCATAAATTGCAGACAGACAAGTCCAATTTCACTTATGCTAGTCAATTAATAGATGTAAATGGTATGAATAAGTTTAATAATATATACATATCTCTTATAAAACAACAACTACCATGCATACTTCTTGATCCCCAACCCATAATACCTCTGGATCACCCCTTTTTTGCACCAGTAAAATGTACATTAGATACAGAAAATACAAGCGTACTTTTGAAATTTATAAATAGCATATACACGAAAACATGCTACTTGCATATGTATATGCTATTTTGCCATGTGAAACCCTTTTGAAAATGTATTCATATGTGTACACCATGTTGTGATCCATATTAGGAGTTATCATCCAAGAAAAGGATCTTGGTGTCATTATGGACAAAACATTGAAATCATCAGCTCATTGTGCAGCAGTGGCAGAACAAAAAAAGCAAATAAAATGTTAGGAATTATTGGGAAAGAAACAGAAAACAAAACTAAGAATATAATGCCTCTATATTGTATACAGTTCTTTTCACATCTCAAGAAAGATACAGCAGAACTAGAGAGAGTGCAAAAAGAGCAACAAAAAATGATAGAGGGGGAAGTCCCCAGACCGATAGATCCCACAGGAGCGGGAATCAGATCTGCCTCAGCCAATGAGGGGCTATGAGGAACATGGTCCCCCTGCCCTGCCGAAGCTTCAGGAGAGTCTTCATCACCAGGGGAAATGTAGGATATGCGTACAGAAGGCCCTTCCCCAATGGTGGGCAAAGGCGTCCGAGGCTGGTTTGCCATCCCCCCTGTACCGGGAGCAGAATTGTCTCACTTTGCTGTTGCAGGGGGAGGCGACGAGATCAATGTCTGGGATTCCCCAAAGACGGAAGATCCGTTCTGCCACTTCCTGATCCAGGGACCACTCGTGGGGTCAGAAGACTCAACTCAGCCAGTCCGCCATCACATTCTCCATCCCGGCAAGATACATGGCTCATAGCAGCATGCCCTGGGACCAAGCCCACGACCAAATCTGAACTGCCTCCTGGAACAGGAAGAACAAACTCGTACCTCCCTGCTTGTTGATATACCACATCTAAACACTAAAAAAGAGCCAGGAATCTCCACCAACAATAACACCAGTGAAAAGAAGGAAATCCCAAACAACCAAATGGGTTAACAATCCTGTCTTGCAACAAAAAACATTTTTAGTATATACTCATTAAATAATGCATCAGCAAGCCTGATGACATACCCTTTAACAAACGGGCTGCCTGGACAGCTCCATTATTTGCGAATCGTGTGAGAAAGAAATATTTTTTAGTTTTTTTTGTTTTTGCAAATAAAATTGTACAATTGTATATATAGGTTATCTAAATAGTTGTTAACCCATTTGGTTGTCTGGGATTTCCTTCTTTTCACTGGTGATATACCACATCGCCACTTGTTTGTCAGTCTGGATCAGGATCGCTTTGTTGGATAGGCAACCCCTGAACGCCCAAAGCACTTAACAGATCACTCAAAGCTCCAAGAAGTTGATCTGGCACTGAGTTTTCTGAGTAGACCCCAGACCCTGCATGGAGAGCCCCTCCACATAGGTGCCCCAGCCCAGGGTTGATGTATCCATGGTAAGTACAACTTGGGTGGGGGGAGACTGAAAAGGAACCCCCTGCTCCAAATTGCCTAGGCTCTCCCACCAAGGCAAAGAGGTCTGGAGAGGCGGAGTAATGAGGATGCATATATGGAGGTCCTGAGTGGCCCACTGCATTGGGACAGCAAGGTCCATTGAGCTCTGCGGATATGTAAGCAAGCCAAGGGAGTAACATGGAAGGTTGCAGCCATGAGACCCAGAAGTCGGAGCATGTGGGAAGCTGAGACCTGCCAGCTCAGATGAACCACTCCCGCAAGGGACGCCAGTGCGAGTGTCCGATCACAAGGAAGATAGGCTCTGGCCTGAGCCATGTCCAGCCAAGCGCTGACAAAGCTCAACATGGGCGACGGGGTAAGATGGGACTTCGGGTAGTTGATAACAAACCCCAGGAACTCCAACACCCGAATAGTCAAGTACAGGACCAAAATGCTCCCTCCTTGGTGGCGCTCTTGACCAGCCAATTGTCCACGTAGGGAAACAACTGCACCCCCAGTCTGTGGAGGTATTGTCAGACACTTGGTGAAGACACATGGGGTCGAGGCGAGGCCGAATGGCAACACCCTGTACTGGAAATATCTCTCACCCAAAACGAACCAAAGATACTTCTGTGATCGGGGGAGATCTCGATGTGGGCGTATGCGCCTTTCAGATCGAGGGAGCAAAGCCAGTTCCCTTTTTTCAGGAGGGGAATCAGTGTGTCCAGAGAGACCATGTTGAACTTTTCACTTCTTAGAAACTTGTTCTAAGCTCTCAGGTCCAAAATAGGGCAGAGACCCCTGTTCTCTTTGGAATCAGGAAATAGCGACTGCTGCTGCATTTGAACGGGTTCGACTGCTCTGGATGATATGAGGGCGGACAGACCCCAAGAGGGGCACAGGAGAGAGTCCAAGGGGACACTCAGGAAGTTTAACCGATACCCTCAACTAACGATGGAACGAACCCACTGGTCTGAGGGACACTGAGCCAGCGGTCCATGAAGATCTGCAGCCAGCTTATGCTCCCTTGCAGCTAATCCAAATCCTGTAGTGGGACTTGGCTGGGGCACTGGCTGAGGCCTGGGGGTCCACTGCTGTCTGGAGTGGCCCCGAGAGTCCACGCGCTGAGAACAGGCATGAGAGACAGGAGGATAATACTTCTTCTGGTGATTAAAGGACCTCCTTGGGCCCTGTCATGAGGATTTTCTGGCAGAGGATGGTGGGTCCAATGTACTAGCAGAGAGATGCTGAAGGGTCTCATGGTGATCCTTCAACTGAGCCACAGCATCCCTCATCTTGTCACCAAAGAAGTTCTCGCCAGCACACGGCTGGTCTGCAAGCTTCTCCTGGACCTCTGGCCAGAGATTAGAGACTTAGAGCTAGGCCATCATGCAGGACCGCTGCCCGCTGCCACTACCCTAGCTGCCATTTCAAACACGTCGTAGGTGGAACACATCTCGTGTTTGCCACATTCCAGGCCCTGCTGGACGACCGCCAAAAAAGCATCCTGCTGTTGTTGGAGCAGGTGCTTGGACAATTTCTGGACCCGCTTCCAGAGGTTCCGAGAGTATTGCGATATGTACAGCTGTTAGGAAGCAATACGTGCGATCAACAGGATGATCTAGCACCCTGTGCTCCTGACCTGGAGGGGCTGATGCATGGGTGTGGGAACACTTGGCCTTTTTGAGGGCAGACTCTACCACACCGACAGATGTGGGAGCTGACGCCTCTCAAGTCCAAGGTATGCTGTACCAAATAATTTGTGATTTGATTCTGGTTTTCAGCTGCAACCACGGGTTTTTCCTTTTCGTACCAAATAAACAGCATCAACCTTCCAATTCACCAGAGGCATGGAGATGGAATGTTCCCAAATTTTAAGGAGTAACTCCTTGAAGATCTCATGGACGGGAACAGTCACCAACTCCTTTGGGACTTGGACAAACTGGAGAACCTCCAGCATCTTATATGCCTGGCATCCTCTTCCGTCAGAAGCTGAAATGGAATAGTTTCTGCCATGGCCTGGACAAACCCCACAAAGGTCTGGTCCTCAGGCAGGGACTGGCAACGCTCCTCCAGAGGAGACGGATATGAGGGAAGATCCCCTGAGTCATCAGACGAAGACTTGGAGGTATCATCCCCCCACAGGTCATACGGGGTGTCTTCCTCACTAAAATCACTTGGAGTCACCAGTGGAGGGCCCCTTCCCCAGACTCTTGGCCTGGGCACCAAGGACACTGAGGGCATCAGGAGCCCCAAAGAAACTAGCACTGGACCAGGCAATGCTGGCCAAGGGGCCAAGGGCCTCAATGATGACGCGGGCCGTGAAGGCCCTTCCTCCTTGGAGGAACCCAGCACAGGAATAGCACTGCGAGGAGGCGGCAATAGTGGTCGCAGGGGCATCGAAGGCACCCATGGGCAAGGGCAGCGGCTGCGTGGGGAGAACACAGAGGAATACATTGAGGTGCTTCAGCATCGGTGCCAACACTGAGGGCGAGGGCTCCAGCACTGTTGGAAGCACCGGAGGGGCTGGTAGCTTGATGCCCTGCAGGGCTCAGACAACCGCCAGTTGCACCTTGCACTTAAGTTCCTCCTGGAATGCCGTCAAAGAGAGGACAGATGGAGGAGGGGAAGGCATAACCGGACCTCCCTTGGAGTCCTGAGGAGGATCGGCCTGAGGAGGATCCTGGCACCAGAATCGGTGAACTCCTAGCACTCCCAGGTTCGATGGAGGGCAGTACCTCCTCACCACAGGGTCGCTTCAGGGGCATCACAGCAGAAGCCAGCGCCAACCCAAGCCCAGCACCATGCGAAGACAAGCATTTCCCACGATGCTCGACCCGGTCTTTCCCTGGCGCTGAGGACAAAGGAGACGATCCAGACTTCGAGTGCGACGAGACCGATGAAGGCTAATCACCAGCACCCCGTTCCACTGAAGGCCCTGGTAGAGGAGAGGACAATGAATGCTCAGTTTCCACAGGTTAACCGCGATCTCTCAGAGTTGATGCCCCCAATGCCGGCATCAAGGGTTCGGATTTCTTCTATCTGAACAGTTTCTCCATTTTATCCAGGCAGGCACACTGATGCTTGGGGGTCATCTGGTTGCAAAAATGACAACCCTGAACATCATGCGACGCCCCTAGACAGAGGATACACATGTCGTGCGAATCCGTGAGAGACATAGTCTGAGGACACTGGGGGCACCGATGAAAACCCAACAATGCCATAGAAAAACAACCCGGCGAGTGGTCGATGACCGGCGGACCCCAAAGGAAACAAGCCGGGAATCGCCCGCAGAGAATGAAGAAACTTACCGTACCACCTCACTAACTATGCCAGGGGAAGGAAGAGGGACCCAGTGCAGGAAAGTCATCGCAGAAGCGACTGGGAAAAGCTTTCCACAAAAAAACAGAGCATAAGCTCCACCACCGCGAGACAACAGCTCCACGGAAAAGAAGAGTCTAAAGAGGGACCCCACGTGGATGTGTGGATAGTGGCATGCTGGGCATAGGTTTTCCGTGCCGGGATCCATCCGATGATGTCACCCATGTGTGAGGACTACCATCCTGTTTGTCCTAGGAGAAAGGACTTTCCCATTGGTATCTGCCAGGTTCTTTCCCGTGATCCAGTCTGGTCACTGTTAGAGACAGGATACCGGGCTCAATATACCATTGCTTCAGCATGGTATTTCTTATTTTACCTATTGTATGTAAAAACATATCTTTCACAATTTCCTTGAGACATATCCTACAACTGTGAACATGTAGGTTGAGTCATGGATTATTCATGTGAATAAATTAAGTATAAAGCAATCTAATAACAGGTGGAACCATTTCTCTAGTGCTATGTAGGCAGATTCAAGGAAGCTAAATGCTGAAATTTAATATAAGGATTAAGGAACTGCACTCATAGTATAGTACAATATTCAAAAGAGTCTAACTATCTTTTATCCACTTTCTCCCAGTGCATTGGCTACATAGAAAATAAGGTGTTTAAATATGTTTAAAAGTAAATAGTAAATAAGTATCACTGCTGTTATGATAGCAGGGTGGCAGAGTTAGGAACCTTGGTATGAGTCCAGCCTGGCACAACTCTAGAGGAAGGCAATGGACTTGTATCTGCAGGGAAAGGACCATGGTGGAAAACTCCTCTCCTCCAGTCCCAAAAGCTTGCTCTTTGCTGTTCCTCTCTCTTCGGCTACCTTGGCTACAGGATGACATAAGCAGGGGATAGAGTCAGGATCCCCTGCATGAGCCCTTCCTGGCACTACTCTGAAGGAAGGGAAAGGAACATGGGGGCCGATGCAATAAAGTTGTGTAGAAAGCGGGCACTGAACAGTCAGTGCCCACTCTCTTAATGCGCGCATGGTGCCCCAAAGGGGGGTGCCATGCAATATTTAAATTAGGAGGGTTGCATTACCAAGGATGCACTAGGGTCGCATCCTTGCTAACATGAACCCAAACGGTTTTCGTGACTGCTGTACACCAGTCATGAAAACCGACGCCGCTAAACCAGGCGTCAGTTTTGTGACCTCCGTACGGCAGTAAGGGAAACAGACGCCGATAAACTCGGCATTGGTTTTTAGCGACTAAAACCAACACCGGGTTATCGGCGTCGGTTTTCCTTACTGCCGTACGGCGGTCATGAAAACTGACCCCAGCAAGTGTCCCGCACAGACGGCCAGACGGGTGAGAGTGTGCGCTCACTCGGGGAGCCGCAGCAGCACCCGATCAACAACCCCCCCCCCCCCCCCCCGCTCGGGAAGAAGAGGCAGAGGGAGGAACTGAACTCTCCTCCTGCAGTGCCCCAGCACATCGGGACTGGAGGAAGTTTGTCCGCCGCTCGGACTGCCAGGGAAGGCCTGGCCCGGCTTGGGACGACTTCCAGCTGCGGCTGGGGGAAGAAGCCCGCTACATCCCCAGGTAAGGCACAGCCGCTTGCTCGGAGGGTTCGCTCCTTCACTGCTCCCGCTTGACTGCTGTCAGCTTTGCGCCATCGCAAAGACTTTCTGCAAGACTTTTTCAGTTATTACAGTTTATTTCCAGAGAAATCAGCGTCGGTTTTCCTTAGCGGTGCACAGCCACGAAAACAGACGCCAATAAACTCAGCGTTGGTTTTCAGCAACCTAGTCAGCGACCTAGACAGCCTGCTCCTGGCAGGCGTTAATAGATGACAGTTAAATGTGCGTCGGAGACGTACATTTTTCTTTTTGCACCGGGAGTGAATGCCTAACAGCCTCATTCACATGCATTTGCATGTGAAGAGCGCTATTGCATTCATTCCACGTTAGACGCACGTTGAATAGGCGCTAATCCCCTTATTGCATTAGGGGATTGTTTAGCGCCTATTCTACCTGCGTCCAACTGCACGTTAAGAGTGCGCTCGGCTCGGCGCACCATACTGCATCGGCCCCATGGTGAAGATGCCAGAAGTCAAGTCTGAAGCTATGCTCCCATTGACTAGAACAATGAATTTCGTCCACTGCAATGCGAGAGAGTCTCCCAGTTTGGTAAGCCTTCTACAACCTTTATCAGCAATTTATTTCTAACACTCCTTTCTGTTTTATCTCTCTCAGAAAGTCATCAGTGCAGCTTCTCTTCAGCTTTTCACCATGCTCAAAACATTCCATACATTCAGCCGATGCAATATTGGCGCGCGGAAAAAGGGCGCTCATGATTGAGCGCCTGCTCTCCTAACGCGCGCCAATCAATCTCTCTGGGGCGCCTAATTTAATATTTAAATCAGCTGCTGTGGTAAAAAGGATACGCTAGGGGACATTGTATGCCCCTAGTGCCTCCTCGGCAGCAGGCGCCCAGGAGAGGTGACTGTCAGTGGGTTAGGAAAACAGACGCTCAGTTTTACGAGTGTCCCTTTTCCTAACCTGTGCACAGCCACGGTTTAGAAAAATGGATGCTCATTAATTAAGCATCAGTTTCCCTAACCTGACCGCTGGTACACTTTTTTTTTTAATTTTTATTTTAAAAATTCTCCTTCTTTTTGTTCCTCTGACTTAATATTGCCACAATATTAAGTCAGAGGAAGTACAGAAAAGCAATATTTTCTGCTCTTCTGTACACTTTTTGGGCTGCTCAAAAATTAATGCCTGCTCTGGGCAGGTGTTAATTTCTGAGGGTAAAAATGTGTGCGTCGGGTGCACTTTTTTTTTTTTTAATCAGGGGAGAATAGCTAATAGCTTCTTCAACATGTATTAGCTTCACAGGGGGTTGGATGTGTGTTTTGGATGCACTAATCCCCTTATAGCATCGGGCTGAACAAAAAAAGAAACAAAGATGGGAGGCCAGGAAAATCTTACAGAAGTAGAAGTTGAAATTTAATTAGAAATCACTGGCAGAAGAATAATATGAGCGTCAGAATCATACTTCGAGCATTTAGTGGAATAAGTGTCCAACTTGGAGGCCTTAGTGTACATATAGGAGACATTTCTTGCAATGGAGAAGGAGGAAGCAACTGTGGCATTATCAGATATATACTTCTTCATGAACTCCAACCACATTTTTCTCTAAAACAGGATGTTTTGCTGGTGAAAAGCCATCTGATTCCAGGACTAAGACTGGCATAGCTAAAGGCATGCAAGAAATCTAAGTGCTTGAACAGAAAAAGAAAATAAAGAAAACAATTCACAAAAAACTTTGATGATTGGCTGAGAGAGAGACAGCCAAAAACATGTTTGTTCGCATGTGCAGAAGAAAAAGATTGAGGAGAGTCACGCAGCACATGCTCAGAGAAACCTTTTAATTTTTTTGAGCTCTGCGCAAGCTTTTCTGTCTCGGTACTGTTGGATGACGTCATCCACTTGTGTGGATGAATCTATCCGGCTTGTCCACGGAGAAGAGCAATAATTCATAGTCTACAAAAGTAAATGAACATGCTACAAAAACGGACCAGTGAAACTCGAGGATGAGAAGTACAGAGGTTGCAGAAACAAATTTCAAAATGATCATTACTTTTGAAAGTGTAAAATATGGAAAGCTGTTGACTTTTCCACTCTTGAATTCCATATTCCTTTACCCTTAAAGAATTGAAGATAAAAAACAAATTAAACTTGAAAGCGTGCGCAGTCCAGCTGCAGTGAAGGAGGGAATGAATACCTGGATTCAGTAATAATCTGAATGCTTAATTTTGTAGATAATCATGTTTTCTCTACCTTTTAGATTCCTCAGTTAGCTGGAATCTAAATCTCTCAAACATTTTCAGCCAATCTGTTTTAGCAAAATAACTTGCCCCATATCGTCCTGAGCTTTTCAAAAGAAAGATTAAACTTGATTTGACATATCTGGCAAATTAAGGTGTTTATGCAAGGCCTATATTATGAAAGGCAAAGGTATCTTATGTGAGTAAACATTGTCCTTAATGCAGACAGTCCTTGTACTGATCACAAGTGTTTTCAAAATGGTCAGTGTTCAAAAGGATTTGTCCAGGATTTAGCTGGATAAATATGTGATTTAAATATTTTCCCCCAGCTTTCTGGATAAGTCATTATCCAGATGAAACTTATTTGGATAAAAAGAGGAACTCTGGGGGCAAGGCTTAAACTTAGCTGGATAGTACCAATATCAGTGCTGTCCAACTAAATTTAGATGAATAATTCTAGCCGAATAGGTCTAGCCATGGTAAAAACGAGTCTAAAGTTATCCGGGCGCGTGCAGCCCTTTAGCCTCAACTAGCTAGATTAAAACATAGCTGGTTAAGTGGCTAAAAAAACTTTTAAAAAGAAAATTTGTGGGCCTTCAGGTCTGATCCTGTTGCTTTCTAGTTCACAAAACACTTTGAAATAAGTGTGAGCTAGTGCTCGATCTCCCCCATCAAATACAAAAAAAAAAAAAAAGGATCATAGCATTTCAAGGCCAGCCCCCTTCTTCTATGATATTTCTGGAGAAATCATCAAGCCCCCGCAGCCCACATTGAACCCACCCACAACCTCCAATGCACCCTCCCCACTTCCTCAGAACACACCCCAGAGCCTCTGAAACCCCAGCCAGGAGCGCAGTGTCGTCTTACCTGTGCTTCTGGATGGAGTTTCCAGGGGGAGGGGTGCAGGGGTGGGGGAAATGCACTAGAGGTTTCAGGTGGGTGGGATTGGGGGGGGGGGGGGGGGCAAGAACGGACTTAATGATTATTCCAAAAATATTGTGGCGGGCATTCTCAGGCCGGTAAGGCTGCTTCTGTTTTTTAAAATGTGGTTAGTTAGGGAGGGATCAGGCACTAGCTTGCATTCATTCAAAGTGCTTTTTGGAGTGGAGGGCTGTGGAATGAGGCCTAAAAACCCACAAAAATATTTTTAAAATTTTGTAGCCACTTAATTGGCTATATGTTGAATATAGCCAGTTAAGACTAAAATTATCCAATGAGTATATTCAGCGGGGCGTTTATCCCACCGAATATTTGGGACCAGTTGTCTCGCTAACTTGAGCCAGATAACTTGTTTGCTCACTGGCTTACAGAATATGGACCTCATCATTACTTTTAAGATAAAAAATAAAAGTTTACAAACTATTCCCGGTTCATTGGAGTACTTACGGGATGAGCCACGATACATTGTTTGACGTGCTTAAGTCCAGTGAACATTTTGGTAGGTGAAAGGCAGGACGTGGAGCTGCCAATTATTGCTTTATCGCTGGCCAGAAGATCCAACTGAGCAAATATCTTCTTTTTTAATTCCAGGTTCTCCGGAGTGCATTCCTGAAAGAGTTAGAAACCCGCAAATAATTCATTTGCAGTGGAATCACTCAATCATTCATTGCAATTATAAACATCTTTCCTTTTATATGTTACCATGGTACAATGATTCTGAAAAACAATATTATTCCCACTAGAAAGGCATAGATTAATGTATTTTATTTACTATTTTTGATTTAAAAATATTTAGTTATGGAGCAAATCAAACTGAAAGCACATCTTCTTTCCTGATAAGCTTCTTGGATGAGTCTGGTTATTTACAGCAGAATAATAAATAAAATTAATGTCTTTCTAATAAGAAATATATTTATAGAAAAATAATGCAGAGCTCTTATCTCCCACTTTGACAAGGATATCACAGCTGATAAATTAAAATAAAATAAATTAAACAAATTAAAACATGTGTAGCTTCCCTTAGAAAATTAGTAACCTGCACTAAAAGCACCTGTGTGCTCTGCACCCAGGGGTGGTTTTATAACGAGGCAGGATGAGGCAGCCAACTCAGTCAGAGATATTTTGGAAGCAGCAGCAAGTGATTTACCCCCCCAAAAACCCCTGCCTTTTAAGTTCTAACATCAGCAGGGTCCCCACACTCCTGTCAACATGAAAATCCACAGTGTTGGTGGTACGCATCAGTGATGTACTGGCTGGGGTTCCCACTTCCCACCAGCAAAAGGAAGGTCCTGCGGCAGCACAAAGCAGTGATATGCTAATGGAGTTCCCACTCCCTGCCAGCAAAAGGAAGATCCAGCCGTCGAAGAGGCCTTGTAGTACCACCAGTATTTTTCCCACAGCCAGCAGCAGAAGAGGCCCTGTGGTACCATTGGTGTTTCTTCTGCAGCCTGCAGGAAAAGAAGAGGCCCTGCAGTGCTGTCACTATTTCCTCTATAGCTGGCAGCAGAAGAAGAGCCTCTAATGTGCTGCCATTTCCCCTGCAGTCAGCAGCCAGAGAAGAGGTTCAGTATGTGTGTGTGTGGGAGTGAGAGACTGGCCAAGTGAGAATGAGTGCCTGTGTATGAGAGAGACTTTGAAAGAGACTATGTATGAAAGAGTGTCTGTGTGTGTGTGAGAGTGAGGTGCCTATGCGAGTGTGTGTGTGCATGTGTAGGAGAGGGTACTTGTGTATGTATGAGAGTGTGTGAGTGTGTTCATGTGTAGGAGACGGTACCTGTATGTGTATTAGGGGTATGTGTGTGTTTGTGTGAATATACAAGGTGATGCCTATGTGTGTGTATATGTATATATGAGATGGTGCCTGTATGTATGTATGTATACGAGGTAGTGCCTGTGTGTGTGTGTGTGTGTGTGTGTGTAGTGAGAGAGAGGGTGCCTGTGTATGAAGAGTACATGTGTGTATGTGAGTGAGAGTACCTCTGTATGTGCATGTGTATGTGTGCGTACCTCTTTGGAGTATGTGTCTGCCTGTCTGTGAAAGAGAGTGTAAGTACCTATGCATGTTGTAATGACAAAGGCAACTCGCAGCCCTCCCGGAGGGGTAGAAAGCCCTGCCATAGTAAAAAGATGCCGAACAATCTCAAGGTGGAACAGCAGGGGGCGCTTAGATACCCTAGAAAAACTACAATACCCTAGAAAAACTACAATACCAGAGCAGCAGTGGAAAGCTCGAGCCCAGGATGAGGCTGAAGGGGCTGCTGAAGGTGATTGGGATGAATTAGATTCAGCTGAGTCCATGCTGTGTGAAGAAGAGGGTGGGTCCCTGAGTGCAGGGGAATATGAAGAGAGCTGTTCGTTGGACATGGAGGTGGAGATGGACTGGGAGTTGCCCAGGGAGGACTCATCTGTATCCAGCATGGAGATATCCTAACTTTCTTCATCGCCGGCTAAGGGTGCCTGCATGGAAGCACGCTAGATAAAGGCCATGAGGACTAAGCAGAGAGACCCTTCTGCCTATGGCCACACTGCCCTGAATATGCCCGATCTCATCTATCTCCATGCTGGATACAGATGAGTCCTCCCTGGGCAAGTGTTGGAGGAATGAAGGAGTGAATGAGGAGAAAAACCTACAGGGGGAAATAGTTTGTCTCCCCTGTTTTCCAGTAAAGCACTAACTAAGGAGAGTGCTGGCTGTTTGTCTGGGCTTGGAGCACAGCTATAGGGGAGAAGGGGCGAGTTGTGCTGAATCCCCAATCCAAACGTTTATAGGCAGGATAAAAGCCTGAAGGCAGACATTTGGATAAGGGTGTTTTGGGTGCAGTCTTTCTGTTGTTGGACATTGGAGAAAGGATTACTGCACAGCCTAGAGAAAGAGGAATGATCACGGACTAATATTGAATAGAGGTGTGCATCCGTTTTCCACGTATTTGTAATCCGCAACTTATTTTGTCCTATCTGTTAAAAGCGTGGGGAGGCGAAACGCATCGCGATTCCCCACGTATTAAACAGATTTCTGTTTTATTCGGCCTCCTAAATAAAAATTTAAACCCCCCACCCTCCTGACCCCCCCAAGACTTACCAAAACTCCCTGGTGGTCCAGCGGCGAGTCCAGAAGCCATCCCTGCATTCTCACTCCCACGTTTGCCGGTTTCATCATGACGCCGATAGCCTGTGTCACAGGGGCTACCGGTGCCATTGGTCAGTCCCTGTCACATGGTCACCGGCGCTAACTTGTGCTCCTACCATGTGACAGGGGCTGACCAATGGCACCGGTAGCCCCTGTGACATAGTATGGGCAAAGGCTATCGGCGCCATTTTGAGTCCTGGCATCGGACGGCAGGTCGCTCCGGGACCCCCGTTGGACCCACAGGGACTTTTGGCCAGCTTGGGGGGGCCTCCTGACCCCCACAAGACTTGCCAAAAGTCCAGCGGGGGTCCGGGAGCGACCTCATGCATGCTGTCTGTCCGATGCCAATACTCAAAATGGCGCCGATCGCCTTTGCATCTCAAAATGGCGCCAATCGCCTTTGCTCTCACTATGTCACACATAGTGAGGGCAAAGGCGATCGGCGCCATTTTGAGTATTGGCATCGGACGGCGATTTTGAGTTTCAAAATGGCGCCTATCGCCTTTGCCCTCACTATGTGTGACATAAAAATTTGAAAATCTGCCTGTGGCCTGCAGGTTGGAAGACGGACGCTCAATTTTGCCGGCATCCGTTTTCCAAACCCATGGCTGTCAGCGGGTTCGACAACCGACACCGGTAAAATTAAGCGTCAGCTGTCAAACCCGCTGACAGCCGCCGCTTCTGTCAATAAGGAGGCGCTAGGGACGCACTAGTGTCCCTAGCGCCTCCTTATTACCGCAGACCCTCATTTAAATACAAAATCACATGCCCAGGAGAGTGGCCTGGGCACGCGTCGGGAGAGCGGGTGCTCGTCTCGGAGCACCGGCTCTCCAGCGAATTTTACTGAATCGGCCCGATAGCAAGCAGTTCTGTCCACGAAGCATAAACCCCACCCCTACCAATCTGGAAAAAAAGGGGCCCCCTCAGATCCTTGGGCCAGCTCTCCTTACTCAAGGGCTGCCTGAGCCCCATGGGACAGCACCAATATCCAACAGAACCTGCTGTTAGAGTTCACTCCTCCAGAGGGGAGGAGTTAGCAATCTGTTATGGTTCGTTCCCGTGGTATTAGGAGTTAGCAATCTTGTTATGACTAGACTGAGACTCCTGTAGAAGGGAGGATTTAGCAATCTGTTAGAGACTCTGTGAGGAGTTAACAATCTGTTACCAGCGGAGTGCTTGGAGAGAGCACTCGGCTGTAAAGAAAAGTAGATAGGTGGGTCCTTGGGCCGATGGCAGATGACTGCGCCCTCAGGAGGATATCCTGAGAGGGACCACCGGCTAGGCTTGGGTATGGAGACAGACACAGATAGTTCTATTAGACAGGTTAGTAGAACCACCAGAGGTGGCAGTAGTGACCTGATATGCCCGGCAGGGCTGGAGTCCCTCAGGAACAGGAACAGCGATCCCAGGGTTGCTGAGCTGTAGAGAAACTATAGATAGTGAGTAGACAGGGTATACTGTGTTCATAGCCAGAACTAGATGACAAAACTCACATAAGGTCTTAAAGAAGCTCAGTAGCTGGAAAGGGTTAGGCCCTCGAGGAGAGAGTACCTGGTTCCAGGGAAAGCTCTCAGAGAGTGATGGTAAATCACAATTGTCTGTATCTGCGATGGCTTTCAGACAGTAGAGAATCTTCAGAGTGTTTAGGAACATGGGCCCTCGAGGAGCGAGTACCGGTTCCTATCTGCAATCTGAAATAGTAACTCACAATGTCTGTATCTGCGATAGCTTTCAGACAGTAGAGAATCTTCAGAGTGTTTAGGAACATGGGCCCTCGAGGAGCAAGTACCGGTTCCTATCTGCAATCTGAAATAAAGAAAAAGAGAGCGAGGCCCCAGAGGAGCGGGCACCCCTGGTAAGTCCGAGGAGACAGAGTAGCTTGGACGAATCCGTAGTGAGTCCATATGATTGTCCGAGTTCATGACCGAATTCATGTCCTTGCTAACTCAATCTGTTAGCAAACGTAGAGACCTTTTATATTGGAAACGGATGACATCATCTCAGGGGACACCCCCGAGGTTCGCGCCCTTGCTGGTACATCAATTGGAGCGTGCCCTACGTCATCAGGAACATGGCAGATCCGCAGCGTCGTGCCGGTCCGGGGTTGCCGGAGGGAGACGGCATGAAGACACCATGGCAGCTAACCGTCCATCAGACCTGGAGGGAGTCACCACAGAGGTAAAAAGGGCGGAGTGAGGGCGTCGAGCAGCGACAGACGCAACACCTGCCTGCTGGTGCTGAAATTCATAATGGTGCCAGCTGACTTAAGGCTCCCCTTTGTCCTCACATTCACATTCCTGGGTTGTTTTTTTTTTCTATGAATAACGTAGGTTAGAACTTTTCTGGATCAAATAACTCTGCTAACAGATTTGTCACAAAAATGGCATATCATTGGGGGACCTCAATCTAGATACTGGATCTTCTCAATCAGTTCTACATAAGTGTGGGCAGAGATCAGAACTGATGTAAAACATGACTGTTAATGCCTCTTGTATCACATGACCTCCCCACCTCCATCCTCTAAAAAAAACAAAAAACAAAGGTAACTTTTTAACTGATCTTTTTTAAACCAGCCTAATTGAAATTTCAGTACAGCTACAGCAATTTGTGATGTCATTGGTTGCTCACACCTAACAAGTTCACTTTGTTTTAAAGGATTTTGACACATGGATGATGATTGTCCAATCTGAATACTTAGTTTTTTTCAAGGATTTTATAAATATGTCATTCACCTTTGAAATGTAATGGATTTTTAAAAAATAAAATGTGATGTTTTTGCATCAACAAGTATATTATGGGGCAATTTTCATTAAGCTGAGGAACAGCAGACTCGCTGGTTAGAGCATAGCCAAGAAGATTTAAGCAGATTTTCAGTCACGGTTGCAGCTGAAATCTGTCTTAAATCTAGCTGGATAGATTTAACCCTGTTATTCCTGTGCAGAGGGATAACCACTGAAGTTAGCCAGCTGGTTCTGAAAATGAGTGCTGGCCAGTTAAGTTACCTTCTTCCACCCAACCATGCCCCTGGGATCAACCAGAATTTGAGTACCAAATAATTGTCTAGTGAAAGTAGATGGTTATATTTAGCCCCTCATTGGCAGTACATTTTCAGAACCTTTGATCACAGCTTCTTTATTCACTGCCTAGATTATCAGCATCAAAGGTACTGCCTTAGGTGATTTCAATTTTTCTGTCCAACAGAACTCAGTCTGTCATATGGGCCAACGAACAGTCCATTCCTAAAAACCTCATTTGTAGAGTACCTCAGGCCTCTGTTTTTTCTCAGTTCTCTTCAACATCTACATCCATCCAATCTGTGACCTGATTCTATCCTTCAACATTGAATATCACCTGCATGTGGATGACTCCAACTTTGCGTCAAATTCAGATGTGATCAATCCTCTCCCATCGCCATTCTCAACAACTATCTGACGGCAGTAGCCCAAAGGCTCCATTTATTTATTTATTTAGAACTTTTATATACCGACATTCATGTGCAAAATTACATATCACATCGGTTTACAGTGAAATGATAAAAGCAAACGAATGCATTACATCAAACAAGGAATAAAGGTAACTGGGATCAGAGTTACAAATAAATACTAAGCTCTTCATGAGAGCAAGAAGCTAAAAATGAACAATATCACATTTCTAGGATACATAACAGGGGATCAAAGTTAACTTTGCTAGACAAATGGAGTCTAGAAGGAACAAAACATATGAAACTGGGTGAGAATGGACCAATGGGTAAATTACCAGGGGATGGGATAAAGGTGGAGAACAATAAGCCAAAGGATGAAGACAAATTTACTGACATGGGAGGTAGAGGGATGCATAACCTGCCTGTGAAGTTATGCCTTGTTTCGAGAACGAAAAGCTAACTAAAAAATAGTCCAGTTATTAGAGGGAGAGATGGATGGATCATCTGTATTAAGGAAAAGCTTGACAGAACAGCCAGGTTTTGAGTCTTTTTTTTTTTAAGGTTGTCGGGCATCGTTCTTGCCGAAGATCTGGCGGGAGAGCATTCCATTGCGGATGGCTAGCTGTGGAAAGTGCTCCATAACCATAACTCAAACTTGTCACCTCTTAAGGTCAATTCCCTCCTTATCAGGCACCCCCATCCAACTAAAAGACTCTGTACAAATCCTAGGGGTTCAACTTGATCCTAATCTCATTATGGAAGCCCACATCTTTAAAGTAGTGAGAGTCTCCTACTGCTTCAATCAGCACAGCCTTGCATCAGTTATCTATGCACTAAGGACTAGTCATTTAGATTACCGAAACAATCTTCTGAACAGAAGCTCACAGACTTAATTGAAATGACTACAACTCATGCAAAACACGGTGGCCAGAATCCTTGTAGGTGCCCAATTGTCAGACCACATTACACCCATCTTCTACAGACTACATTGGCTAATGAATGATTAATTCAAAACCCTCTGCTTTATCTTCAAATTTGTGAATAATCAGACCCCGGAGTACCACACTTTTCTCGTTGCCTTCTGTACCTCAGCTAGAAAGCCCTGATCCTCATTCTTTCCTCCCCACCCCTGACTTCTGCCAAATTGAACTGCACAAGACTAAAAGCCTTCAATTGCTATGCTCCCAAGAGCTGGAATAAGCTTCATTTACTCATCTTCCAGGAACCAAACTACTTCACTTTCTGGAAAAAGGCCAAGGCATAGCTATTCAACCAGGCCTTTACCCAGCCGGCTCATTAGGAATATTAAAGTTTTTTCCCACACTTGGTCTTTATGCCTGTGGCAGAAGCCCTCAGGACACCTTAAAAGACCGGTCCCAATTGCCCAGTACCAGTCCACCTTAATGCAAGGCATTCTGGGTAAAGGGTGTCATCTCTGAACAGGAATATAGTCTAGGCTCAGAGGAGAGCAGAGCAGGCCCTGGGGAAGATGAGGAGAAAGAACTCCAATTAAGTACTGCTGTATTGCTGTGTTTTTGTGAAGTATTGCTGAGGTAAGCAACTTCTGTATAAAATATGAATGTTGATAATAAACATGTGCAAGAGAAAAGCTGGAGCCCAGACTGTAATCTGTCCTCCATCCAGCCACAGATCGCTCGTGTTGTGCTACAATGCCATACAGTGGCACTCAGTATTAGCTACATTTAACAATACTATACCTGTTTAAGTCTAAATTTCTGTAATCCACTTTGAGATCAAACCTGGCAAAAACCAGAATATCAAATCTTTGTAAATAATAAATAAATAGGATCCTTTTTTCCTGTCATTGAGGTTTTCCATTTAATAAGCTTCATCTATAAACAGTCAGAATGTCACTTTCTCGAGTGCCAAGGATGGCACCTCAGTTGAAATCAGTGCATTAAATTCACATTATTTTGAGAAATTAATTCTAGATACATTTCCATATGTTTTCTAAATGCTAGACAATGCAGCCCTAATTAATGCAATTATACTTAACATTATTATACTTAAAATAATTCACTCTTTTAGTGCATTGACATGTAATCTGACATGGTAAATACAGTGTACTACAGACAAGAACCTCAAAACAATCATTTGTTATTGTACTGAATCAAATCCCTTAACATTTCTCTAAGAAAAGAAATCACAAGGAAATCATTTTAACTCTAGAAAATAAGCTGTCATTTAAGAACTGCAAAGCCCATTGTATTTAAGCCATCTTATCAAACAGCTGCAATGAACTGGACAAGCCTAGATCCATTAAATTAGAGAGCTGGTAAAGTTTAAACAACTTACTTTAGTTAAGCTGTGGACTAGTAAAATACTTTATTTACTGTGTAAAGTCATTAAAGGGCAGCAATGAATAGCCTTATTGTGAGAGTAAAGCAGCTTCTACCCCAAAATGCTTTGTCCCTTTCTTCACATTGTAAGATAATCAGAGGTAGGAAGGCCAAACTGTAGGAAACTCAAACCCGCAATGATTATATATGATTTCTGAATGGAACATTTGCAGTCTCTTTTATAGTGGTGCAATTGTGCTCTGTTGGCCCAGTCCAATAAGGTTTCTGTCCTTGTCAAGCATGGCCTCATTTTCTCAGTGAAGGATATTGGCTTCCTCTGGGACAGAAGGGAAAAGAGAGGCCCCAGAACAAGCTATTAATCAAGAACTGTGTCACTTGCAGGTGGATTCTGTTTTTTAGACAAACTTCCAACTATTCTGTGCGCCCTGAGAAAAAAAAATCAAACAGTATGTAACTGAGATACAGTAATCAGTCTTCAACAGCTGAGAAGTTCTCTGAAGGAGTGAGGGCAACAAGGTTACAGGCAAAATGAGGTTACTTTTTAAGTGATACTGCATATTGCTGTGCCCACTATTTTGGTGAGAATCACACTTCACCTTAATTTTAAAAAATGCTGTTTGCAATTATGTCAATATATTGTTTACCTGGAAAAATCCCTCAGATAGGATGAACTATACACAATTGTGTTTTGGTACATGTTTTAAAACCTCTGAGGTTCTCTTTAATCTAGTGATAGGATGTGTCAATAGCCATTAGGGTTTATGGCACAGCAAAGATGAACTGGGAACAATTCTTTCCTACACTTGAACAGAGAACTAGAAATCCACAATTCAGAGAAGGTTACCTTGGGACCTACATGTTAACCAAATGATTTCTTAAACATTTCTTTTTAATTTAAAAATGCCTTTTAAGTAGCTATTACAATATAGTTCCACTCTCACAGAGTTATCTTGTTCCAATTCAGCTTAAATTACTCTCTTGCATAGCTTGAATTTAAGTTTTAGTGACTGTTTTTGGGCTTGGGGGAAACCAGAACTTTGCCTGTTGCAATCATTTTTTAGATTAGTCCAGTAAGAGGCATCCAAAGATGTTAATGTTCATGAGATTTAACTAAAAGATTTTTCAGGATATCTTTCATAATTAATCACCAATTTAATTTATTTTAAAATTAAGAATAAGACTACAGAATAGTTGACTATTGGAGGGCATAGAGCCATTTGCTTTAGAATTTTGCAAGAATAGACTGGACATGCTTCTGACTACCAAACTTATGAAAAGCAGAATTGCTTACTTGTAACAGGTGTTTTCCAAGGGCAGCAGGATGCCAGTCCTCACATATGGGTGACATTATTTGATAGAGCCCGGTCTAGAATTTTTATGTCAAAGTTTCTAGAATTTTGACTGCCTCACTGCCACTATACTATGCCCTTTCAGTCTTGGCTTCTCCTTACAATGTTAGGAAGTAGCCAATTCCAAGGGGAGGTGGGAAGCTTTTGTGAGGACTAACATCCTACTGTCCTCAGAGAACACTTGTTACAGGTAAGCAACTCTGCTTTCTCCAAGGATAAGTGGGGGTTGGCAGTCCTCACATTTTGGGAATCCCTAGCTGCAGATTGCCCTGAACAAAAAAATGGAAACAAAAACAAAGTGCCAAAGGGATCAACAAACTATTTTTGTTAGCAATAAGTTTTTTTTCCATTTTATAACTTATCTATGAGGGGTAGACTGGAACAAAAACAACAGGCATAGGAGGGAAAGAAGTTTAATTGTATACCTCAAGCAAATTCTGCAGGATAGATTGGCCAAACCTATTGTCACATCTGGAGTCCCTGCCTAAAGAGTAATGAGATGTAAATGTGTAGCGAGAACTCCACATTGCACCCTTGTAGGTCTCCCGTTGCACCCTTGTAGGTCTCCTCCATACAGATCAATCTTAGGTGAGTCACAGATGTTGCCAAAGCTTGGACAGAGTGAGCCTTGACATGGCCCACCAGATTCAGTCCCACCTGGGCACAACAGAAGGAAATGCAATCTGCTAGTTAATTAATGTCTGTTTGGCAATGGCAATCCCCAGTTTGTTGGTGTCAAAAGAAACAAAAATCTGGGGCTTTCTATGAGCTTGAGACTGCTCTAGGTAGAAGGCAAAGGCTGTCCTGCAGTCCATACTGTGCAGAACATGTTCACCTTGGTGAATATGTAGCCTGGGAAAAAATGTTTGAAGGACAATTGACTGGTTAAGATGGAATTCCAAGACCACCTTAGGCAAGAAATTAGAACAGATGTGCAGAACCAACCTATCATAATTAAACTTGCTATAACAGCCTGGAGTTCACTTACTCTGTGCGCTGAAGTGACAGCCACCAAAAACACGACCTTCCAGATTAGGTACTTCAGATCACAGGAGCATAGTAGCTCAAAGAGAGAGAACCACATTGAGGTTCTAAGAAATACCTGAGGGCCTGATGGGAGGCTTTGAATAAAGCAGGTCCACACAAATCGGACAACCTAAGGCTGTACAGAGATGGGTTTACTTTCATCATGCTAGTGATATGCACCATTTGCACTAAGATAAACTGTTACTGAGTTGGTCTAGAGACCTGACTCGGATAAATGAAGAAAAAATAACGCAATTTTTGAGTACAGCAGAAGAAAGGATCTAGAGAATATTATTCACATCACAAGGCAAACCTACTTCAGCTCATAGGACTTCCTAAAGGAATCCTTTCTTGAAACTAAAAGAACCTGAAACACAGCCTTGACAGTTCAAGAGGTTGCAAGGTCAGCCTCTCAATATCGAGGCAGTGAGAGCCAGGGACTTGATGTTGGGATGATGCAACCTGTCTTGATTCTAAGTGATGAGATCTGGGAAATTCTCCAGCCGGATCAGTTCCCAGATGGACATCTTCCTGAGGAGTGGGAACCAAATGAGTCTTGGCCAAAACAAAGCTATGAGTATCATGGTCCCCTGGTCTTTTTTCAGCTTCAATAGAGTCTTCATGACTAGTGGTATCAGAGGATATGCATATAGCAGGCCTTTGCCCCAATCTAGGGCAAAGGCATTGAAGGCTAGTTTGCCCTTTTCTTGGAACAGAAGAGCGGAACTTTCCTGTTCTGAGGGGACAAATCAGATCCACTGCAGATGTGCTCCACTCATGGCAAATCTCTTTTGCTACTCCCCAGTTAAGGGAACATTTGTAGTGGTTCCAGGATCCAATTCAGCATGTCCACAAGGACATTCTCATTCCAGCCAGATATGTGACCTTGAGAACCATCCCTTGAGAGATGGCCCAGTCCCACACCTGAACAGTCTCTTGTCCCAGGAGGTGCAATCCCATATTTCCCTGCTTGGTGATGTATAACATTGTAACTTGGTTGTCCATTTGCCCAGAACTACTTTGTTGGCTAACCAATGTTTAAAAGCCTTTAGATCATACTGAATTGCCCTGAATTCTAGGAAGTTTATATGATGAAGCTTTCCTGAGCAGGCCAAAGACCATGGGTGCACATCCACTCTACATGAGTTCCCCACCCAGGTTGGATGCATTTTTGCAAGGATAATGTTGATCAGAGAAATCTGAAAGGGTATACTTCTGGTCATACTGGAACTGTCTCACCAGCAGGGCAGGGAGTCCTTGAGCAGTTGTGTGACATATGCTGTCATGCAGATCCTGAGTGGCTTGCAGCTACTGTGATCTGAGGGCCCATTGGGCTTTCCTCATATGGAGATGTGCCAAGGGAGTTACATAAACAGTTGATGCCATAAGGCCCAAAATCCTCAATATGTCTCATGCTGATGTCTGCTGAATTGTCTGGATCCTTCCCACTGTGGATATCAAGCTGATAGCCCACTGTTGGGGAAGTATGTTCTTGTCCAAGTCATGTCTAACAGGGTATGATAAACTCCAATTGAGATGATGGGCCAAAGTGGAACTTGGGGTAGTTGAGAATGAACCCTAAAAACTCCAACATCCTAATGGTCTTACACATTGATTCTGTATCACCACCTGCAATGAGCTTTTGATCAGCCAATCATTCAGATAGGGATACATATGCATTTCCACCGCCACAGGAAAATATTTGATGAAGATATGCAGGACTGACATTAGGCCATAAGACACCAAGTGAAGATGGTCTCCTACAATGAATCTGAGATATTTCTTGTGAAGGGGAAATATCTCTATGTGAGTGTAAACATCCTTGAGATCAATAAAGCATAGCCAGTTCCCTTTTTGAAGAAAGGAAATCAAAGTGACCAGGGAAATCATCTTGATCCTTTCTCTTTTCAGAAATTTGTTCGAGGGCTTTAAATGTAGAATGGGAAGCAGTCTGCCTGTTTTCTTTGGAATCAAGAAGTATTTGAGTAGAATCCCTACACTTTTTCCCATAGTAGGACATCCTTGACCCCATTGATCTCTAAGAGGGAGAAGAGGCCCTGTTGAAGCAATTTCTGATGTGCCAAGTGATCCCAACTAAGATCTAGGGGTTGGGGAAGCAATTTGGCAGAAGGCCCAATAGGTATAATATGTGCCAACTTCATATGATGCTGAGGACCCACACGTCCAAACTTACACTGGATCAATAGTTTACATTAAACCTCATCCTGCCTCTGAAGGAGAAGGTCCTCCAACATGGGTACAGGAAAGTAGGTTATGCTCTGTGCGATCCAGTCAAAACCCCATCCCAGCCATTGACTAGGGTGCTGGCTGTGGCTTGGCCAGGCAGGAAGAGCCTGCTGAGTATAGGTCAGAGGGGGAGAGAGTATAGCACCTCTTCGGGTGGAAAAAGTACCTCCTCTGCTCCATTCTTGTATACCTTCTAGAAGAGGAGGGCATTTCCAGAGTGACGATAAAGCATTGTGCAGTATTCACATACCTGTGCTACAGCTTCCTCAACCCTATATCCAAAGAGATTCTCTCCAGTGATCTACAAGTCTTTCCTGGACCTCTGGTTGGATGTCTGAGGCATGCAACTAGGTGAGTTTGCAGACACCAATCCCCATGGCAGAGATTCTCAATGCCACTTTGAAAACATCAAAAGTCGAGCAGACCATATGTTTTCTACATTCCATTCCCTTGTCCACCAGCAACTGAAGTGTGTGCTGCTTTGGAGGAAGCTCCTCAATAATCTCCTGCATCTATTTTGATAAGTTCTGCAATTACTGGTCCATGAAGAACTGTTATAAGGTTGTGCAGGCATTCAGGCTATCCCCCTGAAACATCTTCCTCCTAAGAGTGACTAGGATTCTAGTAACCTTCCTCAGGGGCACTAAGGAATGGGTCCTGGTTCTTTTGGCCCTCTTGAGTGTGGATTTGAACATCACAGATTGGTGCAGTAGCTGCCTTTTTTCAAATCTGAGTGTCTTCTGGACCAGATAATCGTGTTCGCTTTCTTTTTCACAGGAGCCACAAAGAGGGGATTCTCTCACATCCTCATCTGCAACCGACCACACAAAAACACAAAAGAGGGAGCAATGGCTCGGCTTCAGCCTGTGCTGGTTCCTACGTCTTCAATGGTGGAACACTAAGACCTTGCAGTGTTGAATCTTTTTGTCCAGCTCTTCCTCAAAGATAGCTGATGCCAACAATGACTGGAAGGCAGGAGAACTGGCCATGTCCATGGCTGACAGTAGGACAACCCCCCCCCCCCCCCTCCCCGAGACTGGTGAGGCTCCCATGCCTTTGAGAATAGGCACTTTTCCCTACGGGACCACTTAGGAGGGGGAGAAGTTCTTGCCCATTACTGAACCACCCTGCTCCCAGCATCATGGACTGATGGAGATCAATGCCGGTGCTTCTTTGCCTTCGCTCTGTGTCTGGTATTGGAGCTCCTCAAATCTGGTGTTGAAGAAGTGGAAACCAAGCTTTCTTAGAATGGGAAGAGACAATCAAAGGCCTATCCCTTTAGTTTTTACCAATCCTGATGTCAAGGGAGTGGACTGCCCTCTCAATGCCATTGCAGTACCAGCATCTGGTGCAACTCGAGGGTCCTTCAGTGTTGATGCCTCCAGTGCTGATGCTAATGGATTAATCTTCTGGTGCTCAAAATGCTTATCCATCAGCTTAGGTTTATGGTCATGTGGAGATAACACCTCCAGACCTCATGCAATACCCTTAAGCACAAGATACATCTATCATAGGGATCCGTGACCGACATAACCCTGGTGCATTGATAGCATTGTTGTAGACTGCTGGACATGGATGACTGGAAAATAAAAGAAACAAAATCAAACTCAATGGCTGCTAGGCAATTGATGCCTATCTGGCACTGACAGTGTACCAACCTGGCACTGAGACAGAACGAAAAAATGATCAAAAAATCTACCTAGGGAATTTCAAGGAGATGAAACAAGATTTCAGGGTCCCACAATGAAAGAACTTTCAATAAGTGAGCAGGAGAGTGAGGAACTATGACCAGTGGGCTCCATGAAAAAGAATAGACTGAAGGGGCCTCTATATGGACGTGTAGTATAGTAGCATGCCAGGCAGGTCAAGTGAGGCATAGACAAAATTCTAGAAACTTTAACATAAAATTTATGGGCCAGGCTCCATTGGTTATGTCACCTACATGTGAGGGCTGCCATTCTGCTTGCTCTTGGATAAAATCAGAGTTTGAGGAGCCCTGAGGAGCAAAAGGATTCCTTAGAATCTGTGGGATGAGTGTACTGGGCGTTTTCAGGAGTAAATCTGCCTGGGAAAATCCACAGAGTGACGGTTGATCAGAATGTCTGCCAGGAGCTCACTAAGAGAAGAGAAAGAGAAAAACAGCAAAGAGAAGAGATTTCATCTACCCAAAAGCTACTGGGAGGTCCCAGGGTGGAAGGGTGCCTGCCCTAAGATCTTACCTGATTGAAAAAGGATTATATTTAGATTTTTGTGACAATTTTGAACTTTGTTGCTGTTTAGTTCACTATCAATTAGAGTACTCTGTTGGACTTTATTCACTGCCATCAGTTTGTAGTAATGACTTATTTCTGAAAAGAGAACCAAAGTGAAACCATTTCTTTGTTGTAACTGGACTGGTGTTCAGGAAAGCTCCAGACTGAAAAAAAAACCCTAAGGGCCTTGAAAAGCAAGATTCTCTCTTCCCCCACCGCCCCCCCCCCCCTCACCTCATATGAGAAACCAGGGAGGTCATGAGGCCTTGCGTAGTCTGTACCACTCCCCAGGACACCTGTGCCCTAGAGTTGACTGGGATGGAGGTTACATTTTTATTTAATGAAACTACAAACTCAGGGGCAGATTTTAAAAGGTACGCGCGTGGCCTACATTTGTGTGTGCTACCCGGCGTGCACAAATGTATGCCCAATTTTATAACATGCACGCAGCTGCGCGCGCATGTTATAAAATCAGGGGTCTGCGCGTGCAAGGGGGTGCACACTAGTGCATCTTGCGTGGGCCGAGCCCTCGGGGAGACCAACTGGCTTTCCCCGTTCCCTCCGAGGCCGCTCCGAAATCAAAGTGGCCTCGGAGGGAGCTTTCCTTTCCCCCCCCTACCTTCCCCTCCCTTCCCCTACCTGTCCCGCCCCCCAGCCTGAAAAAAAAACAACCCATACTTTTATTTCACAAGTTACGCCTGCCATAGGCAGGCGTAACTTGCACACGCTGGCCAACTGCCGGCACGTGATCCCCAGCCCAGCGGCCATGGAGAGGCCTCTGGCCCCGCCTCCACCCCGCCTCCGGACTTCCCCGCCCACCCACGCCCCGCGACCGCCCATTTTTTCAAGCCCTGGGACTTACATGTCTCCTGGGGCTTTAAGAGTGCCACGTAGGGCTTTGAAAATCTGCCCCTCAGTTTTTCATCCTACCAAGGCCAACATAGGTGTCAAAGGTTTTTGGTTTAATATTATCTCAAGCAAAGTTTTGTTCTATTTGGATACATCATTTACTCCTCAGGACTGAAAGTCCATTCAAGAAGTTTAAGTATCTTGGTTACAGTTCTTTTTGGTACTTTCAAAATAAGGTTCACAGCGTTGTTTTTTTCTAATTAACACCGATTATCTAAAGATGTAAATTCAAGATAATTTCTGTTTAAGTGTTAGAGCCCTGAAAGCTGGATGATCAGATTGGGAAAGTATTGAGGAGCGGAGTGGTGGCCCCAGGAGGAGGTGGGCAGCAAAAAACAAGAGCAAGTGAATTCCCCCTTTTAGCAGAGTCTGGTTAGACCAGCACGCTTTAATTTGGAAGGAATGTGGCAAGCTACTGCTGCACTTGAAAGGTCCCTTTCATAACCCAATTATGCTTCATTTTCAAGAATCTTCTGGGAAAACTAAAATTCTTGAAAATGAATCAATGCTAGTAAGGATCGTTTGGAGGTACTGTAAACCAGATATTAAAGTATAATTGAAAGCAAAATCCCATCTGGTGAAAGATATTAATTTACATTATAAAATTGAAAATGTGGAAAATATCGTGAGGGGTCAGATTTATAAATTTTCCTAAGAGTGATTTGATTATATTGTTGGATATGCTTTAAAGGTATAATTTTGAAGTCCTGAAAATTTCAGAGAATTCATGCCAGCGCCTTTTAAGGAGAAAGAAGATGGGGGAGGCCTGGCTTTGGCCCCACAACTATCGACGGACTCTGAATTTAACTCAAAGCCAGGATGGGGGGGGGGGGGGGGGGCGGCAGCGGCTGCCCCAGAGGCAAGTCCAAGGAGGTTTCATCAGCAAGGCTGCTTTTACTTGGATCTACTGGCCACAGCCCAAAATCTCAGGCAGCAGAGATCAGTCTTCTGTTAAATACTCTAGCCCCTCCCCTAGGAACTAGATGGGGATGAATGTGAGCCTGGATTAGACAAAGCCCCTTCTCCTCTCTTGTTCCCTCCCTTTCCTCCTATCTGCAGGGAACAGAAAATGGGGGGGCTGGAGAAGACAGAAGAACAAAGAAGAATTTGCTTTTTAGCTGCATATTTCTTTTTCTAATTTGGGATCCCTTATTCTGTATTTGGTGAGGGTCTGCCTGTTGTTCTGCATGTGTGGCAGAGGTGAAGTATTCTGCTAGCATGTAGGTTCTACGTAGGGATCTGTAGTATATTTGCAGTGTTGCCTTTTCGTGCAGGGTTGTTGCTATTTGAGTTCTGTTAATGCTGTTTTGATATAGAAGGTTTGCTATATAGTTTCTGAGTGACCTTTTGCAGGGTTTTATATTACTTCACAAAGTGCCTGGTAATGGAAGGGACCTTGTGTTAAAGTAACTGAAGCGACAGCGTTATTTGAACGTTTTTCCCCTATAATGAGAGGTGAAAACATTTCTGCCAGCCAGCCATTTCAGAGATTACCTTCAACCAGTCTAGTATAAGGTATTTCTTGGGATCTTTTTTTTTTTTGTAGTCTATTTCCAAAAATCACAGAACACATTATTCATCAGACTGTGACATGATTTCTGAAACATACATTTTGCAAAACAAAGTTTAATATTTAAAAGTATGATGTCCAGATATGTGATTTTACAGGATTATTCCCACTGCTTCAAATGTTTGTTTAAGGATGGTCTCAATTCTCCTATCATGAACATCCTTCAAGGCCGTTCCTCCCTCTCAACCTTTTGCAGACTGCACAAACGATCTCCCACCACTGGATCCAAGGGGTATAAAGCTTCCAAAACTCGGCCACCTTTGAAATTAGCCCCCAGGGCGCCCCACTCAAGATCAATTAATTCTTAAATGGCCTCCATGACAGGGAAAAAATCAAGAGGCTTTACGCAAGGAAACCAAAATGGGAGCTTTCTTTGGCTCAGAACTGGAATCCGTTCCAGGCACTCACAGCATTTTCAAGGTCTGGGAAATCAGAGCCGGCAGCTCATCTCTATGAAAGAACTGCAACACAGTCCTGTACGGTTCCAGTCCCGGAGGAATTTCTCTATCCTCCAGGAGGTCCCTAACGGGAAGTCCTACTGCTGATCTGGGTGTATTCTGACGCTTAACAGGAGTAACACGCTGCGGCTCTGCCCTGGCAGGACTGGGCCGGCTTGAGGACTGTGCCTGAAGAAAGGGTTTCAACCCTTGAAAAAAAATTCTACCCAAGAAAAGGCAGAAGGATCCAAACCAGGAGGCACCTGTGCTGCGCCCACCGAGCTACCTTCCTTCGCTGACAAACCAGTTAAGGGAGTTCCAAGATCAGGTGTCCCTCCTGACACATCTTTACCCAGTCCCTCATCAGGCTGGGAACCACCAGGCTTATTAAAATCAGAGGAAGGTAACTCTCCCTGAATCTCCAAACAGCGCTGGCACAAGTTAGAGGGCATGTCAGGCTGAGATGCCTGAATATGACAGGCAGCGCATAGGAAAAAGCGCTTAGATTTCTTAGCTATAGGCGCCATTCTGCTTTGTTTTTTTGTTTTGTTTTTTTTTAATGCGCCCAAAACCTAGGTGTCCCAAAGATAAGCGCACAATCAATGCTTCCAAGCTAAGCACTCGTCTAACCCAGACGTCGCTTACCCTGGATGCCCAAACTGATGTCCACCTAAGTGTCCAAAAAGTGGATGCCCAACCTGGACACACTGCCTGAACTGACACTCCTGAAGAGGGCAGCCGAGCATGCAGGCAAAGCGAGTGAAACACTGCTGTGGCCTACCACACGGCACACAGAAGGAAAGCCTCAGAGCAGGGCCTAGCCGAAAAAGGCTGCTCAACCCACCAGGCTGCCCACATCCCTTAAACCTCCCTCAGATCGGGATGAACGTCGGAATGGCGCGCTGAGCAAGGAGACTGGATAAGGAGGAAGCCTTACAAAAAAATCTTCCTTATGCGTCTCTGTATTTATATATATATATATATTTTTTTTAATTTTACCTGAGCTCAGCCTTACGTGGCTGAGTACAGAGTCGGTCTCCAGCTGCGGGAGGAGAGGGCATATGCTGTCACACTACAGGTAAAGAAATTACACCGCCAGAAGTGATGGTCAAGACAATTGTACCTCTATCTGCACCAACACACTTCTCTGGGGAAGTTTGGAAATATAGAGGATTTATAAATCAGCGTTGCAAGCATTTTTCTCTGCAACCTAATCATTTTCCTACAGCTTATGCCAAGACCATCTATATCTTGTCTTATCTGGACGGAAGAGCGTTGGCTTGGGCCTCTCCACTGTGGGAGCGCGATGACCCTCTCCTGCATGACCTTGATGGGTTCCTAGAACTGTTCAGATCAGTATTCGATGACCCTGTCAGGTACATGACTGCAGGATCCATGTTAGTTCACCTGAAGCAAGGTAACCTACCTTTACCAGACTTCACCATAGAATTCAAGACGTTGGCGTCAGAATTACATTGGGACCCTAAGTGCCTGAAGACCTTCTTCTTTGAAGGACTGAACTCTTGGTTGAAAGACAAGCTGGCGGCTTGTGAGATGCCTGAGACCTTGGCTGAACTAATGAAGTTGGCAACAAGGATTGATTGCCGACATCGTGACAAGGTTCAAGAGATCAAGACTCCCAGAAAACCCCTTCAAGGAGAAACTCGAGTGAAGTCCACATCCAGGCCTATTTCCTCAGGTCCAGTTGCTGGTGAAGAAGAACCAATGCAATTAGGCCGCAGTCACCTAACTTCAAAAGAGAGAAGAACACGAAAGAGACTGGGACTATGTATGTATTGTGGTCAAGCTGGCCATGCTGTGCAAACATGCCCTATATGTCCGTTAAACTGGCAGACCTAAGTCCTGTGGGAGGACTCTTCTTAGGTCTAACTGCACCCTCTCCTCCACTCTCTCTTCCTGTATCTTTGATCTGCAGACCTCTAGAATACCAGACTCTTGCCCTAGTGGACTCTGGGGCAGGAGGAAATTTCATTTTGAAGCGTCTAGTGGAACACTTGCGGATTCCCACTACTACCATGAAGTCTCCACTACTTCTATCTTCTATTCATGGGGAGCCCTTACTGGGTGAAGTAACCCTGCTCACTGATCCAGTGAGCCTACGAACTGGTGCTCTTCATACAAAGACTATTTCCTTCTTTGCGCTAGAGAAGGCCATGCACCCTTTAGTACTGGGGCTACTGTGGCTGCAGAAGCATATGCCTCAATTCAACTGGGCCACACTGGAGCTGTCACAATGGGGTCCAGATTGCCATGGTAAATGTCTGATGGAGGTCTCTCCAATACCCTGCATGCCAACTACCCCGTTGATGCCTGAGTTGCCGCCACAATATGCATTTTTCCAAGATGTATTTTCCAAAGAAGCCGCAGACGTTCTACCTCCATACAGATCCTACGACTGCGCCATCAATTTGAAGCCTGATACTGAGCCACCCAAAGGAAGGGTTTACCCATTCTCTGTTGTGGAGAATAAAGCTATGTTAGAGTACATACAGGAGAATCTTCAGAAAGGCTTCATAAGACCCTCCAAGTCTCCTAAGGGGGGAAGCTTCTTATTTGTGGGGAAGGACGGAACACTACATCCATGCATTGATTACAGAGGTCTAAACAAGATCACTGTGAAAGACCGCTATCCCTTACCACTCATCTCGGAGCTATTTGATAGACTACAGGGAGCCAAGATATTCTCCAAGCTTGATCTCAAGGGAGCCTACAACCTAGTTCGCATCTGCTCTGGCGATGAATGGAAGATGGTTTTTAATACCCGGGATAGGCACCTGGTGATGCCCTTCGGCTTGTGCAACGCCCCGGCTGTCTTCCAAAACATGATGAATGACATTCTGCGTGATCTACTCTACAAATGTGTCCTTGTATATCTAGACGACATCTTGATATTTTCCCAGGACCTGAACACTCACTTGGAAGATGTCAAAAGAGTACTGCTAAGACTTTGCGAGAACCACTTATATGCCAAGCTGTCTAAATGCGAATTCCACAAGGAATCTGTGCCTTTCTTAGGGTACATAGTTTCCAACCAAGGCTTTCAGATGCATCCACAGAAGCTTGAGAGCATTCAAAAATGGACACAGCCCACTGGTCTGAAAGCTCTTAGACGATTTCTGGGATTTACCAACTACTACAGAACATTCATCAAGAACTACTCTTCACTAACTGTTCCACTAACAGTTATGACTAAGAAAGGTGCCAACGTTGCCAATTGATCTACGGAAGCTGTGACAGCATTTCAGAAACTGAAAGATGCCTTCTTCAGTAAGCCATGCCTTCACCATCCAGATCCGACGCGACCCTTCATCGTAGAGGTCAATACTTCAGATGAAGGTGTAGAGGCCATGCTAAGCCAGTCCAGCGACTCTAAGATCTTGCATCCATGTTCCTTTTTCTCCCGACGCTTCTCGCCTGCGGAGAAGAACTACATCATTGGGGATAAAGAACTACTGGCGATAAAGATGGCGTTCGAAGAGTGGCACCCCTGGCTTGAAGGTGCCCAACATCAGATCATCATTTTCACAGATCATAAAAATCTGGAGTACCTCCGTTATGCTCAGTGCTTAAACCATAGACAGGCGAGATGGTCCCTGTTCTTTAACAGATTTGACTTTGTGCTGAAATATCATCCTGGAGATAAGAACGTCAAAGCAGATGCCCTATCTCTCTCATTTATTTCTGAAGACATACCTGATGAACCTCAGCATATCATCGACCCGAAGAGAGTGATCCTGTCAACTACTCATCCAGTACCTGCGGGCAAGACTATCGTACCCAATAACCTGAGAAAGAAACTGTTAGCATGGGCTCACGATTCAAAACTGGCTGGACATCCTGGTCAACGCGGAACTCTGGCCAAACTGCAGAAGTACTATTGGTGGCCCACCATGAAAGAGGACACATTCACCTATGTGGCTTCTTGTTCAAATTGTGCCAGACAGAAAACTCCGCCCTGACATCCTTGGGGCCTGCTTCATCCCTTGCCAGTACCAGATGAGCCCTGGACTCACATCGCTACAGAATTTGTGGTAGACTTACCACTCTCAGGAGGTAACAATACCATCTGGGTTACAGTGGATCGTTTCTCGAAGATGGCTCACTTCGTGGCTCTCACTGGCTTGCCCTCAGCCATGGAGCTTGCAAGACTTTTCATCACCCACATCTTTCGCCTGCATGGCATGCCAAAGCACATTGTCTCCAACAGAGGAGCTCAGTTTACAGCAAAGTTCTGGAAGGCTTTGTGTAAGAAGCTTGACATCTCTCTCGACTTCACCTCTGCATACCATCCTCAGTCGAATGGCCAAATGGAGAGAATGAATAGAACACTCAAGCAGTTCTTCCGAGCCTATGTTGGCTCACGTCAAAATGACTGGGCTGAACTGTTGCCCTGGGCTGAATTCGCCATCAACTCTCATCCAGCAACATCTACTGGATCAACACCATTTGAAGTGGTCTACGGACGACTGCCTTTACCACCTTTATCACTTCCACTGTCAGTGTCATCCTCGGCAGCTCAATCTACTGCCAAAGAAATCCATCTACTATAGACTAAGACTAAAGAGATGCTACAGAAAGCAGGATGAAGAGCAAAGAAAGGCTATGATGCTCACCACTGCAAGGCTCCTGAATTTCAGCCTGGTGATAACGTCTGGCTGTCAACAAAACACTTAAGACTCAAGCTACCATCAGCTCGTTTTGCTCCTCGCTTTGTCGGACACTTTCCCATCCTCCGACGTCTGGGTACTCTTACGTACAGTCTAAAACTTCCACCAGCAATGAAGATTCATAATGCGTTCCATGTCTCGCTATTGAAACTACTCATTCTCAGCAAGTTTTCCTCTAAGACACTGGAACCTACAACTATTGATGCAGAAGAAGACAGAGTACAAAGTAGAAGCCATCCTCGATGTGAGAAAGTGAGGCAGAGTTTGGGAGTAACTCCTATCATGGGAGGGTTATGGATTTGAAGAAAACTCTTGGGAACCTTTGGCAAATATCATGGATAAAGAGATGCTTCAACAATACCACAGAACGCATCCTCAGAAACCAAGACCAGGTAGGAGGTCTGGAGGGGGCCCTTTGAAGGGGGGTACTGTTGTGTCCGTCAGTCTCAGACTGTTTCGACCTTTGTGCCTCACCTCTCTCTCTGCTCTCTCCGCTAACCTTGGGAAGATGGCTACCTCCGCGATTGCAAGCCGCGCTCTCCGGCGTCCCTGGAACGGCTATGGCAAAGCCTCACGCCATGTTTCTCCTAAGGTCCTCCTAAGGTGCTTGCGCACATGCCACAGACGTCTTTCTCCACGTCATGGCAGGAACCTCGGGGGCGTCCCCCTCGAGTGACGTCACGCCATCCGGGTATTTAGCCTGTGCTTGTTTGCTAGCTCATTGAGTTAGCAAGGATTGGACTTGTCCAGTCTAAGCTACTCTGCCGCTTCCGTGCTGCTGCTAGAAGCTCTCTCTCTCTGCCCTTCGAGGTATTCTCTAACCTGGGTACCCGCTACTTGGGGGCCCTTTGCTTTCTTTCAGGTGCCTTACTGGGATCAGGTACTCGCTCCTCGAGTGCCTGCTCTCCCTGCCTCGTTGCCTGTAACCATCTACTTCTGCCTACTGGAATCGCTACCACACAGCTACCATCCAACAGGCCGATAAAGTACAGTGCACTCCGGCAGAGCGCACTCTTAACCCGCGATTGGACGCGCGTTTTTGACGCGCTACCTTTACCCCTTATTCAGTAAGGGGTAATAGTGCGTCGAAAACGCACGTCCAACCCCCTCGAACCTAATAGCGCCCGCAACATGCAAATGCATGTTGATGGCCCTATTAGGTATTCCCTCGCGATTCAGTAGGTAAAATGTGCAGCCAAGCCGCACATTTTACTTTAAGAAATTAGCGCCTACCCAAAGGTAGGCGTTAATTTCTGCTGGCGCCAGGGAAGTGCGATATTAAGTGGCGCCAGGGAAGTGGCGCCAGGGAAGTGGCGATATTAAGTCGGAGGTCCCGAAAATTAAAAAAGTAAAAAAAAAAAGAAAAAAATTTGAAATAGGCCCGCGGCTCGAAAACCGGACGCTCAATTTTGCCAGCGTCCAGTTTCCGAACCCGTGGCTGTCAGTGGGCTCGAGAACAGATGCCGGCAAAATTGAGAGTCGGCTGTCAAACCCGCTGACAGCCGCCACTTCTGTCCGAAAAGAGGCGCTAGGGACGCACTAGTGTCCCTAGCGCCTCTTTTTACCACCGGCCCTAATTTAAATAAATTAAATTACTGTATCGCGCGCACAGGAGAGTATCCTGTGCGCACGCCGGGAGAGCGGGCACTCGCCTGCTTTTCCGCGATTTTTACTGTATTGGCCCGTTAGTGAGTAATCTAACTTGTCAGTCTGTCTCATTTACAGCTCTGCTGCACTGGGAACCTGCAACTGGACTTCCCTAACCTCCTCTGTGAGACGGGTCTCCTCTGCCGAGGATCCCTGAACTGCTATCTCTGGATTGCCTCACTACTGCCACCTCTGGTGGAACTCATCAGCTGTTCAATAAAAGATAAATCTCTGTGTTTGTGAGTCCTGAGTCTAGCCTGGTACTGTGGCTCCTCACAGGGCTCCTCCCTGTAGGTGTAGTCACCTCCACTGTACCCCGAGAATCCACTCAAACACCTCTAACCATAATATCTCTCAAGTTCAGAGCCTCTCCCCTGTCCCCAGCAGTGTCTCTATCTCAAATCCCTTCCTTCCTTGCATCTCTCTTAACTGAACACACCACCAAGTCCTTCCTGAGGCACTGCTAGCTATGTAAATTCAGGGCTCGTACCTATAGAGTCCCCACCAAAATTTTGGTAACAGAACCAATCATGATTTCCATCCCCCCACCCTGAAAACAATCCTGTCAAAACACATAATTGACATCATTCTTTTATACTGTAAATTCTAAATTAATATTCAAATTCTGGTGTCACTTTAATAACCGGCAAACAAACTTTCTCCACTGTTAGGCAGACTGAAGTAGTGCAAAACATAAGAAAATAAGATGTGCCACGCTGGATTAGACCAAAGGTCCATCGAGCCCAGCATCCTGTCTCCAACAGTGGCTAATTTGGGTCATTAGGAAGTATTCAGTAGATCCCAACGAGTAACTCTAGTTCTTTGTTGTTCACTCCCAGGGTTAAGCTGTGGCTTTCCCAGGTCTACCTGGCTAATAATTATTTATGGACTTTTCCTCCAGGAACTTGTCAGACTTCTGTTAAACACCACTGTGCTAGATGCCTTGAACACATCCAGCAGCAACAAATTCCACAGCTTAATTGTGCACTTAGTGAAAAAATAATTTCTCCAATTTGTTTTAAATCTGCTACCCTATAGAGCAAACCTATAGCATCAATAACTCCCAGAATGCACACAGCAAGGAAAAGACAGCACTGCAAATAAATTACTCCAGGCTCTAGAACACTAATACACTTTCAAATAGGAAAACAAAACAAGCTCATCTGCTACAGATCCCTACACAGAACAAACTGACCTTTACCTAATACCGAGTAAGTGACTACAAACTACAATCAGAAATATGTAGACAAAAAAAATAAACATGAAACCCCCAAATAGCCATCTTTGCATGCAGTACATTGGAAAAATAGAAAGAGAAATGCATTTTCTCCTGTACCAAACAAAATATAAAGATATTAAAGATATCAAAGATGCACATTTCCAGAATTAATATATTCTAATCATTAAATTGAAAATAAAATGCTTTTTTCTACCTTTGTCTGAGCATCATAGTTTTCTTATTGCATTAGACCCAATTTCTCTCCCAATATCCTCTATCTTCTACTGCCCATTTATTTTCTCTCCTGTCTCTTCACTTCCTCTTCAACATCTGTCTCTGACATTGATCTTTCATGTCTCTTTTATATATTTGTTCTCTTCTTTACCTCTCTAGCCTCTTTTCACCACACCTACCTATCAGAGTCCGATCTCTGGAGGCTAGAGTGGCAGACCTGGAGGAGCTGAGGCAGACAGAGAGGTATATAGATGAGACCTTCAGGGACATAGTAGCCAACTTCCAACTTCAGACTGGCAGCCCTGGTGCTGCCTTGGAGGAAGAAGGTCTCATGATTGGAGAGCATCAACCTGGTGCAGCAGGAAAGGATCCTGTAGCAAGGACCTGCTCTCCAGGTGATGCATTGTCCTTTCGCACCAAGGATATCTACCCAAGGATATCTATGATGGCCGACCTAACCCTTCCCAGGAGGGAAGGGTTAGGTCGGCCATCATAGTTGGTGAATCGATTATTAGGAATGTAGATAACTGGGTACCTGGTGAGAAGGTGGCGGACCTCACGCGTCACCTAGATAGGATTTTAGACAGTGCTGGGAAGGAACCGGCTGTCGTGGTACATGTGGGCACCAACGACATAGGAAAATGTGGGAGGGAGGTTCTGGAAGACAAATTTAGGCTCTTAGGTAGAAAGCTTAAATCCAGAACCTCCAGGGTAGCATTCTCTGAAATGCTCCCTGTTCCACGCGCAGGTCACCAGAGGCAGGCAGAGCTCCGGAGTCTCAATGCGTGGATGAGACGATGGTGCAAGGAAAACCTTCAGTTTTGTTAGGAACTGGGGAACCTTTTGGCGAAGGGGGAGTCTCTTCCAATGGGATGGGCTCCACCGTAACCAGGTTGGAACCAGACTGCTGGCGCTAACCTTTAAAAAGGAGATACAGCAGCTTTTAAACTAGAACAAAGGGGAAAGCAGACAGTCTCTCAGCAGCGCATGGTTCGGAGCGAGGTATCTTCAAAGAATATTAATGATGCATTACAATTAGAACATCCTGACAGTGAGGTTCCAATAACAAGAAAAGTAGTCCAAGTGCCTGTAACTAAAAACTCACCTGAGCTAAAAAATTCTAACTTATCCCTATCAATTAAAAAGCAGAATGAAAATACAAACAAAAATCAAACTTTGAAATATTTGTATGCTAATGCCAGAAGTCTAAAAGGTAAGATGGGAGAATTAGAATGTATAGCAGTGAATGATGACAGACTTAATTGGCATCTCAGAGTCATGGTGGAAAGAGGATAACCAATGGGACAGTGCTATACCGGGGTACAAATATCGCAAAGACAGAGAGGAGCACCCGGGAGGCGGTGTGGCACTTTATGTCTGGGATGGCATAGAGTCCAACAGGATAAACATCCTGCATGAGACTAAATGCACAATTGAATCTTTATGGGTAGAAATCCCTTGTGTGTCGGGGAAGACTATAGTGATAGGAGTATACTACCGTCCACCTGGTCAAGATGGTGAGACTGACAGTGAAATGCTAATAGAAATTAGGGAAGCTAACCAAATTGGTAGTGCAGTAATAATGGGAGATTTCAATTACCACAAAATCCCAGCGTGCAAGAAACAGGTAACCAAGTCCATCAACAAACTTATAGTCAATTTTTTATTAAGATGATGATTTTAAACAACAATCATTCCTGGCAACTCCATGAATCTTCAAACATGCAAGTAAACAGTCCCCCGACACGGTCCGTGTTTCGCGGTAGCTGCATCGGGAGGGACCCACGATTAATGTTATCTATGGTATAAAGAACAATAAATGATGGACCTTATAGAAAGGGCTATTAAACTTATACAGGTTTTCAAAGAAACAACAAAAACATACCTTATATATTCATCGTGGAGCGCACCGGCTCGTACACCAAGTGAACAATTTAAAGAGGCAGTTTTGGCGCCAAAGACAGAAAATACCGAGAGAGACTCGCAACTAAACTCCTCCCCCACAGAAGTGTCAACTAAACAAGAACCATTCAATGTCTTTGTTGAGACCTTTTGGATGGACAGTAGATAATTTAAAGATCCACTTTTGTTCACGTCTACCCAGGATTTCAGAGTAGTCCCCTCCCCGAAACGGGGGTACCACCACCTCTAAAATTGAAAATTGTAGATCAGCAATGGTGTGATGATGTTGAACCCAATGTGTAACTAGGGGTTCGTCCATCCTGAGTAGACGGATGTTCGAGCAATGTTCTATGATTCGGGTCTTAACCATCCTAGATGTCTTACCCACATACAGTAGAGGGCACGGGCATTGGATGACATAAACCACGCCCCTCGTGGTGCAATCCGACCTATATCGAAGTTGGTGAAAAAGTCCAGTGTCAGGATGAGTAAAAGAATTTGACAAGGTGGTGTGACTACAAACTGTGCAATGCCCACAGGGACCATGCTGGCCAGCGCCACTCTCCCTCAGTTGTCTATTAAAATTTGCGTGAACTAACTGGTCCCGGAGATTGCTGCCTCTCCGAAATGTGAACCGCAGTGGTCCCTGAAAAAGCAATGAAAGGGATAGATTCTCCCAATGTCTCCGGATCATAGCCGCAATAGCTTTACTAGCAATAGAAAAAGGCAAAATACAATTAAAGCATTGGCCTGCATTGTCTGATGAGGGGAGGAACAGCCAGTCACGGTCAGTGTATAACACCGTTTTAAAAGCTTTTTTGACCACCCGTAAGGGATACCCTCTGTCCAAAAACCGCTGAGACAACACCTGGGATTGATTCAAAAAATCACTCCTAGAAGAGCACAGACGTTTTAATCTTGTTTAGTTGACACTTCTGTGGGGGAGGAGTTTAGTTGCGAGTCTCTCGCGGTATTTTCTGTCTTTGGCGCCAAAACTGCCTCTTTAAATTGTTCACTTGGTGTACGAGCCGGTGCGCTCCACGATGAATATATAAGGTATGTTTTTGTTGTTTCTTTGAAAACCTGTATAAGTTTAATAGCCCTTTCTATAAGGTCCATCATTTATTGTTCTTTATACCATAGATAACATTAATCGTGGGTCCCTCCCGATGCAGCTACCGCGAAACACGGACCGTGTCGGGGGACTGTTTACTTGCATGTTTGAAGATTCATGGAGTTGCCAGGAATGATTGTTGTTTAAAATCATCATCTTAATAAAAAATTGACTATAAGTTTGTCGATGGACTTGGTTACCTGTTTCTTGCACGCTGGGATTTTGTGATTTGATTGATGTGCAAGACGTCTCTGCTTCATATTTTCTGCTTGGTAGATTTCAATTACCCCAATATTGACTGGGTAAATGTATCATCGGGACATGCTATAGAAATAAAGTTCCTGGATGGAATAAATGATAGCTTTATGGAGCAATTGGTTCAGGAACCGACGAGAGGGGGAGCAATTTTAGATCTAATTCTCAGTGGAGCACAGGATTTGGTGAGAGAGGTAACAGTGGTGGGGCCGCTTAGCAATAGTGATCATAATATGATCAAATTTGAATTAATGACTGGAAGGGAGACAGTAAGCAAATCCACGGCTCTCATGCTAAACTTTCAAAAGGGAAACTTTGATAAAATGAGAAAAATTGTTAGAAAAAAACTGAAAGGAGCAGCTACAAAAGTAAAAAGTGTGCAAGAGGCGTGGTTATTGTTAAAAAATACCATTCTAGAAGCAAAGTCCAGATATATTCCACACATTAAGAAAGGTGGAAAGAAGGCAAAACGATTACCGGCATGGTTAAAAGGGGAGGTGAAAGAAGCTATTTTAGCCAAAAGATCTTCATTCAAAAATTGGAAGAAGGATCCAACAGAAGAAAATAGGATAATGCATAAATGTTGGCAAGTTAAATGTAAGACATTGATAAGACAGGCTAAGAGAGAATTTGAAAAGAAGTTGGCCGTAGAGGCAAAAACTCACAGTAAAAACTTTTTAAAATGTATCCGAAACAGAAAGCCTGTGAGGGAGTCAGTTGGAACGTTAGATGATCGAGGAGTTAAAGGGGCATTTAGAGAAGATAAGGCCATCGCGGAAGGATTAAATGATTTCTTTGATTCGGTGTTTACTGAAGAGGATGTTGGTAGACATGATTGACAAACTGAAGAGTAGTAAATCACCTGAAGGAACTAAAAAATGAAATTTCAGACCTATTAGTAAAAATTTGTAACCTATCATTAAAATTATCCATTGTACTTGAAGACTGGAGGATAGCTAATGTAACCCCAATATTTAAAAAGGGCTCCAGTGGCGATCCAGGAAACTACAGACCAGTTAGCCTGATTCAGTGCCGGGAAAAATAGTGGAAAGTGTTGTATACATCAAAATCACAGAACATATAGAAAGACATGGTTTAATGGAACAAAGTCAGCATGGCTTTACCCAGGGCAAGTCTTGCCTCACAAATCTGCTTCACTTTTTTGAAGGAGTTAATAAACATGTGGATAAAGTTGAACCTGTAGATGTAGTGTACTTGGATTTTCAGAAGGCATTTGACAAAGTTCCTCATGAGAGGCTTCTAGGAAAAATAAAAAGTCATGGGATAGGGGGCGATGTCCTTTCATGGATTACACACTGGCTATAAGACAGGAAACTGAGAGTAGGATTAAATGGACAATTTTCTCAGTGGAAGGGAGTGGGTAGTGGAGTGCCTCAGGGATCAGTATTGGGACCCTTACTTTTCAATATATTTATAAATGATCTGGAAAGAAATACGACGAGTGAGATAATCAAATTTGCAGATGATACAAAATTGTTCAGAGTAGTTAAATCTCAAGCAGATTGTGATATATTGCAGGAAGACCTCGTGAGACTGGAAAATTGGGCATCAAAATGGCAGATGAAATTTAATGTGGATAAGTGCAAGGTGATGCATATAGGGAAAAATAACCCATGCTATAGTTACACAATGTTAGGTTCCATATTAGGTGCTACAACCCAAAAAAAAGATCTAGGAGTCATAGTGGATAACACATTGAAATCGTCGGTTCAGTGTGCTGCGGCAGTCAAAAAAGCAAACAGAATGTTGGGAATTATTAGAAAGGGAATGGTGAATAAAATGGAAAATGTCATAATGCCTCTGTATCGCTCCATGGTGAGACCGCACCTTGAATAATGTGTACAATTCTGGTCGCCGCATCTCAAAAAAGATATAATTGCAATGGAAAAGGTACAGAGAAGGGCTACCAAAAGGATAAGGGGAATGGAACAGCTCCCCTATGAGGAAAGACTAAAGAGGTTAGGACATTTCAGCTTGGAGAAGAGACACCTGAGGGGGGATATGATAGAGGCATTTAAAATCATGAGAGATCTAGAACGGGTAGATGTGAATCGGTTATTTACTCTTTCGGATAATAGAAAGACTAGGGGGCACTCCATGAAGTTAGCGTGTGGCACATTTAAAACTAATCGGAGAAAGTTCTTTTTCACTCAACGCACAAAAACTCTGGAATTTGTTGCCAGAGGATGTGGTTAGTGCAGTTTGTATAGCTGTGTTTAAAAAAGAATTGGATAAGTTCTTGGAGGAGAAGTCCATTACCTGCTATTAATTGAGTTGACTTAGGAAATAGCCACTGCTATTACTAGCAACGGTAACATGGAATAGACTTAGTTTTTGGGCACTTGCCAGGTTCTTATGGCCTACAGGATTCTGGGCTTGATGGACCCTTGGTCTGATCCAGTATGGTATACTCTTATGTTCTTATCTCCCTTTCACCCTTCTATCTACCCTCTCATTTCCTGTCTGTCTCTTACTCCTTCCCTAGTATCTTATTATCCCTGTCTTTCACCCATTCCCTAGTCTCCCAATTTTTGTCTGTACTCACCCTTTTCCCAGCCATCATCTATTTTCTTCTGCCTTTCATATTCTTACCAGCCCCCAGCTGCTAATTCCCTTCCCCGCCTCCAGCTCCTTTCATCGCTCTATCCCCTACCTAGCCTCCTATTACATCCTTTCGACCTCCTTCCTAGCCCCATTTCCATCATCTCTTACTCCCTTCATAGAGCCATACCTTTCCAATGTCTCTCAGCCCTCTCCAGCTCCCTCTTCCCACTGTTTTCTACTGTCTTTCACCCCAGGTCATTCATGCCACATCTCAACTCCTTCCCACCCTTAAGCCCCCTTCTCTTACACCCATCTCATATGCCACACTCATACTCTCCCAGCCCAAATAACATCCTCATCTCATAAGCCTCCTTCCAAAAGCCAAGTCTCCATTATCTTCCCAATCCCCACTCAGTCTCTTGTCCATGCTCTCCCCCCATCCCAGAGTCCCTACTTCACCACTCTTAGTCCCTTTTTAATACCTTGTGTTTCCACCCTTCCCAATCCATACCCATTCCCTCAGCTCTCACCAACCCCCCATTCTCCCACCCAATCCCACTGTCCCCCAAATCCTCACTCAGTCCCCACTCCTCCCCCAAACTTTACCCAATCCAGTCCCCATTCTCCTCACTATCCACACCCAATCTCTGAGCCCTCACTAACCCCCTACTCACCCTCAAGTTCCCAGTCTCTCCCCCCACACAGTCACCTAACCCAGATCTCCACTTTCACATCATTCCCTACAGCTTCCAACATCCAACCCACCTCACTCTGGAGTTTCCATTCTCCCCTGAAGTCGTCCTTCCCTAGTCCCTGAGCTTTCACTTAGTTCTTTCCCAGAGCTGCTTTTATTTCTTGGAGTCCTCACTTCCCACAGCTTGCACTCTTCATCTCCCTCTTCTGTACTTCAGTATTGGCGGTCAGTTGAGCTAACCTAACCGCCAGCCTAACCGCCAGCGTCAATCCTCTTCCCTCCTGCTTGGTTCAATGATCTGCTTTCTGAACCACGGAGTGCTCTGTATCTACAGAGCCTCGAGGGGTTCAAAAGCAAACCATTGAACTGAATGGCAGAGGGAAGGAGCAGCACTAGCAGCTAGAAGCGATGGCCCTTTCTCTGGCACCTCAGGCCAGCTCTGCAGGGCTCCTAATGCTTCTGCTGCCTCTTTTCCACTGACATGGAACTGCTGACTTGCCTCTTCTTTTTGCCTCTCATGACCAGACAGAGGATGAAAATGGGTGGGCCTGGCTTCAAAGTGGGTAGCCCATGGCCCACCCAGGCCCACCAGTGGCTATGCCACTGACACACACACACATATGCATGCATATACACACACAAGCACACATATACACAAGTACACAGTTACATAAGCACAGGCACACACACACATGCTGGCAAACCCACTTACAGGCACAGGCAGACATACACACACAGGTTCCCTCAAACATACACACATAGGCAGACTCACACACACACAGAGGCACAAGTCCTTCACACATGTACACATAGCCAAAGGCACTCAAGCACAAAAAAGGCACCCACACCCACAAGCGCGCACACACAGAGGCTGTTATTGAACAGATAACCTGAGTAACGCTGGGTAATGTTTGCTAATATGCTCTGTCTGCAAAGCCCTGTCTCTCAAACTCCAGGAATATGCACGCATACATAAGCAGAAACACACACACATAAGCATGCAAAAGCTCAAACAAATGTATTCGAGTGCGCAAAAGCTCACACAAGCTCATAAGAACAAGCCATACTGGGTCAGACCAAGGGTCCATCAAGCCCAGCATCCTGTTTCCAACAGTGGCCAATCCAGGCCATAAGAACCTGGCAAGTACCCAAAAACTAAGTCTATTCCATGTTACCGTTGCTAATAATAGCAGTGGCTATTTTCTAAGTCAACTTAATTAATAGCAGGTAATGGACTTCTCCAAGAACTTAACCAATCCTTTTTTAAACACAGCTATACTAACTGCACTAACTACATCCTCTGGCAACAAATTCCAGAGCTTAATTGTGCGTTGAGTAAAAAAGAAGTTTCTCCGATTAGTTTTAAATGTGCCACACGCTAACTTCATGGAGTGCCCCCTAGGCTTTCTATTACCCGAAAGAGTAAATAATCGATTCACATCTACCCGTTCTAGATCTCTCATGATTTTAAAAACCTCTAACATATCCCTCCTCAGGTGTCTCTTCTCCAAGCTGAAAAGTCCTAACCTCTTTAGTCTTTCCTCATAGGGGAGCTGTTCCATTCCCCTTATTTTGGTAGCCCTTCTCTGTACCTTCTTCATTGCAATTATATAAAACGCAATTATATAAAACGTGGCTATTTAAAAAAGCCTTCCCAGACTCGGAATAAATCTTAACTACCTCTAACCAACTTCCAATCACTACCCTTACGCACAAAACTATAACCTCCAGTCACTACCCTTACGCAAAAACTACAAAATGGCAAATGGACATGTCCTAGTAAATACCATAAACTCTGTAAATGTACCCCGTCAAATTTCGGTTAATATATTCTATTAAATTTCCTATCACCTTTCTCTGCTCCTAGTTGTACTTTTCCCTGTTTTATTGTAACTGTAATTGTTTTTGTTCAGCACCTGTTATTTATTTCGTTCACTGTAACTTTTATCACTCCCCCTGTTTATTGTAAACCGGCATGATGTGATACTCTCACGAATGCTGGTATAGAAAAAACTAAAATAAATAAATAAAAATAAATATCTTTTTTGAGATGCGGCGACCAGAATTGTACACATTATTTAAGGTGCGGTCTCACCATGGAGCGATACAGAGGCATTATGACATTTTCCATTTTATTCACCATTCCCTTTCTAATAATTCCCAACATTCTGTTTGCTTTTTTGACTGCCGCAGCACACTGAACTGACAATTTCAATGTGTTATCCATTATGACACCTAGATCTCTTTCTTGGGTTGTAGCACCTAATATGGAACCTGAGGCACTCCACTGCCCACTCCCTTCCACTGAGAAAATTGTCCATTTAATCCTACTCTCTGTTTCCTGTCTTTTAGCCAGTTTGCAATCCACGAAAGGACATCGCCACCTATTCCATGACATTTTACTTTTCCTAGAAGCCTCTCATGAGGAACTTTGTCAAACGTCTTCTGAAAATCCAAGTATACTACATCTACCGGTTCACCTTTATCCACATGTTTATTAACTCCTTCAAAAAGTGAAGCAGATTTGTGAGGAAAGACTTGCCTTGGGTAAAGCCATGCCGACTTTGTTCCATTAAACCATGTCTTTGTTATGCTCAGGCTTGTCAACCCTTGGGCCGATGGGAGGGTGGTATACCTTAGGAGGTGGATCCTTAGGTTCTCCCGTCGGGTGGCGAAGCGGAACAGAAGATGTGACCGCCTGACCCTCAGCACTGGAGACTGAGGTGACCGGGGAGGCAGAGGCAGAGGAAGAGTCGTGACGTCGAAGAAGCCAACTGTGTCTTCGCCACTGGAAACCCGCGGTCCCCCCGGGAGGAGCCTGTAGGGACGTGGGCCGCTGGGACTTAGGTGGGCCCTTGGAGATGATGGTCCAGAAGAAGTCCAAGGTCAAGTGCCAGAGGGTTGTCGTTTACCAGTCCGAGGTCACACACCAAGGGATCGCCACTTGCCAGTCCGAAGTCACATACCAGGAATCACCCCTTGCTAATCCGAAGTCAGGAACCAAGGAATCACTGAGACGAGACAGGAACCAGGAAGCAAGGTTCCGAAGCACAAGAAGACTCACCGAAGCAAGCAGACCTGGCCAACCACGAAAGTTGCCATGTCAAGAAATGAGCAGAAGAAGCCTCCTTTTATACGTCCTCTGATCCGGTGCATAGGAAACAGCTGTGGTCAATTAAAGGGGCGAGGTCCCTTTAAATCTAGGAAGGATGCGCGGCCTCGTGCCTAAGATGGCGGCGGTCATCTTGGATTTCGGCCGCAGAGGAAAGGCTGCCCGACGCTGAGAGGAAGGAGCAGGGACGGCTCCCAGCCCGGCGTCCACCGTAGAGGGCCTCGTTGACGCACGGGACCGACGGGCGTCGGGCTACTGGCACTTCCCCCGATGTTGCCGCGGCGGGTCGCCGTCGCGGGTCAGGTAGGGGACCGCGGCCGTCCGTGGCCACGGAACACAACAGTCTTTCTATATGTTCTGTGATTTTGATGTTTAGAACACTTTCCACTATTTTTCCTGGCACTGAAGTCAGGCTAACCGGTCTGTAGTTTCCCGGATCGCCCCTGGAGCCCTTTTTAATATTGGGGTTACATTAGCTATCCTCCAGTCTTCAGGTACAATGGATGATTTTAATGACAGGTTACAAATTTTTACTAACAGGTCTGAAATTTCATTTTTTAGTTCCTTCAGAACTCTGGGGTGTATACCATCCGGTCCAGGTGATTTAGTACTCTTCAGTTTGTCAATCATGTCTACCACATCTTCTAGGTTCATCGTGATTTGATTCAGTCCATCTGAATCATTACCCCTGAAAACCTTCTCCAGTACGGGTACCTCCCCAACATCCTCTTCAGTAAACACCGAAGCAAAGAAATAATTTAATTTTTCCGCAATGGCCTTATCTTCTCTAAATGCCCCTTTAACCTCTCGATCATCTAACGGTCCAACTGACTCCCTCACAGGCTTTCTGCTTCGGATATATTTTTAAAAGTTTTTACTGTGAGTTTTTGCCTCTACGGCCAACTTCTTTTCAAATTCTCTCTTAGCCTGTCTTATCAATGTCTTACATTTAACTTGCCAACATTTATGCATTATCCTATTTTCTTCTGTTGGATCCTTCTTCCAATTTTTGAATGAAGATCTTTTGGCTAAAATAGCTTCTTTCACCTCCCCTTTTAACCATGCTGGTAATCGTTTTGCCTTCTTTCCACCTTTCTTAATGTGTGGAATACATCTGGTCTGTGCTTCTAGAATGGTATTTTTTAACAATGACAACGTCTCTTGCATACTTTTTTCTTTTGTAGCTGCTCCTTTCAGTTTTTTCTAACAATTTTTCTCATTTTATCGAAGTTTCCCTTTTGAAAGTTTAGCATGAGACCCGTGGATTTGCATACTGTTCCTCTTCCAGTCATTAATTCAAATTTGATCATATTATGATCCATATTGCCAAGCAGCCCCACCACCATTACCTCTCTCACCAAATCCTGTGTTCCACTGAGAATTAGATCTAAAATTGCTCCCTCTCTCGTCGATTCCTGAACCGATTGCTCCATAAAGCTATCATTTATTCCATCCAGGAATGTTATTTCTTGAGCATGTCCCAATGATACATTTACCCAGTCAATATTGGGGTAATTGAAGTCTCCCATTATTACCACACTATCAATTTGGTTAGCTTCCCTAATTTCTCTTAGCATTTCACTGTCCGTCTCACCATCTTGACCAGGTGGACGGTAGTATACTCCTATCACTATAGTCTTCCCTGACACACAAGGGATTTCTACCCATAAAGATTCAATTTTGCATTTAGTCTCATGCAGGCTTGCACACGTAAACACACTGGCTTGCACACATAGTGACTCGCACACACACATAGGCAGACACATACAAACAGGCAGTGACAAACAGGCACAAAGAGATAGACACACTCATACAGGCAGACACAAGCACAGTTGTCCCCCATACACATATACACACACACACACACAGGCCTCCCCCCAAACACACTCACACATAGCTGGCCCCCTTCCACAAAGAAGCATGCCCGCATTTTTGCACAGGCCCCCACACACAGGTGCATGCATAGGCAGGCATAGGCACACACCCACATACGTATGTGTGCGCACACACACACACACGCGCGCGAGACTACCTGAGCAACGTTGGGCACTCTTAACTAATAAATACATTTTAAAAAATGAGTAGAGAAAGTATGTGTTTTCCTCTATTATAAATATATGCAAGTACTAAAACATATTCGTGTACTTTGGGGGCAGAAATACATGGGGGCCGATGCAATATCGGCAAGTAGAAAACAGACACTCAATGCTCAGTGTTCGCTTTCCTAATGCGTGCCAACCACCTCTCCTGGGCACTGAATCTAATGTTTAAATGCCCTGCCTTACTAAAAAGGATGCACTAGGAAAAATTTGCATCCCTTGCGTGTCCTTGGTTTCGAGTACGCAGGAGACATGGCCGGGCATACAGCAGCTGACCTGACCTAAGCTCCCTCCCCCCAAGGTCTGGGCCAATGTGCCAAGTGGTCTGAGTCGGACTCGGGGGTCCTGCACCTGAAATCGGGAATCCGAGGTCCATATGATAAAACCACCCTTGACAGACTGAAAATCTCCTCCCTCTCGGCCAGGAACCCCTGCAGGGCTGTTCCAGATTGGTCATTTTGACTGTCATAAGGACCAATCCCCTTTCAGGACAGCCTTCTGAAAGGAGATTGGTCATTTCACTGACATGTGATAGTGAACGGACCAATTGGCAATAAGTGAAGGAGTGAATAAATTAATATTAAGTGCCTGACACTCCACGAAATTAAGTTGGAGGAAATACAGAAAAAGAGTATTTTCTGCTTTTCTGTACACTTTTTGAGGGTAAAAATGTGCGCGTTGGGCACACATTTCTTTTTTTTGCATCGGGGAAAATACTAATAACCTTGTCAACATGAATTTACATGTGATGAGCGCTATTAGCTACAATCTATTGGATGCACGTTTTGGAGGCACTAACCCCTGTTTTGCATCGCGGGTTATGGACGCGCATCCAAAATGCACAAACAAAAATGTGTTGAGCTATGCGCTGCGCCCAGCGCATGATATTGCATTGGCCCCATGGTATTTTATAAATTGTGCAGCTCCCATGACATAGTTTATAAAATAGAAGCCTAAATCCCTGCAGGTGATTTACATACACATTTGGTGATTTTCACAGACTACTGAAAAATGGGCTCTGTATATATTAATATGAATCAAGACTTTATTTGTCCCTTTCTTAACTGAATCTGAAGAAGGATGACAATGCTACTAAAACATTTCCTTTCAAATACTTGCTTGTTAAAGCCCAGGGTAAAATATAAGAAGCCCAATAAAAACATTATAAACTAAGGACTGAGAACAGATATCTACAGCATCTACTAAATTCAATCCAGATAACAAGATGACAACTGAACGGAACCACATCAGACATAAGGAAACCAAGGACAGATAGAGGATAACTTTCAAACAACTCCTCGCGGTCCCATAAACGTGTGTATGGCCATGCGGAGATCTACTACAATATTTTATATCCTGCGTGTATCAAGTACATGCAGATTATAAAATATGCATATTTCTGCCCCCGGCATACATGTGAACATGTTTGATTGCATGTGAATACCTGCAATACATAGAAAGCGCATACTTTTCTTATCTATTCTATAAACATACGCACGTACATTTTATCTGCAAAAAAAAACAGAACTTGCTCGCGAAAAGCCTGATTTACACCTGGAAGTTGGTGTATTTTAAAACCTGCTTGGGTAACTGAAATCACCAGTCTGGCGACACATCCGCCAGGTCACCCATTCCTTCTCCAAATCATCCAAACACTGCTAGTTCTTCACCCTGAATGACCCCCAGTCCACCGGACCTCCCACCCAACCAACAGCAGACAACAGACGAGCCTGATATTAATTGCACTAGATAATTAGCAGGTGTAAAGTTGCACAAATAAGTTTCCTAATGCATTCACATAAATCTCTTATAAAATAGCAATTTACATACATAACTTCTTGGCCCCACCCAGGAACGCATCTAGACTGTCTCTTTTTAACGCAGGTAAATGTACATGTGAAACCGAAATTGCGCATAGACTTTTGATGTTTATAAGATAGCATGATCACGAGGGCAATCTACTTATGTGCACATATGCTAATTTTACACACATAACACCTCTGAAAATGATCTCCACAATGCAGAGAGTGAGTGTACCGGTCTCACTTTTCCATGCTCATAGTCCTTTGGTGCCTTGTCCGTCTCGTCAGTTTCTATTTGCTAGATGCTTTATTTTACAACGGATTCTGAGCTACGCGCTGTTAAGCACATGTGTCAGATTTCCTGCATGTGACAATGTAATTTGATTTTATGGAAAATGAATTGTTAAATCTTATTTGTTAACCCTTGCTTTTACATAGTTTGGCTATTAATCACGTTGGTTTAAGAATCCTAGATATATGCCAATTTTCTGTTTCAGACTTTGGTATCCTAATATTTTAAGCATTACCTCATTTATCCAGATCTGAGCTTTAACAACCCTATATTTACTGTAACAGAAAGAATAATATTGCTCTTTGTTAATGAAGTGTAGTCTCTGTCCTCACTGAAAGTTACATTTTGTGCACTGGAAGTCACACCTATGCGTGGACTGCATTTAAGTAAGCATGCCAGGTGCACATGGCTGGAAAACATATTTATGCAAGAACACACCTTTCTTCATCTCTTAATTGTGGAATTTTAAATTAATGTATCCACATGCCGCTTTTGCCTTCTAGCAGCTTTCTTCACTTTATCTTTTAATTGGAAGGGTAGCATATGGAAATAGTGTTTTAAGTTCCAGAATAAATAAAGCCTTCAGCAGCCGTCATAGAAAGCCACCATTGAGAGCAATATAAAAACAACAGTTTTGTTTTATTTTTCAGCCTTTTTAAGGTATGTTCACTATTCCAGAATTTCTCAGCCTAGTCCTCGGGACACACCCAGCCAGTTCGGGTTTTCAGGCTATCCACAATGAATATGCATGAGATAGGTTTGCGCATGCCAATCACTCTTTTGCTCTTCTGATGGGACCTAGCAATATGTTGAAGCATAAAAATTATGCTGAGTCTCTCTGCATATGCTCAGTTGCTCATGGAGCAAGATGGCTTTCCCATTAATGGAAAGGAAGGGGGATTTCATAGACTGAGACCTTCTAAAGGCTGAGGATCTCCAGCTTGTGGATTGGCAGCCAGTGGGGTGACTCTTCTAGCAGCAGCATGTTCCCCAATACAGGGACACGCAAACACTGACTTTCCAGTGTGCACTAGAGATGTGAATCGTGTCCTCGATCATCTTAACGATCGATTTCGGCTGGGAGGGGGAGGGAATCGTATTGTTGCCATTTGGGTGTGTAAACTATCGTGAAAATCGTTAAAATCGTGAGCCGACACACTAAAACCCCCTAAAACCCACCCCCGACCCTTTAAATTAAATCCCCCACCCTCCCGAACCCCCCCCCAATGCTTTAAATTACCTGGGGATCCAGCGGTGGTCCAGAACGGCGGCGGTCCGGAACGGCCCCCTCAATTGAATCCTGTTGTCTTCAGCCGGCGCCATTTTGCAAAATGGCCGCCGCAAAATGGCGGCGGCCATAGACAAAAACGATTCGACGCAGGAGGTCGTTCCGGACCCCCGCTGGACTTTTGGCAAGTCTTGTGGGGGTCAGGAGGCCCCCCCAAGCTGGCCAAAAGTTTCTGGGAGTCCAGCGGGGTTCAGGAAGCGATTTCTTGCCGCGAATCGTTTTCCGTATGGAAAATGGCGCCGGCAGGAGATTGACTGCAGGAGGTCGTTCAGCGGGGGTTCTGGACCGCCGCTGGATCCCCGGCTGAAGACAACAGGATTCAATTGAGGGGGCCGTTCCGGACCGCCGCCGTTCTGGACCACCGCTGGATCCCCAGGTAATTTAAAGCATTTGGGGGGGGTTCGGGAGGGTGGGGATTTAATTTAAAGGGTCGGGGGTGGGTTTTAGGGGGTTTTAGTGTGCCGGTTTTCCTGCCCTCCCCCTTCCCCCGATTTACGATTTTTTAACGATAAATCGGGGGAATTGGTATTGTATCGTGGCCCTAACGATTTTTGACGATTTAAAATATATCGGACGATATTTTAAATAGTCAAAAAACGATTCACATCCCTAGTGTGCACCACTCACAAAGTCCCTGTCATTTGGGCACAAGTGTAACCCCAATAAAGAAGGTTTTGTGTTTGGTTCACATCGTCTCTTATGATTAAGAGATTGAGTAGTTTCACAACCCTTTGATACATTTCAGCATATCAGGTTTTGAGAGAGAAATTCTCTACATTTTAATTATAAGGCAGAAGGTGGAATTCAGCTTCTTATATATCACATTGCACAAAGAAGCACTATGATTTCATGTATCCAGAACACAATTCACACAGATGAGTATGATTATTTTTTAGACATTTATTCTAGAACAGGGATAGGCAACTCTGGTCCTCGAGTGCCGCATGCCATACAGGTTTTGAGGATATCAACACTGAATATGCAGGAAAATCCATTGGCATGCATTGCTTCTCCTGCATGCAAATACATATCATGCATATTCTGAAAACCTGAGTGACTTGGGGCACTCAAGGACTAGAGTTGTGTACCCCTTATCTAGATGGTTGGTTATTGTACCTCGAGATTAATTTTCAAAAGGATCTACATGCTTACAACCAGGTTTTGTGCACGTAAATGGCTTTTTGGAAAACAACTGGGGGCCTACACACATGAAAGCATGCGTGAAACCTGATTTCACGCATGCTTTTGCGCACAGCAAGAGACATTCTGAGGGGGGTGGAGGTGGGATTTAGGTGCATACTTTTGCTCGGAAACAAGTGTAGCTTTATGTGTGTATGCCCATGCACATAGTAGGACAACCCACAAATTCTCAAAGTGGACGCTTATGCGCATAAATCAGCTTTGAAAATTCAGGCTAAATATTGGGAGTAGAAAGTGCTATTTGAAAAATCACCCTCCCTAAATAAAGGAAGGATCATTTCAAAAGCAGTTTACCTACTGACATAGGCTTTAAGAAAATTGCCCACCCTATATTGTCACCCACATGTGCCCACTTTTACCCACAGTAGGGAGAGGTATTCCTGTGGATGGGGTTTGGAATTATGTGCATAGTTTTGAATTTTCAAAAGCCCGTGCCTAGTTTTTGCCGTGAAAAGTACCTGCACACATTAGCAGAAGTCAATGGGGCAGATTTTAAAAGCCCTACGCACGTAAATCCAGCTGGATTTACACGCATAGGGGGGTTATGCGTACTGAGCCTATTTTGCATAGGTCTGGCGATGCACGCAAGCCCCAGGACACGCATATGTCCCGGGGATTTGTGAAAGGGGCGGGGGCAGGACTGAGGCCTCCGGCACAGCGGCTGTGCCGGGGGATCGCAAACTACGTCTGCCCGGAGGCAGGCGCAACTTATGGAATAAAGGTTGGGGGGGGGGGGTTAAGGTAGGGCTGGGGGGCGGGTTAGGTAGGGGAAGGGAGGGGAAGGTGGGGGGGGTGGAAGGAAAGTTCGCTCCGAGGCCTCAGAGAGAACAAGGAAAGCCGTCGGGGCTCCCCTAGGGCTCGGTGCACGCAAGATACACAACTGTGCACCCCCTTGCACGCGGCTGCGTGCGCATGTTATAAAATCGGGCGTAGATTTGTGCGCGCCGGGTTGTGCGCACAAATCTACGCCCGCCCGTAGGTATTAAAATCTGGTCCAATATGTACAAGTCCTTTCCTGGGGTTCCTAAGTGAAAGCACATAAAAGTAGCCCCAGACTTTGCACTTGTATAGCCAGTTTTAAAATCCCCCCCCCCCCCCCTAATCTATGGGGACCAGCCATTTCTAAAATAAAACGCTGCAGCATAAATAGAACGTTTAGCCCTTTAATTTGAACACATTTAGATTATGAAAGGGATGTTTTCTAATGATTATCTGGAATCTTTGTTAGCTCTGATACTCTTTATTGGACCAGTTTTAAAAGATGCTGCAGTACGTGAGCATTCAAGACCACCATGGGTTCATTCATCAGATGTGAGTGCGAGACATATAAAAACTTTCATTTTCTCCAGGACTGATATAGGAACTTTACTGCTTAACACGCAGCTAAAAGCCCTATGCAGCTGGATTTACACACGCGTAGGGGGGTTACGCGCGTGTAAATCCAGCTGGATTTACACGCGTATGGGGGTTACGTGCACACAGCTAAATTATTATTTTGTTTATTAAAAAATGTTCTATTCCACCTCTCTCAAACAGTATCGTATAAGGTGGATTACAAAATTATGGAAAACTGACAATTATTGCAATGTATTGACTCTATATTTATCTCAATAAAGTGCTCCCTTGGTTTTATAGTCATCTCTGTGCTGAGATTTTCACTAAAAATCCCACCACCACCATTACCATTTTCATCCTGATATCTACATTTTATAAAACGACTTCACGGTGGATCCTGGCACAAACACAATTCCAGATTCAGATTGCACTGCAAGTTTATTTTGCTATACTAAATGCTGACAGAGGAAAAACAGGTGACACATTATTTACAAGGTGATGCAAGCATCAGCTTCTCACGCACAGACAAATTTCTCCAGAATGTTTAGGCAAATTAATTTAAGGAAAGGCATCTAGCTGTTACTTGTAGCATCCTGTTGGGTAGCTGTGCTTAGCTTTTCTAGATACACCTGCAGACTCTGCATATTACCCCTCTCCCTCCCCCTGCCCTCCCCAAGTTATATATTTGTGTTAGAACAAGGGTGCCATCTTTCTTAACATTTGATTTGTATTGACTCTCTAACTTTCCAATTTCTGTTATGGTCACACTAACATATTTAAATTAATTTGTTTGAGTTGTAACCTGTTTACCATTACATTCAAATCTTTCTTTTGCCTTCCTATTATCATCCATGTTATCTCTATTGATTTTCATGTTGTGCTCTTTATCTGCAACTTGTTCAAGTGGATCTGAAGTTGTTCATTCTCTGCTATCAGAGCTAGGTTCATTGTTATCGCCCTTTCAGGGCTTTGTTTATTATAGATATTAGCATGCTAAGTGATAAAAAGCAAAGATGAAAATACAAAGCCTGATATTACCTGGAAAGCTTGTAAAATACCTAACTTTGCTCTCACTACACTACTGCTATCCTTGGGTAGACTTAGACTGCAATTAGGTGCTTTTACTCTGCCAGGATTGATCATAGTGTTTCACCATTAACTTGATCAAATGTCTTCTCCTAGTCTACAAAGGCCACCTTGCGACTTTTATTGTATTCGATGCACCTTTTCTTTAGTTGCCTGAGTGTAAAGATGACATTGGTGCCAACTTTTTTTCCTGAAACATGTTTGGGACGCTGATAGTTGATCTTAAAAGTTGTTGGATTATTTAATAAAAATATCTTCCTGTGTGGCTTAATAAGGAAACTCTCTATTTGGAAATCCTGCCTGCTACCTTTATTTTGCCAGTCTGGAGCAATAATGGCAATCTGCCAATCTTTTGATGTTTCCTGTTGGATCCACACTGCTTGAAATACTTAAAGCCATTTTTATCCCTGTTTCTCCTGGGTTTTAATCATTTCTGATGATAGTTTATCTATGCCAGGTGCTTTACATTTTGATGCACATTCAAAAGCATTTTCCACTTCTCATAGCCACGGTGGCACTACTGGGTTCGAAAGCTGGCAGCGATAACACCGCGGTGGTGCGATCGCTGCCGGCTTTCGCAGGCCCGCCCCCCATTACTGCGCAATTCAAAGGGCTCTGCAATTTTAGAAAATCCAGGCCTAAGTTAGCTAGATAAGTGTGTCCGGCTAACCTATCGAGCCACTCAGCAGCTGAATATTGACCCCCAAGAGAACCACTAAAATATACTATCTACTAAAGAATACCTCACTGTTACTGGAAGGGGGAAAAAAAAAACTCTACTACAGCAAAAATCCTATTATACAGCATAAAGTGGACTAGTCCATACCCCTAATTCAACTTCTCCTTTCCCCTTCCGATCTCTTCCTAGCCCTGGCAGGGAACAGGAGAGGAGGGAGCGAGGCAAAAGTGGACAGACTGCAGAGCAAAGAAGAGAAAAGATATTGCGCTCTCTAATGTTGATTAATATTCTGTAAAAAAAAAAAGCTCTTCTACTAGATGCCAGTTAGCTGAGCTTTCTGGTTGGATGAGGAATGAAGAAATGTGTAACTCTTAATGATAGCAAGGAAGTTTACATTTATTAAAAGGATTTAGTGTTTGCTCCTCTACCGAAGTATTCGGAGCGAAGTACAGGATTATAGAGAGGATTACATCTGTGAGGTAAACAAGAGACGGATGGATGACATCCATGTGGTAGATAGGATACTGCAGAAGAAGGTGGATAACACAGATATAGAAAGAATCTCCAGAATTCCTGTTATGGCTGATGCAAATGCTTAATATTTAACAAATGGAGAAAATATCTTCCCTTAACATAGAAACATGACAGCAGAAAAAGTCTGCCCATCTACACCAACTATTTATCTTTACAATCCCTACCACTTCTTCAGAGATCCTCTGTGTTTATCCCATGATTTTTTTTTAATTCAGATACTGTCCTTGTCTCTTCCAACTCCGTGGGGTTCCAGGCATCCAGTACCCTTTCTGTAAAGAAACATTTCCTTAGAATACTCCTGAGTCTACGCCGTTTTAACCTCATCTCATGACCCCCTCGTTCTAGAGCCTCCCTTCTGTTGAAAGAGGCCCACCTCCTGTGCATGGAAACCTTGGAAGTATTTAAATGTCTTTATCATATCTGCCCTATCTCCCCTACCCTATTAAAGAAGGACAGAAAAAGATTAGGAAGTTTTATAAAACTTGGGAAGCTTTTGGTAATCATTTACCAAATGAGTTAAAAGTCCTGGGAGAGATGAAAGTTTACTTGTAACATTGGTGTTAAGTGGAATAACTGGAGCTGAAAGGGATCCTGTGCATGGTTTGAATGTGAAGATAGATGAATGGTGCAAATGATAGGAAAACAGAAAAGGCGAACATGTGTAAGATGGTTAAAGGATATGATATATTAAGCCCTTTGATGCCGACATTGAATTCTGTTATGTTAACTGTAGAATTTCTGATATTGAAATTGGGTATAATTTTCATTGAGGCTTATGTACAAAGCTATGCATTTTGTGCGTTCAACTGGGAATTTCTCATACAATTTTTCTACATATTCAAATGAGCATGGTAGAAAAATTGCATGTAAAATTTTGCTACTAAGGATTTTACACACACACACACACACACAAAAAAAACCCACAACTACCTGATTGAGGCATAGTTATTTGTTTTGTTAAATCCAGCCAGCAAAGTCAATTTCACATGTTGTATCATAGCTAAAAATTTCTTTGTCTGATTTTGCATCACATCAGCCCATTAACTAGGAATCTGAATTAAATTTCATGCACTCAAACTATGCACAAAGTTTTCTTCTTTGTGAAAGAAACTTCTCAAAGATGGCTTTGTGTGCTAATCGCAGAATAGTGCACTATCATAAAAAACACACACACACACTAACTGGCTATTCAGCAAGCAAAGCTGCCCGCACAAAACTTAGCCAGATAAACTGGATAAGGCTAAACTTGCGCAGCTTGTAATTTGTGCATGCATATGTACTCATATTTTAGAACCTGCAAATATCGTTTCCACTCAGGTTATAAAATACAGTAGCAGCTTTGTGTGCGCTCGTAAATTGGCGCAATAAGCAGTTTTGTGTTTTCCGTGTGGGCGTGTTTGTGAGACACAGAAAGTGTGAGTGGGGTGGGTGAATGGGGAAAGAAAGAAAGTACCCTCTCATACACACACACACCCATGCTACGGGGAGCGTCTGTGTTTTGGGGGGGAGGGAGCCAAAGATCACATCCCAACACAATCTTACCTCCTGAAACCTAGCCTGCCCCCCCAAATGGAACTGTCAAACCATGCTTCTCTCACCTTTTGCAATATAATGGGCCTTTTTACTAATACTAATAAAATGGTTTTTTTTTAAAAGCAGCCAGAAATTAAAGAAACAGGGAGAGAGACTGGGAAGTGAAAGAAATATAAGAGTAACAGAGAATATGTTAAGAGGTGAGAGAAGGATGCAGTGATTTGCCTGCATTTACTTAATACAACAGACATTTTCATTTCTGTTGTATTAAGTAGTTGTCATGTTAGTCCATTTGAATGCATGGAAATAAAGGTTGATAAACAAAAAAAAAAAAAATAATATAAGGTGATATCTTTTTATTGGGCTAACTTAATACATCTTTTGACTAACTTTTGGGAGTTAATACTCCTTTCCTCAGGTCCAAACAGGACATTGCAAGAAGATACATGTGACTCATAAAATACATTACCCACTATATATTTTTATTAGCCTTTATTTCCGTACATTTTTATTAGCCTTTATTTCCGTACATTTCAACATCAGGAAATATGATAGGATGAATCAGGTTTTTCATGTAGCAATAACCCCTTATGCAAAAATAATAATTAAATGGACTGCATGATACACCTGTTAGCATAAGGAAGTTAGGCCAGGTGATATTTAGGGGGTTATCCTGGGAGAAGAAAGTAAATATCTTCTATATTAATGGGGCTGACATACCACTATCTGCTATTAATAGTAAAAAAAAAAAAAAAAAAAACAAGCTTCCAAAATATTAAGGAAAGGAAATTAATTAGGGCAGCATCACTGAATATCAAGTAATTCAATTCTCCTTATAAAAGAAAATTGACTATTGGAAAGATAGAAAGATTGCAGGTATATTTTCTGCTTATTCAAGAGATTAATTCTAAAAGAAGAGATGATATACTTTTCAAGACCAAAATCTACCCACAGATATATATATTTATATGGGAATCATCAAATTTGAAAATATATATTTTATCCTGAGCAGTTCAAAACTGAATGAATTAGGAAGATATATGTTTGTCAAAGGCAGCATTAATAATATTAAGTTGATCATTACAGGTATATGAGCTCCCAACACAAATTTGTAAACATCTGTTTTTATGCAGCATTTGTAAACGAATCTTACAACCATATTTGGATAATTTGAATGAGAATCTTTGAGTAAAAAGTAAGTCTAGGTCTATGTAGAAAAAATATTGTATAGAACTGGATTTGGTAGACCTATAGAGTATTGCAAACAATAAATAAATCAAGTAATGGAGCAGTAAGATTCAGAAAAAAAGTAAAGGAATATACATCATTAGATCTTGGGAAACAAGATAAATTAATAGGAACAAGTTCATAAACTTAGTTGATCCAATAAGGCACTTGTCAGGTTGATTACCTTGAAAGAGAATTTGAGGTAAGCTTGAACTGTTATGCTGGTGGACCCTTGGACCAAGGGAGAATTGATGCTACCTGTGGGGAGGAGCCCCACAGGTCCCCACCATCGGTAGGCGAGGCTGATGGAGAGCAAGAGACCCTGCTGGAGTTTCACCACTACCAACCCACGTTCCTCTTAGGTTGAGCCCTCGGGTGCCGGGGCCGGCTGGTCTTACGTGGGGGTCTCTGCAGAGATGGATGTCCAGGAGGAAGAAGAGACACAGAGGCAGAGGCCGAGGTCCAGCACAGGCAGTGAAGTTTGAGGTTGAGATCCAGGCACATGTCGAGGCAGGCGGCGTAGCTTGTGGTCAAATTCCAGGCAAGCGTCGTGGCAGGCGGCGAGGCTCTTGGTCAAGTTCTAGACAAAGGTTGAGGCAGGCAGCGCAGCTCATGGTCAAGTTCCAGACAAAGGTCGAGGCAGACGGCATGGCTCGTGGTCAAGGTCCAGTCCAAGTCAAAGCCAAGATCAGTCCACTGAATGCAGAATGGAGACAAGGAACATGGGAGGAACTCAGGTGTGGCAATCCACTTCTCAGAAGCGAGGAGACCTATTACCAAGACACTGGCTGAAGGCAGGGGACCAGCCTTATATAGTCCCTAGGCAGTGATATCATCGGGAAGAGCCATGGGCTCTTTCCCGCCGAGGGCCTTGTAAATAAGGAAGAAAGGCATGTGCGCCTAGGAAGATCCCAGGTGCAGGAGAAGTCGGCGGTGTTCCAGCTGTGAGGAAGAGTGCAGTGTTGGCGGCATTCTAGCCACAAAGGAGGAGGAATCAGCAGTGTCAGGCTGATGGCTCAGGGCCACAGAGTCGGCGGTGTTGTGCTGATGGCTCGGGGCCATGAAGAAGAGTGGTGGCAGCAGTGGCAGCTTTCCGCAGCCACCAGGAAGCCCAGGCCTGACCCGACTGCCATGGTGCGGCATTGGGAGAGTGAGCTCGGTCGCGGATTCCCGCTGCCGGCAAGCTTAACACTAACAGATAATATAGAACACAGTTTTAGGAAAACAAAGCAGTTTTTATGACAAATGAAATATGACTTAGCGAGGGCAATTTTCAAAATTTTCAATTTTAAAAGATTGTTTACCTGGGCAAAAGGGCGTTTTGAAAACTGACCGCCATGTATGTGTGTAAAAGTAAGTGTGGTGTTTGAACAGATGCACATTTATTGATGTTTTCATGAAGATGTTTCTGGGGCAGGCTTAGGCTGCGTTAGGCCGAAACACACGCAATTTTATAATTGCTCTTCAGGGAAAAAGTATCTGCTGAAAAAGCAGGCGCAAACCTTTGCGGGTACTTTTTTCCTTGGTAATTTTCAAAGGGCAAGTATGTGCATACCTTCCATTTGAATACTGCTGCAAAATCTGTGCATGAAAGTATCCAAAATCTTTGCAACGAGCTGCATAGTATTGTAAAATCATCCCCATGAATTACTAGCTCTTACACCATGGGCCAGATTTTCTAACATGTGTGTGGGTGTAGATTTGTGCACGCAACCCGAGCGCCAAGCTCTAGGGGAGCCCCAATGGTTTTCCCTATTCCCTCCGAGGCCTCTGATATCGGAACGGCCTCGGAGGGAACTTTCCTTCCGCTCCTCCCCACCTTCCCCTCACTTCCCCTATCTAACCCGCCCCCCCCCCAGCCCTACCTAAATCCCCCCGGACCGGCGCCCTGCCCACGCCCCGCCCCCTTCCCGCCCCTTTTTCAAAGCCCCAGGACATACGTTTGTCCCGGGGCTTGCGTGCGTCGCCGAGCCTATGCAAAATAGGTTCGGCGCGCGCAGGGGCACTTTCTCAGGGTTATGCACGTAAGTTACACGTGTAACCCTTTGAAAATCTACTCCTAAGGAAATTGTCCTTTTTACAGCAGATTACTAGGATAAAAATAGGAAGGACAGATACTCATGGATAATTGGAAGATGCAAGATAGAATTAGGGCATTTAATCAAAATAACATGATGTGGTTGTCTGTTAGTTCACTTAGACATATAAAAACAAAGGTCACCAAATAAGTTGTAGATGTTACAAGGCCGAATTCGAAAAAGCTAAGCTCCTAAATTTAGGCGCCTAAGTTAATGTCTTAAGTTAAGCGCCTATTTTCAACCAATTTTAAGGATCTTAGAGGCCAACATAAAAAAAAAAAAAAAAAAAAAATCAGCCCCTAAATGAATTTGCTATGGGCCTCATTTACTAAGCATTATTCCCATAGACACTGAATGGGAGAAAGCCTTAGTAAATTGTCCTAAGTTAGGTGCCTATTTGTCAGTCAAACTTACATGCCTAAGGTTTTAGCTGAGAATTAGGTTCCTAAATTTAGGACTGCTATGCATGTGCCTACATTCAGGGATTCCTAAATTAGGTAACTAGTTCTGAAAATCAGCATTAATTACCTAACTTTATTTCCCCCATCCTTTCTCTGCTCCCATATAGGATCCTAAATTTAAGAGATTAATGAAACTAGGAGCCTAAATTTAGGCTCTCAGCCGTAGTAACATTTCAAAAGGTCCATTTTAGAAGTTTAAACCTTTTGAAAATCAGCCTTTTTACTGGACTAACTTAATACATTTCAGGTCAGTTTTCAAAAAGCTGCTGAGCAACAAAGATAACCAGGGCTGCCCAGCTAAACTTAGTTGGTTAATATTGAAAATCATTGCTAGCTGGCTCAGTCACAAGTCCTCCCCAGGAACAACCCTGGGGCTGCCTTTTGTAACCGGCTAAATATTGTCCACCTTGTGAATTATTGACCCATTTGCAGCTAACTTTTAAAAGTTATTTTCCCTTCCTCGGGTCAATGGAACACATCTAGCTCTAGCAGAAAAACTCTTCACACAAACAAGTCAATACAGAGAAATGACATGATAGACCAACCGTAGAAGAAAAAGAAATTCATAAGAACTCAAAAAGAGAAAGGATAATTTTGTATTAACCTAATAAAGGGAAGAGAGATCTTAAAAGATAGCCACAAATGTATGAAGTTGGTACAAAAAAAGCTATTATCTACAATTTATTTGTTGACTTTTATTTCTAGGTGGACTTTTATCAGAATTTATATGCAGTGGCAAAGCACCAACAGTGGCAGGAACATCCTAAGGTACTGTGAAAGGGGCAAAACAGAACAAATAGTCTCATAAACAGCACAAAGCACTAAAAGAGGGGCAAAGGACAGTAACATAAGAACATAAGAAAATGCCATACTGGGTCAGACCAAGGGTCCATCAAGCCTAGCATCCTGTTTCCAACAGTGGCCAATCCAGGCCATAAGAACCTGGCAAGTACCCAAAAACTAAGTCTATTCCATGTTACCATTGCTAATGCCAGCGGCTATTCTCTAAGTGAACTTAATAGCAGGTAATGGACTTCTCCTCCAAGAACTTATCCAATCCTTTTTTAAACACAGCTATACTAACTGCACTAACCACACCCTCTGGTAACAAATTCCAGAGTTTAATTGTGCGTTGAGTAAAAAAGAACTTTCTCCAATTAGTTTTAAATGTGCCCCATGCTAACTTCATGGAGTGCCCCCTAGTCTTTCTACTATCCGAAAGAGTAAATAACCGATTAACATCTACCCATTCTAGACCTCTCATGATTTTAAACACCTCTATCATATCCCCCCTCTTCTCCAAGCTGAAAAGTCCTAACCTCTTTAGTCTTTCCTGATAGGGGAGCTGTTCCATTCCCTTTATCATTTTGGTAGCCCTTCTCTGTACTTTCTCCATCGCAATTATATCTTTTTTGAGATGCAGCGACCAGAATTGTACACAGTATTCAAGGTGTGGTCTCACCATGGAGCGATACAAAGGCATTATGACACTTTCCGTTTTATTCACCATTCCCTAATAATTCCCAACATTCTGTTTGCTTTTTTGACTGCTGCAGCACACCGAGCCAACGATTTCAATGTGTTATCCACTATGACACCTAGATCTCTTTCTTGGGTTGTAGCACCTAATATGGAACCCAACATTGTGTAATTATAGCATGGGTTATTTTTCCCTATATGCATCACACACACACACACTCAGGCAGGCCCCAAGAAGACTCCAAGGTACCAGAGGGGCAAAGGGCACCAACAGCAGTGGCATCAAACCGCCAAGGCACAGGGTACAGATTGAGGCAGTAAGAATGGCATTAAAACTGCAAAGCACAAAGTGCAATGTGAAACAGCAAGCAAAGTAGCACAACTCCACAGCAAGGTACTGAACCATGAGAGGAGCAGGAAGGTGGGGAGCAGTCTGGGCAGCATCAGCATCAGTGGCACCACAATTCCAAGACATCCAGAGAGGGGCAGGAGAGAACAAGTGCTAGCCCCGCAAGTTTTGAATAGCGCAGGGCAGACACACGAGGAGCACGGGAGAAAGAATTCCTTCCTCTTCTCAGCCACTGGCGGCCTTCTGGACCCAATAGGGAGCCTGCCTGTGTGTGTGAGAGAGAGAGAATAGTAAGCTGCTGGTGGTGTGTGTGTGTGTGTGTGTGTGTGTGTGTGTGTGAATAGGAGCCTGCCTGAGTGTGTGTATGTGTGTGTAAGAGAGCATGAGGGACTAGGGAGCTTGAGTATGAGAATGACAGCCTGTGTGTTGTGTGGCAATATGAAGCTGTGTGAGACAGAATGTGTGTCTGTGGGGGGGAATTGGAGTCTGGGTGTGAGAGACAGCATGTGAGAGTGAGAGCCTGTGTGTGTGTGTGTGTGTGTGTGAGAAAGTGGCAGCCTGCATGTGAGAGCCTGTGTGTGTGTACATATGTATGGGAGTGAGAGCCTGCATGTGAGAGCCTGTGTGTGTGTGAGAGCCTGTTTTTCTAAGGGGGTATAGAAGCCTATTTGTGTATGTGTGTGTGTGTGAGTGAGAACCTGTGTGTGAATGAGAGGATGTAAGAGTGAGAGCCTGTGTGTATCTGCGGTGGAATGGGAGCCTGTCTGTGTTTGTGGGAGTGAGTGCCTGTGTGTGAACGGGGAGTATGTAAGAGTGAGAGCTTGCATGTGTGTGAGGGAATGGAAGCCTGCATGTGAGAGATTGCATGTGGGAGAGAGCACATGAGAGTGGGAGCCTGTGTGTATGTGAGAGACAGCATGCAAGAATGGCATCCTGTGTGAGAGAAAGCTTGAGTGTGAGAGCGAGCCTGTGTGCATGTATGGAGGAAGGAAAGAAGACAGGATGTGAGAGAAGAAACAGAAAGAATAAGAGAAACCTTGAAAAAGGAAAAAGGAAAAGAAAGACAAGGGGAAAAAAAAAGAGAGACTGGGACCAACCGATTAGAAAAATAAGATCAGACAACTTTAGGAATGTGCATTGCTTATATATTTGTATTTTGCTTTTTCTTCAGTATTCCTGAGCTCACAGAGTCTGATTTCTCGGGCTTTCCATTTCAGTTTTGCCTGCATGTTTCCGTTTCTAATTTGTAGTCCCTTATTCTGTACTAGATAAGGGTCTGTCTGTGATTGCATGTGTGAAGAGGTCCAGTAATTTGACTAGCATGTAGTTTCTCTATAGGGATTTGTAGCAGTTTGCTAGTTCTGTTTGCCCAGTAGTTGGTGTATTAGTGTTCTAGGGTCTGGTGTGTTACACACAGGCTCTCACAGGCACACGCGCAGGAGAGAGAGCCTATGTTTAAGAGAGAGGGAGGGTATGTGAGAGCACTGGCATATATATGAGAGAGGGAGTGTATGAAAGAATGAATGTGTTAGTATGTGTGTGTGACTGAGAGAGAGAAGAGATAGTTTGTGTGGCCCTACCTCCCCCAATCTATGATAATCTCAGGGTGAGTGGAAATCAAAAGGTCCCAGGTATGAAGAGCAGGAGATTTTTTAATCTTTATTAATTATTGGGTGTAATTTGATGTTTCTATTGATTTGAAACATTTTATTGTATTTTTTTGGGGGGGGGATATAAAGAACATTTTTATTGGATGTTTTATTCATCAGATGTTTTGAAATATTTTATTGATGTTTTGGAAATACTAGAACAAATTTATGCAAGTTTTTTTTTTAATTACTGGATGTTCGTCGGCTATGTTGACATTTATTCTTTTTATCAGCATGGTTTTAATATTATGAATGATGTTTTATATTTCTTGATTTTATTGCTTTATGTTTTGCAAGGAATAATAATACAGTCGGGCTTGTAGTTTCCAGTACAGTTTTTGTTGGCACGTTTCTATTTTGTATTTGGTGAGGATTTGTCTGTATTTTAAAGGTTCAGTTCTTGTGTAACTTGAATTCTTGCTGTGACAATTATGGTACTTACTTAACACTGGCTTTTATGGCATTAAGGTCCTCTCTTCCACATTTCTATTTTAAACAGAAGTTTGATCTTATTAATTTTATTTGCATGCAGAAAATGGGTATGAATGTTCTTACAAAAAATATTTTTTTCATTCACATATTTTATTGAAACTGCTGTTAGGCAATTAGGCGATTATTTGAAGGGATGGATTTATTTCAGTTTCCCTCTAAGGATTGGGTTGCTGTGAGCATAAAATTGAGAAATTACTACTTACCTGATGATTTCCTTTTCTTTAGGACAGTCAGATGAATCCAGAACAAGTGGGTTATGCACCTCTACCAGCAGATGGAGACAGAGCAAACTTACATCACAGTATATACACCCCTGTAGCGACATCAGCTTGCCAGTGGACTAGTGGACAGACTAGCAAAAAGCTTTATTAAAAACAGATAACCATGTCAAAACTCAGCCAACAGAAAACACTGAGCTCCGACAAAAAATGTATTAACACTAGTCTAGGGACTGGACTAACACTTACCAGTAATCCCTGTAACACATAGCCACATAAAAGAACCATAGTGCAATCATTCAGCAGCCAAGGGAGGGAAGCTGGTGTCATTTGACTGTCCTAAAGAAAAGGAAATTATCAGGTAAGTAGTAATTTCTCATTTCTTAGCGTCCAGTCAGATGAATCCAGAACAAGAGGGATGTACCCAATAGGGTGGGAGGCTGCCCGCAGTCCTGTCAAAACTATAGGTGCAAAGGCTATGTCCCCCCAGGATCGCACATCCAGACGATAATACCTGGAAAAGATGTATAAGGAGGACCACATCACTGCTCAGCAAATTTTCATGGGAGATAGAAAACTAACTTCCGTCCAAGACATTGCCTGAGCCCTAGTGGAATGAGCCCTAACCTGACTAGATAATGGCTTTCCAGCACAACGTATGCTGCCGTGACTACCTCCTTAATCCAGCAAGCTACTGTAGCCCACGAGGCCAGCTCTCTTTGTTTAGTACTGCCATGAAGGACAAACAAGTGATCCATTGTCCGTAAAGGCTCAGTAACCTCCAGATACTGGACAATATGTCTCTTGACATTCAAGGGTCGCAACAGTTTCCAAGTTCAGTAACCGCAAAGGCAGGTTTCGCATCAGTTTAAATGTAGGACCTGCTAAGAAATCCAAGACCACGTTAAGACCCCATAAGGATACCGGAAACCGCAAGGGAAGACGAAGATGTTTCACTCCTGTCAGGAAACAGGCCACATCAGGATGAGCCGACAAGGAACCACAAAGAACTTGGCCCCTAAAACAGGTGAGAGCCACTACTTGTACCTTTAAGGAATAGGGCCAAACCTTTAGTCAAACCATCATGCAAAAATTCCAAACTGAGCAGTATCTTGGCCGAATAAGGAAGAGCACCTCGGTCCTAAAACCAAGCCTCAAACACTCGCCAAATCTGCACATAGGCCAAGGCAGTGGAGAACTTTCTAGCTCTAAGCAAAGTGGAAATCACTGCCACCGAGTATTCACGTTTCAGCAAGTGAGCTCTCTCAAGAGCCATACCTTATGACAAAACCGAGTTGGATCTTTGTGAAGAACTGGACCTTGCTTTAACAGGTTACTGTGCGCTAGAGTAACCCAGGAGCCGTCGCAAATCTGCATACCATGGCCTCCTGGACTAAACTGAAGCAACCAAGAGCACCATCCTTCTGTGGAGCTCTATTCGTCGGATCAATCTGCCCAACATGGGCCATGGAGGAAAGGCATATAGCAACTTGTCTTCAAGTCGCTCCTGCCCTAGGCCATCACTCCCCAATGACTTTGGATCTCTCCTGCGACTGAAGAATCACAGAACTTACTCATTGCGAGAAGTCGCCAGCAGGTCTACAAATGGGGGACCCTAGTGATCCAGAATCAGCTGAAACGCCTCGTTTGACCCATTCTCCTGTGTCCAGACTCTCCCTGCTGAGAAATTCTGCTCTTACATTATCTTTTCTTACTATGTGTGAGGCTGAGATCATCTGGAGATGCACTTCTGCCCATTCCATAAGATGATCTATTTCCAGCGACACTTGCTGGCTCTTGGTGCCTCCCTGCCGATTGATATAAGCCACAGTTGCTGCATTGTCTGACATTATCCAAGCCAACCGACCCTGCAGCCTGTCACAGAACTGCAAACATGCCAATCAAGCCGCTCTGGTTTCCAGCCGACTGATATTCCAGAGAGACTCCTCTGCATTCCAGCACCCTTGCGCTGTCAGCTCCTGACACTGAGCACGCCAACCAAGGAGGCCTGGTCTGTGGTCAATACTAGCCAGTCCGGCGTGGGCCATCCAGTGCTCCTACCATGTGACAGGGGCCAGCCAATGGCATGGTTACCCTGTCACATGGTAAGGGAAAAGGGCCATCGGCGCCATTTTTATTAGTGGCAGCCGACAGCCCAAGAGCGGGAGATCGCTCCCGGGGCCCACTGGACCACCAGGTAATTTTAAAACGTTTTTTTTTTTGGGGGGGGGGGGGGGGTCGGGAGGGTGGTGGAGGCTAAGGGAGCGGTTTTAAAGGGTCGGGGTGGGTTTTTAGGTTGTGTCCTAACTCCCGTTAGTGTGCACTAACCCGATTAACGATTTTTTCACAATAAATCTGTGGAATTTCTATTGTATCGCTCTCTTTAACGATTAATGATGATTTAAAAAATATCGGACGATATTTTAAATCGTCAAAAAACGATTCACATCCCTAAACACCAGTAGTTAGAGCAGTTGGCTAGGAACCAGGAGACTAGGGTTCAAATCCCACTGTCACTCCTTGTGACCTTGGGCAAGTCAATTTACCCTCCATTGTCTCAGGTACAAACGTAGGCCTAGATTTATCAATCTGCAGTAAATATTACATACGATAGGAAAAGGGGTGTGTTTTATGGACTCTCTACCTGGGTAACATCAAGCTAGGTTGAGAGAACATTGTACAAATCTCATCTTTGAGTGAGTTTCCTCACCCCGAAGGACATCAAATCTTCACAAGTGTGCACTGTTCTGTTCGTACGTCTCACTCTGCATGTAAAAGTGGCCCCTAACCCCTACACTATTACCTAAACCTCACCTTGAGTTACTAGGTGGGCCTCCTATAGTAGCATAAATAGCTGCTTACTACGGTGCCATCCCCAGAGGCTCTCTCTCTCTCCCCTCCCCCTCATCCCAGTATAAAAATGCCCAAAATAGAATTTGCGAAAAAATCGCAAATTGCGTTATAGGCATATCGCATGACATTGCACAGCTTAATGCAATTGAAAAAGGTGTAGTTATTTTCGGCATTAAAACTGCGATATCATGCATTATGGCTTCGCGAAGCCAGCCCATGTTTTACAAAAATCCCGCCCCTGACTCCTCCCCAATCCCTCCCCGTTTAAAAATTTGCATCGAACCATGTGTTATGGTGTTTATCGCAAGCGTTATGGCTTTTTCACATGCAAAATGCCTTAACGTGATTTGATAAATGACCCCGTTAGATACCTACAGTACCTGAATGTAATCTGCTTTGAAGCACTGAAAAAAGTTTGAAAAGCGGAATATAAACATCTAAAATCTAAAAAAATTTAATAGTATCAAGGTGCCCCCACCAAGTTAAATGAAAAGGAGACCACTGTAAAACAGACTCGCGTAACATATATAAAAGAGATGACTCACAATGAGATATATTATTGGATAACTCCAAAAAAAATTAATACCCAGATAGTCAAGGCCTTTATCAGACAGACATAATCGATAGCGGATTGATATACACATGAGCCAAGAAAATTTAAAGGAAGCATCTCAGTTTTATGCCAGTTCACATGATATCCAAAGAGGGAAGAGTAGTGGGAGATAAAAGAGAACAGATGGGGAAGAGAAGTGGCAGGATTAGCAATGTAGAGCAAAACATCATCGGTGTAAGCAGAGAGCTTGTAAGTCACTGAGCTGAACTCGATACTATCAATAACAGAGTCATGGCGAATAGCCCATAGCAGGGTTCTAAAGCCAGGTTACAAAGAAAAGGGGACAAAGGGCACCCCTGTCTAGAACCCCTATATAACTGAAAGCGGGAAGAAATCCGATTGAGGAATAAAAAGGCAGTAGGGTGATGATATAGCAATTGAATCCATTGCAAAAAGGAACCACCAAAGCCAAACCACCGCAATGACTCTATTAGATAAAGCCATTCAACCCTGTCAAATGCTTTTTCAGCATCCAAAGAGAGAGCAATAATCGGAGAGGAGGAAGATTTTGCCAGCTCTTGATTATAAAAAAACACCCAAGCATTGTTGGAAATAAGTCGGTGTTGGAGTCATTTTTTGTTACTTTTGCTGAGGATGTATACAGAGGGTAGGCCGTATGGATTCAGAGTTTTCACCCAGACAAAGACTAGTTTGAAGGCCCTAGACCAACTTCTGAGTGAACTCCTATTTACCTGCCATGCTCTGTGAAATGTTTACGAACAGGCCAGAGTCTATGTATTTAGTTATTCCACTAAGTCTATGATAAGAAGCAGTTGTTATTATCTTATACTAAAGCCTAAGAGAGAAAGTGAAAGCCACACAGCTGTGCCTGAAATTTGATTTAAAAAATCAGAGGAGGGAATGCCACTGTTTCCACAAGCATTTGAAGTATATAAGGAGAGACAGCAAGAGAGAGAGAGAGAGAGAGGAGAGAGAAAGCTCTGGACGTGATGGTTCAGGCTGATCCTTTGGAAATGTAAGCTTTTTATAACTATGTAGCAATTGTTAGAAATTACCATTACTTCTTCTGTGTAATCTGATTTTATTTGTTCTATCCTCCTATTGCTCAAATAAACTCACTTTCCTAAATACCTGGAACCGTGATGTACTGAATCAAAGTTTGTGTGTAGCTCATTGTGTTGGGAATAAGCTCCTGGGTTCAAGCCCCCAGGTATAATCCTATTAATTGTGTATGGTTATTTGTGTAGGGAATAAACTCTTGGGTTCAAGCCCCCAGGTATAATCCCAGTAATTGTGTATTTATGTGGGATAAGCCCCTCAGGTAGCCCCAGTGTAAACCTCAGTGAGATGAGCCCCTGGGCAGAATACCAGTGTCTACAGTCTGAACCCGTAACAGTTGGTTTTTAATAAAGCCGGATTAGTGAGAGTGGATAAGCATGCCCATAACCGCTATCAATCTAGTAGCCAAAATGTAAGCAAAATTTTGTAGTCAGTATTAAGAAGGGATATAAGGCGATAATTGGAAACTTACTGAGGGTCTCTTCCTGGCTTTGGAAGCACCACTACATGTGTTTCCGAAAAAAAAGAGATGGAATCAGTATGAGATGATATAGTGGTAAAGAAAGTAAGAAGCCTAGGAACTAGCAACTCCTGTCCACTAAACGTCCACTGTATATCCATTGGGTCCTGGGACTGTCCCTCCTTGTAGTCCAACCAAAGTAGTCAAGATGTCATCCAAGGTGGTGGGTTAATCTAAAGCTGCTCTCTGGTCCATTGTGAGGATAGGATGAAACAACTGTGAAAAAAAAGTATTAATAGCCAATATAGATGAGGAGGATTCAGACATATACAGATCAGCGTAGAAATCACAAAAGGTTTGCAGAATAGCGGTATCAGACAGCAGGGTGTCCCCTCGCTGGGATTTAATCACATGGATTCTTTTTTTTTCTCGTTTATTTTTCAAGTAATTAGCCAGTAAGTGGCCGCTCTTGTTATTCTCAACGTAATGCTGAGCTTTTTTAATTAAAAATAAATTTTCTAGCATGAAGACTTAGAAGCGTGTAATCATACTGTGCTCTCTCCAGTGGAAGAAGGATAGCAGGGGAAGGATGAGAGATATGCTCCTTTTCCAAACTGGCCACCAGGTCTCACAACTCACTAATTTTAGCCTGTTGTGCTTTCTTAGCCTAAACGCTATAGCTAATAATCTCTCCTTGAATAGAAGCCTTGAATGCAGCCCAAACCATTGGCGGAGCAACATCTGAAGTATCATTATAGAGAAAGTATTCGACAATTTTGCCCCTGAGGTACTCCTTAAATTCAGTATCCTCCAAAAGAGACGAATTAAACTGCCACAAGCGGTCTTCCATTGAAAGGGAGGGTAGAGCTAAAGGAAATGAAACCCCTGCATGATCCAACACCAATATAGGCTGTATGGATGCAGAAGTTACATTAGGGATCAGGGAGCTGGAGACCAAAAAATAATCAATGCGAGAATATGTGAAGTTGGGGGAGGAAAAAAAAGGTGTGGTCCTTAACAGACGCCAGGGGTCCACCAAATCTGCAGTATCTATAAGATTATGTAACATCTTATAAGCTCTGGTATAACAGATTTTAGAGGAGGACTGTTTATCCAATATAAGATCTAAGGGTTGGTTAAAATCGCCCCCCACAATCAGATGTGAGGGCCTTTGCCCCAGAAGCTGCAAGAAAACAGCCTGGAAAAAACCTGGGTCATCAGCAATAGGGGCATACAAGTTAAAAAAAAGAAAATGCTCTGACCCAAAGCTATAGCTGAACACCCAGCTTCTTATAAAATAAAATTGCAACTTCCCGCTTCTTGTCTGGCACTGGGCTAAAAAAACAACAAAACGCCCCCAACCCAAGCTTGTTTCAGTTTAAGAGATTCCAAGGAAGAGATGAGTTTCTTGAAACATGACCACATCAGGACATAGGGAGTTCAAATAAGACAGAATTTTCTTGCATTTAATGAGGTGTGAGAGACCATTAACATTAAGGGAGATGACTTGCAAAGCAGATACAGTAGCCATAGTCTAGACAAATATAAAAATAAAAAGCACAACTTCGCCAATAAAAATGTAAGCATCAATCAGTAATCAAAACAAGAAAACAGGCAGCCTATCAAAAAGAAAGACACAAACAAAAAGAAAAAAAAACATGTATTATGGTAAACATTAAAATATAGGACTGTAGCCAAAACTAGTGGCAACAAAATGCCAACCGAGCTTCAGGGAAGAACCAGCAGCCGAACAAGTTCCAACTCAACCAAGTTGAAAAAGACATCGCCCAGATCAGGTGATGAAAAAGAAAAATTACAACTCAAGTGCGCCAGTAACAACATTGGCTTCCCTTCAAATGCAGTGTGGAGACAGAGGAAAAAAAAAATCTGGAAAATGTCAAGTAATCCTCTAACAGGGTCACCATACCAAATAGGGAGAAAATGAGAAAGTAGCAGGAAAATCAAAAGTCACATCACCATCTCCTGAGCGGATTCCAATGATGAGAGAAACGAGTCCAAGTTGTCTGGGATTTCGAAGGTCTTGGTTTGATTGTGACAGGTGACACATATCCGCACAGGGTATAGAAGGCCATACCAGTTACCCAGCGCCTGAAAACGGGGCCGAAACACCAAAAAGGTTTTAGTCCATGCCACTGTGGTTTTCACAAGGTCAGGCACAAAAAGCAAGGTGTGCCCTTGAAATACTACTGGCAGGAGAGAGAACAAGATGGCTGCTTGAGTGGACGGCAACCCTGCTGCTCTGTTCTTCGTTCTCCTATAAAAACTTATTATCACAGCCATGCCTTATAAAAGGAAGGGGAAGAATTGAATTTACCCAGCCGAATTCAATGTTCCGTCAGACCAGCTTTTCATATCGGAGTTTGCTGTCCCTTCCCCGGATTTTAGGGCATCAAGCCCCACTGGTGCGGTGGGGAGAGGAGCCCCACTGTCACCTGGGGAAATTTCCTTGAGCCTGCCAGATCCACAGCAACTTCCTTCAACTTCTCCTCTGGCTGGTCTTGCCGGCGTTTGCTCAGACAAGGTCTTGGCTCCCCTTCCTGTTGTGCAGACCGAGGCTCCCGAAGAGAGAGGTGCAGTCGGTGGAGCAAGTTCCCCGGTGGTATCAGAGGGGAATGAATCGGTGCAAGATGCAGGAGTGAACAATCTGCAGACCTCAGAGATTAGAAAACCGGAGGTTGTCACTCTAGATTCCCTTTGGGACTTGATATGTATGGCCTCTACATATAAGGAACAGTCCCGTTGTTTAGAAGTTGTTGCCAAAAAATTGGATTCAGTAGCCAGCGACCATCAACAGGTGCTTCAAGAGCACTCCCAATCCATACAGTCTTTGAGAAAGGATGTTAAAAGCCTACAAGATTCCTCTGTTATAACTATGTGTGAGCGCATGATTTCCTCGAGAATGGAATCCATTGAGAATTTCCTGAGACATTTAAACCTGAAGCTGTTGAATTTTTCTAAAATTATGGGTGAAATACCCTTAATAACTTTTAAATAATACCTACATGAAGTCTTAAAAATTCCCCCTGAACAAGTTCCTGCCGCAAAGAAGATCCTGTTTCTGCCTCAGAGACTGGGGCTAACACAGATTTCGGCAGTTAATAGGGCAGATATTTCAAATGTAACTGAATACCTAGAAAATTCAAATGTGGAGATTACAGAGAGAGCTATATTGTTTGTTTCTTTTTTCTCTGAACAAGACCTTAGTTATGTGATGAGATGTTACTTTAAGAATTTAAATGTTTCATATTTTGGGGATCATGTCCGGATTTATCCAGATCTGGCAAGACCAACCCAACTACGTCGTAAAGCGTTTTTATTAATGCGTCCAGAAGTAATAACTTTAGGAGCAAACATTCAGTTACGCTATCCTTGTAGGTGTACAATTAAGCTCTCTGGTAATACTTATGTTTTCTTTAACCCAGAGCAGCTACGGGAGTTCCTGAATAGTAGAGCACAAAATCCTGTAACCAATTAATAGTGTGGATCATTGCAATGTGTCCCGGGGTATCAAGCAGCAATTTGTTTTGTATTAGTTTCATTGAAGCTCCTCTCTTTTTCCTTACTAAATTCTCTCTCCCCACTGTTTCTTTTTTGAAAAATAAGAGAATGATATTTGTATTATTTTTTGCTAATTATATTAGAGATTTCTTAAATAATGCCTCTTAAGTTGCATTACAAAGTGTATCTTTGTCAATAAATGTAAAAGATTGATAAATAATAAAAAAAAAAAAAGAAATACTACTGTCGATTTGGCATGGGCTGCTGCGAGCACCTCCAAAACTTGCAGATAGTGCAGCAACTTAAAAATAATAGGCCGCGGGAATCTGGATTTCTGAAGGGGCCGAGACGGGAACCTATGAGCACGCGCGATTTCAAAGGGTAAATCGAACTGCCGCTGTAGACAGGCAGGAATCAGAGTAGAAAGAAACTGCCTTATATCAGACACCCTCCAAGCCTTCAGAGATGCCAAGTACCCTCACATTACTGCGATGAATGCGATTCACCAAATCTTCCAGCTCTCTTTGGAGGCGTTTCACTTTTAAGGTAAGTTGTGGGAGTGGGGCTGTCACAAACAGGAGGGATGCGGTCTGGGATTAGACATCCTCCAGCTGCACAGTAAAAGAGATCAACTGTTGAGACATCACTGAGAGATCAGAGCGGATGGAAGCTGTGGAGTCCATGTTGCTCTGAAGCATATCTTTCAAGTGCCGGAGTTCAGCCAGGACGACGTCGGCCAATGCCATAGTTTTCGCGGAGGCCATCTTGTCCGGAGATGGAGGATCTTGCTTGGAGTGTTTCGTGCTGGCAGCCACAGAGAAGTGGTCTCGATCTTCCTGAATATAGCTCCAGACATAGCCAGGCACAAGTTGATATCAAAAAACGAAGGCGCACACCGAGAGAACCAGGGTGGAAAAGCTGAAACTAAGCAGGATCTTGCCATCTTGGTCGCTGCTCAAGAGCGCCCCCATTCTATATGATTCTAATCCTGGAGGAATTTCACCATCCTCAAGAGAGTCAGGATCGGTATCATCATCCGTGCCATCCGGACCTCCCTCAGAAAGTCCCGCTGTCGCTCTAGGAGTACTCCGGTGCTTAACAGTAGATTCCGGCAAGGATCCTACCTGTGAATCTGCTCTAAAAGTGTTAGAGAGGGCTGAAGATTGCGCCTGGATAAATGATTGCAATCCCTCATCGACCTTCTTCCCAGAGGCACTTGAGGCATACTGATTGAGCTGGGGAACCAGTTAGGGGAGTTCCAAATTTAGGCGCCCCACCTGAGCCATCTTGAGCCAGGCCTATATCCGGCTGGGATGAACCAGGCTTAGTGAAATCAGAGGAGGATAATTCTCTCTGAGCCTCCAAACACCGCTGACACAAGTTATTGGACACTCCTGGCTGAGATGTCTGAATATAACAGGCAGTGCAAACAGAAAGGAGCTTAGGTTTCTTAGGCATAGGCACCATTATGGCTGATAGAGTGCTTGAGTGGTGGCCGGAGGCGTGCGTCTTAGCTTCTTTTTTTTTTTTTATATCAAAAAAGCCTTAGGCATCCTACCTAGGGGTCCAACACTTAGGTGTCCAGGATGCCTAGGTGTCCAAAATTTAGGAGTCCCAAAAATAAGTGCCATAACAATTTAAGCGCACAATAAAATTTGTACGCACAGGTAAGCGTGCGGCCACTTAAGGCACCACTTAACTTAGATGCACCCATACAAGGCCCAACTAAGCATCCAAAAACTGGACACACAACCTGGACACACAACTAGACACATACACCGAACAGACAAGCCTGTAAAGGGCAGCCTTAGAAAGTGCGTGAAACACTGTTGCGGCCTACCACGCAGCAGCGGAAAAGCCTCAAAGCGGGGCCTAACCTACAGAGGCTGCTCAACCGGTCAGGTTGCCCATGTTCCTCGACCTCCCACAAAGTGGGACAAATGTCAGAATGGCGAGCCCAGCATGAGATCAGAAGGAGGAAGCCCTACACTACAAAAATCTCCTTTTATGTTTCTGCAAATATATATATATATAATTTTTTTTTTTTTTTTTTTTAACATTTACCTGAGCTCAGCCTTACTTAGCTGAGCACAAAGACAGTCTCTGGCGGCAGAGGGAAAGGGCATATGCCGTCACTGCTGTGCTCGGCTTCCTGCACCTGCTGCCTTTCAGCCGCTTAAGCATCTAAGTCCACGCCGGCTGAAAAACCAGCTACCAGACCAAGGCACTCATCTGAGGACCACTGAAATAACCTCGGGAATTCTCACCTGGGGGAGGGACCTTTTGGTATCACCGCAGGAGAACAGGGCAAATGTAATATCCTTAATGCTTCTTTTTCAAAATGAAGCAATCCCCAGAAAGGAGATGCATGGCTACCATCTACTGGAGATGGAGAATACTGGCAGGTTGATGTCACTACAAGGGTGTATATACTGTGACATCAGTTTGCTCTGTCTCCATCTGCTGGTAGAGGTGCATAACCTACTTGTTCTGGATTCAACTGACTGGATGCTAAGTGATGATAGGCTTTTTGCATCAAAGAAAGTAGTGCTCACAAGGTAATGTAGGAGGATGGACTGTGTTCTAGGGCACCTAGCAGCAGCTGATTTTCTGGTGAACCACCAATTTCAGCAGTCATCCTATGCCCATGGGAGAGAAGGTGGTCTTTTATTTTGTTTGGAGGACAAAACACCACCATGAAACTAAGAGAGAGGCAGCAACAGCATCAAGACTGGGAACTCACAAGGTGCTGAGTGCAAACATTTCAATGTGCAATGTGCAATGATTCAGTGTAGCTGTGCATGCAGTCCTCCTGCCTCTCTCATGGAATTTGAGGGTAACACAACAGAGGGAGCTTTATTTCAATAAAGACCAACGTTTCTACCAACTCTGGTACCGGCCATGAACAATGTGGACTCACGATATCCTCTGCCATTCAGAATACCCGATGATCAGGCATGCTGTTTGAGGAGTAGAACAGGAAATGCTGGGCAACCTTGGTGAATTCTGGCCAGACCATAGACTTGTGGGGATCCAGTATGCCAATGGGTCTATGGCCATGACCTGAATGGCTCTTCAAGGTGGTGAGGAAGCAAGGGTAAAGAAAAAGATAAATTAGAGTCTGTAGCATTGCAACAGGAATGGAAAATGGGCAGATTCGATGGATCTTAAGGTTTTATTTGCTGTCATTTTTACGTTTTTGTAAAATAAAGTACTATACAATATGGAGATAAAAAAATAGCTTTTAATGTAGTAGTTATTCTCTCTGATTTCAGGCTTCAACAGGCATATGAACCCATGGGATGCCTTCAAGGAAATCTGTGGGATTGTGCGATTCTATGAGAGGTTCTGAAGGACCTTACAGTGCCATCGGGGCAGGAATATAATTTTTTGGCATGCTCCAAGTCCCAAATTATCCCTTTACATTTATGAGGATGTAGAATTATACATATTAGTACTTTACAACTTCTGGCAACATTTAATTTCACTGAACAGTTGCCTTATCACAAGCATCTCTGTCCTGCTGCCTCCTAGGACTACACGCGTGCCAATGACACTGCTAAGAAGACCCTGCAGAATTTAAACCCCAGCAAAAGGTCTTCCTACTCCTGCAGTGCACATTGCTTTGTTGTCTCTGTGCCTTGCCTCACCTTGCTTCCCTGTCTTGTCTGTTTCTTGGTCCCACATTCTTGTTTGTTTGTCTATCTCTGCTTGACCCTGGCTAGTCTTATTTATATTCTGCTTTTTGCACTTTAAAGTGGATTATATTCAGGTATTGTAGGTATTTCCCTATCCCCAGAGGGCTTAAAATCTAAGTTTCATTTCATTTCATTTCATTTATTAAAATTTATTAATCGCCTAACACTTAACAAGGCCTAAGTTTGTACTGGAAAGTAGAGTGACTTGCCAAAGGTCACAAGTAGACTGGTTTGTAGACTGCTACTCTACCCACTAGGCTACTCCTCCACTCCTGGAACTCTGCCTGCCCTGACCTCAGCTTGGATCTTGACAGTGATTGACTTCCGCCTGCCCCAACCTTGGCTTCAGTCTCAACACTGCCTATACTCTGTCTGTCCCAACATCTCCCTGGGCCTAGACACCACTTGCTCGCTATCTGCCCTAGCCTCAGCCTGTTATTCAACTTCACCTGACTGCTTATTGCAGGATCCTTGCCAAAGTCCTGCTGGCCCCTGGATCCCAAGGGCTCAACCTTCCTGGGTCGGGACTGGTATAGGTGTATTTATTTATTTATTTCACTTATATTTCGCATTTCTACACTAATCAATGCAGATTACATAATACATACAAAAAAAAACAATAACACAATAAAATACAATTAGATAAAAACAGATGTTAGCTGAAATGTAGCAAGTCAATCCAATAAAGCTAATGCAGAGTGTATACTCCACATAGTGGGGTATATCTTTACATTCCTTCTGCAAGCAACCCTTAGTTTGAGCTTCCCCATTTGTGTGGAAAACATATCCTGCATGTGGACGGATCACCTATAATGGGAGATTCTCCATAGATGTGGCAGGTTAAATCAGTCACATATACCCTTCTGCTTCCCCTGTTTTTGTGAGACCTCCGATGCATGCTCAGATAAACGTTTTGTTTTTAATGAACAGTTCCAATTGACGATGTCAGATGACATCACCCACTTGTATGGCTGAATCATCCTGCTTGACAACAGAGAAAAAGGTATTGGCTTATAGTTTTTGTTTATTGACATTAATATCTGTGCATTGAGTATTTGTGTTACCAAGGATCCTATCTACTAAGCATTTTTTCCCACAGACACAAAATGGGAGAAAACCTTTAGTAAACAGGCTCACAGACTGATAACTTTTTTTCATGCTGGATTTTTTTTTATTGTATAACCAGTTTTGTCAAAAGTGATTTATAACAATATGCAGGTTATATAAAAGAAATGAGGAGCAAGGAAGTTATCTGGATTACATTACCTAGGTTACTTTATGAGGATATTCAGAGGAACATAACTGGATGTGCGTTCCCTTACATATACCTAACCAAGGTCAAAGCTACCCAGATACAGTGATCTGAGTAACTTTAGGACAGTACTCCGCAGGGACGGATTGCAGGAAAATATCAGCCCAGGGGATTTTTTCAAAACCGGCCCATGGGGTAACTGAAGTTAAACCTGCTCCTGGAATGCTCCGTCACCACCTCTTTTTTTTATCTGGTTAAATTTTGTACAAAAGAAATTTTTGAAACCAAGGATTTGTCCAAGTAGCATCCCAAGTTACCTGACAAATCTTTTGAATATGGACTCTGTATGTTTTCCCCAGAAATAAAAAAAAATCTAATCAATATATTTTAAATACATCATTTTACTCTGGCCTAATATCAAACCCAACTAAAACTGAGAATTCTTAAAATAAATGCAAACATTCTATGGTCACCTAAAATGAACTCCCAAGACACCAAAATGTTTTAGCCCATAGTGAAATGCTTAAGAACACAATTTAAACTTACTGAAAACAAGCAAATAATAGTGAAAGATACTGTATAAGAGCACAGTATGTTTCTGCACAGGGGCGGATTGGCCTCTCGGGGCTTCGAGCATGCCCCGGTGGTCCAGTCCAGTCAATCACGTGGTTGGTGTTGGTAACAGCGGCCCCATGTCCACAAGGCCTCTGTGACCAAGACCAGGTACCTAACTGCATTTCTCAAGCCTCCCAGGAAGGCTCTTACTCGTGCTCTGCTTTGCTGCGGGCCTCCTTTGCTCTTGGGCTGCAGCCAGGAAAAAAAAAATCTAAATGAAGAGTAACAGGACCTTGTAGCCCACTCCTTTCCACAACAAGGGATGCCACTTCCTGCAGAAACAGGCAGCCCAGCAAGACCTTACTCTGCCTGGGCTTTGTTTGTATCCTCAAACCACCAATGTTAAGTAAAAAAAAAAATTAATCTGTGGGGCTGCTGCCATTTCTGCATTCTGCAGGAGGAAGAAGAAAAACTCAGTGAGTGAGTAGGCATGTGTGATCAGTCAATGAGAGTCTTTGTAAGTCAGTGTGTGTGAGAGAATGTGTGTGACTAAGCATTTGTGAAAGCATGCGAGAGAGTGTGTGAGACTGTATGTGTTTCTGTGAGTGTGAGAGTTTGTGACCAAGTGTTTAAGAGTCTGTCAGTGAGCGCGTGAGAGTGCGATTGAGCGTGTGTTTGTCAGTGAGCTAATATGTGACTGAGCATCTGTGTCTGTTAATGAATGTGTGACTGAGTGTGATCAGTGAGCATGAGAGTGTGTGACTGGGCATCTGTGTGTGAATCTGAGCATGGGAGTGAGTGAGCATGTGAGAGAGTGTGTGAGTGAAACAGTGTGTGACTGAACATGTGTGACAGTGTGTGTGTTAGAGAATGTATGTATGAGAGCGAAAAAAGAGAATCTGTGCATATCCCCGCCCCCCTCCCCCGACAATCTTAGTGCATTTGGAATCAAAAGTTCCCAGGTATGGAGAACAGGGGATATCTTATCCTAATTGGAGTTTGGGACATTTAAAAAAAAAAAAAAATTATGAGTGTTTAATTACTATTCATCAACTGCTTTGAAATATGTATTTCTTGTTAGTATAGTTTGCTAGTATGATTGATATTTGATATTTCTTGATTTTATTGTTGATGTTTTATGAGGAATAGTGGTGATTCTGTTTTTTTCAATATTGAACTATACACTGAGTGTGGCTTCTTATGATTTCCAGTTTGGTTTTTGTCTTCATATTTGTATTTATACTTTATAGTTTCTTTATTCTGTGTTTGTTGAGGGTCTGTCTGTGTTCTGCATGAGTGACCGACATGAGGTATTCTGCTAGTGTGCAGTTTCTATGTAGGCTGTTATACAACACTAACTTGTTCTGTTTTCTTAACAGAAGGTGTATTGGTATATAGGGCCTGGTGTAATATTTGCAGTGCTACATTTTCATAGGTAAGGTTATTACTGTATGAGTGCTGGCAATTAGTGCTATTTTGTTATGGGAAGTTTACTATATTGCAATTCATTTTATATGAGGAAATTTTATTATTCAAATGGATAAAAAAGGTTTTTGCACTTTTATACACACACTTTTATATACACAAAAGAGCACATTAAAATAAATAGGTTAATTAAATTTAAATTTAATTAAAAATTAAGCTTTAAAATACAAGAATTTCCACTCTAGAGATCTTGCCAGGTACCTGTCACCTGGATTGGCCACTGCTGAAAACAGGATACTGGGCTTGATGGACCCTTGGTATGGCAGTTCTTGTGTTCATATTAGAAGCACACCTGATAAAGCTGGCACCCGTGGCATCCGTCAACCACACGGTTCTTGCAGTCATTTTCCTGCCTCAGAACCCTTTACAGCGCACCACTGTCCCCAAAATGTTCAAATCTTCTCAAGCATGCACTGTTTGCATGTGATGACATCATCAAATTATTTCAACAACCAGCAAGTAAGAGGAGAAAGAGCACATACATATAAATCGTAATGAAGGTATGGAACGCACCTTTGTTGCTTTGGATCATCAAATGATTTAACATAGATGTTCAAACATCGGCAGTCTCCACTGATGATGATGATGACTTAGACTGGACATAAGTTATAAATACCAGGAGTTTTATTATGATTTACTCTGCCATAGGTTTGGTGTTGAGACCGAAACACCTATGGACACTGGTTTCTTTTTGTTATGTAACTTAAGCATAAACTCTTTTTTGTTGTTTGAATTGAAGGCAGTACCCAAGCTTGCTTATTGCTCTAATATTTGTTTTTCAGACTGAGAGCACGCCCATTTTTTCCTTTTTTTTTTAAACTTCTATTTAAAAAAAAACAAAAACAATTTGTGTGTATTTGAGAATTTAGTTTGCTTTCTTAAGAAACAGAACATGTAATTTTATTTATTTATGTATTCAACTGGTATCCTATCTAGGGCACCTTATAAAACATTCTACAGTCTACAAGGTTACTAGATAGCAAGTCAGAGGAATGAAAATGGTAGGAAATGTTTCATTGCATTATTGATTGAATGCAATGCTGAAAACAGTTTTATAGCTTACTAGCGGTACCCGGCCACGCGTTGCAGTGGCAGAGTCAGGTTCTTTACCCTCCCTCCCCCTTCCCATTGCTCATTTACCTCAGTCACTCATCCTCCTCCCCCTTGGTCACTCACCCCCCCTTCCCTCCCCTGTCCCCACTCCAGCTCTCTCCCCTCACACTCACCTCCCCTCATTCTCCCTCCCCTGAAATGTATGCTTTCTTAGGTAAGAGGACCCAGACTGTAAGAAGCAGCTAGGATGCCGATTGAGAAAAAAAACACCGAAATAGAAATTGGTGGTGGTAAACGTGGTCCGTCAGTGGGAGGTTGTGCGTGTTCTGTATCAAAATAGGGGAGTGCCTAACCAAGTTAGCACTCTCTAGCCCTCTACAAAACAATTAACTAAATAATTAGGTGCCTTTCCGAGATCAGGGACGCTTTGTGTTTGTGTTTGTGTGTGCCCTCCGTCTTTCCACTCCAAAAGAACCCCACCATAAATGCAGTGTTTAAATACGCACCCCACACCCCACCCCGGCGAAATACAGTAACCCACCCTCCCGCCCCCCGCGAGAGTTGCATAATGACTAAAACCCCCCCTCCCCCCCTGAACACGCGCGCAAGAAAATAACTACGGGCCCCCCACCGTGCAGCCCCCCGGATACCTGTGCAAACAGTCAGTCGGTAGAGCGGGTGTTCGGTTCGGGATCGAAGTCTTGGGTTCAGGCCATTGGCTGCTAGCCATAAAAATGGCTCCGATGGCCCTTTCACCTGACTATGTCACCATGGAAGAGTAATGGGAGCGCTAGGTTCCCTGACATAGTAAGGGCAAAGGTCCTCTGGCTGCCAGTCCTGAAAATGGCGTCAATGGGCCCTCGCCCTTACTATGTCACATGGGCTACTGCCGCCATTGTTGTCTCCGAGAGGCATAGTAAGGGAAAGGGCCGTCGGCGCCATTTTGATTGCTGGCAGCCGACGGCCGTAGTGTACGCGATGTGATCCCGGACCGTTCTTGGTCCCCCGCTGGAGCAGCACGGACCTGTTTCCGCTTTTGTGTGTTCGGAGGGTGTGGGCAGTAAGTAGAACAGGCATGTGCGTGGGGGGTGTGAGGAGGATGTTTTAGTGTGAGTTTGGAGAGTGTGGGAATTGCCAACATGTGACATGTGCGTGGCCCCCCGGTGTAGCAGCCTGGAATTTGATGCGTTTTGGTGTGTTTTGGGAGGGTGTGTGAAGTAAGTCCAATTGGCATGTGTGTGTGGGGGGGGGGGGTGTGGATTTCTCTGTGTTCGGAGAGTATGTGAATTAAATACATTTGTCATGTGTGTGGGGTGTGTGTTTGTGAAAGGTGTAAGAGGATGCACTGATGTCCGATGTCCACCAGATGTCGCTGTTTTGTGGAACCAATTTTTAAACCTTTTTTACCTGTCACAGGTGTGACATATATGTAATGTAAGTACAGAAGAACCTTCCCGTAAGCGAAAGAAAGGTTGTGTCCAAATTTGAAAGCAATCGGTGCAGTGGTTTCTGAGATTAGCGATTTTGTACAAACTATTTAACATTTTTATTTATATAGATTTTTTAAAACAATGAGAATGAAGTAGGTTCCAGAGATGAGGCGTGAGGATAGAAAAGACATCAGACCACTGGCCTGATTAAAATATTGCAGGCACATATAGACATGTTACCTGTGCATATAACACCCTATGAACTCCAGAAGGAAGCTCTCTTTGGCATAATGCAAGTATTAACAAGGCCATTAGCAATAAATTTAAGAGACTGAGATCAGACTCCACATACCCTGGCTTACAAGTAAGATTCATTCCTGTCAAGGAATGCATTAAATTAACCCATTTGAAGACATTACCCCCAAACCTTTTTTTTTTTTTTTATTACATTTTTATTGATTATTTCTAAGAAAAACAGTACAGTGATAGGGTCAAATACAAACAGTTCCAGAAAGGAAACATCAATCAAAATACAAAAGGACCATCACTGTAACCCAACCACCAACCACCCTCCCCGCCATTAAGTTCACAATAGGCCAGCATTCAGCACCACATCACACCAGGACTCAAACCAGGAAATGAAAATATAGGTCCACTGGGGGGAGGAGCCAAGATGGCGGCACGCTACTAGCAGCAGCATGGAGCTGTTCTTGGATTTCCTGAATTTTCTCGCAAAGAAAACTAAAATGCCTCCAAAACGTAAAGGCCGAGTAAGGGTATTTCCCTCCATACCACCTACTCTGACAGGACAGCGTACAATCCCAGAGTTTGCCGCGACTTACCAGAAAATGGGGGAAGCTAACCCTGCTGATGGAGTGGTGTTGGGAGAGTTGTTCGCATCTGGGGTTACCTCTCTTAGCCCCCCCAAACCTGCGGAATCCAGTGGCCCAAGGATCTCCAAATCTTACTGCAGTAACGAGATCCTGGAAACGGTACCAAAGAGTTCTGTACATGGATCGGAAGGAGTCGAGGCGGTGAGATGAGGCCTGGAAACACCGGTGGAACCTGAAAGTCCGGAAGCACCAGGAGCAGCTGCTCTGACTCCATGTGGCCCCAAGGGGACTGGTGAGTTACCTCGTATGGACGAAACTGTGGGTCAAAATGTGGCGGAAGATCCTCGAGGGCAGTTGGGGGACCTGGTAAACAGGGATTTTGGAAAACCTGATATGGTAACTCTTGATTCCCTGTGGAAACTGGTTGCCTCTTATGGCCCTATGTTTCAAGGGCTAATGAGCCAGTTGAATTCGCTGTCTGTGAAGTTGGACAAAGTATCCCAAGAACATGATGATTTATTGCAGGAGAACACCAACAAGATATCCGTATTACAACAGGAGGTTAAGTCGACGAAGAACATTTGCAATATGTTAGTTCAAGACAAACAAGTGGTGAATAGAAAAGTGGAGTTTATAGAAAAAAGACTGAGAAGGCTAAATATAAGAATTCTGAATTTCCCCAAGGTTATAGGGGAACAGCCTCGTTTAACAATGAGAAAATACATGCTAGACGTGTTAAAAATGCCAAGTGAAATTTTACCATCTGTAAATAAAGTCTATTTCTTGCCATATAATAGAGGAATGCACCACAGCTTGATTTAAATAATCTAACAGAGTTCTTGGAATCATCAGTTGAAATATATGAGAGAGCGACTTTACTAGTTTCTTTGGTAATAGAATCAGATGTGAGTTTGGTGATGAAGTTCTATTTTCAACATATGGGAGAATGTTTTATGGGACAACGTGTCCAAATCTTCCCAGACGTATCGAAAGCAACATAAGAGAGGAGGAAAGCCTTTCTTTCTATAAGACAGGAATCTAATCTATTGGGGGCAAAGTTTCTTCTCAGATACCCATGCAAATGTGTTGTTAATTATAATAAAGATACATATATATTTAATGCCCCAGAACAACTAAGAGTATTCCTAGACTCAAGAAAGAGGGAAATGTTAACTTCCTCCCCTATACAGGATCAAGTAGAATAGTAGGTCTATACCAACTGGTGGTAATTTGTATAGCTTGTTAAGCATAAGCTTAATTTGTAATTTCCATTGAGACTCTCCTTTCTTTTGTTATGGCTCCTACCCGCGGCTGGCCGCAGCTAGCCCCTCCTACCTGCTCTCGGGGTGCCGTCGGTGTCGGCGCACGGGTGCGGGGGGTTCCCCGGCACAGGCCCCTGGCCTCCTTCGTGGCGCCGGACACCGGTTTTGGGCCACGCCCCAGCGCGTTCATTTTAACTATAGCAATGCGGCCGAACCACAAGAAAGTGCCTCTCTGCTATTTCTTTAGGTCCCTGTCTATGGTTCTCAATAAAGGTATATAATTAAGGCTAAACCAATCTGAAGTACGAACGCCTAAGAAGACTCAAATACTTGAGGGATGCTTTAGCCCACCGAAACGGGAAACATTTTTTAATAATAGACGCCTCTGCATCTAAGTTAATATTTAAGAGCTCAGATTTATCAAGGTTTACCTTAAAGCCAGAAACCCTGCTAAATAGCTCCAGTTCACTTGCAACACCCCTTAAGGATAAGCAAGGATCAGTCAGGGTAAATATGATATTGTCTATAAATAAAGATAGCTTGAATTGTGACTCGCCCAAGCTAACCCCCTTAATCAGAGATGATGTTTGAACACTCAAGGTGAAGGATTCCAGGAACAACGCAAATAATAATGGAGAAAGGGGCCTTTCTAGTCCTTTTACATATATCAAAACCTTTCCCATGTCCTCCATTTATTTTTTCTTTAGCCCTAGGGAGCTCATATAGTTTCTGTACCCATTGAAGAAAGCTTTCTCAGTATCAATGGATAATAAAACAAAGGGGATGTGTTCCCGATCAACCCACCACACATAAGATAATGATTTTACGTACGTTAACTGCAGCCATCTGCAGCTGCGGCATAAAGCCCACCTGGTCAGAATGTATGAGAACTGGCAGGAATCTGTTCAACCTCAAGGCTAATACTCTAGCCAATATCTTCAGATTCAGATTAATCAAAGAAATAGGCCTGTATGACCCACAAAAGTACGGATCCCTGCCCGGCTTGGCTATAACAGAAATCCCAGTCACATTTGAATAATCAGGAAAGGAACCGCCGCCCTGTATAAAATTAAACATGTCTGTTAGTGGAACAACTAAAATGTGGGAAAGCTTACGATAATATCCACTAGAGAAACCATCCAGGCCTGAAGAGTTACCAGCCTTCAGTAGTGGTGATTGGCTATCTAAATAATGCTACTGCTTGTGGGTAAGCATAGGAAAAGAAAGGGCCTGAAGTTAACAATCAATATTAACACAGTAAATGGTTGTATCCCTACTGTAAAGAGAGGCATAAAACTCTGTGAAACATCCCTGAATCTCAGCCACAGTAGTGTGCATCTTACCTTGAACATATTTAATTTTAGTAAGGGAGCTTTGAGCAATTTTATCTTTCAACTGCTGGGCTACATAAAGACTTGCTTTCTTTCCTCCTTCATAATAGGCCTGCTTGATCAGGACCAAGTGATGTGCAAATCGAGCATCATCAAGCCGTTGCAACTCAGATCTGGCTGCTAGCAGCCGGCGGTAAATAGTATTGGACTGTGTATACATGTGCTGATGGGCAAAATGTTCTATTCTAGCCAGCAAGGAGGACCTTTTCCTTTCTCTCTCCTTTTTACATGAGACAGCCTTGGAGATAAGTAAGTCTCATGCCACTGCCTTAGAACATTCCCAGACTATCCCCTGGGAAATATTCTTTTAAGTGGTCCCCCAAAGTCTTCACAAAAGCATCATCCTTAAGGAAGGATCATTACCCCCAAGCTATTCTAAGTCTGGTCCAGAGGTCCAGCACACGAGCTGCATGTTGCATTGAATGAGAGCTGTGTTGCTAGTGAGGCAGCATTCATTACTCCCATCAAAACCGCACCTGGTGGCTAGTTTAAAGGCAAATTTATACAAGATTCTGCAGTAAGTCACAATCCATGCCTTCAGCCACCATGATTGGTTGAGATTTGGAGACCGAGGAAAGAGGAAATATAAAAAATGGTCAATAGATTACCCTTTGAGAAAACAAGTTTGAAAACATAAATATGAGACTCTCAAGAAAGAATGCTTAGTACTTAAAGAAAACAAGTGAGCCAGTCTCAGTCTCCACCTCATTCTATCATCAATTCATGATATACTCATTCCAGTTCTTTCCACTTTATTCCTGTCTTGCTTCTACCCTACTTAGTTTCTCTTTCAAAGTACCGTAGGGCTGGCACTGGAACACAGTGTATCCTAAGAACTAGCTACATAGACATCACAAGTTTCTTAAAATCTCGTGTTCAGGGAGGAGTGCTGGCCTGTAATCAGCTTAAAGTACATCTGTAAGCATTTAGCAAGCCACAACAAGTAAACTATAAATTCTGCAATATTGCTTTTGATATCCTTACTTATGGTACATGGCTCAAAGGATTTTATGTTTAAATCTTTTTATTATAATATAAAACTCCAATAATCAGTATAATACATGGTAAACTCTGCCATGGACTACACTCAAAGAAGGACATACAAAACAGTTTCAAGCTTCGTTTCTCACCCCTCCTAACTCACCACCTCCTCTCCAACAAATCATATATTATTCAAGTGGACATAATCAGCAATTTAAAAGACATTAGCTCAGATGACAATTCAAATACAAAGATGCTAATAATCCCTCAACATCATGCTTTTAGCTTTATGAGGTAAAGACTACAAACCCATATCCCAAAATTCAAGGAAAGCTTTTTTTGTCTTTAAAAGTTCCCATTTTCCCAGTATATTTTTCCTTAAGACACAAATTGTGGAGTCCATTTCTCCATTATGTTAAAAACGGAGAATGTTCCAACTTTGCAGCACTGATTTCTTTGCTAATAAAAATATTTTCTTGACCCACAACTTAGTGGCAGCATCTCTAAAAAGGATACCCTGTAAATCATCAAAAGGTATGACATTCGATTGTAGAGGTATCTGCAATTCCTTTGACATATTTTATTATTGTCTTCCAGAACCCGTAAATAAATTTACAGGACCAAAATTGATGTCCCAGGGCTCCTACTTCTGTAAGACAATTAGCAGACTTGTCTGTCTGAGAAATCTTTATCATAAATGCCCAATTTTCGTATACATAAAATCTCCTTAAAAACTTATACTGAGTTTCCTTTAAAGGAATAGTTTTTATAATGAATCTTATGCATTTAAAACAAGAGGCATGCTACGCATTAGCCACATTTAAGGTCAATTCTTGATTCCATTTCACTAACATATTCTGATAAGACAATTCTACATCCGTCTGCAATAATTTTTACATACAAAGATGAATAGTGTGCAGAGTATGCTTCTCAGCACTGCAAGATCCAGCAAGAGTTCCTTAGCATCCACAGAATGAATATAATGATGGATTTGTAAATAAGCAAATAACTGCTTATGGTCTGAATCACATTCTTGCTTTAAATCTTGAAAGGACAATACCTGACCTTTATCATTTAGTATTTGTGTAGAGACCTCCTGGTTCCCTGACAATTCAGTCTAAACCTCTTCATGTTTGTGAGTAGACAGGGTAAGAGTGTGGGTGGTTAACTCCCTCATGTGGCAGATAGTAAATGGTGAGTTTCTTTGATATATAAATTGTGACCACCATTTCACTTAGTAGAACTTTTGTTGCACTTCCTAGGGGCAGTTTTCTATTGCTGTCCTTGGTATGTTAATTTATTGTAGGAACTCATGGATATGGGAATTTTCTTCCACCCTCCCTATCCTTTCTATTTTTGGGAACCTGAAGACCTGATATGATATTGTTTCTTGTTCTTTGAGAACAGTGGGTTCTCATTGATTGGAACTCTTTCCTTTTGATCGCACTGACTTTTTAAAGATGAGGTTTCCTTTCATTGGAAGGAACCTGGGATCATCTGATTCTGGAAGGAGGGATGACTTATGCTTGGTCCAAAGGGGAGAAAGGAGAAAGAAGAGGAGATGAGTTATTTTGGATCCCACCGGATTTCATTTACAGAAGATATTGGGAGAAGAGGTGTTCAATATGCTCCATTCAAATACAGTGAGGAGAAAGAGGAGTTGTCAGAAAACTACTGAAGAGGCATGAGATGTGTGACTGTGTATTATGAAATTATATATCTCAAAATTTCAACTACATGGAAGGAAAGCATAAACTTGCTCTAAACCATGGAGAAAGGGAAAATACAAAATATAAAGACTGAGAAATTGACTTTAACATCTGAAAGAGTTACAATACTTTATGTAGTCACAAATGTATTAGGCAATATCTGTGTAATATCGTTATTTCTTCTAATTGGCAAGAAATGCAAGACTATAACTCAACTGTAGCTTATTACATAACCATTTCACCTTTTCATTATTGGCATAAACAGGAGACTTTCTTTAACCTGTAATGGTATTTTGGATGGTAAAGCATGAATAATATATAAAAAAAACCAGGGGTACAATTAGCATCTTTTCTATGTCAAGGGAGGTATAATAATTACTTTGTCCAGTCACCTAAAAATATAATATGGCATGCCTTGTTATACAGCTTTAAATTTGACAGACTCATTACCCCTTTGCCCCATTTGTTCATCAGAATATTAAGAGCTATACCCGATTTTCTTTGCCCTTCCATAAGAAATGCCGAACAATTTTTTCAGTTTTATTCAAATCTTTTTTCTGTAAATAAACAGGCAGTGTCTGCAAAAAAATGCAACCACTCAGGAGGTATCATCATTTGAAACATGTTGATCTTACCTGCTAAAGACAGGGAAAACCTGACCAATGATGTAACAAAGACTCTGCAGCTGCAAACACTTATTGGAAATGTATACGATATATCTTTAAAAGATCTTTATGCAATAAAATTCCCAAATATTTAAATATTCCCACCCACCTCAATGGGAATACAGATCCCCATGTTTCCTTCATTGAGTCCTGCATTGGCAGAGCCTCAGATTTACCTAGATACAATTTGAATTCTGCTCTCTCTATATACTTTGAGAATTCTTTCAAGAGGGCCCCCGGGGTATATCAGAATTCACAATATGAACCAAAATGTCATCTGGAAAGATTGTTACTTTAAATGATGCCAAGTCACAGCTTCCCAATGGAACTCCTGCAATGCATTGTTCTCTAAGTCTCTTCAAGAGAGGCTCGAGTGCACGTACAAACAGCAGCAGAGAAAGTGGGCATCCCTTGTACGTTCCCCACCTAAGTTCAATATCCTCTGAGTAAATGCCATGAGCCAGCACTGATGCCACTGGTCTACTATAGAGGACTTAAACCACTTGTACAAAATTTCCCCTAATACCAAAACAAATTTAAAGCCTCAAACATAAAGGCCAAATCTACTCTGTCGAATGCCTTTTCAGCATCAAAGCTCACCAAGAGAGAGAGAGAGAGCGCAATTGATACCATTTGCTTCTCTCCACTGAAGCAATAATTTTATGAACATTCAAAACAGGGTACCAACCTCTAACAAATCCTACTTATTCATCATCTATTAATATAGATAACAGTTGTGATAACCTGTCAACCATGCATTTTGCTGGGAGCTTGACATCAAAGTTTATTAAAGAAATTGGTCTACAGGATTCTAGGAGTAAATGATCTCAAATTTGGCAGCACCATGATGATGGCTTTATTAGAAGTATATGGAAGATGACCTATATCAATTAGCTGCTTAGATATACCTCCCAAAGAGAGAAATGTTTGGAGACAAAATCGTATAGAATTCTGTGGAAAGACCATCTGGCCCAGAAGCCTTGGCATGATGAATATTAAATTGTACTTCTTCCAGCAAAATAGGTTTGTTTAATTTTGCAGCCTGTTCCTCTGTTATTTTAAGAAATTCAGCAGCTGTTAAATGATTCCTGATTCAGACTTTATCTGTAGAATCAGCTGTATATAAACATTGATAAAATTGTCTAAAATCTTGTTAGAATTAACTATACCTCTGAGGCTAAGTTCAATGTGGGTATATTTGGGTCCTGTCCAGTATCTAGTCAAATTTGCTAAAGACTGTCCAGCCTTATTCCCGAATTGAAAAGAAAATAAATGTATGGTATAGTAAGCCCTTCTTTGCTCTTTGATGCAATATTGAGCATCCCTTGAGTCACCAAAAATGTGGTTTTGTTTGCCAGTATTGGTTTGTAGGGATGTGAATCGTGTGCCCGATCGTTTTAACGATCAGGTTTGGCTGGGGGGGGGGGGGGGGGAATCTGATCGTTACGAGATGTGAATTGGAATCTGTTCCGAGTCCAATTCACATCACTAATTTTTTTTAGTGAGACCCATGCCGATATAAAAAAACCCCCACCCCGACCCTTTAAAATTACCCCCTTAGCCTCCCCCACTCTCCCGACCCCCCCAAAAAACTTTTTACACATACCTGGTGGTCCAGGGGGGCCGCGGGAAGCGATCTCCCGTTCCCACGCTATCAGCTGCGCTAAAAAAAATGGAGCTGATGGCCCTTTGCCCTTACCATGTGACAGGGCAAAGGTAGCGCCAGCGCCATTTTGAATATTGGCAATACGGCCCGCATGCAGGAGATCGTTCCCGCGGCCCCCCTGGACCACCAGGTATGTGTAAAAAGTTTTGGGGGGGGTCGGGGGGGGTGACCATCGAATCCAACGCCGCTTTCGTGAAGGGAAGTCCAGTCATGGACCCAGAAACTCGGGGTCTACATTTCCCCGACCGGTACCCTCCTCTACTGCCTCTCCTGGAACCCAAGGGGTTGAGCCCATGCAATTAGGACAAGGTCTGATCTCGCAGGAAGAGAGAAGATGTAGCCGCACTCAAGGCCTGTGCTTATATTGCGGTAACAAGGGGCACTTCCTAGCTCACGGGCCGATACACTAGTGCGTCCCTAGCGCCTCCTTTTTGACAGGAGCGGCGGCTGTCAGTGAGACGCTCAATTTTGCCGGCGTCGGTTCTCGAGCCCGCTGACAGTCACGGGCTCGGAAACCGGACGCCGGCAAAATTGAGCGTCCGGTTTTCGGCCCGACAGCCGCGGGCCGAATTCAAATTTATTATTATTTTTTTTTTTTTACTTTTCGGGACCTCCGACTTAATATCGCTATGATATTAAGTCGGAGGGTGCACAGAAAAGCAGTTTTTACTGCTTTTCTGTGCACTTTCCCGGCGCCGTAAGAAATTAGCGCCGATCTTTGGGTCGGCGGTAATTTCTGAAAGTAAAATGTGCGGCTTGGCTGCACATTTTACTTTCTGTATCCCGCGCGCATACCTAATAATAGTCAAAAAACGATTCACATCACTATTGGTTTGTTTCTATATAATTGTTTCACTATGACCAATTGACTTTCCAAATTAAGTATATCTTTTGCTACAGCTCTCCTCTTCACCTCTAAGTATGAAATAATATTTTCCTGCGTATGGATTTAGCTGTCTCCCAAAACAAAATGGGAGTGTTCTAATGTACTTCATTATTCAGTTTAAAGTCATCTCAACACTTCATCAGATACTCCTGAAAAACATGGTCATGATACAAGAACTTGGGGAACGTCCATCCCCATAACCTGTTAGTGAAACAAACTCCCTCAATATCCACCTAAACTGAGGAATGGTCAGAGATCTCAAGGGGACTTGTCAAAAATCAGTGTGTCATGTGAACAAATAGTCAATTCCAGTTTGTGAATTGTGGGCTCTAGAAATATGAGGGTATTCCCTATCTATTGGATGCAAGGCTCTGCACAAATCTATTAAATCCACTTTTTACACAGATATGAGATCCCTTTATTAGTGTTTTACTCCAGAACTCTTATCCAAACTAGGGTCTATCAAAAAATATAGAAGTACACAATCAAACATCTCGATATTATAGTATGGAAAAAATGATTATATATTGGGTACATACACATTATATAAAACTACTATCTGCTCATTGTCACATTTCAAGATGGTGAGACCTTGGGCCACTGTCGGATTGGTGCAGCCTAGTTTGTGCCAGTACGGACTAGGGCCCGGCTGACATGTTACTGACTAAAGTCAAGACAGCCAACATCTAGGCAGAGACAGAAGACAGGCTAAGGTCAGGGCTGGCAGAGTTCAAGCAGAGACCAGGGCAGGCAGCACATGAAGCAGTGTCAAAGGTCAGGCCAGGTCAATAATGAGAAGTCAGTCCAAGGTGGAGGAAAAGTAGGGCAGGCAGGGGGACATGAGCAGAGTAAGGTGGGAAGTAGGCAAGGTCTAAAATGGAGGCAGGAACATAGCAGGCAGGCAGAGAAGCAAGAACAGGAGTCAGAATCAGGAAGAATGACAACACCTAGGCAAGGAATCCATGAGAGGACCTATGGCTGAGGCACAGGCTAGGAACATTGAGCATTCTTATATCTCAAGGCACTGATGATGTCATCAGCCAGTGCCACAGGAAGTCCCAGATGCAGGGCCTACAAAGACTCGGAGATTGCAGTCTGCCTCCTAGTCAGAGCTACTGAATGCAGCATGGTGCTGGAAGCTATGTCAGAGGGGCCTGCAGCCAGAAGGTGTCATTGGGGGGATAAGGGGGCGCTACATCCATACAATGTTCTTTCAATGATAAGAAATCTCTCTTCAGGATCCCTTACAATATTGAGAGCTTTAAAGAGAATCATTTATTTCACTAAAATGGCGACCCTCTGCTTTTCTTGTCCTAGATAGCACTGAAAACACCTCCCCCCACCTATTGACGCCTCAGCTTCTGGTGCTCTGCTTTGTCTAAGCATGTTTCCCACAACATTGCAATTTGCATTTTACACCTTTGCAAAGTTCGCAATATCTTATATCTCTTAATCACTGAACTTATACCAGAAACATTCCATGTAACACAACGAATATCATTAGTATTCACTGAACAATATTATTTGACCTATAACCACTGGTCCATGTGTAACAGTCATAACTAGGATCCACCAACCTAGATCCAAGTCTTTTTCCTCTGAGAATGTTAGAGGTCTCCTGTTGGTACATCCACTTGTTATCAATGTTACTGTTATCTTTCCCCCCCAACCCAACCTCTAGATTCAGCACTCCAAAATAACTCCCACCTCCCACCCATTTTCCCCCTTTTATTCCCAACCATATTTATAAACAGGTTTATGAACCAACTGTGGGCCAAAGTCACTCTAAACAGTGTGCAAGGGCTCCAACTTCCCCATATATAAATCTTAATAATCATGCCATTAAAATATAGGTTCCAAGTAGACCCATGAATTATGTACTCCAAAAACAAACTATAAGCATATTCTCTGACAGTGATTCCATTTACAACTAAAACACAGTAAAAATATTTAATGCTCCAAGTTTCTCCAGTTTTTAGAACAGTAAGGAGCTGCTCATAGTTATACTATTTACAAGTTTTACCCAGGGTGTCCACATCAAACTAACAGCCCACTTATTGAAAAAAGAGGGGGGGGGGGAGAAAGAACTAGAACCAGCACACTTTCTCCTTTGAGTTCCAATACAAGATGAGGCTACACACTCCATACACACTGCGGTGGCTCCAGCTTTAGCCAATAGTCAAATTTAAAACCAGTTGCAGATGAATGCAAAAAAGCTAAATAGTTGAACCAGTCTGATTTACTTCCCCTTCTCTCATTCCAGTTATCCATCTGGTCACCCATTATCCTCAATTTCAGAGCAGAGGATAAAGTCAAATAAAGCGTCTGGAGATGTCCAATTCATATTTTCACTGGACTGACTTCAGCACCCTCTTTTGCAGCTATGTAGTCCCTCTCTAAACGATTCAATCAGTGAGCTCTTAAAATCCTAACCTTCAAAATCTTTTTCCAACAACTTTCAGATTATATCAAAACATGTTGCAGCTTTTCATATATTAATTCGTAGCATTTTAATCAACTCCCACACCCTAGCTTAGTAGCTGCAGATTCATATGAGCACTTATAGGGGTTTACCCATCATTTCACTTCCACTTCAGCATAAGATGAAATGAAAATTGTTTTTAACTCCAAGTCTTGGAGTTAAAAACAAAGTCTTATACTGCAAGCACGCACTTTAAGCTGCCATTCATTCCATAGAGAAATATAACTTGGTCCTCACCTCTAGCACAATGGCAACAGGCTCGGATCAAACTCCTTTGGCTAGCTTCTAATGAAGCCTATGTCTCTTCAACTATATCATAACTTGGATGTTTACCCTTGTATGCGAAGCGAAGTTTGGCTAGAAATCGCAGCATAAACTTTCATCTCATTTTTGGCCAGCTGCAGACCATGGACAAAAATTCCTTGTGCCTGATGGCTACAGCTGCTGAATAATCCTGGAATATGAGAATCCTAATTCCCTCATATATGAGCTCCCACTTCCAACAGACCTGCATAATGCCCTCCTTGTGTACAAATGCAATTATTATGGCGATTACTGGGAAAGGCCTGATTCTATACGCTGCTTGCTGTCCTAAACGATACGCTTGCTCAATTCTTAATCCGCCATGTTTGTCATCCAGGTAAAGCGCATGCAGCAGCCAAGAGTCCAGTAAGTCAAGCATGTCTTTCTCCGTGACTAATTCAGGTAATCCTATAAAACACAGATTACTTTTGCACAACCTGTTCTCCAGGTCTTCAGTTTTTGCCATTTGTTTCTTATTTACAGTTTTTATCTTATTTAATTCTGACTCAAAAGTATGCACTCAGTGATCAACACCTAAAAGGTACAACTTCAACTCTTGTACCTTTTCAGTCTCCGCAAAGACAACATGTGCTTCCTCAGATAGAGAATACGTTTTTTCAATTTTCACCCCCAATGCGGCAACAATAGCAAAGGAGACTTAACTCACCCTTGATTCTTTTCTTTTTTTTTTTCTTTACTATTTTATTGAAGACAAAATATATCACAATAAACATAATAAGCTATGCTTCATGGCAGTTGTTCAACCAACAACAAAAGAATGAACAAAGTTCTTCATCATGAAACAGTTACCAATAAAACCATTTTATCACTTTCCCAATTTTGTCTTGGATTTTGTGACTGTAATCCCCCCTTCCCCTACCACGAGCTTTGTAGAAACTACAGGTGGTGGTGTGACCTCGTCGCATGATGTAAGATAGGAAATAAGTATGTTCTCTGCTAAACATCAGTTAAGAGGAACCTGCATCTGCCCTAGCATACTGATCCCTCCACATACAATAAGCCTTCTAGATATTATGAAATTTCCCCATAGAGTTCTGCTTATATGCTGTAATCTCCGCAAGAAGGTGTATGTCCCCGATTTTGCACTGAACTTCAGCTATCGTGGGGACATTAGGTGATTTCCATTTCCCCGCTAGGGCTAATCTGATGGCCGTAAAGATAAAGTTGATTATCCTACTTTCAGGGGCCGACGATGAAAGGCAAGGTACCCCCAGTACAGCATGCTGGGGGAGTATACAGATAACTGAGGGTATCATTTGCCCGATCCATCGTTTTATATCTGCCCCAGTGTCCTTAGTTTTGGACAGGACCACCACATATGGAAGTAGGACCCCACCATCCAACAACCTTTCCAACACTGGTTCGAGACGCCTGGATTCATTTTATGTAGTCTCGCTGGACAGTAGTGCCAGCGGTATAGTAGTTTTAGCGAGTTTTCTATCATTGATGTTGCAATTAGTTCCTTGCCCAGTCTTTTAAAGATATCTCCCCATTCACTATGCATGAAGGTGATATCTAAGTCCTTTTCCCACGCCAGTAGATGAGTAGGTTGGATAGTCAACTGTCCACCCAGCATATTATAAATTGTCGATAGTAATTTGGCAGTCTGATCCACCTTCACACATAGATTTTCAAAGTCGGATCTCCCTTGTTGTAAGTGTCCCGCCAGCATAAATGCCTTCGTGAAGTGTCTTAATTGCAGGTAGGGGTAGATATCAGCAGGAGATAGAGTGTACTTTAAGTTTAGATCCTGAAATGTTATTAAATTATGCTGTCCCACACTTGTGCCCGTGAGAAGATGCCTTTTGATTCCCAATCCCTGTAAATCTTGGTTTCATAGCCCGGCGTAAAGTCGCCATTTGCATAAAGATATGTGCTCAAGTGATATTCCCGGTGGCCCACAAGTAAAGAGCCCTTAGTATTCCAAACCTCTATCGGATGCACTATAGACGGAGGTAAAACCTCCTTTGGCACTATACACCAAGTTTTCTTGGATTGCCATAATAGACTGGTGAGCGGGACATCGCCAATGAGTTGTTGACTGAACTGAACCCATAGTTTAGAGTGTATCTGCTTGTGTTATGGACATGGACCCTTGGGCCGGCTGAAAGTGATGTTGATGCACTGTGGAGGATCCACATTGGACGTCACAGCCGGGAGGAGGCGCTGGAGAAGGAATCCGGAGAAGGCTTCACCAGTGGAAGCCCGAGGTCCCCCCAGGAGAAGTCCATAGGGACCCGGGCCTCTTGGTCTTAGGAGTGATCCTATGCAACCAAGGACCAGAAGAGCAGTCAGACGAGGTAGTCCAACGACTAGGCGGAGCCCAGGAGGTCAGAAGAGACTTCACCCTTGGAAGCCCGCGGCCCCACCGGGAGGAGCCCGTGAGGACCCGAGCCGCTGGGACTTAGGCGAAACCTCCAGGCAAGTGAAGAACTGGATACCTGCGGAACAGAGAGAGCTGAAGCCAGAATCTGTGAACGAAGCAAGGTCAGGAGCTAGAAGTCAGATGTCGGAAGCCAAAACCAGGAACAGGAGCAGAAGCCGGAGTCAAGAACACGCAAGGTCAGGGGCCAGAAGTTAGACGTCGGGAACAAACAGGAACCGGGAAGCAGGAAGCACAACTACCTCTGGGCCGGCCCAGTACCGTAACAGCTTGTGCCAATCTACTAATTGCCAGATAGTACCTTTCGAGGTTGGGTATACCAAAGCCTCCCTGTGGTCGAGATTGATACATCAATCGCCGTGCTATGCGGGGTCGTTTGCCACCCCAAATGTAGATCATAATTTTCTTTTTTCTTTGAGCTAACCACTTTCTGGGGAGGGATATAGGCAAAGTTTGAAAAAGATATCGTAGCTTGGGCAGAACTGTCATCCTGCCTAACCAGGATATACTATAATGGTTCCATACTTCCAAATCCTGGGAGATCTTACCCCATAAGGAGCCATAATTTAGTTGAAAGAGATCCTGTGTAACACTCAAATATATTCCCAGATATTTTATTTTCTGAGAGGCCCATTTAAATCGGAACTGGGTTTTAAGAAGGAGCGCCTCCTGAGACCCCATGCTTATATTAAGAATTTCAGACTTGTCCCAGTTAATACGAAAACCAGATACCAGGCTAAAAGTCTCCAAAGCTGATGTTATCCCAGGCAGAGATGTGGCAGGCTAAGTAATGACAATCATAATGTCGTCAGCAAATAGTGACAGTTTCGACAAGAAACGTCCCAACTCCACTCCTTTTATGCCAGGATCTGAGCGGACTTTCAGAGCGAAAGGCTCTAGGAAAATGGCAAACAGGAGTGGCGACAAAAGGCATCCTTGCCCTGTTCCCCGCTTTACAGAAAAACTAGAGGAATACTCCTGGCTCTCAGAGAACGAGTCCAATATCTGGAGGCTAGAGTGGCAGACCTGGAGGAGCTGAGGCAGACAGAGAGGTATATAGATGAGATCTTCAGGGACATAGTAGCCAAGTCCCAACTTCAGACTGGCAGCCCTGGTGCTGCCTTGGAGGAAGAAGGTCTCATGATTGGAGAGCATCAACCGGGTGCAGCAGGAAAGGATCCTGTAGCAAGGACCTGCTCTCCAGGTGATGCATTGTCCTTTCGCACTGAGGATATCTCCCCAAGGCCTACTGCCCAGGAGGGAAGGGTTAGGTTGGCCGTCATAGTTGATGATTCGATTATTAGGAATGTAGATAGCTGGGTGGCTGGTGGGCATGAGGATCGCCTGGTAACCTGCCTACCTGATGCGAAGGTGGCGGACCTCACGCGTCACCTAGATAGGATTTTAGACAGTGCTGGGGAGGAGCCGGCTGTCATGGTACATGTGGGCACCAACGACATAGGAAAATGTGGGAGGGAGGTTCTGGAAGCCAAATTTAGGCTCTTAGGTAGAAAGCTTAAATCCAGAACCTCCACGGTAGCATTCTCTGAAATGCTCCCTGTTCCATGCACAGGTCACCAGAGGCAGGCAGAGCTCCGGAGTCTCAATGCGTGGATGAGACGATGGTGCAAGGAAGAGGGATTCAATTTTGTTAGGAACTGGGGAACCTTTTGGGGAAGGAGGAATCTCTTCCGAAGGGATGGGCTCCACCTTAACCAGGGTGGAACCAGACTGCTGGCGCTAACCTTTAAAAAGGAGATTGTTCTAGTTTAAAAGCTGCTCTAAGGGAAAAGCCGACAGTCGCTCACAGCGCATGGTTCGGAGAGAGGTATCTTCAAAGGATACTAATGATGCATTAGAATTAGGGCATCCAGACAGTGAGGTTCCAATAATTAGAAAAGTAGTCCAAGTGCCTGTAACTAAAAACTCACCTGAGCTAAAAAATTCTAACTTATCCCTATCAATTAAAAAGCAGAATGAAAATAAAAACAAAAAACAAATTTTGAAATGTTTGTATGCTAATTCCAGAAGTCTAAGAAGTAAGATGGGAGAATTAGAATGTTTAGCAGTGAATGATGATATAGACTTAACTGGCATTTCAGAGACATGGTGGAAGGAAGATAACCAATGGGACAGTGCTATACCGGGGTACAAATTATATCGCAATGACAGAGAGGAGCACTCGGGAGGCGGTGTGGCGCTTTATGTCCGGAATGGCATAGAGTCCAACAGGATAAACATCCTGCATGAGACTAAATGCAAAATTGAATCTTTATGGGTAGAAATCCCTTGTGTGTCAGGGAAGACTATAGTGATAGGAATATACTACCGTCCACCTGGTCAAGATGGTGAGACAGACAGTGAAATGCTAAGAGAAATTAGGGAAGCTAACCAAATTGGTAGTGCGGTAATAATGGGAGACTTCAATTACCTAAATTGAAATACGTGGTGTTTTAAAGAATTGAAAAAACTTTTACGCTGTGCATATCAAAATTTACTTTAAGAATTTAAGGACCATCATACCACCCAGTGCTCACAAGTCAAACTTGCATTTCATGCACTTCATTTGGGTCACTTTTAATCAACTGGTCCATGTAACTCAGTTCAATTTTTATGAATTTTTTAAGTAATAAATTTAAAAAAGCCTACCGGCGAGCGCTTTATTCGAATAGAGACTATTTATTTTTGCCAAAAAATCCTGAGCCAGGATCGAGCTCACACACTGTGGTATTGAAACATACCCTTCTGTCGGCCCCAATCAGTAGAGCTATGAGGGAACACTGGAAGATTATTCAACAAATTCATCCTTCATTGAATCAACCCTTGCGGATTGCATATTCTCGCGGCAAAAACATTCGGGACCATGTTGTACGCTCAAACTGTTCTAAACCCATACAGAACAAGGAACTTGTTCAAACATGTGATAAATGCAAATTCTGCCCTCTAAAGTCTCCTCAGACTCAAATTGTCACGGCATCGGGGAAAACCATTCTACTGCCTGAATTTTCTTGTCATTCAACTCATGCAGTTTATGCCATCTTTTGTCCGTGCCCATTAACTTATGTAGGCATGACAAAAAGGAAGGTTAAGATTCGTCTTACTGAACATAAATGCTGCATTAATACCAACCGAATTGAGGAACCCCTAGTTGCTCATTTTAAAGAATTTAAGCATGAGTTTGATGACATCAAATGGACCGTGCTAGAAATCATCAATCAGCACTGGAGAGGTGGAAATCGTGTACAGACCTTGAGACAATGCGAACAGAAGTGGATTTTTCAATTGAAATCAATGACCCCTGGTGGCTTGAATAAAGACATCGAATGGTTTCATTTCTGGTGATTGCCCGCCAAAATCAGGAATCTCCTGTCAGGTGGATGTCAGACGCAATTGCATTTAAATTCAGACCGACCCAAGCCGCTCTACCGCTAAGAACTTCGAGCGGGGAGACGGCGTTGGGTTCGGTAAGTTTATCTGTTGTTTCCCTCTGCAAGTACACATCGTTAAGACATTTGATTGCAAAAAAGTAATAATCGCTGAATTTAACCGAAGCTTTTAATGTTTTTTAGAAAAAAATTTGATGGACCTTTAACACCACTGAAGCACTTTTTGTAAGAATTTACTAATGCCTAAAGATCTGTTTGTATCCCCCGCCAAATCAAGGGGAGTGCTGGATCAGGAGAGTCTGAATACATGTCTCTGAAGCAGCTACTTTGGCGAAACGCGCGCGTCGGACGAGTACCTCCGACAGCAACGGGATGAATGACCCCGACAGCGGATGAATAAGGGAAGTTCTTCTTCTTTTTTTTTTTTTTTTTTTTTAAATTTATTACTTAAAAAATTCATAAAAATTGAACTGAGTTACATGGACCAGTTGATTAAAAGTGACCCAAATGAAGTGCATGAAATGCAAGTTTGACTTGTGAGCACTGGGTGGTATGATGGTCCTTAAATTCTTAAAGTAAATTTTGATATGCACAGCGTAAAAGTTTTTTCAATTCTTTAAAACACCACGTATTTCAATTTAGTTCACTGTCCTCGTGGGGTTACCCATTAAGAGATTTTTTGAATTAGACTTCAATTACCCCAATATTGACTGGGTAAATGTATCATTGGGACACGCTAGAAAGATAACGTTCCTGGATGGAATAAATGATAGCTTTATGGAGCAATTGGTTCAGGAACCGACGAGAGAGGGAGCAATTTTAGATCTAATTCTCAGTAGAGCACAGGACTTGGTGAGAGAGGTAATGGTGATGGGGCAGCTTGGCAATAGTGAGGATGTGGTTAGTGCAGTTAGTATAGCTGGGTTCAAAAAACGTTTGGATAAGTTCTTGGAGGAGAAGTCCATTAATGGCTATTAATCAATTTTACTTAGGGAATAGCCACTGCTATTAATTGCATCAGTAACATGGGATCTTCTTAGTGTTTGGGTAATTGCCAGGTTCTTGTGGCCTGGTTTTGGCCTCTGTTGGAAACAGGATGCTGGGCTTGATGGACCCTTGGTCTGACCCAGCATGGCAATTTCTTATGTTCTTATCATAATATGGTCAAATTTAAATTAATGACTGGAAGAGGAACAGTATGCAAATCCACGGCTCTCGTGCTAAACTTTCAAAAGGGAAACTTTGATAAAATGAGAAAAATTGTTAGAAAAAAACTGAAAGGAGCAGCTACAAAAGTAAAAAATATGCAAGAGGCGTGGTCATTGTTAAAAAATACCATTCTAGAAGCACAGTCCAGATGTATTCGACACATTAAGAAAGGTGGAAAGAAGGCAAAACGATTACCGGCATGGTTAAAAGGGGAGGTGAAAGAAGCTATTTTAGCCAAAAGATCTTCATTCAAAAATTGGAAGAAGGATCCAACAGAAGAAAATAGGATAATACATAAACGTTGGCAAGTTAAATGTAAGACATTGATAAGACAGGCTAAGAGAGAATTTGAAAAGAAGTTGGCCGTAGAGGCAAAACCTCACAGTAAAAACGTTTTTAAATATATCCGAAGCAGAAAGCCTGTGAGGGAGTCAGTTGGACCGTTAGATGATCGAGGGGTTAAAGGGGCACTTAGAGAAGATAAGGCCATCGCGGAAAGATTAAATGATTTCTTTGCTTCAGTGTTTACTGAAGAGGATGTTGGGGAGGTACCCGTACTGGAGAAGGTTTTCATGGGCAATAATTCAGATGGACTGAATCAAATCACGGTGAACCTAGAAGATGTTGTAGACCTGATTGACAAACTGAAGAGTAGTAAATCACCTGGACCGGATGGTATACACCCCAGAGATCTGAAGGAACTAAAAAATGAAATTTCAGACCTATTAGTAAAAATTTGTAACCTATCATTAAAATCATCCATTGTACCTGAAGACTGGAGGATAGCTAATGTAACCCCAATATTTAAAAAGGGCTCCAGGGGTGATCCGGGAAACTACAGACCGGTTAGCCTGACTTCAGTGCCAGGAAAAATAGTGGAAATTGTTCTAAACATCAAAACACAGAACATATAGAAAGACATGGTTTAATGGAACAAAGTTAGCATGGCTTTACCCAAGGCAAGTCTTGCCTCACAAATCTGCTTCACTTTTTTGAAGGAGTTAATAAACATATGGATAAAGGTGAACCAATAGATATAGTATACTTGGATTTTCAGAAGGCGTTTGACAAAGTTCCTCATGAGAGGCTTCTAGGAAAAGTAAAAAGTCATGGGAATGGTGGTGATGTCCTTTCGTGGATTGCAAACTGGCTAAAAGACAGGAAACAGAGAGTTGGATTAAATGGACAATTTTCTCAGTGGAAGGGAGTGGGCAGTGGAGTGCCTCAGGGATCTGTATTGGGACCCTTACTTTTCAATATGTTTATAAATGATCTGGAAAGAAATACAACGAGTGAGATAATCAAATTTGCAGATGATACAAAATTGTTCAGAGTAGTTAAATCACAAGCAGATTGTGATAAATTGCAGGAAGACCTTGTAAGACTGGAAAATTGGGCATCAAAATGACAGATGAAATTTAATGTGGATAAGTGCAAGGTGATGCATATAGGGAAAAATAACCCATGCTATAGTTACACAATGTTAGGTTCCATATTAGGTGCTACAACCCAAGAAGGAGATGTAGGCATCATAGTGGATAACACATTGAAATAGTCAATTCAGTGTGCTGCGGCAGTCAAAAAAGCAAACAGAATGTTGGGAATTATTAGAAAGGGAATGGTGAATAAAACGGAAAATGTCATAATGCCTCTGTATCGGCTCCATGGTGAGACTGCACCTTGAATACTGTGTACAATTCTGGTCGCCGCATCTCAAAAAATATATAATTGCGATGGAGAAGGTACAGAGAAGGGCTACCAAAATGATAAGGGGAATGGAACAGCTCCCCTATGAGGAAAGACTAAAGAGGTTAGGACTTTTCAACTTGGAGAAGAGACGGCTGAGGGGGGATATGATAGAGGTGTTTAAAATCATGAGAGGTCTAGAACGGGTAGATGTGAAGCTGTTATTTACTCTTTCGGATAATAGAAAGAGTAGGGGGCATTCCATGAAGTTAACATGTGGCACATTTAAAATTAATCGGAGAAAGTTCTTTTTTACTCAACGCACAATTAAACTCTGGAATTTGTTGCCAGAGAATGTGGTTAGTGCAGTTAGTATAGCTGTGTTTAAAAAAGGATTGGATAAGTTCTTGGAGAAGTCCATTACCTGCTATTAATTAAGTTGACTTAGAAAATAGCCACTGCTATTACTAGCAACGGTAACATGGAATAGACTTAGTTTTTGGGTACTTGCCAGGTTCTTATGGCCTGGATTGGCCACTGTTGGAAACAGGATGCTGGGCTTGATGGACCCTTGGTCTGACCCAGTATGGCATGTTCTTATGACCTTTATGCAGGTCTGAGGCTCGCTGTATAGCTGTGATAACCATTGTAAAAAATGCTCACCAAAATTTAATTTCCTTAGTAGAGCAAAAAGATATGGCCAATGTACCATATCGAAGGCTTTCTTGGCATCAACCGAGAGAGCCAATGCCAGTATCCCCTGTTTCTTAACCCACCATATCATGTCTAAGATTTTGTGGACATTATAGAAACATAGAAACATAGAAATGACGGCAGAAGAAGACCAAAGGGCCCATCCAGTCTGCCCAGCAAGCTTCACACATTTTTTTCTCTCATACTTATCTGTTTCTCTTAGCTCTTGGTTCTATTTCCCTTCCACCCCCACCATTAATGTAGAGAGCAGTGATGGAGCTGCATCCAAGTGAAATATCTAGCTTGATTAGTTAGGGGTAGTAGGGGTAGTAACCGCCGCAATAAGCAAGCTACACCCATGCTTATTTGTTTTACCCAGACTATGTTGTACAGCCCTTGTTGGTTGTTTTTTCTTCTCCCCTGCCGTTGAAGCAGGGAGCTATGCTGGATATGCGTGAAGTATCAGTTTTTTTCTCCCCTGCCGTTGAAGCAGAGAGCTATGCTGGATATGCATTGAAAGTGAAGTATCAGGCACATTTGCTTTGGGGTAGTAACTGCCGTAACAAGCCAGCTACTCCCCGCTTTGTGATTGCGAATCCTTTTTTCTTCTCCCCTGCCGTTGAAGCTATGCTGGATATGCGTGAAGCATCAGTTTTTTCTTTTCCCCTGCTGTAGAAGCAGAGAGCTATGCTGGAAATGCGTGATGTATCAGTCTTTCTCCCATGCCGTTGAAGCAAAGAGCCATGCTGGATATGCATGGAAAGTGAAGTATCAGGCACATTTGGTTTGGGGTAGTAACCGCCGTAACAAGCCAGCTACTCCCCGCTTTGTGAGTGCGAACCCTTTTTTCTTCTCCCCTGCCGTTGAAGCAGAGAGCTCTGCTGGATGTGTGAAGTATCACTCGCCTGCCGGCCCGGTATAAAACCGGCCTGGTCTGGATGTATTATATGGGCAATAAAGCTATTCAGTCATGTCGCTAATATTTTGGCGAGTAACTTTAAATCAATGTTAATAAGGGAAATTGGTCTATACGACCCGCATAGCGTGGGATCACGACCCAGTTTTGCAAGGACCGTGATACCAGCCGTATTTGCCATTATGGAAAGCCTGGTAAAAGTTCTTTAGTACTGGGGTAAGATGTTTGGCGAATACTTGATATAACCTGCAAGTATAGCCGTCCAGTCTGGGTGATTTACCAGGTTGGAGGGTTTTAATAGCCACCATTATTTCAACTTCAGAAACCTCTCTGTCAAGGATATCACGCTGTGCGCTAGTCAATTCCTGCAAGTCCGTACCCTCAAGGTATTGCTCTATTCGTTCGTTGCTCATGGTGTCATCTTGTGAGTATAGCTCTGAATAAAACTGTTGGAACCGCTGACGAATGGACTTATTATCCATCAGCATGATTCCATCCTGTGCTTTCACCTTAACTATGGTGGCCTATGCTTGTTTGCATTTTAAAGTTTGAGCTAGTAATTTTCCTGCTTTATTGCCACCTTCAAAGTAGCGCTGTCGGGCTAAGGTAATTTGATGTGCTATCTGTTCTGTGTCTAAGGTCGCGATACCGAGGTCTTAATTCCCTCAGTTGCTTCATTGTAGATGGTACACCCTGATTAATCTTATGGAGCCTTTCCAACTCTCGTCTCTGGAGGAGCATTTGGGCACGCCGCCCCTCCCTTTCCTTTTTTAAAAACACAGCGCGAGATATGAATTTACCTCTCATGACCGCTTTTAAACAGTCCCATAGTACTACCGCATTTACATCGCCGGTATCATTAGGGGTGAAATAATCCTGAATATCATGTCAATTGTGCTACAAATGGGGTATCGTCAAGCAGAGTCATTTAATCTCCAATATCTGGTGCCCCTATTGTACTCTTGGAACTGCACTGTAAACCATATTGGGCCGTGGTCTGACCATAGAATAGGCTCAATATCTAAATCTTTTATCCTGGACATCATGTTTTTGCTGCCCAGGAACATATCAATTCTGGAGTAGCTCGTGTGTGGGTGTGAATAGAACGTATAGTTCCTGGAGGTAGGGAATCTGGACCGCCACACATCTATCAGACCATGATCACTCATAAGGGCCCGTAGAGCTTTCCTGGCCAGTTTGGAATCGCTACTTTGGCCATTTGAATTATCCAGTCTAGGGTTAATGGTAAAGTTAAAATCGCCACCAATAATTGATTGGCCCTCCATCCTAGTGGCTAACTTGGCATTTAGAGAAACATAGAACTTCTCTTTATGGGTCCGAGGGCCATAAACCGAGATCAGTGTGACCAGCTCCCCATCCACAGATACATTTACAAGCACAAATCTTCCCTCAGGATCCACAACCGACTCCTTTAGCTCACAATGAAAATCTTTGTGCATCATGATCCCCACCCCCTCATATTTGTAAGCCTGAATGGCAGCCGACCAAAATTGATGGGGAAATCTATCTGAGGCCATCAACTTTTGATACCGCTTCCTCAGGTGCATCTCCTGTAGGAGTACTACATCCGCTTTCAGACGTTCTATTTCCTTGAACAGTAAGCGGCGCTTTCGGGGAGTATTAAGACCTGTTGTGTCCATCGGTTCCTGACGCCCTCTCTCCGCCCTCCTTACCTCTTTGGTGCCTCCCTCTTCATCTGCGGGAAGATTGGCTGCTGCGGCGTCCATCAGTTGGGTATTTCAGTTGGGGCGCGCGCGGCCCCAACTGAAATACCGTCAATGGGGCGAACCTCAGGGGCGTCCCCCTGAGATGACGTCACCCACGACGGATATATAAGGTCTTAGAATTTGCTAACAGATTGAGTTAGCAAAGTTATGGTGCACGGGTTACTCAACCTAAGCTACTCTGCCTCCTCGGACTTACCAGGGGTACCCGCTCCTCGGGGCCTCGCTCTCTACTTTGTTTTTCAGGTGACAGTCTGGAACCGGTACTCGCGCCTCGAAGGCCCTCATTCCCAGACTTGCTCCATATTCTCTTCTGCCTGGAAGTCATCACTGCCAACATCATCAGTGAGCTACCATCGCTCTCTGAGAGCTTTCCCTGGAACCAGGTACTCGCTCCTTGAGGACCTATACATTCCAGCTCCTGGGCTTCTATGAGACATTGTGTGAGTGTTACCATCAGGTTCGGTACATGAACTCTGCATACCCTGCCTACTCACTATATTTCAGTTTCTCTACAACTCAGCCTCCATTGATTGCTGTTCCAATATCTGAGGGACTACAGCCCAGCCAGGGCATTCCAGCTCACTACTGCCACCTCTGGTGGTTCAGTATATTGTCTAATAAAAGAACTAGTGTGTGTCTTGCTTCCTAACTCTGAGCCTGACCAGTGGTCCCTCTTGGGATCTTCCCCCGGGGGCGTGGTCATCTGCCACCGGTCCAAGGATCCACCCACAACTCTCCTAAATAACAACAGATTGCTAACTCCGATCTGATTGCTACTCCCAACAGATAGCAGCTCCTATCAAGACCATTTACATTGAGAGATAGAAATTTAAATGACGCCATGCATATAGAACACTCTCCTGTCCCTCATGTCGCAAAGAGCCCCTGTCCACTCATTGTTCCCAGATATGTAATACACCTTAGTTACTCTTGACAACAAGAACCCAGCAGGTCCAAAAGGTAAGACCAAAATGCTTAGAAGGACACAGTGGCCTCCATGGAGAGAACATACCCAAAATAAAGAAGCCCACCCTGACAATGCAAAGAAAACCTCCACCCACCTGTGTATTCTTCTATGTCCCTCAATCCCTTCCCCCCCCCCCCCCCCCCCTAGTACCCTATCCTGGGATTCCATCCTGTTCCCAGATTATTTCAGAGGAAGTCCTTGTCACCTCACAAACTCCAGCAGCCGGATCAGCGATTGTAGTGCAACATTCTCGCCTGTCCAGGAGAATAATAATAAATAACTCTGAGGTTATAGATGAAAAGTACTTATGTCAAAAGTAAAAGCATGTTTAGATGATCTCGCCTCATGGGCTCAGCGGTGGTAAATTCCCTTGTAGAGTTGAATTGGGTATGCATCCATGGCTGCTTCAATCAAGCTGGATCAGTTCCTCTCACATCTCCCATTGAATTTCGTTGAAGTCTGCGCCTGCCTTGCAGGGCTCTTTGCCAGCGAGGTCTATCCCTGCTTGGGCTGACTTGTGTTGCCCAGTTGTTCTCTTTCTCCTGCTGTAGAATGTCAATTTGCATCCCCTCTTCCTGTAGAATCTCGGCGGTTTCCGCAACTGTTTTAACCCGATGCGAAGTCCCTTGGATCTTGAAAGTCAGGCCTCTGGGAAAGAGCCAGCGATACCAAATGTCTGCCGCTGACAATTTAGCGGTAATGCATCGAAATTCCTGCCTTTTCCTCAGCGTGGCAGCAGCAAGGTCAGCAAAGATGGCAATGGTGTGTCCTTCCCACTGCCACGTGCGTTGCTTCTGTGCCACGCTGTAAATTCTCTCTTTTTGGGAAAAAGAATGATAGCAAACTACTAAATCCCGGGCTTTGTTCGCTATGATGATGTCACTTCCTCCCACTCACCCTTGATTCTGAAGCTGTGAGAGAGGGAGAATCATTCTAGGGTTCTGCCATCTTGTGCTTCATTCCCTTCTCCTTTCAGACCACCTTCGTAGCCATTCTCTGCTTTAAAAATAACAAAGCAACCACGATTTACACAGAAACTGTTTATGATGCAGATGGAATTAAAGCAAAGTCATTAAATAAAATAGTGCTATAACATTGACCTTACAGGAGGTTGGGGCCCAGAGTGAGTAAGAAATACATCCTCACATGCTCATGTCACATGATCCCCAAAACATTTTATTTTTAGTAACAAAAAAAAAGGTTAAAAGTGTGCCTGCTAAACCACTGGCTCCTTTCAAATAAAAGGAAAAAGTATATCCAAAGAGTTCTTTAAAAGCTCACACAATATTTTCTTTTCAAGCTTTTACCAGTCTTTTATAACACAAATTGGATGATCCCTTGATAAAAATAGTAATTTAGGCTGTGATGTGTCTAAGTCATGTTGTCTTCTGAAATAACAGGCACAGAGAAGGGCAATCAAAATGATAAAGGGTAAGTAACGGCTTCCGTATGAAAAAAGGCTAAAGAGGTTAGGGCTGTTCAGCTTTGAGAAGAAACGGCTGAGGAGTGATATGATAGAGGTCTATAAAATCATGAAAGAACTTAAGTGGATAAATGTGAATCGGTTATTTACTCTTTCAGATAATACAAAGATTTGGGGGCACTCTAAAAAGTTAGAAAGGAGCACATTTAAAACAAATCAGGGAAAATTATTTTTCACTCAACGCACAATTAAGTTCTGAAATTCATTACCAGAGGATGTGATTAAGGCAGTCAGTGTAGCTGGGTTTAAAAAAGGTTTGGATAAGTTCCTGGAGAAGAAGTCCATAAACTACTATTAACTATGTACGTAACCAGAGCCTGAAGCTCGCTGACCCTACTAACCGAAGTGATCGTCACCAGAAACAACTTTCCAGGTGAGGAACTTCAGGTCGCAGGATTGCAGAGGCTCAAAAGGAGGTCACTTGAGTCATGCTAGGTCAATGCTGAGGTCCGCAGAGGGGGTTTCAGATGGAGGAGGCCCCACATGAAACAGCCCAATAAGGATGGGACCGAAATGGGCGTGCCAGCGACACCTTGGTGGTACGCGCTGACAGCGCTGAGATGCACCCTGACTAAGCAGGTCTGAAGCCCAGACTCAGACAGATGCCACAGGTAGTCCAACAGCTAGGAAAGGGGGCATGAGAAAGGATCCAAATCAGGACCCACACACCAGATGGAAAATCTTTGCCATGTCAAGCTATAGGACTTCCTGGTGGAAGGCTTTCGAGATGCTACCAGGACCTGGGAGGCACAGTCTGAGAGCTCCAAAGGCTGGAGGACTATGCGCTCAACATCCAGCGCCCGGAGGTTCGGATGGTGCAGAGTGTCCTGATTCTGCGAGATGAGGTTGGGCGCCATCCCCAGCCAAATGGGTGCCCACACCGACAGGTCCTGCAGAAGCAGATACCAGACCTGTCAGGGCCAAGCAGGCACCACAAATATCATCGTCCCTCTTTCCTGCTGAAGCTTCAGCAGGGTCCTCAGGGGAGCGGTAGCAGGGGGTACACATACAGCAGGTCGAACCCCAGTGGAGAGAGAAGGCATCGCAGGCCGGAAGGCTGTCCCCCAACACTAGGGAGCAATACCTGCTCACCTTGTAGTTGCTTGGGGAGGAGAAGAGATTCACATCCGGTCTGCCCCATTGGCGAAACAGTTTGGCTGCCACCTCCGGGTTGAGGGTCCACTCGTGTGGTTGGAAGAAGTGGCTCAAGCAGTCTGCCAGCACGTGAGATGGGCCAGCAGGTAGGTCGCTCATAGTGACATGCCCTGGGAAAGGGCCCAGGACCAGACCTGTACCACCTCATGGCAGAGGGGGAACGAACCCGTGCCTACCTGCTTGTTGATATACCACATCGCAACCTGGTTGTCCATCTGAATTAGGATTTCCTTGGATGACAACTGGTCCCTGAATGCCCACAAGGCGTATCGGATTGCCCAAAGCTCCAGGAAGTTTATCTGACAACGGGCTTCGGAGGCCGTCCAGAGACCTTGCATGTGAATACCATTCACATGGGCTCCCCACCCCTGAGGGGAAGCATTGGTGGTTCACTAAAGCATCAAGATGGCAATTCAAGATGGCGATTTAAGATTACTTTCACTTCGACGAAGACACTCTCGAGCCCCTAAAGCAGGCACCATTGTCCACTGAAACGCTGTTCAGTGTCGGGCACTAGAGGAGCACGGAGAAATAGAGAGCAAGCAAGTCGGTATAATTATATAAATAATATGCTCCTAGTGTTGCAATCCTGCCCACGAGGAGCGCGGGCAGGCTCTCACCTTCGCGGCCAGTCAGACCGCTGACGCTGCTGCTTCCCCTGAATCAGCTGGGGCCGTCCCCGCAGCTGTTTCCATGCTGCCAGGAGCTCCTCCATGCGGCCGGGACTGCTGCTGTTGCTCCAGCTCTCCCCCAATGTCCTGCTTCACTGCCGGGGTCTTCAGCCGGCAGGGAGACCGTCCCTGCCGGTGCCTGCTTCAGCCTGGGTCCTCACCCGGCAGGGAAGCCATCCCTGCCGGTGCCTGCATCCTGCTACAGCTCCCTGCTCGTCCTGCAGCCAGCGTTTCTTCACTTCTGCCTTCCTGCTTCTGTCTTCTCGGCTGAAAGCCACTCCAGCTTCAGGGCAGGGCTGCTCCGCTGCCTGCCTGGCTTCCTTGGGCCCTCCTCGTGGCTGAGGACGCCACCAGCTTCCAGCTCTCTTCTCTCCAGCTTCCTAGGGCGTGGGCGCGCACCTCTCTCCTCCTCTTCAAGGGCCAGCCAGGTGTGGCCCCCTGCTGACCCCTCCCTGGGCGTTGTCCTCTTCAGCCCTACAAAAGGGCTCAGCGTCCAGTCTAACTTTGCCTTCGCAAGGAGTTGGTCACTCCTGAGATCCTTCGCTCCAGGAGTCGTCCGTGTTCCAGCACTTCTGCAAGGTCCTGTGTTTCCTGTTACCTGTTGGAGCTCCTCATCTTGTCCAGATGTCCGCCTTCTGTTCCAGTCCTGATGCCCGCCTGCTGTTCCAGTCCCAAGATGTGTCTCCTGATCCAGTATCCGTGTTCCAGTCCTGATGTTACCTGCTGTTCCAGATGTCCAAGTTCCAGCCCTGAGGTCTGTCTCTTGTTCCAGTATCCATAGTGTTTGCTCCTGACCCTGATGCTTTAACCTTTCTTCGGCTGCCAGGAGTGCAGCAAACTTGCCTTCGGCTGCCAGGAGTGCAGCAACTTGCCTCGACTGCCAGGAGTGCAGTAAACCACCGCTTCTTCTTCCCTGTGCTCTCCAGTTCTCAGCGTGGTCCGCGACCAGCCTTCCTGGGCTGTGTAGAGCGCGCATGGGACAGGGTGGTCCGCGACTCAGTCCCGCGGGTGGCCTGAGTAGGGCTCCCTGAGGGACAGTGCCCATGTCCTCCTTCAGCCCTCGTTGCTGAGTCCACCTCTGTGCATCCAGTACCTCGTCCTGAGTCCACGTCTATGCCTGAGTCTACGTCGTTCCTGAAGTCTCGTCAGTATCTATATGTTCCAGTCTTAGCTGCCCTGGCCTCCATCCAGCCTGCCGCTTCGTGCCGTACCCTGCGGCAGGTCCGAAAGGGCTGGGAACGGTCGGAGGCCTGTTCACAAGACCAACATTGCGTTGTTGGGTCTTCCGAAGCAGTGCAGGTCCGGAGGAGGGCCTGTCTTCCCAGTCATCACTCCAGCCTTGCTCCCGTCCAGCCCATGCTCGGGCATGCCACGCCTCCCGCGGCACCTCTTCAGAGTTCCTCTGGGGTCGAGCCGTGGCCCAAGGACACACATCTCCCAGGAAGTGGGATCACTCTCCTAGCGCTCCCCAACACCTAGCTCCTCGCTTTAAAAACGAGAGTTACTTCATAAAGACGCTTCAGTGAGCAATCTAAAGCAATTATTTGTAGAATTAACAAATAAAATAAAAACACAAATTTAAAAATGTTTTAAATAAAGAATAAAAATGGAGGGAATACAGCTCAGCGAGTAAGTTTTATAGTTACTCTCGCTGTGTATTTCCCACTGGACAAACCTCAGTAATAAGGTACTTAGGATCCTCACGTTCATGATTTGTGTTTGTATCTATTACTAGAGGATCCCTTGAGGTTTTGGTGGTTGTAGCATATAACAAATAAAACAAACACGTAAAAACATCAAGTAATAAAACATAATAGTATATACAAAACAAAAACGACATCTGACGCACACATGAGATCACTGACCAATAAAGTTAAGACACTCAAGAGATCTGCTGCAAAAGAAAGGTTTTAAGATCTTTCCGAAAGGTTTTACTACTAGGATTTAGTCTTAAGTCAATCGGCAAGGAGTTCCATAAGGAGGGTGCTGCCATGGAGAAAGCTGATTCTCTAGTAGATGTTAAGCGAGCAACTCGAGCAGAGGGCACGTCTAGGAGTCCATGCTGAGATAAGCACAATTGATGAGTAGGACTATATATTCTCAATAGGGCATTAGCCCAAGGGCATATATCAGAAATCAATAGTTTAGCTACAATTAAGCCAACTCTAAAAACAATTCTCTGACTGATTGGTAACCATTTCAGATTCAAAACTACTGGTGTAATATGCTAATTTCACTTGGTGCCTGAAATAAGGCGAGCTGCAGAATTTAACAATAGTTGCAGAGGTTGTAAAGTAGATGCAGGCAAACCAAGGAGTTATTTTCCAAGCAACATTATGGGTTTTTCGCATGCGAAAAGCATCATAACGCATGGGTTGATGCTAATTTAGAAAAGGGGAGGGATTTCTGGTCAAGTGGGCTGGGTTCACAAATTGCAAAGCTATGTCACACAATTTTAACATGGGAATAACTATACCCTTTTCATTAAACTGTGCAATATGGCTTTATTGCACTTTGCAATGTTTTCACAAGTAGTGTTTTAAACTGAGAGAGAGAGAGAGAAACTAATTACAAGACCTTCATAGCAGTTAGGTATTTATACCTCTATACGAGGCCCACCTAGTAACTCGAGGTGAGGTTTAGGTAGTAGTGTAGGGGTTAGGGGCCACTTTGACATTCAGGGTGAGACGTACGAACAGAACAGTACACTCTTCTGAAGATTTGAGGTCCTTCGGAGTGAGGAAACTTACACAAAGATGAGATTTGTACAATTTTCCCTCAACCTAGCTTGATGGACTCTCCAGGCCAAATCCGGAGAGTTCCTAAGTATGCCCAGAGGATGACCAAAACAAATTAGCAGTGATGCTCTTCCCCTCCATCAATCATTCCTTTTCACCCTTCCTGTTCTCCATCTAATGCCCTTTCTTAACCTCCTTCCCTCTCTCAATCTCTGTATCTCTCACTCCTCAGCCCACCCCTTCTCTCTCTCACCTCTTCCAGTCATTTTCACATCTCCCAGTTGATTCTCTGTCATCCACTCCCTCTCATGCCATCTCCCATTGCCTCCTCCTTCTCATCCTCTCTCTCAAACCTTCCAGCTTCATCTCCTCCCTCCAACTCTTTTTTCAAATCTCCATTATTTTTACATCCCTCAGTTGATATTCTGTCATTCCTTCTCTCTCTCACTCTCCAGAATTAATCTCTCCTCACCTTATCCAACACAAAAAACCCTCTTGCCTCTCATACCTTTCTTCAATAGTCCCAAACATCTCACTAGCCAGAGTCAATGATAACATTTTCTTTTGGGCTCTGGCCAAAAGGTGGATGATAACAGTGGGAAGAGAGAGCAGGCTGATGACAGGGGCAACATTTTTCTCTTGGTTGGGTTCAGTGGTTGGTGAGGGGAGGGCAGCAGTGAAAATCTCCACTGGCCATACATTCAAGCCTCCCCTTCTTTCTTGGCTGGTCCCAAGCTGCTGCCACCTGCAGATCACATCAGGCCCTGCAGCAGCCCTGATCCCTCTTTACACAGGGCTTCCTGCAACTACAGAAACTCATGGAAGGGCTGTGCCACTGCATAGCCTATGAGTGTATGCTTATTTACAGACCCCATGCTGACTTCTACTACTAATGCTGCTGCTGCTGGCACCTAAAGAATGCTGTCACTTGAGGCACTTGTGACCCCAACTGAAGGATGTATGACCCCATTTGGGTCCCGACCCACAGTTTGGGAAGCCCACCTTGTGGTCAGAGAGATGAGATCCTTGTGCGGTGGTATGTCCCAGCATGCCAGTTTATCCTTTATTTGGTCGGTCAATCCTTGCCAAAAGATGGCCGTCTGACTGTCTTTGCCCCAACAAAGCTCAGAGGCCAGGGTTCTAAAGTGAATGGCATACTTGCCCACGGCGCAGTTGCCTTGACTGATTCGAAGCAATTTGGAGGCATCAGATGAGACTCGACCTGGCTCATCGAAGATTAAATGAAACTGGAGGAGAAAAGTATCCAGATTCTTTATCATGGGGTCCTTTCGCTCCCAAAGAGGTGACAATCAGGCCAGGGCCAGACTGCCCAGCAGGGACAACATAAAAGTTACCTTTGTACGATCAGAGTGAAAGCTGGTGGCCTGTAATTTGAAATGCATGAAGTATCAATTGATAAAACTTCTGCAAGCCTTAGGATCTCTTTCCTATCTGGGAGGTGCGGTATAGGTCCAGGGACATGATCAGATGCAGCTGGAGGAGGTGCCACCAGGACTGGTGCTGGTAGTCAGGCCTTTATAACGTTCATGTATATGGCAAAGCCCTGGAGCAACCCAATTATTTGGTTGAGCTGCTCTTGTTGCTGCTGGTCTTGGTAGGCCAAACCAGGTATGGCCTGAACTGAGAGCGTATCCCCCAAACTCATGGCCTCAGCAAATTGTTATGGTCAGTGAGTCCTTAGGCTGTGTTGTAGTTGACACAGCCTAGTAGGTGAGCCAACTAGGCCCATGCCGACAGATGGTAGACACACCCTTGCTGGGACAGGAACTGGAGCTCCACCTGTACCAGCCCTGTTACCCACAGGTTAAGCCTTTGGGTTCCAGGGGCCAGCAGGATATAGGTGAGTGTCCCTCAATGGGCGTTATAGGAAAGTCCTGGTACAGGAGGCGGCCAGGGCTGGTGGTGATCAGGCAGTATCTGGGTCCAGGCCAACGGTCAGGGCAGGCAGCAGGCAAGAAAGTGATCATGGTTCATAGCAGAGGTCACTACCTTGGAAGCAGACAAGAGAATGGCCGTGGTCTATAGCAAGAGGTCAATACCAGGCAGTATGCAAGAGAGTGGTCATGGTCTGTGCACAACAAGGCAAGGCATGGACTAGGAAGATGCAAAGCAGAGAGATGAGGCAGGACAGTCAGAAGGCAAGGAGACATGAAAGCAACATGCACTGCAGACTAGGCGGGGAACCTGTTGCTGAGGTAAGGTACGGAGCATGGGTGGGGTTTAAATATACAGCCGCATGACATGATTGATGAGCACTGACGGAACAGACTCATGCCAAGGGCCCTTTAAATGACAGTGCGCTATGTGCATGCGCACTTAAGGGAGTCTGCAGGAGGAGCAGCAAAGCAGCATCCTGGCTGCGTCAATGGCCTCTTCGGTGTTTGGGGGCGAGTGCGGCCATTTACGGGGCCATCCACAACTGGCCAAACGTATATAAGCAGGTTGAGCCCTCCCCTCCTGAAAGCAGAATTTCATCCAGAGGGGAACCTTTCCATTGACATGGCATGTTGTGGGTTGTTTGCATAGCCAAAAAATGTTACCATTTCATGTTCCAGAACAAGAGTTAATGATATGAGACTCAAAGAGAATAGGCTTGGGAGTAGCATAAGGAAATATTTTTTCACACAAACAGTGATGGGTATTTGGAACAGCCTCCCACTAGAAGTGGTGGAAGCTGAAACAGTAGCACAATTCAAAAAAGCATCAGAGAAGAAAAGAGAATCATTTGCTATGAGGATGTGAAACTAAAGCCTGAGATCAAGTAGAGTCTTCATCAAGAATAGAAATTGGCAGACTATTTTAATTTATTGGTTTTTATCTACTATCATATGTATGTCTGGTTGAGAAAATATATTTGTTGTTTCCAGTTAGTTTTTCCTACATTTTCTGTACATTGTTGGGATGAAAAACTGTACAGTAGGTCATCATAAAATTGTATACTACACTCCTTGTACAATAGAAATGAATTTTATACAGGACCAGGATATTCCATTAATTACTATGGAAAATTTGCTACTGGCTTGCAACTTTTCTGCATTAGTTCTAACACTGCAAGGCCCTAAGCAATAAGCTTCACTGTTTATGATTCTGAGGATAAGTGGCTCAGTTCATTAGAGTTAGACTACATTATTTAAAGAAAATTGATAGACAAACATTTTTATTCTATTGTATTGTCATTGAACAATACGTTTATTTACATTGCATGTTCTAAAATATGCTCTTCTAAATAGATATGAAAAATCACACAAACATTTAATACATTTTATTAAATTTGAAAACTGAAACCATGAAGGAAGGAGCTAAGTATGCTTTTGAAAACATTAAAAGAATAACAAGACTAAACTTGTCCACTGGGTATAATTATGGCATTTTAATCCACCCTTTTAATCTTTACTTATATTAATTATATCTTTAAGTATAATGAATTTTATATAAGGGGATAAGGAATTGTTATCAAAAGTCAAGCTCTGTTTCATTTTCCCCTTTATTGTAGTGTTAAAGATATGACAAGAGCCAAGCAGCCAAAGAACAAGGCCTCTTGAATTAGAGCTTCCTGGTGCCCCTCTGGTTCATGAACTTGTGGCAAAAATGGTAGAGTACTGAAATTAAAATGAAGAAAAAGTTCCAGTGCATAAGATTCCTGTAATGTCCTTATCTCAGAACTCCTTCCTCCCCCTCCATCATATAGCAGGAGCTTGGGGTTGAGATCGATCCTGATTAGAACCATGAAGAAAAGTATGGAATATACTAGATGGAAAAACAGAAAAGAAAAAGAAAAAAGTTCACCCATTCTTTATTATGTAGGTGTAAAACAAGGAATTTATGCAAGGAATCCATACAAAGAATGTGTTGCGCGCATGAAGGAGCGCCTACGGGCACACCAGATAAGTCCATATGTTTTTAACAGCACTGTCAGTGATTTCGTCCCTGTTTCTTCTCAGGCAATTTATAAGATCTCCACTATTACTCATCACGGTCGTTATGGGGAACTTGCCAAAGTTAAATGGTTTAGATAACATTGGCGGCCATCTTGGCTAGTTAATATTCGGCTATCCAATGCTTTACCTTATTCTGTTTTATCTGATATTGGCATTATGCTGGTTAACGCTCAAGCAATTAAGAGTAAACCCTTGTTAGTTCTGTTAGGCGCCACGGCAGCCGTGGTCGGCCCCTCCTATCTCTGGCCCAGGCGTCGGCAGCTGCACTGCGGCAGGGAGTCACTCCCGTCACAGGTCTCTGGCCTTCTCCTCCCCTGTTGTCCCTGCCGCAGGCTCAGCGCAGCCCTCCTTGATGGCTGGGAGGCTTCCCGGTCCTCCTCTTCGCGGCATCAGGCCGCAGACCTCCGCTACCGCAGCCCACATCGGGCAGGATGCTCCCTAGACACCTGGCCATGCCCCCGGAGCCATTCTTAAAGGGGCAGGCCACCTTAACTCAGCCCAGCCTCTCAGATGATGTCAGGATCCAGGTACTATTTAAGGAAGCCTCCTCTTCCTGTTCCTCAACTTGGCAATGAGTCTGGTTGCTTTGGTAAGCCTGCCTGTGGCTCTGGTGCTCTTGTTCCTGCTTTCCTGAGTCCTGCCCTCCGAGTCCTGTTCCTGTTGTCCCCTCTGCAGCTCCTGGACTGATTCTCTGGCTGCTGACCTCTGACTGGTGATTGACGACTCTCTGGCTTCTGACCTTGGACTGGTGATTGGCGATTCTCTGGCTTCTGACCTTGGACTGGCGGTTGGCGATTCTCTGGTTTCTGATTCCAGACTGAACTTCAACAAACCTTCCATCTTCTCAAGGGCTCACCTAAGTCCAGCCGGCCCCACGCACCCAAGAGCTCAACCCAGAGGGAACGGGGCTGATAATGGTGTAGCTCCAGATGGCCCTTGCCTCAGGTCAGCCTCGCCTCCCGACGGGGGGACCTGTGGGAGTTTGCTTCCTCAGGTAGCGCCAACTCCCCCACGGGCAAAGGGTCCACATCTCCTCAGCCCTCACTACAAGTTCATGATCTAATTATAGCTGAAAAACCAAACTTTTTCTGTGTGACTGAATCTTGGCTGTTGAATTCTGATTCTATGATTTTAAATCAAATGTATCCACCCAATTATGCTTCTCTCTCTTTACCTAGGAAGAAGGGAATGAGAGGGGGATTATTTATTATCTTTAAAAAATTTTGGAACCCTCTTTTGAAGACTTGGGTGGCAACATTTCTTGTGAGATTTTGTTGCTTTCCACTCCGAGTTTTTCAATTTGCCTTTCTTATTGTCCATCTAAAATTTTACTGGCTAATTAATCCATCTTTTTTTAGCAACTAATCACAGCTAAAAATGATTTTAATAATCTTATATGTTTAGATGATTTTAATTTAACTCTGAATAGTTTCCCCCCTACCCCCAATGGGAATATTTTTTTTTAGAAATTTTAGAATCTCTGGGCTGATCTCCGGGCCAACACCCAATAACTCTGGGGTCCTGCTGCAGAAGATCAGAAGAAAAAGGGTCTGGAGCAGCGCAGGCTCAAGGAAAGATGAGTGTCAGCACCTGTGCCTCAGGAAAATGACGTGAAAAGGAGATGGGCAGGAGCGTTGCCCTCCCCTGCAGGAATCAAGAAACTACAGATACAGGAGGAGGAGCAACAATATCGGGCCGCGCGCTGAAAATAAAACAAGGACAGAGCAGCCCGACACTGCAGGAGGAGGAAGAAGTGGAGCACATCCTGCGGGCCTGGGGAAAAAGGAGGCTCCTGTGGCTAATAAGAATCAAAGTGAGAAGAGAGAATGAGAGTGCATAAGTGTGTGGAAGAGGAAGAGAAGTAAATGAGTGTGTATGTATGTATGTGTGAGTGTATTCATTTATGGGTGTATGTGGAAAAGGGAGAGGAGTGAGTGTGCATGTACATGTATGGAAGAGGAAGAGATGTGAGTTTGTGTGTGTGTGGAAAACAGGAGTGAATGCATTTATGTGTGTGGAAGCAGAGAGGGGAGTGAGTGTGTATGTATGTGTTTGGAAGAGAGTGAATGTGTGTGTAAAAGGCAGAGGAGTGAGTGCATGTATGTGTGTGGAACAACGAGAGAAGTGAGTGTGCATATGTATGTGGACAAGGGAGAGAAATGAATGAGTATGTGAGAATAAGCATGTGTGTGAGTGAACATGTGAGTGTGCTAATGTATGAGCATGATCGTAAAATAAAGGACTAGTTGCATCCTCAGATATACAAATATGGCAGATAAAATTACAAGGATTAACCAACAACATTGGCATATACTGAACATACATCAAGTATTCTCCCAACCACCTATGTTTGTTTTTTCGTGAGGACAGAACATTAAACAACGTGTTCTTAGAGCAGCACTTCCACGCACAGCACCTATAAATGACAATCTTCCCAGGCATGACCCCTGAGGTCAGTGTGACTTTTGTAATTCTACTATTGCAGGAACATACTGGGCAGTGCCTAACAATGAATGTGTGATTAAGTGCTGACACAGCATCAATTTGATGAGTCATGTTATTTTGATGAGTCATGTTATTTGACGAGTCAAGTCCCACTGTCGCTTCTTGTGACCTTGGGCAAATCACTTTACCCTCCATTGCCTCAGGTACAAACTTAGGGGGTCATTTATCAAAGTGCTATATGGCATTTTCGCATGCAAAAAACACCATTAACACATGCAAAAACACCATAATGTTTGGTGTGATGCAAATGAGAGGATATTGGGGGTTGGAATTTTGGCCAAGTGGGCTGGGCTCACAGTTTTGCAAAGCCATAATCACATGGCTTTAACTACACTTTTTTTATTTGCATAATGTTTTTCTCACATGCCATTTTAAACTCCTGGAGAGGCAGCCAAGCTATGAGAGAGAGAGAGAGAGACTGACACTGACTGACTGACTAGCTGTAATGCCCTGATGCTAGATATAAATACCTATCTCTATGGGAGGCCCATCTAGTAATGCAATGTGAGGTTTAGGTATTAGTGTAGGGGTTAGGGGCCACTTTGACATTCAAAGTATGACGTACGAACAGAATGGTGTTCTCTTGTGAAGATTTGATGACCTTGTGCAATGTTCTCTCAATCTAGCTTGATGGACTCTCTACCTAGGTAACATCAAGCTAGGTTGAGAGAACACTGTACAAATCTCATCTTTCGGTGAGTTTCCTCACTCTGAAGGTCATCAAATCTTCACAAGAGAGCACTGTTCTGTTCGTACGTCCCACTTTGAATGTCAATGTGACCCCTAACCCCTACACTAATACCTTAACCTCACCTCGAGTGACTAGGTGGGCCTCCCATAGAGATATAAATACCTATCTAGTGTGAGGGCATTATAGCTAGTCTCTGTCTCTGTCTCTGATAAATCCAGGCCTTACAGTGTAAGCCCTCTGGGATAGGGAAATACCTACAATGTTGGACATACAAAATATCTGGCCAAAAAACATCATGGCCAAGTTAATTCAGAAGACAAACATGCACCTCTTTTGTTCAAACAGGGCATAAGTTTCAAAAGTTCTTTTGGAATTTGTCCTTGCCCCACCATGGGGAGGCGACCATTCAGTGCTGTTAAATTGACGAGAAAGCTACTAGATTTTCAAATTAAATGTAATTGAACCAAATGGTCTCAATGATAGGATATCGTGGCATTCTTTGTAATACTTTGTAAAATTTGTTATAGTCTTATATATCTACATCCAGACGCAGTTGATTGACAGCTCATTTTCACACCTTGTGGCCCTTTAAAAATGTTGGGTTCCATCAGTGAAGATGGAGTTTTCCCCATCTGACTTACCCACTGGTGAAACTTTGACAGGTTATTTTTAATGCTCAACATGATTTATTAATATGCCAGTAATAGAATTATCTATTTTGGTTTTATAGTGAAGTCATATAATTTATAATCTGTAATTTCATTCCTTTAGAATACTGGGCAATTTAATGCAGGAAACGCGAGGACAGCGATTACTCCTGAAGAAGGACGTTTGTTCCAAAACACTGCAATGTCGGGTGGAAGTTGAGTTTTGCACAAGAGAAGATTGGTTTTATCAATGTGCACCTGCACTCCAAGTAGCTTTCTCGGTTTTTGGATTTGATAACAAGTTTAAGATAAAAACTTAGGTAAAGCTCAGCTTATTTGCAAAGAAAAGAAAATATACTTAAAAAAGAATTTTTGCTCACAACATGAACATTTTAATTTTTCATATTGACTGATGATTATACCTTTGCACATTGGGGTGTCAGGAACTCGAAATTTCTCATGCCTGGAAAGTGCAATATGATGGTCACCAATAACATTTAAATAGTGAGCCTTTTCATATATCCAAGATATACGTATTGAGAGTGAGATCCTTTATTTATTCATATGGTTTTGATTCTTTCACTCTTGGGTTCCTCTTTAGTTAGAATGAGGAATGAATAATGTGGAGGAGGAAAAGACCTCAGATTTGGCATACTATGTCAGCCGATTTAAAAATGTCTGTATTCTTCTAATCATTAGTCAAAAGATAGGCGGCAATAAGTCGGATTCCCGCCCTGAGGCAGCCTATTGGCGAAATGATTGGCCAACTTTGGCGGCTTTTGCCAAGATTCTCTGGTCTGTTAGAAAGGAATGGTCATTATAAGATAAGTTCTTTGTCTCTCATTTAGAAAAATATAAAAAATACAAAAAGTTGAACTTATTAAAAGAGTTTTTGATATCTGAATATTAAAAATGGCTAGTTGGAGGTTTTTGACCGATGATACAAACAATACTGACAATTTTAAGTTAGCTGACATAGTATGCTAGATCTCTGAGCTCTTTTCCTCCTCCACATTACTCAAGCAAGAAACCAAGATATTCTCAATATAGCTATTTTAGTGAAAGGGTTTCTTGTATCTAGGTTGCTATCTTTCAGTATCCCATTACATACTTTTTTTTGAGTGTTTCAGAATGAGGAATGAGGCATGGACAGGGAAGCTCAGATAAAATGTGTTCCACACATTAAAAAAGGTTGAAGATAGACTAAATGACTAACCAAATGGTAAGGTAAAGGTGGTGGTTTAAGATAAAAGGGCATCATTCAAAAAATGGAAAGCAGACCCAACTGATGAAAATGGGCAAAAACATAAATGCTGGTAAGTTAGGTGTAAAACAGTAGTAAGACAGGCCAAGAGAGAATTTGAGAAAAAGCTTGCCAGTAAGGAGAAATAATAAAAACTTCTTTACATACATTCAAAATAAAAAGCCTGTGAGGGAGTTAGTTGGGCCACTAAGATGACCAAGGGGTGCTAAGGGAGGACAAGGAAACAGTAGAAAAACTGAATTATTCACCCCAGTATTTACTGCGGAGAATGATGAGAACAGACCCACACCTGAATGGGTAGAGATTCTGAGCAACTAAAACAAATATCTTTTACAACAGAGGATGTAATAGATAAAGGGGCGGATTTTAAAAGCCCTGCTCGCGCGCCTGTGCGCCTATGTTCCATAGGCCTACCGGCGCGCGCAGAGCCCTGGGACTCGCGTAAGTCCCGGGGTTTTTCGAGGGGGGCGTGTCGGATCGGCGCGGCATTTTGGGGGCGGGACGCAGCGTTTCGGGGGCGGGCCCGGGGGCGTGGTTTCGGCCCGGGGCGGTCCGGGGCGTGGCCGCGCCCTCCAGAACCGCCCCAGGTCGCGTCTCGGCACGCTAGCGGCCCGCTGGCGCGCAGGGATTTACTTCTCCCTCCGGTAGGCGTAAATCCCCCGACAAAGGTAGGGGGGGGGTCTAGATAGGGCCGGGGGGGGTGGGTTAGATAGAGGAAGGGAGGGGAAGGTGAGGGGAGGGCGAAAGCGAGTTCTCTCCGAGGCCGCTCCAATTTCGGAGCGGCCTTGGAGGGAACGGCGGCAGGCTGCGCGGCTCGGCGCGCGCCGGCTACACGAAATCGGCAGCCTTGCGCGCGCCGATCCAGGATTTTAGCGGCTACGCGCGTATCTACTAAAATCCAGCGTACTTTTGTTTGCGCCTGATGCGCCAACAAAAGTATGCGAAGGCGCGCTTTTTTAAAATCTACCCCAAAATGAACAAACTAAAGAGTAACAAATCTGAATTGATAGAGATTCTAAGCAACTAAAACAAATATGTGTTACAATAGAGGATGTAATAGATCATATTAACAAACTAAAGAGTAACAAATCACCAGAATCATATGGCATCCATCCCAGAGTTCTTTTAGAACTAAAACATGAAATTGCTAACCTGTTATCACTAATCTCTTACCTATAATTCAAAACAATCATGATACCTGAAGACTGGAAAGTGACCAATGTGATGCCGATTTTTAAAAAGACTCCATGGATGATCCAGAAAACTACAGAGCAGTGAATGTTGCGTGTCCCGGCCATGTTGGTGTCGTGACCGGGCCTGCTCACTTCGCGCTCCCGTCTACCAGCTCCGGCTCCTTGTCTCTGACTGCCGCGGCCGGCGCTCCCAGGCCCATCTGGGCCTTCCGACTCTCAGCCCTCCTCACGCCAGGGCTCGGCGTCCTCCACAGCATCGGCCCCGCCCCTAGGAGCGCACGCGTGGACCGCAAGTCCATTTAAAGGGCCCAGCGCGGGAACCCGATCCACAGTGCCTGCTGATGACATCACCTAGGCTGTGTATATAAAGCGAGGCCCAATCCCCAGAGCCTCGCCTTGGCAATCGGGTGGACACTTTGGTGTAGCTAGTTTGCTGTTCCTTGTTCCTCTGCCTGATCCAGTCTCGTTCCAGTATTCCTGTGTTCCTGTTCGTTCCAGTGCTCCTGCATTCCTGTGTTCCCATGTCCTCCTCGTGTTCCAGTATCTCTCCTGTTTCCTTCCTTCGTTCCTCCTCTTGTCGTACCTCCTTGGACTGATTCACGGTACTGATCTCTGTCTGCCTGACTACGTTGACTGCTGCCTGGAAACGACCACTGCCTGCTCATTGAACACATTTGACCGCTGCCTGGAACAGACCACTGCCTGCTTACGGACCACGTATGGACTGATCTCGGAACTGACCCTTGCTTTGGCTGACCATTCTCGGACTGATACCTTGGCTTTGACCCTTGCACTACACTCAGATACTCTATTTGCTCCTGTGACTACTAGACCAGCCTAGACGGACGCTATCAGTGACCTACCTCCAACTGGACCCATAGGCGCTGCCTATCCCGCCTGGAAGACCTTCATCTCCCGTCTCCTTCCGGAGGTTTCCAGTGATCCAGATCTAGTGCGTCCATTCCTCATCAGCCACGCAACAGTGAGCCTGACATTGGTGCTGGGCAAATTGGTGGAAACCATTCTTAAAAACAAAATCACTGGACAGCAAAATGAGGGTTGAATTAAATGGTCAGTTTTTCAAATGGGATAACAAATTGTAGGTTGCGGAAGTTTAGCAGTCTGGAAAAACTCTAATGAAGTCCAAAAATGAAAAGGTAGTATTTAAAGGAAAAGATGTTTTAAAGACCGCTAAACCTCCGCAACACACAATTTGCTTTCCCTGTTGGTATATTAGTGTATTTTGCGCTGCATCTGCATTTCTTCATGCAGTTTTCAAATGGGCAAAAGTCATTAATGGAGTACTACAGGCATCGTGACTAGGACCTATGCTGTTTTAACATATTCAGCAACGATCTGGAAAAAGGAATAACAAGTGAGGTGATCAAAATTGCAGATAATACATAATTATTCAAAGTTGTTAAAACAGCAGCAGATTGTGAGATACTTCAGAGGGACCTTGTGAGACTAGAAAACTGGGCAGCTAAATGGCAGGTAAAATTTAAAGTGGAAAAGTACATATAGGGAAAAATAATCCCAGCTACAGGTACATCAATCTGGGTTCTGTATTGCGAGTCACCACCTAGGAAAAAGACCTTGGAGTCCTTGTGGACAATGCATTGAAATCCTTGTCTCGGTGTGCTGCAGTGATCAAAAAAGCAAATAGGATGTTAGGAATGATCTAAAAAGGAATTGTGAAGAAAATGGAAAAAATCATACTGCCTCTGTATTGAGTCATGATGTGACCGCACTTTGAGTACTGAGGGCAGTTCTGGTCACTCCATCTCAAAAAAAAAAAAAAAAAAGCCATAGCGGGACTAGAAAAAGTGTAGAGAAAGGTGACAAAAATGATGAACAGCTCTTTTGATGACAGTCTTCACAGGCTAAGGCTTTTCAGCTTGGAAAAGAGATGGCTGAAAGGGGAATTGATAGAAGTTTATAAAATCATGAGTGGGTTGGAACAGGTAAATAAAGGATGGTTATATACCCTTTCAAATCATATGTATGTATTTATTTATTTATTTGGGCATTTTATATACTGTCTTTTCAAATGAAGAACACAACGGTTTGCAATATCACCATTCCTATTCTTGGTCTACAATCACATATTGTACTAAAACAAGGGGATCCTCCATGAAAGTATTTTTTCATTCAAAAGCACAATCAAGCTATGGAATCTGTTACCAGATGACATGGTCAAGGCAAACAGCAAAGCAGAGTTTAAAAGAGTTTTAGAAAAGTTCCTAAGGGAAAAGTCCATAACACATAGTTAGCCAGGTAGACTAAAGAAAGCTATTGCTATCCTTAGGATTAAGTAAGAGAAATTAGATTTACTTTTCGGGGTCTGTCAGGTTCTTGCGACCTGGATTGGCCAGAGTTGGAGACAGAATGCTGAGCTCAATGGACCTTGGTCTGACCCAGCATGGCATTTCTTATGTTCTTATTTCATGGCCTGTGATAAACAGCAGAATTTCACAATCTGGTCAGAAATCACCAGTCAACATTTTCTTGAACCAGTTAAACCAGTCTCACATTTCACGAGCTCACTCTCACATGTTCACACTACCCTGAGTTTGTTATTAACTCTGGATTTATGAGATTGTGAGAGGCAGTCTAGGATACTAGGAAATGATAAACTGATTCAAAAAATGTAAGTAGGAATGAGGATTCACTGGATTGTACCTCATGATTTTGGGAAGCAGTCAGAGGAATTTGGAAATGATAAACTGTAGTAACTTAACTAGGAAGGAGATCTTACAAATATAGATGATTTTATGGTATGTGAAATACATTTTGCTGGTTAACCACTATGGATCATAGTGTGATGAAATATGATAATCTATAAATGGATTTAACTACTTGCTCAAGGCAATTTACAATCATAAGGGCTTACAATCTGTCTGTACCAGAAGGAAAGTGTGGAGTGATTTGCCCCAGATTAGAGAGAATGAAAGTGAAAGAAACATGGCTCCCCTCCTTTTCAACCTGCTGCTCTAACTACTAGGCTATTCAGGCCCTAAACTCAGGGACCAATTTATCAAAGGGTTTTTCTCATATGTATGAAATGGGGGTAGAGGGTAAGAAACCCTTGGTAAATTAGGCCTACAGAACTGCAGACAGATCTTTGTGGAATCCATGAAATGCACCAGAGAAATTCTCAGTCTTTCTAATTGCCCTGTTTCTATATATGAAAATAGATTGTGTCAGTGTGCCCAATACAAAATGAGTTAAAAAGGGCATACAATTGCAGTGTTCTGGAGAGAGCCATGGTGTGGTCCCTGGCCAAAGATTGCCACTGCAATGACTGGGCTAAGCGAGTTGAGCAAAAACCCAAAGAGTTGCACATGAGGCCAATCCAAATGAGCTAGAAGCCCAGAGGAACAAGAGGAAAACTACTGAGCAAATAAATGGACATATAACAGTTTGGAGCTACTAAGGTAATTTCCTGAGGAATGAATTTTAGTAGTCCCAAAACCCCAAAGATCCCTTTTCTACTTACATTTTTTTATTTCATTTTCTCCATATATAGTGATTGGCATGAGATAGAACGAGGACATATAACACTAGGAAGGGGTGAAATTAGAGAGTCTTATACAAGCATTCAGCCCTTAACACACAAAAACAGTTGACTGTATCAGTAGCAGATAATAGATGCAAGTATTAAGGATCTCAAACATTCAACTTGTGGTGAACCATAATATGAAACACACAAAGGCCGATATTCAGAACTACTTAGTCGGATAAGCAGTGACTTACCAGGTGACAGCCACTGAATATCCAGCTGTGTTCAGCAGCCGCCATGCAGCTGGATAAGCCACTTATCCTGCTAAGTAGATAGTTGGATATCCAGTGGGGTGAGCAATGGGTGTTATGGAGAGAGTCACACTACTTAGCTGGATAATTTAACCAGATGATGCTGAATATTGGCCCTAGCTATTTATATGTATGTTATAAACACATTTTATCTCACATGTCCTTTCAGTTATCTTTTATATACATCAAGTATTTCTCTCTTAAACCTGTAAACTATTGCTATTACATGATCTTGTGTAACCTCTGTTTCCTGGCTTCAATGTCCTTTGAATAGGTTCTAATTCTGCAGGTGGAATAAGTATCAAGACAAGTTATTAATGTCAGAGCTACAACAAGTTGAAATTATCTTACTGATTTGTAAGTGTAAAATAAATATAGAACATTATAGAAAATGAGCTGCAAAATAAGCAATGGGAAATAGGAAAAAAACATGTCTTTACAACATTTCTAATAAAAGAAACAGGAAAGATGAGGGGTCCTATTAATTTTTTCCTGTTGGCACAGAATCAGAAAAAATATTGGATAAATTAAGACCAAGATTTTGTTTTTCTAATGTTGCTACCCAGGTAACCTGGAACCCAATTATTAGTTACAAGGAGTTCCCCCACCAGGAGGCATATCTCGTAGCTGCATGCACCTGTGTAGAGCAGAGGAGGAGGAGTTGCTTTAACTGTCCACCGAGAAGGATAAACCCCAAACTGATCCTTAGCTCTGAAACTGGCGAGAAGGAAGAAGAGAAACTGCACAGTTTAAAGCTGCTCTTCTTTGTGTGCATCCATCTGTGTGTGCTAGGGCTTACTTTTTATTTTTCCTTCTGTCTAAACAGCTGAATAGTCCTTTCTGTGCTTTGCAAGCCAGTTTTCACATCTCTGTAGGTGTCCATTCATCATCAACTAGATAGCTGACCAAAAATAAGATAAGCAGCTAGGGAAGAAATAGTTGTTTTATGTTGTACAGCATGTTTAAAGGTTAAAAGCAGAGGGATAAAGCACAGAATGGTTCTGCGGGAAGGTATTGAATAGAAAAAAAATGTGTTCTTTTTTGACACTCCTCAGCAAGTTACACATCACATAAAAAAACCAGCATACTACACCCATTCCTCTAGTACACATCACGAAGAAGCCAACGTACTAAAGAGCAAATTTCTTTTTTACAAAACAGGTTTTGTAGTGAAAAATTATTTTGTGAAGAAAATTTCCAAAAATTAATGTTGCAGTAGAAAATGTTTGTGCATAATCTGCTACACATGAAAGTATATTTAAATTCTCCCTAATAAGCTACTGCAATGCAAAATCATGCATGCAAAGCAGCTCATTAGGGGTGAATTGTGAAAACGGGCATACAGAAAAGTCCTCACAGTCATGTTGTCACAAAAAAAATAAATAAATAAAAAGAACTACACCTCTTTTTTTTTTCTTGTGGCCAGGAGTGGGGCTTCATGGAAGCGGCACAGAGCCCACATGAGAGCCCTTCCCAAACAGAAAGACCTTTCCTGGTGGGCCAGTAGTCCCACCCTCATCCTGGCCCCCTAAGGGGGACAAAAATGTTCCATAGCAGTGGGGCTATTAGAAGCCCCACCTTCTTGTAACCCTTTAAAAATGTACAAAATAAAATGTTGGCCCCCCCCTGGACCCTCCATCCAAGATTACCTACTACTGGGAGTTCTTGCTGGGGCAGGAGCGATAATACATGGCCCCAGGGGGACAGAGTAGATGAAGAAAACTGCAGGAGGGCTCCCAGAACAAGTACGAGTATATTAGATTATAAGCCCCAGCTGACCGGGCAGAAAGTAGGCTTGCCAATAGGGGCACTGGGAGTGGAGTCTGAGAGTCAAGGGCTTGAAAAGGCCACAGATGTATTACCTCATGGGGTAGATGGAGTAGTCTGGTGTGAAGTAGGAAGGCCTGAGGACAACCAGAGGGATTGGTAGGTTGTGCAGTTGCCAAGGAACAGTGCTGTGTAGGGATGTGAATCGGGCTTCGGACGATATTTTCAAAATAGTCAGAAATCAGGGGCTCCCGATAAGAGAACCCCACGATTTTGTTCCTGGGGTTCTCTTATCGTTTTGGGGGAGGGCGGGAAAAACGGCACACCAAAACAATCCCTAAACCCACCCCGACCCTTTAAAACTGTTCCCTTAGCTTCCCCCACCCTCCCGAACCCCCCCAAAACATTTTATAAGTACCTGGTGGTCCAGTGGGGGTCCTGGGAGCCATCTCCCGCTCTCGGGCCATCGGCTGCCACTAATCAAGGGCGTTGATGGCCCTTTGCCCTTACCATGTGACAGGGTATCCGTGCCATTGGCCGGCCCCTGTTACATGGTAGGAGCACTGGATGGCCTGCACCATTTTTAAAGATGGCGCCGGCCGTCCATTACTCCTACCATGTGACAGGGCCTGGCCAATGGCACGGATACCCTGTCACATGGTAAGGGCAAAGGGCCATCAACGCCATTTTGATTAGTGGCAGCCGACGGCCCCAAGAGCGGGAGATCATTCCCGGGACTTCCACTGGACCACCAGGTACTTGTAAAATGTTTTAGGGGGGTTCGGGCGGGTGGGGAAAGCTAAGGGAGCAGTTTTAAAGGGTCGGGTGGGTTTTTTTGTTTAATCGGCTCAGGCGCAGCCGATAAACAAAACCGCGATCGGGCCGCACAAAAAAAAATTAACGATGTGAATCGGAACCGGAATCGATTCCGGTTCCGATTCACATCTCTAGTGCTGTGTGCTAGAAACTCAGGCTATGGAGACTTTAGGTGGGTGAACTAACCCTGTATTCTTTGTGAGGAGCAGATGCAGAGCTGCGTACTTGGGGCTGTGCTGAAATATTTTGACAAAACATTTCTTTTTGGTGAAGTTTTTGAACAAAACAGTAGGCAGTGAATGTGGCATTGGAACTTGCAAGGCTGTATTTAAAGACCATTAAAGTACCTTTTTTTGCCTGTTTGCCAGAACTTGTTTTCCCTCTTTGAACCTGAACATAAGAAGTGCCATGCTGGGTCAGACTAAAGTTCATCAAACCCAGTATCCAGTCTATGACAGTGGCCAGTCCCTAAAAGTAGATTCCGTTTCTTGCTGCTATATCCCTGTGACAAATGGTGGATCTCCCTGAGTCACCTTGTTAATAACTATTTATGGACTTTTCTTCCATGAACTTCTCCAAACCCTTTTTAAATCCAGCTATGCTAGATGCCTTGACCACATCCTCCAGCAACAAATGTCACTGTTTTATTGCTAAGGGGGTCATTTTCCAACTCGCATTATGGCGTTTTTGCATGTGAAAAACGACTTAACGCATGCGAAAAGCACCATAATGCATGGTGCGATGCTAATTTTTAAAAGGGGAGGGATTGGGGCGGAGTCGGGGTGGGAATTTTGTAAAAGTGGGCTGACTTCGCACTTTGTGAAGCCATAACGCAAGATAACGCACAACTCATACAATGATGAGATTTGTACAGTGTTCTCTAAACTTAGCTTGATGGACTCTCTATCTGGGTAATATCAAGCTAGGTTGAGAGAACATTGTTCAAATCTCATCGTTGTGTGAGAGTTTCCTCACTCTGAAGGACATCAAATCTTCACAAGAGTCTACTGTTCTGTTCGTACATCTCACTCTGCATGTCAAAGTGGCCCCTATCCCCCTACACTACTACCTTAACCTCACCTGAAGTTACTGCTAGGTAGGCCTCCTATAGTAGCATAAATAGCTAACTACTAGAAGGGCCTTATAGTCTCTCTCTCCGCTCCCCCCCCCTCCCCCCAGTGGTTGCAGGTGGTAATACCTGTATATTTTGATGAATCTAGCCCTAAATGGAAAACAAAACCCAAACCTCTCTCTATTGGGTCTAAATCTGCTCCCTGTTAGCTTAAAGGAGTGTTCCCTAGTCCTAGTGTTATTTGAAATAGTAAATAACCATTCCACTCCTCTCATGATTTTGTAGATCTTAATCATATGCCCCTCAGTTGTCTCTTCTCCAAGATGAACAGCCCTAACCTGTTTAGCCTTTCTTCACAAGGGAGCTGTCCCAACCCCTTAACCATTTTTGTTGCCCTTCTCTGTACCTTTTCTAACTCATCTGTATCTTTGGCTATATGACGTTCTCTGTTTTATTCTCCATTCCTTTCCAAATAAGTCCTAGAATTCCATTTGCTTTTTTTGACCACCACCACAAACTAAGCTGAGGATTTCAATATACTGTCAACAATGACACCTATATCTTTTTCCTGGATGGTTATTCCTTATGCAAAATCCATCATTGTGTATCTAAAATTACATCACCTTGCACTTTTCCATATTAAATTTCATTTGTGATTTAGATGTCCGGTTCTCCAGTCTTGCAAGATCCTTCTGTAGTTCCTCACTGTTGCAATTCCCAAATTATAGTTTAAAGTTTGCTGAGAGCTGAGATTTGACTCAGGGAACCTGTAAACTGAAAGGCTCCAGTCTGTGCCTGATTAACTGGCTGACCTCGACAGGAAGTCAATTAAGCTTCAGACAGAAGCTAGACTGAAAATGAACAACGCCTAATTAGCTACCTTTGTTGACAGCAGTTGTAGACTAGAGTCTGATGGGAAAACAGTAGTTGTTGCTATTCTGTTGCTTAATAAATACTACTAAATGGTGTTTAAACAATCAAATCTGTGTCTTCAGAGAGAAATAGGAGGAGGCCCCCCTCCTGCTGCAATTTGTTAAAAAGTTACTTTTGGCAGGAAGCCAAGCGAGCTCCCTGCAGAAAGGAGTCTGAAAGCTGAAATGGAGACAGATGAATACATTCTGTATACATTAGGAAAATAAACACTGCCTTTCTCTCAAGAATGCAATAAAATTGAAACTTATTGTGAGATGTTTCTTTAATTTGCTATTGGTGTAATAAAGGTGATCCTAACAGAAAGCTCTTACTTTTTTCTTTCTCCAAAGTGAAAAACGATGAGAAAGCTGCTAGTAATAAGGCTCAGCGACAAGTTATATCAAACTGCCTGATTCACCAAGGCTTTTCTCCCATTCTGTGTGTCTAAGGGAAAATACCCTTTGGTATTGACCAAGCAGGCCCTAAGGATGTTAATATATAATACTGAAATTGTTTGCTACTGTTGCTAAAGCTAAGCTGGAATTTAAATCTCTTCATTTACACTTAAGTGGAAGGAAAAAAAAGTACAGAAAACAAAACATCTGAACTAGGGAGATAGCAAATAAGCATACACTTTTATAGTATTTCAATTGTAAACTGCTTCGATTCATTTTATGGAAAAGCAGTACAGCAAAATTATTAAACTGAATAAACTAAACCGCAATTACATAAAAGCTCCATAGTATAAATTAAGTGGACAATGCTTTATCTGCCTGCTGGAGATACAGCAGGGGTAGGCAATTCTAGTTTACAAGGGCCACAATCCAGTTGGGTATTCAGGATACCCCTAATGAATATCAATGAAATAGGCTTGCATGCAGTGTGCATGCAAATATCTCTAATGCATATTCATTACAGATATACTAAAAAATCCGACCACTTTGTGTCCCTGGAGGACCAGATTTGCCCAGCCCTGAGATACAGTATAACTTCTTTCAACCTCTCTCCCAAAGTTGGCTCATAGTGCTCATTTCTTCCTCTGATACACTAGGGATTTTCTGAATCAGTTTTGGCATCCAATTATAAAAAAATCTCATAAGGCTCTTCTGCAGGTTATGGACTTAAAAGCCCACATGCGCATTCATTCTTGCAAAATTTACCAGAGATCCCAAAATGATTCAAGGAAAATCCAAAATGAAAAAGGAGGCCTGTGGAGGGGCAATTTCATTTCTGTCATGATCACTTTAATGAATGAACTTAATTAGAAGAGACACCTCAAATGCAGTGGTGGATATTAGAGGAGAGCTAAAAGAATTGAAAGTGTAAGATGGAAAAAATTAAATTCCTATTGGACAGCAAATCGACTCTTATAGCAGGCTGCTTTAAAAAAAAAAGAAGCATGTTAAGAGATTACCAGTTGACTTAAAGGAGAGACAAGGTGATCTTGAAAACAGGCAACCAAGATAAAACATAAGGAGGCCAATATTCAATTGGCTGTTTAGTGGATAAGTTAGCCAGATAACATGTCCAGTATATTCATCGGGATAAACGTCCCACTGAATATGCTTGTTTAAAGTTATCTGGTTTTTATATATATATATATATATATATATATATATATATATATATATATATATATATAGCTGGATAACTTTATCCCTACAAACAATAGAATAAGGTTTCGGGTTAATTTTTCAAAATTCAATACGCCATATGTTAAAGTACAATTGCTGTTAGTGGTCCTACATAATTTGTCCTATCAACGGGATCTGTATAGCAATCATTCTTTGGCGGTCCAAATGGACCACCAAAGAATGTTTGGGATGAAGAAACGCCAGTTTGTTTTGCCGTCGTGGGAATGAACTTTAGAAGTTCTATTACGAAGGATTTAGAAGACTTGACCCCTGAAGCAGGACCTGGGTGGTCCGAAACGTGATCATGTCGGGATTTCAGCCTTAATCCCGGTTTGAAGCTAAGTACTACAATTTTTGCGTATGATTTTTCATCTAAACAAAAGCTTTCTCGTGGCTTTGTTTTGAATTTAGAGGTTTATCTTCCCGTGGCAATATAATTTTCGAAAGACTTTGAGAGACTTCAATATTATTAATAAAGTAAAGTGACCACTCCTATGTTGGGTCTGATTGCTATACAGATCCCGTTGATAGTGGTCCTACATAATTTGTCCTCACAGCAATTGTACTTTAACATATGGCGTATTGAATTTTGAAAAATTAACCTGAAACCTTATTCTATTGTTTGTACGTGTACTTCCGGTTTCTGGATAGTAGGGCTTATTGTTTGTAACTTTAACCCTAACCAGCCATTGGTTAAATATGGCTGGTTAGACCTAAAGTTATCCACCCTCGTGTGGCCAGATAACTAGCTACTTACCCGGATATCTTCCAAGATATCCGGGTACGTAGTACACCTTTTAAAAAAAAAAAAAGCACAGGCCTCCCAGCCTGATGCCCATCCCCCACCACTCACTAAAAAAATGTGCCCCAATCTTTAAAAACAATCTATAGCTCAAAAAGATGAGTGCCGCCAGCCCCTCCTCACCCCCATCCCCGCTAAAAAATCTTAATTTTATCTCTTCAGCTCCCTCAAACATCCACTCAGCCCGCCCCCCCCCCCCCAGCCAGGCATCTCCCCATCCAGCTGGTTACCTTGAAAATTGCCCCTCTTCTCCTGCCGGGATCGCTGTGCTATGAGATACCGGTGTATGTTTCCAGTGTTATTACCTAAGTAACGTTCAGAAGTAGATCTAATGTTATGTGGCTAACTTAGGCCTGGATTTTCTAAGGTCGCAAAATCCAGCGGTAACGGGGGGGGGGGGGGGGGGGGCGGGCCTGCGGTACACTGGCTGCCGCTTTCGCACCGGATAACTACACCATAAAAGGTGTAGTTATTCAGCGCGAAACTGGCGGCGATAAAGGTTCTTACCTTTCGCTGCTAGCGATGTCTCCGCAGAGTTGGCCCCAGTGCCGCTCCGACTCCTCCTCTTCCGGGGCAGACTCCGCCCCTGTTTAGCAATCGCATGCGATTGCTTTTGAAAATGACCCTCTTAGCCAGATATAACCGATATTCAGCTAAGTTAGCCGGATAGCAAAACTCCTCCCCAGAACGCCCCTTTTATATCCGGGTAAATTATGGCCAAATAACAATATATCCAGATAACTGGCTGAAATTGCCATATTAAATATTTACACAGATAACATTTCAGTTATCAGTCTAAATGGATTTTGAATATCTACCCCAAGATTTTTTGGCATTCCAGAGAGAGACCATAATGAGGATGTATAGGCTATTGTTAAAAGAGACTGGTGCAACCGTCATGGCCAAAAAGGCAATAGAGAAATTAAAAGAGAAGGTGTGAAAATATTTCAAGGGCAAGATAAACCAGGGAACAAGGAAAGAGCAGGGCAGATACAAATTTACCCTTTTCATCTCATTATCCCTTGCACAGCTTTCAAGTTTGTATTCCAACAGTTTAGAAATTAAAATGTTGTATTTTAATTACAAGCAACAAGAGGCTTCACTACAATTTCTGCCTAATGTTCCACAAGAAAAAAAGACTTAAATAAATGTCTATAACTTTTGGAAAAACGTTTTCATAATTCCCCTATGACTCTTTGAAGGTTTTGTTTTGTTTTTGGCACATTTTCCTGTCTTTGTAAAAAATAAAAGGGAAAAAAAAAGACTCCTAAATGAAAGTCCCATAAACTCCTGTGTCCTTTTTCTGCTGCAGTCATTGCAACAGACATTGCCATTCATATGTGGTTCTTTCAAAGGGCAATTTTTAGAGGGTGCAGAGGAGTTGCCGACCCATGGGCATACAAACCTATTTTAAAGGGAAAGGTACTGCAGGGATCTCTTCAGATAGCCCACCCTGGAGGCAGGAGGGAGGAGGCATTCTACAAGTAAACACATATTTACCCATGGAAATTCCTTTGAAAATTGCTCCTTTATTAGCAAAAAAGTCTTCTTGCCATGTTTAAAAGCATGGTTGTTTCTGAAGTTAATTCTAAAATGTTTCACCAACACCCATGGGTGGTTTCCAGAATTCAGTGTTCACTGTATATTACATGTTAAGACATGCTTTAAGTTTATGCCTAATATGATTAAAAAACAAGTCCAAAATCATAAGTGAACTTCCATCCCTTCCACAACATCAGGGAAATTATGCATCCTTTCAAATATCAAATTCATTTTTTATGTATATTCCTCCTTTCATCATGACCACTGCAAAGCAAATTTAAAGTTATTGTAATGATTTGTGGGTTTGTGGACCCTTGGCCCAAGGTGAGAGTTGATACCACCTTTGGGGAGGAGCCCCACAGGTCCACACCATTGGGAGGCGAGGTCAGGTACAGCAGGAGCTCTGGGTGAGAATCTGTGTAGAGGTCCCAAGGAGCAGGGTAAGAGACACAGCAAGAAGGGTCCCCCACAGTAAGCAGGCAGGCTGGAGATATACAGTAGAGGCAACCCTGAAGGGCAGAGCTACGTAGCGAGGGAGGTACTAACGCAATGACGTAGGCTAACCCGCGGAGCAGGGAAGCCCAAGTCAGGTCTCCACATGATGACGTACACAAGCCCGAGGAGCGGGACGTGCCGGCAGTCACCAGTGGTTGAACAAGGGTATTGCCCCGAGGAGCGGGAAAGCACAGCAGTCTCTGGTGTCGAACGTAGGTGCTGCCCTGAGGAGCAGAGAAGCACTGACAGTCCCAAGTGTAGAACATAGGCACTACTCCAAGGAGAGGGGAAGCACTGACAGTCTCTGGTATAGAACGTAGGCACTGCCCCGAGGAGCAGGGAAGCACGGAGACAGAACTCCCAAGTGGTGAAGGCGTTCCCAGAGACAACCCCGAGGAGTGGGGAGCTGAAGGAGTAGGACCTCTGGAATGTGCAGGGCCAGCCCGAGGAGAGGGGGAAGCCAGAAGACCAGGTCTCTGTAGAGAGCGCTCGCAGGCCCCCAAGGAGCCGGTACCGGCCAGGATCTAGAGTCCAAGTAGGATCCGGTAACATCACCACAGATCCAACGGAGACAGGAGCTCGTAGAGGAGCGATGGAACTCATTGCCAAGTCGGCTAGCTGGGGACAAAGGCGGAGCGTAAGAACCCTGATCCAATGACATCATCAATAAGGGATGCCCCCGAGGTTCCTGCCAAAGCAGCTTCAAAAGAGGGCCCGGTGGCACGCATGTGCGCCTAGGAAGGCCCAGAGTCAGCATGGGTGGTGGCAGTCCAGACCGCCACAAGGAACCATGGGGTACCTGGCGGCAGAGATTAGCCCCCGCCGTGAGCAGACCCGGAGAGGGAAGCAGGATGGTGCAGGACATGAGTAGATGCGGTCACAGCCATCTGCGACAGACAGTCATAACAGTTATCTTTAAATATGCAAAAGACTGGATAGAAAGCAGAGATGCTTACCTGTACCAGGTGTTTTGAGGACATCATCAGATGAGCCCCGTTGCGGAAAATTTATGTCAAAGTTTCTAGAACTTTGACTAGGCACACTGAGTATGCTCAGTATGCCCTATACCATGCACCCACGCGAGGTCCCTCTTCAGTCTCATAACATAGAATTACGATTAAATTAAAAAATAGGATACTCCCAGCTCCGTGGGGTAACGTACAAGTTTCGTGAGGACTAACATCCTGCTGTCCTCAGAGAACACCTGTTATAGGTAAGCAACTCTGCTTTCTCTGAGGACGAGCAGGATGGTAGTCCTGACAGATAGATGAATCCCTAGTTACAGGCTGCTCCCCAACACAAAAAGGGGACCAACAGACATCTAACCAGGTGCCAATGGGCACAACAACACCAGTGCTGTTGGTAACAGAGGGGGGAGACAGCCTGAACACAAACAACGTGCCATAGGTTGGGAGAGTTGTGTTCTACACCTCAAACAGGGTTCCACAGGACAAACTTGTCAAACCTACTGTCATGTCGGCCATCCCTATCAGGACAGTGATGGGATGTGAATGTCTGGAGAGACCTCCACGCTATAGCCTTGCAAATCTCCTCCACAGGAACTGCTTGCAAGTGGGCCACTGATTCTGCCATGGCTCTGATAGAATAAGCCTTAACACAACACCAAGATACAGTCCAGCCTGGACCTAACAGAAGAAGATGCAATCTGCTAGCCAATTGGATAGTGTCTGTTTGGCAACCACAACGCCCAATCTATTCTTATCAAAAGAACCAAAAAATTGGGTGGACTGTCTATGGGCTTTGGTCCGCTCCAGATAGAAGGCTAAGGCTTGCTTGCAGTCTAAACTGTGCAATGTTAATTTGCCATGGTGGGAATAAAGCTTGGGAAAGAAAATTGGCAAGATGATTAACTGGTTAAGATGGAAATCCATCACCACCTTAGGCAGGAACTTAGTGCATACACAAGACCACCCTGTCATGATAAAACTTAGTATAAGATTGATAAGTCACTAAGGCCTGGAGCTCACTGACCCTGCATGCTGAAGTGACTGCCACCAAAAATAAGACCTTCTAGGTCAAGTACTTCAGGTCACAGTTGTGCAGCGGCTCAAAAGGAGCTTTCATCAGCCGAGTTAACACCACGTTGAGGTCCCAAGACACAGTGGGAGGCCTTAGGGGAGGCTTCAGTTGAAGCAGGCCCCGCAAGAAATGTACAACTATAGGCTGTACAGAGATGGGCATACCATCTACACCTTGATGGTATGTGCCAATTGCACTAAGATGAACTCTAACAGAGCTGATTTTTAATCCAGCCTCCAATAGGTGTAGAAGGTAGTCAAGCAGTTTTTGTGTGGGGCAGGAGAATGGATCTAGGGCCTTCTGCTCATACCACATGGAAACCCTCTTCCACTTCAGTCCATAGGACTTTCTAGTGGAAGGCTTTATAGAAGCCACCAGGACCCGAGACACATCTTCTGAAAGATCAAGCAGCTGCAGAATTAACCTTTCAACATCCAGGCTATGAGTGACAGGGCCTAGAGCTTGGTACGCTGCAGACTGCCCTGTATGAAGAGATCTAGGGAAGTCCCCACACTGATCGTTTTCTGGTTGGACAATTCCTGCAGGATTGGAAACCAGACCTGTCTCGGTCAGTGATGGGCTATCAGGATCATAGTCTGTCTGTCCTCACAAAGCTCAAGAAAGTCTTCACCACTAAGAGAATTGAAGGATATGCGTACAGAAGACCCTTGCCTCAATGACAGGCAGGGGTGTCTGAGGCTGGTATTCCATCTGACCTGTACAAGAAGCAGAACCGAAGCACCTTCCTGTTGCAGGGGGATGCAAGCAGATCTACATCTGGTTTCCTCCAGAGGTGGAATATCTAATTCGCTACCCCCTGGTTCAGGGATCACACGTTGGGTCTGAAGACTCAATTCAGTCTGTCCGCTGCCATGTTCTCCATCCCAGCCAGATACATGGCCCTGAGCACCATCCCGTGGGACAGAGCTCACGACCAGATCTGGACCGCTTCCTGATACAGGAGGTATGATATCGTGCCTCCCTGCTTGTTGACATACCACATGGCTACTTGGTTGTCGGTCTGGATCAGGACAACTTTGTTGGACAATCGATCTCTGAAAGCCCATAGCATGTACCTGATCATTCTAAGCACCAGGAAGTTGATTTGATGTTGGGTTCCATATTAGGTGCTACAACCCAAGAAAGAGATCTAGGTGTCATAGTGGATAACACATTGAAATCGTCGGTTCAGTGTGCTGCGGCAGTCAAAAAAGCAAACAGAATGTTGGGAATTATTAGAAAAGGAATGATGAATAAAACGGAAAATGTCATAATGCCTCTGTATCGCTCCATGGTGAGACCGCACCTTGAATACTGTGTACAATTCTGGTCGCCGCATCTCAAAAAAGATATAATTGCGATGGAGAAGGTACAGAGAAGGGCTACCAAAATGATAAGGGGAATGGAACAACTCCCCTATGAGGAAAGACTAAAGAGATTAGGACTTTTCAGCTTGGAGAAGAGACGACTGAGGGGGGATATGATAGAGGTGTTTAAAATCATGAGAGGTCTAGAACGGGTAGATGTGAATCGGTTATTTACTCTTTCAGATAGTAGAAGGACTAGGGGACACTCCATGAAGTTAGCATGGGGCACATTTAAAACTAATCGGAGAAAAGTTCTTTTTTACTCAACGCACAATTAAACTCTGGAATTTGTTGCCAGAGAATGTGGTTCGTGCAGGTAGTATAGCTGTGTTTAAAAAAGGATTGGATAAGTTCTTGGAGGAGAAGTCCATTACCTGCTATTAGGTTCACTTAGAGAATAGCCACTGCCATTAGCAATGGTTACATGGAATAGACTTAGTTTTTGGGTACTTGCCAGGTTCTTATGGCCTGGATTGGCCACTGTTGGAAACAGGATGCTGGGCTTGATGGACCCTTGGTCTGACCCAGTATGGCATTTTCTTATGTTCTTATGTTCTTATGTTCCTGAGCATACCACAGACCCTGGGTGCCGAGATTATCCACGTGAACTCCCCACCCCAGGGTAGATGCATCTATGGTTAGCACAATTTGAGTAGGGAGACTCCGAAAGGAAATCTCATGTTCCAAATTAGAAAGCACCCGCCATCAGGACAATGAATCCTGGAGAGATGGGGTGACTTGGATGCAATACTGTAGGCTCTGAATTGCCTGGCACCACTGTGACTTCAAGATCCACTGGACTCTGTGCATATGTAAACGTACCAAGGGAATGACATGGACAGTTATAGCCATGAGGCCCAAGAGCCTCAACATGTGCCAGGCTGACACCTGCTGGCTCTGCTGAACCTCTGCTGCAATGATCGCCAAGGCAACAGCCCTCTGGCAAAGCAGAAAGATCTTGGCCTAAGCTGTGTCTAGCAGAGCTCCTATGAAGTCCAATCGAGGTGACAGGCTGAGATGGGAATTTGGGTATTTGAGAATGTACCCTAATGATTCAAACATCCGAATAGTCAATCACATGGACCCAATAGCCCCTGCCTGAGACATGCTCTTGACCAGCCAATCATTTCTGGAAAACCAGTGGTGTGGACACGAGCCTAAATGGCAACACCCAGTACTGGAAGTGCTGTTTTCCCACCACAAATCAGAGATACTTCCTGTGACCAGGGAAGATCTCGATATAGGTTTATGTGTCCTTTAGGTCAAGGGAGCATAGCCAGTCCACTTTTTGCAAAAGGGAGATCAAGGTGCCCAGGGAAACCATCTTGAACTTTTCTTTTTTTAGAAACTTGTTCAAGTCTCTCAGATCTAGGATGGGACAGAGTCCTCCTGTTCTCTTTGGAATCAGGAAGTACCTGGAGTAAAATCATCACCTTTGCCTTGGTGGTACAGGCTTGACCACTCTGGCTGTTAAGAGGGAGGAGAGCTCCACTGAAAGTACTTCCTGATGCGCTACCGGCCACCAATATAGGTACAGAGGGCAATTTGGTGGGACACCCAATAAGTTCAATTGGTACCCTTGACAGACAATGGACAGAACACACTACTTCAAGTTTACACTGGGCCACTGGTTTGCAAAGAACCACAGCCTGCCCTCGAACAGAGGGCTATCTCCCCAGGTACACGCGAATGGCTTACACTCCATGTGGCCCAGTCAAAACCCTGTCCCCAGGTTTGACTGAGGAGAAGCTGGGGCTTGGGAGCTCTCTGTTGGCTGGGATGGCCACAGGAGCTCTGATGGTGTTGATGGGAGTGAGGAGGCAGAGGATATTACTTCCTTTGGTGAAAGAACGATGTCCTTGGCCCCGGTCTTGATGGCCTCCTGGAGGAGGAGGATGGGTCCGGTGTACTGGCAGAGAGTTGTTGAAGGGTTTTGTGATGGTCGCTGAGTTGGGCCACAACATTTATTTATTTAATATACCGACATTCGATCTCAATTGAGATATCACACCGGTTTACATTCAGGTATCCCCAGAGGGCTTACAATCTAAGTTTTTGTACCTGAGGCAATGTAGGGTAAAGTGACTTGCCCAAGGTCACAAGGAGCGACAGCAGGACTCGAACGTTGGTCTCCTGGTTCACAGTCCACTGCTCTAACCACTAGGCTATTCCTCCTCCATCCCTCACCCTCACCCTGTCTCCAAGAGATTCTCTCCTGTACACAGCATGTCAGCCAGTCGTTCCTGTACCTCCAGTCAGATATCTGAGGCCCACAGCCATGCCATTCTGTAGTCACCGATTCCTGCCACAGAGACTCTCAATGCCATCTCAAAAACATCGTAGGTCACACAGACCTCATGTTTCCTGCACTCCAAATCCTTGTGCACCAGCGACAAGAGGGTGTCTTGCTGCTGTTGGGGAAGCTACTCAGCCACCTCCTGCACCTGCTTCCAGATGTCCCATGAGTACTGGCTCATGTAGAGCTGGTAGGCAGTGATGTGGGCAATGAGCATGGCGCCTTGGAACATCTTCCTCCCAAGAGCATCCATCACGCTGTAGTCCTTCCCTGGGGGTGTAGAGGAATGGGTTTGAAAGCACTTGGCCCTCTTGACGGCAGATTCGACTACCACCGACTGGTGTGTGGCAGCTGATGCTTATTGAATCTGGCAGCCTTTTGGACAAGGTAAACCCTGTCTGCCTTCTTATTAATGGGAGGCACTGTGAGGGGATGTTCCCAAATCCTCACTAACAATTCCTTAAGGATCTCATGTGCCGGGACTGCCACAATCTCCTTAGAAGTCTCCATGAGCTGAAGGATCTCAAGCATTTTGTGCCTGGCCTCTGCCATCACCCTCACAAACCCTGCAAAGGTTAAGTTCTTAGGTGGAGACTTCCTTTACTCTATCTGATCATCCCCCCAGGGAACACTGGGACCCTCATCCTCACTGTATGCCACAGGGGATAGGGCCCTAGATGCTCAGCCTATATCCAGAGGTGCAGGCACAGGTGGAACTAGACGAGGGGCTACAAGCCATAGCACCTCCACCAGCCTCAATGGAGCTTCCTCGGAGGAGGAATTGGCAACAACCACCATATTGATAGGGGGAGGCCTCAGTGCCCCACCGGGCACAGACGCCATCCCAGGAATTGGCACTAGCTGGATCGGTAACTCACCAATGAGCACGTTGAGCTTCCCCAGTAGCAGGAGGATATCGGGCAGCACCGGCTCCAGTACCATAGGCCCAATGCCCATCAGTGCTTGATCTACCGCTAGCTGGACTCAATGGCTCCAGCTCCTCCTCAAATGTTGCCGATGCCAACACCAACTGGGAAGAGGGAGGGGTGGCCAGATCTTCCTAAGGAACTATGAGGTGGCTTGATGACTGGCACCGGGACCAATGGAGATGATCGCGGAACCCCAGCATCAATAGAGGATAGGCACTCCTTGCTGCAGGGTCACTTCAGTGGCATTGCGGCAAAAGCTGGTGCATCCCCATGCCCAGCACTGTGCATCAATGGGGACTGGTGCCAATGTTTCTTAGGCTTCCCCTCAATGCTCAGCCTGGTCATTCCACAGTGCCAAGGCTGAAGACAGTGAACCTGGCCTCCTCGGCCCGAAGGAGATTAGCAACAGTCTGTCTCCAGCACCTATATAAACCGATTGCACCGACAGAACCAATGGTCCCGCTAGTCGATGGTGCGGTGTCCATTGGTGAGGCTCCAAGGTCCATTGATGCTGATGCCGCCGATGCCGAAGTCAATAGCTTAGACTGATTTATATTGTCAAGTCAAAGCCAACATCCCTTTAGGGTCATATGAGCACATAACATAAGAAATTGCCATACTGGGTCAGACCAAGGGTCCATCAAGCCCAGCATCCTGTTTCTAACAGTGGCCAAGCCAGGCTACAAGTACCTGGTAACCCTGGACATCATGTGATGCCCTCAGGCAGAGGATACAGATATCATGAGGATCAGTGATAGACATAGTTCTCGGGCACCAGGGGTATTGACGAAAACCGAACATGGCCATGATGGGATTGAACAAAAGGGCCGCAAAATCAAAAGTGATGGTAGCGTAGATGGCCGGCAGGCACCAAGGCACTGCCACCACGGGGGGAATAGACTGTGAAAAGAAACTTATCTGAATCATCGAAAACCCTGACTAGTGACAGTATGGAAAGGCACAGAGGGGGACCTGGAGGTGGACTGAGAAGAAATTCCATTAAAAAAATGCAAAAAAGGCAAGTTTTCCACAAGGCTGAAAACAGCCAAAATGAGCTCAATCGCATCACGAGGCTTACAGCTCCATGGGGAAAAAGAGACTAAAGAGTGACCCCATGTGGACGCATGGTATGGGGCATGTTGAGCATGCTCAGTGTATCTAGTCAAAGTTCTAGAAACTTTGATATAGTGTTTTCTGCATCGGGGCTCCATCTGATGATATCACCCCTGTGTGAGAACTACCATCCTGCTTGTCCTCTGAGAAAGAATAGTTTTGCCTGTACCACAGATATTCTTCGATGGCCATTATCTTTACAATCAGAGGTTAAGATCCTAGCAGTGATCTCTGATTCAGGTTTTACGATGAATCCTCAGATATATTGCTATTAATTTTTCCTTCTATTAGCTTTGATTTTTACATAATCTATGCCCAAATCTTTCCAAATATAATTTGTTAATGGTTATCCATGTGACAGTAACTAGTTATTTAGTCTATTCCAATGCTTTGTACATTGGTTTACAGAAAATATTGTCTCATCTACAGTATATTCAGAATATGGTGGCTAGGTTTTGCTAGGCTTAAAACTTCATGACCATATTACTCCTGCCCTAGATGGCTTGCATTGGCTTCCAGTAATGTTCTAAATACAATTTAAGATTCTAGTACTGGTTTTTAAATCTTTCTTTCTAGATAGTCCCATAGTTTTGAAAAACTGTATTTGTATATCCCAAGAAGACAATTACGTTCAACTACTGATGTTACTTTATGAATTCCTTCTGTAAAAATACATCAAATATGCTGAAACCAAGAATAAAGCTTTTTCCAGCATGGCATCTATTCTTTGGAATGCCTTACCTAAACATATTCATCTTATAAATGTCAAGTGAAATGTGCCTGTGTGTGTGTGTGGGGGGGGGGGGGGGGGGGGGGGGTGGATGCCTCTGCCTGTCTGTATGTGCATGGGGATGCCTGTGCATGTGTGTGTGTGCTTGTATGTGAACTTATGTGCATATGTAAGCCAGCATGTACACATGTATAAGTTTGTGTGTGCTTGTACAAGCTTGTACATGTTTGCACAAATGTGTATGCACTTCTGTATATTTATTCAAGCTTGTGAGCACTTGTGTGTACCTATGCTTGCCTGTCCCTGGTGTGGGAGAGTGAGAGACAAAGCATTGCAGACTGAACATACTAGCGAACATTACCCAGCATTCCTTGAGATGTCTGGTCAATAACAGCCTCTGTGTGGTGCTTGTGTGTGTGCTCCTATGTGTTGGTGCATGTGCATGTTTGTAACAGTGCTTTGCAGACACAGCATATTGTCTTTGCACAGTGCACTTTCCACTAGAATGGGCACCACAAGAAAGATACTATAGTGTGGCTGACTGACTGACCAACCAACACTAGTTTTTAATATATAGATAGATAAATAGGCAGATTAGAGAGACTGATATACATGAAAGGGAATTTGAAAGACTATCGTGTCTGCAGTATTACTGTTCAGTTTGTCCGATTCCTATGAAATCCTCATAAATGCATTAGAGACTAGACCAGAATGTGAACTAACATTGCACTATGTGAAAGGGAGACTCAGAAATGAATTTGTCTGCAGAAATGGAGGACTAAAGAAGACAAAGTAACTATGAGATAATTCTGCATAGGGGAGGAAGACAAAGAAACAAAAAAATTTAAAAAAACTGTCCTTGCTGTGTAGGAGGAAGGGCTAGTGTACAAAAATAGTCCAGAAAAAAAAATTCTTCATATATCAGGGAATAAGGCTCGTAGACAGGTACAACCTACAAAAGGCAGAATTACCTATATAAAAGGGAAGGTAGTCAAAGGGCAGTTGCAACCCAAACTAAGTTAAAAGTTGTCATAGCGTGTGAGCCCTTTAGGATGTGGCATGGTTGATGAAGCCTTACAGGCAAACTGTTAACCTACGCCAACATTAGGTGAACCCGCACAGGCAAGGACGAGGAGGAACTTCACCACATAAACCCCGTTCCCCGCAGGTTGTGCCATTGTGTTCGGGGGCTGGCAGGATTTAGGCAAAGTCGGGAGGCAGGCTAGGGTCAGGGCATGAAAATCAGTCCAAGCAGGGTAGGAAGGAGCAAGGAGAAGCAGGAGCAAGGCAAGGAGCGAGGCAAGGCAGGAAGAATGAGACTCTGCAGGCCATTATGGAACAGCAGGTTGGAGTCAGAGAGTACCCCCTGCAGAAGCAGTACAGGATTGCAGGGCAAAACTGGAGCTGGTCTTCTGCCTAACAAGCCTCCTCCCTGCAGGTTGAGTCCTTGGATTTTGGGGGTCGGTAGGACTTGTCATCTGTAGAACATTATGGCTGGAGAAGTCACAGACTGGGAGCTGTGTACAGGCTGGGAGCTGGATGCAGGTACTAGCTGGGGCTAAAACTAGGTACAGACTGGGAGCTGGGACTAAGTACAGACTGTGCTGGAGAAAGCTGAAGTTGTGGGTAAGACCACTCCTTCAGCATACTTGAGCTTCCTCTGTCTAATTCCAGATACTGCAGGAATCAGCACAGTAACTTTAAATGTCCAAAAAGGAATAATGAGCCCCATGCACATTTAAATAAGGCCAATAAAGCAACATGTCCCACAGACAGAGGTCTACTGAAAATCCTTTATTTTCAGCCTATTTACCTTTAATCAGGCTTCCAAGGAGTCTCTTTTCAAACTCAGGCTAGCATATTATTCACCCACTTTACCAAATCGCTATTCACTTCAGCCTCCTTTAAGGTGAATCGACCCATATAATCACAATGTATTAGATATTCAGAAATGATAAAATAAGAAAGGAAGTAAAGCAGGAAAAATAAGTAACATAATGCAGGGAATCAAGGAAAATTAATGAAAAATATGGAAGAGAAAATACAACACTGAAATGAGGTTCGAAAAAAGAAGGAGCTGCTCAGAAACAAAAACAATGTGATAGCAAATCAATTAGATAACCAATAAAAATCAGGAAAAAATATTTTATTGCATGTACATGGACATACCATATAATTATGTAGTATACCATTAATGACTTTCATATTTGTCTTCCCAGGCTATATTCCAATATTCTTTCATCAGTGTAAAAAGTCTGAGAAATCAAGATCTGAGGAACCTGTGTGTCGTTTGCCTTGTTTTCCCTTGTCCTTAGATATAATGGCTGGGGAGGGGCAGAGAAGAGGTGTTTTTACATTATTTTTAGAGAAACATTTAACAGTAAAATTTCAATATACTGAATGTTATGCTCAGGCTTGTGGACTCTTGGCCGACGAGAGGATGGTATACCTTTTGGAGGGTCCGTAGGCTCTCTCGTCGGGTGGCGAGGCAGAACAGGAGGCAGGACCAGCTGACCCTTGGCACTGGAGACTGAGGCGAACAAGGAGACAATGAAGAGAGGAGATAAGGTGCTGTGTCTTCACCACTGGTGGTCTGCGGTCCTCCCGGGAGGAACCCGTAGGGACCCGACCGCTGGGACTTAGGTGGACCTAGGGAGGTCAGGGTAACGGTGCAAAGGCCAACTGGAGCTTCACCCTGGAAGCCTGCGGTCCCCCCAGGAGGAGCCCGTAGGGACCCGGGCCGCTGGGACTTAGGTGGGCCCTTGGAAACTGAGTCTTGAAGGAGTCCTAGGTCGAGTGCCAGAGGGTCATCGCTCACCAGTCCGAAGTCGTGTATCAGAATCACCGTAAGCCAATCCGAAGTCAGGAACCAGGAGCACCAAGACGGAACAGGATCCAAAGCTCAAGGACTCACCGAAGCAAGCAGACTGGACAGCGCTAGAAGACGTTGCCAAGTCACTGGATGAGCAGAGGAAGCTGCCTTTTATACTTCCTCTGCCCTGGCTGATAGAGAACAGGTGAGGCCATTTAAAGGGATGGGTCCCTTTAATTCTGTGGCGGGGGCGTGGCCTCATGCTTAAGCATGGTGGCGGCCATTTTGGATTCCCCCCCCCCCGCGGAGGGGAGACGCCGTTGGGGGGGAAGCAGGACGGCCTCCCCTGCAACGGGCAGCGCTGGAGGCCGCGCGGGCGCTATGGCCCGAGTCGGAGCCCTCCCCCGGGGCTCCCACGGCGAGGGAACACCACGAATCAGGTAGGGGGCTGCGGTTATGGGGCGCCACGGCCATGGAGCACAACACTGAAGGGGATAATAGCATTGGCAAACAAAAAAAAAAATAAACCTAATTACCCACAAAAATTCTCAAATAAGCATAAAACTATATATATAATATACAACGGCAGAAAGAGACTATATGACCTATCTAGTCTGCCCATCCACAATCCTACCATTCTCTCAGCAATCCCCTGTCCTTATCCCATACTTTCTTGAGTTCACATATCATCCTTGTCTCTACCATCTCCACTGGAAGGCTATTTTATGCAGCCACTATCTTCTCAGTAACAAAATAGCTCCTTAGATTACTCCTGAGTCTACCCCACGACCCCTTGTTCTAGAGTCTCCTTTCCATTAAGAGGTTCACCTCTTATGCATGGAAACCTTGGAGGTATTTAAATGTCTCCATCATAAATGAAAAGCAAAATTTGGAGGTGTGAGTGAATAAAACAAGAGGCATATATTATGCAGTTTACCCTGAAAAAAACACAGTTAAAAAAAAATAGATCACCATTGGAAACAACTCATCAGGAACATTCTGTCTAATTCTGGAGGCTGTACCTCCAAAAGTATATAAAACAGGGTAAAAGTGGTCCAAAAAAGGGCTATAAAAATGCACCAAACATCCTATGAGATGAAACTTAAGTACCTAAATATGTATACTGTGGAGGAGAGAAGAGAAAAAGGAGATATAAAGAGACATTCGAATATCACAGAAGGTATCAATAATATACAAGAAGCAAACATTTTCTAGCAGAACAAGAGGCTCCAAGGTGGGTGGACTCTGGAATACTAGAAAATATTTCTTCATTGAAAGGTTGGTAGATGCATGGAACAGCTGCCCAGTGGAGATGATGGAAACAAAAAAAAAACAGAATCTAAGAAGACATGGGGTAAGCAGAGATGATCCTGAGTTGCTAAGAGACAAATGGAAAACCAGAGATCAACTGTAGTTAATGGAACTAGAAAAGAAAGCAATTTGAGCATATTACATGATCCTTAGGGTCCCCATCACTTATATTCCCTGTTTGATGCTTCTAAAATGAAAGAAGTCACTTTACTTATGTGTTGCCTCAAGTAAAAACTTCTCTAGATTCACAAAGTTACGTTTTATCACAGGATGGGTCCCACCATCTTGGGGGGGGGGGGGGGGGGATGTTGCCATGATATTGGGGCTCCTCCCCCAAAAAAGCAATGCGGCTGTAAGTGCGTTCTTTTGTACCATGGCACAAAGAACATAGTAAGAGACCCTTTAATGCAATGGCAGCCCAAACCTCACGGGACCACCATCGCCTTAAAGGGCCACTGGTCCCCACCCAAATATTATTGCTGCAAATGAGAAGGTTGGGCAGGGGTCAGTGCTGAGCCTCGTCTCAAGCCAGGGCCAATAACTGAGGTGGCCCAACACCCCCAAAATGTTAAAAAGTAAATAAAAGAATGGCGTAGCAATGGCCCTAGCCCCCTTCTCCTTCCCCAAAGCACACAAGTAAAATGTGACCCCCAGCCCCTGATACCAATAACCCCTACTCCAAAAATCCAACCCCAAGCTCCCCACTCACAAAGTCAAGCATCAAAACACCCAAAGTCCAACATCAAACCCACCACCCCTGCCCTGAAGTCCAACATCAAACTCCCCAAGTCAACAGATCAAGCCCCCCAAAGTCAATTGATCAAGCCCCCTATCCCCCCAAAAAAGTTGATGGATCCCCAAACCCCCCCGCACAATCCCCCAACCCTGACCCTCCTCCAAACCCCCCCCCCCCCCGAATCTTGAAAGGGATCCTGCCAGGGGTCGGGGCATCCTTGCATTTGGCCCATTTTGAGCTATTTCCCAAATGGTGCCAACCTGACCTTGCCCCAGTCATATGACTGGGGTTAGGTCCGGGGATCAGACCTAGGCACTATATATAGAATCTTCATTAAATTCTAGGACCTAGTTTTCCATCTAGTGTACCTGCTCTTCATGAATTACCAAAGGAAATATATACTTTTATCATAACAAAATATTTAATACAACTTTTTAATACACACACTTAGATAATGAAAGCATAAGACCTAAGGCTTTTGGCTTCCCAACTTAACAGAGCAGGGTTGGATTTATGATTTTGATACCCACAGGCAAGACCATAAAATGGAGGCAGGGGTTTGACAGCAACCATTAGAAATAGTGTGGCAAAAAGCCCTAAAGCAAGCAGGACTAGGATTGTCTTTAGCCCAAGTATTGAATACCTTCTATAACTGGCACCTTAGGCAATTGCCTATGCCTAAATCCAGGCCTCTACCAAAGATTTTATATAGATAGATTATATTGGGGCAGATTTTAAAACCTACGCGCGCGGCCTACATTTGTGCGTGCTACCCAGCGCACACAAATGTACACCCGATTTTATAACATGCGCGCTGGGGTCAGCACGCGCAAGAGGGTGCACACTAGTGCAACCTGCACGCGCCGAGCCCTCAGGGAGACCAGCTGGCTTTCCCCATGCCCTCCGAGGCACTCCGAAATCGGAGCGGCCTCGGAGGGAACTTTCCTTTCTCCCCCCCCCACCTTCCCCTTCCTTCTCCTACCTATCCCGCCCCCAGCCCTAAAGAAACCCCACCCCCCCACGCGATCCCCCAGCCCAGCAGAAGCCTCTGGCCACGCCCCCGCCCCACATCCCACCCATTTTTTCAAGCCCCGGGACTTACACGCGTCCCGGGGCTTTACGCGCGCTGCCGGGCCTTTTGAAAATAGACCCGGCGAGCGTAACCCCCCTACGCGTGTAAATCCACCTTTAGCCCACCTGGATTTACACGCATAAGTCTTTAAAATCTGCCCCATAATGTGTGCTGTGATCTAATTAAGGGATTTATATTTCTAGTTTGAAGTAAAAGTTTTAAAAGAAAGAAAATTTTCTATGTAAAACTTTTAGTAAATACTGAAGATAATTATGTTTAACTGTAGAGGCAACATGCATTATAATCAAATGTATCAAATGCTTGATACATTTGGATATATAAATTGGATATCATCGGTGTTGCATTTCTTTGCACACACAACACTGTGTCTTTGAACGTGACTTTATGTATGAACCATGTAGAGTGAGTCCAGTAGCAGAAAGCTAAGCCGGGCATGGTTACTGTGAGAAAGCAATGATGAGTTGACGCTGTTATGGAAAGAAAAACCAAGATGGACTAATGAACTTATTTCATTGCTGGCTAATCATCATTTTACGGCTGGGGATTTGTAATGAATGTAGTTTATGAAAAAGAAAAATATTTCCAAACAATGAGTACTATCAAACAGTATGTTAGCTTTATCTATACTTCTCTTGATTAAGCTTTTAATTAGGTGAAACATAGGCCTCTGTTGGGTTGAGAAATCTGGGGTACGTTTGCATATCTGCCAAATGCCTTATGTAATTTGAAATTTAGGAATTTCAACTTTCCAAAGAGAGTTTGATAAGATTTTCCAAGTTTATATATTCAATAAGGTGCTATGAAATTTATGGTTGTGGTGTTTTCAACCATTTTATGAAGTATAACTAGTATGAATGTGGTATGTATGGAATAAGTGTTGAACACATTAATGTGGGTAGGTGGTTTAACAGCATGTGTGTGGAATATTAATAAATGAAATCAATAAACAATTTGGTTTATAATAAAAAAATGTTTTTTAAATATTAAAGTTATGGTTCAGGGTAATATTTTGTTATATATACTCACACACACACACATAGCTATATATATATATATATATATATATATATATATATAGATATATATATATATCACTAAAAGATAATGTACCACAAAAAATTATTTTATTAAATATTGTTATACAAAAAATAATTTAATAAATACAATTTATACAGAAAACATCTTACACCTGCATGTAAGCCCAGTGAACTAACGAGTCACCCATGAAGCAGGTACACCTGCAGTCAAAGCCAAAGCCACCTTCCCTTCTTTCTGAGAGAAACAAGACAGACTACCATTAATGCTCCTCCACCACTCACTATCCCCTGGGATATCCTTAAAGCCCCTTCCTAACCTAAGAAGCAAAAGCTCCTGAACACAATCGTCCAAGCCTTTGAAATTGTTCCCCTGAGAAACTCGCCTACTCTTGTGCTCGTAGCTGCGCCAATGCGGAAGGAATGAATTCTTTACAAATTCACATCCCATCCCACATGTCCTATGACCAACCTCAAAATGCTGGTAAACTGGTACAGCATTAAAAGCAACCCGTCAGCATGCTCTAAAAAATGACCCTCCACTTCTGGGCATACTGCCAAGAATGCCCGGGCACAACGAAATGGGTATGTTAAACGTTAGAAGACTGCCCTAGCATAATTGTCTGACCCTTGCCTCGCTGATCCACCTTGGATCTATGATTGCAAAACGACACCCACTCGTTGTCCACCCTTACATTCTCCCTTAGCAACCCAAACCTTCCTGGGTGTGCCCCAGACTCCGCCACTAATTCCCCCAATCTCATTGCCCCCCAAAAAAGCAAACACGTAAGCAACACAAAAAAGCAAATCTTCATAAAAGGACAGACATACATTCCCCAATTCCCCCGACAGAACTAATAATTCCACATATCGAATCGGCCACCTCTTGTCCCCTACTGCACCCTGCCACCTCTCCCACCCTCCTAAAAGTAGTTTCACACCAAAACTCGCCGCAGGATTACCCCAACTCAACATTTTCTGGAAAAAGGAAAATCCCACTTTCTGTACCCGCACAGATATCAAAGAATAATAAACAGCCTTTGCCCATAAGATATACTGAAAAATAATCACATCTGGAACTGTTACTTCTCCCCACCCTTGAGCATGTAAAACACTGGAGACCGCACCTCTCCCCTTTACATAGGATGCCCAAGCCACCGGCATCACAGATGTTTGAATCATTTCCCACTCTCTGCTCAACCAAATTTTCAGATGTATTACGGAACCACAGCTCCCATCTTGTCCGCTTCTGGGCCAAAGTCTGAAAGATATGCCACTTGGAATGAGAATGGGCATCGCAATTGCATTTTTAACCCCTGGAACATGCTTTGCTGATGCCATTATGTTCCAATGCAGAAGAGGGATTCAGCTTTGTAAGGAACTGGGGAAACCTTTGGGGAAAGGGGAGACTTTTCCGAAAGGATGGGCTCCACCTTAACCAGAGTGGAACCAAGCTGCTGGCACTAACTTTCAAAAAGGAGATAGAGCAGCTTTTAAACTAGAACAAGGGGGAAAGCAGACAGTCACTCAGCAGTGCATGGTTCGGAGAAATGTATCCTTGAAGGATACTAATGACACAGGAGAGTTAGGGCATCCCAACAGAGAGGTTCCATTAAAAGCAAACATAGTTCATATGCCTATATGTAAAAAATCACCAAAGCTAATGATTTCCGAATTATCCCAAACAACTGAAAAGCAGGTTGTTAAAACAAGCAAAAACCATGCTTTGAAATGTCTGTATGCCAATGCCAGAAGTCTAAGAAGTAAGATGGGAGAGTTAGAGTGTATAGCAGCAAATGATGAGATTGACATAATTGGCATCACAGAAACTTGGTGGAAGGAGGATAACCAATGGGACAGTGCTATATCAGGTTACAAATTATATCGCAATGATAGGGAGGATCAACTTGGTGGGGGTGTGGCACTTTATGTCCGGGAGGGTATAGAGTCCAACAGGATAAAGATCATACAAGAGAGAAAATGCTCAGTAGAATCTATATGGGTAGAAATCCCATGTGTGTTGGGTAAGAGTATAGTGATAGGAGTATACTACTGTCCACCTGGACAAAATGGTCAGACAGATGATGAAATGCTAAGAGAAATCAGGGAAGCAAACCAATTTGGCAGTGCAATAATAATGGGAGATTTCAATTACCCCAATATTGACTGGGTAAATGTAACATCAGGACTTCCTAGAGATATAAAGTTCCTGGATGTAATAAATGATTGCTTCATGGAGCAATTGGTTCAGGAACCAACAAGAGAGGGAGCTATTTTAGATTTAATTCTTAGTGGAACACAAGATTTGGTGAAAGAAGTAACGGTGGTGGGGCCACTTGGCAACAGTGATCATAACATGATCAAATTTAAAACTAATAACTGGAAGGGGGACAATAAGTAAATCTGCAGCTCTAACACTAAATTTTAAAGAGGGAAACTTTGATAAAATGAGGAAAATAGTTAGAAAAAAACTGAAAGGTGCAGCTGCAAAGGTTAAAAGTGTTCAACAGGCTTAGACATTGTTTAAAAATACAATCCTAGAGGCGCAGTCCATATGTATTCCGCGCATTAAGAAAGGTGGAAGGAAGGCAAAACGATTACCGCCATGGTTAAAAGGTGAGGTGAAAGAGGCTATTTTAGCCAAAAAAACATCCTTCAAAAATTGGAAGAAGGATCCATCTGAAGAAAATAGGATAAAACATAAGCATTGTCAAGGTAAGTGTAAAACATTGATAAGACAGGCAAAGAGAAAATTTGAAATGAAGTTGGCCATAGAGGCAAAAACTCATAATAAAAACTTTTTTAAATATATCCAAAGCAAGAAACCTGTGAGGGAGTCGGTTGGACCATTAGATGACAGAGGGGTTAAAGGGGCTCTTAGGGAAGATAAGGCCATTGCAGAAAGACTAAATGAATTCTTTGCCTCCATGTTTACTAATGAGGATGTTGGGGAGATACCAGTTCCAGAGATGGTTTTCAGGGGTGATGACTCAGACGAACTGAACGAAATCATTGTGAACCTGGAAGATGTAGTAGGCCAGATTGACAAACTAAAGAGTAGCAATCACCTGGACCGGATGGTATGCATCCTAGGGTTCTGAAGGAACTCAAAAATGAAATTTCTAATCTATTAGTTAAAATTTGTAACCTATCATTAAAATCATCCATTGTACCTGAAGACTGGAGGGTGGCCAATGTAACCCCAATATTTAAAAAAGGCTCCAGGGGCGATCCGGGTAACTATAGACCAGTGAGCCTGACTTCAGTGCCGGGAAAAATAGTGGAAACTATTCTCAAGATCAAAATCGCAGAGCATATAGAAAGACATGATTTAATGGTACACAGTCAACATGGATTTACCCAAGGGAAGTCTTGCCTAACAAATCTGCTTCATTTTTTTGAAGGGGTTAATAAACATGTGGATAAAGGTGAACCGGTAGATGTAGTGTATTTGGATTTTCAGAAGGCGTTTGACAAAGACCCTCATGAGAGGCTTCTACGAAACCATGGGATAGGAGGCGATGTCCTTTCGTGGATTACAAACTGGTTAAAAGACAGGAAACAAAGTAGGATTAAATGGTCAATTTTCTCAGTGGAAAAGGGTAAACAGTGGAGTGCCTCAGGGATCTGTACTTGGACCAGTGCTTTTCAATATATATAGAAATGATTTGGAAAGGAATACGACGAATGAAGTTATCAAATTTGCGGATGATACAAAATTATTCAGAGTAGTTAAATCACAAGCAGACTGTGATACATTACAGGAGGACCTTGCAAGACTGGAAGATTGGGCATCCAAATGGCAGATGAAATTTAATGTGGACAAGTGCAAGGTGTTGCATATAGGGAAAAATAACCCTTGCTGTAGTTACATGATGTTAGGTTCCATATTAGGAGCTACCACCCAGGAAAAAGATCTAGGCATCATAGTGGATAATATTTTAAAATCGTCGGCTCAGTGTGCTACAGCAGTCAAAAAAGCAAATAGAATGTTAGGAATTATTAGGAAGGGAATGGTTAATAGAACGGAAAATGTCATAATGCCTCTGTATCACTCCATGGTGAGACTGCACCTTGAATACTGTGTACAATTCTGGTCGCCGCATCTCAAAAAAGATATAATTGCGATGGAGAAGGTACAGAGAAGGGCAACCAAAATGATAAAGGGGATGGAACAGCAACCGTATGAGGAAAGGCTGAAGAGGTTAGGGCTGTTCAGCTTGGGGAAGAGATAGCTGAGGGGGGATATGATAGAGGTCTTTAAGATCATGAGAGGTCTTGAACGAGTAGATGTGACTCAGTTATTTACACTTTCGAATAATAGAAGGACTAGGGGGCATTCCATGAAGTTAGCAAGTAGCACATTTAAGACTAATCGGAGAAAATTCTTTCACTCAACGCACAATAAAGCTCTGGAATTTGTTGCCAGAGGAGGTGGTTAGTGCAGTTAGTGTAGCTGGGCTCAGAAAAGGTTTGGATAAGTTCTTGGAGGAGAAGTCCATTAATGGCTATTAATCAATTATACTTAGGGAATAGCCACTGCTATTAATTGCATCAGTAACATGGTTTCTTCTTAGTGTTTGGGTAATTGCCAGGTTCTTGTGGCCTGGTTTTGGCCTCTGTTGGAAACAGGATGCTGGGCTTGATGGACCCTTGGTCTGACCCAGCATGGCAATTTCTTATGTTCTTAATAATGATGATACCCTACCATATCTAGCAAACTGCCTGTTTATGGCCTCCACTATGCTCCGACTGTCACCCCAGGAACAAAACCTTTTTGTCCCTTAGACGATGACCCCATAATACCAAAGTCACCATGATACGGATTAACTGAGCACCTGTTCCTAGGTATGAAATCATTTACTGAAGCCCCAGCCAGAAAATACAGATTCAAAATTACTCTGAATTTTACCACTTTCTTCTTGGGGACTACCACTAAAGGAGACAAGTGCATTGCCTCAAAAGAAGGCGAATCAAATGGCCCAGCAACTTCCCCCAAACTTAACTCATTCCCCAATCTCTCCCAAATGACACCTGCTAACCTGACTGTTGATTTGACATTCCGAATGCATCCCCTGGCTCCCAGGTCCTCATATGGATTTGTGAACCCCCGTTTGAACCCTTCCTGAAGCAACTCTGTCTCCATCCAATCGGGAAAATGCCCCAACCATTCCAAAATTACCTCCAAACGAACCAGTGTCGGGGCCAAGGCATCAGGACTCAGTTCCCCTTCCATCACCGGAGATGGCATGCTTATTGCATTGAAAACTCGGTGTCCCCCTCTGCATACTAAGCAGGCTGCCGGAACTTACAGTTGGGAAACAAGCACAACGTTTTATTATATCTCCAGCATAGTCTGTGCCACCCATCTGCCTTCCCGAATCTCCCAGGCTCATGAAAGGAACTGCTCAGTTTCCCCCTGCTAACCACCTTACTACCCCTACATGCTCTCTGTTCATCATCTGTATTTACCACAGATTGATATCCCATGTGCCCCACATCATAAACCGATTCCCCTCCATTTTATCTCGAAACCTCTCATCGTAGTTCAACCAAGCCCACCCCTCAATCATTAAATGTCCCTAAAATGCTGTCAGCGTATGCTAACAAGGACCCATATTGTACAGGATCAAAATGACCCACCACACTCGCTAGCAGAAGAAAACATTTTACTCAATTAATGATATTCCTGGGAATCTTCTTAGGAGCTGCACTCTCCTTATTCTTCGTTTTCCCCTTCTTACTACCCCTCCTACCTTTCAACAGCTTAAATATATCAACATAGCTAGGCTTCTTAATCCTCCTCTGCAAACTCCTGGGAACACCCTCCCATAACTCCCTCAACGCTACTAGTGCTAGATGCCTCATGTCCTGTCCCAGACTCTCACCCACAACAGTCTGCTCTAACGGTTGGAATGCCACAAATCGAAAATGAAGAGTAAGAAAAAGAAAATGATAAACTTATGCTTCCTGGACCTCTTCCCTTTTCTTGCCCACCAGATATCCACGTACCCCCTTGTGCCCCCCCACACATCCCTGTATCCTCCCACTCCATTGGGTCCCCCTAATAATACCCCTATCAATCTCACCCTCTGCTGACCCCTGCTTCTCTGCCCGATCTCTGCTGCTTGCAACACTCTGCTGACCCCTGTTGCTCTCCATCCGGGAGCTCTGCTGTCAGTCAACAGCATTAGAGCCGGCCGAGGTCTCAACCGCCTGCATCCTCTGCTGATGGTCGGCTGCCTCAAAGCCCACCGAGGTCCCCGCAGAGAAATCCTAACTCTGCCAAGCTTCCTGCTGAGAAGTCCTTCGACCGCTCACTGACCTCATTGGAATGTGGAACTGCAGAAGCAGAAAACAAGCCAGCACCAGAAACTCTTGCAGCCCCAATCCTGCCCTCTCCTGGCCTCAAAACCTGCCCAGAAACTTTGCTCTGACTAACACCCCTTCCCCATCTTGTACCCCGCCTCTCCCCAACTTTCCTTGGACTAACATCCCCATCCCAAGCAAAGTAGTCTCCCCAACCTCCCCCCATCCACAAATTATCCCACCTCATCCCCACTGACCAAATCACCCTGGGCCAAGAGCCAAACCAGGGCCCTTGCCTGAGCCTGCCCCATAACCTCATCCGCCATACCATTCTGGCCAAGTAGGCTGACTCCATAACCAATGTTCCCTCCAAGAAGGGACTAGATATGTACAAATTATTTTTCTTGTTAGCAACAATTTTTTTAAACCAATGATTTTTGATTGCCAGTATTAGCATTGCATTTCTGTACATAGCACAAAGAAAAATGTATATGAGCAACCATGTAAAATCTGTGAGCAACGCTCTGAAACATATGAGCATTCGCTCACATGCTCAGCTTAGAGAGAACTATGACCACAACTGCTGCATGTCCTGCACAAAGCTCTCTCTACATTGACAGACATTCCCATCACCAGCCCCAGGAAAGGGACCAGAAACCAATGGTGCAGCTCCACCCCCCAACGCTGCATTGTTTTCCAAATGAGGTCTCTCTTGAGGCCCCTGTCGGTCCTTTTCCCTGCCATTCTTTTTCGAGACTCTGATGCTGCGCCCCCGAAACTGACCCTGATCACCCAGGACCACCGCACATTCTACCAGGACTGCAGTTCCACCTCTACCCAGCACTCACGTCAACACCTGCAAACAACATGGCCTCTCACCACCATCTCGGCCGATGAAAAAGCTAGCTTCCCCCGTAACCTTCACAAAAGGCCCCAAGAGTGCTCCGGCACTCGCCACACAGACATCCTGACCCAGCTGTGCCTCTACCCCACTTGCATCCATTTCACCGTTCAGTGCTGCGCAAACGCCGATCACAAAGTCTCCACCTACCGCTCCTCCATGCCCGATGCCATCATCACCATCATTCACTCTCGCTTCCACCACCAAACTGGCCGCAATACGTGCATACTGGATCAGTGCCTCTCCCCCGAACTTTGTTCACTTGCCGCCACTGCTGGACCTACTCCTTAAAATGCCTTCCTTGCCTCACCAGCGCCGGCCTCCATACCCACTTGCCTTGCCTCATTTTCAAGAAGGGAACTCCTTTCCTTCGATATACACTGTTGGCCTGCCGCCCGTGTCTCCCCACCTAAACCACACCATGCCCCCCGGAAAACAAAGGTAATCCAAGCAACAAAACACCAGATGATTGAAAAAAGTAGGGAAGGTAGCAAAAAGCGCCAACAAGAAGGAACGCAACGGTTTTCCAGGGTACCCAGATTAAAAAAGGAGCCAAACACATGCCCCATATCGCCTAACTCACTCACTGAACCATCCCTGCCTGAACCAATCAGGAACATACCCCATCATTTCATAAATAAATGACTTGGAGACTCCAAGGCTTGGAGACCCTCACCTGCCCCACCAACACCCCTAGGAGAAGGGAGGGGCAAATATCCGCCCGCCACCATATTAATGGCAGTAGAGTGGACCTTGCCCCCCAGTCTTGAACATATATGATCTTAAATGTCCATTTCTCAAAGATTTACCGAATCCTTAAACTGCACGTTTCCAATTTCGTACAACAAAAGGATAAAACTTCACTAGATGAAGGATCCGCTCAATGGCACTTGGTTGAATTTACACATTGCTACTTTGGATACTTGTGAAACATTCCCCTGATGCAGCCCATATCAGGTAAAACAAAGGTCTCTGTTGGGACTGAATTATTAAGAACGTGATCAGATTCTGGGATTAAACCGTTAAGAACGTGATTAGATTTCACGATTACGGACTGCAAACAAACGATAAACCTCTGTGATGTTATTTAGAAGTTGGCATGTTGCCAATTTTAAACATATCCATGGTGCTTTATGATAAGAATGTTCACTTGCCGCCACTGGGTAAACATTTACAGAGATATTAAAGTGATATTGTGAATTTTTCATATAGAGCAGTATTTCTATACAGTTTTAATATAGCGTGTATGGTGTGTGTACATTGAGCTCATAGAGTGAATGGTGTGGAAATATGGTGGGTATATTCCTTCAGATTGTTGCTAATTGAGGTGAATAGATGGTTATGTGTTGTTTTTAACATTGAAATATAAAACAATTCTGGTTTTTCAATAAAAATAGTTGGAAATTTAAAAATAGTAAGGTAAAATTTATGGTAATACTCCCGATTACATTTATTTAAAAATTTTGAGTATCCATATCTAAATTATTAGTTAAAGCCAAAATTTGTTGTACCATCATATATATACACACACACACACTCTTTACTTCCCAGAATATAATATAGCCTATGCAAATTTATATTGCCTCATTTATTTACAACTTGAATCATTAATACAAGATATTTTTGACTATCTTCAAATCCAATGAATCAAATTTTATTTCAACAGTATTTTACACATTGGAATAAAGTACCATGAAGCATAATTCAGTCAAGCATATAGATAAAAGCAAAAACATTCACTTTTGTTCACAGTTTCAGTACTAGTTTGACTTACCTGAATACTATATCAAATGACAACGTTTTTCAAAGATGTTCTCCTCTTATTTGATGATGGGGAAAACTTGTCATAAATCAGACCTGACAGGGTGACAAAATATTTTGAAAACTCACTTGAATGTATGTGGCACCCTCTACTGCCGATTTCAGGTCAGTGCAGCCACTGATGAGAGAGATTTGCTGCTGCACACTCAGGGATCCTCTCAGCATTCCTGATTTTTCCAGTTCCTCCATCTGTTTACTAATCAGAACAATAGAAAACAATCATATATCCACAAAGACTGAAAACTACTTCCTGAAACATAAGATGCACTAAAATCTCTCTCTTATAACTGAGCAGTGACCGAGGTGCCGCGAATGCGCAGTAGAGAGCAGCTTTGACCAACGTGCCGCGCATGCGCGGACCACAGAGCTCTGACCGATGTGCTGCAAAACAAAACTCTCGTCCGTTCCATGCTGGGGTGGCAGCACAATATGAGGATGGACCAGGCCCCTCCGGCAAAACAACTAATGGTGTCCTGGCTGGGCAAAAGCTTGCAGGAAACACAGGGAGTGGAGGAAGGCTGAGGGAGAGGGAAATGGTTGTGGATGAGGTGAGAGGGGAAGGAAAGGGAAGATGAGAGGGGATGGAAGGAAAAGGGAAGAGGATATGAGTGAGTAAGTGGGAAAGGTAAGAAGTTGGGGAGAAGAGAGCAGCTCTGACCGATGTGCTGGTCTGACCAATGTGCCTCCTCTAGGATTAAGAAGCCTAGCTATGTTGATATATTTAAGCTGTTGAAAGGTAGGAGGGGTAGTAAGAAGGGGAAAACAAAGAATAAGGAGAGTGCAGCTCCTAAGAAGATTCCCAGGAATATCATTAATTGGGTAAGATGTTTTCTTCCGCTAACGAGTGTGGTGGGTCATTTTGATCCTGCACAATATGGGTCCTTCTTAGCATACGCTAACACCATTTTAGGGACATTTAATGATTATGAGGAGTGGGCTTGGTTGAACTACGATGAGAGGTATCAAGATAAAATGGAGGGGAATCGGTTTATGATGTGGGACACATAGGATATCAATCTGTGGTAAATACAGATGATGAACAGAGAGCATGTAGGGGTAGTAAGGTAGTCAGCAGGGGGAAACTGAGCAGTTCCTTTCATAAGCCTGGAGGATTCGGAAAGGCAGGGAACCCCGTTAAATTGCAGACTGGTGGCACAGACTATGCTGGAGATATAATAAAACGTTGTGCTTGTTTCCCAACTGTAAGTTCCGGCATAGCCTGCTTAATATGCAAAGGGGGACACCCAGTTTTCAATGCAGTAAGTATGCCATCTGGGGTGGTGGAAGGGGAACTGAGTCCTGATGCCTTGGCCCCGACACTGGTTCATTTGGAGGCAATTTTGGAATGATTGGGGCATTATCCCAATTGGATGGAGACAGAGTTGATCCAGGAAGGGTTCAAACGGGGGTTCACAAATCTCACCCGTTTGAACGGGCCTAACGGCTTGTATATTTATATTGTAATAGAGTAGTGCCAGTACTGCCAGTCACCATTTAGACATTCTAAAAGGTAAAAAGAATTAAACAAGCTTTGAAATTATTATTGCAAGAGGATGAGGATTGTGGCAATGTATGATTCTTTCTATATTTTTTGTGGTTTAGCTCCATTCCCTAGGACTGCATCCTATCTACTTTAAAAAAAAAAAAAAAAAAAAAAAAAAAAGTGCTTCTTTCACAATCCCCTCTTCCCTGCCTGGACAATCATATCCACCTACAAACCTGTTTCCCTACTGAAAGGCCTGGATTTAAGTCTAGGCAACACAGGCAATTGCTTCTGGTGCTAGATTCTGATAGGGTACTGGAGCTTTGCTGCAGCTCCCATGACTCTCTCCAGGCCTGTCTTTGAGCTGGGGCCACTCTGATCTGACAAAGGCAGCAGCAGCAACTCAACTTTAAAAAGAAAATTCAGTGCTGAGCTGCCAGTTTCCTGTCACATGCTCAAGGCCATGAGGCAGCCCTGCCCCTCATATAGGTTTCCAGAGTAACAGGAAGTCCATGGGGAGGAGAAGGTGGGTATGCCACAGGGCCATGAGTGTGTGAAAGTTGGCTGGAAGCCCCACATTGAATTTCCTGTTTAAAGTTGTTGTCGATACTGGAGCGCAGTGTGGCTCAGAGGCAGGAGGAGAGGAAATGGACAGGACCAATCTGGGGTCCCTCACCCTCTCCCCTTCACAACTCTTCATACTTCTGATGACCTCGGAGGGGATGAGAGTCAATCTCCATACCTCAGCCCTGCCTGCTGCCTATAGGCATCAAAACTATAAATCTGACACTGCCTATTGATATTTAAATTTTCCAAGGAAACTCCTTAAGAGGTTGCAACTTGAATTCTTTTCAACCAGTTCTGATCCAAGCATGAGGTAGGTAAATGAGAGATACCCTCCACTTTAGATAAATGTTTTAAAAATGATTGACTTATGAATATACAGTGGCTTGCAAAAGGTATTCGACACCTCCCTCCCCCCGCTAAAAAGTCAACAGATTTGTGTGGATTACAAATGATGCACAGATTGTTCCAGACAGTATTTTTATTCCAAACTAGTATGCTCTTAAAGTAAATTTTCAAAATCATAATTCATTATTTCTCTGCATCTTTGGTAAAAAAACAATGAAAAACTGAAAAATACTGCTTGCATAAGTATTCAATCCCTGTACTGTGGAAGCTCCAAGTTTACACAGATGAAAAATACTGCCTTAACAATTAGCTTACAATTGGCCTCTACCTATGAATTATTTAAAAAGGTCAGCTTTTCTGGATAAAAGACCCCCTAATTCTAGTACCATTGATCAAACTGTGAATCTGATGGAAAGCTGTGAAAATGAAGACCAAAAAGCATTCTAAGGAAATTAAAGATAAAGTTACAGACATACACAAGATAGAAAAAGGCTACGAGATAATATCTAAGTGCTTGGATATCCCAGTGAACACTGTTGGATCAATTGTGAGGAAATGAAAGCTGCATCATACCACCCAGACACTGCCTAGGCAAGGCCTTTCCTCAAAACTCAGCATCAGAGCAAGAAGGAGTCTTGTGAGGGAAGCCACAGAGACCCAACAATCACTTTGAAGGAGCTACAGAGTTCAGTGGCAGTGCACCAGTCAACCATATCAAAAACTCTGCATACAACTGGCCTACATGGGAGAATGGCTAGAAAGAAGCCATTACTGAAGAAAAATCACATCAAAGCACATTTGCCAGAAAGCATCAGAGTGATCCAGCTAAAATGTGGGATAAGGTTTGGTGGTCAGATGAGACAAACATTTTTGGTCAAAATTCAAAATGCTATGTTGGCACAAATCTAACACTGCTTATTCCTCAAACAAACATCATCTCAACAGTAAAGTATGGGGTGGCAGTATCATGTTGTGGGGATGCTTTTCCTCAGCAGGGACTGGGCATCTTGTTAAAATCAAAGGACGGACGGATGGAGCAACATACAGGAGATACTGCAAGACAATTTGCTTCAGTTTGCTAAAAAACTAAATCTTGGGAGAAAGTTCACCTTTCAGCAGGACAATGATCCCAAGCAGAAGGCCAAAGTAATACAGGAGTTGTTGTACAACAAAAAGGTGAATGTTCTACAATGGCCAAGTCAAAATCCAGATCTCAGTCCAAACAAGAATCGGCATTATCCAAGCAACCTGAACAACCTGGAGCAAATCTGCCAGGTAGAATGGGCAAAAATCACTCCCAAACAGTGTGCAAAGCTGGTAGAAACTTACCCCGACAGGCTCCTGAGTGTGAATCCATAGTCTCTTGAGTTTTGCTGCTGTCAATTGTACTGCAGGTGATGGAACGGACACTGGAAGGGGCAGGGGAAGAATGGGTTGTTTCCCATAAACAATTTGAAAGAGGGAAACCCCCGTGGCATATGCGGAAACTCAGCCCAGGGAAAGAGACAGACCCAGTCATCCTGACGAGCATTGACTTAAGATCTCAGAAATTGCTTCAAGGTGCAGTTAGTTCTCTCAGCCTGCCCATTGGTTTGCGGGTGGTTGGCGGTAGTAAAGTCTAAGGAGATACGAAATTTTTTGCAGAGATACTGTCAGTATTTGGCAGTAAACTGGGAGCCTCGGTCAGAGGTGATATGCTGTGGCAAGCCATGGAGACAGAAAATGTGTCGTATGAATAACTGGGCCAGTTGAGAAGTAGATGGAAGACCGGGTAAGGGCGTGAAGTGCGTCATTTTAGAAAAGAGGTCGACCACCACCCAGATCACCGTGTAGCCCTCAGAGGCAGGGAGGTCCAATATGAAATCCATGGAGATGTGAGTCCAGGGTTCCATGAGAGTGGTAATGGTTGCAATAAGCCCCAGGGTTTCCCCACAGGGGTTTTTTGTTGGGCACAGTTGGGGCAAGAGTCGACATATGCACGATATCCTTGCTCATCTCAGGCCACCAGTAGAATTTTTGAAGAAGGTTCTGAGTCCTTGCCAGACCAGCATGGCTGGCGACATGGAGTCATGTGCCCAGGCTAGAAACTTGCTGCGGAGTCTTTTAGGGACTACTGTCTTGCCTGGAGGAATGGTCTGGGTGACCGAGAGGATGACGCAGGCTGGGTCTAGAATGGTTTGAACAGATTCCTCTTAATCTTCAGAGGAGAAGGAATGGGAGAGAGCATCCGCTCTTATGTTCTTACTGGGTTGGTAGCGGAGTTCGAAACTGAAACGGGTGAAAAAGAGGGCCCACCAAGCTTGGCGGGGGTTCAGTCGTTGAGCTTATTGCAGGTGTACTACATTCTTATGGTTCGTTTACACAGAAATATGGTGCTGGGCCCCCTCCAGCCACTGATGCCATTCTTCAAATGCAAGCTTGATGGCTAGTAGCTCCTTGTCCCCAATGGAATAGTTTCGCTCCGCCGAGGAGAATTTCTTTGAAATGAAGAAACAGGGGTGTAGTGTCCCGTTCCCCCCCCCCGAATCGTGTTGACTAAGAACAGCTCCTACTCCCTCGGAGGAGGCATCCACCTCCACAGTGAACGGAAGTCAAGGGTCTGAGTGCCTGAGGCAAGGTTTTTGCAGGAAGGACCTCTTGAGGGATTGGAAGGCCACCTCTGCTTCGACGGGCCATGTCTTAACATTAGACCCCTTGCGGGTCAGAGATGTGAGGGCTGTGGCTAGTTTTGAGAAATCTCGGATGAAGCTGTGATAATAATTCGCAAAGCTGAGGAAGCATTGAAGAGTTCGCAGCCCGCTGGGTTGAGGCCATTCTTGAATACACCTTAACTTAGCCGGATCCATCTGGAAGCCTCAACTGGAAATAATGTACCCAAGGAAGGGCAGGGACTCCTTTTCAAAAATACATTTTTCCAGTTTCACATACAGATGATGTTCCCTCAAACGTTGGAGGACCTCAGAGACATGTTGGCGATAGGTACGCAAATTGCTGGAATAAATCAGAATATCGTCGAGGTAGACGACCACACACTCATAAAGGAGGTCCCAGAATGCCTCATTCATTAGGTTCTAAAAGACTGCAGGTGCATTGGTAAGGCCGAACTGCATGACTAGATATTCATAATGGCCGTCCCGTGTGTTAAAGGCCGTCTTCCATTCATCGCAGTGTCGTATTCAGATCAGGTTATAGGCCCCTTGGAGATCCAGCTTTGAAAAAAACCCTAGCCCCTTGAAGACGGTCAAGGAGTTCGGATATCAGCGGAAATGGGTACCAGTCCTTGATGGTGATGGCATTCAGACCACGGAAGTCGATATAAGGGCGCAGGGTCCCATCCTTTTTGCTAACTAAGAAGAAACCAAGCCCGGCTGGAGAGGTGGACAGTCTGATAAACCCCTTCTGGAGGTTCTCTCGGATATAATCCGACATGGCGTGGGTCTCCAGGATAGATAGCAGGTAGACCCTCCCGCAAGGTATAGAACCGGGGATCAAGTTGATGGTGCAGTCGAAGTCTCGGTGCGGTGGCAGGGTGTCAGCCTTCTTAGAAACAAGATCGGCAAATTGGCTGTACTGAGGAGGCAGACCTTCCAAGAGCGTGGTGTTTAAGCAGCAAGAGGAACAGGAATTCCCTTTCAGACAGGTTTTTTGGCAAGTGGATCCCCATCGGGTCAACTGGAGGGAAGCCCAGTCGAACTGGGGGGTTATGCTACTGGAGCCAAGGTATACCGAGAACAACAGGGTAGATGGCTTTTGGAATTACATAAGGGTGAGATGTTCCGAGTGACTAGGATCGATGTGGCACTCTAGAGGGATCGTAATGTGCGTGATCCTACCTGGAAGAGGATCTCCACGGATGTAAGAGAGGGTCTAGGGTATGGATGAGTAGGGATGAGTAACTGTTCCACAATGTCCCACATGATAAAGTTTACTCCAGCCCCAGAGTCCACCAAGGCTAGTGTGGAGAATTTGCGTTCTCCCAGAGAGAGGGTCACAGATAGAGTGAGCGAGGGAACCGGAGAAGTCGAGCCTAGGGTCATTCCCCCCAGTGGAGCCTAGGCCCTGGAGTTTACCGGGCGAATAGGACAGAGGGCGATGAGGTGACCTGATCCTCCACAACAGAGACAAAAGCTGGCCCTACAGTGCCTCTGACATTCCTCAGGGGACAAAGGTCCTCATCCAAGTTGCATGGGCTCTTCAACTGCTCCCTCTGCAGGGGGTGCCACCCGGGATACAGGGGAAGAGTCGTGGTAGACTAGTGTGTCTTTGGCTTTGCAGGTCAAGAGCCCTTTCTTGCAGGCGGCGATCAATCCAGCTCGCTAGCTCAATGAGGGAGTCTAGTGAAAGAGGAAGTTCCCGAGCCGCCAACTCATCTTTGATTTTCGTGGACAACCCATCTAAAAAAATAGACCGGAGGCAGTTCTCCTCCCAGTGGAGTTCTGAAGCTAAGGTCCTGAATTCAATTGTGTAGTCAGAGAGTGGGCGTCCTCCTTGGTGGATGTGCAGGAGCCTGATACTGGCAGCCGTCTGTCACCCTGGATCTTCAAACACTTCCGGAACAGCTCCAAGAAGCGGGGAAGATCCTGCAATACCGGGTCGGCGTGTTCCCATATGGGGGATGCCCAAGCCAGGGCCTTGCCCTCCAGCAAGGATAAGATGCATGTAGTCTTGGTTACGTTGTCTGGAAATAGTGAGAACTAGAGACAGAAGTGCATACTGCACTGGTTAAAGAACCCCCAAAACTTGTGGGGATCACCAGCATAACATGGAGGAGCAGGAAGCGAGATGGCCTGATGAGAGGGTAACTGCGCCATGGGAGAATTAAATGCTGGAGAAGAGGCAGTGCCTGCAGCGACCACCGAGTCCAGGCGAGCGTTGAGACAGTCAATGGAGGAAGCCAGTGTCTTCAAGGCTCGTTGTTGCTCCACGATTTTCTAAGCTAAACCTGGAATGGCTTGTAGGGCGGAAGCCTCTGCCTGGTCCATAGCCTTGGCTTACTGTTGCGGCTAGGCAGGTGGACCCCTTGCCCGAGATGGAGTTGACACAACCTCCACAGGTCCTCGCCATTGGAAGTTGAGGCCGGGCTGGAGCAGAGATCCCGCTGGGGCTTCACCACTACTGGCCCTCGTTACCCTCAGGTTGAGCCCTTGGATACCGAGGCCGGCTGGACTTATGTGGGGTCTCTGAAGGCTGCAGAGATGAGGCTGGAAGGAATTCAGGAAAGAGTCCAGGAATTGGACAGGCCGCAGCACTCTAAGAAGGCCAGGCGTAGGTCGGGTCAGTTGGCAGATCTCGTAATCAGGTTTCCAGGCGTAAGTTAGGGCAGGCAGCAGATCTCGTATTTGGGTTTCCAGGCGAAAGTCAAGCAGGCAGCAGATCTCGTAGTCAGGAGGCAAAGCGAGGGTCGATATCCGGAAGGTCGATGAACAGGAACACAGACTATAGTGCGATCCTCCGCAGAAGAACAGGAAACAGAACCTACGCAGAAGCCAAGGAAAGGTCTGAGAACCAGACCTTGCCTTAAGTAGGAAAAGGCTGGGCAGGGCAGAGAGGAGGGGCCATGGCAATTTCCTTTCGTGGTCCCTGTAAATCCTGGACAGGAACATGCGCGTGGGCTTAGGAAGGCCCAGAGGAGGCAGGGCCCGTGCCAGGGATGGCAGTGCATTGGAGAGGCCTGAGCGAATGGCCTGCCAGTGCACTGGGAGAGGGGAGCGCGAGGAAGCACCCCAAGAGCGGCTGGCCACTGCTGCAGACAACCCGGAGCGGGTGGATGCCTCGCCGATAGGAGGGGGGGACCGGGCACGGGAAGCCATAACCAGCAGCCCTAACACTCTTCTCCAAGCTGAACAGTCCTAACATCTTCAGTGTTTCCTCCCTTTATCATTTTGGTCGCCATTCTTTATACCTTCGCGATCGCAACTATATCTTTTTTGAGATGCAGCGACCAGAATTGTACACAGTACTCAAGGATGGGTCTCACCATGGAGCGATACAGAGGCATTATGACGTTTTCAGTTTTATCCAGCATTCCCTTCCTAATAATTCGTAACATTCTGTTTGCTTTTTTGACTTCCGCAGCACACTGAGCCGACGATTTCAATGTATTATCCACTATGATGCCTAGATCTTTTTCCTGGGTGGTAGCTCCTAATATGGAACCTAACATCATGTAACTATAGCATGGGTTATTTTTCCCTATATGCATCACCTTGCACTTATCCACATTAAATTTCATCTGCCATTTGGATGCCCAATCTTCCAGTCTTGCAAGGTCCTCCTGTAATGTATCACAATCCACTTGTGATTTAACTACTCTGAATAATTTTGTATCATCCGCAAATTTGATAACCTCACTCGTCGTATTCCTTTCCAGATCATTTATAAATATATTGAAAAGTAAGGGTCCCAATACAGATCACTGAGGCACTCCACTGCCCACTCCCTTCCACTGAGAAAATTGTCCATTTAATCCTACTCTCTGTTTCCTGTCTTTTAACCAGTTTGTAATTCACGAAAGGGCATTGCCACCAATCCCATGACTTTTTACTTTTCCTAGAAGCCTCTCATGAGGAACTTTGTCAAATGCCTTCTGAAAATCCAAATACACTACATCTACTGGTTCACCTTTATCTACATGTTCATTAATCCCTTCAAAAAAAGTGAAGCAGATTTGTGAGGCAAGACTTCCCTTGGGTAAATCCATGCTGGCTGTGTCCCATTAAACCATGTCTATCTAAATGTTTTGTGATTTTATTGTTTATAACAGTTTCCATGATTTTTCCCAGCACTGAAGTCAGACTCACCATTCTATAGTTTCCTGGATCACCCCTGGATCCCTTTTTAAATATAGGAGTTACACAGGCCATCTTCTAATCTTCATGATTTTAATGATGTTACAAATTTTTACTAATAGTTCTGAAATTTTCATTTTTTAGTTCTTTCAGAACTCTGGGGTATATACCGTCCAATTCAGTTGATTTACTAGTCTTCAGTTTATCAATCAGGCCTACCACATCTTCCAGGTTCACCGTGATTTGGTTCAATTGATCTGAATCATCACCCATGAAAACCTTCTCCAGAACAGGTATCTCTCCAATCTCCTCTTCAGTAAACACTGAAGCAAATAAATTGTTTAATCTTTCCACGATGGCCTTACCTCTCTAAGTGCCCCTTTAACCCCTTGATCATCCAACAGTCCAACGGACTCCTTTGCAAGCTCTCTGCTTCGGACATATTTTTAAAAGTTTTTATTGTGAGTTTTTGCCTCTATGGCCAACTTCTTTTCACATTTTCTCTTAGCCTGTCTTATCAATGTTTTTCATTTAACTTTCCAATGCTTATGCTTTATCCTATTTTCTCCTGATGGATTCTTCTTCCAATTTTTGAATGAAAATCTTTTGGCTAAAATAGCCTCTTTCAACCCCCTTTTAACCAAGCCGGTAATCATTTTGCCTTCCTTCCATCTTTCTTATTGAGTGGAATACATCTGGTCTATTGATGGTATTTTTTAACAATGTCCACACCTGTTGCACACTTTTTACCTTTGTAGCTGTTCCTTTCAGTTTTTTCTAACTATGTTTCTCATTTTATCAAAGTTTCCCTTTTGAAAGTTTAGTGCTAGAGCCATGGATTTACATACTGTCCCCCTTCCGGTTATTAAATCAAATTTGATCATAATATGATCACTATTGCCAAGCGTCCTCACCACCGTTATCTCTCTCATCAAATCCTGTGCTCCACTGAGAAACAGATCTAAAATTGCTCCCTCTCTCATCAGTTCCTGAACAAAGTGCTCCATAAAACTGCCTTTTATTCCATCAAGGAACTTTATCTCTCTAGCATCTCTCTAGGTTACCTTTTATGTGACAAAATGACCCTCTATAAAATGATATAAATCTATTATTTCAAAACAATGTAAATACATTTTAAAAATAGTGACAAAAATAGAGCCAGATCAAGATCAATAAAGGAAGGAGGAAAGAAAAGAAAGGAAAGTTGATATCTTGATGCATGGACAGTAGCCCACACTATCATGTCTAAATATAGGCTTGCCCAAAGGTTTACTGTCCTGTCAGGTGCAAGTACAGGACGTCACTCACTGCTCTGCAGTTTCTGTCACAAAACAGACAATGAAAAGGCAATCAGAATTTTACATTCAAGACTAGATTACTAGGCAATGGCTCCTCTTTGGCCTGGATACTTGAAGCCTTCAAAATTTGGCACCCTAGGCAGTTGCCTATGTTGCCTGTGCTTATATCTGGGCCTGGGTAGAACATAATTCTGCCACACCAATAGGGTCATTCATCAAATTGCATTAGAGCCTCAATGTGCGATAAACGAGGTCTAATGTGCGATACCCGCACGATCTTTATCAAGTTGAGTGTTTGCATGCAAATTTTATAATGAGTATGCAAAAGCTAGCTTTTTATGTAAATGAGGGGTTCCTACACCTGTTGTGAAAATGTATCACACGAACGTGGGATTTAATGTTGGAAATAACACCTTTTTTGGCGCAGTAGAGGGGGAAAAAGTTTTTATCGCTGGATCGCTGCCATTATTGCAGGTTGCAGCTATTATGATGTTTATTATTGCAAGTGATAACATGGGAGCTTTTCTCACACACCTACATAGCCCTGCTGGACCAAAATAAATGTATTTTTTTCCATGCCCTATCTTTCTAAATCTTCTATGTTGGGGGGGGGGGGGGGGGAGTATACTAGTACTGGGATACCGGCCAGTTTACAGGATGGAAATGGGTTTTGTGCACACACGTACGCGCACATTACAAATAAGGTGCATATGTATGTGTATTCAGCCTATGTTATACCATGCGCACAAGAACACGCCTATGTTACCGTATTGTATAATATAGGCTGAAAGCACAATCATGTGCACCTTATTTGTAATGTGTGCGCACATGAGCAGACACATTTTCTGTGCGTATATGTTTAAATAGTAAAACCTACACATGGCAAGTAAGCAAATAATTTCTAGGTGGGATTCTCCACCCATTCATAACACACCTAGGGCCAAGTGTTAATGATATCCCCACTGATATGTCAGAAGATCATTAAGCTATCAAGGGGAGGCTCTTCCAGTTTAGGCATAATCATTGTGAATAACATCAACACCTGACTGCCTTGGAGTGTAGAAGAGAGGGTTGATTATCACAGGTGCATGCTTGGGCTGATATCCTCGGTGACTCTGCAATCCTGATCCAGGTTTCTCCCTAATGGCTTCCTCTGTGGCCAATACCATGGAGTGGACGTGTGCATGTAGCAGCTCTTGGTCCAGCAGGGAACTGAGGATACAATACAATAACATAAGAGGTCTGGAAGATGAAGCTTAGGGAACTTGTCTATTCTCTCCATCTGCTCATTGGCATTAATATAGGAAGTCTGTAGCTCTATGTGTCCTTTATCTCTAAAAGTATCCATGCCAGATTTTATATTTCACCTATGTCTTTTCTTCTTCCTTCCCATCCCTTTGTGATGTCAAATCAGTATCAGTGTGAACTAGCTGGGGAAAATCCCACATGGCCTGAAACTCCAACTTCTGTACTGGCTCTGTTAAATACCTTCAGTCACATCAACATTCTAGTCTATTGCATGTTCACCACATGGAAAAGGTTGAGGGGGCCCAGCATTGCCTACCAGCAAGAAGAGAGAGCTTGATTTCTGCTGAGAGCTACCTGAAGCCCTCAGAAGGGTAGTATGTAAGAGAGCTTTTCTTTTGTTTGATCTTTGAAGGGATTTTCAAAGGCTATAGATTATCAGCAGGATGATGTGTCGGTTGGCTGATAGTTAAGGATATGTAACAGCCTTTTTTTGGACAGGTAGCTATTGCCTATCAGTGGTTTGTGTCATATTGCATGTATGTTCTGAGACATTTGAAGTAACATAGTAATGACAGCAGAAAAAGACCAAAATGGTCCATCCAGTCTGCCCAGCAAATTTCCCAAAGTAGTAATTACTGTTCCATGCAGGTCACCCCCATGTTTCTTTTAAAGGGTAATAACTTCCATTCCGAACAGGTTACCCCCAAGCTTTTTTATTTATTCCCATCCTCTAGCCTTTAGGGATCCACAGTGTTTATTCCATGCCCCTTTGAAATCCTTCATAGTTTTAGTCTTCACCCCTTCCTCCGGAAGGGCATTTCAGGAATCCACCACCCTCTCAGTGAAGAAATATTTCCTGACATTGGTTCTAAGTCTTCCTCCCTGGAGTTTCAAATCATGACCCCTAGTTCTACTAAATTGTTTCCAATGGAAAAGGTTTGTTGACGACCATGGATCATTAAACCTTTCAAGTATTTTTATTTATTTAAAATCTTTTCTATACTGTCGTTAAGATGGATATCGTCACAACGGTTTACAGTAAGGCACATAAAATAATGTAGGTAAATGTATCAACTTATAACAATTAAACAGGTGCCATCAAAGTTCGGTAACAGTTTTAAAATAAATTATTATTTGGTAAATGTGATGAATCATGTCCATTTCTATCTGTCTTGATTTTGAATACAAGATTAGATTTATAATTGTAATTGTGTCTTCTCCTTTAGTGGTGAGGAAAAAATAAAATACACACATATTGATTAAGGTGAAGTGTGTCAATGTTCTGCTGTCCGCACCTTACACTTCCCTGGATTGTATTCTCTATTCTCTTTATTTAACATTTTTTTTTATATACCGGGATTCATGTAAGACATTACATATCATCTCGGTTTACATTATAATGGAAAAAAACAACACATGTAAGAATGCATTACATAGAATAGGGCGTAGAACTTGGATAAGTTTGTTTAAAGAGACATTTTTTAAAACTTTTTCTAAAAGTTTTGATGTCTCTTTGTAATCTGATCTCTAAAGGCATGGTGTTCCATAGTATAGGATCTGCTAAGGTTAGCGCTCTTTCCCTTACTTGGGTTAGTCTTGCTATTTTGACTGAGGGAATAGTTAGTAGTGCTTTGTTGGCTGATTTCAGATTTCTGTGAGGTACGTGTACATGAAGAGCAGTGTTCAGCCATTCTGCTTTTTTGTTATGTATTAATTTATGTATGGTGCATAGTGTTTTGTATTGTATTCTTTGCTCAATTGGTAACCAGTGTAGTTCAGCTAGGGTTTCGGTGATGTGGTCTCTTTTACTTTTACCAGTTAGAATTCTTGCAGCTGTGTTTTGTAGTGGTCTTATTGTGGTGTAAGGTAAGCCTAGTAGTAGGGCGTTACAGTAATCAGTGCTTGCGAAAATTAAGACTTGTAACACTGATCGAAAGTTGGTAGTTGTTAGTAGTGGTTTTAGTCTTCTGAGAATCATAAGTTTGGCGTATCCTTCCTTTACTTTTAAGGATATATGTTGTTTCATGCTTAGTTCCATGTCAATTATCACTCCGAGGTTCCGTACTTTCTCTGCTAATTCTATTTTTTGGTTGTTTTTGAGAGTGATTGGGTTTTCAATGGTCTCTATATTTTTTCATTCTAAATGTAGGAATTCTGTTTTCTCTATATTAATAACTTATTCCATTTGGTTTAGTAGCTGTTTGATGATATCTAGATGCATGTTAGCTATGTGTAATGTTTTTTCAATTGTATCGATGGGTAGTATTAATTGAATATCATCAGCATATATGTAATGTGTGATGCCCAGACCAGCCAGCAGGTGACATAGTGGCAACAGGTATATGTTGAAAAGTGTGGCAGACAAGGCTGATCCCTGTGGAACTCCTGTTTGAAGGTTTATTTTTTCTGATATTATGTCTTTGATCTGTACTTGGAAGTATCTGTTATATAGATATGACCTGAACCAGTTGATTGTTTTGTTGCTTAGTATTTGAAGTATTTGAAGGTCTGTATCATATCACCCCTGCTCCTCCTCTCCTCCAGGGTATACATATTCAGGTTATTCAACCTCTCCTCGTAAGTCATTTGATGGAGTCCACCCACCATTTTGGTCGCCCTTCTCTGGACTGCCGCCATCCTATCTCTGTCTCCTCTGAGTTACGGTCTCCAGAATTGAACACAGTACTCCAGGTGAGGCCTCACCAAGGTCCTGTACAAGGGGATTATCACTTCCCTTTTCTTACTAGATATTCCTCTCTCTATGCAGCCCAGCATTCTTCTGGCTTTGGCTAGCGCCGTGTCACACTGCTTCGTTGACTTCAGTTCGTTAGACACTATCACCCCAAGGTCTCTTTCCTGCTCCGTGCACATCAGCCCTTCACACCCCCCCCCCCCCCCAATGCATACAGTTCTTTCAGATTACCACACCCCAGATGCATGACTCTGCATTTCTTGGCATTGAATCCCAGCTGCCATATCTTCAACCACTCTTCCAGCTTCCTTAAATCCCATCTCATTTCTGTACTCCTTCTAGCGTATCCACTGTGTTGCAGAATTTAGTATCATCCGCAAATAGACAAATTTTACCTTCTATCACTTCCGCAATGTTGCTCTCGAGGATATTGAAAAGAACCAGTCCCAATACCGATCCCTGTGGCACTCCACTTAACTCCCAAGCTTCTCATTTTGTTGATGAGTCTTCTATGTGGGACCGTATCAAAAGCTTTACTAAAATCCAAGTAAATTACATTAGAGAACTGGATCAGGGAAGAGTGCTCAGTCACCCAATCATAGAAATCAATTAGATTTGTCTGACAGGACCTTCCCCTGGTGAATCCATGCTGCTTCTGATTGAGCAACCTACTGGATTGTAAATAGTTCACTATCCTTTCCTTCAGCAGAGTCTCCATTAATTTTCCCACCACCGAGGTAATGCTAACTGGCCTGTAGTTTGCAGCCTCTTCTCTGTTCCCACTCTTGTGAAGCAGGACCACCACCGCTCTTCTCCAGTCACTAGGCACTACACCCTTTTCCAGGGATCTACTGAACAGGTCACACAGTGGACCCGCCAGCACATCTCTGAGTTCCCTCAGTATTCTGGGGTGAACCTCACCATTGCTTTGTCCTCTTTCAGTTTTCTTAGCTCTTCCCATACATGGAGTTTCATCTACTCCACCTCCTTCTACAGTCTTGATAACAAGTGACGGTCCTTCTCCAGGGTGCTCCTTAGTGAATACTGAACTTAAGTATTTGTTTAATATTTCTGCTAATTAATCATCTCTCTCCACCCAATGATCCTTATCCCCTTTCAATTTCACTATTCCTCTATGGACCTTTCTCCGATATATCTGAAAAATTTGTCACCTCGCTTATCTCCTTGGCAATCCTTTTCTCTGCCTTTTTGCTTTTCTGATTACTTTTTTCATCTCCCTCAGTATTGCCAGATAATCCTCCCTGTGTTCCACTTTTTGGGATCTTTTATATTTCTTAAAAGCTGCTTTTTTAGCTTTTATTATATCAGCCACCTCCTTTGTGAACCAGATTGGATTCTTATTTCTCTTACTGTTTACTTTTCTAACATATAGATTTGATGCTTTTGTAATTGCTCCTTTTAGTTTGGCCCACTGTTTATTTATTTTAAAGTGTTTTTATACCGCTTTTACAAATTTTAGTCAAAATGGTTTACAAAAATATAAATCATAAAATAAAATAAGTAATAGCTAAAAATTTAATAAATCTCATAAAATAAAATTAGTAATTTATGAAAAAATAAACATATCATAACAATAATCAGGTGTCAACTTGTAGCCACTGCAAATGTAAGGGGAAGAGGAGTTTAGGAAAGGTATTTTTCAAAATATACATAAGGATTAATAGGAGGGGAATTTCCAGGTTGTGTAAATGAAGAGATTAGTGTATAGTAGTTATAATTTTGAAAGCATTCTGAAACAAATATGTTTTTAAGGATTTCTTGAATTGTAACTGTTGTTTGGCCTCTCCCATTTTCTCCCTGTCTTCAAGTTCTGCCTCCAGATATTTCCCCATTTCTACAAAGTCTGTTTTTTTGAAGTTTAAAACTCGGGTCTTTGTGACACTTCTCTGGATCCTATTTGCAATATCAAACCATACTGTTTGATGATCACTGGTGCTGGAGGTGGGCACCCACCCAGACGTTAGAGACATTAGACCCATTAGTGAGCACTAGGTCAAGTATAACTCCCTCCCTCGTGGGTTCCATTGCCAATTGTTTGAATAGACCGCCTTGCAGGGCATCCACTATCTCTCTACTACTGTTAGATTCTACAGAAGGGATTCTCCAGTCCACATCCGGCAGATTAAAGTCACCAACAATAAACACTTCCCCACCTTTATAATGTCTTTGATCAGATCTCTGTTTAGTTCTGTTTGAGTCGGAGGCCTGTACACCACTCCAGTAAAAATGGATGTACAGTCATCTTTTTTTAGGGCGGCCCATAATGCTTCTTCTCTACCCCAAATCCTTGCAGTTCAGTTGCTTGGATATTATTTTTGACATAAAGTGCTACTCCTCCCCCATTTTTGTCCTTTCTATCATTCCTTAACAAGATATAGCCCATTATGGCCGTATCCCAGTCATGAGAATCCATGAACCATGTCTCCATGACAGCAACAACGTCCAAATCTGCCTCCACCATTAAAGCCTGCAGGTCTGGGATTTTATTGCTAAAACTGCGAGAATTTGTAGTCATAGATTTCCAATTTTTCTCCCTTGCTATGCTGCACTTCCCAGGAACCTTTTCTATTTTTTTGAGCTGATTGATTTTATTTTCACTTCGCATATCCTTCACAGGTCTTATTCTGCCAGAACCTACTGTTATCCAATTGATTCTGGGTTTTTGAATCCTGGATGTCTGATAACTCTGTGGGAGTGGGGATTGAGTTACAGGTTGATGTAAACTTGGGGAAGGTGGGTGCCTGATTGTCACGTTCTACCAGAGCCCACTGTAAAACATTTTTTCCTGGGATTCCATAACCGCTGTGGGAGATGAGTGCCAGATGGATGTTTCAAGGAAGGGGAGGTTAATTGAATCCTGGCCAATTGCTCCCTTAGATGGATCAGCTCCATCTAAGGGACGGGATTACAAGTAATTTTTTTCTTAAGCTTGTACCCTTACAATTTCTTCACACTCTGTATATTCTGGATGAGCACAGGTAACTAAAGGACTACTGCAGACTGGGAATGCAGGTTCATAGTGGAAAACTGTAGATGGCTGATAGTGACTATGGGGTTCTCACACGCCAAACCCCTCCTCCTCTTTGCTCTGGTGATGCTGAACCAACATGCCTAGTCCACTCATTAATTACAATGTGTTTCTACGTACTCTGTTCTCCTTTCACCCTGTGATAATAAGGTCTCTATATATAATCACTCTACTCCCGGTGATTCTGGAGTAGTTCCTCTCCCAGCAGCATAACTCTGCACATCTGTTTCAATATTAATTTTCGAGAAAAAATTCAGAGTTGCTTTCTGGAAGGTTTTTTCTGAGACCCAAGGAAGTGGAGTAGAGCCAGCTGTGTACACAATTTCTGCATCTCCCCTAGAAATTGAGCTGATCTGGGGATGGCAGCCTGTTCCTACTTTCCTGCACAAACAGAGCAGAACACTGATCACTTCTGCCCACCCAGGAAAGGCACAGCAGAGTTAAGTGTGTTGGAGCAGCTTTCCCAGAGATAGGATAGCCAAATAACCCAGATTTGGGTGTTAAGTGTTGTCAGAATTGAGAAGGCCATGAAGTCTAATGGCCAAGCTTGAAGAGACATAAGGTGATTGCCTGTTTGGCTAACTACTTTAGGCATTACTAAATCTGTCAGCTTCCTGGCTGAGTTGCTGCTTAACATACTTGCTTCCCACACTCTCCCCACCATCTCTGGTGTCCATACTAGGGTAGGGGGAAGGTGCAAGAGAGAAAAGGAGGGGTTGGTCAGGGGATGCAGGGCTGTATTAAACTAATTGGGGGATTTGGTAGAATGAAAAATAGTCTAACAATGTAGGCAGCCGCCCCCATTTACACGGATAATAACAGACTTCTTTGTTGCGCCGGAGGTGGACCCTTGGGCCGAGGTGGGGTTGACGCTACCTGTAGGAAGGATCCTACGGGTAACCACCATCGGCAGGCAGAGAGGGATGACGGATGGAGGCCGGCTGGCGCTTCACCAATATCAGCCCTCGTTCCCCGCAGGTTGAGCCCTTGGGTGCCGGGGCCGGCTGGACTTAGGTCACCTCTGTTGGTGGTCGTCGATGGGTGGATCAAAGTCAGCCCAGAGGCAGCAACTAAAATAGTTAACAGTCTGTATTGGACAAGGCCGAGTCCCAGAGACCCGGGCGCCAATAGAAACACAGTCTGACAGGGGGTGCCCGAGCAAGAGCAGGCTGAAGCCTGAATGAACCACAGGCAAGCTAGGTTCAGGGCTGGCAGCAGGCTGGAAGCAGTGGCAAGCAAGGCTGAGGTCTGGACGAGGAGAGTCAGATGAAGCAGAAGTCCACGGCTGGAGAGAAGCAACGGCGTAGTCAGGCAATGCAGAGGTCCAGGGCTGGAGAGAGGCAACGGCACAGTCAGGCAATGCAGAGGTCCAGGGCTGGAGAGAGGCAACGGCATAGTCAGGCAATGCAGGGGTCAAACCAGGTTAGCAATCCGATGGAGATATGAAGGAACAGGAACGAGGCAATCAGGATCAGGAACCAGGAACAGTAGAAGAAACGAGCACTCGACTAGCAAGGGGACCTGTTGCAAAGGCAATTTGAGAGAGTGGAGCCCGGGCTTATATACCGGAGCTCTGCTGACATCATCATCCAGGGCCGTGTCCAGGTTCCTGCTACGGGCCCTATTTAGAGACTAGCTGTGCGCGCGGTATTAGTCGGGACGGCGTCTTTCCACGGGCCATGCAGAGAGGCCTGACACGGAGCATCAGGAACTGCAGCAGAGCCAGAGGCACTAGGGGCGGCCCGAGGACAGAGCCAGTGGCCCACAGCCACCAGAGACGAGGACCAGATGCTGAGGGGACCGAGCCACGGGACTGCTGCAGCCGTCACGTGTAACAGTACTCCCCCCTCTATGGCCCCCCCCTTGCAGGTCTGGGTTTGCCCAGATGGGCACGATGAAACTGGAGGAGGAGTCTCTTATCCAGGATGTTACAGGCTGGCTCCCATGAATTTTCTTCAGGGCCGTAACCCTCCCAGGAAAGGAGGTATTCCCACCGGCGGCCCCGGAGGCGGATGTCAAGGACTTCATGGACCTTATATGTGGTGTCAGTCTCTGCGACCAGCGGAGGAGGTGCAGGAGCCTTTTGTGAAGGCCAGGGTAGGACCATAGGTTTTAAGAGTGATACGTGAAACATACTGTGAATTCCCAGTGTAGGCGGCAGCCGGAGTTGGTAAGTTACTGTTCCGACATAACGAATGACTGCAAAAGGTCCAATATACCTTGGTGCAAACCTCTGAGAAGGTATCTTGAGTTGAATATAAACGGGTGCTTAACCAGACTTTCTGGCCAGGAAGGAACTCAGGAGCAGAGCGTCGATGGCTGTCAGCAGATCTCTTGGCCCGGAAAGCGGCTTGGCATAAGCGAAGATTCGTCTGGTTCCACAATGCCTTGAGGGCATCGGCAGTGGCTTGCGCAGCAGGAGAAGGCACAGACAATGGAATGGGTAGCGGTGGTCATGGTTGTTTCCCGTACACAATGGAAAAGGACAACGTACCTGTGGCAGCGGCAATGTGGGATTTGTGGGAGAGCTCCACCCAAGGAAGAAGCTCTGACCAATTGTCCTGATGATCGTTTGTGTGCGCGGAGGAAGGACTTCAAGAAGTGGTTTGTATGCTCGGCTTGTCCATTGGCTTGAGGATGGTATGCTGTTAAACTGATGTTAACGCCAAATGTTTTACAAAGAGCACGCCAATACCTGGCGAGCAATTGTGAGCCTCTGCCAGAAACAATGTCCTTGAGTACGCCGTGTAGTCGGAAGATGTGTCGAAAGAACAGGCATGCCAATTCGGGTGCAGATGGTAGTGGAACGAAATGGGCCATTTTGGAGAATCTATCAATTGTAATCCATATGACCGTGTGGCCTTTAGATGGTGGCAAATCCACGATGAAATCCGTGGAAAGATGTGTTCACTGTTCTTTGAGAGCTGGAAGTGGCTGAAGTAAACCCCAAGGTCGCCCGACTGGGGGCTTCTGTTGAGTGCAGGTACTGCAGGAATCGACGTACGCTTTAGCATCAGAGACCATAGTGGGCCTCCAGAAGAACCGCTGAAGCGGCGCTAAGGTTCGCTCTCGCCCTGGATGACCGGCAAGCTTAGAGTCATGTGTCCACCGGAGGACTCTTTCATGGAGTCGACGGGGCGCCACAGTTTTCCCATTAGGAACAGGATAAGTAGCCGAAAGACAAATGCAGGCTGGGTCGATAATATGACCGGGTTCATTGGGCTTATAGGAAAATTAGTTCTTACCTGTTAATTTTTGTTCCTGTAGTACCACGGATCAGTCCAGACAGTGGGTTGAGCCTCCTTTCCAGCAGGTGGAGACAGACTAAAACTTGAAGGATGCCCTATATCAGGACAGAGCCTATCCTCTAACCCTTCAGTATAATGTATGTCAAAGCAGAAAACAAGAAACCCAAGAATAGGATTAAGCAAGTAACCATAAAGCTCAAAGGAGCAACTATAGAATAATGAAGAAACATGGTATACCTATACGCTCTTGCATAAACTTGGTATAAAAAACGACCAAGGCTACCGGTGTAATTGCTCAGTAATCTTGCACAAAGTGAAATATGAAAATCTACAAACCTGCAAGAAAACAAGCTTCGAGAGGACAGAAAGACAGACTGGGAAGGGCGTCTGGACTGATCCGTGGTACTACAGGAACGAAAATTAACATGTAAGAACTAATTTTCCTTTCCTGTACATACCCGGATCAGTCCAGACAGTGGGATGTACCAAAGCTTCCCTAAACTGGGTGGGACCGAGACAGTCCCGCTCGAAGCACTTGCTGCCCAAAGGAACCGAAAACCGGAGCGTGCACAACCAGACGGTAGTGCCGAGCAAAAGTGTGCAGAGACGTCCAAATGGCGGCCCTGCAAATCTCCTGCGGGGAGACAGATTGACTCTCTGCCCATGAAGTAGCCTGAGAACGCAGAGAATGGGCCTTGAGACCCTCAGGAAGAGGAAGACCTTGACAAAGATATGCTGAGGAAATGGCTTCTTTCAACCACCGCGCAATCGTGGTCTTAGAAGCCTGTTTGGTGACCTGGAGATAGCGAAGCAAGACTCGTTTGACATTTAGCCGACGAAGGTCACCACCGGCCGTACCCGCAATCTCCTCCGGAGAGAACGCGGGCAGTTCTACCGACTGGTTGACATGAAAAGCGGAGACAACCTTAGGCAAGAAGGAAGGAACCGTCCTGAGAGAAACCCTGGAATCAGAAAAACGCAAGAAGGGCTCCCGACAGGACAGCGCCTGGAGCTCGGAAATCCGGCAAGCAGAGGAGAGAGAGACCAGAAAGACAGTTTTGAGTGTTAGATCCTTGAGCGTAGCGTGGCGAAGAGGCTCAAAGGGAGCCGTACAGAGAGCATGAAGGACTAGGTTGAGACTCCACGACGGACACGTGGCACGAGAGGGGGGACGAAGGTGCCTAACACCCCTCAGGAAACAAATCACGTCCGGGTGAGCAGCTAAGGAATGACCGTCCACCCGACCCAGGAGAGAGCCGAGCGCAGAGACTTGAACGCGTAGAGAACTGAAGGAGAGGCCCTTAGAAAGACACTTCTGAAGAAAGGAAAGAACCAGAGGGATCGAGGCGGAGCGTGCCGGAACACCCGACTCCGCACATATGGACTCAAAAACTTTCCAGATGCGCACATAGGCCAGAGAAGTTGACTGCTTCCGGGCTCGCAGCAGGGTGGAGATGACCTCCTCCTTATAACCCTTGCACCTCAGACGACGCTGTTCAAAAGCCAGGCCGCTAAACAGAAGCGATCGGCCTGGTCGAAAAATACAGGCCCCTGCTGGAGGAGACGAGGAAGATGACCGAGTCGCAGGGACCCGTCCACCGCCAGATTGATGAGATCCGTGAACCACGGACTTCGCAGCCACTCGGGAGCGACGATAATCACTGGTCCCCGGTGGAGCTCTATTCTCCTGAGAACTTTCCCCACCAGAGGCCACGGGGGGGGGGGGGGGAACACGTACAGGACGTCCCCTGGCCAAGGTAGAGCCAGAGCATCCACGCCCTTTGCGCCGTGCTCCCTCCAGCGGATGAAGAACCGATTTGCCTTGGCATTGCGCAGAGTCGCCATGAGGTCGAGGTGAGGAGGACCCTACCTGTCCACTATCAGAGCCATGGCCACGTCCGAGAGCTCCCACTCTCCCGGATCGAGCGACTGCCGGCTGAGGAAGTCGGCTTGAACATTTTCTTTGCCTGCTATGTGAGAGGCTGCCAGGCACTGCAGGTGGCGCTCCGCCCAAGAGAGGAGACGGCTGGCTTACAAGGCTACCAGGGGACTGCAAGTGCCCCCTTGGCAATTGATGTAGGCCACTGTGGTGGAGTTGTCGGACAGGACTCTTACCGCGGATCAGGGGAAGGAACTCCTGAAGAGCCAGGCGGACCGCCAAGGTTTCCAGCTGATTGATGTGCCAGCGCGACTGGGTCTGTGACCATATTCCCTGGCTGGATTGAGAAAGGCAGACCGCACCCCAGCCCAGGAGACTGGCGTCCATGGTCACTATCGTCCACTGTGGAGCTTGAAGAGGCATCCCTTGCAGAAGATGAGGAAGAGACAGCCACCACTGTAATTCGTCGGCAGTAGAATCCAAGAACGGAAGGATTACGTGAAACTGCTCCGACACTGGCTGCCAACGGGACAGCAAAGCTTTCTGCAACGGACGCATATGAGCAAAAGCCCAGGGGACAAGGTCGATGGTGGAAGCCATGGATCCCAGGACTTAAAGATAATCCCAGGCGGTCGGAGGAGGTAGCGCGATCAGATTCCGGACCTGATCGATCAGCTTGAGGGCGCGCGCCCGTGGTAAGAAGACCTTGCCTACTCGGGTGTCGAAGTGGGCTCCCAGGAAATCCAACTCCTGGAAGGGCTGAAGCTTGCTCTTGGAAAAGTTCACTATCCACCTGAGGGAGGCAAGGAGCTCCAAGACGCGATCCACTGCCCGTTGGCAAGAGGTCTCTGACTTGGCCCTAATGAGCCAATTGTCCAGATAGGGAATCCCCTCCCGGCGCAGGGCCACCACTACCATGACCTTCGTAAAGGTGCAAGGAGCGGTCGCGAGGCCGAAGGGGAGAGCTCGAAACTGGAAGTCCTGGTTGAGGATGTGGAATCTGAGATACTTCTGGTAGTTGCGGTGGATGGGAATATGGAAGTACACTTCTGCGAGATCGAGAGAAGCAAGGAACTCTCCGGGGCGGACCGCCGCAATGACCGCACGCAGGGTTTCCGTGCGGAAGTGGGGGATCTTGAGGGCCCGATTGACCCTCTTGAGGTCCAGAATGGGGCGGAAGGACCCGTCCTTTTTGGGCACGGTGAAGTAAATAGAATACTGGCCTGCGCCAACCTCCCTTTCCGGAACTTGGACCACCGTTCCCAGATCCAGGAGTGGGTCTGGACCACCTCGTCCCTCTTGGCCCATCCGCAAGGCGAGAAGAGAAAGAGATCCGGCAGGTCCCTGACGAGCTCGAAAGCATACCAGTCTTTGATAATGTCGAGGACCCACTGATCCGAAGTGATTGTAATCTTGACCCATTCCTCGAAGAACAGGGAGAGACGTCCTCCGAGGTAAGGAACCGAGGAATGGGTCAGCTGAACTTCATTGTGTGGCAGGTTTAGAGGTGGAACGCACGGACTGGCCCTCATGAAAGGGCCGCCTGCCACGAAAGGACTGAGCACGAGAAGAATCCCTCGCAGACCCGCCCCACCCCCGAGAAGCGAAGCGATGCTGGCCCCTGAAGCGAGAGCGGGAGGACGCGAAGGATCGAGAAGACTTAGGGCGGTCCTCTGGAAGCTTATGGACCTTGTTGTCAGCCAAGGAGTCCATAAGCTTCTCGAGATCCTCGCCAAAGAGCATCTTACCTTTGAAGGGCAACATGCCCAGCCGAGTCTTCGAGGACCAGTGGCATCGCCTTCGCCTGCACACCGACCAGATCGTAGAGGGCGTCCGATACGTAGGCGGTTACCGCCTCCAGATGTTCGGCTTGTTCTGCCTCACCTGGCGGAAGATCCCGGGCGCAGAGTAACTGTTGAACCCACTGAAGACCCGTCCGCATCATGAGGCTGCTACAGCAAGATGCTCGGACCCCGAGGGCCAGAACGTCGAAGATGCGCTTCAGGTGAGCCTCCAACTTACGATCTTGTGGATCCTTCAAAGCCGTGGAACCTTCCACCCGGATGGTGGTGTGCTTGGCCACCGCAGAGACATAGGAATGTACAGAGGGATATCGCAGCAGCTCCAAGCCCTCTTCCGGGAGGGGATAGACCTTATCCATCGCATGCCCCACCAAGAGTGAACCCTCAGGAGCCTCCCATTCCCGAAGGATAAGGAGCTTGAGCATGGGGTGGAAGGGAAAGGCCGAGGCCGGAGCCCGGAGCCCCCCCCCCCAGAACCGGGTTCATATCCTTAGGGAGCGAGGCCATGAGATTATCCACGGAGGGACTTTCCAGACCCAGCTCCTGTAACACAAAGGGAAGGAAGGGCTCTAATTCCTCCTTACGAAAAAGACGGCGGGCTCTGGGGTCATCCCCCACAAGGGGGGGGGCATCCATCGAATCCAAGGAAGTAGCGGGGTCCAAGGACCCGGGGACACCGGGGGGGCACCCCCGGGACCACCACACCCGAACTGGTCCCTGGGGCTTCGCAGCCGGTCCAGCGGTCAACGGCGCTGAGCGAGGGATTTATTTTTGGGGGGGGGGGGGGGGGGGGGGGAGGGCTTTCGTCCTGCTCATGCAAGCTAGCTAAGTAAGATTTGTGCAGGAGGAGGACGAAATCCGCTGAAAAAGGGACCCTGGATTTGATGGTGGGAAGGGGGGGAGGGAGGGCGAGGGAAGGTCAGGGCCCCCCTCCTGGGAACCCGCGGGGGCCAAATCAGGGGTTAAATAAAAAAAATCTGGTACCCCAGCCCCAGGGAGCACTGAAATCGGCCCTGATGAAAAATTCAAGATGGCGACCGTTCCCGGGCTCTGCCGACCCGGGAAAGGCCTGGCCATGCCGGGAGGAGTGGAGCCCCGGGCTAAATTTGCTTGTCTTGCCGAGGAGGGACCTTCCCCACCCAGCAGGCAAGCATTGCAAAGGCCCTGATGCGAAAAACGCGAAGAAGGCAGCCCACAAGAAAGGCAGGCTGCCTGCTGGAACATAGCTAAGCCGCGGCTGAAGAAAAAAAAGCTTGATTGACAGCCTGCACAGCAGGAGAGAGCAGGAGGGAAACCTGCTGCCTTCTGCTTGTCTGGCTGCCGGTTCTAGGCCTACTCTGACCAGAAAAAAAAGGAAAAAGCTGGTTAACTGCTGCCAATAAGTTAGAGGTAGGTGAGTACCTGCAACTTATTTAAAGTTTTAAAACTTTTTTTTTTTTTTTTTTTTTTTACTGAGCGCAGCAGCGGGTTCAAAACCCTCTTGGCAGCCAGATGGGGGGTGGGGAGGGGGGGGGGGGGAACGAGGCCCAGAGAGCGTCGGTCCCCATACCTGGAAGCGTCCACGGACTCAGGCTATGCAGGGAACCCCCTCCTGCAAAAGGGGCAAAGCCCTCCTGAGCCGGCCAAGAGCTGGGAGACGGCACCGTCTCCCACACAGAAACAGGAAAATTCACTAAAAAGAAGGCAAATTTCCCTTCTAGTTTTTTTTTTTTTGACAAGAAATACTTGCTTGAGCCTAGCAAAAGAAAGAAGAAAAAGGCTGACCAGCCTACAGCAGAGAACCGAAGGGGAGATGCTGCACCTGCTGGAGACAGACGAATTCTGAAGGGTTAGAGGATAGGCTCTGTCCTGATATAGGGCATCCTTCAAGTTTTAGTCTGTCTCCACCTGCTGGAAAGGAGGCTCAACCCACTGTCTGGACTGATCCGGGTACGTACAGGAACTTCAGGTTCAAATGAACATAAGGCATCTGCCCGGAGATTTTTCTCTGCCGGGCGGTAGCGAAGCTCGAAGTTAAATCTGGAAAAGAAGAGAGCCCTTCGGGCTTGACGGGCATTAAGACGTTGGGCTTGGCTCAAGTGTTCCAGATTTTTATGATCTGTGAACACTGTAAATTTATGTTGAGCGCCCTCTAGCCATGGGCGCCATTCCTCCAAAGCCAGCTTGATGGAGAGTAACTCACGGTCTCCAATGCTGTAATTTTGTTCTGCAGCACAGAATTTGCACAAGTAGAAGGAACAAAGGTAAGTGAACCCGACCATGGGCCTGCCACTGCCAGGGAGTGCAACATTTCTCCCATTCTATGTCTATGGAAAAAATGCTTAGTAAATGACCCTCTAAGTTTGTACCTGAAGCAATGGAGGGTAAAGTGACTTGCCCAAGATCACAAGGAGTGGCTACATGTCCATGCACTCAATGGAGCAAACCCAGGCTTGCTCAGCCTGTTCCTGAGGACCTGGAGCCATCTAGTTACCCTATATGCGGGATTGAATTTCTGGCTTTGTTACTGCTCCCTAGATCTCAGCAGTAACCTAACAGATTTCCAATTGGACCTTGACCAGGTGAGGATTTTGTCTCTCTCTGGAAGCCTAAGCAAGTGACCCTAGCACCTCCTATCTGCAGGAGGCATACTGGGACCACTGATTATCAGCATGATTTTCAGAGAAAGAAATGCTCTTGTAGCCAGTTCTGAAGGGTCTTGTGTGAAGATGTTATAAATAGTAGCTGTGTAAATGATTTTGGCTGCCTGTGTATGTGCTTGCAAGTGAGAGCATGCAGTAGATGTTGGCTGTGCTTGTTTGTTGATATCATCTCATGTGCATGCTCATTCACGTATCTTTATTCCACATTATAATTGCCAGCAAAGGCTCTGACCCAGATTGTTTTGTGGCTGCTGCCTGTACCCATCTTGCTCCAGCTTCGGATTTAGCCATTGCAAGAAGAGCCTGAACCATTTATTTTTAAAGTTGCCATTGATGCTCATGTTTGTTCCCAGGCTCACACTTAACAGGACATGAACCTCACTCGTGACCATACCTCTACATGCAGATTTTCCTTTGCTCTAAATGTCACCAGAATAGTGAGCAAGTATACACTTGCACTCTTAGGTGCAAGATCTTCGGCGTCTCCCCTCACCTCCACTTACAGCTGACCTTTGTGCTTTTTAACTGCGTCTGCCTCCTTCTATACTGGCTTCATAAGACAACTGGAGGGGACAGGATAGAAGTTAATAAAATCATGAGTGGGGTGCAATGTTGTTATTTACCTTTTCAAATGCTAAAACAAGAGAACACTCCATGAAACTAACAGCCAGAAGATTTAAAACAAATCATAAAGTATTTTTTCATTCAGCACACAAATCAAGCTGTGGAATCTGTTGCCAAAGGAAGTGGAGTGGGCTTTAAAAGAAGTTTGAGAAGTTCCTGGAGGAAATGTCCATAAAAGATTATTAGCCAGTAGACTAAAGAAATCTATTGATATCCCTGGAAATGAGTAACAGGAAACAGATCTATTTCATGGGATATGCTGGGCACCTACAACTCAGAGACAGGATGCTGGGCTCAGTGGAGTTTGCTCTGATACAGCATGGCATTTCTTATTTATGTCCACACTGTTGTCTTCCATGATTTAACATAACTCCTCCCTTACAAAAAAAAACTCTCACTCTCCAAATATGTACAAGGGCCAGCAGTAAATTCCACTTTATTATTGAGGAAAAATTAACATGGCATTTCATTAACTTTTTAAAAATGGAAACATTGGTTATTAAAGCTCTGTATTAATTCACCTCAATATAGGAGCCTAGTCCTGCTATTCTGCTCCCTGTATGTAAAATTGTGAATCTATGATATTTTTATAATATGAAATATTATCTAATACGCATAACGACATTTATTTTTCAAACAATATTGAAATAAAAATGAGAAAGTGCATATAGCTGTGTAAATGAGCAAGTAAGACAGTTCCCAACCTCCAGCTCAATCAGAACCATGAGGGATCATTTGCAACTATCCATGGCATCTTCTCTGTTTTATAACTCCCCTACTCTCTCCTCCCTCCCAACAGTCTGCAGTGACCGTAGCTGGCAAGGGGCCATGCACCAGAGATCCTATAGGCCACCTGCACTCACAGGCCCTGAATCCAGTTACTAGGTGTCACCCTTGAGCAAGGACTATGACTCCTTACCTGGGGTCGGTGCATATTGCCTCCATAGCCTGCCCTGCCTTAGCTGTCTTGGGGAGCAAAAAAAAAACAAACAAAAAAAACACCTCAGATTGAACCAGGGACCTTTCACAATTTTACAGGCCTTCTTGTGAGTGGAGAAAAGGTTTCATTCCGTAAGGGCAGTGCACTGAATTATCACCCAACAGTTAATGAACAGTTCACTTTACTTCTCTTTCAGCTAAAATTGGTTTAACATTGACAGCTATAAATATTTTTCAGACATATCCATCATAAAAATATGGACTAAGAACATTTAGTACTGAGCTGTTAACCTGGTTGAAAAGTTATACACAAAGATACAATTTGTTATCTCCATGAACAGGAGACTAATATATTCATGCCAAAACCACTGATTCACTGAATAGGGTTAACTTAATTAACTGAAGGTGGTTACTGGCACACACACAAGAGCTTTTGTAAGATTACAAAATGCAAAACCTACAAGATTACAGAGCTTGAAAGTATGTTTAGATAGGAGTTTTGATAGCAAACAAAGGTCAATGATCTGAATATATTTTCAAGCTCTGTAACCTTGTAAACTGCATTTTGTAATCTTAAGAAAGCTCTTGTTGTGTGCCAATAACAACCTTCAATTAAGTTAACCCTATTCAATAGCTCTGGCATCAACAACACGTTATCATCACTTTTAATGCACGATATTTAACTATTTGTTACTGCTCAATAAAGAAATCCAGTTTGGACATCTGGCTGCTAATCCTGTTTTGCTGCCCTCACGGCTTTGTTAGACAGCCTTCCTTGCTGTTATTACAGCATTAATGCATAATTTTGAATGCAGATCTAATTTATATGCAACTACCATTGGTTGTTATCACAAGATAATTAACAAGTAATTATGGACATTGTTATTGGAATTTAGTACAGTCTCCTGATGCCTTGGTTTTTTGTGACATGAATTGTTCGAACTGCCAGAACAGAACCCCTAATATAATGCTCTAGATTAGGCAGCAAACACACACTTTCCTTTTACATTTAAAGTCTTTTGCTTATAGTACAGTATATAAAGCATAAAACTTTTAAAGAAAAGAATTGCTCCGTTTGTTTGGAATTAGGGAAGACCATAGTTTTTCCAAGATAGAAAAATATTTAAATTAGAATTATGACAACAGGGTAAAATAATATATAGTAGTAAACTTGTGACTGATAGAGCCACTTAAAACAAGTGTGTGTTGGAAATGAATAGATCAAATAAACAATAAGAAAAAGTTAACATATAGCAACATTTTATTTATTAAACTAGATGGAAATGAGATATGTCAAATGGAAAAGTAGTGTGGAAACTCTGTAGATTTAGAGATATATATGGAAACTATTAATGTTATCTTTTTTCCAAGTTCTTTTCTTTTTAGTTTTTGAGAAACCACTCAAGAAGTGCTGCATGTGCTGCATGTTTAACAATTATAGATATTTGAAAGTCGGCTTAAAATCAGATCTTAGCTTCAGGTTAAATTTGTGCTGAATATTAATAAATAAACTGGAAAGAACCCAGAAGATAAGATCAGAAATAAAATTTGGTATGATTAATATTTTGGACGTGCTAAAGAGAAATTTGGCTAAGTTGTGTATCAAAAACTTGTATAGTCTAAATACATTTGAATGAGGATTATACACATAATGTAAAAAGAAATGTCATGTCCATCATTCCGTAACATATCTGTGTGACCTCTCAAAAATGCTAATAAAAAACAGGTTTTACAAAAAAATCTCTTAAAGTTTTGGTAAGAAGTGGAAGAAAACAGTTTTCATTTTACTAGTTCAAGAGGTCATTTGAAGCAGGATACAGTATTAAAGACAGAAACTGAGGATTGGCCTGATGGCTGTGCTTCTCAGGTTAACCACGCCAGGGAAATGGTAGACACAGCATTCACAGCCCTCTGGAGGGAGAAAGTCCTCTCTGTGTCATCCACTGGCTGAGACTAAAGCACACTCGCGCTGGGCTCTGAAGAGAGCAGCTATCCGTGCTTCTCAGCCAGGGACCATCTCTGCATGACTAGGCTGGGTGGGAATAGAGAAACAAATTCTGAAAGCCGAATAGGAAGGCCTATGGCATCTTATCTCAAGACAGACAGGAGTGAGTAAAGCTGGAAGCATAGAAACAAGGAAGAAGAAGCTATAGACCATAAAATAATAAAAAGTTTTGATGCCCAGAAACTGAAGACATATCACTGAAAGGAAAGAGGCAGTTTTCCTGGCATGTACTCTTTTCTAATCCCTACCTTCTCCTAATCTCCAAAACCACCTCAACCTTCCTGGGCATGCCGTGTTATAATCTGATGAAATACACTCAGGGAGGAAGCAACACACGTATGGGAATTTTGGTGCCTGGGGAGAGACCCAAGATCGGAAAGCTTGGACATTTAGAAAACTGTCTACTATTGGCTGCAGTAATGGGGAGTCTCCTCCAAAGGGATGGGCTCCACCTTAACCAGGGTGGAACCAGACTGCTGGCGCTAACCTTTAAAAAGGAGATTGTTCTAGTTTAAAAGCTGCTCTAAGGGGAAAGCCGACAGTCGCTCAGCAGCGCATGGTTCGGAGAGAGGTATCTTTAAAGGATACTAATGATGCATTAGAATTAGGGCATCCTGACAGTGAGGTTCCAATAATTAGAAAAGTAGTCCAAGTGCCTGTAACTAAAAACTCACCTGAGCTAAAAAATTCTAACTTATCTCTATCAATTAAAAAGCAGAATGAAAATACAAACAAAAATCAAACTTTGAAATGTTTGTATGCTAATGCCAGAAGTCTAAAAAGTAAGATGGGAGAATTAGAATGTATAGCAGTGAATGATGACAGACTTAATTGGCATCTCAGAGACATGGTGGAAAGAGGATAACCAATGGGACAGTGCTATACCGGGGTACAAATTATATCGCAATGACAGAGAGGAGCACTCGGGAGGAGGTGTGGTGCTTTATGTCCGGGATGGCATAGAGTCCAACAGGATAAATATCCTGCATGAGACTAAATACAAAATTGAATCTTTATGGGTAGAAATCCCTCGTGTGTTGGGGAAGACTATAGTGATAGGGGTATACTACCGTCCACCTGGTCAAGATGGTGAGACAGACAGTGAAATGCTAAGAGAAATTAGGGAAGCTAACCAAATTGGAAGTACAGTAATAATGGGAGACTTCAATTACCCCAATATTGACTGGGTAAATGTATCATCGGGTCACGCTAGAGAGATAATGTTCCTAGATGGAATAAATGATTGCTTTATGGAGCAATTGGTTCAGGAACCGACGAGAGAGGGAGCAATTTTAGATCTAATTCTCAGTGGAGCACAGGACTTAGTGAGAGAGGTAATGGTGGTGGGGCCGCTTGGCAATAGTGATCATAATATGATCAAATTTGATTTAATGACTGGAAGAGGAACAGTGTGCTAAACTTTCAAAAGGGAAACTTTGACAAAATGAGAAAAATTGTTAGAAAAATCTGAAAGGAGCAGCTACAAAAGTAAAAAATGTCCAAGAGGCATGGTCATTGTTAAAAAATACCATTCTAGAAGAACAGTCCAGATGTGTTCCACACATTAAGAAAGGTGGAAAGAAGGCAAAACGATTACCGGCATGGTTAAAAGGGGAGGTGAAAGAAGCTATTTTAGCCTAAAGATCTTCATTCAAAAATTGGAAGAAGGATCCAAACAGAAGAAAATAGGATAAAGCATAAACGTTGGCAAGTTAAAATGTAAGACATTGATAAGACAGGCTAAGAGAATTTGAAAAGAAGTTGGCTGTAGAGGTAAAAACGTTTTTAAATATATCCGAAGCAGAAAGCCTGTGAGGGAGTCAGTTGGACCGTTAGATGATCGAGGGGTTAAAGGGGCACTTAGAGAAGATAAGGCCATCGCGGAAAGATTAAATGATTTCTTTGCTTCGGTGTTTACTGAAGAAGATGTTGGGGAGGTACCCGTAATGGAGAAGGTTTTCATAGGTAATGATTCAGATGGACTGAATCAAATCACGGTGACCTAGAAGATGTGGTAGGCCTGATTGACAAACTGAAGAGTAGTAAATCACCCGGACTGGATGGTATATACCCCAAAGTTCTGAAGGAACTAAAAAATGAAATTTCAGACCTATTAGTAAAAATTTGTAACTTATCATTAAAATCATCCATTGTACCTGAAGACTAGAGGACAGCTAATGTAACCCCAATATTTAAAAAGGGCTCCAGGGGCGATCCGGGAAACTACAGACCGGTTAGTCTGACTTAATGCCAGGAAAAATAGTGGAAAGTATTCTAAACATCAAAATCACAGAACATATGGAAAGACGCGGTTTAATGGAACAAAGTCAGCATGGCTTTACCCAAGGCAAGTCTTGCCTCACAAATCTGCTTCACTTCTTTGAAGGAGTTAATAAACATGTGGATGAAGGTGAACTGGTAGATATAGTATACTTGGATTTTCAGAAGGCGTTTGACAAAGTTCCTCATGAGAGGCTTCTAGGAAAAGTAAAAAAAGTCATGGGATAGGTGGCGATGTCCTTTCGTGGATTGCAAACTGGCTAAAAGACAAGAAACAGAGAGTAGGATTAAATGGACAATTTTCTCAGTGTAAGGGTGTGGACAGTGGAGTGCCTCAGGGATCTGTATTGGGACCCTTACTTTTCAATCTATTTATAAATGATCTGGAAAGAAATACGACGCGTGAGATGATCAAATTTGCAGATGACACAAAATTGTTCAGAGTAGTTAAATCACAAGCAGATTGTGATAAATTGCAGGAAGATCTTGTGAGACTGGAAAATTGGGCATCCAAATGGCAGATGAAATTTAATGTGGATAAGTGCAAGGTGATGCATATAGGGAAAAATAACCCATGCTATAATTACACAATGTTGGGTTCCATATTAGGTGCTACAACCCAAAAAAAGAGATCTAGGTGTCATAGTGGATAACACATTGCAATCGTCGGTTCAGTGTGCTGCGGCAGTCAAAAAAGCAAACAAACAATGTTGGGAATTATTAGAAAGGGAATGGTGAATAAAACGGAAAATGTCATAATGCCTCTGTATCGCTCCATGGTGAGACCGCACCTTGAATACTGTGTACAATTCTGGTCGCCGCATCTCAAGAAAGATATAATTGCGATGGAGAAGGTACAGAGAAGGGCTACCAAAATGATAAGGGGAATGGAACAACTCCTCTATGAGGAAAGACTAAAGAGGTTAGGACTTTTGAGCTTGGAGAAGAGACGACTGAGGGGGGATATGATAGAGGTGTTTAAAATCATGAGAGGTCTAGAATGGGTAGATGTGAATTGGTTATTTACTCTTTCGGATAGTAAAAAGACTAGGGGGCACTCCATGAAGTTAGTATGGGGCACATTTAAAACTAATTGGAGAAAGTTCTTTTTTACTCAACGCAATTTGTTGCCAGAGGATGTAGTTAGTGCAGTTAGTGTAGCTGTGTTTAAAAAAGGATTGGAAAAGTTCTTGGAGGAGAAGTCCATTACCTGCTATTAAGTTCACCGTGGAGTTGATTTTGAAAAACTGCATGATCGCGTACTTTTGTTTGCGCAGCAGGCGCAAACAAAAGTACGCTGGATTTTATAAGATACGCGCGTAGCTGCGCATATCTTCTAAAATCCTGGATCGGCGCGCGCAAGGCTGCCGATTTTGGGCAGCCGGCGCGCGCCGAGCCACGCAGCCTGCCTCCGTTCCCTCCGAGGCCACTCCGAAATCGGAGCGGCCTCGGAGGGAACGCTCTTTCGCCCTCCCCTCACCTTCCCCTCCCTTCCTCTACCTAACCCACTCCCCTACCTTTATCCATGGATTTACGCCTCCCGGACGGAGACGTAAATCCGGGCGCGCCAGCGGGCTGCTGGCGCGCAGAGACCGGACCTGGGGGCGGTTCCGGAGGGTGTGGCCACGCCCCAGAACGCCCCGGCCTGAAACCACGCCCCTGGGCCCGCCCCCAAAATGCCCCGCCCCCCAAATCGCAGCGTCATTCGGCCCCGCCCCGACACGCCCCCTTCCGAAAACCCCAGGACCTACGCGCGTCCCGGGGTTCTGCATGCGCCGGCGGCCTATGGAAAATAGGCACGCCGGTGCGCAAGGCCCTGCTCGCGTAAATCCGCCCGCTAGAGAATAGCCACTGCCATTAGCAATGGTAACATGGAATAGACTTAGTTTTTGGGAACTTGCCAGGTTCTTATGGCCTGGATTGGCCACTGTTGGAAACAGGATGCTGGGCTTGATGGACCCTTGGTCTGACCCAGTATGGCATTTTCTTATGTTCTTAATGTGTCTAAATTGTCAAACTCATCTACTCCCTAAAGGATATACATGTGTTTCACTTTTATTTACAAGACAAAAAAGTGTACAAAAAAAAAAAAAAAGATTTGCAGTAACTTTCATACTACATTGATACGGACCAATAATTAAACTGGACCCATATACGCTATAGAGGTGAAAAGTTATTACGAAACCTCAGCATGGATTGATAATGGTCCTTTTATGATAAAAACGTTTTTGCCTATTTAAACACCATGTTATATAAGATAATTAATATTACATCGAATGCTCGTTTTTGACAATTTAGATAGAAGTTGCATTTGATTTGACAAAACCCCTTGCTTTAGGATAATATGCAGTAATATGTCACCATTATCAATATAGAATAAGAAAATTACTCCTTACCTGCTAATTTTTGTTCCTGTAGTACCAAGGATCAGTCCAGACGGTGGGTTATGTCCCCCGTCCAGCAGATGGAGTCAGAGAAGGCTTCGAAGGGTGCTGGCATAAGTATATCTGCACCCTCTGCAGGAGCTCAGTATCGAGAATATGAAAGCCAAAAGAAGCTACCAAGGCTGGATCAAGTGTAACAATCATAAAAAACAATTGCCCAAATGAGGCAATTGGCGCCAGAATTGAGAACTTGCAGAACGAACTAGAGAACAGACTCGCAAGTCAACAGGAACTAGAGAGAAATCGGGCACAAACGCCCAACAGGTATAAGAAAATGAGGTGCAGTGGAGATATCGAGCAGGTATGGTAATGAGAGGCGGGCGTCTGGACTGATCCTTGGTACTACAGGAATGAAAATTAGCAGGTAAGGAGTAATTTTCTTTTCCCTGTACGTACCAGGATCAGTCCAGACGGTGGGATGTATCAAAGCTTCCCTACACTGGGTGGGCCCTTGAAAGCCCTGCTCGAATGACCCTGGCGCCGAAACACCCTGTGGACGATGAGGGTAAATGCAATTGGTAATGGCGCGCAGAGGTATGGAGCGACTTCCTGGTCGCTGCTCTACATATCTCTTGTGAGGAGATGGACTGTACCTCGGCCCAGGAAGCAGCCTGAGAGCGAAGGGAATGTGCCTTAATCCCCCATGGAGGCTCCCGACCCGCACCTATGTACGCTGAGACTATAGCTTCCTTGAGCCACCTGGCAATCGTGGTCCTCGAGGCCGGGGAACCCTTCCTCGGTCCCGACCACAACACAAACAAATGGTCGGAGACTCGAAAATCATTTGTAACCTCCAAATAGCGAATGAGGCTCCGCTTGACGTCCAAAGAACGCAGGTGCCCCGAATCCCTCTCTGGGAAGGAGGGGAGCTCGACCGTCTGATTGAGGTGAAAAGATGAGACGACTTTGGGAAGAAAGGAGGGTACTGTGCATCGCGAAACCCCGGAATCTGTGAACCGGAGATAGGCTTCCCTACAGGAGAGTGCTTGGAGCTCCGAAATGCGGCGCGCGGAACTTATGGCCACCAGGAAAACAGTCTTGAGTGTGATATCCTTAATGGAGGTGTTTCAAAAAGGCTCGAAAGGAGGACCCGCCAGGGACCGAATAACCAGGTTAAGGCTCCAAGAAGGAAACGGATCCTGAACGGGAGGCCGTGTTTCACTCCCTTGAGAAAACGGGCGATGTCCGGTTGTCCCAATAGAGATGACTGGTCTGCATACTGGAGAAGCGAGCCCAGGGCAGCAACCTGAACCCGCAGGGAGTTGTAGGCGAGTGCCTTGTCCATTCTGTCCTGTAGGAACGCCAGGATCTGAGGAACGGAAGCCCTTGAAGTATGAGTATCACGCGCTGCGCACCAAGCCTCAAAAACCTTCCAGAGCTGCACGTAGGTAACAGAAGTCGAGGTCTTCCGGGCCTTAAGGAGCGTCAAAATTACGGCTTGAGGATATACTCTGCAGCGGAGACGATGCCGTTCAAAAGCCAGGCCGCAAGACAGAAGCGTTCTGCCTGGTCGAAAAATACGGGGCCCTGGCAAAGCAAGCGTGGAAGATGGGCCAACCAAACCGGGCTGTCCACTGCCAGGTGGAGCAGATCTGCAAACCAAGGGTGCCGTGGCCACTTGGGAGCCACCAGAATGACGGGACCCCGATGATGCTCTATTCTCCAAAGAACCTTGCCCACCAGAGGCCAGGGGGGGAAAACGTAGAGTAGAACTTGTTCCGGCCAGGGGAGCACTAGAGCGTCTACTCCTTCCGCTCTGTGCTCTCGCTGATGGCTGAAGAATCGAGGAGCCCTGGCATTGAGGGACGTCGCCATGAGGTCCAGTCGTGATGTCCCCCAGTGACACTGAAGGAGAAGCATGGCTTCGGAGAGGGACCACTCCCCGGGATCCAGTTGCTGACTACTCAGATAGTCGGCCTGAATGTTGTCTACGCCCGCGATGTGCGACGCCACCAGGCACGCTACATGCTTCTCTGCCCACGACATGAGGCGGGCGGCTTCGAGCGAGATGTGCCTGCTCTTCGTGCCTCCTTGGCGATTGATGTATGCTACGGTCGTCGCATTGTCCGAGAGGATCCTCACCGCTCGATTCCGGACCAAGGGCAAGAACTGAATGAGGGCCAGCCACACGGCCCTTGTCTCCAGGCGATTTATCGGCCAGGTCGCTTGCTCCTTCGACCACCGCCCCTGGGCAGAGCTCTGGAGGCATACCGCCCCCCAGCCAGATAGGCTGGCATCGGTCGTAACCACCACCCAATCCGGGGTCTCCAGAGAGACTCCTTGGGCCAGATGAGGAGGATGCAGCCACCAGCCCAAGCTGTCTTTGGCGATCTCAGGAAGAGGAAGCACCACCTGGTAATCCTGAGACACTGGTTTCCAACGGGAGAGAAGAGCCGCTTGCAGAGGCCGAAGATGCGCAAAAGCCCATGGGACGGGATCGATCGTGGAGGCCATGGAACCCAGGAGCTGTAGATAATCCCAGGACGTGGGATCTGGTAACACAGAAAAAACGCTGTACTTGTTCCCAGAGGGATTGAGCCCTGTCCGGGCGCAGGAAGACTTTGCCCTGAAGCGTATCGAAATGTGCTCCCAAGAAATCCAAGCGCTGTGAGGGGATGAGGGAACTCTTGGCGAAGTTCACCACCCAGCCCAGGGACTGGAGCAGATAGACGACCCCGGAGAAGGACTTCACTCGAATGAGCCAGTCGTCCAGGTAGAGGTGGACAAGGATTCCCTCTCGCCTTACAGCAGCCGCCACGCCACCATAATCTTCGTAAACGTCCACGGTGCCGTTGCCAGCCCAAAGGGGAGGGCTTGAAACTGGAAGTGTCTGTTCAGGATCTTGAAGTGGAGAAACCTCCGATGGGCCCTGAGGATGGGAATGTGCAGACAGGCCAGGAATTCCCCTTGGTGTACCGCCGCAATCACGGACCGTAGGGTCTCCATGCGGAACCGGGAGACCCGTAAAAACTTGTTGACCTCCTTGAGATCCAGGATTGGGCGGAAGGAGCCGTCCTTTTTGGGAATGACGAAATAGATGGAATAATGGCCCGAGCTCACCTCTCCGAAGGGGACGGGCGCGATGGCCCCGAGGCTCAGGAGCCTGTCCAAGGTCTGTTGTACCGCTCTTCTCTTGAGACTCGATCCGCAAGGTGAGAAGATGAACCTGTCCCGTGGGCGGCGGGCAAACTCTAAAGTGTAGCTGTTCTTTAAGATGTCTAGGACCCACTGGTCCGAGGTGATGCGAACCCACTCCTCGTAGAAACGTGAGAGCCGTCCCCCAATCCGCGGCATCAAGGAGTGGGGGAGCGTGGCATCATTGAGTGGGCTTGGATGAGCCCCCCTGAGTTGTTCCCTCCCAGGCAGGCCTGCGGCTGCGAAAGGAACGAGGCCAGGCCTGGGACCTGGAAGACGGAGTCCGAGGCCCCTGCTGTTTGTAATTGTGGTAGCGATGTTGCCCCCGGGAGCGAGATCTGGAGGAAGTGAAAGTCCTGAAATTTCGCCGACAGTCTTCCGGGAGTTTGTATACCGGATTTTCACCCAGGGACTTGAAGATCTCAACCAGCTCATCCCCGAAGAGGAACCTGCCCTTGAAAGGAAGAGAACCCAGGCTGGACTTGGAAGTCCCTTGAGAGGGCCCTGCCCTGCCCCCCCCCCCCCCACTCCTCCCACTGAAGCCCCCTTTTTTTTTTTTTTTTTCAAACAAGAAGTTAAAACAACTTTAAGAACAAACTTGATCCAGCCTAAGAAAAGTAAAGAGGAGAACCAAAAAGAAATCCTTCAATAAGGGGAAGCACCAGGTTCCCCTGCTGGAGTCAGAAGTATACTGGACTCCTGCAGAGGGTGCCCATGTACTTATGCCAGCACCCTTCGAAGCCTTGTCTGACTCCATCTGCTGGACGGGCGACATAACCAACCATTTGGACTGATCCTGGTACGTACAGGGAAAGATTGTTATCAGGATCAGGCCCAGATTTAGGCATAGGAACTGCCTAGTACACCAAATTTTGAAGGAGCTGAATACCTAGGCCCAAGAGGAGCCTTCTCCAACATACTTTAGGATCATGTGCCACTGCCTCCTTGATAAGGCACTACCGTGGCACTCTGGCCAATCAACTCTGCCCTGCTTTACAAATCTCCAGTGGTGAAATCCCTGCAGTCCTAGGGAGGAACCCCCTGACCTCACCCTATGGTCCTGCCTACGGGCACCAACATCTTAAATCCAGCCCTGATCAGGCTAAAAGGGCTAGTGAAGGCAGAGAGACTGGCACAATACTGTGGGCCAGCACATCCTTCTACAGTCTATAACACGGGCTACTGCTCTCCTTTACGCGTGTAAGATCTATTTTCAGCCACACAAAAAAATATTTCTTTGTGAAATGGAAGACACTTTGGGGGTAATTTTGTAACAGCCCACATAAATCTTCAGTGAATTGTGCACTTGTTTTTCTTGAACTTTCAAAGCAAATTTACATGCATTCATCCACTTTGCATGCGGGCAATTTTGGTGGGATAATTTTCAATTACATCTGCTAATTTGTGTGCAGATTTTTAAAGGAGAACTTTAGTTGCCTATTTTTCAAAATGCAAAATTTGTGTATGTTCAAACTCCTCCCCTCCCCCGAGAACACAACCCCCGGTCCAGGTAAACTTAGGCCGATACAAGACACACATGCTTAGGTTTACCTGCATATCAAGCGGGCAGTTTTGTAAAAAGCCATTTCCCTAGGTAAAACACTGTTTTACCCAGAAAAACAGCTTTGAAAACAATCCTCCCTGTTTTAAAGTCAGGGATGTACATTTCTGTCTTCTGAGCAATACTGCGAGTGGAACAGACATTTCTCCGAAAGTGGAAAGACAATTGAAATGGAAGCTGAAAACCACCAAAAAAAAGCATTTTTCTCCCATCTTTTCTTATACTGGAAAGATTCATAGTTGGAGTTGACAAAAGTAAATTTCCATGAATAACATTTACTGAAGTAATAATGTTAGGATCATTAACAACACATCCAAAATAAACTTGGAGAAAAGTGGAAAAAAACAGAGATTGCATCAGAGAAAGTTAATATTTTATTTAAAGATCAGGATATGACAGCATGAGCTATGACCACAGGAACCTGGCATGTCCATTCATTTCTTTGACTCCTTGTCCTTCATATAATAGACAAACACCACATACAAAAAGCAATTGCACAGAGAATATTAGCAAATCTTCAGGTATCCTGAAACTGATTGTTAGGTGTTGATTGTACTGATAAGATATCCCTCATGCCTATAAATATGATAGGAACCTTGAAACAGCAATAAAGTAATATCCAAAAATACAAATATTTACCTCCTACAAATGTTGATGTCCATCCCAAATTATCAGAACCTCCCTGCCCCCCCCTTTATTAGGTAACCCCTACCCTGTATCCCACCTAGTTAATTATTACTTGTATAATCCACCCTCTTATTTATATGTTATTATTATAATTACTGTTCCTCTTATAATCATGTGATAATTGTAAAGCCTGTTGCTAAGTTCTGTTCTCTGTAAACCGACGAGATGTTCCCAACGTTCGTCAGTATATAAAAGATATTAAATAATAAATAAAAAAAAAAATGTGTGCGCAATAATTCCGGGATCCCCGCACAGAGGAACTCCAGGTTTGGGATCATGCACAGCATCATAGATTAACAATCTCTGAAATTTGAGTTAAAGTACTCCACTTCTGACCCAGGAGTTAAATTTTCAGCATTAAGAAAACATGAGATAACCCTTCAGGGCCTTAATGCACCTCCCTGCATTGGGGAGGTACATGGAAATCTATGGAAATCCATGGGATTTACATAGAGGCATGCTAATTTGTGTTCACATCTTGACTTCCATTTCTGCACACATTTTTCTGCTCTAAAATCCTTAGTAAATCATAAGTGAAGTTATGCACACAAATGTGCACAGAAATGGGAGTTAACATGTGTACTCAGCCTAGTGCCCCTTATAACCAGGCCTGGATTTGCCAAAAGGCACACTAGGCCTGTGCCTAGGGCAGCAGGCTAGCTGAAGATTTGCTGCCTTCCAATAAAAATAATATAAAGTATATTAATAAATATAGTGTAAAACTACTTTGGTTTCATAATGTAATATAAAAAATGTAAAAAATCTGAAGCAAATTTGCAACTGCCACAGGAAACTTAAGGGGATTACACCTTAGACCTTCTGCCCTGTGTTGTCTGGGTAGTGGTAGGAGGGAAGACGGGGATGACAGGGGGCGACAGCACCAAAATCCTAAATCAGTCACTGCTTATGACATCAGCTTCCGTGCTTTGGGGCAATATTCAACCTTCTCGCAATACCATAAAGTCTATAGGTACTTTTAACCTGCAGTCTTTGCACCAATTTTCAAAGGAAAAATAGGCACATGCTTTTGTTTTGAAAAATGCCCCAGGGAAAAGTACCCACAAAAGATCTGCACCTTCAGAAAAAGGAAAGGACCTGGCAGTGGAATTTGTTACTCTCAAGGATTGCTGAAATTAGAGCATTTACATAAACAGAACCTTCTACCATCAGCTTTTGGCACTTAGAGAAGAACTGCGCGCTCTAGACGCTGGTCTCATAGCACACCAGTTAAATTTGGTCAAACAATCGCATTTTGAATGGGGTGATAAAGCTGGGAAACTCCGACCACAAACTGAAAGCCAGGGAATGTATGCAGCAAATTACAAGGGTGAAAGATTCAAGAGGGCCAATTGTTAACCATGTCAGGAGACATTAGAGACAGGTTTTCCCAGTTTTATAGTGATTTATAGAAATGTGATACTGGTATTTCCATCGCTGAGATTGAAGCTTTTCTTCAGAGTGTAGATCTGCCTAGCCTTTATATTGAAAAACAGACTTTGTTGAATGGGGAGACTCAAATGACAGAGGTCCTGCAAGTTATTTGGGATCTTAAAATCAACAAATCTCTGGGTTTGGATGGCTTCTCTCCTAAATTTTATAAACTCTTTGCCTCTTATATTCTTGTTCCTCTGACGAATGTCCTCTACGGAGTGGGGACTCGCTCTCAGAGGGCTCCAACTTGGCAGGAATTACTGTCCTAGCCAAACCAGGGAGGGATCCTTTGTTATGTGGTTCATGCAGGCCAATCTCCCTTTTAAATGTCGACCTTAAAATTTTAGCTAAAGTCCTTACTAATCGATTGAATCAGTTTATTAGCAGTTTGATACATGTGGACCAAGCAGGCTTTATTCCGCATCGTATGGCAGCAGACAATGTCCGTAAAATTATTGATATTTTATGGCACACTTCCAAAGCTAAGATCCCGACCATATTGTTATCCATCGATGCTGAGAAAGCATTCGACATGGTCTACTGGGAGTGTTTGTTTCAAGTATTAGAAAAAATGCAATTTGGACACCTTTTTATAGGTTGGATTCATAAGTTATATGACCGTCCCCAAGCCTCTGTAAAGGTAAATGGTGGGTACTCCGATTCCTTTCCTGTCAATAGGGGGTTGGCCCCTATCGTCTTTGTTGTTTGCCTTATTTCTTGACCTGATGGCAATTAAGATTAGGGAGAATGAAGCCATACAAGGGGGGTCCAGATTGGTGAAGGTTTGTATAAACTTTCAACGTTCGCTGATGACATTATGTTTACCCTGTCCCAACCTCAGGAGTCCCAAGGGAAATTATGGTTGAACTATTGAGGTTCAGTAGAGTCTCCGAGTTTAAAATTAATTTTGCGAAGTCAGAGGTTCTGAACATTTTGGTTCCTGGGGCTGACCTACCAGTTCTGCAAGGGCCTTTCCTTTCAAATGGGCTGCCAATTGTCTCAAATATTTGGGGATATATTTAGGTCAGAATTTAAATGATCTTTTCACACAAATTATGTTCCTCTGGCCCATGCTGTTTTTAAGGATTTGAAGCATTGGGAACGGCTTGGGCGATTGGCCACTTTAAAAATGAATATTCTCCCCTGCTGTGTTTCAAAACTTTACCCATATCCATACCCACCAAAATGTTGAAACTGTGGCAGAAGCAACTATTTTCCTTTATCTGGAAGAGGTAGCCTCGGCCAGGGTTTCCAAGAGGGTTATTTTTCAACAAAAAAAACAGGGGAGGGGCTCTATGTGCACTAAACTTGATATGGCATTATGTGGCCTCCCAACTGTGGGCTCTGGTAGGCTGGCATAGACAAAGTGACAGGAAACACTGGGTCATTATAGAGCAATGCTTAGTCGGGGAAATGCTCTTCTCTGGCAACCTGTTGGCACTTGGCGGTCATTTCGGGAGAAGCCCTTAAGCACTCTTACCATGTGACGAGTGTGGGAGCAATGGAAAGGAGTCCTTTTGGGTTGCAGGAATTATTTTTATAGTTCTCTCTCTATATCGAGAGAGAGAGCGAGAGCGAGAGCGAGAGAGAGAGAACTATAAAAATAATTCCTGCAACCCAAAGGATAACCCCAGGGTAAAGTCAGATTTGAAATATTTTTATAGTTCTTCTCTCTCTCTAGATAGATATATATAAATATATAGTTCAACTCTGACTTTACCCTGGGGTTAGTGATTTCTTGTTTTAAGACCTGGAATGATAAGCGTATCTTGACTTTTGAACAGATGTGGGAGGGAACTAGTGTGTTATCATAGGATAAATTTAAAGATAAATATTCCCTGGCCGACAAGAATTCTTTTACAATATGCACAAATGCGCCACTTTCTAAGTTCCCCCAAAGTTACTCGAGATCTTGTTCAGGGATGCTCTCTTCTAGAGGGTTAATGCCTCCAGGCTGATAAGATACAAGGGTTATCTCCAAATTGTACAATATGTTAAATAAAGAGTTAGTGGCAAAACCATCACATATCTTGGCATGGGATACTGACATTGCCTCCATGGATGAGAGTGATTGGGATATAATATTCCAATGAATGGCAAAAGGTTCTATCTCCATGAATATTTTGGAAAACTCCTATAAGCTCTTATAGAGGTGGCATCTAATGCCACTCTCAGGTTAATCCCAGTTGTAAGGAGGAAGTGTGGGAACTTTATATCATATTTGGTGGAGCTGCCCTCTTATAAATCGCCATTTTGGTTAGAGGTATATGATTATGTAGAAAAACTGACAGGGCTACACTTGACTCTTTGTGTGCGATCTGTATTATTGAATTTTCCTTTTGAACAGGATGAGACCCTTGCTCAGATTTTACTCCATCAAATATCTATTGCCGCAAGGGGTGCCATTGCTTCTCACTGGCTGTGCCGACCTTGTCAGCTGTAATCCAGCACTTGGACAGAGTGCATTTATTAAGTAAAATGTCAGCCATACGCTCATATACTGTTTCTAAATTTGATAAAACTTGGGCTCCTTTTGTGCACTGGAAAGCTTCCAGCTGATGGTTTCGGTGTGGGGATGGAACTTTCGCATTCCTGGGTGGTGTATGTTTGCTCTTTTCCTTGTCATTCTCCAGAAATGACTATGATGCATTTAGTTATGTAGTGAATATTTTCTTGATTGCTTGCCACATGGTTTTGTGGGTGGTATTTTCCCTATTAGTGTCTATATGCCTGTTTGGGGCATGGGGTCCTTTCATATTGTCTTCTGGAAGATGCTGTTAACTCATTTTGTTGTTATATCACTTTGTTATATCTTTCAATAAAATTATACATTAAAAAAAAAAAGGATCTGCACCTGTTTTTTTTTTTCCTGCGGATACATTTTCCAGCCAAAACTACATGCAAAGTTTTGAAAAACCAAAATACTTAATGCAATTATGAATGGAATTTTCCCTGCATACCAGGTGGGCAATTTTCACACTGCTGATTTAGGCAAATATGTTTTTTACCTGTGCAAATCCCATTGAAAATTTCTACCTTTGAGCCATGGATGTGAAGTAAATAAATATTTTGGTTCCCAATGGCACAAAGGTGGCAAGAAATTGTAATTCTGGCGTTACTACAAATTCATCATAATTATTTTGAATGCTTCAGCTGATCACAAGGTACATTCAGCAGTGCCTACTGGAAGCAGAAATGTACAGCTATAACAGTTTATATGAAACCACAGCATTTCAGACAACATACCCAATGTTTCCCATGGCTGTTGTGATCTGTTGTTCCATGATATCATAAAGTTTCACTTTGTAGCCACCACTAGCGAAAACCATTGCCCAGCTGCGACCAATAAGACCACTGCAGCAAGAGAAAATAGTTGCATATTATCAATATACAACTTTTATATTCTGTACTAAAGAGCCGATTCATAAAGGTGCAATAGCATTTTAAGCCCTTAGAAGATCTGAATGGCACTTGGTACCCTAGTACTGAAGGGGCCCGGTTCCTTCTTTGAAAGTAAAGTGAATAAATAACTACAAAGTAATTGTTTGCTAACTCCCCCTACAAAGATCTATATTAGGGGTGACCAACTCAAGAGCACACATAGGCCTGATTTTCAGGATATTCACAGTGAATATGTATGAAATAAATGTGCTTCAATGGAGGGAGTGCATGCAGATCAAGCTCATGCATATTCATTGTGGATATTTATTTATTTATTTAAGAGTTTTTTATATACCGGGGCACGTTAAAAACATCACCCCGGTTCACAGTGTAACGTAACGTAGCAACGGGCTTTACAATAATTTAGAGTAGATAAACATAGATAATGTAGCAACAGGCTTTACAATAATTTAGAGTAGATAAACATAGGTAAACTCCTGAAAACCTGGAGTTGGCCATCCCTGAGCTATAAGAAGCCTGTGCTACAGCAGGGAGGCGGTAAGCATACCTCGTCCTGCATCCGGAGGGGGAAGAGGCATATGATGGGGCTACAAAGAAGCAAGGGTTCCTGGAGTGAACTTAGCTAGCCAGTTAAGTTCACGCAGCCATGACCGAGTGCCCTAAATCTGACCAGCTAACTTTTCACTAACAATATTTAGGAAGCCTCTCAGCTGAAAATCCAGCTGATTAAATTCAGATGAATTTGACAGGCTCATTGGTCAATGTAATAAAGTGCGCCCAGCCTAGTGCACAGGTTTATGCACTAGACTAGCACCCCATGCAATGAGATTAGCGCCGTCCAAAATGTGCACAAACTTGTAACTGATAGTACTCATCACATGTAAATTCCATGTAGAAGAGGCTATTAGTTATTGCCTCCCAATGCAAAAAAAAAAAAAAAATCACTGGGTGCCCAACAAAATTAACTCCAGCCCGAAAGCTGGTGTTAAATCAATCCGCGAGTCATGGGCTCAGGCGAAATCTTAAAAATACTGTCCTCTGTTATTCCTCCTAATAGTATTGTTGCGATGCTTACATATACTGCTTGCTGTCTTTAAGAATAACGATATAATGTAATGGTTTGATGGAAAAAAAAATTGAATGCACAATATACATGCACAGTAGACAAATACCAGACCAATTTTTGCTCCTAGCTATTGTGCGACTTGAAACTAGATAAAACAGACGCTCATACTGAGCGCCTGTTGGAATTGTGCACGCATAGCCACGTCTCCCTGGCGCCCGATGCATTTGAGCGCTAGGCACGCACAATATTTCCCTGGTGCATCCTTTTTAACGCAGCAGTCATTTAAATATTGTATCAGGTGCCCAGGAGACGTGGCTGTGCACGCATTAGGAAAACGAATGTCTGTTTTAATGCACATCTTATTGCATCGGTCTGTCAGTTAGGTGCCTAGGCACTTTTTAAATATTGACCACAATGCATGTAGAACAGAATTTTTAAATCTATGCACAGGTAGGTAGTTTCCCCATTTAAAAAAAACTCCAAGATCAGCAGGTATCCGTATACTTTGCAGCAATGTGTACTATTAAAAATTGCCCTCCAAAATATATTCTAGTATAGAGATTCCCAAACTTGTCCTCAGGGACTCCCAGCCAGTTGGGTTTTCTGGATATCTGCAATGAATATGAATAAGATAGATTTGCATGCATTGATCCTGCAGCACAGGTTTGGGAACCACTGTTCTAGCCACTCTAGTGCAATAATAATCTGGTTTGGTCTTTAACATTTTTTTTAAATGCTTATAGTTTTTCATGGCTCTGCTTACTTCTGAACCAGTTAAGTAAACAATAACAGTTTAATAGCGTTTTCAATTTAGAAAAGCTTGATAAACGATTGGTTTAGGACCATTTTACAATGTGAACAAGGGAAAACTTGCTGTAAAATTATACTGACAATGCTTCTCAAGCACAGGCAAGAAAAAACAAAACCAATACTGAAAAGCATCCACTAATAAAAAAAAATGGGTACATTAAGAGCAGAAACATATGAAAAGATAACTAGTACATAAATATTTAAGTTAAAAAAGAAACACATAAAGTAATTTACCTGCCAATAATGAGAATATGTCCATCCTTAATGTTACTCATTCTTTCCTATACTGGTGGATTTTGTGAGGCTGAACAGAGCACCACAGTAATAGGGCCAGGAAAAGGAAACCCTCGGGCTGCAAGCAGAAAGCTGCTGACCACGGCGCTGTCCTCATAAGACTAGTTTTCCTGACTCTACAAAGAAATAGCTTGTAAACTTGAACTTGATTGGTTGTTCTCGACAGTTCTTAACGAGTCACTGAGCACTGCTTCCTGAATGGCCAGAATTACTCACGCCCAGTTTTTTTATTTTCTTCCAGACATGTTGGTGGAAGTAAATTTTGATTTGTGCATATGACGTGTAGTTCCTTCTTTGCTCTTTTCTTGCGAGAAGTAAGGTGAGACGTACTAAACAAAAAGCAGATTTAGGGGCTATTAAAAACTCGGTGATTTTTAGATTAAAATATTAAGTATTCCACAATTTTCTAGATGAGCTCCAAAAGTCGATTTTCCCCCACTGGCTTCTTGTCTGTACTTGCTATTTGCTTAACGAAGTCTCTTGTATTGACTGTAAGAGCCGTACCTCAAAAAATATTGTAGTTGGCACAAATGGTTCTATTAGCACAATAACTAGGAACTGAGGAAAACACTAACATGCTCCAATTGCTTCATCTGGAAGAAACCAGAAAATGCACTGCATCACCATTACAACACATGGAAACTGCTTTTATCTCTTCTAAAAGCAAAGTCCATAACTTTAGACTCATAGTAAAAGATATCAGTAAAAGCACAAAAATAGCCCAATGCACACAAGAAAATGCTGATTTGTAGCTTTATCTATATCTTTGACTCAGTGTCAGGCATCTCAAAAATGACTGAAGATTTTCTGACAACTTTTCTCTCCTTCTTTTCCTTTTGCACAAAAGAATTGCTTCAGAATATTCTCATCGGGTCTTATGTTTTCCATTATAGGGATTGTAGGAAATAATTATATAACTTCAAACTGTTAGAATGCTGGGCAGTGCTCCATTCCAAATGCCCCCACACCTCCTCACCAGAAGTTTGCTACAGAGCAATATGGGCAGAGAGACAGAGACAAGAAAAAAAAACCGAGCAATTCACAAAAGATGGCACAAAACAATGCTTCCAACGTACACACATACAGTAAACACCCCATCCCATACACACACACATGTCCATCACACACACACACACCCCACACTCTTTATACCACATATCCACACAAATTCCACATAGTCTTACTAAAATCCCACACACACATATACATAGAAACATAGAAAATGACGGCAGAAAAAGACCAATCGGCCCATCTAGTCAGGCCCTTTATTTCATACTGCGCTTACTCACTAGTCTGCCCAGCAAGCTTCCACACTTATTTTCCCATACTTATCTGTTTCATCAACCTTGTTGGAAACTGTTTGATCAAATTTCCTGCTATCCCCTTTAATTGATGCAGAGAGCAATGTTGGAGTTGCATCAAAGGTGAACATTAGGCTTATGGTTAAGGGTAGTAATCGCCGCATCCAGCAAGTTACCCCGATGCTTGTTTGCTCAGACTGCACAGATTGATGCTTTGTTGGATGTTTTCTGAATGTAAATTCTTTTTTCCTCATTTCCCCCTACCATTGAAGCAGAGAGCAACGCTGTATATGCTTTGAAAGTGCTGTTATTTGTTTACTTCCTGTATAACCTGTTGTATGTAAAGCCTGTTGCTAATTTATTGTTTACTGTAAACCGAGGTGATATATATCTATACGTACCGCGGTATATAAGAACCTCTAAATAAATAAATAAATAAATAAATAAATAAATAAATAAATAAAAAAAATGTATTATGCTTAATTGGTTTAGGGTAGTAACCGCCGTGATAAGCAAGCTACCCCTACGCTTTACCCAGATTGTGAAGTTCAGTCCTTTTTTGTTGTTATCTGAATGCAAATCCTCTTTTCCACATTTCCCCTTGCCGTTGAAGCAGAGAGCAATTTTTGGGTTGCATTAACCGTGCAAAGACTTTTTGAGTAAGGGTAGTACTTTTTGGTTGTTATTGAATGCAAATCCTCTATTCCACATTTCCCCTTGCTGTTGAAGCAGAGAGCAATGTTGGGGTTGCATTAACCGAGCAAAGGCTTTTTGAATAAGGGTAGTAATCGCAAGGTAGTAGCCAACATTCCAGCAAACCGCCCCCATGGCTCTGCTCTTCATTCACACACATACACACACACATACACCTGCTCCCAGCACATCCAAACCCAGAACACCCTCCCACAGAGACAGAGAAAATAAATGATGCAGCTTCTCAGTTCACTACAAACTACACACCTTCATACACACACACACACAAACACACACACACACACACACAAACCTTCCCACACACACACACACATTTTCCCTAACCAAATAGCCCCCACACACAGTAATATATCCCAAAAAACATACCCCACAATTCCTGCACATTAACCCTCACAGAATCCCCACACAAACCTTCCCAAAATAGACATCCATCCCCAACAACTTACACTCCCCACACACACACACATATACATACCCATGCCTTCAGATATGCTCACATACACAACCCCTCACACACCCACACAGATATAAACCCTATCCATTAATGCCCACATGTGCAGTCCCTCACAACCACATCTGCTACCTACAAACACAACTATATCCCCAAAAAACACTCCACTGCCCCATTTAAGTCTCTCCTACCAATACAACTCTATACCCATCATTCCATCTCCCTAGATATCACACACACACATTCTCCCCCCCCCCCCCCCCCCCCCCCATGCATAACCCCACATAACCTCATACACACTCCACCCCACTTAGGGCCACTTTTATACATGGGCAAAAGAGGCAGATGCACTGAGCCCTGCATTGCATGAACACACAGGGATCTGCACCAGTGACTCTACTGGCCAGTGCACCAATCTCTGGCAGCAGAGAACACCCCTCTGCTTCCTTCTGCAGCCCCTCTCCTCCCAAACAGCATGCAGGGAACAGGAGGTGAGGGAGCGAGTCTGGAGCAGTCAGAGCACAGAGCAGAGTAAAGCAGAGCTGCTCTGCTTTCTAATCCAGCCTCTCCTCTCTTGTCATTCAGGGACAGAAGGTAAGGGGGTGATTCAGAAGAAGACACTACAGAGCAAAGAATGGCCACTTTGTCCCCTAAACCAGCTCCATTCTTTCTCTTGTTCTAATTTGTGTTGACTTATTCTGTGTCTGAGTATCTGCATTCTGCATGTGTGAATGAGTGATATATTCTGCTAATGTAGGTTCTGTGTAGGGATTATAGCAGTCCAGCTTGTTCTGTTTTTCCAGTAGGAGTTTTACTGGTGGTCTAAAGCCCAATGGAATATTTGCAGTATTGCCATTTTAATTAGGGTTGTTGCTGTTTGAGTTCTGGGAATATGTGCTGTTTTGTTATAGCATGTTTCGCCCATGTAATGTTTTCTTTTTTTTTTTTTTGCATAAGTTTGCATAAGCCATAAATGGGAGGTCACAACATAAATACCAGCTGCATGCAAAACAAACATCACCCACATTATAACAATGATCCTCAAACATCAACTCCACTCAGCTGAACAGTGTGAGGGTAATTTTGAAACAATTGGCTGATTCACACCAAGGCCCTGGAAGAGAGCCTTCTGGTCTCATGCAAGGTGATCTCCTTTTTGCAGGAACTAGGCTGGGTGGTGAATCTGGTCAAGAGCAAGCTGCAGCCATCTCAAACACTGGAGTACCTAGGGGGTTTGCTTCGACACAAAGCAAGGTAGGGTGCTTCTGCGGGAGAGCTACATTCAGAAGCTAATGGCGCAGGTACGATTATTGACAGAATCAGTACGCCCAACTGTGTGATCTTATCTACCGGTGCTCGGATTGATGGCAACCACCCTAGAGGTGGTTCCGTGAGTGAGGATGAATATGCGTCCTCTTCAGCAGACCCTGCTGGCTCATTGGAGTCCTCAGTCTCAAGAATATTTGATTCAGCTTCACCTTCTGATGGAAATCGGAATACAGTTGCAGTGGTGGTTGCAAGCGGACCATCTAAGGAAAGGGGTTTCCCTACAATCACCGGACTGGCTAGAACTCACGACAGATGCAAGCCTCCAGGGTTGGGGGGGGGGGGGGGTCCACTGTCAGGAGTTGACAGCGCAAGGGAGCTGGAATATAGAAGAGTCTCTCTGGAGCATCAATCATCTGTAAGCCCAGGCCGACCGGTTGGCGTACTTGGAACCTGTGGACTGATTGAGGGGTTGAGAGGTCTGTATTAATGTCAGTTGGACCATTAGATGATTGAAGGGTTAAAGGGGCTCTTAAGGAAGATAAGGCCATTGCAGAAAGACTAAATGAATTCTTTGCTTCCGTGTTTACTAATGAGGATTTTGGGGAGATACCAGTTCCGGAGATGGTTTTCAGTGGTGGTAAGTCAGACGAACTGAACAAAATCATTGTGAACCTGGAAAATGTAGTAGGCCAGATTGACAAACTAAAGAGTAGCAAATCACCTGGACCGGATGGTATGCATCCTAGGGTAATGAAGGAACTCAAAAATGAAATTTCTGATCTATTAGTTAAAATTTGTAACCTATCATTAAAATCATCCATTGTACCTAAAGACTGGAGGGTGGCCAATGTAACCCCAATATTTAAAAAAGGCTCCAGGGGCGATCCAGGTAACTATAGACCAGTGAGCCTGACTTCAGTACCGGGAAAAATAGTGGAAACTATTCTCAAGATCAAAATCATAGAGCATATAGAAAGACATGATTTAATGGAACACAGTCAACATGGATTTACCCAAGGGAAGTCTTGCCTAACAAATCTGCTTCATTTTTTTGAAGAGGTTAATAAACATGTGGATAAAGTTGAATTGGTAGATGTAGTATATTTGGATTTTCAGAAGGCGTTTGACAAAGTCCCTCATGAGAGTCTTTTACGAAAACTAAAAAGTCATGGGATAGGAGGCGATGTCCTTTCGTGGATTACAAACTGGTTAAACGTCAGGAAACAGAGAGTAGGATTAAATGGTCAATTTTCCAAGTGGAAAAGGGTAAACAGTGGAGTGCCTCAGGAATCTGTACTTGGACCGGTGTTTTTCAATATATATATAAATGATCTGGAAAGGAATACGACAAGTGAGGTTATCAAATTTGCGGATGATACAAAATTATTCAGAGTAGTTAAATCACAAGCAGACTGTGATACATTACAGGAGGACCTTGCAAGACTGGAAGATTGGGCATCCAAATGGCAGATGAAATTTAATGTGGACAAGTGCAAGGTGTTGCATATAGGGAAAAATAACCCTTTCTGTAGTTACACGATGTTAGGTTCCATATTAGAAGCTACTACCCAGGAAAAAGATCTAGGCATCATAGTGGATAATACTTAAAAATCGTCGGCTCAGTGTGCTGCAGCAGTCAAAAAAGCAAACAGAATGTTAGGAATTATTTAGAAGGGAATGGTTAATAAAACGGAAAATGTCATAATGCCTCTATATCACTCCATGGTGAGACCGCACCTTGAATACTGTGTACAATTCTGGTTGCCGCATCTCAAAAAGATATAGTTGCAGTGGAGAAGGTACAGAGATGGGCAACCAAAATGATAAAGGGGATGGAACAGCTCCCCTATGAGAAAGGCTGAAGAGGTTAGGGCTGTTCAGCTTGGAGAAGAGACAACTGAGGGGGGATATGATAGAGGTCTTTAAGATCATGAGAGGTCTTGAACGAGTAGATGAGACTTGGTTATTTACACTTTCGAATAATAGAAGGACTAGGGGACATTCCATAAAGTTAGCAAGTAGCACATTTAAGACTAATCGGAGAAAATTCTTTTTTACTCAACGCACAATAAAGCTCTGGAATTTGTTGCCAGAGGATGTGGTTAGTGCAGTTAGTGTAGCTGGGTTCAAAAAAGGTTTGGATAAGTTCTTGGAGGAGAAGTCCATTAACGGCTATTAATCAAGTTTACTTAGAGAATAGCCACTGCTTTTAATTGATCTTCTTAGTGTGTGGGTAATTGCTAGGTTCTTGTGGCCTGGTTTGGCTTCTGTTGGAAACAGGATGCTGGGCTTGATGGACCCTTGGTCTGACCCAGCATGGCAATTTCTTATGTTCTTATGACAGTGGCTTACAAGGCAGCACATTTTGAAAGGGCCAAATATTCAGGCCAAAGAGGATTCTGTTTCTGCTTGCTGTGCCATGTGCCGACATATGGCACATGTGCTGCTTTGACATTTTGCCTATGGGTACCCAAATCTTAAATCTAGCCCTGCCAATGATCATAGCTGAACCAACCTGTAGAACAGTGTGTTTCTCAAACATTTAGGTCAAACCCCATCCCGTTTTTTCTTCTTCTCTGTAATACTTTTAGCCTATTTCCCAACCTCACCCCACCCCCCCCAAAAAGTGACAAAACTAGCTTTTTATAAATTGCAGTACAATGTACTGTATATATCTAAACAAATGCCAGAAATCTAAATCCATCCCATGCCCACTGGACACTGCTGTAGAGAAGTAGCCTTGGTGCATTGCTAAGATATGGGTCTCTCGCTCATCCTGTGCAGGCAGCCTTCGCAGTAATATTCCCACAACAGTGGCACAGGATGGTTATGCACATGAGTACCTTTGAGGCAGGCTTGTCTAACGCATCAAGGAGATGATAATCAGTTAAAAATTAAAAGTACCCTACTGTACTATGCCCAGGACATACAGCTGTCTAAGTATAGGGTGTTTACAGATTCATAACAAAGTTTCCTGGCAGCAGAAATGAATCAAAGTTAAAAGTCATGGGAACTGGTGGTAAGTGAGCCTGCCCTGCCTACATGTGTTTATTGATCAGGAAAGTCAGATCAAGAAATACCATGCTTCCATCTTTGTCCCAAAAGAGAACAGGGAGATAAACTAATTTTCCAATAGTTGCCCCAAGCCAGAGGAGAGGACTTGGTCTTATATCCAGTGACCCAATTTTATCATGTTTCTCTTCTAGGAATTTTGTCAGAGGAAAAGGACATTTTTTGCACAGTTTGTTTTACTTTTTGTGGCTCACCAACACATGAAAACCCCTTCCCAGCTCCAATCTGCCCCTGCAGCTGCCTTCTCCTCCTTCCCTCCCAGGACCCAATCTACAGCTGTTGCCTTCTCCTTCTTCTTAGCCTTCCAGCCCAACTGGCCACTGCTACCTCCTCCTGTTTTCCTCTCTAAAAATTTGTCACACACTGAGGAAAGAAGAAAATCTCCCCCTAACTAAAAAAGTGCCACCTATTCATATTTCTAATGGCAGGATCCTGATTTAGAGCCTTGGCCACATATTCAATGCAGAAAATGTATAGAGGGATGCAACACTGGTAAACCAGGCCAAAAGTTAAAGACAAGAATAAACCTTCACATACACAAAACTTCATTGCACAGAGAAGAACAAGGCAATACCTCTGAGGAAGAAGATCTTTCAGGATCAGACTACTGTATCTGTGGCAATATGAATAGGATATGGACAAATTCTGAACTATTCAGGAAAGTAAGACATTTGAAGTTAAAATGATCGAACGCTTCAAAACTAACATATGGAGGTCCATATTCATTAGGCCTGGAGGTGGACAAGTTATCTGGTTAAAGTTAGCTGGCTAACTTGTCCCATAAGTTCAGCAGGATAAGTGCCCCGCTGAACATACCATCCTCAAGTTATCCGGCTAACTATAGCTGAGTAACTAAAAAACCTATCCGGCTATATTTGAATGTAGCGAATAGGTTTTAGTTATCCGACTGAGTGTAGCCGGATAACGTGCTACTTAACTGGATATCTTTACAAGTAGCACTGTCAAAACTCAGGGAGATAAGGTATTTATTTATTTATTTATTTTGTATACCGACATTCGATCGAGATATCACATCGGTTTCCAGATAACTAAAGGAATAGGGTGATAACAGCCCTATTTTACATTATAACATGGTATTAAATAGATATAAGAATATTTTACATTATAACATGGTAATAAATATAACAAGAATATTTTACATTATAACATGGTAATAAATATAACAAGTTGTAACAGAACTAACAGGAGTACATGGAACATTAGACTATAGTATATAACATATGTACATAAATGGCTTGTTGATGAGGATGAGTATGAGTGGGGGCAATCCCCTCCCATCTTCCCAAGGGTAATAGTAGGGCCCTGCTAGGCTGTGCTTTCCTAGCTCCCTCCCTGCCCTCAAACCTTTTTAATGACTTAGAAAGGGGCTGGCATTGTATGCCTGCCTGGTCCCAATTCTTAAATAGAAACATAATTGGCCTGCCTCCCCCCTTTCCTCCCACCCACCCACAAGGAAGACTAGTGGTGCCTGCCCCCCATCCCCTGACCTTCCCCATCCTGCCCAATACCTTTTTTATCTGAGCCAGGAGGGAGGGATCCTCTGCCCTGCTCCTGGCGCCTCCAGCGCTGCACTGATAGGAGATGAAGGCCTGGCTTTAAACATGGGAGCATTGGGCCTGACAGTATATTCCTTGTTTACTGTCTCCCTGGGATGGATCAGAGAGGACTGGCTAACCTCCAAAAATCAATGAGTTTGTTATGTCTGAAATTTCCATCTCTATAGGTTTCAGAAAATGTAAATCTGCACGTGGATGACCCCACATACACGAGGGCCCGTGCTTTTCATTGCTCACTGTGTGTGAGTGGTCTACATGAATTAGCAGTTAGTCCTGCCCACAAAGATGGGCATTTGCTGGATCTAATCTTTCGTTCTTTAGAACTTAGACAACACATGTTGGACTTTGTTCCCTGGTGAGCTCTTCTATTCCTTGGTCAGATCACTATTTATTAAGATTGAAGTTCAAAAGGGCCTTGTCTGGAAGTGGGAACATAAAAGATAATTATCAAAAACTAGGGGAGAGAAAAATTAATCCAGATGATTTTTATGACCTATTGAGAAAGCGCTTGGTAGATGTAATTTGTCCTTCAGTAGACAGTCTGATTTCCCAATGGTATCAAGTGAGTTGACAGGTTTTAGGTATCATCGCAACACCCCCTTAAGGGGTAAAGCTAGCATGTCGAAAACGCGCGTCCAACCCCCCTGAAACTAATAACGCCCGCAACATGCAAATGCATGTTGATGGCCCTATTAGTTATTCCCACGCGATACAGAAAGTAAAATGTGCAGCCAAGCCGTACATTTTACTTTCAGAATTTAACGCCTGCCAAAAGGCTGGTGTTAATTTCTGCAGGCGCCGGGGAAGTGCACAGAAAAGCAGTAAAGCAGGCTGCTAGTTTGCAGCCTGCTTTACTAAGTACTAGGCTACTCCGCCAGTCCTTATGGAAATTGAGCTCCACCCCTCTTTCTCATTGTATCTCCAACTCCACCCCTCTCTCTCTCTCTCTCTCTCTCTCTCTGAATTGTCAAATCCACCCGACTACCACACAGTCCACCCGAGCTCAGCGTACATGTTCTATTACCACTCATCTCAATTATGCACTTCCTCCACGTCACAGTATTCCCCTGTCCCTGAACGGGCTTTTACCATTAGTTGATGATAATCAGTGAAGAGAGTGAAATGGTATTTGATGAAGTGACAGAATGGAGTATTATAGAAAGTCCAAGAAGAGCAGATATTGAAGATACGAGTGCAGTGAGCGCAAAGGAGATATAGTTGTACTGGATTACTTCAGTCCCCTACCACCCCCTTTCAAAGTTGAAGTTGCTGTTGAGCACTTTAAAAGTAACATGTGCCCTAAGAACATAAGAACATGCCATACTGGGTCAGACCAAGGGTCCATCAAGCCCAGCATCCTGTTTCCAACAGTGGCCAATCCAGGCCATAAGAACCTGGCAAGCACCCAAAAACCAAGTCTATTCCATGTTACTGTTGCTAGTAATAGCAGTGGCTATTTTCTAAGCCAACTTAATTAATAGCAGGTAATGGACTTCTCCTCCAAGAACGTATCCAATCCTTTTTTAAACACAGCTATACTAACTGCACTAACCACATCCTCTGGCAACAAATTCCAGAGTTTAATTGTGCGTTGAGTAAAAAAGAACTTTCTCCGATTAGTTTTAAATGTGCCACACGCTAACTTCATGGAGTGCCCCTTAGTCTTTCTACTATCCGAAAGAGTAAATAATCGATTCACATCTACCCGTTCTAGACCTCTCATGATTTTAAACACCTCTATCATATCCCCCCTCAGCTGTCTCTTCTCCAAGCTGAAAAGTCCTAACCTCTTTAGTCTTTCCTCATAGGGGAGCTGTTCCATCCCCCTTATCATTTTGGTAGCCCTTCTCTGTACCTTCTCCATCGCAATTATATCTTTTTTGAGATGCGGCGACCAGAATTGTACACAGTATTCAAGGTGTGGTCTCACCATGGAGCGATACAGAGGCATTATGACATTTTCTGTTTTATTCACCATTCCCTTTCTAATAATTCCCCAATTCTGTTTGCTTTTTTGACTGCCGCAGCACACTGAACCGACGATTTCAATGTGTTATCCACTATGACGCTTAGATCTCTTTCTTGGGTGGTAGCACCTAATATGGAACCTAACATTCTGTAACTATAGCTTGGGTTATTTTTTCCTATATGCATCACCTTGCAGTTATCCACATTAAATTTCATCTGCCATTTTGATGCCCAATTTTCCAGTCTCACAAGGTCTTCTTGCAACTTATCACAATCTGCTGAGATTTAACTACTCTGAACAATTTTGTATCATCTGCAAATTTGATTATCTCACTTGTCGTATTTCTTTCCAGATCATTTATAAATATATTGAAAAGTAAGGGTCCCAATACAGATCCCTGAGGCACTCCACTGTCCACTTCCTTCCACTGAGAAAATTGTCCATTTAATCCTACTCTCTGTTTCCTGTCTTTTAGCCAGTTTGCAATCCACAAAAAGACATCGTCACCTATCCCATGACTTTTTACTTTTCCTAGAAGCCTCTCATGAGGAACTTTGTCAAACGCCTTCTGAAAATCCAAGTGTGCTACATCTACCGGTTCACCTTTATCCACATGTTTATTAACTCCTTCAAAAAAGTGAAGCAGATTTGTGAGGCAAGACTTGCCTTGGGTAAAACCATGCTGACTTTGTTCCATTAAACAATGTCTTTCTATATGTTCTGTGATTTTGATGTTTAGAACACTTTCCACTATTTTTCCTGGCACTGAAGTCAGGCTAACTGGTACAAAAAATCTGCCAGATGACATTTTGTTGTGATTGAGTAAGTTTATGAATTTCTTCCTGGGTGAAGGTCACTTTTCCTTGATATTGCAGGGCTCAGTTGTAATTCCTATCCTGAAAAAACAATATATTATTGGATTCTAGTTAGTGTAACAACTATCAACCTATATCTAATTTACATTTGTTTGTCAACTTGATCAAGAAGGCCATTCTAGATCAACTCTCATAGGGGCGGATTTTCAGAGCCCTGCTCGCCTAAATCCGCCCAAAACCGGGCGGATTTAGGCGAGCAGGGCCCTGCGCACCGGTGAGCCTATTTTACATAGGCCTACCGGCGCGCGCAGAGCCCCGGGACTCGCGTAAGTCCCGGGGTTCTCCGAGGGGGGCGTGTCGGGGGCGGGCCCGGTCGTCGCGGCGTTTCGGGGGCGTGTCGGCAGCGTTTTGGGGGCGGGTATGGGGGCGTGGCTATGGCCCGGGGCGGTCCGGGGGCGTGGCCGCGCCCTCCGTACCCGCCCCCAGGTCGCGGCCCGGCGCGCAGGAGGCCCGCTCGCACGCGGGGATTTACTTCTCCCTCCGGGAGGCGTAAATCCCCAGAGAAAGGTAAGGGGGGGGGGTGTAGACAGGGCCGGGCGGGTGGGTTTAGGTAGAGGAAGGGAGGGGAAGGTGAGGGGAGGGCGTTAGAGGATTCCCTCCAAGGCCGCTCCGATTTCGGAGCGGCCTTGGAGGGAACGGGGGTAGGCTGCGCCGGCTATACAAAATCGATAGCCTTGCGCGCGCCGATCCAGGTTTTTAGCAGATACGCGCGGCTCCGCACGTATCTACTAAAATCCAGCATACTTTTGTTTGCGCCTGGAGCGCAAACAAAAGTAGGCCTATTCGCAGAGTCTGAAAATCCGCCCCATAGTTTATAGAAAGAAATTCTGCTTTTGATAGTGTGAATGATTCACTAGTAACAGCCTTGTTCCTGTGCTGAAAAGTGCCTATTTAAGCCTATGGGAGAATGCCTAGTTGGTTCAAAATAGCCTAGAAATAAGGAGGCTGCTAGGTATAAACTACATTTCCCTAATATCCTAGAGTTTGCTTTTCAGGAAGTTCCAAGCAGCTGGGACTTGGAATGGAGTGGAGTCAGTAGCTCAGCCAGGAAAGGCTATTACAGGAGTGGCCATCCTGTGGCTCTTTCATATGCAAAATGTGGCTCTTGACCTCCTGGCCACATGGCAACTAAATACCACTGCAGAGGACAAGAAGGGAGAGGCTGGAGCAGGGAGCATACATAGTAGAAACGAGTAGAAGAAGATAAGTTCTCTTCTCTATTCCAAAACCTCCTCTCCTGTCCTCATAGTGCTGCTGATTGCAGCAGAAACAGAGGAGGGAGCTGGAGCAAGTGGCTCCAGCTCCCTCCCTGCTCATCCCTGCTTTGCCCCTTCTGCTCTGTCTACAGCCCAACACTGGAGGACAGGAGAAGAGGTGGCAAGGCTGGAGCTGACAGGACAGCAAAGAAGAGTCAGTCAGCTCCCTGCTTCACCCTACCTGCTGCCTGGAGTAGAGAGCTCTTCTCTGGGGTGCTGGCTATAGGGAAGAAACTAGAGTGAACACTACCCCAAAATCAGTAGATCACTGTGTTCCCAAAACCTGGGATTCAGCTAACAGCAGACGTGAGAAGGGAGGCACCCAGAGCTCCAGTTGGGTCAGAATGATTGGTGCAAGGAAAAACAGATGATTGCTGAAAAGGAATGAATGCTTGGGGGGGGGGGGGGGAGGGGTAATGTGAAAAGTGGTAAATATTGTAGGAGGTGAGGGATGTAAATCTTGGGGGAAGAGCGGTGCAGGGAGTGTAAGGGAAGGTAAGACTCCCCATCCCAGAGCTAGTTCTGAAATTCCCTGACCTCCCACTTTTATATTGTTCCAGAGTTAGTCTACCTTCAAGCTTCAGACCACTACAATAAGCAGCCTGGGTGACCAGAACCTGAAGGAGGCCTCACAACAATAGCTATCAATCGGGCTTTTTTTTATGCATGTCATTCCATAGAGTCAATATTGGTCTCAGTTTCAGATGAGATTTTGTGTTGTCATGATAAAGATGGAGCAGCTTTATTATGTTGGATTTATCCAGAGTTGATCTGGTGAATGGTAATATTTTTCTTGAAAGGTGTATGCCATAGGGCTGCAAAACAATATAATTATCTAGATTGCTTATTTCCATTCAGAGAGATCACAGGGGAGTAACTTTAAATGGGTTTACAATTGTATTTATTTATTTTATTTATTTATTTAGGTGCTTTTATATACCGTTGTTTGGAACTAGCCTTCACAACAGTTTACAGTAGGGCTAACAATACATACAACGATTATGCAAGTGAAATGACAATACATAGGAATGTTTAACAATAATACATAGGGATGTTTAACAAGAGACGAAACCAAATAACGTTTAACAATTGTAAAGTATGACAGTGTAATTGGTTGTAGTATGTGATCGTTGTAGTGGGTTATAGTTAGCAGGTAACGGAAGATAATGAATGGTGGGGTTGGTTGTAGGTTCATGAGTTGTTCGTGGGTTGAATGAAGCTCGTTGATGTGCTAAGTGCTAAGACAGTTTTTTGCGTGTTGTTGCAGGTTTTTTGCGTGATATTGCATGTTGGTGGGTGAGTGGTGTGTACGTATTTTTCTGGTGGGTGATAGCTGTGATCATGTTTTTCTTATCCAGTGTCCTCTCTGTAGGCTTGTTGGAATAGCCATGTTTTGAGGTGTTTTCGGAAGACTTTTGAGTCGCTCAGTAGTCATGTTTTCTGGGAGTTTATTCCAGAGGGTAGGGGCTGCTATTGAGAATGCTCTGTCCCGGGTTGTAGAGAGTTTGGCTGCTGTCACTGAGGGTATTTCTAGCAATGCTTTTCGTCATGGAATGTGCGGGTGTATTACATCATTTAGCCATTTGATTTAATTCGCATATATCGTATATAAATAAAATATATGGTTTTATGTAGCATGGTTAGCGCTTTGAATTCAATTCTTTTGTCTATGGGGAGCCAGTGCAGAGATTTTAGGACAGGGGTGATGTGGTCTGTTTTTTGTTACCGGTAAGGACTCTGGCTGCTGCATTTAGAAGGACATGGAGTGGTCGTTGGTTGCTTTGGGTAGGCCTAACATCAGGGAGTTGCAATAGTCCAGGCTTGTCAGGATTAGGGATTGTAGTGTGGTTCTGAAGTTGTTGTGGTTTAGTAGTGGTTTTAGTCGTTTTAGAATTAGTAGTTTGTAGAAGAGAGGCCAGTTACATGTGGGGTCCCCCTCAGCCTTATCACCACTGTTTTTTTTTTTAAATATTTTGATGAAATTGCACGGTGAATCTATTTGCAGTTTTAGATTAGCAAGTTATTTGTATGCATATGATGTGCAGATACTGGTGCCATTGGAGAAGGATGTGGTGCTACCCTTATTCTTCTAACGGCCATGTTCTACATTTCCCTGTTTTATTGTAACTTTCTCTTTCCATGTTAACTGGTTCTCCCCTAGTTTTATTGTAAACCGGTACGATAAGACTCTGTCTTGAGCATCGGTATATTAAAAGAATTTAAATAAATAAATAAAAATAAATAAATAAAATAGGTGACCAACTGAATGGATGCTTGACAGCCATATCCCTTTAGCTAACATGAACAGCAAACAACTGGAGCTTCTAGCAGTGGGAAATGTTCATATATGTTCAATAGCTGCTGGCAGTTTTATAGCCATAAAGCTACTTGGTATAGGCCAGCCCTGAGACCAGCACCATTTTTAAAGCACAGCTGATGGGGCAGAAGCGACTGCGGATCATCCCTGCCCTTTTATCATCGGAAAACCATGGAAGAAGTAAAGAGGGCCACATGGGTGGAGGAGGGATGGTAAGGGGCCATGGGAGGAGGGCCGTGTTTTTAAAAAAAAACCACATATATATTAAATACCATGCACTTATTTGCTGAGCTAGGCACTTTTGGTTTAAATTACTCATTCAATTTAAACTAATGTACATCCCTATTAGACTCCCCTTCAATGATTCCAACATCACCACAACAACTAGAAAAGCTTTTGGGAACTTAAAAATGATTGAACAGTGGTGCCCTTTTTTAAACAATAAGGCATTTAGGCCAGTGATGCATTTCATAGTAATGACAAATTAATTAAAAAAAAACTTCATATGGTAGCTGCAAGACTAATTCTCAGAAGATCTATGTTACACCCTTGCTGTGCCAGTTACATTAGGCTCCATTAAAGGCCAGAGCAAAATTTAAATTGCTTACTTACCATGGTTTGCTTGGTAAAGGCTCAGATTACTTAGGGAAGAAAGCTAGGTGGTATGTGCCAGGAAGGGCTCTTAGGTCTAATCAGGCAGCATCACTGATGATTCACTGGACTCACTGGAGTCACTGGACTCAACACTCAAATTATGGAACTCTCATTTGCAAACGATCAACCATCACCTTTCAAGCCTTAATCTGGTGCTCAACACTTCCAAGACAGAACTATTGCTAATCACCCCAGAAGGCAGTCCTTCATATCACCAACCGCAACCTAACATACAATTATACCACGCCAGAGATCTTGGAGTCATAATAGATAGTCACTTGAACTTAAAGCAATTTATAAAACACACCACAAAGGAGTGCTTCTACAAGCTACAAGTACTCAAAAAACTCAAACCGTTCCTATTCCATTACGACTTCAGATCTGTCCTTCAAGCCATTCTGTTCTCTAAGATTGACTACTGTAATTCCATCTTGCAAGGTCTACCGGCTTCTACTATAAAACCCCTCCAGCTGCTCCAAAATGCTGCAGCAAGAATTCTAACAAATACTAATCGGAGAACGCATATCACCCCCATTCTAAAAGATCTTCACTGGCTCCCAGTGAACTTCAGGATTCTCCATAAATCACTGACAATTATCCACAAAAATATTCACCATCAGACCCCACTTGATCTTTTACACCCTCTCAAACTGCACTCGATGGCCAGACCCTTAAGGGATGCCTACAAGGGATCCTTACATGTTCCTCCAATCAAAATTGTACACCACTCAAATATCAGAGACAGGACATTCTCTATCACAGGTCCCTCCATCTGGAACGCCATGCCTCCGGACCTCAGGCAGGAAACTTGCCTACCAACTTTCAAAAAGAAACTAAAGACTTGGCTGTTCTGCCGAGCCTCCCCGCCACTAGCCCAACAGCCTGATTTAGAACTATTCCATCTCTCATGTAAATAAACAAACGCTAATTATACTCACAAATCATCATGAGGTCGGCTCATTGCCCCCCTCCCATATTCCATTGTATATAGTAATTTATCTTCGTTTTCCCTCTCTTTTTTTTCCTTCTCCCAGTTAAGGCATCCTTGTTATAATGTAACTTTATGCTCCTTTAAATTATCTCTTGTTGACTGGATGGTTATAGTTACTGCTTAGTTTGATGTAAACCGAGTTGATTTGATTTGTATCAAGAAAGTCGGTATATAAAAGCCTTTAATAAATAAATTTAATAAATGATTCCTACAATGAGGGAATTCCAATGGGCACATTATAGAGCAAGAATCTATTATATTCTTGTTCCTATATTATGGAATACTTTGCCCCTTGCATTTCAACTGGAAATTAATTATTTTTCTTTTTGAAAGAAGTTGAATATATGACTGTCTGAATCCCTAAGTGGTCTTTGTGCTGGTGATATTTTGGTATCTGAACTCAGTTTTTTGTCAGTATCTTAATGTGTGTTATTGTATATTTATTTATTTATTTATTTATTTATTTATTTATTTATTAATAAGCTTTTAAATATAGTGACATTCGTGGGTATATCATGCCGGTTTACAATGTAACAGAAGGCAAAATACATAAAACAAGGGTGGGGGGGAAGGGGGAAACGGCTAGAAGGAGGAGGAGGAAGAAGCAGGAAGAAAGCAAGGCAGGGGGGGGGGGGGGGGGAAGAACCAGTGGCAGAAAGGGGGCCACCGGAGATTTAACTGGTTATGGAGGTGGGTGGTAATGCAACTATGTTTTAAAGATATATGTGAACTTGGCCATTGTTGGTGAAACTGATACATTTCCAGTAATTTTAATATCTACTGGCTGTATTTATTTTACTGTATTTGTTATTACTGTGTGATGTTCTTATTGCTGTTTTATGTGTTTGTTTTAATCTGTATACCACTTTAGGTGGCTCTTTTCAAAAGCAGGATGCAGTATATACATTTTTTTAAATTAAGAAAAAAAAAACATGAAAAGCTCACTGCTCCACCCAAAGATCCTCTTAGGACTTCAGCAGCTGCGGCCATAGATCCTGATGGAGGTGGACTGGACACAGAAGTATAGGTCTGCAATCAAACATTCCAATTGCCCATAACTAAGAATAGCACCCCAAAGAAGTTTAAAACAGAACAAGAAGTTCTTCCAGAACAAAGGAGCCTACTTTCTGGCATAGATATGGATCCCTCTCCACCCCACAAAAAGAAAACATACTCCTGTCAGGGCTGCTGCAAGAGTATTTGGTGCCCCCCCCCCCCCCCCAGCTTACATCCAGCACATCACTCCCTTCTTTGGTGGTATTGGCTCTGTCACCCCCAAAATGTTGGCACTCTAGTCGACCACCTAGTTTGTCTAATGGTCCTTATGTTCCCCTGATGTCGTGAATATGCAAACCTGCTTTTTCTTCAGAAATTAAGTCAATAAAAAGGACAGCAGACCAGACGTGGCATCCACCATCTTTTGAATACCATTAACATAATATTATTTTAAAAAAATGTCCTGTTTTAGTTTGATTGTAACTGTCAATGCCTTTGTGATGTTATCAGCTGCTTTGAAAGAGTCGTTGAATCCCTGGCATTAATCATATCTTAGTCAAAGATGATTTCATGTTTCCTTCCATTTCTATTAAAAAAAAAACTGAACATAAAATTCTAACAAAAGAATAAATATATGTGACTGGTCCTGGAAGTTTATTTAATGATTAAGCAACATTAACATGATTGACTTCCACCCACAATGGCAAGCGATGTTCCCTATAATGTTTTGAGGGTTATGTGCACAAAAAAGGTCTACTGTGCAATGCAGTGTACAAATCTGTGTGTGCAATGTTCAATGAAAACACCATTCCATTCTTCCTTTACTTGTACATGCTATGTTTGTGTGCACTTGTTTAACAACCTGTGTGCGCGCAAACACGGTTGTCACAGTTAACAAGAGACATTGGTGAAGTTGCATTTTCTGGAGGTAAAGTTTAAACCAATTATGCAGATCACAAAGACAAGCAATTCATACGCTCCCAGCAAGCGAAGGCTCTGTCGCTGAGTTCCGGATTTAATGCAGGGGATAATATTAAACATTTTTTTCCCAGCCGATCACGCGCCAGCCGCTTCCTGGATCTCTCATCTCTAGGCAGGCACGCAGAGCTCTGTTTACCCGTCTCCTAGCAACGAAACGCGGGGCTTTCAGATTATGACGTATTGTCCTAGCGACATCCAATCAACCAATCACAGCCAGGATGAAGAGCGCGGGGTGTTAGGATCGGCTTCTTTGGATTCTTGGTAGTCAACGGAGCTGCTCAGAGCCTCTGGTTATGTCGCGTTATTGTTCTGCGCCCTTTATCTGGATTTTTATTTATTATATGTAATAATTTCTGTCTTCTTTTGGTTCACGACTCTTCAGAGGGAGACTGATCGTGTGAGTGCTGCCGCCGGTTTCGCGAGTCGCTCCTCCTGCCGAGCCTGCGAATTGTCCCTGGGATTCCCTGCAGGAGAAGAAAGGGATCACTTTATTGTATTGACAGTGTTTCAGAGGGGAGGCTGCAGCGGAGCCAGGTTCAGATTAAAAATGGCATTAACTACATACATTTGCTAAACACCATAAAGCTTTTCCTAAGAGCGATTTGCTGGTGCCACAGCTTTCCACCTCCAGCATAACTGTGTTTTATTTGGCGATCACTTAGGTTGTGAGAATATTTGTCTCCTGGTATTTTATTGCTGGGAACAGGAAGGATTCTGCAAGGAAGAGCAGTGGTGTAGGAATCGGGGTGTTGAGAAGACAGCTTTGTCCCCAGTTTTACAGCAGAAGGTGGTGTTAATAGGTTATAACATAAGGTGTCCTTATCTGCAGCGTTTCAATTACGTAATAGTCCAGCACTCACCAGTTTTGCGAGTTAGCGCTGTCTTCCGAATATGAAACTCCCGGTTTTGGTCTTTTGCTGGATACTTCCCGCAGCCCTCCCCCTTATTATTTTGGGGAGATTTAAAAGCGCATGGGAGTTTAGTCCTCTACACTGATTACAATGGAAGTTTTCCTACTGTTGTACCTTCCGCAGATCTTGTTTACTCGATAATCAGATTTCTCGGTCAGTACATTAACAACCCCTAAACAACCTAAACTTTGTATGGTGAATGTTATGTATATACCTTCCAAAAAAGCAAAAATTAAGATATGTTTTAATTTTAATCAGTCTCTTTAGGATTTATTGTTATGTTTCTTTGGACGCCTGGATAGCACCATTTCAGTTTTCAGCAGAAATGGTGATGTGGCATTATCACCAGGATGCTCTGTTGTTCTCAAAAGCTTTGTAAAGCTAAACGAGTATTACAACAGGCTTATGTAATCAGCTTAACTACTTTTAGGTTAATAGGAAATTGCACAATTTAGAATATATGTAAATTGGGCATATATTCGTTTGACTTCACAGAGACCATGTGTAAAAGCACATCTGGCAGTTGCATAGTATTTTAAAATTCTGAGAAAATAGCACTGCCCTGGCCTATTAATCTATACACTTCATAAAAATATTTGCTAAAGAAAGAGATTAAAATGCAACCAACTCCAAAAAGAATCTTTGGAAGGGAGGATAATTTTATAACAGCATCATGTAAAAAATACATGCAGATTTCAGTCAAAAATTAGGATTTATGCAAAGAACTAAATGTGACATATGGTCACACATTTATACTGCAAGTTAGCAGGTGGAAATGTCTAACTTTGCATGCATAAAACCATAAAGTTCATCATAAAAGTTTAGGTTCCTATTCCTCTGACTGTCTAGTATGGTTACAGTGCATTGATCTTTTGATGTTTATATCTTTAATTTCAGGATTAGTGACTTCTCTTTGTCATATAATTCCACAAAATTGCTAAGAACTAGCATTGTGCAAAAGAAAATGGCCTTGTTGGTATAAAACATTTTTTTCTCAGGCTAACGCTATGGCAGTGCACTGTGGTACAGACTTGTTTGAGTCTTGTGCCTGACAGGGCCAGCAGGGGTCAGGTGTGTGTCACAGAGGCCGAATGCTCATTCCCTGAAAAAGAGGGAGAGGGTAATGAGGAGAAGGAAAATGGCTGCCGATGATAAGAGCAGCATGGAGGGTAAATCTTCCCTCCAGTTGCCCTGAAGAAAGTGGGAAAAATCCTCTTGATGAAAAGAAACTTTAAGGTGGTCATTTTGTAGCTGCCTGCATCGGTGTATCTTCTTTTTGGGTTTTTTTTATCTACAGACTTTACAAACAGTTTTCAAAGGGAACATCTGCCCATCCTTTTCCTTTGAAAATTAACCCACCAAAACTATCCACTTGTGATTACACTGTTCATTTGTGCACAGGTATTTGTTTTGGGAAAACTACACATATACTTTTGAAAATAGCAAACACTGCCCATGAGAGTGCCTCTTCAAACTGCGGGTAAATGTGGGCACATTCAGGCCCTGTGCACATCCTTTTACTTGCATATCAGCTGGGCAATTTTATAACCCGCATTTCAACAGGTAAAGGCACTGTTACCTGCAGAAATGGCTTTGATATTTACTCTGTAAAAAATGACATCAGTTTGTCCTTCATATTTGAGCAAATCTGAAAGATCTGATAAAATAATATGCGCAGTCTTATATTTTAGTTAATCCATATTGGGGAAACGTATGCTGTTTATTAATGAGGTGCCCCTGAGACCCTCCCACTCCCTTATAATTGTATGTTGTCCTGTGTGTTGTTTCTATGCCAGACCTGTGAAGCAAATTTGTGTAATGTGCTTTAGAAGGTAGAGAACCTTGTTGAGCTTTAATCAGTGTTTTGTGAAATATTTAAGGAGGAGTAAATGATGCAGCATGTACACCTGGTGCCTGAAGAAGATGAGGAGGATCTCTACACTGGCTATAATGACTACAATCCCACCTATGACACCCAGGTAACCCAGTTCTCCTTATTCTTTACTACTATTAGTGCAGCCACTGCCTTCAGGCCATGTTCTTTGGCTCCATGGGTCATAATCCCTCTGGTCCTGCTGGCTCTTCAGTGCGGTGACACCCACCCCTCTTTTGTCATCTGTACAACAGTCTTTATTTCTCAGAAGACAAACAGTTTGGGCCATAAACACTCTATATCTAGAGCCCTGTTTTCCCACCACCAACAGAGTATGTATAGTTTCAAACAGTCACCAGCAATTTCTGCCTCCAACACTGAACATTATTCAGCCCCCTTCTTTTCAGTCACTCCTGGGTGCAGGGATGGGATCCTGAGCTGCCATTCTCCAAAACCCACTCCCAAGAACCTTTGCTACAAACTTTCTGATTCAGCATCCATCCAGGCATTTCTTTTCTGAATGTTTTGCGCCTAGTGGCTGGTGTGAGCTATATACCCCATTGCAATTCTTTTGGGGTTTTGCAACACAACAACAATTTTAGTAAAATGGATGCTGAAATGAGAGGCCATTTCCGTCATATTCAGCAATCTTACGTATCCAGGGCTGTAATTCCATGGTAGATCTTGCAGCTTTCTTGGCTCCCATATCTGTATTTGTACAGTGCTATATACATATAGTTGTACTATAGAAATAAGTACTTATTTATTTACAGTCATAGACCGCTCATAAAGAGAATCTCATGCTGAGCAAGGTATAATATAACATTTATTTATTTATTTATTTATTTATTTAAAGTCTCTTCTATACCGATGTCCGTTCGCACATCGCATCGGTTCACAATAAAACAAGAACTTTTAGGCAGAGCCCTTACATAAAACAGGATATATACAGATAAATTATAGGGAGGAGCCCTTACATATGACCAGGGAAAAACAAAAACGGGGTAACATAAAACAAAATTACAAGCAATGAAACACATTTTTAGATAATAAAACAAAACCTATTTAAACAAATTCACCTTACTGTTTTTGAAACTGTTTATAATTTACCATGGCATGCGGTTCCAGCAGAAGTTCATTCCAAAGCCATGCTCTCCTCCTTGTAGCAAGTGTGTGCAGAGTCCTTTATAAGAGGGGGTATGTTTCTTTTTGTTTTGGTTTTTATTTGAAAGCTGTTGCTCTTTGCAGTATCTCCTAAAACCTTCTGTGCTAACCTTCTTTCACTGTGATGCCAGTATCTCTTAAATAGATTCACGGACTGATGATGCATTTATACCAATGAAGAAGGGTTGTTTGAACACAGCAGGGACAAGTTCTTGTAAATCTGGCTTCTTAATAGTGCGGGTATTTTCCTAGACCAATAGCATCAATTCAAATTTTGACAGTTCCTCCATTCTTAACAGAATTGGCTTTTTTTTTTTTAATTTTTGAGAAAATGTTGCTTTAGCATTGGTGAGATTTTTGGGGAGGAAAAAAAGAGGTCAGTCATGAATCACTGAAGCCACTGGCTCCATGCAACTTTAATAAGACATAGTAATTTTAAAAAGTAGAACAGAGTTGTATCAACATTTGCTCTTGTGTTAAATATCATGGGCTATTCTGCCATCTGAATAATACAGGTATCCTTTTAATAACTTATTGAACATTTATTGATTGTCGATTCAGTACTTCTTGTCAAGCTGTAATGTGAAGTGTAATACTTATTGGATTTGTTTTTGACCAAGTCTGGTATTCTGATTGCTTTAATAGACTTCTGTGATCAAGAAATACCCTCAGTACTAATTTGATGCTGAAGTTCATTCTTACTCTAGAATTGGTAGAAACGATGTATTCCACGAAAACCTGACCAATGAATTGTCGTAGTAATTAATCAAGAATCACTTACCACAGGGACTACTTCTTGAAAGTTTACCAGCTTAGTTTTGGAAAGTAATTTAATAACAATATGTAAACTGAATTTTAACTGTACACGATTAAGAAATGCTTGCTTGCCTTGTTAGGATTTGGAAAATGACACAGCATTTCAGCAGGCCGTGAGGACCAGCCATGGTAGAAGGCCTCCTGTAAGTCCTATTTTTAATGCCTCAGAATGAATGATGTTGCTGAACATTTTTTCTTTTTCTTAGGGTAGTTTTTCAAAAGCATTTATGCATGTAAATGGGCTTTTTGAAAATTCCTCTGGGGATTGTATGCATAAAAGTAAGCAAGGAAGCAATTTTGCACATACTGGGGAGAAGTGTACCTATTCGCTTTTCAGAAGTATACACATAAACGTTCGCATGAATGGTTACAGCTGCTCTCTCGTAGGCATAAGTGTGCAAACCTGTGACATACTAAGGTATACGCAGTCCTATTTATTCTCAAAACAGACTGCTTTGAAAACTGGGGCTGAAGTCCAGATGCATAGACTTCAAACCTAGGCAGGTTTTCTAAACTTACCCTTGCTGAGAGCCAAGCAAATTGAAAATCCTGGTGAGAATGATTTTCAGAATAATTTTAACTGTTTCGGTTGGTGTCTTTTCTTTGCTCAGGGTATTTCTCATGTTATTTGAGTTCATTACACTACTCCACTCTCCTATAGAAAGTTGGATATAATTTTTCACCTGGGAACAACCCGGAGGATTTTCACTTTTTGAACCAAATCCCTGAGTGATTGGTGTCTTGTGTTACTGTATCAGAAGGCAGCTGAATGTAACTTGCACCTACACATACCTGCCTCAAATTAATCAGATAATCACCCATTCCCTGTATGTACCCGGATCAGTCCAGACTCCAGGGTTTTGCCTCCCCTCCAGCAGATGGAAACAGAGAAGTTTTAACGGACTCTGTCCTATACCCCTGAGTTGCCACCTAGAGTCTGTCAGTATTTCTCTGTCTCCAGCAGATGGTGGCAGTGCAAAACCTTTAGTCTGGGTTTTGTGTTAGGTTTTTAGTTTTGTTGGTATTTGTTCCTTAGGGAATCTTTAAAAAAAAAAAGGGACAAGGATTTAGTAATAAAAAAAAAAAAAAAGAGAGACGATATCTCTTTAAGCCTCCCAGGGAGTTGTTAGGTCCTGGTGGGACCATCCTCCATGGTAACAGAGGCTCTGGAGCAGGGGGTTGGGAGCCCTGTAACTGCCCGCGGCAGAGGGTGATACCGGGGAGCTCGGTTCACTCACTCTCTGAAGATCTGCACATAGGTCAAAACAACGCTGAGGGTGGCCACTGTGGAAGATGGCCGCGTGAGCGTTTCACTCCAACCCTCCTCGAGCCCATTAGCGAGCGCATTATCAAAAAACCCTGCGAACCCAGTCGAAAGGGGTTCGCAGGCTGAGCCATTACCGGAGGCGGTAATGGCTCAGCCTGCAAAGAAAAAACCCCCCAATCTCTGCCAGTTTTCGTTCAAAAGCCCGGAGGATAATTCGGGGCCTAGCGCACAGGAGAGCCGGGGAGAGGAGCACATGGCGCCTGGCGCAGCAGCGGTGGTTTCGGAGGAGGTGGTGGGCGGTATCCCCTCCCGGGAAGAATTTAGAGAATGGTTTCGGGAGATCAGAATGGAAATGACAGACTTCAAAAGAGAAATGAAAGAACTTATGTCAGACATGAAAGAAGATATCTCCAGCTTGGGGAGTCGAGTGGATGAATGCGACACGAGGCAGAACGCCCAGGAGGTAAAATTTGATCTAATAGACATCCGCATGGCAGACTTGCAGCAGGAAAACTCCGCACTTCTCCTTAAAATGGAGGATCTGGAAAATCGGAACTTATGGTTCCGGGGTGTGCCAGATACAGAACAGTATCAAAATGCCTCAGAGGTGGTGAAAAAAATTTGTGACTTTTTGTTGGCTCAAGCAGACAGCACTAACCCGGGGCAAAGCACGATGGAAATTTTGTTAGAAAGAGCTCATCGCGAGCTGGGCCCAAAAATTGGAGACTGGCCTCGTGACATTCTGGCCTGCTTTCACAGATTTCCTATTGAGGAACAAGTGCTGGCTATTGCCAGAAAGCAACAAAGCTGGACTTGGGAAAATCATTCTATTTCCATATTATCTGATCTATCACCCCTGACGCTGAAAAAAAAGGGCGGAATTTAAGGAGGCTACTGCGGTTATGTGGAAGGAGGGGATCAGGTACCGTTGGCTGTTTCCTTTTGGAATTGCCGTCACCATACAGGGATCCACCTCCATGGTACATAAGGCAGAGAAGGCAGAACGACTCCTGATAGAAGCAGGCTACATGACGCAGAGGGCCAGACAGCAGACCCGAGCACCTGTCCTTGGATGATTGGAGACGCCTCGGTGGCAGAGAGTGGGTAAAAACAACAAGAGACTTCAACGGCAATCTGGAGAAGCTCCTATAAGAACAGACAAGGGATGAGGAGCCCTAGGGGCCCCAACTTGACACTTGACACTGACTACTTCATGGAGAAGAGCTGATGCCACCAGCGTCAGGATTATATTCTGAGTGTGTTTACATAAGGTTTGGGTTTCATATGTGAGTGACTTGCAAGAAGTTTCTAAAGGGTTAATGTTAACTGTATTCATGATATACCGTATTTTTCGCTCCATAAGATGCACTTTTTTCCCCCAAAAGTGGGGGGAAAATGTATGTGCGTCTTATGGAGCGAATATAAAAAAAAAAAAACACAAAAATCTAACAACCCCCCACCCTCCTGACTCCCCCAAGACCTGCCGACTTAATTTACCGCAACCCCCACCCTCCTGACCCCCCCCCAAGACCTGCCGACTTAGTTTACCGCAACCCCCCACCCTCCTGACCCCCCCGACCTGCCGACTTAATTTACCGCAACCCTCCTGACCCCCCCCCAAGACCTGCCGACTTAAGTTACCGCACCCCCCCCCCCAAGACCTGCCAAACGTCCCTGGTGGTCTAGCGGGGGTCCGAGAACGATCTCCTGGGTGTGGGGCCGTCAGCTGCCAGTAATCAAAATGGCGCCGATGGCCCTTTGCCCTCACTATGTCACTGGGACCGACCGCTGCTATTGGTTGGTCTCAGTGACATAGTGAGGGCAATGGGCCGTCGGCGCCATTTTGATTACTGGCAGCCGACGGCCCACGCCCAGGAGATCGTTCCCGGACCGCTCCTGGACCCCCGCTGGACCACCAGGGACGTTTGGCAGGTCTTGGGGGGGTCAGGAGGGTGGGGGGTTGCGGTAAATTAAGTCGGCAGGTCTTGGGGGGGGGGGTCAGGAGGGTTGCGGTAAATTAAGTCGGCAGGTCTTGGGGGGGTCAGGAGGGGGGGTTGCGGTAAATTAAGTCGGCAGGTCTTGGGGGGGTCAGGAGGGTGGGGGCTGTTAATTTAAAGGGTTGGGATGGGGTTCCCAGAGAAAGAAAAGTTTTCTGATCTGGGGAGTGGACCGAAATGGCCCTCCCCAGACCCGAAAACAAAATGGGGAGAAAAAAAAAAAGCTATGCACTCCCCTAATTTGCTCCATAAGACGCCCAGATGCAGAGCCGGTTTAGCACAAAATTTTTTTTTTTTTTTAATTTTCCCCCTCTGAATCCTAGGTGCGTCTTATGGTCAGGTGCGTCTTATGGAGCGAAAAATACGGTATGTTACAAAAGAAGGCTCGAGGGGATGTGGGACACGTTCTACATGTCATTTAGGTTTCCCCCTCTGGTTGCGTGGGCAGCGAGGCTATGGCAACATAGCACATATTTTGGGGTTCGGGGGATTAAGCTGAAATATTGTATTCTCCATCTCTATTTTAATGGATATATAGATTGGATGATGTGTATTTCATGGGTTGCCCTGTTTCTTAGGATATTCTTCCCATTTCTTGACTTCTATATTTAAAGTATGATTGAGCAGCTGTCTATGTTGTCTCTGAACGTGAAAGGGTTCAATAGCCCGAGGAAGCGGCAGTTTCTACGAGCTGAAATTTTACGTTCAGGGGCTGCCATAATTATGTTGCAAGAGACTCATTTACGAAAAAAATATGAATCTTTGATGAAATGGTCCCTATATCCTACTCAATACATGGCGGCTGCAACAATTTGGAACAAATATACGGGGGTGGCTATTATGCTTCATAAAGATTTTCAAAGTGTGGTAAACCATTACTATTCTGATCCTGAGGGCCGATATGTGCTGGTGCAATTTCAGTTGCCAAATGTCAAGTTCACTATAGTCAATATATATGCCCCAGTACAGGGTCAACCAGCATTTTATACAGCCTTAGGTCACTATCTGGAGCAAGCAGTGGAGGGTCACTTGATATTGGGGGGAGATTTCAATTTGACTTTGGACCCCCGGGTGGATACCACTATGGGTGGTGGTTCGGGGGTGGGAATGGCTAGAGCCCGGTTGAAGAAACTATTGAGAAAATAGAACCTTATAGATATATGGCGGTTTCAGTATCCACACAGTTGGAATTACACCTTCTTTTCTAATCCGCACCATTCATATGCCAGGCTGGATTTTTTTCTTATAGGCAAGTTACTGCTACCCCGGTTTAGTAAGGTAGATATACAGCCGATCACTTGGTCGGATCATGCCACGATAGAACTTGTCTTGCACGATCCCATTAGAAGGGAGGGGGGACGATTCTGGACTCTTAATAATTCATTATTGGGAGATGAAAGTTATTGTACACAAATAGAGGAAGCTATTTCCGAATATATCGCCTTCAATGTGCAGGATGATATCAATCCCTCTATGGTTTGGGTGGGCCTGAAAGCAGTGCTTAGGGGTCGATTAATTGCAAGGGCGGCCTATATCAAAAAGCAGAGATGTAGATGACAACAGCAGCTCCGTCCAGAAATTCATGATCTTGAATGCGCCCACAAACAAACTCTAGCAAAGGCCTGTTACGCTAAGCTCCAGAGAGCCAGGGCGGCATTGTCGGCCCTTGAGTTGGAAACTATAGCATTTCAGCTTCAGCAAACCAATCAGGAGCGCTTTGAATGGGGAAATAAGGCCAGCCGTTACCTGGCTCGCTGCATACGTAAGCGAGTGGCCCAGCGCCAAATAGTGAAAATTAAATCAGAAGGGGGCACTCTGCTTACCAAGGCGGAAGAAATGCGGCATAGATTTCAGGAATTCTATCAGGCCCTTTATTCTGCAGATTCTCAGATCCACACTGACCATATAAAAAAGTATCTACAAGAGGTGGACATCCCTGGTATCTCTGATCTTGAGAGGCAGTTTTTCGACAAAGATATCACTGAATTTCAGGAATTCTATCAGGCCCTTTATTCTGCAGATTCTCAGATCCACACTGACCATATAGAAAAGTATCTACAAGAGGTGGACATCCCTGGTATCTCTGATCTTGAGAGGCAGTTTTTCGACAAAGATATCACTGAACAGGAGATTCTACAGTTGATTAAGGGCTTAAAACTTAACAAGACGCCTGGGCTAGATGGTTATACAGCATTATTTTATAAAACGTTCTCCACCCACATCATCCCCTTATTGCAGGTCTGGTTTAATTCTTTGAAGCCTCAGTCTCCTCTGACGGCTAGTGCAAATGTAGCCGGGATAACTATTTTAGCAAAACCGGGTCGCAATCCCACCTTGTGCGGTTCGTATAGGCCAATCTCCCTGCTCAATATCGATATCAAGATCTTTGCCAAAATTTTAACTAACAGGCTGAAGCGTGTTATGACAAAACTAGTGCACTCAGATCAGACGGGGTTTATACCAGGACGCATGACAGCGGACAATATCAGAAAGGTAGTGAATCTCATATGGTCAGTTAGGGAGCAGGGGACACTGGCAGTATTATTATCCATAGACACCGAAAAGGCCTTTGATATGGTCCATTGGCCATATCTTTTCAGTTTGCTGCGAAAAATGAATTTTGGTGATTCCTTTTTGGCCTGGCTACAAAATCTATACTCTAACCCTCAGGCGAGAGTTAAGGTCAACGATATTTACTTTGAACCCCTAGCTATACAAAGGGGCACGAGACAGGGATGTCCACTCTCGCCACTTCTTTTTGCCCTCTTTTTGGAACCATTAGCCCAACATATACGTGCTTCGACAGATATACACGGGGTCTCCTTGGGTGAATCGGAGTATAAGATTGCCATGTTTGCAGATGATGTTCTATTTACCCTCACAAGGCTGGCTGCTTCTCTACCTGGGTCTATTGCAGTGTTACAGGATTTTAGTCGGGCTTCGGGGTTCAAATTAAACCTCGATAAATCTGAAGTGTTAAATTTGACCCTGGGGGAGGAGCAGCGGGCTAGCTTACAATTACAGCTTCCTTTTAAGTGGGCTACTTACAGCATAAAATATCAAGGTATACACCTTAGTAGAAATTATGATGACCTGATTGACTTAAATTATAAGCCATTATGGAACACATTGGCAAGGGATTTGGAGACATGGGATTCCCTCTCATTTTCATGGTTGGGGTGGATGGCCGCCGTAAAATGAATCTACTCCCCCGACTTCTATATTTGTTCCAATCTTTGCCCATCTCTATCCCTAACAGTATGTTGAAATGTTGGCAAAGACGGGTGTTCTCTTACATCTGGAAGCAGAAGCCACCAAGGATCAGAAGGGAAGTAATGTATCAACCACAAGTAGGGGTGGCTTAGGAGTACCTAATTTACAATGGTACTGGGTGGTCGCCCAGTTGAAGGCCATTATAGCTTGGAATAAGAAGCGAGATATACCACGTTGGGTAACTATTGAACAGGAGGTGATGGGGGTGGCACCATTGTGGGCCATAGTGTGGCAACCTAGGGGCACCTGGCCAGGAGGTGGTACCTTGGCCCCTACAACTAGGTCCACTATTGATACTTGGGAAAAATGGAAAGTCCATTTTGTCAGCTCACGCCGGTATTTTTACAGCACTGCCCTAAATTATAACATTAACTTTCCGGCAGGTAGGGTACCCCCATCATATTTCCCATTGATCGACAAAGGAGTGGTTAGGCCAGAACACTTATGGGGGTCACAGCAGATGCTTGACTTTCCGGAGTTCCGAGAGAAATTTCAGTTACGGGAGCAGGGCATTTTTTTATTTCTGCAACTTCGTCACTTTGTGCTAGCAGAGAATATTAGTGCTGAGCTCCGGAAGGGCAAGACAGTTTTGGAACATTGGTGTGCACGGGTGGATGATATGACAGGTATCATATCTAATCTGTATGGTTTTTTAGGTAATGCGTTGTGACGTCAGGCCCCTTATGAAAGGGCGTGGGAACAGGATTTGGGTAAGACAATCTCCCCCGACAATTGGGACCTGATATTTCAGAATACTAAAAGTAGCTTGGTCTCCGCCAATTTAATAGAAAATGGTTACAAGGTCCTCATGAGGTGGTATCTAACGCCTGTTCGGTTGCAGAGGATCATACCCTCTACAAGTGCAGCTTGTTGGAAAAATTGTGGGGGAACGGATACCTATTTTCACATGTGGTGGAGCTGTCCTAAGGTGGGTCTGTTTTGGGAGACATTAATTCAATTGATCAATGCTATTGCAGGCCTGTTGTTGCCATTGGCCCCTGAGCACTTTCTATTAAATCTACCCCCTCAGATCCCATATTACATAGGCTGCCGGCGCGCATAAAGCCTCGGGACGCGCGTAAGTCCCGGGGCTTTCTAAAAGGGGCATGTCGGGGGCATGGCCGGCGTGACGCGGCGTTGCGCGTGACACAGCGTTTCAGGGGCGGCGACACGGGCATGGTTTCGGCCTGGGGGTGTTCCAGGGGCGTGGCCATGGCCTCCGGACCAGCCCCGGGACCGGAACACGGAGCGGGGCTACCGGCCGGTGCGCGCACCAGATAATTCTTGCGGCCCATTGTGAGTTGGCATTGATGTGGAAATAAACTGCCCTACCCACAAAGGCTGAAGTAATAACCCGCCTTGACTGGAATTGCACCCTGTATAAATTAACGGCGGTTAAAAATTATTCCTTGCCAAAATTTTATAGGATTTGGGATCCTTATCTAACATGGAAGAATAAACAATTCTAAAGTTCTTATGACTGTCGAGGATACCTTGTGAAAATGCACAAGTCCAGTTGTGTATTAGTGTTTGTGACTGTGCACTATATATTTCTAGATGAGATTAATGGTTGAATGTACTTCTCTCAGCTGGGGGGGAGGGGGGAAACTCTTTCAAGAAAATTGTTTATTGTCAATCTTATTCAACTGATGTATACCAATTTTTGATGTTGACAAATAAAAATTATCAATCACAAAACAACGCTGAGGTGATTTATTTAATTTCTAAGCCGGCATAGCGGTCTCTTTCGGACCTCCTTTCTTCCGATGCCATTTTCGCTGTCCTTTTCAGTTCCTACGAGCTCCCAGGGGTTTGCCTTGGTCGCGCTGGTTCTTTTTTCGGGCCATGATCCTAATTTAGCTCGGGGATCATGCCGCATTGTGCGGCCTGCAGGCAGGAGTTTGTACCGGGTGCTTGTTGGGAGGGGAAGGCTCTTCGGGGAAGCTGATTCCGGTGAAATCGCATCGCAGCAGCTCTAGAGCACGCAGGGACCTTGGGAGGGCAAAATTGCTGCGGCAGCCTCAGGACCCTTTTCTTCTCAGTGCAGGTACTGAAGCCTTACTGCGAATGTTCAGGGAGCAGGAGAAGGCTGCCCTGGGGGAGGGGAGCTCTCCGTCACCTCTTTCGCTGCACCCTGCAGCCCCTAGGGAGGGGCGACTTGCAGGCAGTGCAGATCTCTTCCTCAGAGGAGGAACGGGGGAAGGACTCGGATGAGTCTTCTTCCTCGTTCTCCTCCGATTTTGTTTTGTTGCTGCATAAAGCCTTCAGAGAATAAAAAGCAGCAAAGATCCAGGGTACTAAGGTACCCCGTGAGGTTCCACCATCGCAGGGGGCTGGGACAGGAGCTTCATCACTCCACAAATGTACCAAGTCACACAGTGGCATAGAAGCCCCCAAGGCCAAACACCCTCTCCGGTCCTTTTCCTGTCAGATGGACAGTTCAGATACAGACGGGGTGGATGAAGGCGAGTGTCCTCCGCAAGCCCCTGGTGAGGGACTGGATGCGGATCAGGATCACCAGCTCCAGCCGGCCAAGCCAGTAGACGCGCCTTTAGTGGAGGGCGATGATCCCAAAGTGGTCTTCCTGTTCAGAAGGGATGAGCTCGGTCCACTTATCCCAGCCATTCTGGAGGAGCTGGGCATTGAGGTTCCTCCGGAGGACTCACGGTTTGGGGCTATGGATCCGGTGATGGTGGGCCTCAGGGGTCCAGCTCGATCTTTTCCGTTTCATATGTCAGTTATGGATCTTTTGTTTAAGAGTGGGACACTCCGGACATTGGTTTAAAGGTAAGTCGGGCTATGGACAAGTTATACCCGCTTCTGGAGGAAGTGCTGGACCTCCTTAAGTTCCCTAAGGTGGACGCCACAGTCTCGGCAGTGACCAAGAAAACCACCATCCCGGTAACAGGAGCCACTGCCCTGAAGGATTTGCAGGACTGCAAATTGGAGTTGCCTGCCAGAGATGGAGCCCCACAATCTCATGGGGGTCCCAAGTCAGCGCAATGAAGTGAGGCCAGTCCACTCTTTTGTCCCAAGAATAGGGGGGAGGTTATCCCTTTTTCTAGAAGAATGGACCAACTTAACCTCAGATCAGTGGGTCCTCAGTATAGTAGAACACGGTTACGCGTTAGATTTTGCTTGACCGATCCACGAGCGGTACATGGTTTCCCCATGCTGGTACCACCAAAAACACCGGGCGGTACAGGACAATTTGCGGCGGATACAGGACCTAGGCGCCATGGTTCCGGTACCCGCAGGAGAGCTCAGACGAGGTCGCTACTCCATCTGCTTCAATAAGGCATTTCTTCCTTTCTGTGTCTATGGGAAAATGTGTTGATGGATCCCAGAAATAATAAGCTATTATCTCCAGAGCTGCAAAACCAACTTATTGCAAAACCAACTTACTCCGATCAGCAAATCAATTGAAAATATGACATCGACAATCTCAACATACAATGAAGGCAATACAGCAAAAGCTATCTCAGCTTAAACTAATACTTAACACAAAAAAAACTGAAATCGTGTGGCTAAGGAGAAACAACGCTATAGTGAAACCGCCATCCCTAGACTTAGGTATTTTTCACACTCTACCCTCTGAACAGTATGGGATCTAGGAATACAGATCAATGAAAACATTACTATGAAAATGCACATAAACAAACTAATTAAAACAGGTTACTCCAAGCTGTGAATCCTACATAGGTTAAAAACTTTACTAACATTCTAGGACTTCTGAACAGTTCTACAAACACTAATATTCTCAGATATTGATTATGCAATTCACTATTACTAGGACTACCTTCAGGACTTTTAAAACCATTACAGCTTCTACAAAATGCCTCAGCTAGACTTCTATTGGGACAAGGAAAATTGACCACATCACCCTATCGCTGGTAGAGCTACACTGGCTGCCAGTACTCATCTGACACAAATAAGAGAACGAATGTTTTCTGTAGCGGGCCCCGAGCTTTGGAACTGTTGCAACCATCGCTGCCCGATGGCTCCACTCTGCCTACCTTTCCTTGTCTGCGGCGACTCCTGCTCTTGATGGACGCCTGGCTGCCGCGGCGTCCGTCTGCCGTCCTCTCCGGCGTCCCCGGACCGGCTTGGGCACTGCCTCCCGCCATGCTCTCCAGGTACCTTAGGGGGCGCACACACCGCATGGCCCTCATTCTTTTTTTTTTTAAATTTATTGTTTATTAGTTTTCATTAATTGACATAGAGTTTCAAATTTTTACAACATGTTCATACTCCAACAATATAATCTAAAGGATTAATCAATGCAAAACTCTTATAATTATAAAAGTAAAATAATTAAGGAATATATAGGGATCCAAGATGTTATAAGGGAGCATAAATCATCAAATTTCAAAATTTATAGGAAAATTTTAAGGAGAGATACATATATTCATTAATGCCCGAATTTACTAAGGTACAGCACTCTCAGTTCCAAAGTTATCCAAAAAAGAACGTAAATGTAAAGGATCATAGTATACATATTTATTATTATTAATATACATTAAGCATTTGCAAGGATATCTAATTGTAATTTTAGCTCCCAGCTGCCTTGCTTCTTGGCACATCTCTAACATCTATTTTCTACGAAGTTGCGTACTTCTTGAAAGATCAGGATAAATTCTAATTTTTTTACCAAGAAAAGGTTTCTCCCTGTTACGAAGAAAACACTTCAAAACTGAATCTCGGTCCGTAGGAAAGACAAAAGTACACAATACAGTTCCCCGGTACTCTAGTTGTTCTAATGTAGAAGATTCAAGAAGTCCAGTCAAATCTGCCCTTAAATTTAGGGGGACATTTGGTTCCACATGTGAGGTTTCAGTTGTTCTTGATACAAAATAGATCTTTGAAATAGGTGGTATGGCTTCACTTGGAAAAGAAAGAACATCCATCAAATATTTTTTAAACTGATCTCGTAAGGATACCAGTTTCATAGAAGGAAAATTTAATATCCTGAGGTTTAAATATTTCTGAGAATTTTCCAGGAATTCCAATTTATTCAGATTATTCACCTCACTTTTGTATTAATTTTACTTGGATATCTTGAATTTTAGTTACATTTAATTCAATGTCTTTGATTTTCTTCTCATGAATATCCAACACTGGTTTGATTTCATTATCCTTATGTTGTAAATTGGTTACTGCCACTGTTAGAGTTGTTATTGCCTTCTCCAAGGCAACTAAGGCATTCCAAACAATGTCTAAAGTAATTTCTTGCGGTCTTATTAACTTGAGACTGAGATCAGGGCTTACCTCCTGACTCCGACAGACCTCCGAAATTTGCTGAATTTCGTCCACCGGTTCCTCTCCCCCACCGATAGCAATCATGGCCGTGCTCTCATCCACCGGACTCTGCACAGTGGATCCCCACTGTTCTCTCTGCTCTCCTCGAGCTTCAGCGCACGCCACCACTCCAACAGCTCCCAGCCCAGAAACAGCCGCTGCCGCCTGGTCTCCTGCTAGCCCCGTCGGCCGCCGGGTCCAGGCCTGTTCCGAACTCACGTCGTGGGTAGGGGGGGAGGGAGTATCGGGCGCCCCAGGGCTTAATGATGTCGATAGGTCCAATGGCGTCTGGGTGTGCTCCCCACCCGACGCCTCCGCGGACCTCCTCTCTGGGGTTGAAGTAGTTGCCGCGTTGAAAAAGCCCTCGATCGTTGGTTGAAGGGGATTTGGTGAGGTGGCGACTGCGAATCCCAGCCTCACTCTCCCCTTCCTTTTAGTGTGAGGCATTCTATTCCAGGAAAGAAAATTTCAAAATTGAGGAGCTACTCTCAACGCGTCCTCTCCTTAGGACGCCATCTTGGATCCCTTCACGACTCTCATTCTTATTTCCTCATTGGTGCGTTCCTCAGGGGTGACCCCCTGTGATGATGTCAGACTGCCCGGATATTTAAGCCTACTGTTTATTGCTAGCCATTGAGTTAGCAAGGGTGATCTTATGGATGGGATTTGCTCTCCGTACCCAGCTGCTCTGCCTTCCAACTTCCATTGGACTCTTTCTGCTAACAGGGTACCTGGGCTACATCTTTCTGCTAACGGGGTTCCCGGGCTACATCTTCTACTCACTATTGCTACCTCTGGTGGCTTCTCAAACTGTCTAAATAAAGAACTATCTGTGTTTGTGTGTCTAGAGCTGAGCCTGACCTGTGGCCCCTCACGGGACTCCCCTCCCCCCCCGTGGGCGTGGTCATCTGCCACAGTGTCCAGGGATCCACCCAAAACCTTACTAACTACAACAGGAACTCTCTACCCGAGTCATTACATCTGATCACTGAAAGAAAGAGCTACAAACGTGAGCTGAAAACATGGCTTTTCAAATATGCGTACAGTCTAACGCAAAATAATGCCAGAAAATTACATGGATATTGGCTGATGAAAGAGCGAGTCATTAAGAGAAGTAAAGAGTACTAAGACAACTCAGTGACTATTTTAATAATCTAGTTAACATGTTTTGATGATATGCTGATCTATAATGTGAATATTGCTTTTGTAAACTGTTGTGATCTTCTTTTGGAATGATGGTATATAAAATGCCTAAATAAATAAATTATTACAAAAGACATTAAACCGATAAATATCTCATCAGTTTCTTCCAGAAAACAACCAGGTCTTAACCTGTTGTATCTAGGCTCTTCTAGTTTCAATTTGTATAGGCCACCACAGAAAAGGGAAGTATTTTAGTCATATCAGATGAGGATACTATAATCTTATTAGTAATGTGCATGCAAGGTCCCCAAGTTCACTTTCTCAGGGCAGTGAATAGACACAAAGGCAGGTATTCATATAGGGGTAGATTTTAAAAAATTGCGCGATCGCACCAGGCGCGAACAAAATTACGCTGGATTTTATAAGATACGCGCGTAGCTGCGCATATCTTATAAAATCCGGGGTCGGCGCACGCATAGGGGTGCACATTTGTGCAACCTGCGCGCGCCGAGCCCAGCGCGCGCTGCCTGTTTCCTCTGAGGCCGCTCCGATTTCAGAGCGGCCTCGGAGGGAACTTTCCTTCGCCCTCCCCCCACCTTCCCCTCCCTTTCCCTACCTAACCCACCCCCCCCGGCCCTATCTAAACCCCCCCCTACCTTTGTCGGCAAAGTTACGCCTGCTGAAAGCAGGCGTAACTTTGCGCACACCGGCCGGTAGCCCCGCTCCGTGTTCCGGTCCCGGGGCTGGTCCGGAGGCCGTGGCCACGCCCCTGGAACACCCCCGGGCCGAAACCATGCCCGTGTCGCCGCCCCTGAAACGCTGTGTCACGCGCAACGCCGCGTCACGCCGGCCATGCCCCCGACATGCCCCTTTTAGAAAGCCCCGGGACTTACGCGCGTCCCGGGGCTTTATGCGCGCCGGCAGCCTATGCAAAATAGGTGCGCCGGTGTGCGAGTGCCCTGCGCACGTAAATCCGGAAGGATTTACACGCGCAGGGCTTTTAAAATCCGCCCCATAATAAGAATATTTTATATAAGATATCAGCTTGTTACAAAATTATATTCCACAGAATTGTGCAGCTGTTTTACAGAGAGAGAGAGAGAGAAAGAAAGAGAAAGGGGAAAGTGTGATGAGGGAGTCTGAAAGGTGAGAAAAGGTTTGTTAAGGGTTGAAAAGGTGGTCTGTGTGTATATGGATGCCCCTTCTAACAGTCTGAAATGGTTCAATGATGCAATCAAGAGAAAAAGGGATGAGATTAGTTATATGATCTCTTTACCTACAAATCAAAAGCATGTTTCCTTCAAGTTAATATCTGCTTTCTTTAGTGACTGTTTTTGATAGTTTTAACCTTCTATTAGACACAGGCTGTAATTAAGTCATTTGGAAGTCCATATTCAAAAGCATTTAGCCAACTAACTCAGAAATCAGCTGGCTAGAATTTAGCCGGATAAGTTAGGGGTATTCCAAGGACATAACTAGGAGGAGCTGAGTTAGCTAGCTAAGTCATCTGGCTAACTCTGATATTCAAAGTTAGCCGGATGTCTTAGCTGGCTAAGTCTGGTTGGGCCAAAGAGCTGTCCTAAAGTTAGCTAGCTAACTTTAAGATAGCCGGCTATATTCAGTAGTGTGGCTGCACTATTGAATATACATTCAAAGATAGATAAATTTATCTGGCTATCTGGACTGCCTGAATATGGACTTCTTTAGTCTCTGTCTCTAGTGTAAGTCTGTTAGCATATAAGTAATTCATTTAGAAATTGTTCAGTCTCTTATCAAACAAGGCATTACATCCCACTAAGGCAGGATTCAGTGAGTCTGAGAGTTTCCTTCTTGTGTAATAGTTTATAGAAGCATCAATTCAGGCCTGTTTAGATCAAGTTAGGTATATGTGGATTGCATGTAGGCCCAAGCTGAATCTCATTGTGGATATGTACAATACTGACATTTCCCACATTGTTTTTTTTCTTATGTGTGTGTGTGCATGGGATTTTTCTATTTCTTAGGATTGGGAGGATGTTGTCAGTGATGGAGTTGTGAAGGAGGAAGAGTTGTCAAGCTTATTTCTGATAAGGCTGAAAAGAGAGATTGAAGATTCAGGGTACCATGATGTATGTGTCAGGATATGTTGGTATGCGTGGAGGCATTCCAGGGGTGTAGTTAAATTTCTGTCAATGAATACTTATATTCAGTGTTATCTGACTAAAGTTAGCCAAGTAAGTTTGGAAGAATACTGTCCTAATGTTTCCCATGTAACTTTAACGGGGTATATTTAATGGAATACACCCACGTATGTTCCATTGAATATCCGGGTTAAGTTTACCTGGATAACTTTCTTGCTTACTGGCCTGCTGAATATAAACCCAAACTTTATTTTATCAATTGTATTTTTTTCATGTCAAAATATGGCTCTTTTTGAAAAGCAAAATGGCCAGTTTCATAGGTCATAGTGAATTTCATGCTCACAGTTGATAAAAAAAAAAGCACTAAAGATAAGTGTCAAGTTCTAAAAAGAAGTCTTGGTATTTTATAACAGCTCTATGATTCACTCAGCTCTTGCAGAGTACGAATGGACTGTGACACTCAGGATGTGTTTTCTAGAGCTGATATTGCCAGATAATGAGCAGCATCAACCTTCCTGCCCTCTGACAGCTATAGAAAAAACACTTATGGTCATGATGCAGGCACTGGACACACACCCTCCCAGTCTCCAGCATTTTTGCCATAGGATCTCTGTTTGTTAGAGTTCCTCCAGCATGTTTAGCTGACAAGAATCCATCTGATGGAACTGTCTGTCCTGCTAGAGCAGCAGATTGGCAGTAAAATGACTGAAAGAGCTTTATCACAGAGCTGGAAATCTTTAAAGGGTAGGAGAACATATAAAGAGAGTCATGAAGGCAAAACAGCAGATCTCAGCTGGGAATCCCAGCATAAAAGCTCACAGGCAGCTGTCAGGTCTCATTGGATTTTTTTTTTTATCAAAGGGTTTCACCTTTTGACTTTTATTATAGGAGGGAAAGTTCAATACAGTTAAAATTTCCTTTTACTGACACAACATATGTTGTGAAACATTTTCTTTTAATATATTTGTGTTTGTTCTTTTCTTTTTAAGGTTACAGGCAAAATTCAAGGCACAGCATCTGCAAAACCCCTGGAAACAGGATTTGGGGTAAGTTTTTGATTCTTCCATGAGCTTTCCTTTTGACTGACTAAAAGCTCGCACATTTGAAGAAAGCAAATTAAATAGTTTTCAACTGCTACAGATATGGAATTTTCTTATTTAAAAATATCTGAAACTTTAGATCTACATCATATATGATTATTTAAATCTATAAAAAATATATAGAAAAATAATACTCCTAAATGTGAAAAGTAACATATGTGAGGTTTTGGCTTCTTCTCTGTAAGTGGTATGAGAGTGTTCGGTAACCTGTCTAATACTGTTCACCTCGTTTCCCTCTCTCCCACACTTGTTGAGGCAGACAGTGCTATAGTTACCTCTATTCCTGTACGTACCCATATAAGCACAGACTCCTGGGTTTTGCATACTTGCCAGCAGATGGAGACAAAGTTTTACTGACACTAGCGTGTCAGTACATAACCTAGCAGTCCCTCAGTATTTCTTTGTCTCCAGCAGATGGTAGAGGTGCAAACCTGCAGTCTGGAGAAGAAAAAAAAAGAGAGGAAAAATGTTGAAGTTTAAAGATTTCTGGATCTTCCCAGGGAATTGTGAGATCCTAGTGAGGCCATTATCCCTGGTTTGAGGCAAATGAGTAGGGGACTGGTGACCCTTCTGATAGCTTGTTCCAGAGTTCCATGGGGTGGACATCTGGAGGTCCAGATCCCTCATCCTCCGCGAGGCAGTGTATGTGGCCCATTAACAACTCTGTGCAGCAAACCTGGAGGAACAGGGAAGTATGCCTTTCAATCTGTTACCCAGGGCTGATTGCTAAAGAAGTTTAGGAAAACAAAATCCTCCTTAACTTTTTTTTTTTTTTTTTTTGCTTGCTTGTGTCAACGGCCAGTTGTTTGAGCGGGCGCAGAGCTGGTATCCAGTGATTTCTGCCAAGTGATGGTGCACAGCACGGCATGCCGTGCTTGTGGAGGTTCTCATTTGCAGCTTAATAGGAGGACTTATGCTCTGGCTGTGTTTCCGGGGGGAGGGGGGAAGGCACGATGGGACTGCCTCTTTCGCGATCTAAGCCAGTTTGTTCAGCACGCGTGCCCAGGCCTGCCGCTGGAAGTTGCTCTTGAGGTGCTGGAATGTTGGCCATTTTGTTTCCTGCTGCTCAGCTGTCAGCATCAATGGGGGAGGCCCGGGGATCTCCACCATGACTGTCTCCTGCTGTGGCTGGCACTAGAGAGCTCCAAGGGGGCTCAGATATGGAAGATTTTCCCCTGGATTGGGGAGACTATGAAATAGAGGATAGGGATTCTGAAGAGTCCCAGCTGGTTTTGTTCTCCTCATGTACAAGATATATTTGGCCAGGAAGGAAGTGGGGATCACTCTAGTCCCCGATCCCACTCCGTGTTTAATCCCAGTTGATGGAGAGATCCCCTCCTTCCAAGAGGAAGCATACGGATGGCGTTTGACATGCTTTGTTGCATTCTTTGCTGTCTGATGGTCAGTAGGGGGACATGGATGACTCCGAGGGTGTCAAGGCAACTGAAGGGGATTCCCTGGACGCAGGCGCAACTAGATGTGGCAGGCATGGATGGGAAGGCAGAGAAGGTTCCTATGGCCGAGGGCGATGATCCCAAAGCGGCGTGCCTTTTCTGCAGAGAAGAGCTCTGGCCTTTGATTCCGCATGTTCTTCAGGAGCAGGAAATCAAGATATCTCAGGAGGAATCTGTCTTGGAGGGAGTGTTTCCCATGTTCCCTGTACGTACCAGGATCAGTCCAGGACACCTGGGTTGTGACTCCGCACCAGTAGATGGAGACAGAGCAAGACCTGTCGGACTCAGTCATATATGACAATGTGCCAGTCACAGCCCCTCAGTCTTACTCTGTCTCCAGTAGATGGTGCAGGTGCAGTCACAGCCTCTGCCTGCCCTGAGTTCTTGTAGTCAGTCAGGGTTGATTTGATTGAGTTTAGCTAAGTCTGTTTGAAGTTTTCAAAATTGTTTTATTTTTGTTGGTGAGAGAAGTCCCGTCCGCCCTGCCTCCCAGGGGGGTTGGGAGGTTCTGAGGGGACCACCCCCCCCTGGTCGAGGCCGCTGCTAAGGTCGAGGACCCGGCTCAGCGAGTAGCAGCGACGGGGGTGACACCGGGGAGCCCGGTTCACTCACCCCTGCTGGAACAGGGCTCCAGGACCGAGGACAGCGGCAAGTGTTTAAAAAAAAAAAAAAGTTTCTTGTTTTTTGTTTTCTGCCGGCTCTCCTTTGCTTTGCGTCGCCGCTCGGGATTTTCTCGGGGGGGCGCGTGCCGAACGGTACAAATTGATTTTAAATTTGTTTTTTTGGCTGTCTTGTTTTCGATCGCGATCGGGGGCATGCCGCGGGGGTCGAGTTGCCGGGCTTGCAGCTCGGCGCGCGCCTCTTGCGGGAGGGCCTCTGTGCGGCCTGCGTCCCGGGCGGTGAGGGTTCGTCCGGGGCACGTCAGGGGGGCCGATCTCGGGCTGCGCGATCGCCGCCGCTTGGTAGTGCTCCTCCTGCTAGGCCTCAGGATCCCTTCCCGCTTAGCGCGGGAGTGGCAGCCATTTTGAGCTCTGGCCGCAAAATCGCGCGGGAGGCGGCTGGGGATCCCGGCTTGCCTCCCGCGCTTCCCCAGCAGCAGGGACCTGCGGGGGGGGGACGCCCCGGGGGGAGACACGTCCCCTGGGGATGCTAGTGAGGACTCGTCGGGCTCCGGATCGTTTTCTGCTGATTTTGCGCTTTTATTGCGCAAAGTGCTTAAATGTAAGCGTTGCAGACGTAGCCAGGGGAAAGTTTCCGTGGGGGGAGCTCACAAGTCCGCTCCAAGAAAGAGGAAAGCTAGAGAAACCACGGGGCTGTCCCAGGAGCCATCCCGAGGGAAGCGGCCTCCACGAGGCGCCCCGCAGGAATCGGACACCGAGTCTTCTTCGGAGGTCGACACGGATTCCCCTGAGGAGCCCCCGGTGGGGGGGGCCGAGGGGGCGGCAGCGGACGGTTCCGCCCAGCCCAGTGCGGGCAAAGGGGCGCAGGCCGTTGAAGGGGATGACCCCAAGGTGGTCCGGCTGTTTCGCAGGGAGGAACTGTCCCCACTAATCCCGGCCATTCTCCAGGAGCTGGGAATAGAGGCTCCGCCGGTGGTGGCTCGACAAGAAGCCAACATGGATCCTGTCCTGTTAGGTCTCACGGGGCCCGCAGTTGCTTTTCCTTTTCACTTTTCGTCAACGGATATCTTGTTCAGGGAATGGGATACTCCGGAGTTAGGACTGAAGGTCAGCAAGGCCATGGATAAGCTCTACCCACTGCCGGAGGATGCGCTGGAGCTTCTCCGGCTCCCGAAGGTGGATGCGGCGGTTTCAGCGGTGACGAAGAGGTCTACAATCCCGGTCACAGGAGCTACGGCTCTCAGGGACATACAGGACAGGAAGCTGGAGGTGCAACTCAAAAAGATTTTTGAAGTGTCCGCCCTGGGGGTCCGGGCCGCCATCTGTACCAACTTCGCTATGCGAGCTAGCCTGCGCTGGGCCCAGGTCCTTCAGGCGAATGCTGATCTGTCAGCGGAGGAGGCATCGCAGGTGGATCGGTTGGAGGCGGCAATAGCATACGGAGCAGATGCTCTCCACGATCTTCTGCGGACGTCGGCTAGATCCATGGTGGCGGCCGTCTCGGCACGCTGCCTCCTGTGGCTGCTCAACTGGGCGGCAGATGGATCCTCCAAGGCTCACCTCGGGGCGCTGCCGTTTAAGGAAAGTTGCTGTTTGGCAAGGAGTTGGATGATTTAATGATTTCTCTGGGGGAGAACAGGGCTTTTAAGCTGCCCGAGGACAGATCCAGGTCGCGGTCCTCGTTTCCAGGTAGGTCCCATTTTCGTGGTCCCAGGAAGTCGCGTCCTCAAAGGTCTACCGGCCCCTCGTATAGGTCGTCTTCCTCCCGGCCCGCCCAGTGGCAGCAGTCCTTTCGTGGGAAACGTTTCGGTAGACAAGGAGGAGCCCCGTCGGGCACGGGGTCCAAGGCTTTGCAATGAGATGCGGTCGGCCCATCCCTCGCAGCAGCTCCAGGCCGTCGTTCCAAACGTAGGGGCGCGGTTGACGTTGTTTTTCGAGGAATGGGCCAGCGTAACGTTGGACCAGTGGGTCCTCAACGTGATAAGACACTGCTACGCATTAGATTTTGCTCACACCCCATCAGACAAGTTTCTGGTGTTGCCCTGCAAGGCTCCTGAGAAGAGGGCGGCAGTGCTAGGAACCATCCGGCGCTTGGAAAGCTTGGGAGCTATTTTTCCCGTCCCGGCCAATCAGCAAGGCGAGGGCCGTTACTCCATTTACTTCATCGTTCCAAAGAAAGACGGCATGTCAAGGCCAATTTTGGATCTGAAAGGGGTAAACAGATGCCTTCGCGTCCCTCACTTCAAAATGGAGACAATTTGATCGGTAATTGCCTTAGTACGTCCAGGCGAATTCCTGGCCTCCCTGGATCTGACGGAGGCGTACCCACACGTGGGCATTCAGCCGTCCTTTCAACGGTTCCTCAGGTTCTGCATCCTGGGAAGGCATTACCAGTTCCGGGCGCTCCCGTTTGGTCTCGCGACGGCCCCTCGTACATTCACGAAGGTGATGGTAGTGGTTGCGGCGCAGCTCCACCGGGAAGGATTCCTGGTTCATCCTTACCTGGACGATTGGTTGATTCGGGCAAAGTCCGAGAGTCAGTGTCGGCTGGCAGTGGCCAGGGTCCTGCAGCTCTTGCAGTCTCTGGGCTGGGTCGTCAACTTCAGCAAGAGTCAACTGGTGCCCACCCAGTCCTTGGAATACCTTGGAGCCTTATTCGACACGAAAAGAGGCAAGGTATTCCTATCCCAGGAACGGGTGTGCAAACTGCAGTCGCAAGTGAGGCGGTTATTGTCCCTTCGACTGCCGCGGGTCTGCGATTATCTGATGGTTCTGGGTTCTATGGCATCAACGCTCGCGTTGGTCCCCTGGGCGTTCGCTCATCTACGAGCATTGCAGTTGTCCTTACTATCCCGCTGGAAGCCGGTATCGGAAGAGTTCCACCTGCCGCTGCCACTCACGGTCCAGGCGAGGTCCAGCCTGTACTGGTGGCTAGATTCGAATCATCTGACCTGTGGAGTGTCCCTGCTAGTGCCCAACTGGACGGTGGTGACCACGGATGCCAGTCTCTCCGGCTGGGGAGCAGTTTGCCTAGGCAAGTCAGTACAAGGCCTATGGTCGGCGACTCAAGCGCAGTGGTTCATCAACCGGCTAGAGACCAGAGCGGCTCGCCTGGCACTGCAGTCCTTCCTGCCCTTGGTAAGGGGAAAAGCGGTCCGAGTGTTGTCGGACAACGCGACCACCGTGGCCTACATCAATCGCCAAGGCGGGACGAGACGTCCGCTGGTGGCGGAGGAGGCGCAGCTCTTGATGGCCTGGGCAGAACACCATCTCAGCAACATCGCAGCGCTCCCATTGCCGGAGTCAACGTCGTCCAGGCGGATTTTCTCAGCCGTCATCGCCTGGACCCCGGGGAGTGGGAGCTGGCGGACGAAGCGTTTCTCCTCATCTGCGAGAAGTGGGGAGTGTTTCACATGGATCTGATGGCCACGTGGCACAACGCGAAGGCCCTGCGGTTTTACAGTCGGCGTCGAGAGAGAGGAGCCGAGGGCGTCGACGCGTTGGTGCTTCTCTGGCCGACGGATGTGTTGCTGTATGTGTTTCCCCCGTGGCCGATGATCGGCAAGATTCTTCGGCGCATAGAGTTGCACCCGTCCACCGTAATCCTGATGGCACCAGAGTGGCCGCGGCGTCCGTGGTTTGCAGACCTCATTCAGTTGTCGGTGGATACTCCCCTTCGGCTTCAGGGGTTTGCGGGGCTCCTCCGCCAGGGCCCCGTCTGTTTGGAGGATGCGGATCACTTTTGTCTCGCGGCTTGGCTTTTGAGAGGAATTGGTTGAAGAGAAAAGGTTACTCAGACGCGGTGGTAGCCATGCTGTTGAGGTCCAGGAAGCAGTCTACGTCCCTGGCGTATGTCAGAGTCTGGGTGATCTTTGAGGAATGGTGCGTGAAGCGTGGATTAGATCCCACTTCCGCCTCTGTCGCCGATATCCTAGCGTTTCTCCAGGCCGGTCTTGCCAAAGGGCTGGCGTGCAGTTCCCTACGAGTCCAGGTGGCGGCTTTTGGTTGTTTGCGAGGTAAGGTTCGGGGATCCTCCCTGGCTCTACACCCGGATATCTCCTGTTTTCTTCGGGGAGCAAAGCATCTCCGTCCTCCATTGCGTCATCCATGTCTGTCCTGGATCCTCAATTGGGTTCTCTCCTCCTTATGTTCGGCGCCGTTTGAGCCCTTGAAGCGGTCGACTCTTAAAGATCTCACGCTGAAGACCGTATTCCTGGTGGCGATTTCCTCGGCGCGGCGTGTTTCGGAGTTGCAGGCCCTGTCCTGTAGGGAGCCGTTCTTGCGCATTTCCGACTCGGGGGGTTTCCTTGCGGACGGTCCCTTCCTTTCTGCCTAAAGTCGTGTCGGCGTTTCATTTAAACCAATCAGTTGAGCTTCCCGATTTTGCTGTCGGGGAGTCCTCTGACCCAAAAACAAGGGAATTACGGAAGCTTGATGTGCGGAGGTCCCTCCTTCGCTATCTAGAGGTCACTAATCCGTTTCGGGTGACAGATCATCTTTTTGTTCTATTCTCTGGTCCAAAGAAAGGTGCTGGAGCGTCCCGCACAACAATCGCCCGTTGGCTCAAGGAGGCCATTGGCTCAGCGTACCTAGTGCGGGGAAAACCGGTTCCCGTGGGTCTCAGGGCTCACTCGACACGATCCCACGCTGCGTCTTGGGCAGAATCTTCTCAGGGTGTCGCCTCAAGAGATTTGCAGGGCGGCTACTTGGAAGTCGTTACATACCTTCATTAGACATTATCGGTTGGATGTTCAGGCTACTGAGGCTGGGGGTTTTGGAGAGAGGGTACTCCGAGCGGGACTCTCTGCTTCCCACCCTCGTTAAGTTGGCTCTGGTACATCCCAGGTGTCCTGGACTGATCCTGGTACGTACAGGGAAAGGAAAATTAGTTTCTTACCTGATAATTTTCGTTCCTGTAGTACCAAGGATCAGTCCAGGATCCCGCCCGCATTGCTGTGCTGAAGTAACGGAGAGTCCGCTCATTGTTTGTTTATCTAATCTGATTGCTTGTTTCGCTGTCCCGGTTGGGGAGTTCTGTTCCAGAGGGGGGTTTTGAATGGTTCCCCGTTTAAGTAAGGTATTTTTGCCTAGATAGTTTCCTTGTTAGGGTTTCTACTTTGACATTGCCTAAGACTGAGGGGCTGTGACTGGCACATTGTCATATATGACTGAGTCCAACAGGTCTTGCTCTGTCTCCATCTACTGGTGTGGAGTCACAACCCAGGTGTCCTGGACTGATTCTTGGTACTACAGGAACGAAAATTATCAGGTAAGAAACTAATTTTCCTTTGGACAGTTTGCTAGGTCCAGCGAAGGCTTTTCCTTTTCAGAAATCTGTGAAAATGTTGGTAGTTCGGGAGTGGGACACTCCGGAATTTAGCTTAAGGGTGGGCGGAGCTGTGGGAAAGCTTTATCCATTATTGAAAGATTTGTCGGAGCTGCTAGCTCTTCCTAAAGTCGACGCCTCGGTGTTGGTGGTCATGAAGAAGACCATCATTCTGGTGGCAGGCTGTGCTGCTTTATGGGACTTGCAAGATCGCAAGCTGGAGCTTCACCTCAAAAAGATCTTTGAGGGTTTTGGCCCTTGGCATAAGGACTGCAGTGTACAGCAGTCGTATGCAGAGGGTATGTCTACATTGGGTCCAGCAATTTCAGGAGATACAGGTGGTATCTGGTCCAGCAGCACATCAGGTTAAGCATCTAGAAGCAAATGTGGCATAAGGGGTGGATGCCTTCTATGGCTTAATCAGGATATCTTCCAGGATCATGGTGTTGGCAGTCTGTACTAGGAGGTTGCTGCAGTCGTGCAACTGGTTAGCGAATGTATGTTCTAAATCTCAACTGGGTGCTCTTCCATTTAAGGGCAAGCTTTTGTTTGGAGAGGACCTGGAAAAGATAATGAAGCATTTGGGAGATTCCAAAGTGCATAAGTTGCCAGAAGATAAGCTGAAGGGCAGGAGGTTTTTTCCTGCTCGACTACAGTTTCATGACAATAGGAGGATTTGCCAAACCAAAGGGTCTTGAGGATCTCAGAGACAGGCTGCAGTCAAAGCTCAGTCTTGGGGCCAGTCCTTTTGGGGGGGGGCGGTGTTGGACGCCATCTCGAGACAACTCCGGTGCAGGAGGAGCGAAGTCCTTACAATGAAGTGAGAACAGTCCACTCTTCGATTCTCGCTGTTGGAGGCCACTTGGCTTCTTTTACGTGGAGTGGACCAAAATTACCACGGACCAGTGGGTCTTAAATGTGATAAAGATGGTTAAGCATTAGAATTTGCTCGGCCCATACAAGACGCTTTCCTCATGTCCCCTTGTGCTCCTTATGTCAAGCAGGTGATATTCAAAACACAGTGGCCTGCTTGGGATGTCTGGGGGCTATAGTGCCAGTTCCTCGAGAGGAGCAAAGAATAGGACAGTATTCCATTTATTTTGTGGTGTTGAAAAAAGAAGAGACATTTCATCCAATTCTGGACTTGAAAAAGGTGAATACAGTCCTCAAAGTTCCTCGCTTTCACATGGAAACCCTGAGGTCAGTCATCGTAGCAGCGTGCAAAGAAGAGTTTTTGGCATCTTTGGAATTTACAGAGGCTTATCTCCATATTGCCATTAGGCAGGAGCATCAGCGGTTTCTGAGGTTCATGGTTCTAGGGGATCATTTTCATTTTTGGCCTTTCCGTTCAGTTTGACAACAGCTCCGTGTACGTTCACCAAAGTGATGCTGGTAGTGGTGGTGGCCTTAAGACAGGAGTAGGGTGCTGGTGTATCCGTACCTGGTCAACTGGCTCATCAGGGTGAAGTCAGAGGATCTCTGTTGGTTATCTGTGCAGAAGGTGCTGCAAAGCTTGCAGTCTTTAGGCTGGATGTTGAATCTTGTGAAGAGCCATTTCATTCTCTCCCAGATCCTGGAATATCTAGGGGCTCAATTTGATAAGCAGGAGGGGGAGTATTCCTTACGGAAAAGAGGATATTGAAGTTAAACGGACACATTTGTCATATGTTGGAGCTTTCAGTGCCCAGGGTATGGGACTATTTTTAAGTCCTCTGTTCTATGGTTTTGACACGGGAGCTGTTGCCTTGGGCTTTTGCACATATGTGGCCTCTTCAGATGGCTCTTCTCTCCCAGTGGAATCTGATTTCAGAGTATTTTCATCGCCCTCTTCTGTCCGAAGAGGAAGGTAGGGCTTCTTCGGTCAAATCTGGAATGAGGTATGCAGTTAGAGGTTCTGGATTGGGTGGTTCTCACCACCAATGCCAGCCTTTTGGGCTGGGGAGCACTGTTTCAGGATCAGTTGGCACAGAGCCAATGGTTGAAGAAAGATAGGCTTTTTGGTCTATCACTTGGTTAGAGGCGAGAGTGGTGAAGTACACTTTACTTGCCTTTATGCCATGGTTACATGGTCGTCCGGTGAGGGTTCTTTTGGACAACAGTGGTGGCCTACATCAATCGGCAGGGAGGAACCAAGAATTGGGCAGCGGCTCAGGAGTTGATTCTCTGGGCAAAGCAGCACTTGAAGTGTATAACAATGTCCAGGCAGATTTTCTCAATCAGAGGAAATTAGATCCTAGAGAGTGGGAGCTGTGAGAGATGGCAATGAATTTCATTCACAAAAGATGGTTCTTATCATATGGACCTAATGGCGACTAGACAACGCCAAGTTGTCTCAGTTTTACAGCCATCTGAGGGAACCCGGGGCAGAAAGAGAAACTCTGATAAAATAAGGAAAATAGTAGAAAAAAATTGAAAGATGCAGCTGCAAAGGATAAAAGTGTACAACTGGCATGGACATTGTTTAAAAATACAATCTTAGAAGCGCAGTCCATATGTATTCCACGCATTAAGAAAGGTGGAAGGAAGGCAAAACGATTACTGGCATGGTTAACAGGTAAGGTGAAAGAGACTATTTTAGCCAAAAAAACATCCTTCAAAAATTGGAAGAAGGATCCATCTGAAGAAAATAGGAAAAAACAGCATGGTCAAGATGAGTGTAAAGAGAGAATTTGAAATAAAGTTGGCTGTAGAGGCAAAAACTCATAATAAAAACTTTAAAAAATATATCCAAATCAAGAAACCTGTGAGGGAGTTGGTTGGACCATTAGATGACAGAGGGGTTAAAGGGGCTCTTAGGGAAGATAGACATTGCAGAAAGACTAAATTAATTCTTTGCTTCTGTGTTTACTAATGAGGATGTTGGGGAGATACCGGTTCCGGAGATGGTTTTCAAGGTTGAGGAGTCAGATGAACTGAACCAAATCATTGTGAACCTGGAAGATGTAGTAGGCCAAACTGACAAACTAAAGAGTAGAAAATCACCTGGACCGGCTAGTATGCACCGCAGGGTTCTGAAGGAACTAAAAAATGAAATTTCAGATCTGTTAATTTAAAATTTGTAGTCTGTCATAAAAATCATCCATTGTACGTGAAGACTGGAGGGTGGCCAATGTAACCCCAATATTTACAAAGGGCTCCAGGGGCGATACTTGAAACTATAGACCAGTGAACCTGACTTCAGTGCCGGGAAAAATAGTGGAAACTATTCTAAAGGTCAAAATCACAGAGAATATAGAAAGACATGGTTTAATGTAACACAGTCAGCATGGATTCCATGTAAAGCCTCCTTTCTCGGTTGGGCAGTTCATCGTTTTTATGTAAACCGGAGTGATTTGTAATTCTCACAAGAACTTCGGTATATAAAAATTAAAAATAAATAAAATAAATAAATGGATTACCCAAGGCAAGTCTTGCCTCACAAATCTGCTTCATTTTTTTTAAGGGGTTAAACATGTGGATAAAGGTGAATCAGTAGATATAGTGTATTTGGATTTTCAGAAGGCATTTGACAAAGTCCCTCATGAGAGGCTTCTGGGAAAACTAAAAAGTCATGGGATAGGAGGCGATGTCCTTTCGTGGATTACAAACTGGTTAAAAGACAGGAAACAGAGAGTAGGATTAAATAGTCAATTTTCTCAGTGGAAAAGGGTAAACAATGGAGTGCCTCAGGGATCTGTACTTGGACTAGTGCTTTTCAATATATTTATAAATAATCTAGAAAGGAATATGACGAGTGAGATAATCAAATTTGCAGATGATACAAAATTATTCAGAGTAGGTAAGTTACAAGTGGATTGTGATAAATTGCAGGAGGACCTTGCGAGACTGGAAGATTGGGCATCCAAATAGTAGATGAAATTTAATATGGACAAGTGCAAGGTGTTGCATAAAGGGAAAAATAACCCATGCTGTAGTTATATGATATTAGGTTCCATATTAGGAGCTACCACCCAGGAAAAAGATCTAGGCGTCATAGCAGATAATACATTGAAAACGTCGGCTCAGTGTGCTGCGGCAGTCAAAAAAGCAAACAAAGTTAGGAATTATTAGAAAGGGAATGTTGCATAAAACAGAAAATGTCATAATGCCTCTATCTCTTCATGGTGAGACCTCACCTTGAGAACTGTGTACAGTTCTGGTCGCCACATCTCAAAAAAGATATAGTTGCAGTGGAGAAGGTACAGAGAAGGGCGACCAAAATGATAAAGGGGATGGAACAGCTGCCCTATGAGGAAAGAGTAAAGAGGTTAGGGCTGTTCAACTTGGAGAAGAGACAACTGAGGGAGGATATGATAGAGGTCTTTAAAATCATGAGAGGTCTAGAACGAGTAAATGTGAATTGGTTATTTACTCTTTCAGATAATAGAAGGACTAGGGGGCACTCCATGAAGTTAGCAAGTAGCACATTTAAAACTAATCAGAGAAAATTCTTTTTTACTCAAAGTACAATTAACTCTGGAATTTGCTACCAGAGGTTGTGATTAGTGCAGTTAGTGTAGCTGGGTTTAAAACCATTTTGGATAAGTTCTTGGAGGAGAAGTCCATTAACTGCTATTAATCAAGTTAACTTAGGGAATAGCAACTGCTATTTCTAGCATCAGTAGCATGGGATCTACTTAGTGTTTGGGTACTTGCCAGGTACTTGTAGCCTGGATTGGCCACTGTTGGAAACAGGATGCTGGGCTTGATGAACCCTTGGTCTGACCCAGTATGGCATTTTCTTATGTTCTTATGTTCTTATGATGCTCTGGTTCTACCATGGCCTCGGGGCATTCTACTTTACGTTGTATCACATTGCTCCACCAGTGGTTCTGAAGTGGCTTTGCTGTCCATGGTTCACAGATCTCGTGAATATGGCTGTAGATGGATCGTTATGGTTCGGCCATCTGTCGAATCTTCTCTGCCAGGGCCCAATATTTTTGGACTAGGCGGCTCACTTTTGTCTCACGGCCTGGCATTTGAGAGGAAATGGCTAAGACATATGGGATATTCTGAGGCTTTTATTACTGACTTGTTGCAGGCCAGGCGAACTTCCACATCTTTAGTGAATTGCGAGTTTGGAAAATCTTCGAGTCCTGTTGTATCGCTAATGGGATGCATTCTATTCAAGAATATTTTGGCTTTGCATTAGAAAGGTTTGGACAAGGGTCTGGGCGTTAACTCTCTGAGAGTCCAGGAGGCAGCCTTGGCCTGTCTCCGAGGTAAGGTTCTAGGTTATACTCATCTGCACATCTGGATGTCATCTGTTTTGTTTCAGAGGATGAAGAATTTGCATCCTCCGGTAAGGAAGGCTTCTCTGTCTTGGAATCTTAATCTGCTACTTAGAAGACTGTGTGAGGCTCTGTTCAAAACACTGAGGAGGGCAACCTTAAAGGATTTGACTCATAAGGTGGGTTTCCTAGTGGCCATTTGTTCAGCCAAAGGATTTTGGAGCTCCAGGCTTTGTTGTGTTGGGATCTGTTTCTGCAGTTTTCAGAGTCGAGGGTGTCATTATGCACGGTGCCCTCTTTTCTGCCTAAGGTGGTTTCAGCCTTTCTGGATTTGGATTCCTCTGTGCCTCGTGCAAGAGAACTGAGGCTCTTGGATATGAGGCATTCATTATTGAAGTATCTGAAAGTTACTAATGAGTTTCATAAGTCAGATCACCTCTTTGTTCTGAGGAATGGTCCAAAGAAGGGGTGTCAGGCTTCTAAGATTACAATTGCACATTGGCTTAAGGAGGCGATTGGTTCAACATATATTTCTAAGGGTTAGCAGGTGCCTGAGGGCTTGAGAGCTCACTTGACACGTTCTCAGGCGACCTCATGTGCCAAGGCTCTGCAAGTATCTCCACAGGAGATTTGCAGGGCGATTATTTGGTAGTCGCTGCACACTTTCGCCAGACACTATTGTTTGGATATCGGGGCTCCAGCTTCCATGGGCTTTGGTGAGAGTGTTCTGCAAGTGGGACTCTCCAAGTCCCACCAGATGTAGAAGAGCTTAGGTACATTCCAGGAGTCTGGACTGATTTGGGTTTGTACAGGAAAGGAAAATTGGTTCTTACCTGCTCATTTCATTCTTGCAGTAACACAGATCAGTTCAGAGCCCACCGGTTAGGGACATTCTGCCACTCATTCTGATGGTTTTGTTAGTAATGCAAAAGTTGGTGGTTCTCCACAATGTTTCTTCACTTTATTTTCTGGGATGGAGTTTCCTGTTGGTTATGGCTTCACCATCCTCCTATTCGTTGAGGGAATTTAGCTCTTAAAGTTTTTTAGTGTGGTTATCATCTTGGCTTGGGTACAGGTCAATACCAAGGGACAGCAGGTGACACACTAGGTTATGTAGCAGTATCAGTAAAACTTTCTCTGTGTCCATCTGCTGGCAAGGATGCAAAACCCAGGAGTCTGGACTGATCTGTGGTACTACAGGAATGAAAATTAGCAGGTCAGAACCAATTTGTCTTACCTCTTATACTTACACAATCCGACTAGTTCAAACAAGACCATGTTTTATCCCCAGAATCAGACTTTTATTTGTCAGACATGGCAGGATTAGCATTTAGAAGAAAATAAACAATACATGTCTTTAAATCCTTGCTACTTAGCATCAGTTTGTACTAAGTAAAGTGGCTTGAGACATGCCAGAATCCTTAACCTGCTTGGACTATATTAATAAAGGTAACTAGCTGGCTAGCCCTCCCCTTCTTTGGGAGATTACCTTCTGTTTACCTCTGGAGCAGTCTCTAGTTGGAGATCTCGAAGACAGTATTGAGGGAAAGAGCTTGCTTCCTTGGTCCTGGGACTGGCTGGGCTGAGGAGGCATTTCTTAGCCCTAGAGCAGTCTCTGGCTTCGTGAAGGGCAGCCAGATACCAGGCAGGGCTTTCCTCTCTGCCATATCACCAGAAACTCGCAATCATCTTGGCGTCGTCTTCAGGTGTAAATGGTCTTTCTTTTGTTTGCCCCCCTTTTTTCTGTGCTGGCAAGGCTGCAACATGAGTAACCAGGAACAGATAGGAATCTTATTTCAGATGTCTCGGGCATTGTCAGGTGTTGACTCTCTTTTTCTTATTGGCCCTCCTTCCTTCTCTCTTCTCTGCTGCTTTTAACAGCCCAGGAGATGAATATGCAAAAAGCTCATGCATAGTCACTTACGGGCCCGCTCTCCCTGCGCACGCACAGGCCACTCTCCTGTGCGCACGATTCTGTATTTAAATGAGGGCCCGTGGCAAAAAGAGGCGCTAGGGACACTAGCGCATCCCTAGCACCTCTTTTTGGACAGGAGCGGCGGCTGTTAGCGGGTTTGACAGCCGACGCTCAATTTTGCCGACGTCGGTTCTCAAACCCGCTGACAGCGACGGGTTTAGAAACCAGACGCCAGCAATATTGAGCGTCCAGTTTTCAACCCGCGAGCCACGGGCCGATTTTCAAAATTATTTTTTTTTTAACTTTTTTTAACTTTCTGACTTAATATCGCCGATTTTCAAATTTTTTTTTTTTTTTACTGTCGTATCTTCATTTCAAGTCACTGACCTCCCCCTCTTCCGTGGGGAGGGTCACTGCTCCTGCTGGTGGCCTTCAGTTCAGGGTCTGGTCCTGTCACCTCTTGACCAGTGCTACCATGCCCTGTCAGCAATTTTCTTCATTTCAGATAACTGCCCCTTCTCTTTCTTTTGGGGGGGAGGGGGGAAGGGCACGGCTCCTGTCTGAACTGCCCTTGATTAGACTGTTTGTTTTTTTCTGCTTTTCCAGGCAGACTTGTCTGTGTCTTGGGACAGCTTACTTTTTATTTGGAAAGAAGCTTTATAGTCCTTAAATCAACAAGCAGATCAGATAAACTGGGTAACATTGGTCAAAGTTCCTTATCTTGTTTTTCACTGCTGGAGAAAGTGCAGAGAAGGGCAACCAAAATAATAATGGGCATGGAACAGCTGAGGAAAGACTAAAGAGATTAGGGCTTTTCAGTTTGGAGAAGAGACGACTGAGGGGGCGATATGATAGAGGTCTACAAAATCATAAAAGGACTTGAACAGGTTAATGTAAATCACTTATTTACTGTCTAAAGGACTAGGGGGCACTCCATGAAGTTGCTCATTTAAAACAAATCGAAGGGAATTCTTTTTCACTCAGCGCATAGTTAAGCTCTGGAATTCATTGCCAGAAGATGTGGTTATGGCAGTTAGTGTAACTGGATTTAAAACAGGTTTGGATAAGTTCCTAGAGGAAAAATCCACAAACTGCTATTAATCAATAAGGAATAGTAGCTTGAGACTTATTTAATGTTTGGGTACTTGCCAGATACTTGTGACTTAGTTTGGCCACTGTTGGAAACAGGATGCTGGGCTTGAAGGATCCTTGGTCTGACTCAGTATGACATATCTTATTTTCCTGTTCATACCCAGATCAGTCCAGACAAGTAGGTTTTGCAGCCCTACCAGCAGATGGAGATAGAGAACAAAACTTTGAGGCATTGCTACATATCCAAGAGTGCCACCTGCAGTCCCTCAGTATTTCTCTGTCTCCAGCAGATGGTAGAGGTGCAATTCTACAGCTTGTTAAAAAAAAAAAGCAAGAAAGAAGCAGAATTTGATGCATTGCTCTTTGAGGTGTTAGGTTCCTTTGTGGGCCATCCCTCAGGGGGAGCTGGGCAAGCAGAGGGTTGGCTATCCCCATTTGGGTTTAGCCTGCTACTTCTGGAGGATCTGATAGCCAGGGGACTGGCTCCCTCATTCCCTCTGAGGTCTTTTCCTTCAGGCCAATCTTTCTCTTGGCAGGGAAGTATTTCTGTTTCTTGAGTAATTACATTTTTTTTTTTAAAGGTAATTGTTGGAAATAGGAGCTTCGGTCAGGGGGGCTTGGCGGCAGGGGCTGTTTGTTCTTCAGTGGTAGCTGTCGGCGGCGGAAGGAGGGAGAGTTTGAGCTGCTGTGGCTGCTGGGAGATCTGGGCGCTGACAGGCAGGTGGCTTAGTCATGTTTTTCTGTTCCACGCACTGAGTTGGGCCTGTGCAAGCGCATGATTCTGGGGGAAGACCATATGCGTGGCTTGTGTGCGAGCACCTGAGTAGGGTTTTTTCTACTGCTCTACTGCCGATTCTCCAGGGGACCCAGGGATGCTGATGGGCAGGTTCTTCAGGTGCACTTTTGGTCCTCCTGTGCAAGTGCGTGGCTCTCAAGGCAGACCACATGCGCAGCCTGCGAGCAAGCGCCGGAGCAGGGTTTTCCTCCCACTAGGCCACTGCTTCTCCCATTTGTTTAATGGTGCCAAAGCCATGCATGGCAGTCTGTAAAGCGTGCGGATTGTGGTCCATGCAGCTCAATGAAGCATCCCTGTGCTCTGGCTGTGCCAGAGGGGATGAAAGAGTCTCTGCAGATGCAGCTACAGACAGGAGGGCAACCAGATCTTTGGGGCCCATGGCAGATGTCCCAGAGGGACTGGAAGGAGCAGCCATGACCTCTGAGGGTCATAGGAAGAAGGCTGCGAGCTCCAAGGTGCCCAGGGATTCTACTCCGGCTCTTTCTCCCATGAGACCGTCGGCAGCGCGGGATCTTAACACAGGTGGAGAGTCAGATGGGAGCGGCCTTGATGAGGATGACGAGGATCCACAGGAGTTTTCACCGGATTTTGTTCTACTTCTACATAAAGCCTTTCTGGAATGGAAAGGGGCAAGAGGGATGCGTCTCAGAGAACAACTGCCACGAGGTCCTTCCAAGAGACCTAGGGAGGTCTCATCGAGAGGTTTGGGTGGTTTGCTCAGACATCTGGGCCTGGGGCATGGTTCAGGATCCGAAGATGATCCAAGGAATTTGGATGGCTCGGATGATCCTCAGGAAGATCTTGCAAGTGCTCCTTCAGGGGGGTGATTCCAGTGGGGTGGATCCTGATGCAGACCCAGATGTGGATCCGTATACAGACAAGAATGGCCTTGATACGGACAAGATACCAGTGGCAGAGGGAGATGACCTGAGAGTTGTCCACCTGTTTAGGAAAGAGGAGCTACATGTCCTGATTCCTCAGGTTTTGGAGGAATTGGGCCTCAAGGTCACTCAAGATAAGTCAGACAATGAGGGAGTGAATCGAGTCCTGGAGGGACTGAGGGGTCCTCCTAGTGCCTTCCCATTACCTAAGAAGATAAAGAAATTGGTTAACCGGGAATGGGATTTCCCGGAGGAGGGTCTTAAGGTGGGCAGGGCGATGGTGAAGCTATACCTGTTGATGGAGGAGACCTTAGACCTGTTCAAGCTGCCAGTGGCGGGTTCAGCCACTCTGAATGATGTTCAGAACTATACACTGGAGATGCAGTTAAAACAGATGTTTGAGGTTTCTGCCTTGAGTCTCCGGGTGGCGATCTGTGGCAGTCTGATGCAGAGGGCCTGCTTATGCTGGGTGCAGAAGGCGCAAGAACAGAGTTCTACTTGACCCAGCAGTTCCATGCAGTCAGCGCATTTGGAAGCTGGAGTGGCTTATGTGGCGGATGTGCTATAGGATTAGCTGCGTACGTCTGCCAGAAACATGGTCTCAGCAGTGGCGACTCGCAGACTGTTGGCCTACAAAATTGGTTGGTGGATACATGGTCCAAGCCCCAGTGTAATTTCCCCTTCAAAGGGAAACTTCTGTTTGGGGAGAATCTGGATCGGCTGATGAAGAGCTTGGGAGAATTGAAAGGGAATAGGTTGCCTGAGGATAAGAAGGGTGTCAAGAAGAGTTTTGCTGCCCATTCCTGGTTTTGGGATACAAAACGTTTTCATTCAGGCAAGAGTTCCTCATCTTTGGGACAGAAGCCGACTTCGGGAAGGCAACTGTCATTTTGGGGTTCTCACAGATCCTCCAGAGATTTCACTGGTCAGGGGACCGGGGGAGGAAACTCAACACAATGAAGCCAGAGCTGTCCATTCCTCCGTGGAGGCGGTGGGGGGAAGATTAGCCCAATTCTATGGAGAATGGACCAAGGTCACCTATGACCAGTGGGTTCTGGAGATGGTAAGAGACAGTTTCGTCTTAGAATTTTCATGCTCCATCAGGGAGGCCTTCCTAGAGTCCAATTGTTCATCTCAAAGCAAGCAGGAGGCAGTGCAGGATACGCTGTGGAAGTTGCTAAGATTGGACACAATCTTTCCAGTGCCTCTGTCCGAACAAGTACGGGGGGGAGGAAGTACTCAATTTATTTCGTGGTTCCCAAAAAGGAGGGAACTTTTCAAACCATTCTGGATCTGCAGAGGGTCAATGAAACCCTGCGGGTTCCGCGTTTTTGCATGGAAATTTTGTGCATAGTGATAGCAGCGGTCCGCAAAGGAGAGTTCCTAGCATCATTAGAGCTAATGGAGGCCTACTTACATATTCCCATTCGAATGAATCATCAGATGTTTCTGAGGTTCATAGTGTTGAGACAGCACTTCCAGTTCAAAGCTCTTCCATTTGGGCTGGCCACTGCACCACGGACCTTCACAAAGGTGATCGTGATAGTGGTGGCGGCCCTGAGGCGAGAAGAGATTCTGGTTCACCCATATCTGGACAACTAGCTCATCCAGGCGAAGATGGAGGAGGAGTGCGGTTGCTCAGTGCAGTGGGTTATGGACAGATTGCAGTCACTGGGTTGGGTAATAAACCTGTTGAAGAGCCATCTGGTTTCAACCCAATTGCTGGAATATCTGGGGGTGCTTTTCAATACTCAGAGGGATAGGGTGTTTCTGACCTCAGACAGAGTAATGAAGTTGCAGAAACAAGTGATGCGTCTGGTACGTCTGCCGGTGCCCAAAGTCTGGGATTATTTGCATGTTCTAGGGTCCATGGCATCCATGTTGGATTTGGTTCCATGAGCCTTTGTTCTCATGCAACTTTTACAGAAAGCGCACTTGTCCAGGTGGAATCCATTGTCAAAACAGTATCAGTTGCCTTTACTGCTACAGGGGGAGTCCAGGTCTAGTCTCTCGTGGTGGCTGTTGCGCCACAACTTAGAGAAGGGAGTGGATCTGGAATCTCCGGACTGGATAGTGGTTACTACAGATTGGGGGGCGGTCTGTTAGGGGCAATTGGCTCAAGGTCTGTGGATGCCAGTGGAGGCGGCGTGGTCGATCAATCACCTGGAAACAAGGGCAGTCCACAGAGCCCTGGAGGTGTTCTTACCTTGGATCAAGGGTCGGATGGTGAGAATCTTTTCCAACAATGCGAAGACAGTGGCGTACATCAATCGTCAAGGAGAGACGAAGAGTCACGCTATGGCTCTAGAGGCCCAGCATCTCTTTGTGTGAGCGGAACTTTTTCTCAAAGGAATAGCAGCTTCTCACGTCGCGGGAGTGAACAATGTGCAAGCAAACTTCCTCAGCAGGCAGCAGTTGGATCTGGGGGAATGAGAGTTGGCCCCGGAAGCCTGGACTCTAATTTGCGACAAGTGGGGCAACCCTAAAATGGACCTTAAGGCCATGCAAGGCAATGCCAAAATGGCCCGATTCTTCAGTCGCAGGCGAGAAGTTGGGTCGGAAGAAATAGATGCGCTAGTGTGCCCGTGGCCAAGCAGAATTCTGCTGTATGTATTCCCTCCCTGGCCCCTTGACTATTGCAACACACTGCTACTAGGATTCCTGCTTTTCACTATCCGACCTCTACAGGTATTACAGAATGTAGCCACTAGAATTTTGACAGGAAGCAAAAAGTGCGATCATATTACACCGATTTTAATCTCATTGCATTCCCAATTAACTATCGTTCCCAATATAAAACAACCTGCATTGTACATAAAATAATTTATGGTGAACAAAACGAATGGTTAAACACAGCCATTCAACTACATGTTCCCCAAAGGAATCTCAGATCGGCAAACAAAGGTCTACTAACAATTCCCTCAGTGAAGTCAGCACACCTGAGTCAGGTGCGAGAGCGAGCAGTATCGATAGCAGGCCCTAAACTCTGGAATACGCTGCCAGCAGAAATTAGATTACAAGCAGATATAAAAAAATTTAAATCCGATCTTAAAACATGGCTCTTTAGCTGTGCTTACGCAGATTCTAACTAAGGACCTTTATTTATTATTTTTAAGAAGTTGTCTATATTTTTACTGCTTTTAATTAACTGAATGTACTTAATCTTATCATGTAGTTGTTGTTGTTTCTTTTAAATTTTAGTTTACTTGTGCTAATTTTTAACTATCTTAATTTTAGAACTATGTATTTTTTACTATTGTGTTCTTATTGACAATCTTTTGTATTTTATTTCTTGTTATTGTAAACTGTCGTGATGGCCATTCCGATATGATGGTATATAAAATCTAATAAACTAGAAACCTAAGGAGGGTGATTCTGGTAGCGCCAGATTGGATGCGCTGACCATGGTTCGCAGATCTGGTGTGTCTCGCAATGGACGAGCCTCTCAGATTGGCCCATCTCCTAGGGGTTCTTCGTCAAAGGCCCATATTCTCGGATTGGGAGGATCACTTTTGACTCATGGCTTGGCTTTTGAGAGGCTGCGATTGCGCTTAAAAGGATATTCCGAGCCAGCTATTTCCACCCTACTCCAGGCTAGAAGGCTGGAAGGTTTTTGAGTCTTTGGGTTTGGAGCAGTGGCTGGACCCTCTTGAGAGTGGATATTCCTCACAGTTTGGCCTTTTTGCAACAGGGGTTATCCTATAGCTCACTCTGCATGCAGGTGTCAGCCTTGGGTTGCCTGGACAAGATGCGGAGGAGCTTTGTTGGGCCCGTCGGTTGCAGACAGCTGTGACCTCTGATGCTCACTTCTTTTTCTCGGAAGAATGGCGGCCTCCGCCTGCAAACGCTGCCTTCTCTGGTGTTCCCGGGACGGCATGGGCAATCCTGTCTGCCATCTTGAATCAGGGATTTTTTTTTTTTTTTTTAGATTTATATTCTGCTTTTTGCAGCGCTTCAAAGTGGATTACATTCAGGTACTGTAGGTATTTCCCTATCCCCAGAGGGCTTACAATCTAAGTTTGTACCTGAGGCAATGGAGGGAAAGTGACTTGCCCAAGGTCACAAGTAGCAACAGCAGGATTTGAACCCTGGTCTCCTGGTTTATAGCCCACTGCTCTAACCACTAGGCTACTCCTCCACTCCACCTAGGGCATGCGCGCGCCAGGTCCTCTCTTATACATGTCATGGCGGGAGCCTTGGGGGTGTCCCCTCCGCATGATGTCACCCATCAGTGCAATTAAGTTATTCGGACTGAGCTTCCTACGAGTTAGCAAGGACTTCCTTCCTGCTGAATTCCACTCTACTTTGGAGATGCTTCGCTATTTGCTACACTGAACTGTGTTCCTGAACTCCGGGACTTGAACGCTATAGGTACCCGCTCCTCGGGGGCCTTGTCACATTCTGGCTATCCACTCCTCGGAGGGCCTTCCTGCCTGGAGGATCCATCTACTCACTCTTGGGACTCAGCCTTGTTCAGCCTTGTGAGTACACTTCTCGTTTGCTACCATCTTGCCTGCGGAACCTCTGGTGTACCCCGTGCCTCGGGCCACTACCGTGCTCGCCTCAGCTAACCATCATTTACACTTCGGAGTGAGTACCTTCATCTACCCAATTCTGCTGACCTCCTGCACCGTTCCTACCATCGACAGTTCAGATTCTCGGCATACCCCGCACTGCGGGCCCTACCGGATCTACTTTGCAAGGTGCATCATCTGGTCTCCAGTTGGTAGATACCTCCCTCCCCCTCCCATACATGTGTGTAAAGGGAAGGGCAGAGGATGTGGTGTAGGTAGGTATGATGTGTTCCCCAATCAATTTAAAAATGACATCTGTTCTTTTCTAATAGGGGCAAAATTTATTATGTAGCAAACCCAGTCCAAAGCTCAGGAGCAGGACTGGCAAAAGCACCCACTGGCCTCCAGACACAGACCTTCCTACTTCCAGCTCCATGAATTAATGGGAAACAGATCAAGGCCAGGAGAGCAGAGGCCCAACCGGGCTCAGCAGTGAATTGTGCAAAGGCGGAACTCTCGAGGCAGAGCCCTTGATGCAGGAGTCACTTTCAGACAGGCAGAAGGGACTCCCTACTGCAGCCAGTTGCTTGCGGTTGAACTAGGCCCCAGACAGTGGCGGGGTCAGAGCACAGTGGACTCAGTGGGTTGCAATTGCTGTATTAGTTGGCAATGGTCTTGAAGCTTCCTGCCCAGGCCATGGCTCTAGAAGCCAACATCAAAGGCCACTATGGACATGTTTGCTGTACAATGGAGCCAGACTAAGCATCACTAGATGGGAGATGAAATATTAATTCGGCAGACCAACACACAGGCAGCACTGCTGCTGAATAGTGGGCACATCCCACTCAATATAAAATCTCATAGCCTCTGCTACAGAGCTGGGGAGGAGGGAAGGAACAGTAAATCTTGGGATATGTCCCAGCTCAGCGCTGCAACTTTGCCTCTTCTCTTGGTGGTCCCCTGGAAGCTTGTTTGTGCCCCCCCGTTTGCGCACCCCTGCCTTAAGCATCAGAACAGACTGCACCATTGGCACATCAGGCTGTAGTGTTTTTGACACAGCTATTCATTTAATTTATTGCCTATTACCATGCATATGGAACTTTCTCAAGGGCAGAAGGAACCAATCTCCAGAACTCTTTCACCAGCAAAGTTACTGCAGTAAGGCATACACCTGGATACACCAGAAGATGTGCAAGGAGATTCCATCCTAGTATCTAAAGAAGGTGTTCCACCTTCCATGCCCGGCCTCAGGGCAAGTCAGCCCTTGGGCTAAGGTTTAAGGTTTAAGATTTATTGTCATTTATATACTGTTGTCTCAGCATAGCCTTCACAGCGGTTAACATTTCAATAAAATACATAAGTATACTAAAATAAATACAATAAAATATACTAATAATACAATAAAATAAAGTATACTAAAATAGATATTAAATAAGTAAAATACTAAAAGCACATATTTTCACGTAGATAAGCAGCTGAATTAGCCATGCTGTATGGGTATGTCCTCCATGCCACTAGGTGGCGGACCTCTCTAAGACTAGCAAAGTCTTTTTAGCTAGGTGTACTCCCTCCCTCCTATATCCTGACAGGATTACCTCAGGCTCCTCAGTCTAAATTTTTGCACGGAGCTCTTTACTTCTCCTCACTGTGCTTTAAAAAACATATATCTTTATCTAAAAAAAAAAAAAATTTTTTTAAATAACCCCTACCAAGAAGAAGAAGAAAGAAAAAAAAAACCCAAAGAAAAAAGGAAGGCAGAAACCTTCCTCATCAGGCTTGCCCTCACGAGATTGTTTAACATTTCAGGGCACCCCCTCCCAGCTGGTGTGCTACTTTTACTTTGTCTCCTCGGTCAACTCCCTGGTCTACCCGGGCGGGCACCGAGTAGAGATTGGGGGAGGGGCGCGCTTGACTGACGATTGCTCACCGGCCGGCAGCAGGAAAGAGCACCAAAATCCATACCACGGAGCAGGAGCATCAAAGAACGCACTGGCGTGCCAACTGATTGAGGTCAGCTTCGGCGTGCCGAGGCATTGATGAGCCAGCTGCTGAGCTGAGGACACCGGAGAGCAAACACATCGGCACCTGCGCTGGAGGGCCCGGCGCAACAACAACTCAGCCGGACGGCCCGGCGCATCGGCGAGTGAACCGGAAGTCCAGACACATCGGTGGGTGAGCCGGATGGCCCGACGCTGATGAGAAGGAGGCCCAGTGACACTGGAGACTAATCAGGAGGTTCATGCTACACTGAGATCCTGGGTGATGACTGTGGCAGTGTATGGTCAGGGCAGTCTCATTAGATCACAAGTGTGCTTCTATACATGGCTCAAAGCATGAGCCCAGAGTCTGTGCCCATCTAGTCTGCCCATCCACCCAATTCTCTTGAGGTTTCTCATTGAACTACCACAAAATAGCATGTAAGGTTCCTCCTTACATAACATACATAGTATTGTCAACAGAAAGACCAATGGTTTATCCAGTCTGCCCAGCAGGCTTCCCATGGCAGCAACTGCCACTCTGTGCAAGTTATCCTCATGCCAACACTAGCCGACGCAGATTCCACAGTTTTAATCCTGCTATTGACAGAGCTCTCTCTCTTACTTGGCCAAGGCGTGCAGATTTAATTGTAGGGATTGATAAGAGTCCTTTATTGGCCGATCTCAAATTTCTTTGCGGAGTATGCAGCTGTAACGCAGTATTCAGCCATTCGTTTTTTTCTGGCAGAGTTAGTGAAGACTTTCTTTACCGTTTTAGCAGCTAAAGATAAGGATGTGATGGTATAGTCAGGTTTGGAGCAACAGTCCACTTCAAAGTGGCCCTGCTATACTTTTAAAACATCATACTGTTCTGGGCTGACTGTGCACACTAGCAATCTGCCTGGGAGCTAATCTCACTGGCCTCTACAATGTGCATGCATCACTGGCCTCTACAGTGTGCATGCATCACCTGCATGCACACAACAGAGAATAAATAAAATCAGATAATATAGAAGAGTTGGTTGCAGATAATAACAATTACTACATATATATAAAGCTTACATTTTCTAAAGTATCAGTCTGTGCTATCATGTCCAGGAAGCTATCTCTCTCTCTTTAAGTATTATCACATCTTAGACAGTAAAATCTGCCAATTTGCTTGTGATAGGAGCAATGTTCCCTGCCACTGTGTTCTTTTATTGATTCCAAACACAGATGGGTGGCTTTCCCTCTCTCCCTTTTGTATCAGTTAATTATTTAATTTCCCATCTGGGAACTACTGGCACTACAGTTCTCAAATTCTTGCCTCTTTGTAAGCATTTTTTTTTTTTTTAGCATTTCGCAGTGCAAAATGGTAAATACGTTCACTTAGGGGCAAATTTTCAAAGACGCTCTGATTTTATAACATGCGAGCATCACTGTGCACATGTGTTAAAATCCGATATCGGCACGCGCACGGGGGGGGGGGGGATTTTTAACACACGTGCAGCAATGAGATCAGGCCTTTGCCCAGTTCCCTATCCATCTAACTAACCTTCCTCCCTTTTCCCCTGTCCACCTCAACCCCTAAACCCACCCTAACTAACCTATTTTTTTTGTTTCACAAATTACCTCTGTTCCGAGCAGAAGTAAATTGTGTGCACCAGCTGGCTGCCAGTGCACACGCTTCACCAGGACAATGCAAAATGGCACTGTCCCGGCCTGCCTCTGGCCCGCCCCTTTTCAATAACCCGCCACTTCTGCGCGTTCTCTCAGATATACATGTGGCCGGGTCACTATGAAAATGTATTTGATGCATGTGCGGCCTGGCCACACACGTATCTGCCGATATTGGTGCACACTGGCATTTGAAAATTCCCCTTTGGAGGTTGGCCTGTGGCCTTCAAAATAGTCTGTGTCTGGGTGACCTAATCTCTATATACATCCTCAACCAGAGAAGTCAGAAGTGATTCCATTAAACATGCCCCTTTTGGCAGTTTCAGTGGTACCAGATCCCACCTCTACTTCCTCAATAGCAGCAGCTTCCAGTTTGAAGTTGACAATGTGAGCTCCGCCAACTAAAAGTGACTCAGCAGGTCCATCCCAAATCTGGACCAAGGTTTTTATTTTAGGTGGGTTTTATTTTAAACATCACAGCAAGACAACAAAGAGTATTATCCACATTACAATATCAATCAAAATATGTGTACATTTAACAAAGAACAACACTCTTCAAGGTGCTATTCTAAATAGAGAGAGCAACAGTGATGCATCCTTCAGCAGTATATCTTTTAATCCCACCCCCCCCAAATTTCCTCCATCACTTTCCCCTACTCACATCACCCTTCTCACCAGCCCATGTTTAAACATCTTCTCCTCCCCCGTCTTGAAAGTACCATTAAATATGCCTTTTTCTCAGACTCTCCAAGAATTTTTTAACCTGTTCCCATTCCTTTTGTACCAACAGGAACTTCCCTCTGCATTTAACTGAAAGTGATTCCATCTCCATCCACCAACTTAACTCATCCAACCAGTTGGCGATAGATGGCGGGAGTACCTTATTCCACTATCATAAGATTACTCTTTTCCCCACTGTAATTAGCTTTTTTTTAGTATCTGGTGAGATGAATCCAGAACCATTTTGGAGCAACAGTCCACTTCAAAGTGGCCCACCTATACAAACACTCTTAACTTCTGTTTATTCGCTGCCTTACTGACTATTAAAAGCACAAACACACTAAATAATATACCCCAATAGTTTACTTCGCCCCAATACTTAAAAAAAACCCAAAACAATTCCCAAGCAAAACTTACTGATTCCTTTCAGCCACCAGCAAGGTGATCCTCTCCTCTCAGTGCTTCCACTGGATTGTGGGTTACTGAGCTCTAAGATTTGAAACAGCTCTGGAGATCTATTGAGAGCCACCTGAATACAGGTGGTCTATTCTAGCTCAATATTCATCCTACATTCAGATACACCACCCTATCAAAATAGGCTTTTGACAACTGCCAACAATGTTCAGCACATCGAAGCTGGTGTTTTTCTCTATCAGTTCCTTATTAAATCACGTGGCTCTATGATATCTAACTATTATGCCACTTTTAAAAGGAGGAATCAAATTTAAAGAATCCTGTAAAATCTCATACCATTTCAATATAGTGAAGTCAACATCAGTAATAATTACTTCATTAAGTGTAGGACCCAATCATCACGGAGGCACTCAACATCAATACTGTCCCTACTCTGAATTTTTTTGTCGAGAAGAAGTAATACGGTTGGGCATGTTAGGCATCTGTTTTGTCTGTTCTTTTTTTGTAGGGAAGGTTGGCACGTTCATCGTCGCTTAGAAGACCAGTTACTGGAGCTGTTCAGGTAATGTCTTTTTGTTCGTTTCTGTATTTACCTCCATTCTCTGCTTACAGTGTGTATAGGATGCCAAAGCAATGAAACACCCCCAAAGAAACCCTTACTAACATACCTGTTCAAACCTGGGATACTATATAAGATGCAAAATGAGTTCTGAGTACTCTATTACAAATAATATACTCAGTATATTTTGTTGTCTATGTAATAGGGGTCATAGGAAACTGTTTAGGATTGTATTGATTGTATTATGATAATTAAAATATTATTATCCATTCATTGAGAAATAGTGCATGGCTATTACTATTTTTATGAGGTTGATATTAAAAAGAGTTTATCTTTGTAACTTTTAAGTTACGCAGACGAAATTCAAGATTTTAAATTTCCTGTCGCACCTGTAGAAATAGATGTGGCATGATGATAACCTTATTAGTTATTTCCATACTATGCACAAACCCATAGTATCAGAATTTGAATTCCATGTGCCCTCTTAGCATGTGGAACTCTACTTCTGCTTCAGGGCTATAGTAAACTTGTAGCACAGTTATCCAGCACATCAGGGTCAGCATACTTGAAGTTTATGAAAGGGGACACAAATTTTCCCCCAGACAAAACATATCTCCCATCCATCTAAGCGTTCAGTGTCATTCTGGAATTTTCTAGTGATGCCAGAACAACACCGTAAGCCAAGCTGGTAGTAGGTAAGACACTATATTTCTGCTGGCTAGCCCAGGGCGGGGGAAGGGGACGAAAGAAGAGAGTCCAGAATGAGTTCTGCATTGGGCATGGGGAATCCAAGTATGAGTAATATGGTGCAGGGGTAGGGTGGGGGAGTTGTATCTGAGTTAATGGATCCTTTCCTTTTTCATCCTTCTACACCAGTCCAGACAAGAGTTATGTCCCCTTTCTAGTAGATGGAGACAGAGTTTTAAGACATTTTGCGACACCATCAGAACTTGTGTGTGATGCAGGATCAGTTAAAGCCAGTATTCTCTGCCTTCAGGAGATGGTAGGGTGCACTGATGGTACAGCAGGATTTTGAAGCTGGGTTTTCTTTCACTTTAGGGTTTGATTTTTGGTGATTTCATATTACAACTTTATCTGATTCTCTCCCAGCAGTCAGTGGGCCAGGCATCAGAAATTTCATTTTTTGCATTGTGAGCCATGATGTGCTAGCTCCCAGCCTCATAAGAGGCTAGGTTGAGTCTGGAGGGGAATCTCAGTAAGGAAAAAGGAAGATCCTCAGTCATTTTATGTCTTCCCTTTTTTACCTCCCCCCCCACCCCCCAACCTCTCTCTGTTTAAAAAAAAAAAATTATAGGAGAGCAACGGTAAGCTGAGGAAAGAGAATCCTTTTGGAGCAGGACTTCCATTGGTGAGTTGTCTGATCATTCGGGGGTGCCCTTCCTGCAGGCTTAATTTTCATACTCTTTAAATGAGAGAGAGATTCTTGTATTCAAGGCATTGCCAAATGTAACCACCAGTGTGTAGCCTGTGGTTGCAAGCATGTTGCTTGTCTCCAGTACAAGGAGAAAAGAGGGGGGGGAGGTTTTAAAGTCATCTTAACTTGCAAATATAGTGTAACGCAGTGGTCCCCAACCCTGTCCTGGGGGCCCACCAGCCAGCTGAGTTTTCAGGATATCCACAAGGAATATGCTTGAGAGAACATTTGCATGCACTGCCTCCATAACATGCAAATTATCTCTCATGCATATTCCTTGTGGATATCCTGAAAACCCGACTGGCTGGTGGGCCCCCAGGACAGGGTTGGGGACCACTGCGTTACACTATATTTGCAAGTTAAGATGACTTTAAAACCTCTCCCCCCCTCTTTTCTCCTTGTACTGGAGACAAGCAACATGCTTGCAACCACAGGCTACACACTGGTGGGCCCCCAGGACAGAGTTGGGGACCACTGGTGTAACGGACCCTATGATCACATCACCAGTAAGACCTGGATGACCCTTTTAAGTCAGTAAAAGTGCAGGTTAGTGTGAGTGGGAGGCACCATTCAAATGCAGCCTTTTCCTTTGTGGGCGCTAGAATGTCTAATCCCACGAGAGTCTATTTAGAAGCTCTCCAGAGAGAGCGCTTAGGAGGCAGTCCCTTTAGGTTTGCAACAAGTTAGGAGGTGTATAGGAGCTTTTGCCTTTATTATTTTTTTCAGACTCAGTCGGTGGAAGCAGGCTAACCCAACCTGGGGATACTGACCAAGGTCAGGAGGGTTTTCCTTCCAGTCTACTCACTAGCAGGTTGAAATATCCCTCTAGGTTGTTTTTCAGGCCTTTGAGATTTTTTTGTGGCAGGAGCCTTACTGGACACCTGGGCCTTTCTCAGGCATGGGGACTTAGGGAACCCTGTGTCTGGGATGCTACTTAACATATGCAGCATTGTACAAACACATAAGAGACAGTTCCTATATCGTTAACTTGGCCTAAATAGAAGGGATTAGGGGAAGGGAGGGACTCACTGGGGAGTATGATGGGGGATCAGGCTGTCTTTTCTTTTTAACAGTATTGGTGCCGCTTAACTGGCTGAAATAGATAATTAAGATTAAAGTTATCCAGGAACACATTCCCGGATAACTGATTAACTCTGCTCATGCCTTCATCTAGAGTTAGCCGAATAACTTAGTCAAATATCTTGGAATTAACTCAGTTTCACCCTGGACTGCCCCTGATATGTCCCCCAGTTATCAGGCTAAATTTTATCCAGATAATGACTAATCCAAATAGAGATCAATATTCAAAGTGCATTCAGGTCTTTTTAGCTGCATAAGTATAGCTTATGTTGTTAAGTAGCAGCCACTGAATATGCACCTATGTTCAGCGGCCGCTGCTTAGCCGCATAAGTCAGGTATACGGCTAAAATGTTATCCGCATAATTTGTGGGCCTGTAGTGGGTGGATCAGGGTGGAGCAAGTTAGCCCTACAATTTATGCGGCTACGTTAGACGATCCATAGAGCAGGTCTAAACTCATTTGGTTATAACTTATTTGGCTAAGCACGAATATATGCTTATATTTAGCAGCTTAGCCTTGATGCTGAATATACCTTGAAACTTAGCCAAATAAATTATATCCAGCTAAGTTACTTAAATGGCCAGCTTTGAATATTGACCTCATAATGTTTGGCTGGATAAATGCCAGCAATATTCAAACATCAGCACTTATCCAGATAACTCCGGATAACTCAAACGTTATCTGGATAAATACCTTTGAATATTGGCCCCAATAAGAATATAATTAGTTCAGGTCATGGAAAATACGTAGAAGTTGCAGAGGGCAATTTTCAAATTGCCCTTTCAATTCAGGTAGAATGGCCTGACTGAAAATTACCCTCCTCGTATGCAGCTAAAAGTGTGCATGGCTGTGTGAAAAAAGGGTGTGGGTATTCAGTCTGGGAAAGACAGTGGCGCATGTACTTTACATGTGGAGGAGTAGTGGTTAGAACAGCAGGCTACAAACTAGCAAAGCCAGGGTTCAAATGCCAGTGCCACTCCTTATGAATTTGGGCAGTCACTTCACCCTGCGTTGCCTCAGGTGCAAAGTTAGATTATAAACTCTTTGAGGACAAGGGAAGTACCTACAGTACTTGAATGTAATCCCTTTTGAAGTGGAATAAAAAAAAAAGGTTTAAATATACCTGCACTGTATTGTGCCCCTCCCACCGCTATCTGCAGAAACAGCAGTGGCAAAGGGCATAGTTCTTCTTCATCCAGTCGGACCAGTCCAGACCAGTGGATACCAACCAGCAGATGAAGACAGAGATCACCAGGCTCACTGATGTCGCTTCTTATATAACTCAGTGCTAACACCAGCCTGCCAATATTTTGTCTTCCATGCTGTGGATGATGGCCTGGTAGACTGAATAGCAAAATAAGGGGCTCTGGAGGTGACAGACTTTGCCTCCCTCTCTCACTAGAGCTAATCAGATCCAAAGGCTTCCATAGAAACATAGAAATGATGACAGAAAAGGACCAAATGATCCATCCAGTCTGCCCAGCAAACTTATGCCAGTATCTGCTGCACTATACAGGTTACCCTCATGCTTATCAGTTTTCCAGACCGTAAAATTCAGGGCCCTCGGATGCTGTTCGAATCTTATTTTCCCTAACTCCTGCCATGAAAGCAGAGAGCAGTGATGGAGCCACATCAAATGTATCAGGCTTAATGAATAAGGGTAGTAAAAGCCACATCAGCAAGTTACCTCCATGTTTATTTGTTTCCCAAACCATAAAAGTTGGGGCCCTCATTGGTTTCTCTGTGAATCCAGTACCTCTTTTCCCATTGTTGTTGAAGCAGAGAGCAATGATGGAGTTTCATTAAGCCTTGATACTGTTATTTGTTAAGGGTAGCAACTGCCACACCAGCAAGTTACCCCCATGCACTCTTTTCTTTAATTCCATCCTCTAGCCTTTAGGGATCCACAGTGTTTATCCCATGCCCCTTTGAATACCTTCACCACCTGTTTATCCCATGCCCCTTTGAATACCTTCACCACCTCCTCCAGAAGGGCATTCCAAGCATTCACCACCCTCTCCATGAAGAAACATTTCCTGAATATACGCTTATATTTAGCAGCCTATATTTAGCAGCATTCCTGACTTTGGTTTTGAATTGACCTCCCTGGAGTTTCATTTCATGACCTCTAGTTCTATTGATTTCTTTCCAATGGAAAAGGTTTGACAATTGTGCATCATTAAAACCTTTCATGTATCTTAAGGTCTATATAAGAAAATTATTATTTACCTGCTAATTTTCGTTCCTGTAGTACCATGGATCAGTCCAGACAGTGGGTTATGTCCCCAATTCAGCAGATGGAGTCAGCACAAGCTTTGAGGGGGTGTCACTCTATATACCACTACCCCCACTGCAGGAGTTCAGTATCGAGTATATCAAAGCCCGAGTAGAAAAACAGAACCCCTCATTGGATCAAGTTTAAAATGAACCGGCAACAAGAGCCGTGCAACTATAAGAACTAGAACTGCAAAGATCCTACCAACGGATAGGAAACTTTAGGAAATTTTAAAAACCCAGTAAGACAACTTGTAGAGAACTGCGAAAGCAGTAAAAGCTGAAGATGTGAGAAAAGAATATCCCCAGAAAGAGGAACTGAGCAGGCTGAGAACCCAGACGTGGTGGGCGTCTGGACTGATCCATGGTACTACAGGAACGAAAATTAGCAGGTAAATAATAATTTTCTTTTCCCTGTACGTACCTGGATCAGTCCAGACAGTGGGATGTGCCCAAGCTTCCCTAAATCGGGTGGGGGTCCTGCGAGGCCTGCTCGGAGAACCTGCTCGCCGAAGTGCCCAGAGGTTGGGGAGGCGAGATGTAGACGATAATGCCTGGAAAACGTATGTAACGATTTCCAGGTGGCTGCTCTACAGATTTCTTGAGAAGAGACCGAGCGAACCTCCGCCCAGGAGGCCGCCTGAGAACGTGTAGAGTGCGCGACGATGCCGGGTGGGGGAGTCCGCCCCACCCCACTGTAGGAAGCCGCAATACCAGCCTTCAGCCATCTGGCAATTGTCGTCTTCGAGGCCTGGGACCCCTTCTTAGGGCCGGACCAAAGGACGAAGAGATGGTCAGACGTCCGGAAATCATTCGTAGCCTCCAGGTAGATACGCAGAGTGCGCTTAACATCCAGGAGTCGGAGAGACTTCGGTTCAGACAACGCGAAAGACGGCAGTTCCACCGTCTGATTCACATGGAACGCCGACACTACCTTTGGAAGAAATGATGGAACGGTGCGGATGGAGACTCCAGAGTCGGAGAAACGCAGATAAGGTTCTCTACACAAGAGAGCCTGCAGTTCTGATACGCGACGAGCGGAACAGATGGCCACCAAAAACACTGCCTTAAGGGTTAGATCCTTAAGTGTAGCACTCCGCAGTGGCTCGAACGGTGGTCCCGACAGGGAGCGAAGCACAAGGTTGAGACTCCAGGAGGGACAAGGATCTCGCAACGGAGGCCGCAGATGTTTGACACCCTTGAGAAAACGAACAATGTCCGGGTGCTGTAGCAGAGAACCCCCATCGCGCAAGAGCGAACCAAGGGCAGCCACCTGAACCCGTAGGGAATTATAGGCGAGCCCCTTGTCCACCCCCGCTTGTAGGAATTGAAGGATCTGAGGAACAGAAGCCTTAGTTGGTCCCGTGTTCCGGCGAGAACACCACGTCTCGAACACCTTCCAGATGCGAACATAGGCTACCGACGTTGACGTCTTTCGCGAGCTCAACAGCGTTGACACTACCACCTCCTGGTAGCCCCGGCGCCGGAGCCGGCACCTCTCAAAAGCCAGGCCGCAAGACAGAAGAGTTCCGCCTGATCGAAAAATACCGGACCCTGATGCAAGAGGCGAGGGAGATGTCCCAGGCGGATGGGTCCGTCGAGCACCAGCTGTAGTAGATCCGCAAACCAGGGACGCCTGGGCCATTCTGGCGCGACTAAGATCACAGTCCCCTGATGAGCCTCTATTCTTCGGAGTATTCTGCCCACCAGTGACCACGGTGGGAATGCGTAGATGAGAAGGTGGGACGGCCACGGGAGCACGAGAGCATCTACTCCCTCCGCCCCTCGCTCTCTTCGGCGACTGAAGAAACGGGGAGCCTTGGCGTTTTGCGCGGACGCCATCAGATCCAGGTGGGGGGTCCCCCACCGATGGACAAGCAGTTGCATCGCCTCGTTGGATAGGGACCATTCTCTGGGATCCAGTAGTTGACGACTGAGGAAATCCGCCTGGACGTTGTCCACCCCTGCGATGTGCGAGGCCGCCAGGCGGACCAGATGCCGCTCTGCCCACTGCATCAACATGGCTGCCTCGAGCGCTACCTGCGGGCTGCGAGTGCCGCCTTGTCGGTTGATATAGGCCACTGTGGTCGCGTTGTCCGATAATATCCTGACCTCCCGGTTCCGAAGAAGTGGCAGGAAGTGACGCAGAGCTAGCCTGACCGCCCTGGTCTCCAGACGATTGATGGACCATTTCGCCTCCTCCTCGGACCACGTCCCCTGCGTGGCACTGCGGTCGCACACGGCTCCCCAGCCGACGAGACTGGCGTCGGTGGTGACTACCACCCAATTTGGCAGATCGAGGGACACGCCGCGAGCCAGATTCGCCGGGTCCAACCACCAGCTCAGACTGTTCCTGGCCAATTGCGGCAGAGGGAGAATCACCTGGTAGTCCTGCGAGAGCGGTTTCCAACGGGAGAGGAGAGCTCTCTGTAAAGGTCGGAGGCGCGCAAACGCCCAAGGGACCATGTCGATGGTGGAGCCCATCACCCCCAGGAGCTGCAGATAGTCCCAGGAGCACAGGCAAGAGAGAGACCCAGAGGGTAAGGAAATGGCAGCTCCCTAAAAATTGAAACTTTTTTTAGACTTTTTTTTTTTTTTTTTTAAAATACCAAAACTTGATCCAAAGCAACACAAATAGGCAGAGGCCAAAGTGAAAAACAAGTAAGAGAATCACAGGGAAAACCTATAGCAATGGGAGAATCCCAGGATACCCTACTCGCATCTGCTGGAGTCAGAAGATACTGAACTCCTGCAGAGGGGGTAGTGGTATATAGGGTGACGCCCCCTCAAAGCTTGTGCTGACTCCATCTGCTGGATTGGGGACATAACCCACTGTCTGGACTGATCCAGGTACGTACAGGGAACATATCTCCCTTGCACCTCTACTCTTCCAGGGTATACATATTCATATCATAAGAACATAAGAAAATGCCATACTGGGTCAGACCAAGGGTCCATCAAGCCCAGCATCCTGTTTCCAACAGTGGCCAATCCAGGCCATAAGAACCTGGCAAGTACCCAAAAACTAAGTCTATTCCATGTAACCATTGCTAATGGCAGTGGCTATTCTCTAAGTGAACTTAATAGCAGGTAATGGACTTCTCCTCCAAGAACTTATCCAATCCTTTTTTAAACACAGCTATATTAACTGCACTAACCACATCCTCTGGCAACAAATTCCAGAGTCTAATTGTGCGTTGAGTAAAAAATAACTTTCTCCGATTAGTTTTAAATGTACCCCATGCTAACTTCATGGAGTGCCCCATAGTCTTTCTACTATCCGAAAGAGTAAATAACCGATTCACATCTACCCGTTCTAGACCTCTCATGATTTTAAACTTTCTATCATATCCCCCCTCAGTCGTCTCTTCTCCAAGCTGAAAAGTCCTAACCTCTTTAGTCTTTCCTCATAGGAGAGTTGTTCCATTCCCCTTATCATTTTGGTAGCCCTTCTCTGTACCTTCTCCATCGCAATTATATCTTTTTTGAGATGCGGCGACCAGAATTGTACACAGTATTCAAGGTGCGGTCTCACCATGGAGCGATACAGAGGCATTATAACATTTTCCGTTTTATTCACCATTCCCTTTCTAATAATTCCCAACATTCTGTTTGCTTTTTTGACTGCCGCAGCACACTGTACCGACGATTTCAATGTGTTATCCACTATGACTCCTAGATCTCTTTCTTGGGTTATAGCACCTAATATGGAACCCAACATTGTGTAATTATAGCATGGGTTATTTTTCCCTATATGCATCACCTTGCACTTATCCACATTAAATTTCATCTGCCATTTGGATGCCCAATTTTCCAGTCTCACAAGGTCTTCCTGCAATTTAACACAATCTGCTTGTGATTTAACTACTCTGAACAATTTTGTGTTATCTGCAAATTTGATTATCTCACTCGTCGTATTTCTTTCCAGATCATTTATAAATATATTGAAAAGTAAGGGTCCCAATACAGATCCCTGAGGCACTCCACTGTCCACTCCCTTCCACTGAGAAAATTGCCCATTTAATCCTACTCTCTGTTTTCTGTCTTTTAGCCAGTTTGCAATCCACGAAAGGACATCGCCACTTATCCCATGACTTTTTACTTTTCCTAGAAGCCTCTCATGAGGAACTTTGTCAAACGCCTTCTGAAAATCCAAGTATACTATATCTACCGGTTCACCTTTATCCACATGTTTATTAACTCCTTCAAAAAAGTGAAGCAGATTTGTGAGGCAAGACTTGCCCTGGGTAAAGCCATGCTGACTTTGTTCCATTAAACCATGTCTTTCTATATGTTCTGTGATTTTGATGTTTAGAACACTTTCCACTATTTTTCCTGGCACTGAAGTCAGGCTAACCGGTCTGTAGTTTTCCGGATCGCCCCTGGAGCCCTTTTTAAATATTGGGGTTACATTTGCTATCCTCCAGTCTTCAGGTACAATGGATGATTTTAATGATAAGTTACAAATTTTACTAATAGGTCTGAAATTTCATTTTTTAGTTCCTTCAGAACTCTGGGGTGTATACCATCCGGTCCAGGTGATTTACTACTCTTCAGTTTGTCAATCAGGCCTACCACATCTTCTAGGTTCACCGTGATTTGATTCAGTCCATCTGAATCATTACCCATGAAAACCTTCTCCATTACGGGTACCTCCCCAACATCCTCTTCAGTAAACACCGAAGCAAAGAAATCATTTAATCTTTCCGCGATGGCCTTATCTTCTCTAAGTGCCCCTTTAACCCCTCGATCATCTAATGGTCCAACTGACTCCCTCACAGGCTTTCTGCTTCGGATATATTTTAAAAAGGTTTTACTGTGAGTTTTTGCCTCTACAGCCAACTTCTTTTCAAATTCTCTCTTAGCCTGTCTTATCAATGTCTTACATTTGACTTGCCAATGTTTATGCTTTACCCTATTTTCTTCTGTTGGATCCTTCTTCCAATTTTTGAATGAAGATCTTATGGCTAAAATAGCTTCTTTCACCTCCCCTTTTAACCATGCTGGTAATTGTTTTGCCTTCTTTCCACCTTTCTTAATGTGTGGAATACATCTGGACTGTGCTTCTAGAATGGTATTTTTTAACAATGACCACGCCTCTTGGACATTTTTTACTTTTGTAGCTGCTCCTTTCAGTTTTTTTCTAACAATTTTTCTCATTTTATCAAAGTTTCCCTTTTGAAAGTTTAGCACGAGAGCCTTGGATTTGCACACTGTTCCTTCTCCTGTCATTAAATCAAATTTGATCATATTGGGGCGGATTTTCATATTCCGCGAATAGGCCTACTTTTGTTTGCGCTCCAGGCGCAAACAAAAGTACGCTGGATTTTAGTAGATACGCGCGGAGCCGCGCATATCTGCTAAAAACCTGGATCAGCTTGCGCAAGGCTATCGATTTTGTATAGCCGGCGCACACCGAGCCGCGCAGCCTACCCCCGTTCCCTCCGAGGCCGCTCCGAAATCGGAGCGGCCTCGGAGGGAACTTCCTTTTGCCCTCCCCTCACCTTCCCCTCCCTTCCCCTACCTAACCCACCCACCCGGCCCTGTCTAAGCCCCCCTCTTACCTTTGTCGGGGGATTTACGCCTCCCGGAGAGAGGCGTAAATCCCCGCGCGTCAGCGGGCCTCCTGCGCGCCGGGATGCGACCTGGGGGCGGGTCCGGAGGGCGCGGCCACGCCCCCGGGCCACCCCAGGCCGTAGCCACGCCCCCGGACCGCTCCCGACACGCCCCGAAAACGCCGCGCGGTTTGGGCCCGCCCCCGACACGCCCCCTCCGAAAACCCCGGGACTTTACGCGAGTCCCGGGGCTCTGCGCGCGCCGGTAGGCCTATGTAAAATAGGCTTACCGGCGCGCAGGGCCCTGCTCGCCTAAATCCGCCCGGTTTTGGGCGGATTTAGGCGAGCAGGGCTCTGAAAATCCGCCCCATTATGATCACTATTGCCAAGCGGCCCCACCACAGTTACCTCTCTCACCAAGTCCTGTGCTCCACTGAGAAGTAGATCTAAAATTGCTCCCTCTCTCGTCCTTCAGCCTTTCCTTATAAGTCTTCCAATGCTGACCCCTCACCAATTTGGTTGCTCTTGTTTGCACCGCCTCTATCCTGTCTTTATCCTTTTAGAGATACGGGCACCAGTACTGAATAAAGTACTTCAGGTGAGGCCTCACCAAGGCCCTGTACAAGGGCATTATCACCTCTTTTTTTTCTTACTGGTTATTCCTCTCTCTATGCAGCCCAGCATTCTTCTGGCTTTAGCTATCGCCTTGTCACATTGCTTCGCCACCTTCAGATCATCAAATACTATCACACCAAGGTCTGTCTCCCAGTCCATGCGCATTAGTTTTTCACTGTCCATTACTTAAAGCTCTTTTGGATTGCCACACCCCAGATTACTCCTGGGGGAATTCTGCGCAAAACCATTTAAAATTCTGCGCACAAAAACTTAAAATTCTGCAAACTTTATATTGGTCAAAATAACATAATTTACATGACAGTCTAAGTAATTAAATTTTAAATTAATACAGAAAAAGTTATTACTTAGAGATGCAGAATTTTAAATATTTTGAACAGAATTTCCCTAGAAATTCACTGTAAGATGTTAAGCGCTATGCCATTTTTTTATGACGCTTATGGCCAGGGAGACAAGAACACTTAGATTTTTATTGAAAGCATAATTTTTTATTGAACAAGATAAATATTCTTGGGAGATGCTGATGAAATGTCTCTGACAAACAGAACACCAGCATCTCCTTGTATTCAGGAAGTGATCCTTCTTTTATAGATAACATTCCATATTGTACTGGGTTAAAGATTCTAGTGTGCGTGACTGCCTTAGAGAATAATTTACATTGGTTGTCATGTCAATAGCATGATAAGATCATCCCTAGCTACCCCTGAGTATTTCCCCAAGGTGGGGCCCATTTACCATCACTTTTTAGGTAGTCTTTTGTTCTGTTAGAATCTTGCTGGTCAGGATAATTAACACATCTGTGGCTGTGTTTATAGAAACCCCTGAGAAAGATTGCCTCTCTAGTGTCCGTATAGCTTGAAGTTCCCACCATTGGTTTCTGCTTTCTGTGACCCTATGATTAGTCATCACCATGGAGCCAACTTGACTGCCTGTCCAGATATCCTGGGAATTCTGCAAGTCATTCTCAATAAGTCATTTAGAGTTCATACAGCCAAGGCAGGCTAAGCAGAGAATTCTGTGCCAAGCACCAGAGGGGAGGACAGAACTGTATGCAGTGAATATGGCAAATGGGCTGAATGTGTAAGCTAACAACTAACCTTTTGTATGCATTGTGATCCCTCTAGATCCCCCCTAAAGTAAATGAGATTCATAGCTAGCCACGCACTCTCTAAGTAACAAATAATAGCAGTATAACTAACTTTCACTAGATATTCGTTAGCTTTATACTTGAGCTGTAAGGATACCTAAGTTATAAAAAGGACCTAACTTATAATAGCAAAACCACATTTCCCTGTATGTACCCGGATCAGTCCAAACTGTGGGTATCATTTATCAGGGCAGAGCCTACCCTGCATCCCTTCAGTATTTGTCTGTCTCCAGCAGATGCAGGCAGCTCACCCTGTGGTTCCCTTTCCTTCTTAGCCTTGCCATTGCCCTATGGGGGTTTTTTTCTTTCTCTCTTTGGCAAGTTCAAGCAAGTATTATATTTCTTAGCAATTAAAAAAAAAAAGAATGAATTGTTGATGTTCACAGAGATCTCTGTTTCTTTTAAGGAGACAGCTCTGTCTCCTTCGCTCTTGGGGGGCCTAGGGGGGCTTGCCCCTTGATTTCTCAGCCTAGGCTCTCTTCCCGGTGACCTTTGTGTTTGGGGCGATACTGGTGGTTCAGTCACTCCCCCTCAGTAGCTGCCTTGGCCTCGGGTGTGTTGACAGGGACGTTCATTCCCCTGTAATTTAAAAAAAAAAGGAAAAAAAAGTGTACATTAAAAATTTCTAAGGCATCATTATTTTCCCTCTGTTTTTGGGGTCAGAGTAGGGAGCGAGCAGGGTTCGATCGCGTGCACTCGCTCCCAGGGGCAGCACAGCTCAGCTGTTCTCTGCCTCGTGGCAGCTCCTTATTCTTTGTTTTGCCACATTCTAACCTTTGTTCTCCCGCGATGGGCTCTGTTCCAGGTGCCTGCCAGGTGGGGAAGGCCCCTCCTCAGCAGTGCTCAAGCTGGCCACCCGGGGGCGGTCTTCTCGATGCATGGCCAGGCCGTTCCCAACTCGGCAAACCGCGGGAACGGTGGATTTTTTGGGTATCAGTGCAGCTCCCGATTCGGGGCTGCAGGAGGGAGAGGAGCCAGATTCTCATGTCCCCACCCCCCCCAATTTAAGCCCTGTGTGTCCTCAGGAAGAGGTCCCTGACCCTCCTTCCCCTCCCCCCCTCCGGCAAATCCAGACTACGTTTTTCTTCTGATTTTGTGCTATTATTGTACAAATCTTATTTGGCAAGCCTACAAGAGGAGGAGGAAACCCCCCCCAGGTCCTCCTCCTGCTAAGATCCCACGGATGCCCACCCCGCTGTCTCCTGCGGCGCTGGATGCGCAAGGCTCCGTTAGAGTTCGGGTAGTGCCGGGGGTGTGTCCCCCCCCCCCCCGGATCCGCCTCAGCCACCCACGGCTCCAGACCCGGATCTGGATGCGGATTTGCTGATGCCAGCCCCCCCTCTTGAGGGGGATGACCCACGAGTCCTCCGTTTGTTTCAAAGAGAAGAGCTGAAGCCGCTCATTCCATTTATCCTACAGGAGCTGGGGATTGAAGTTTCACAGGAGGATACAGTTACGGCCGCGATGCCAGCTCATGTGGACCCGATCCTGGCAGGACTCAGGGTGCCTCCACGCACTTTCCCTTTCCATCCCATGCACAAGCTGCTGCTCCTTCGGGAATAGGAAGCTCCCGAGACAGGGCTCCATGTGGGTAGAGCAATGGACAGGCTCTATCCTCTTCCCAAGGAATGCCTAGAGATGCTTAAAATTCCCAAGGTGGATTCTTCCGTATCCGCTGTCACCAAACATACCATTATTCCGGTGGTGGGAGCTACAGCTTTGAAAGATGTCCAGGACCGCAAACTCAAATTTTATCGCAAGTTCATCTTCGAAGTCTTGGCCTTAGGGATCCGGGCGATGATCAGCAGTCTCATGCAGCAGGCAAGTCTTAGGTGGGTCCAACAATTACTCAGCACCCAGGACCTCCCATCTGCAGAGGTGGAACAAGCTGAACGACTGGAGGGCGCTGTGGCGTATGGAGCGAATGCTGTCTACGACTTACTCCGCGTACAGGCCAAAGCGATGGTCTCAGCAGTGTCGGCCAGACATCTCCTCTGGCTGCGCAATTGGTCGGCGGATTCTTCTTCCAAGTCTCAGTTGGGCACACTTCCTTTCAAGGGTAAGTTGCTCTTTGGCAAGGACCTAGAATAGCTTATTAAATCCTTGGGTGAGAACAAGATCCATAAGCTGCTGGAGGACCGTCCTAAACAGTCTAAGTCCTTCTTCCCTACGCGTTCCCGCTTCAGAGGCCAGTGGTGGTACAACAACAGGGCACGGGGTTCCTTCCCGAGGGGATCCACCTCCAGGTCCCAGTCCTGGTCTCGTTCCTTTTGGGGCTGTCGTGCCTTCCGAGATGGTAACCCACAACATTTGACCGCAAAGTCCGCTCCCCAGTGAGATCCGGCTAGCCCATTCCTCTGTTCAGACTCAGGTGGACGTCTCTTCCTATTTTTCGAGGAATGGGCCAAAATCACGTCGGATCAGTGGGCCCTCGAGGTGATAGAGAAAGGCTACGCATTAGGGTTTGCTCGGGATCTACCGGATCTTTACCTAGTCTCTCCCTGCGGACGCCAAAAGCGGCCTGTCATCTGCCAGACCCTCGTCAGACTACAGGAGGTGGGAGCCATAGTCCCAGTCTCGGTGGAGGAACAAGGCGCCGGCCAGTATTCCATCTACTTCGCCATGCTCAAAAAGGACAATTCCTTCCACCCAATATTGGATCTCAAGAGAGCCAACCGGGCCTCAGGGTGCCCCATTTTCGAAAGGAAACCCTGAGGGCTGTGATAGCACTGGTTTGTGCAGGCGAATATCTGGTCTCGCTCGACTTGATGGAAGCTTACCTACACATACGATGCAATCACCAGAAGTATCTCCGCTTCAACATCCTGGGACAGCACTTCCAGTTCTGAGCGCTTCCGTTCAGCCTCGCCACTGCGCCATGCACGTTTACCAAGGTCATGGTGGTCATGGCGGCCGCTCTCCGCCAGGGAGAAGTCCTAATCCATCCTTATCTGGATGATTGGCTCGTTTGTGCCAAATTGGAAACTCTCTGCAGGATAGCAGTCGACAGAGTCCTAGCTCTCCTCACCTCCCTAGGGTGGATAATCTGTTTTTCCAAGAGCAATCTCCAGCCTTCCCAGGTCCTGGAATTTCTGGGAACATGCTTCGATACCCGAGTCGGCAAGGTGTTCCTACCGGAAGCTCGAACGCTCAAACTCACAGTGCACGTGCACACCTTTCTCTCGCTCCCGATCCCCACAGCGTGGGACTATCTTCAGGTCCTGGGGTCCATGGCGTCCAAGATTGACCTGGTCCCTTGGGCTGCGCATATGCGACCATTACAAAAAGCTTTGCTATCCTGCTGGAAGCCGGTGTCGGAACAGTTCCAGACTGTTCTCCCGCTATCCAACTCTACCATCGCTGACATACAGTGGTGGCTATCGCTACCACACCTTCGAAAGGGAATGTCCTTGCAGACTCTTCTGTGGATTGTAGTCACGACGGATGCCAGCCTTTCCGGTTGGGGAGCGGTGTGTCAGTCCCAAGCTACTCAAGGGTTCTGGTCCCCAGATTAATCCTGCTGGCACATCAATCAGCTGAAGGCCTGAGCGGTCCGCCTGGCTCTCAAAGTCTTACTTCCTCTGATCCATCACAAAGCGGTGCGAGTACTCTCGGACAACTTCACTACGGTTGCCTATATCAATTGGCAGGGGGCACTAGGAGTTGTCTGGTGGCCCTAGAAGCTAGCAAGCTCTTCATCTGGGCAGAACGGCACCTGGATCGCTTAGCCGCCTCCCACATTATTTATTTATTTATTTATTTATTTATTTAGGGCTTTTATATACCGACATTCATGATACCAATCATATCGTATCGGTTTACAGGAAACAATGGTGCAATAACAATAACAATAACATTAACATCAACATGAACAATAGGTGAAGAGAGAGCAATAGGTGAAGAGAGAGCAAGGTGATCAAAAGTTACAATAAAACAGGGGCACTTGAACTGGGAGGAGGATATAAGCAATGCACATAACCAGAAAAGTGAAGGAAGCCAGGAAAATAGAGGAAAACCAAGAACCAGCAGAAGGACTCAAACTATGTTGTGCATACATAATGTGGGACAAGTTATAACAGTGTTGCAAAGCATAAGACATGTTCTGGTCGTAGGCAGAAGTGGGCCTATAGGTGAACATAAGTGTCACACTACCAGAGCACATCTGTGAGAGGTTGTGAATAAACTCTAGGTAAATAAACGAATAGGTAGTGTTACAGGAAGAAATGCTCAAAAAGGTATATAGGGAAAAATAGAAGGGGCTAACTAAACTCGGTATATTGGGTATGGTTAGGAGCAGGGGGACTGGAATATGATAGACCAACAATGTGAGTACTATAAATGTAGGCTGCAGGAGAAGAAATAATTGATATCTTTCCCCTTAGTATACTGTAAGCAACCTTGTAAGTAGTTTTAGGGGGTCATTTATCAAAATGCGCTAAGGCTTTTTCGCATGCATTAAGGGCTTAGCGCATGCGAAAAGCTCCGTTAACGCATGCGATAGGCCCTTAACGCATGCGAAAACGTGTTTACCGCATGCGATAGCACCATATCTTATGGTGCGATGCAAATATGGAAAATAGGAGGAGTTAGAGGCGGGGAGTGGGCTGGGTTTGCCTAACTGCGAAGAGCTATTGCACAGACTTAACGCCGATTTTAACAACACCTTTTTGAATTGCGTTAGGCTGTGCGATAGCTGCTGTGACCGGGCGTTAAGGTTTTATCGCCTTGCGCGATGTCTCCCGCAAGGCCTATTTAGATGAATTGAAGCTCCCAGAGCGTCCACCTAGCCTTTGGGGAGAGAGAGGGAGAGAGAGAGAGAGACTGGCCATGAGAGAGGGTTAGGTATCAGTGTACGGGGTTAGGGGCCCCTTTGACATTCAATGTTAGATGTACGAACAGAACAGTGGTCTCTTGTGAACATTTGATTTTGCATAGGCCGCCGGTGCGCAGAAAGCCCCGGGACGCGCATAAGTCCCGTAGCTTCGTAAAAGGGGCGGGAGGGGGCATGTCCAGGGGTGTGGCGACAGTTCGGGGGTGGGCCGGGAGGGCGGTCCCGAGTCCCCCAGCACTGCGGCCTGTGCCGGGGAATGCCGAGGCAGCGCACGCAAGTTGCGCCTGCTTCAAGCACAACAAAGGTAGGGGGGGATTTAGATAGGGCTGGGGGGTGGGGTAGATAGGGGAAGGGAGGGGAAGGTGGGGAGACGCGGAACGGAGGCAGGCTGCACGGCTCGGCGTGTGCAGGCTGCCGATTTTGCACAGCCTTGCGCGCGCCGACCCCGGATTTTATAAGATATGCGCGGCTACGCACGTATCTTATAAAATCCGGCGTACTTATTTAAGATCTACCTCTTTATGTACTAAACGCTGGTATCCACAGTCTGCAAAAGTTTAGCAAACCCAATAATCCTTAGCTGTTGTACAGTTTGGGGAAGTGCCACTGCTGGAAATACAGCAGGAACTACTGCTGGCAATGGAGTAACGGAGTTCTGACTAACTTAGGTAGTCTGGGAGTTTCCTCTCCTGAGCAGTAACATATATTGGAATTAAAGGTGGAGAATCTAACTGAAATGGTTTATAACCTGGAGCAACATCATGTGGATCAACTGGACCTAATTCAGCCGGGGCAGTATATAGTGAAAAGTGACCTAACTGACTACAGGCATGCAGCAAAGCTGGATATAAGCCGGGCATACTAAGGTCACCTGAGACAGAGGAGTTCAGAGTAGCAGGAGCATAGGGTGGGGGCATCTTACTCCATTCAGTGTCATCAAGAACAGAATCCCTTTACCTATATCATAAATCAAAGACTTGTAAATGTTTATCTAACGAATGCCCTTTATGCACCAGAGAAAGCTGACGAAAACAAACTTTCTGAAAGAATCTACTAAATTAAATTCACTTACTGTAACATTTCTCCACAACTTTTAATTCCTCATCAGTCTGTGTATACCTTAAACCAGTTCTCCCCCCTGTGACCTACTACACATATGAATCGCCTGGAGCTTTACATAACTCCCTCTCTTTACCTGCCAACACAGTTAACTCTCCAGCTCCCAGTGCCCTTTCAAGTACTGAAACTGCCATAACAATTGTAAGTCAGACCCCAATCACTGCAATGCGTTACACCATGGCAGAAATCAGACAGAAATAAAAAAAACCAGAGTTCCCTGTACGTACCAGGATCAGTCCAGACTGCTGGGTTATGCCTCCCCTCCAGCAGATGGAGTCAGAGAGAAAACTGAAAAGCACCCCCTAGATATACTGGTGTGCCACCTGCAATCCTTCAGTATTTCCTCTGACTCCAGCAGATTGAGAGGCATAACCTGCGGTCCTGTCTGTTCTGGCTAGCTTTCTTCTGAAAACATTTACAGGTGTTCTTTATTATTATTATGCTAACTAGATCAACTGGTTTCTTTCTTTGTTTTATTTAAAAAAAAAAAAAAAAAAAAAGAAGTACAATAGATATTTAGCTTAGTGGTTGTTCTGTTCGGTTACGCACAGAGTAAAGGCAGGCGTTGAGAGCACTGCTCTCACTGATTTTTCCCGGAATTAGTGTGTCCCTTTTTGGTCCTGGGGGAAAGCTTACCGGTGGGCCGGTCACCCTCCCCCCCCCCCCCCCATTGTGATTATACCGGAGTCTTTACTCTGAAGGGGGCTTTTCTTTCTGTTTGTTAAAAAAAAAAAAAGAAAAATTAATAATTGGGTTTACACCCGCTTGAGGGACACTTAAGTCCTGTTGGTGGCAGGCAGTGCTCTGACTTACAGCCCCAGCCTGCCGCGCTTGTTATAGCCTAACCAGGGACTCCGGAGGGGGTGGCCGATTTCACCCAGCGTTATCACCTCTTGCCTGAGTACTCACTTTTGGCGTGCTTTTCTTTGCCGGCCTCTGGATGCCGCGTTCTTCGGCCTGCACGGCCTGCGGGAGGGCGGGGGCGCGACTCTCCCGAGAGGGTCTCTGCTCCCGATGCATTCCCGGGGGCGAGGGACCCTTTCGGGGGCCGAGCGCTGCCTGCAGCGGTCCGGCTCTGTCCTCTTCAGCGCGGCTGGGGAGGGTGTCCGGAGCTCGATCGTCGGCCCCACCTCCCAGTGAAAGAGAGGCGGCGGCCATCTTGGACACGCGGCAGGCTCCCGATTCAGCGTCGGAGGAGGAGGATTCTCCTCCTCCCTCACCGCCGGCATTAAGCCCGTGCAGTGGCTCCGATTTAGAAGCTCCTCGAGCCCCCCCGGCCCGACCCGCGGGGGGGGCACATTTAAACGGCCAGTACCTTTTTCTTCAAAATTTGTGCTTTTAATGCACAAGGCTTTTTTACAGGCAGAGGCAGGTTGGGAGCCAGATGACCCCCCCCCCCCCCTACAAAGATTCCAAAGGTGACTCCGGTTCTCGAGAAAGCCGGGGCTCAGGAGAAGGCCGGGGCTCTCCATCGCATCTGCACGTCGTGTATCGGAGCTACAAGCTCTTTCATGCAGAGAACCGTTCTTGCGTATTTCGGAGTCCGGCGTGTCTTTGCGTACGGTACCTTCCTTCTTACCTAAGGTGGTATCGGCCTTTCATGTTAATCAGACGGTGGAATTGCCTTCTTTCTCGGCGACAGAGCTACAGTCTTCTCAAGGTCCAGATTTGAGGCGTTTGGATGTCCGTCGAGTACTCCCGAGATATTTGGAGGTCACCAATGACTTTCGGAGGTCGGATCACCTGTTTGTTTTGTGGCAGGGCCCCAAGAAGGGACTGCAGGCATCCAAGGCAACGATTGCCGGATGGTTGAAGAGCGCTATCGCGTCCACATACATTGGTTGCGGTAAGGCTGTTCCTGAGGGGCTCAAGGCCCATTCCCTGCGTTCTCAGGCGACTTCGTGGGCTGAAAGTCAACTAGTTTCTAGCCAGGAGATTTGCAGGGCGGCCACGTGGAAGTCGTTGCATACCTTCGCTCGACATTATCGGCTCGATGTTCGTGGGCCATCAGATGACTCCTTTGGAAGCAGTGTAATTCGATCGGGACTCTCTGGGTCCCACCCCATTTAAGTCAGCTCGGGTACATCCCAGCAGTCTGGACTGATCCTGGTTCGTACAGGGAAAGGAAAATTAGTTTCTTACCTGATAATTTTCGTTCCTGTAGTACCAAGGATCAGTCCAGACGCCCGCCCGAGACTGTGTTTCAGGAGAGTCCGCTCGAACTCCTTTCTTACCAGTTTTTTCGCTCTATCTGGTATACGGTAATTTGATACGGTAAGTGGTTACCCATTTCGTTTCCGGTTGGGTTTGGTTAATTATTTGAAGAATATTACTACTTGACTTTAAAGAATTTTACTACTTGATCTAGTCAGTTGATCTAGTCAGTTGCCATATTTAATGATTGGCTACTTTAGCGGAGGGGTTGTCTTACATTCCTTCTGCTTTGATATCGATTATACTGAAGGATTGCAGGTGGCACACCAGTATATCTAGGAGGTGCTTTTCAGTTTTCTCTCTGACTCCATCTGCTGGAGGGGAGGCATAACCCAGCAGTCTGGACTGATCCTTGGTACTACAGGAACGAAAATTATCAGGTAAGAAACTAATTTTCCTTTCAACCTATATTTTTCCAAAAACTTTACTTTCGTATGTTCCTTTAATAATCCCTCAGCCTTGCAAGCAGGGCAAGGGCTTACAACCACGGGCTACCTATCGCTGTTTTTAAACCTCTTTGTATTGGTTTTTCCAGTACAAATTTATTAACAAATATACAAACAAATAAACCAAAATCACTCTTAATAAGGTTTCATAGTCTACAAATGGGTGCCCCCAAAGTAAATCAAAATATATAGTGCACTTATATTTACAATTGGCCAAAGAAAATCTTTTACTTACTTATCTAGAAAATTAAATTTGCAAATTAATTATATAGGCATGATTAAATACTCACAGATCTGTCATCCCATGGGGGGCACTCACTTCTGTCTTCCGGGTACTACTTTTTCAATAACCAGTCATCCAGAAATCTTCTTTTCCTAGGAATTACTATGCAATAAACAAAACTTCGGACAAAAGCCAATTAAAGTCCGAGTAGCAGCATTAGATCTGACCCAGTCCAGCAGAGTCAGACGTAAGACTGCACAATAGATAGCCTCAGCTATCAGGTCCCTGTTCGGGCGCCATAATGTTATGTGCCACGCCATTTTTTATGACGCTTATGGCCAGGGAGACAAGAACACTTAGATTTTTATTGAAAGCATGATTTTTTATTGAACAAGATAAGTATTCTTGGGAGATGCTGTTGCCATGTCTCTGATAAACAAACCACCAGCATCTCATTGTATACAGGAAGTGATCCTTCTTTTATTTATTTATTTATTTATTTATTTATTTATTTATTTGTTGAGTTTTATATACCATCATTCGGTGAAGCCATCGTAACGGTTTACAAGATTCAAGTTGTAATTTTTTCTTAACAATTGTGAAAAAGGTATAACAGGATATATATAAAAAAACAGATGTTAAACATTACCAGTCTGGAAAAGACACAGGGGCTGTTTGGTGTTGGATGGAGACAAGGTATTTTTGTGGTTAAGGTTGAAGGTTCAAATGTGTGTTAGGATGATCAGAGGTAAGCATGTCAGTGTAGACTTTGCGAAACAGCCAAGTTTTTAGGTCTTTTTTGAAGGTTTTGAGGCTATGTTGGGTTCTCAGATCTTTTGGGAGGGAGTTCCAAATTGCAGGGGAGGTGATGGAGAAGGCTCTTTCTCGGGTTGTTGTCAGATGAGCATCTCTGATGGGGGGGGATGTTTAGACGTCCTGAGTTGTTTGAGCGTAGGCTTCTTTGGGGAAACTGGGGGGTTATGTTTAAATCATTTAGTCCTTGTTGCTCATTGTTTAGGATTTTGTGTACGATGGTCATGGATTTGTGTTCAATTTGTGCTTTAATTGGAAGCCAGTGTAGTGAAATCAGTGTGGGTGTTATGTGATCATTTCTTTTTGTTCTAGTCAGAATTCTGGCTGCTGAATTCTGCAGAATCTGGAGAGGTTTGAATAAGGTATTCCAATTAGTAGGGAGTTGCAGTAATCAATGGTAGAGAAAATGAGAAGCTGTAAGACAGTTCTGAAGTCGTAAGGGTTGAGGAACCGTTTTAGATGTCTTAGGGTTAGTAGTCTATGAAATCCTTCTTTAGTTTTGTTTGATATGTGGTTTTTGAATGAAAGCTCTTTATCAATGATAATTCCTAGGTTCCTGGTGTGGGTGGCAGGGAGTATAGATTTCGTTTGATTGTTAAGTAAAGGAAGGGGTGGTAGGGTTGGGTTTTTTGTCCATGAGGATAATTTCAGTTTTGTCAATGTTGATTATGAGTTTCAGTGAAGTTAGGAGATTTTTAATTGAGATAAGTAGTGCAGAGGTTTCTTTGTAGGTGTCTTCAATTGAGTTTTGGATGGGAATTAACAGCTGAATGTTGTCAGCGTAGATGAAGTGAGTGATTCCATTATCTTTCAGTGGTTGGCAGATGGGAAGAAGGTATATGTTGAATAAAGTGGCCGATAATGCTGATCCTTGGGGAACTCCAGTATTGAGGTCAATTCTTTTGGATGGGTTATTGTTAATACTTGGTAGGTTCTGTCAAATAGATAGGAAGAGAACCATTGAATGGTGATGTCAGTTAATCCAATTTCAGATAGACGTTCTAGCAATATTTTGTGGTTTACTGTGTCGAAAGCAGCTGAAAGATCAAGGAGAATGAGTAGGAATTTTTTTCCTTTGTCAAAGCCTCTTAGTATTGTGTCATTTAAGGAGAGAAGGAGAGATTCTGTGTTTAAATTTTTTCTGAATCCATATTGGGATGGTGATAGGATATTATTTTTTTTCTAGATAGTCATCAAGTTGGGAGTGTATGACTTTTTCGATGGTCTTGGCTATGAATGATAGGTTTGAAATAGGGCGGTAGTGTTAGCAGCGTCAGCCGCGGCAAGCCGCAACCGGGACCGGGTGTCATGGCCGCCGGCCGCGGCCGACCGCGACTGAGGCCAGGCCGACGGGCGCAGCAAACTTAACTCACCCGAGTCACCGGGTATGGTCGAGGGTGCCTGCGGGGGCAGGCAACCCTTCTTCTTCCCTCTCCCGGCCGCTGCCATCACTGAGTTCGGCAGCGTGGCTCCACGGCGATCTGGCTCCTCCCCCTCTGCTCTTTAGAGCCGCGCGCGCGGCTGAGGGATATTCTTAAAGGAGCCATGACAGGAAGTGTCATGGCTCCCCCTGAAGCTCCTCCCCTGGCTTCCTGTACTTAAGGCAAGGGCTGAGCATTCAGTCCTTGCCTTGGTATTGAGGTTCCTGCCTGAGTGTGTTCCTGGCTCCTGGTTCTTGGTTCTTCGTCCCGCTCTTCTCCCCTGCTCTGTGGATTGATTCTTGGCTTCTAACCTCTGGACTGGTGGACGTGTCTTCTCCTGGCTTGATCCTGGTACGCCGTTGGACCCTTCTCCTGGCTTGACCCCGGTATGGCTTGACCCCGGTACCATTCCTGCTTTAGAAACTATGTGTCCTAAATATTTTACTTCTTGGCATACAATTTTACATTTAGTAGGTTTTAATTTTAGTCCAGTTTCTGCTAAACGTTGAAAAACTTTGTCTAAATGTTCTAAATGGGTTTCAAAGTCTTTGGCAAATACTAAGATATCATCTAAATATAATAGAAGTATATTAAATACATAGTCACTCAGGGGCGGATTTTCAGAGCCCTGCTCGCGTAAATCCGCCCAAAACCGGGCGGATTTACGCGAGCAGGGCTCTGCGCGCCGGGAAGCCTATTTTACATAGGCCTCCCGGCGCGCGCAGAGCCCCGGGACTCGCGTAAGTCCCGGGGTTCTCCGAGGGGGGCGTGTCGGGGGCGGGCCCGGTCGTCGCGGCGTTTCGGGGGCGTGTCGGCAGCGTTTTGGGGGCGGGTACGGGGGCGTGGCTGCGGTCTGGGGGCGTGGCCGCGCCCTCCGTACCCGCCCCCAGGTCGCGGCCCGGCGCGCAGGAGGCCCGCTCGCGCGCGGGGATTTACGCCTCCCTCCGGGAGGCGTAAATCCCCCGACAAAGGTAAGGGGGGGTTTTAGACAGGGCCGGGTGGGTGGGTTAGGTAGGGGAAGGGAGGGGAAGGTGAGGGGAGGGCAAAGGAAAGTTCCCTCCGAGGCCACTCCGATTTCGGAGCGGCCTTGGAGGGAACGGGGGTAGGCTGCGCGGCTCGGCGCGCACCGGCTATACAAAATCCATAGCCTTGCGCTCGCCGATCCAGGTTTTTAGCAGATACGCGCGGCTCCGCGCGTATCTACTAAAATCCAGCGTACTTTTGTTTGCGCCTGGAGCGCAAACAAAAGTAGGCTATTCGCGCGCCTTTTAAAATCCGCCCCTCAGAGTAAGCTCCATTAACCTTTGGAATGTAGCTGGAGCATTGGTTAATCCAAATGGCATACGGGTCCACTCGAATAAACCAAAGGGAGTTGTCACTGCTGTCTTGGTTTGATCCTTTGGATCTATGGCTACTTGAAAATATCCAGATGTTAAGTCCAATGATGAAAACCAGGCTGCCTGACTTAAAGCATCTAGGGCTTCATCAATTCTAGGTAAAGGATATGCATCTCGAACCGTGATCTGATTCAGCTTCCGATAATCGCAACAGAACCTTATTGAACCATCTTTTTTTTTAATGATAACAGCAGGTGAGGCCCATGGACTACTGCTCTTCTGTAAAATGCCTTGAGCTACCAGATCTTGTACATGCCTTTTACATTCTTCATAAACATGTGGTGACACTCTTCTATAGCGTTGCTTTATTGGAGCGTGATCACCGGTATTGATAGAATGTCTGATTAACTCAGTGAATCCAATGTCAGTATCATTGACTGAAAATACATTCTTATGTTTGCTTAATAACTGTTCTAATGCAGAAGCTTGTGATGGAGTTAAGCTATCCCACTGTACTTTGATTGGTATATGACTTACTGGAATTGAACTTTCTTCCATTTCTTTAGTTTTTAATTCTGAGTTATCCGCCTTACAAATCTGTATTTCATGTCCTTCCTGTTTAAAATATATTGGAGCGGGAACATGTAACGTTTCTGGGACTACTACTTCTGCAATTCTGGACATTGGAGTAAGACGAATTTGATGTGATCCAGCATTCATTAATCGAATTGGTACTCTTCCTTCTTTGGGTGTAGCTAAGGTATTTGCTACTAAAAGATTACAAGGTACGGTTACAGTATCTGTAGCTGTTATGACTACCGAACCAGTCTGGATATTCTGTAATTTGGTACATTGTCCCTCTACTACTTTCTCAGACAATGGAGGTATAACTATTCCCTTATTTCCTATCAATTTAACGAAACCAATTCTTCCTGACTCACATTGTTGTAATTCAGCCCAGATTTTAAAAATACCTGATTTTTTCTTATGGTTTCCAGCTAACATTGATAATTCTTTGAATATTCCTCCCATATCCTGTAACACATTCATCCCAATGATTCCAGGTATCTGTTCTTCATTCTCACTTTGAATCCAATTTACATCTGGAACAATAAATATACACTTTTGCTGTAATGTTTGCCCTAAGCAGATAATAGTAGCTTCTATACATCCTTTCACTGGCAGATCTAAGCCATTTACTGCTACTAATCGGACCCAACTTGCATCTCCTAATTCGGAATTTTGTTCCAAATTCTCTTTAAAGAACGATTCAGTTACCGTTGAAACATCTGATCCTGTATCGATGTAACATTTTACCCTTATACCATTCATTACCACTTCTACTACTGGGCTTTTCCCGAAAGCTTTTTCTTTTTGTTTTTCTGAAATTATAAGATTCTTTTCAGTGGTACCATGTTGTGCTTTTATAGTACTAGCAGTCATTGCAGATGACGACGCACTGATTACATTAGTTTTCGGCTGTTCTTGTATTCCTACTTGAGATGATAGTGAAAATCGTGCTCCCCAAGTATTCTCTATGGGTTTTTCTGATCTACAATATCGAGCTATATGTCCAGGTTCTTGGCATCTATAACAAATATAGGCTCCCTGTTCATTTCTCAAAGGAGCTCTCCGTCTATCTATGTTTGCAGAGTTTCTTTCATTATTGTAGAAGTTTCTCATTCCTGATTGAGTTGGAACTACGTCTGTACTAATTTGTGTACTCTTCAGCTGAATCCCTCGGCACATGTCATTTATTTGTTGTGATATTTTCTCTTGTTGTTGCTGTAACTTATCTTGCTGTACACAAACACTAGTTACCATTTTAGTTAAAATTTCTATGTTCCTTGATGTGGTTTCATTTTCTTCAATTCCAGCTTTTAATGCTCTTACTGGTATTTCCCCCTTGCGAGTCAATAGTCGTGGATTTCTTTCTCTTTCTACTTGTATTGATTCATCTTCTTCTGCCCATTCAATAGCCTCTTGTATCAATTCTGGGAATGTCATTCTGGGATAATCTTTTAATCTTTTCTTCATTTCTCTTCTTAGGCCAACATCTCTTATTCCCACAATATACCTTTCCTTTAATCTTGCTTCCGCATTTCCCATACACTCAGGGTCTCTGGTAAGTGGCTCATTTTATTCCACTCCCCTCCTTCCCGTCTGCTCCACGACTGGCTCAATTATTCATGCTGCACATCTTCCGCCTACATGGACTGCCTCAACACATCACCTCGGATCGGGGCCCGCAGTTCACGGCTCGATATTGGCTCAACCTCTGCAAGAAATTCCAGATTTCGTTGGATTTCACTAAGGCATTCCATCCTCAGGCTAATGGTCAGGCAGAGCGCACCAGTCAAGCGCTAAAACAGTTTCTACGTTTTTATGTCAACTCTCAACAAAATGACTGGGCATCACTTCTTTCCTGGGCGGAGTTTTCTCATAATTCGCATGCTGGGACCTCTACGGGAGCATCCCCTTTTCAGATTGTCTTCGGTTGTCAACCCTGTCCGCCCTTGCCTGTACCCCTACCTGTTCCATCACCAGCAGCTCAGTTAACAGCTACACAACTGAAACAACTTTGGGCTCATACTCAAAAGATGCTACAGAGAGCAGCCCGCTCCGCTAAGAAATTCGCTGATCCACATCGACGCCAGGTTCCTCAGTTTCATCCCGGGGAGAAGATGTGGCTCAGCACCCGGCATATCTGTCTGAGGGTCCCTTCCATGAGACTGGCTCCTCGGTATATTGGACCGTTTCCGGTATTGAGACAATTAGGTCCAGGATCCTACCAACTTCGGTTACCTGCTTCATTGCGCATTCACAATTCATTCCATGTGTCTCTTCTAAAACCATTGATCCTCAGGTGGCCTAGTCGGAATCCACCTGAGCCTGCGCACCATCAAGCTGTGGATGAGACTATTTATCAAGTGCGTGAGGTGTTGGATGTCCGGAAATGGGGCACCATTTGGGAGTACCTCCTGACTTGGGAGGGATTTGGCCCTGAGGAGAACTCTTGGGAACCGGCAAAGAATATATTGGATAAATCGTTGCACAAAGACTTTCATTCAAAACACCCTGGTAAACCCAAACCTTCTAGGGGGAGGCCTAAAGGAGGGGGTACTGTTAGCAGCGTCGGCCACGGCAAGCCGCGACCAGGACCGGGTGTCATGGCCGCCGGCCGCAGCCGACCGCGACTGAGGCCAGGCCGAAGGGCGCAGCAAACTTAACTCACCCAGGTCGCCGGGTATGGTCGAGGGTGCCTGAGGGGGCAGGCAGCCCTTCTTCTTCCCTCTCCCGGCCGTTGCCATCGCTGAGTTCGGCAGCGTGGCTCCGCGGCGATCCGGCTCCTCCCCCTCTGCTCTTTAGAGTCGCACGCGCGGCTGAGGGATATTCTTAAAGGAGCCATGACAGGAAGTGTCATGGCTCCCCCTGAAGCTCCTCCCCTGGCTTCCTGTATTTAAGGCAAGGGCTGAGCATTCAGTCCTTGCCTTGGTATTGAGGTTCCTGCCTGAGTGTGTTCCTGGTTCTTGGTTCTTCGTCCCGCTCTTCTCCCCTGCTCCGTGGATTGATTCTTGGCTTCTGACCTCTGGACTGGTGGACGTGTCTTCTGGCATTTCTACGCAGAAAATAGCTATTCTGCACGGGTGGGGGGGGATTCTGCGCAAATTCTGCACTCCACAGTAGCGCAGAATTCCTCCAGGACTACCAGATGCATGACTTTGCACTTCTTGGCATTGATTCCCAGCTGCCAAATCTTCAACCACTCTTCAAGCTTTTTAAAATCACTTTTTCATTCTCTCTAATCCTTCAGGCATGTCCACTCTATTGCAGATATTAGTATCATCTGCAAATAGACAAACTTTACCTTCTATCCCTTCCACCAGGCTATTCACAAAAGGGTAGATTTTAAAAAATTGCTCGATCGCGTACTTTTGTTTGCGCACCAGGCGCAAACAAAAGTACGCTGGATTTTATAAGATACGCGCGTAGCCGCGCGTATCTTATAAAATCCGGGGTCGGCGCGCGCAAGGGGGTGCACATTTGTGCAACCTGCGCGCGCCGAGCCCAGCGCGCGCTGCCTTTTCCCTTCCCCTACCTAACCCACCCCCCGGCCCTATCTAAACCCCCTCTCCTTACCTTTATTCCACGATTTACGCCTGCGAAAAGCAGACGTGGATCTGCGCGCGTCGGCCGGCTGCCCCGCTCCGTGTTCTGGTCCCGGGGGCTGGTCCAAAGGCCGTGGCCACGCCCCCAGACCAAAACCACGCCCGCGTCATGCCCCCGAAACGCCACGTCGTTCGGCCACACCCCGACACGCCCCTTCCCGCCCCTTTTAAAAAACCACGGGACTTACGCGCGTCCCAGGGCTCTGCGCGCGCCGGCGGCCTATTCAAACTAGGTGCGCCGACGCGCGAGGGCCCTGCGCGCGTAAATCCGCCCGGATTTACCACTCTCATTACCAGAGATCTATTGACAGGTCCTTCAGCGGACCTGCCAGCACATAAGAACATAAGAAAATAAGAACATAAGATATTGCCATGCTGGGTCAGACCAAGGGTCTATCAAGCCCAGCATCCTGTTTCCAACAGAGGCCAAACCAGGCCACAAGAACCTGGCAAGTACCCAAATACCAAGAAGATCCCATGCTACTGATGCTAGTAATAGCAATGGCTATTTTCTAAGTCAACTTGATTAATAGCAGTTAATGGACTTCTCCTCCAAGAACTTATCCAAACCTTTTTTGAACCCAGCTACACTAACTGTACTATCCACATCCTCTGGCAACAAATTCCAGAGCTTAATTGTACGTTGAGTGAAAAAGAATTTTCTCCAATTAGTCTTAAATGTGCTACTTGCTAACTTCATGGAATGCCCCCTAGTCTTTCTATTATCCAAAAGTGTAAATAACCGATTCACATCTACTCGATCATGACTTCTCATGATCTTAAAGACCTCTATCATATCCCTCCTCAGCCGTCTCTTCTCCAAGCTGAACAGCCCTAACCTCTTCAGCCTTTCCTCGTAGGGGAGCTGTTCCATCCCCTTAATCATTTTGGTTGCCCTTCTCTGTACCTTCTCCATCGCAACTATATCTTTTTTGAGATGTGGCGACCAGAATTGTACACAGTATTGAAGGTGCGGTCTCACCATGGAGCGATACAGAGGCATTATGACATTTTTTTCCGTTTTATTATCCATTCCCTTCCTAAAAATTCCTAACATTGTTTGCTTTTTTGACTGCTGCAGCACACTGAGCTGACGATTTCAAAGTATTATCCACTATGATGCCTAGATCTTTTTCCTGGGTGGTAGCTCCTAATATGGAACCTAGCATCGTGTAACTACAGCAAGGGTTATTTTTCCCTATGTGCAACACCTTGCACTTGTCCACATTAAATTTCATCTGCTGTTTGGATGCGCAATCTTCCAGTTTCACAAGGTCCCCTGTAATGTATCACAATGCGCTTGTGATTTAACTCCTCTGAATAATTTTGTATCAACCAACAAATATGATAACCTCACTCGTCATATTACTTTCCAGATCATTAATAAATATATTGAAAAGCACTGGTCCAAGTGCAGATCCCTGAGGCACTCCACTGTTTACCCTTTTCCACTGAGAAAATTGACCATTTAATCCTACTCTCTGTTTCCTGTCTTTTAACCAGTTTGTAATCCACGAAAGGATATCGCCTCCTATCCCATGATTTTTTAGTTTTCTTAAAAGCCTCTCATGAGGACTTTGTCAAATGCCTTCTGAAAATCCAAATACACTACATCTGCCGGTTCACCTTTATCTACATATTTATTAACCCCTTCAGAAAAAATGAAGCAGATTTGTTAGCCAAGACTTACCTTGAGTAAATCCATGTTGACTGTGTTCCATTAAACCATGTTTTTCTATATGCTCTACAATTATGATCTTTAGATTAGTTTCCACTATTTTTTCCGGCACTGATGTCAGGCTTACTGGTCTATAGTTACAAGGATCATCCCTGGAGCCCTTTTTAAATATTGGGGTTACATTGTCCACCCTTCAGCCTTCAGGTACAATAGATGATTTTAATGATAGGTTACAAATTTTAACTAATAGATCAGAAATTTCATTTTTTAGTTCCTTCAGTATCCTAGGATGCATACCATCTGGTCCAGGTGATTTGCTACTCTTTTTAGTTTGTCAGTCTGGCCTACTACATCTTTCAGGTTCACAATGATTTGGTTCAGTTCGTCTGACTCATCACCCTTGAAAACCATCTCCGAAATTGGTATCTCCCCAACATCCTCATTAGTAAACATGGAAGCAAAGAATTCATTTAGTCTTTCTGCAATGGCCTTATCTTTCCTAAGAGCCCCTTTAACCCCTCAGTCATCTAACGGTCCAACAGACTCCCTCACAGGTTTCTTGCTTTGGATATATTTTAAAAAGTTTTTATTATGAATTTTTGCCTCGACGGCCAACTTCATTTCAAATTTTCTCTTCACCTGTCTTATCAATGTTTTACACTTAACTTGCTTATGCTTTATCCTATTTTCTTCAGATGGATCCTTTTTCCAATTTTCGAAGGATGTTTTTTTGGCTAAAATAGCCTCTTTCACCTTACCTTTTAACCATGCCGGTAATCGTTTTGCCTTCCTTCCTGTTATGGTTTTGAGATGTTTGAGTGGATTCTCGGGGTACTGTGGAGGTGACCACGCCCACAGGGAGGAGCCCTGTGAGGAGCCACAGTACCAGGCTAGACTTAGGACGCGCAAACACAGAGATTTGTCTTTTATTAAACAGCTGATGAGTTCCACCAGAGGTGGCAGTAGTGAGGCAATCCAGATATAGCAGTCCAGGGATCCTCAGCAGAGGAGACCTGTCTTACAGAAATGGTTAGGGAAGTCTGGTTGCAGGTTCCCAGTGCAGCAGAGCTGTAGATGAGACAGACTGATAAGTTAGATTACTCACTAAGTTGGTAGCTGATGGTAGCAATTCTAGTAGACAGAAGTAGATGATTACAGGCACCGAGGCAGGGAAAGCAGGCCCTTGAGGAGTGAGTACCTGATCCTAGTAAGGCACCTGAAAGAAAGCAAAGGGCCCCCCGAGGAGCGGGGACCATTGTTAAAGAATACCCCGAAGGGTAGAGAGAGCTTCCAGCAGCAGCATGGAAGCGGCAGTTTAGCTTAGACCGGACAAGTCCAGTCCTTGCTAACTCGATGAGCTAGCAAACAAGGGCAGGCTAAATACCCGGATGGCGTGACGTCACTTGAGGGGGTCGCCCACGAGGTTCCCGCCATGACGTGGATAAAGACGTGGGTGGCGCTCTTGCACGCACCCTAGGAGGCCCTTAGGAAAAACATGGCATGAGGCTTTGCCATAGCCGTTCCAGGGACGCTGGAGAGAGCGGCAAGTAGACGTGGCGGTAGCCATCTTCCCAAGGCTAGCAGGAAGAGCAGAGAAAAAGGTGAGGCACAAAGGTCGAAGCCGTCTGAGACAGACGGATGCAACACTTCCACCTTTCTTAATACGTGGAATACATCTGGACTGCGAGTCTAGGATTGTATTTTTAAACAATGTCCATGCCTGTTGAACACTTTTAACCTTTACAGCTGCACCTTTCAGTTTTTTTTCTCTGAGCTCCCTCACTATCCTGGGATCTACCTCATCCAGCCCCATGACCTTGTCCACTTTCAGTTTTCCTAGCTCTTCCCATACATTCTCTTCTGTAACTGGAGTATCGTCTATTTCAATTTTTCAAAATTACGCAGAAAGGACCAGATTTTCGTACCTACGCGCGGGCATAGATTTGTGCATGCAACCCTGCGCACACAAATCTATGCCCGATTTTCTAACATGTGTGTGCAGCCGAGCGCATGTTATAAAATCCAGGGTCGGCGCACGCAAGGGGGTGCACACTTGTGCACCCTGTGCATGCCGAGCCCTAGGAAAGCCCCGATGGCTTTCCCTGTTCCCCCCGAGGCTGCTCCGAAATCTGATCATGCGTCAGTCTGAGTGACTTTAGAAGGCTTTACTAATTCTTCTGAGCGTGGTCAATGGAAAATTCCCCCATACTTGTATCATGACCAAGCCTGACAAATGGAAGAAATTTGAAGAATTTAATAAGGAGGACATAGATAACCCATTGCTCTTTTTGGAGATGGCAAAAGCTGTACTGAGGGGAGAAATAATGGCATATGTGGCCAGACAGAAGGAAATGAGAGCCAAATAAATTTTGTTTTGTTTGGTTTTAAATTATTTCTATACCGTTTTTGCAATTATATAATTGATCAAAGCGGTTTACATGGAAAAGCAAGTAAGAGCTGATAAAAGAAAATTTAATATTAACCCAGCTCCTTAGCATAAATCTCAATTCTTGGCCACTCAAGCTGCTTTAAACACTCTAATACACCAGCAAATGAAAAAAGCCTATTATATTATAAACATAAGTTTTTCCTATATGATAACATGGCAGTGTGTATGCTTGCCAATGTAATACGTACTTGGCAAGGGAGAGCTTATATAGTCTCTTTGAAATCTCCAGGAGGTCTCCTGACTCAAGAATCTAAAAAGATTGGGGAAATCTTTTCTGTATATTAAATAAATTTATACACTTTGGAGCCTAATGATCTGGAGGCAGTAGAGAATTACTTACACTCAATTGGCCTCTCTAAACTGACAGAAAAAGATCTTCAAGCACTTAATGCCCCTCTGACTCTGTTAAAGGTCCAGTCTATTATAAAGGAAAAAAAATGTCACCATTTCATGAGGCCCTGGGTCCAAATTCTGATTGGACAGGAATGTCGTCCAGTCCCCCCCCCCCCCCCCCGAGGAACAATATATGAAGCTCTTTTAACAACTGGGGCATTTCCTTTAGGGGCTAACATAGTCACTATAATAGTTCTATCTAAACCAGGTTGGGACCCTTTACAACCTGATTCCTATAGGCCAATCTCACTATTAGTAAAAATCATGGCTGATCAGTGCTCAATGATACTGCCTTTTCTTATTTCCCCAGAACAGGCAGGGTTCACTAAAGATAGGCAGGTACCATAGTTTCTAATATACTCAAGGTGCTGGCCTCAATGGCTTATTCTTCTCAAACAAAATTGATTAGACTTAATGGGGTGAATTTTCAAAGACTTCTGAAGGTGTAATGCATGTAATATTGACATATTCATGCATAAGTAGCCTCTGTGCTTGGTAAGCAAGTTTTGAGAAGGACGGGAATATGAGCATGCTGTTTGCTGCCTTGTGGAACAGTATGTGGATACAAAGAGGGTGTTTCAAGGGCATTATGGGGCAGGGTTTGGGAGTATGTACACATTTTATAGATTTTATAAACTGAATATGCATGTATATCATCTACCTGCTAATCATGTCATGGATATTATATCGGACACTTTTTTTCTGCATTTTCTGGGTGGGGGTGTGGGTGAATAGATGGAGTATGTGGGCGAACTGGTGGAGGTCTCACTGAATTGGTGATGTCAAGTATGCAGGCAAGTAAGTATTACATAAGCAAGTTAAGCGCATACATCAGCCAACTTGATGAAATATTTGCCTTCACGCATAAACTGAGGGTTGCAATTAATTAACACACAAATGTAATTGTTATAAAATAAGTGCAATAAACATTGAAAGAATGTATATGTACTGAAACATACGCCTGTACTTTTGAGGCGGGGATGCCTGCTATTATATAAACTGTGTGGCTTTCACTGCAGAGTTTATAAAATATGGGGGGGGGGGTTAAGTTTAAATGCACCTACTTATGCATGTAGGGGCTGATTTATATATACTATTGAAAATTATCCTCAATATGTCTCTCCTGTGGAACTGACTGCTGGCGTTTATTGTTGATAGGATGGATTTGCTCGACCTCTGACAGCAGTGCGTGCAGCGGGTTACTCCAAAACAGGTTTCAGAAGTAAGGTTTCCAATATTTGAAGGAAGTCATAGGAACAGGTGTTGATGTTTCTTTCCATTTCTCAGTATTACACATTCATGACTTTTATTTTACAGGATCCATATTTGATCCTCTTGGTCAGTCACGAGGTCCTGCCCCTCCTTTGGAAAATAAAAGTGAAGATACGTATGTAATTGTAGTTTTTTTATTATCATTAAACATAAATAGGGTACTCTTCAGTCAGTTAAAAATAGGGTTTAACTGTCCCAGTACCAGTTTATGATCCATGTAAAAAAAATTAAGAAAAGTGCAAAGTGATAAAGAGATTGTGCACAGTAAGTTCATATGACAGTTTATAATATCTAATGAAATTGGGATCTTGACCTGATTGAGTACCTCAGCTCCTCTATAATGGAACTGATCAGTTTTTAGCTAGGTGACCAGAGAATTAGATTGGGGAGAACACTGGATGTGCTGTACTTATATATCAGTAGGGCTTTGACACAATTCTACATGGGTATACAACGAGGTTAGAAACTGATTGAATGGTAGTCAAGAAGAGAAATATAGTTCACTCCAAGGAAAAGAGAGTTACCAGTGGCATTCCATAGGGATCAGTCCTGGGTCCGCTTCTGTTCAATGTTTTCATAAATGTTATTGCAGAGGAGTTGGTAGGAAAAATGTATCTATTTCTAGATGGCGCTAAAATGTGCAGCAGTATCGCCATTCCTGGAAAAATGAGAAATAAGCTAAGAAGGCTCGAGACATGATTGCTAGTTAAGATTTAACACAAAAGAATTGCAGATTGTTGTATTGCAGTGTAGCAAATGATAGAGGTGAGGGATATGAGAGTGACTGTATTTGATGATTTCAAAGTTGCTGAATATAACAAGACAGTGGCAAGAGTTAAAGGAATGATAAGGTATAACTAGTAGAAAAAAAAAAAGGAGGTGATACTAGCTCAGTACAAATTATTCTGAGACCTTATCTGAAGCAGTCTGAAAAGGCCACCACAGTGCTGATAAAATTCTTTTTTTATATTAGCCCAGACGAAAAGATTAAGCAGCTAGAAAGAAAAGTGAATGAGCTGATCGAAGAAAGCTGTGTAGCCAACAGCCGTGGCGAATTAAAACTGGTATGTATGTAGCACTTCCCCCATTTCAGTGCTTTATCCTAGACTAGGGATGATACAGGTCCGGACAGGGAGGAAGATTTCTCTTCCGGAGCCTCAGGCATTGCCTGTCACCACCTCTGTGACGACTTCACAATTAAATTCAAAACTCTTCAGCAGTTACAAATAGTGAAGCATAGGGAAACAAAAATCAGAAGAAACCCAGAGGAATAAAGGGGTCCCTCCAACCCCTAGTAAGGCGAAAAGGTTAAACTAGTAGGAAAAAAAACTCCACTCTTGAGTCTGTAGTAGGTGTACAAATGAAAGTCTTTACTGTAACTTAAAAAGGATGGTCCAGGCCACAATACCAAAACTCAAAAACAGCATCAGAAATATGATGGCAATGAATATTATTGTCAATTTGTCCATTTTAGGAGTTAAGTTTTTTCTCACTTCACTTGCACCATTATCCATGGAGAAAAAGTTATCACTCTGTAATGTTGGGTAACTGGAATGGGGTTCCAGCATAAAGGCAATGAAAAGGTAGAAGAAAGTGATAAAGAAATGCCATTAAATAAGTAAATAAATAAATAGATAAAATATCCCCAGACACAAAACTGCAGGTTCCTGTTCATATCCCAGATCAGTCCAGACGCATGGGTTTTTCAACCCTACCAGCAGATGGCAATAGTGTCAGTAAAGCTTTTCTTCTCTGTGTTACTAAAGATAATATGCCATCTTCAGTCCCCCAGTATTTCTCTGTCTCCAACAGATTGGTAGAGGTGCAAAATCTTCAGCTGGATGAAATGTGATGCCCAGGAGTGGTCTGCAAAGGCTATCCTCCTGGTCAAGTATAGGTGAGCAGAGAGTCAGTGGCCCTCGGTATGCTGCCAGGAGAGAGAGATGAAATCCAGTGTGCTGGTTCCCGCATTTATCTCCCATTCCTCCTCTCTATGGTGCACTCCATTGAGGCTCCTCAAAACAGTTGGCAGGTAAGTATTTAATTTTGATTTTAAGTTTAAAAAAAGAAAAGAAAAACAATAGACTACTTCAATCAGCTGGAATAGGGGAGTACAGATTAGGCTCTCCCACAGTGCAGGTTGATGCTGTTCAGTGTATGCTGAGGGGAGGTAGAAAGTGTGTCCGTTGCTTTAGGGATGGACACGATATGTGATGTCCACTCCATAGTCAGCGCTCTCGCTATTTGCAAGCAATTAAGTCAGGCAGTTCCTGGCTAGCCGCTCTCAGAGCGAGTAGAAGAGTGCTGCAGCCACATTGTAAACGCTCCTGTATAGCACAAGCAAATCTTTCTAGCAGCACCATTCCCTGTATGTACCCGGATCAGTCCAGACCATGGGTTGAGCCTCCTGTCCAGCAGATGGAGACAGACCAAAACTGAAAGGGTATCCTATATCAGGACAGAGCCTACCCTGCAGCCCTTCAGTATTTGTCTGTCTGCAGCAGGTTTCAGACAGCTCAATCTGCGGTTCCCTGTTAGCTTGCCCTTCCCCTTTGGGGTTTCTTCTTTGCTTCTTTTCTCTGGGGGCAAGCTCAAGCAAGTATTAATTGAAGTTATTTCTCTGTAAAAAAAAAAAAAAAAAAATACTAGTTTTATTTTCTGTCATTTTGTTGACTGTGTTAGGAAGACAGCCCTGTCTCCCTCGCTCTTGGGGTTCCTAGGGGGGCTTTGCCCTTGACTTGCTCAGCCTAGGTTCCTTTCCCAGTGACCTCCTTATTGGGGCGATACTGGTGGTGCCAGTCACTCCCCCTCAGCCTTCTGCCTTGCCCTGGGACGTCCATTCCTCAGGTGCATATTCAGGGAAGCACATTCCCCTGTAACTCTCTGCTGTAAAAAAAAAAAAAAAAAAAGAACAGTAAGAGAAAACAAATAGTAAATTTGTATTTTTTCTGTGAAAGTTCAGTGGCAGTAAGGTTTTGGCTTTTAGGGAGGGAGCGGGATTCGATATCCTGCTCCTCTCCTCTGGGTCTCCCCTATCAGCTATTTTTTTGTTTCCCTCACGGCTGTGCTGATTCTCTCATGCCGCATTCAAATTTGTGCTTAGCCTGTGGAGAGCTGGCCTCCCGGCTCTCCAGAGAATGGGGTGTGCTCCCGATGCCTCCCGGGTGGGGAGGGCTCCTCCGTGGCGGCACAGAAAACTCAAGCCCGGGGACGGGCTTCACGACACATGGCCAGGTCGTTCCCGACCCGGCAAACCGCGGGAACGGCGGACATCTTGGGTTTTTCTTCTGATGCAGATTCTGCCTCTCGAGGCAGAGGAGCTAGATTTGCCAGTTTTACCCCCCGATTTGAGCCCAGTGCGCTCTCAGGGGGATGTCCCGGACCCCCCCTCGTCTCCCTCGCCCCCTCCCCCCAATTTACTTCAGATTTTGTGCTCCTTTTGCACAAATCATATCTAGCTAGCCTACAGGAGGAGGAGGACCCCCCCCTGCTTCCCCCCCCCCTCCGAAACTCCCTCGGATGCCCACGACGTCCCCCCACGGTTCCAGATCCGCAAGACCCTGTTCAGGTGCGGGTGGTCCCGGGAGCCCCCCTCCCTGTGAACCCTCCACAGCTCACCATGGACCCTCTTGATGAATTTGATGAGGAGGCTTTGGCTCAGGCCCCCCCACTCAAGGTCGACAATCCCCGCGTCCTCCGGTTATTTCAGCGGGAGGAGCTGGAACCTCTCATACCTTTCGTTCTCCAGGAATTGGGGATTGAGGCTCCACAAGATGATTCTGTGACGGTGGCGATTCCACCAAATGCGGACCCGGTCCTGGCGGGACTTAGGGCACTCCCGCGAACATTCCCATTCCATCCTATGCATAAACTGCTTCTCTACGGGAATGGGAAGCCCCTGAGATGGGCCTCCGGGTCAGGAGGGCTATGAATAAGCTCTACCTGCTCCCCGAGGATTTCCTGGACATGTTGAAGATTCCAAAGGTTGACTCTTCTGTTACTGCGGTCACCAAGCATACAGCTATCCCAGTGGTGGGTGCCACAGCGTTACGGGATGTTCAAGACCGCAAGCTCGACTTTTATTTGAAGTGGATCTTTGAGGTCTTAGCTCTTGGGGTCGGGGTGACAATCTGCAGCAGTCTCATGCAGCGGACAAGCCTTAGGTGGATGCAACAGTTACTCAGCACCCAGGACCTCCCGTCTGCAGAGGCAGAGCAGGCGGAATGCTTGGAGGGCTCCATTGCATATGGCGCAGATGCCCTGTATGACTTGCTTCGAGTCCAGGCCAAGGCAACGGTTTCCGCAGTTTCGGCCAGACGCCTACTCTGGCTGCGCAACTGGTCCACGGACTCTTAGTCGAAGGCTCAGCTGGGCACACTTCATTTTAAGGGCAAGTTGCTTTTTGATGAGGACCTGGACTAGCTTATTGAATCCTTGGGTGAGAACAATGTCTATAAGCTGCCGGAGGACCGCCCTAAACATTCTAATATCTGCAACAGAGTGGATACGCCTGAAGGAGTAGTCGGAGAGAACAGGCTCCAGGAACTGGGGGCGATTTATCCCGGGTCCATTGCAGGAACAAGGCGCCGGCCAGTATTCCATTTACTTTGTCATGCCCAAGAAGGACAATGTCTTCCGTCCAATCCTGGATCTCAAGCGAGTCAACCGAGCTCTCAAGGTTCCCCATTTCCGAATGGAGACCCTGAGGGCAGTGATAGCGGTGGTCCGCCCCGGCAATTTCTAGCCTTCCTCGACTTGACAGAGGCTTACCTTCCCATACCGATTCGCCGGGAGCATCAGAAATTTCTCCGATTCCACATCCTGGACCAGCACTTCCAGTTCAGGGCTCTACCCTTCGGCTTGCCACCGCTTTTACCAAGATCATGGTAGTCGTGGCGGCTGCACTCTGCCGAGAAGGAATCCTTGTCCACCCTTATCTGGACGACTGGCTTGTGCAGTCGCGCAGTCGACAGGGTCCTGGCTCTTCTCACTTCACTCGGCTGGATAATCAACTTCTCCAAAAGCAATCTCCAGCCCTCCCAGGTCCTGGAATTCCTGGGAGCTCGCTTCGACACTCGGGTCGGGAAAGTTTTTCTCCCAGACGCTTGGGCACTCAAGCTCATCGATCAAGTGCGCAGCTTTGTTTACCTGCCGCTTCCCACGGCATGGGATTATCTGCAGGTTCTTGGGACCATGGCTTCCACTATCGACCTGGTCCCCTGGGCGTTTGCGCATATGCATCCATTACAGAAAGCGTTGTTATCCCGCTGGCAGCCGGTGTCTGAGCAGTTCCAGGAGACCCTACCTCTCTCCGACTCTACCATTGCAGACATACAATGGTGGCTGTCACCGGCGCACCTCCTGAAGGGGATGCCTTTGCTGACTCCTTCATGGGTCATAGTCACGACGGATGCCAGTCTCTTCGGGTGGGGGGCGGTTTGTCAATCTCAAGCGACTCAGGGATACTGGTCCCCACTCCAGTCCCGTTGGCACATCAATCGCCTGGAAGCCCGTGCAGTGCGCCTGGCTCTCAAGTTTTTTCTCCCGCCGATCTGCTGCAAAGCGGTTCGAGTTCTGTCAGACAGTTCTACCACGGTAGCTTACATCAATCGTCAGGGGGGTACTCAAAGTCGTCTGATGGTGCTGGAAGCCAGCAAGCTCTTCTACTGGGCGGAGAGGCACTTGGATCATCTAGCTGCCTTTCATATAGCAGGCAAGGAGAATGTTCAAGCCGACTTCCTCAGCCTTCAATGTCTCGATCCCGGCGAGTGGGAGTTGTCTGACGAGGCAATGGAGCTGATTGTTCACAGGTGGGGTCTCCCTCACCTGGATCTGATGGTTACTTTGGGCAATGCCAAGGCTCCCCGATTCTTCAGTCGTTGGAGGGAGCATTGCTCAGAAGGAGTAGATGCGTTGGCCCTCCCTTGGCCTCCCGACATTCTCCTCTACGTGTTTCCGCCTTGGCCATTAGTGGGAAAGATTCTCAGGAGAATAGAGCTTCACCGAGGACCGGTCATTCTCGTGACCCCCGATTGGCCTCGCAGGCCATTTCACGGATCTGGTAAATCTGGTGACGGACTATACTCTTCGCCTCAGCCATCCCCCCATCTTCTTCGGCAGGGTCCCGTATATTTCGATCAGGCGGATCGCTTCTGTCTAGCGGCATGGCATTTGAACGGCGACGATTGTGGAGAAAAGGTTATAAAGAAGAGGTTATCTCCACTCTGCTTAGGGCTCGTAAGCAGTCTACGACTCTGGCCTATGTCCGTGTCTGGAAGGTTTTTGAGAACACCTGCGCGGAATGGGGTGTTTCGGCGCATTCACCTTCGGTTTCTATGGTTCTCACTTTCTTTCAACGGGGGCTATCCAAGGGTCTTTCCGTCAGCTTGTTGCGCGTACAGGTTTCCGCCCTCGGTTCCCTCCTGGGCACCATCGAGGGTCGGGCGGTGGCCTCTCATCCAGATGTTGTCCGTTTCCTCAGGGGTGCTAAGCACCTGAAACCGCCCGTCCGGCCCACGTGTCCTTCATGGAGTCTAAATTTGGTTCTTTGGGCTCTTTGTTCGGCCCCTTTCGAACCTCTCCATCAAGCTACTCTTAAGGACTTGACGCTCAAGACTGTCTTCCTGGTTGCTATTTTCTCCGCCAGGAGGGTGTCGGAGCTTCAAGCTCTATCTTGCAGAGAACCTTTCCTGCAGTTCTCGGATTCGGGCATCTCTCTCAAAACCGTACCTTCTTTCTTGTCGAAGGTTGTTTCCTCCTTTCATGTTAATCAGTCGGTGGAGCTCCCCACGTTTTCTTCTGAGGATATCGCGGGATCCGGGGGCAGTGACCTTTGCCGCCTGGATGTTAAATGCGTCTTGCTGTGTTACCTTCAGGTTACCAATGACTTCCGGGTCTCGGATCATCTTTTTGTTCTGTGGAGTGGTCCAAATAGGGGCAAACAAGCTTCTAAGACTACAATCGCTCGGTGGTTGAAGGAGGCGATTTCTTCGGCCTACATCTGCAAGGGCCGGGCGGTTCCTGAAGGCTTGAAAGCTCATTCCTTGCGTTCTCAGGCTACTTCTTGGGTGGAGAGTCAGTCGGTCTCTCCACAGGAAATATGCAGGGCAGCCAAGTGGAAGTCCCTGCTTACCTTTGCTTGTCATTACCGCCTTGACGTACAGGCGCCAGTCTTTGGTTCCTTTGTCGTCAGGTTCTTCGACGGGACTGTCTTGGTCTCACCCTTTGTAGGGAAGCTTTGGTACATCCCATGGTCTGGACTGATCTGGGTACAGGGAAAGGAAAATTTAGTTCTTACCTGTTAATTTTCGTTCCTGTAGAACCACGGATCAGTCCAGACGCCCTCCCGTGTTCTGTCCGCTCGAACTTTTTCCTGTTTTGTCCTTCTTATAGGAGTAATTTGTGTTTCTGCATGGCTCTCTTGGATTTTCATTACAGGCACCGGAAGCATCTTTCACGATGATCTGGAGTAGTCATGCAAGAGTGTTTTAGTCACACAGTTCATTCAATTGTTCTATTGTTTGATTGTTTACACTAAGTTACTGGTTATTCTGTTACTTGCTTGACCTTATGTCTTTTACTGCTTTGACAATGCTTATACTGAAGGGCTGCAGGGTAGGCTCTGTCCTGATATAGGATACACTTTCAGTTTTGGTCTGTCTCCATGGCTCAACCCATGGTCTGGACTGATCCGTGGTACTACAGGAAAGAAAATTAACAGGTAAGAACTAATTTTCCTTTGTAATCACTCCCACTGAGAGCAGGAAGGGGAATCCTGGGGCACCATGGCAAGTGTTTTCACTTAGCACAAGCAGTGTCAGTTTTGCAGCACTATTGTGATACTACATTGGAGAGCGGGAAAAAGGAGTCCTGTGACGCCAGGGCAAGTGCTTCCTCTCAGCACAAGCAGTTAAAGTTTGACAGCACCATGTTTGCTGGCTCCCGCTGAGAGCAGGAAGAGCAGTCCTGTGGCGCCAGGAGAAGTGTTGCCTGCTCTGCGCAAGCAGTTAAGATAGGGTAGCACTATGTTGTTAGATCCCGCTGAGAGCGAGAAGAGGCATACCGTAGCGCTATGGCCAATGCTTCTGCTCAGTAGCAGCATGGGAATCTCTCCCCCTGCATGTGGGAGTGACAGAGACTGTCAGCGCCATTACAAAAGTTCCTGCTATTGTGATTGCTCCCACCAGGTGCGGGAAGGCGAATTACGCAGTGCATGCTAGGCACATTCCATTCCGGACCACCAGCTATGGTTTGCTGGGGGGGGGGTTGAATTCCATTCAGGAGGATCACCTCAGATCGGGTGGCTGATTAGCTGCCAGTTGCAAGCAGGTGACAACTTTTTCTCCTGAGGGAGTCCTGAGGGGAACGGGTCCAACGTCCATTTTAAGTCTTCCTTTCATTTTCTAAAATGAAGGTTTCAAGCAGTTTGTGAGCTCAACAGATATTCCTGAGGGTTACAGGACAATCTGTGGTATTCCAGGAACGAAAATTAGCAGGTAAGAACCAATTTTCCTGTAACAGTCCCCAAGTACAACATCCAAAACTCTACTTTAGTCAAAACTTTCTTCTCAACTGGGATTAGCTCCTTGAGTCCTTATATAAAAAATATCACAATTTATAGAGGTCACGTGATGAGGTGAGCAAGGAAAGACATGATTCCTACAGCTTTGAGTTCCTTCCTTCTAAATCCCCTACCATCAGGATCGCAAGTTATAAATTTTACTCCTAAAACCGCATCGGAGGTGACCCTGAATCATTTCAGCCAGTTTGGGCTGCTTACTGTGGGGGCATGTCCACCCGATTGTCTAAGAAAGGAAAGGAGAAGCCAGCAACAGTGAAAAGAAAAATGGCTGTCATGAGTGCCTCTTCTAACGTGATAGGGCTTAACGAAACTGCTGTGGCCGAACTAACAGCAGCAGTTATAGCAGCTCTTTCGCCCAGATTTGATGATTTGTTTGTGCAAATCTCCTGTCTGGAGAACTTAGAGGGGCGAGTGGGCCTAAATGAAGATGACACGATGGTGTTGACTGCTAAGATTGACAAAACTTGAAAAATTGGTCGGAGCCCAAGCGGATAAAATAGATGATCTAGAGAATCTGTCCCAATGCTCTAACTTACGGTTCATGGGATTTCCCAACAATATCTCAGATGGTAAGCTACATTAAATTTTGGAGCAATGGCTGCCATCGGAGTTGGCCCTAACTGATACTCAAGACCGTATCCAATTTGAGAGAGTGCATTGCGTAGGCTCTGTAGCTGCAGATAGAGCGAAACCAAGAATCGTGTTGGCAAAGATTTTGAATTTTGCCCACAAAATCTGCATTCTTCAGGTATATCTAAGAAGCAAAGACCTCCAATATGATGGGCAGCGCATATTAATATTTTCAAGACTTTTCGGCGAAGGTCTCCACTCTACACAGGGAATATGGGCCGATATGTTTGGAGCTTGTGAAACGGCAGACTCTGTTCGCTCTGCTCTGTCCTGCCAAACTCAAGATTTGAACTATACAAACACTGAATTGAATTACAAAACTCAAGATTTGGACAGCTCAAGGAATCCGGTGGTATGAATCAGTGCAAGAGGCTAAGGCCTATCTGCAAGCCCTACCACTGCCAGCATCGGCTGATGCCAAGACTTGACAACTTCTTGCTGGCGGCAGTTTGCATGTCCTGTTTCATCTGAAGGAAGGGGAAGACGAAAATGTTATCAGTTTGTTCGAAACATTCGACTGACATTCCTGCTGTGCCGCAGACATCAAGGGGTGATTTTTTTTTTTTCCTGTTAGTGACAGGTTCATAACCGAGCTTGGACATATCTGATCAAGGACATTCATTTTTTTTCTTTCAGTACAGTTTTGTACCAGGATGGATAGCGATACACACTGCTTTTGGTTTTTATTCAAGAGCATTTCTGGATGGCTTGTTTAGGTCCAGTGAATTCCCGGGGTTTTAGGGGCTCACATGTGATATTAGGTGGTATATGCTATTACCATACCTGTTCTGTACATTACTTCTAATACTGTTAATTGCTGATTAACAGTGTGACTTGCCCAGGGGAGAAGGGAGGATAACTTTTTGGATTTTTTGGGATCTCCTGTGTATTATGTGCTCTTTTTCTGTGCTAGAGGGAAGGCACCCAAGCACATCTTAGTGCCTTATACTCTCTGGGCCGGATTTTATAAAGTTGCATGAATGCGTACTTTTGTTTGCGCACCAGGCGCGAACAAAAGTACGCGGATTTTAATAGATATGCGCGTAGCTGCGCGTATCCATTAAAATCCGGGGTCGGCGCACGCAAGGCTGCCCAAAATCGGCAGCCTGCGCGCGCCGAGCCGTGCAGCCTGCCTCCGTTCCCTCCGAGGCCGCTCCGAAATCGGAGCGGCCTCGGAGGGAACTTTCCTTCACCCTCTCCCTACCTTCCCCTCCCTTCTCCTACCTAACCCACCCCCCCGGTCCTATCTAAACCCCCCCCCCCACCTTTGTCGGCAAAGTTACGCCTGCTAGAAGCAGGCGTAACTTTGCACACGCCGGCCGGCTGCCCCGCTCTGAGTTCCGGTCCCGGGGGCTGGTCCAGAGGCCGCAGCCATGCCCCCAGAACACCCCCGAGCCGAGACCACGCCCTTGGTGCCGCCCCCAAAACCCCGTGTCACTCCGGGCTCGCCCCCGACACGCCCCTCCATGCAAACCCCGGGACTTACGTGCGTCCCGGGGCTTGCGCACGCCGCCGAGCCTATGCAAAATAGGCTCGGCGCGCGCAGGGGGGGTTTGGGGTAGGTTTTCAGGGGGTACGCGCGTATCCTACGCACGTAGCCCTTTGAAAATCTACCCGTCTGTGGATAGGGCACTCTATTCTTGGTTGGAGTTGGAAGGGGTGAGGAGGATTGGGGGAGGGAAGGGGCAGGGGGCGACCGGGGGCTCTCTAGGTAATTAGGGTATTCATAGGAGCTATTTGTATTTGTATTGATCTGGAAAGGAAAGGAATACGATCTGGAAAGGAATATGATCTGGAAGGGAATACGATGAGTGAGGTTATCAAATTTGCGGATGATACAAAATTATTCAGAGTAGTTAAATCACAAATGGATTGTGATACATTATAGGAGGACCTTGCAAGACTGGAAGATTGGGCATCCAAATGGCAGATGAAATTTAATGTGGACAAGTGCAAGGTGTTGCATATAGGGAAAAATAACCCTTGCTGTAGTTACACGATGTTAGGTTCCATATTAGGAGCTACCACCCAGGAAAAAGATCTAGTCATCATAGTGGATAATACTTTAAAATTGTCGGCTCAGTGTGCTGCAGCAGTCAAAAAAGCAAACAGAATGTTAGGAATTATTAGGAAGGGAATGGTTAATAAAACGGAAAATGTCATAATGCCTCTATATTGCTCCATGGTGAGACCGCACCTTGAATACTGTGTACAATTCTGGTCGCCGCATCTCAAAAAAGATATAGTTGCGATGGAGAAGGTACAGAGAAGGGCAACCAAAATGATAAAGGGGATGGAACAGCTCCCCTATGAGGAAAGGCTGAAGAGGTTAGGGCTGTTCAGCTTGGCGAAGAGATGGCTGAGGGGGGATATGATAGAGGTCTTTAAGATCATGAGAGGTCTTGAACGGGTAGATGTGAATCGGTTATTAACACTTTCGAATAATAGAAGGACTAGGGGGCATTCCATGAAGTTAGCAAGTAGCACATTTAAGATTAATTGGAGAAAATTCTTTTTCACTCAACACACAATAACGCTCTGGAATTTGTTGCCAGAGGATGTGGTTCGTGCAGTTAGTGTAGCTGGGTTCAAAAAAGGTTTGGATAAGTTCTTGGAGGAGAAGTCCATTAACGGCTATTAATCAAATTTACTTAGGAAATAGCCACTGCTATTAATTGCATCAGTGGCATGGGATCTTCTTAGTGTTTGGGTAATTGCCAGGTTCTTGTGGCCTGGTTTGGCCTCTGTTGGAAACAGGATGCTGGGCTTGATGGACCCTTGGTCTGACTCAGCATGGCAATTTCTTATGTTCTTATGAGAAGGAGGGGATAGTCTAAAGCGGTTATTTCTACCTTATTGCAGGCTAGGTGACCTCCTACATTCTTGACTATGTGTGAATTTGGAGGATCTGTCCTCTGTCCGCACATCTGGATGTTTTACAGTTCCTTCAGGGAGCTAAAAACTTGCATCCTCAGGTGCGTAACATTTGTCCATCTTGGAATCTGAATCTAGTCCTTAGAGGATTGTGTGAGGCTCAGTTTAAACCACTAAAGAGAGCTATGTTTAAGGACTTGATTCTTAAAATGGTTTTCTTGGTGGCTATTTGTTCAGCCAGGAGAATTTCGAGCTCCAGATGCTGTTTTGTCGAGATCCCTTTTTTCAGATGTTGGATTCAGGGGTATCTTTATGCATGGTGCCTTCTTTTCTGCCTGAGGTAGTCTTGGTGTTCCATCTTAGTTAGACAGTAGAGCTTCCAGCTTTTCTGGATCTGGATTCCTTTACGCCTCACATGGGAGGGCTTAGACTGCTAGATGGGAGGCATGCATTATAGAGGTATTTAAAGGTCACTTATGATGTCCATAGATTTGATCGCCTCTTTGTACTGTGGAGTGGTCCAAAGAAGGGAAATAAAGCGTCCAAAGCTACAGTTGTGCAGTGGCTGAAGGAAGTGATCGAGTCGACTTACATTTCTAAAGGGCACCCAGTGCCGGGGGATTTAGCGATGTACTTGACGCATTTTCAGGCGACTTCCTGGGCTGAGTCACAACAGATGTCTCTGCATGAAATTTGCTGGACAGCTATTGGGAAGTCATTGCACATTTTTGCCAGACATTTTCGCTTGGATGTTGGGGCTCCGGCTTCTATGTGCTTTGGTGATAGTGTTCTATGAGCGGAACTCTCCAGGCCCTACCCAAGTTAAAGGGAGCTTAAGTACATCCCAGGAGACTGAACTGATCTGGGTACATACAGGGAAAGGAAAATTGGTTCTTACCTGCTAATTTTCATTCCTATAGTTCCACAGATCAGTCCAGAAACCCGCCCATTTACTAGGGGGGAGAATCTGCTGCTCATACTGTTGCTTTGTTTATAGTGCAGAGTTTTGGTTTTCAATGCTGATTGCTTATTATTGTTAAATTTGGGAAACAAGTTTTCCATTGTCTTTTCGGGCAATTTCACCTTCTTCTGGCTTGTTGGAAGGGAGGGAGTTTGTTTAGAAATTTGCTTAGAAATTTATGGTTGTGGCTGTCATCTTGGCTTGGGTACATGTCACTACTAAGGGACTGCAGGTGGCTCACTGGGCTAAGTACAGTGTCAGTGAAACCTTCTCTGTCTCCATCTGCTGGCAGGGATGCAAAACCCAGGAGTCTAGACTGATCTGTAGTACTACAGGAACAAAAATTAGCAGGTAAAAACCAATTTTCCTTTATGGCTGCTATCCTGTCAGCTGTCACAGTGGGTCACAAGATTTTTCTAGAAAGTTTCAAGCTTGGTTCTTTTTTAATTATTTTATATGTCATTTTAGGCATTAGAAAAAGCAAAAGAAGCTGGAAGGAAAGAAAGAGTTCTGGTGAGACAACGTGAGCATATGACAAATCTTGAAAACATCAACTTGGACCTAACATATTCAGTAAGATCCCAGCTTTCAAAACTGTCTGTAGTGCGCTATTTGTGTACATAGGTTGGCCACAGAGTTTATAAAATACCATGTAGTACTGCCCTGTAAGTACACAAACATATTTCAGTACAACCATATATCTGTAGTGCAGGAATACACAAACTTTCTCTACCCATTTTATTAAATTATGAACATATATTCCCTGTACGTACCAGGATCAGTCCAGACGGTGGTTATGTCCCCCGCCCAGCAGATGGAGTCAGAACAAAACTTCTGAGGGTGCTACTGTATCAGCCAGTGTACCCTCAGCATGCTCTCAGTATTCTTCTGACTCCAGCAGACAGGAGCTGGGGAGCCTTAGCTCCCCTGGGATTTTAGAATTTGGTTCTTCTTTCCCTGTTTCTACTTTCTTTTACTCTGTGTTGGTGAATCAAGTTGTTTAAAAAAAAAAAAAAAAGAGGCAAGTTAGTTCATTTCTCAAGCATTGCCCCTTCAGAACTTGCAATCAGCTCTGCCCTTGGAGGAAACCAGGCAAACCCCACTTCTTTCTTTTTGTGAGTGACTTCTGGGGTAAGTTTTTGGGAATTCTTTATTTCTTTTAGGTTTGGACCTGCTTCTCTCAGGGGTGATCGCTGACGGGGTCAGCCCCTCCCCCCCTTGCCGCGATTTGGCCCGCGGCCCCGAGACGCGCCTTCCTCGGGACCGCCGATTAAAGAGAGCAAGCTGCTCTACAGTAGGGCCCGGGCACAGCAGACGCGTGTTCCTGCTACCCGCGGCACCGGCTTCCTCGTGGCCCCTCCTTCTTTTTGATTTTCAATCGTGGTCATTATGCCACGACCTCAGTGTTGTGCTGCCTGCGGAGAGCCGGGGTCCCGGCTCTCCTGCAAGGGGGTGTGTTCGCGGTGCTTCCCTGGTGGGGAGGGCACCTCGCTGCCGACGAGACGGCCTTCTTCGCACGACGCGGCGCGCCTGCATTTTGCTGGGTTGGCCCCTATCCCGTCTATGGCAGGAACAGCGGCCATTTTGACTTCAGGGGCAGCATGTGCAACGCCGGAAGGAGAGGAGATGGAGGACCTCCCGGACAATCCACCGCCGATTCTTACTCCGGTGCAGCCCCCGGTCCCCGGGTGGCAGCCTGGGGACCCGCCTGCATTGTCCTCCTCGGGGCCCTCTCATTTTACCACAGAGTTTGTGGTTTTAATGCACAACGCGTACATTGCAAGCATGGGCCATCCTCTAGACCCAGCGTCAGCACCTCCACCGCTTAAGGTCCCTAGGGTGGGGGATACCCCTGGGACCGGGACGTCAGGTTCATCGGCAGGGGCTTCCCGGGTAGGACTGTCACTCCCCCCGGTAGCGGGATCCATCTCTCGCGAATCCACTGCAGGATCCGGATGATCCCCTACTGGCGGCCCAGCTGGAAGGTGACGATCCCAGAGTGCTGCGCATTTTTCAAAAGGAAGAGCTGGATGACCTAATTCCCCATATCCTTCAGGAGCTGGACCTTGACGCGCCACAAGAAGTGCCAGGACCCTCCGCTTCGGGGAAGAAGGGGATCCGGTCCTGGCGGGCCTCCGCCCCTTAGCTAAAGCCTTTCCTACCCATCCCACCTTTATGCAACTGATAGCCAGGGAATGGGATGCACTCGAATCCTCATTGAAAGTCAGCAGGGCGATGGAAAAGCTCTACCCCCTCCCTGAGGAGTTACTGGACCTCCTTAAGGTCCCGACGGTGGACTTGGCAGTCTCGGCGGTCACGAAGCGTACCACCATTCCGGTAACTGGGGGCACGGCGCTGCGTGACCTGCAGGACCGGAAGCTGGAGGTCTACCTCAAGAGGGTTTTTTAGGTCTCCGCCCTTGGGATTCGAGCAGCCCTCTGCACCTCCCTTGCACAGCGGGCGGGTCTTCGCTGGGTTTGTGTCTTACCCATACACAGTGGGGCGGATTTTAAATGCCCTGCGCAGGGCCCTCGCCCGCCGGCGCGCGTAAGTCCTGGGGCTTCGTAAAAGGGGCGGGGAGGGGGCGTGTTGGGGCGTTCCCGAAACGATGCGGCGTTTCGGGGGTGTGACGCGATGTTTCAGGGGCAGGCCCGGGGGGCGTGGTGCCGGCCCGGGGGCGTGGTCCAGGCCTCCGGACCAGCCCCTGGGTCGGGTGATGGCTCGCCAGCAGCCCGCTGGCGTGCACAGATTTACATCTGCTTTTAGCAGGCGTAAATCTGCCAACAAAGGTAAGGGGGGGGGGTTTAGATAGGGCCGGGGGGGGGGGTGGGTTAGGGAGGGGAAGGGAGGAGAAGGTGGGGGGAGGGCGAGGGAACAGGCAGCGCGTGCTGGGCTTGGCGCGCGCAGGTTGCACAAATGTGCACCCCCTTGTGCGCACCGACCCCAGATTTTATAAGATACGCGTGGCTACGCGCGTATCTTATAAAATCCAGTGAACAAAAGTACGCGATCGCGCAAATTTTTAAAATCTACCCCAGTGGGTTTATATAGCTTGATTCATCATTATCCACATTTATCTGGCTTTGGCTTTGAAATTCTGTATACTGAGAGCATGCTGAGGGTGCACTGACTTATAGAGCAGCACCCTCAGAAGTTTTGTTCTGACTCCATCTGCTGGGCAGGGGACATAATCACCGTCTGGACTGATCCATGGTACTACAGGAACGAAAATTAGCAGGTAAGAAGTAATTTTCTTTTTTATACACATGTAATCATTATAACAATGCATTTGTAATAACCCAGGCTTAAACATGAAGGTGGGTATTTTATAAAGCATGCATGTACTCTGCTTCTGAAAATACTCACTTGCACGCGTGCTTGGAATCACCCATTCACCCAGACTTTCACTAGATCATCTAGAACCTCCAGCAATTCACCCTAAAACCCCCACTAGTTCATTCAAAAACTACAGACACAAGATTTCAATTGCTGAATCAATTAGCAAGTGTAAAAGTATACAGACAAGTTTGGTAATATGTGTGCATATGCCGCTTTCAAAATAGCAACATGTGTGTTTACTTCTGAACACCTCTAAATCAGGGGTCCCCAACCACCAGTCCGCGGACCGGGACCAGGCCGTTGGGGGGTTTTTGCCGGTCCACAGCACCGCTCTCCCCGGCTACCGTTCATTGGCTGCCGCGGGGAGTCGGGGTGAGGCTGGAGACCCGCCTCCTCCAACCCCAAAAGGGAGGAGGCACGACCCGAAAAGCAAGAAGATCAGCAGGGCCATGGTGGAGCTCACGTCACCACGGCCCGCAGAAAACAGTTGTCTAAACGTGCAGGTGCTCCTCCTCCTTCCTGCCCACGCGGCCCCGGAAGAAAAATGTTGCTAGAGCCGCACGGGCAGGAAGGAGGAGGAGCATCAGCCGCGTGCAGAAGAGGAGCAGCGCGGCCCGAGAAGACCAGGGCCGCTGCAGAGCCCATCCTGCAGCGGCTCGTGAAGAGGAGGCCCAGAGGTGAGAGAGAGGCTGAGGGTTTGTAGAGTGTGTATGTGTGCGTGTATGAGATGAGTTGAGAGACTGTGAGTGGGAGTGAAGAACTGAATGTTTGCAGAGACAGCATTTGAGAGCCTCTGTGTGTGTGAGAGAGACAGCATGTGACAGTGAGTGCCTGTGCTTGAGCAAGACAGCATGTGAGAGTGAGAGAGAGCCTGTGTGTGTAAGACTCAGACAGCATGTGCCATTGAGAGACTGTGTGTATGAATGATTGTATGAGAGAGAGCATGTGACAGTGAGAGCCTGTGCTTGAGCAAGACAGCATGTGGGAGTGAGAGAGAGCCTGTGGGTGTAAGACTCAGACAGCATGTGCCATTGAGAGACTGTGTGTATGAATGATTGTATGAGAGAGAGCATGTGACAGTGAGAGCCTGTGCTTGAGCAAGACAGCATGTGGGAGTGAGAGAGAGCCTGTGGGTGTAAGACTCAGCCAGCATGTGCCATTGAGAGACTGTGTGTATGAATGTATGAGAGAGAGCATGTGACAGTGAGAGCCTGTGCTTGAGCAAGACAGCATGTGGGAGTGAGAGAGAGCCTGTGGGTGTAAGACTCAGACAGCATGTGCCATTGAGAGACTGTGTGTATGAATGATTGTATGAGAGAGAGCATGTGACAGTGAGAGCCTGTGCTTGAGCAAGACAGCATGTGGGAGTGAGAGAGAGCCTGTGGGTGTAAGACTCAGCCAGCATGTGCCATTGAGAGACTGTGTGTATGAATGATTGTATGAGAGAGAGCATGTGACAGTGAGAGCCTGTGCTTGAGCAAGACAGCATGTGGGAGTGAGAGAGAGCCTGTGGGTGTAAGACTCAGCCAGCATGTGCCATTGAGAGACTGTGTGTATGAATGTATGAGAGAGAGCATGTGACAGTGAGAGCCTGTGCTTGAGCAAGACAGCATGTGGGAGTGAGAGAGAGCCTGTGGGTGTAAGACTCAGCCAGCATGTGCCAGTGAGAGACTGTGTGTATGAATGATTGTATGAGAGAGAGCATGTGAAAGTGAGAGCGCGTGTATGAGAGAGAGAGAAAGCATGTGAGAATGAGATCCTGACTGTGTGTTTGAGGGAAGAAGACAGATAGAGAGAAAAGAAATAGAAAAAAAGGCAATATAAAAGGAATTGGCAAAAAAATAAGAAAGGGAAGGTGGGGGAAAAAAAAGCCTGTGACCAACCGATTAGAAAACTAAGATCAGACAGCAGATGTAAAAAAAATAATAAATTACTTTTTACTGATTGGCACATGTAATCTTTGGGAATGTACAAGAGTAGCACTTTCTCTATGCGGATCTCACAATGTACGAGATCAGCATGGAGGAACTGGAAGCCCATGGGGCCTGCACAGAGGAGGCAGCAGAATGGACTTCAGTGCCAGTAGCAGCAATCAGCACCTCCCCAATAGCCACGCGGCACCAGTGACAGTGGCAGCAGAGGAATGAGAGAGGCTCTGAGGTTGTGAGGGAGCCAGTGAAAGTGAGAGCATGAGTGTGTATGAGAAAATCCAGGGGAGTAAGAGTGTGTGTGTGGGAGGGGTGTGTATGGAGGGGGAGAGAGTATCTTACAGCCTGAGAGTGTATCAGTGTCTGTGAGAGCGAGAAGTTATGGTTGGGTATAAGAGCATGAATGTGTATGTATGTGACAGTGTATGTGTGAGAGAGAATGGACATGTATGTGTGAGAGAGAGAGGATAACCTCCTAATCCTCGACAATATCAGGGTGACTGGAAATCAAGAACTCCCATGTATGGACAGCAGGGGCTTTTTAAAATCCTTATTAGTTTTAATTATTGTGTGTTATTTGATATATGTGCTGTTTTGAAATATTTTATTGGTGTTTGGGAAATTGTAAAAAATGTATATGATTTTAATTAATAGAAATTCTATTTATCAGTAGTTTTAATGTATTCTTTTATTAATATAGTTTTACTATTATAACTGATGCTTTAAGTTTCTTGATTTTATTTGTTTTATGAGGAATGGTGATTCTGTTTTTCCATTGTTAATACACAGAGTCTGGCTTCTTGAAGTTTCCATTTCAGTTTTTTCTAATTTGTGCTCCTTTATTTTGTATTCTGTATTTGGTGAGGGTCTGTCTCTGCTCTGCGAGTGTGACCATGATGAGAGATTTTGCTAGCATGTAGTGTCTGTATAGGGATCTATAGCAATCGGGTTTGTTTTGTTTCCTCAGTAGGTGGTGTATTGTTATCCTAGGACCCAGTATAATATTTACCCTTGCTTATTCACAGGTAGGGTTTTTGTTGTTTGAGTCCTTGGTGTTGTTACTGTTATGTTACGATGGGATTGCAGTATAGATTTTGAGTATCTTTTTTTTTTTTGTGGGGTTTTGTGTTAGTTCACAATGTGTCTGGCAGTGGAAGGTGTTTGTGCTGCTGTTACTGTGAGGTGACACCAGAATTTGAAAATATCTTTTAGTATGATGAGCTGTAAGGGAAACATCCAAGCTCTATTCTGTGGGGGAATTTCAGTGGATGCACAGAGTTAGAGAACTGGAGGTGCAGGATTTATAAATGTCATAATTAAATAAGTATGCACTAAAATCCAACCCCATCCATAACCCCGCCCCCATATGACCAAAGCCCCGCCCTGCCGGGCCATGGAAAAATGGTCTTGCTTGAAGCCGGTCCCTGGTGCAAAAAAGGTTGGGGACCACTGCTCTAAACTGCCCCTTTTTTCCTTGTAAACATTTATACATGACACAGCAAGTACATGTGTACTCTCAAGATTTATAAAATAGCATATATGTGCATACATTTGTACATGCACAACCCCTGCTTCTCTCTCTGAAAATTACCTCTTGTGCACTACAATATTTTGTTTTCAATATAAATGGTTCTTCCATTGTGAGGTCTGTAAGTAGGTATTATAGTTTCTCACAGGACAAGCAGGATGGTAGTCCTCACAAATGGGTGACATCATCAGGATGGAGCCCAATCACAGAAAACTTCTGTCAAAGTTTCCAGAACTTTGACTGGCCCAGCATGGCACTAATCCTGAAGCCAGCAGGGGTCCCCCTTCAGTCTTCTTTTTTCCACGCAGCAGTAGCCTCACGGTTTAGGAGCTCTGAAGAGATTCCTGACAGGAATTTTCCTCATGGAGTTAATTAAACTTAAATTGCCCCACAGGGGTCCCTCCTCTAACTTTTCTTAGGCCGCGGTACTCCGGTAAGTTTTTACCCGTTTTCTGTCGATTACCGTCGAGTTTGGCCCTCCCTGCCTACTGGCCATCGACTGTACCGCGGCTCGATTTTTTTCTATGGCCATGGCGTCGGGGTTTTGTCGGTGCCCAGACTGTACTCGCACCATGTCTATCACAGACCCTCATGGTGACTGTGTACTGTGTTTAGGCCTTGAGCATGATGTCCTGACTTGCACCAAATGTGCCCTCATGACACCAAAAGGTTGCAAAGCCAGAATGGAGAAGATGGGACTCCTCTTCCGTTCTCACACCCCAATGCCGTCCATCGCATCGATGTCATCGGAACTGGCATCGTTGAAGTCGCACCAGCATCGACCTCTGTCCGGTGACCGTCCGCCATCGACGTCTTCACGGCCATCGACTCCTGTTACTCCCCCTCAAGATCGAGGGGATCGTAGGGAGAAACATCGCCATCTTAAGTCTTGGACCATCGAGGGAGTGAAATCATCGACCTCGCCACCGTCCGAGCCACCATCGAAGAAGCCCCATCCAGAAATGGCATCGACCATTCCTGCGACCGGGACATCGAGGCCACCCTCACCCAATACGGGTTTGGGAGTCGCGATTCCGCCTGTAAAGGTGGTCCCTCCGACTGTGCCTCCGCCTCCCTCTTCCATCACGGAGCCGAGCTGCTTGCTCCGGGTCTCCGGGAAGAACTGGATCGGCTGGTCCAAGGTGATGCAACGGCTCCAGGTTCCTCCGGCACCGACACCGGCACCGAGAGTGGAACCAGCCACCGACCCGATGACAGCAGCGCTGGCACCGCTGCTATCCCGGATGGAGGCGCTCATGACCGCCCTTCCACCGGTGATTCCCGGGTCTCCAATGGCTCCGGTGCGCTCCCCGTTAACAGCTTCATCGGGAGGAGAAACACCATTCCGCATTCCTCCTTCGGGAGTATTGCCTCAGCCATCGATGCCATTTCGTCCCTCGCCACAGATTCATCGGGAGCGATACGCACATCGGCGCCATCGATGCCTTCGATACCGGCACCGATGCCTTCCAGGCCGTCCACGGTGCCCCCGGTGATTCCTTCGATTTTTCTCAGAACCTCAGCTGGGGCCTTCGGGTATCCAACCCCTTTCTCGTCCTACAGGTCAGTCTGCTGATCCTTATGACACCTGGGGTGATGATACTTCCACAGACACAGATGACTTACCTTCACCTCTCTCTCCTACTGAAGGTAGAAAGCGTTCTCCTCCAGAGGACCTTTCTTTCATTAATTTTGTGAAGGAAATGTCTGAGTTGGTCCCCTTTCAGCTTCAGACAGAGCAGGATGATAGGCATCAGATGCTGGAGCTCCTCCAATTCCTGGATGCCCCTAAAGTGATCACTTCTATTCCTGTTCATCAAGTTCTTCTTGACCTCCTCAAAAAGAATTGGGAAAACCCAGGATCCATTGCCCCAGTCCACAGAAAAGCTGACACTACCTATTTAGTACAGTCAGCCCTCGGCTTTCAAAAATCTCAGCTCGACCACCACTCAGTTGTGGTGGAATCGGCTCAAAAGAAAGCAAAAAGGACGAAGCCTCACTCATCTACCCCTCCTGTTAAGGAACACAAGTTCCTAGACAATATTGGTCGACGAGTGTTCCAAGGGGCCATGCTCATTTCCAGAATTGCTGCTTACCAGCTGTATATGACCCAATACAATAGGGTCATTTTCAAGCAGATACAGGACTTCTCTGAAACCCTGCCTGAACAATTCCAACAACAGCTTCAAATCTTTGTCAACAAGAGGTTTGAAGCAGGAAAGCATGAGATAAGAACAGCTTACGATATCTTCGACACCTCTACTAGAGTGTCTGCAGCTGCCATTTGTGCAAGACGATGGGCCTGGCTCAAATCTTCTGACTTTCGGCCAGAAGTACAAGACAGGCTATCTGACCTACCATGTGTAGGAGACAATCTGTTCTGTGAACAGATCCAGCAAATAGTGGCTGAATTAAAGGAACATCATGAGACCCTTAAACAGCTCTCATCGATACCTTCCGACTTCCCCTCAAGACAGCCCTTTAGGAAGGACTCTAAGAAGTCATTCTTCTGTCCAAGGAAGTACTATCCTCCATCAGCAAGGTCCCGAACTACGAGACCTTCTCAAAAACCTCAGCCTCGCCAGGCCCGAAAGCAAAAGCCGCAAGCTGCTCCCCAGCCGGGGCCTGCTTCAGGTTTTTGACTTTCACTTGGAGAGCAGCAGCCTGATTACTCTGCCAAGCATACCATTGGGAGGTCGATTGTGCCACTTTCACGGCATGTGGCAATCAATCACAACCGACTAATGAGTGCTAGCAATCGTTGCTCAGGGTTACCACCTAAACTTTCTTGCTCTTCCACCGGACTCACCACCTCTGCAAGCTTGGAGAGTAGCCGACCATTCTGTCCTTCTGGAGCAGGAGGTTTCCCTTCTTCTCCAGTTAAGAGCAATAGAACCCGTCCCACTCTTGCAGCAAGGCCTAGGGTTCTATTCCCAGTACTTTTTGATCCCCAAAAAATCCGGGGGAGTTCATCCAATTCTGGACCTACGTGCTCTCAACAAGTATCTACAGCAAGAAAAGTTCAAGATGGTAACCTTGGGCTCGCTTCTACCTCTTCTGCAAAGAGGAGACTGGCTCTGCTCTTTGGACCTTCAGGACGCATACACACATATTGCGATAACTCCAGCTCATCGCAAGTACCTCAGGTTCTTAGTAGGCCCAAAGCACTATCAATATCGCGTGCTTCCGTTCGGCCTAGCATCGGCACCATGAGTCTTTACCAAATGTCTCGTGGTTGTCGCAGCTTTTCTCAGGAGAGAAGGTGTTCACGTCTACCCCTATCTGGACGACTAGTTAATCAGGGCTCCAACCCAGTGAGCCACTCGGTCGTCCCTCAATTTGACCCTACACACTCTAATTTCTCTAGGATTTCTCGTCAATTACGAAAAATCCTATTAAGTCCCATCTCAAACCTTGTCGTTCATTGGGGCAGACTTGGACACCTTGCAGGCAAAAGCCTTTCTCCCCCAACAACGAGCTCTAACTCTCGTGTCTCTAGCTCACCAGTTGCAGTCTCAGCATACAGCAACAGCTCGCCAATTCCTCGTCCTTTTAGGACACATGGCATCCTCAGTCCATGTCGCACCAATGGCCCGCCTAGCCATGAGACTCATGCATTGGACTCTGAGGTCACAATGGATTCAAGCTGTTCAGCCTCTGTCGACCATTGTCCACATCACCGACTCACTCCGTCTGTCTCTCGCCTGGTGGAAAAATCTCAACAATCTCCTCCAGGGTCTGCCCTTTCAAGTGCCAGATCCTCAACTCATTCTCACCACCGACGCTTCCAACCTCGGGTGGGGAGCCCACGTGGACAATCTACAGACACAAGGGTCTTGGTCTCCAGAGGAAGCCAAACATCAAATAAACTTCCTAGAACTTCGAGCAATGCGATATGCTCTCAGGGCTTTTCAGGAACACCTGTCAAATCACGTCATCCTGATTCAGACGGACAACCAGGTGGCCATGTGGTACATCAACAAGCAGGGAGGCACAGGCTCCTTCCTTCTGTGTCAGGAAGCTGCGCAGATTTGGTCGGAAGCGCTCTCCCACTTGATGTACCTCAGGGCCACCTACTTGCCGGGAGTGGACAATGTCTTGGCAGACAAACTGAGTCGTGTCTTCCAGCCACACGAGTGGTCTCTCAACTCCTTGGTAGCGACTTCAATCTTTCGCCAATGGGGATACCCCTAGACAGACCTCTTTGCGTCCCCTCAGAACCACAAAGTGGACAACTACTGCTCCCTCATTCGGTGCGATCGCTCTCAGGCCAGAGATGCATTCTCCCTCTCGTGGGCAACCGGTCTGCTCTATGCATTCCCTCCACTTCCTCTTCTTTCGAAGACTCTTGTGAAGCTACGTCAGGACAAGGGAACCATGATCCTGATAGCACCTCACTGGCCATGCCAAGTGTGGTTTCCTATACTTCAGGATCTCTCCATCCGCAGGCACATTCCCTTGGGAATGGACCCGCATCTGATCACTCAAAACGACGGATTTTCCTTTTGGCTATCACTTCAGCTCGCAGCTCGCTAGTTACCTATCCGCCTTACACTAAACTCCTGCAGGACCGGGCGGTACTCCACACTCACCCTAAATTTTTACCTAAGGTAGTTTCGGAGTTTCACATTAATCAATCCATCATACTACCTACCTTCTTTCCCAGGCCCCATTCCAATCCAGGGGAACAGGCTCTGCATACCCTTGACTCTAAACGGGCTCTAGCATTCTACCTAGACCGTACAGTTGCCCACAGGAAGAGTACTCAGTTATTCGTCTCTTTCCATCCCAATAAATTAGGGCAACCTGTGGGTAAGCAGACTCTCTCCTCCTGGTTGGTGGACTGCATATCTCTTTGCTATCAGCAAGCAGGCATTCCTTTTCAAGACCGTGTCAAAGCACACTCTGTGAGGGCCATGGCGACTTCAGTAGCACACCTCCGATCGGTGCCGCTTCCTGACATTTGTAGGGCTGCCACCTGGAGCTCTCTCCATACCTTCGCAGCCCACTATTGCTTGGACAAAGCCGGAAGACAAGATTCCATCTTCGGCCAGTCTGTCCTGCGTAACCTATTTCCAACGTGACGTACCTACACCCTTCCGCCTGCCCGGTGGGGTTCAGGATGCCCTCTACCAAATTCCACCCCAGTTGTTGTGCCTGTTGCACGCCATTGGGTACATTTGGTGCATTTTCGGACATCCTCAGCTCGGTACTCACCCATTTGTGAGGACTACTACCCTGCTTGTCCTGTGAGAAAGCAAATTTTGCTTACCTGTAACAGGTGTTCTCACAGGACAGCAAGATGTTAGTCCTCACGAAACCCGCCCGCCGCCCCGCGGTGTTGGGTTCGTAACATTTTGTTATTTTATTTTTCGGCACTGCCTGTAGCTTTCAAATAAGACTGAAGGGGGACCCCTGCTGGCTGCAGGGTTAGTGCCATGCTGGGCATGCCCAGTAGGGGCCAGTCAAAGTTCTGGAAACTTTGACAGAAGTTTTCCGTGATTGGGCTCCATCCTGATGATGTCACCCATTTGTGAGGACTAACATCTTGCTGTCCTGTGAGAACACCTGTTACAGGTAAGCAACATTTGCTATATGCTGCAATATAATTATCTTCATTTTCTGATATCTGGGGGCTGATGTACTAAAATCTGCTAACATTGGCAGTTAAAAACATTTATGTATGTTATCACATGTACTAACAGCCAATGTTAATGAGATGCAAATAAGGTGCATGTTCTGCAGAAACTAAAGAACATGGATATATGTAGACAGTATCACAAAAACTTAACTATGCATCGTAGAGGAGATTTTAAAACTTTTCTATTGTATACATCTATGTGTTTCCAGTGTTTTCAGTTATTTATTCTTCTCTAGGTCCTTTTCAACCTAGCCAGCCAGTATTCAGCGAATGATATGCATGCTGAGGCACTCAATACTTACCAAGTCATAGTGAAAAATAAGATGTTCAGCAATGCAGGTAATTACACATGCAAATGTCTTTCATCAGATATTGATGGTATGTGGAAGAATTTGCTCTTAAATTTCAGTGGTTTTTTTAATGACCATTTACCTTTGCAGAAATAAAGGTACACAAAATATATATCAAATGATTGCTTTTTATTGGACTAACACTACTTTTCTTGATTAGCTTAAGAGAATTAAAATTGGCTTCTTCAGATCAGAATTCAAATGAGCAAAAGATATTACCTGAAAATATAAAACAGTGTGGCTGTCATAACAGAACCATAAAAGTTATGATGGCTGACTGAAACTGCTGCTTTTATTTTACTATTTTAAAATAATAAAAAAATTAGCATTATTTGATAATGAATGTTTTTCCACTTTACATAAACAGTTTCCTGTCATACCCCAGATCAGTCCAGACTCCTGGGTTTTGCCTCCCTGCCAGCAGAAGGAGACAGAGAAAGGTTTCACTGATGCTGCCATATAACCTAGTATGCCACCTGCAGTCCCTCAGTATTTCTCTGTCTCTAGCAGATGATAGTGGTGTAAAACCTGCAGTCTGGAATAAAAAAAGAAATGAAAGTAACAAGAAGATAGGTTTCCAGTTCCTTCCAGGGGCTTGGTAGGTACTGGTGGGGCCATCCTTCCTGGTTTGAGGTGAATGAGCAGGGGGTTGGTGATCCTTGATGGAAGTTTGGTCCTAGATTCCGTGGGGTTGTATATCTGGTGGTCCAGATCATTCATCCTCCATGAGGCAGCGCTGATTCCGCTGACAGCTCTGCATTGGACTATCCCGACTGAGCAGGGAAGTATTGCCTTTCTACTTTTTTCCTGTGATAGTGGTGGCGATGCAGGTAGCTGAACATTAAAACTTTATACCCTTGTGGGCTGATTTTAAAAGGGCCACACGCATAAATAACGGGGGTTACGCGTGTGGCTGGGCTTTGCGCGTGCTGCGCATATTTTCGGAAGGGCCTGGCCATGTGCATAACCCCCATTACGCGACAAAATGCCGGGCCTCTCCAAATGGGCAGGCCAGGGAGCAGGGAGGGGCAGGGACCAGGCCAGGACAGCACCTTTAGCTGCTGACCTGGGAAAGAATGCACCTGCAGCCAGCCGGCACACAGACGATATGGCTCCAAGTAAGTATTTAAAAAAAAAAAAAAAAAAAGGGATTAGGTAGGTATAATTTAGGAGTTGGGGAGAAGAGGGAGCAAGGATAGGGTAAGGTTTAGGGAAGTTCCTTCCCAGTCCGCTCCTTAATTGGAACTGGGAAAGGCCTATCTGCGTCACTCGGTGTATTTTTTTAAGATCCTTTCTCATTGCGTGCTTGACAGATATCTGCCGGCACGTGCCCGCGGATATCGTATTTTATAACGCGCATGTGTTATAAAATAGCCACGTCCATGTGTGCACACTGGGAACCGCACACACATGGACGCCCTCATGTTTTGTTTTTTTTTAAATCGACCCCTTGATTTCCACGCACAGTTTTAACACTCAGCTTAAAATATTTTTTAACTCCTGTTGCAGTAAGCTAATGTTATGCAAATGCATCAAGAGTTAAAAAAAAATGCACATAAACTTTAAAATGTCAGTTCGGCATAGGCCAGATGTACATTTTAACTCAGGAAGGGGGGAGGCATCACTGACAGGCCATTATCCGGGTAAGTGGCAGTAGCTGCCACCACCACTTTGTCCAAAAAATAATGATTTATCCAGCTATCTGGTGTGGATTACCTCTACTTAGCCGGATAAGTACTTTAATCAGTTTTTATCTGGCTAAGTTGCAGCAGCAGCTGCCGCTACTTACTCAGATAAGTCAATACTTGTCCAGTTAAGTACTGGCAGCCACCGCCGCCACTTACCTGGATAAGTCAATACTTATCCAGTTAAGTGATGGTGGCTGCCCAGAGTGTTCCTGGCTATTTTTTTCTTTTTTTGTCTTTTTTTTTCCTTTTTTTTTTTTTTTTTTTTAGTAGCACTGGAAACATAACTCCAGCTCTGACCGAGGAGTTAAGTTTGCAGTACTAAAAAAAAGATGCGCTGGCCAAACACAGTCTCTCTGCATCAAGGAGTCCTGCTTAATGCCCTCATTTGCAATGGATATCAATGCGAGGGCATTAAGCATTACTCTAATTTTCCTGTACGTACCCGGATCAGTCCAGACCATGGGTTGAGCCTCCTGTCCAGCAGGTGGAGACAGACCAAAATTGTGAGGGTATCCTATATCAGGACAGAGCCTACCCTACATCCCTTCATTATTCGTCTGTCTCCAGCAGGTGCAGGCAGCTGAACCTACTGTTCCCCTTCTTCTTCTTCCCTTAGTTTCCCTGAGGGGATTTTCTTTACTTTTGGTCTGGATAAAGCAAGTATTAAATTATTGTTTAAAAAAAAAAAAAGAGGCCTTTGAAAGTTTTCTCCCTTTTTTTCCTCACAGAGACAGTTCAGTCTCTTCACTCTGCTGGGAGCCTGGTGGGGGGGGAGGGGGGCTTGCCCATCCTAGGCCCCTTTTTCCTGGTGACCATCTGGGGTGATACTGGTGATCCAGTCCCTCCCACATTATCTAGCTGTCCACTGTAAAACAGTACCCTCTCAGGGAGTGTTTTTCCCCTGGCTTAGCTGAGCAGTTTAAAAAAAAAAAAAGGTACAAGCAGGGCTGTATTTGTTACTTGTATTTGTTACTTTTTAAGAACTGTGGACAGCTCCGGCAGAGTTCAGTCACTGCCTCCGCTGACCGACTTCAGCCCTGCACAGCTCAACTGTTTTTACTTTTTTAGCGATTTTTTTTCTTCATTGCTGATGCCCCATTCCAGTGCCTGTAAAGCATGTGGAGAGTCTCCCACACTTTTTTCCCGCGAAGGCCTCTGTTCAGGGTGCCTACCGGGTGGGGAACGTCGCTCCTTGGTCCCCTTGCCCACAGCGACCCGGGGGCGAGTTCCCCGCCGCGTGGCCAGACCGTTCCTGGCCCAGAAAACCACGGGAACGGGGGACATCTTGAAAGCAGGCTCAAATGCAGACCCGGATGTGCAGGAGGAAGATGAGCCCGATTTTTTAGTTTCTTCTCCGGATTTGAGCCCCCCTCATGCCCTGGAGGGGGTGCCTGACCTTTCCATACCCCCCTCCTACCCTTCTCCCTCGGGAAGTCTAAGTCTTGTTTCTCCGCGGAGTTTGTGCTTCTTATGCACAAGTCCTATTTAGCCAGCGTACAGCAGGAGGAAGATCCATCCCTGGACCCCCCCCACCAAAAAACCTGCGAATTCTGCTCCGCAACCTCTGAAGGCACCGGAGGGCCAGGGCTTGGTTAGGGTTAGGGTGGTCCCGGGGGCCCCGCCGCCTCCAGATCCGCCACAGCCGCCGCCGGTCCCTATTCCAGATCTGGATGTTGACCCACTGCTTGCTACCCCCCTCCCCCCCCCCCCCTGAGGGGGACGATCCTCTGGTCCTATGGTTATTTCAAAAGGAGGAACTAGAGCCATTTATTCCCTTCATTTTGCAAGAACTGGGAATTGAGCTGCCCCCAGCGGATACAGTTACGGCCGCAATGCCTGCCAAAATGGACCCGGTCCTGGTGGGACTTAGGGCTCTTCCATGTACATTTCCTTTTCACCCTATGCATAAGCTGATGCTCCTTAGGGAATGGGAGTCCCCTGAGGTGGGATTCCGAGTGGGGAGGGCTATGGACAAGCTCTACCCCTTTCCTGAGGACTGCTTGAATCTACTTAAGATGCCCAAGGTAGATTCCTCTTTCATGGCAGTTACCAAGCACACCACCATCCCAGTGGTTGGGCTACGGCTCTAAAGGATGTCCAGGACCGCAAGTTGGAATTTTACCTCAAATGCATATTTGAGGTCATGTCCTTGGGAGCTCGGGCGACAATCTGTAGCAGTCTCATGCAGCGGGCAAGCCTCAGGTGGGTTCAGCAATTACTCAGCACCCAAGACCTTCCATCTGCAGAGGCGGAGCAGACGGATCGCTTGGAGGGAGCGATTGCGTATGGGGCGGACGCCCTGTACAATCTTCTGCAAGGGCAGCCAAGGCAAAGGTCTTCGCGGTGTCTGCCAGGCTGAGAAATTGGTCTGCAGACGCCTCTTCCAAAGTGCAGTTGGGAACCCTTCCCTTCAAGGGCCAGTTGCTTTTTGGTGAGGACCTAGAGCAACTTATCAAATCACTGGGAGAAAATAAGGTTCATAAGTTGCCGGAGGACCACCCAAAACAGTCTAAGTCCTTCTTACCCTCTTGCACTAGATTTAGGGGGCAATGCCATTTATCCACCAGGGCAAGGGGCTCATTCTCGAGGGTTAATGCTTCCCGATCTCAATCCTGGCCTCATTCCTTTCGGGGACGTCGGCCTTTCAGGGATAGTAGCCAGCAACACTCGGTCACCAAGTCCTCCTCTCAATGAGATGGGACCTGCTCATTCCTCCGTTCGAGACTTATGTGGACGACTGACCCAGTTTCTCGGGGAATGGGCCACCATAATGACAGACCAGTGGGTCCTAGAGGTGATAGAAAAAGGCTACGCTTAAGAATTTGCTCGAGACCTACCGGATCTTCACCTGGTCTCCCCCTGCGGAAGTCTAAAGGGGCCTGTGGTCGAACAAACCCTGCGCAGGCTGCTGGAACTGGGGGCCACAGTCCAGTCCCAGTGGAAAAACAAGGGTTCGGCCAATATTCCATCTACTTCGTCGTGCCCAAAAAAGAGGGCTCCTTTCGTCCAATTTTGGATCTCAAGCATGTCAACCGGGCTCTCAGTTCCCCATTTTCGGATGGAAACCTTAAGGGCGGTGATAGCGGCAGTTCGATTTAGAGAATTCTTGGCCTCGCTCAATCTGACAGAGGCCTACTTACACATCCCAATTCGCTGCGATCACCAGCGGTATCTTCGGTTCGAGATACTGGGCCAACATTTTCAGTTTCGAGCACTCCCCTTCGGTCTTGCCACGGCGCCGCGCACTTTCACCAAGGTAATGGTGGGAGTGGCGTCCACCCTGCATCAAGACGGAGTCCTAGTCCATCCTTACCTGGACGATTGGCTCATCTGGGCCAAATCAAAGTCTCTTTGCCAGCTGGCGGTCAGCAAGGTCCTGTCGGGTCTGACCTCTCTGGGGTGGGTCAACAGCTTTCCCAAGAGCAAGCTTCAACCCTCCCAGACATTGGAATTCCTGGGGGTGCGATTCGACGCTCGAGTAGGCAGGGTGTTTCTTCCGGAGGACCGATCGCTCAAACTCAGGGGCCAAGTGCGCAATTTTCTCTCTCTTGCCCTGCCAACTGCCTGGGATTATCTCCAGGTTCTGGGGTCCATGGCTTCCACTATCGATCTGGTCCCCTGGGCTTTTGCACATATGCTTCCGTTACAGAAAGCCTTGCTATCACGCTGGAAACCGGTATCTGAACAGTTTCAGACGCCCCTGCCGCTCTCTGAGTCTCCCGTTGCAGAATTGCATTGGTGGCTATCGCCTGCCCATCTTCAGAAGGGGATGTCCCTTCTGATACCGCAGTGGTTTGTGGTAACATCGGACGCTAGCCTCTCCGGCTGGGGAGCTGTATGCCAGACCCAGTCTGCTCAGGGGTATTGGTCGCTGATCCAATCTCGCTGGCACATCAATCGACTGGAAGCTCGAGCGGTCTGACTGGCTCTCAAGGCCTTCCTTCCCCTACTCCTCCACAAGGCGGTGCGGGTCCTGTCAGACAATTCCACCACTGTAACCTACATCAATCGACAAGGGGGCACCAGGAGTCGCCTAGTCGCTCTGGAAGCCAGCAGGCTCTTCGCATGGGCAGAACGTCACCTAGAGCGCTTAGCGGCATCCCATATTGTGGGGAAGGAGAACGTTCAAGCAGATTTCCTCAGTCACCAGAAGTTAAACCCAGGCGAGTGGGAATTGTCAGATGCAGCGATGAACCTGATCATCCGCAGGTGGGGTCCCCCTCACTTGGATCTGATGTCCACCATGACCAATGCGAAAGCTCCTTGTTCTTCAGCCGCAGACAGGAACATTGCACAGAAGGGGTGGATACCCTGGTCCTTCCTTGGCCCGTGACATTCTTCTGTACATGTTCCCTCACTGGCCGTTAGTGGGCAGGGGAGGTAGAATTGAGCTTCATCGCGGGCCTGTCATTCTAGTGGCTCTGGAATGGCCTCTCAGACCGTGGTTTGCGGACCTCATGAATTTAGCCACGGGCAGTCCCCTACGCCTCGGTCGTCTTTCCCATCTTCTTCGGCAGGGTCCCGTATTTTTCGATCAGGCGGATTGCTTCTGTCTAGCGACCTGGCTTTTGAACGGTGGAGATTGAGAAAGAAGGGATATAAAGAAGAAGTTATATCCACTCTATTGCGGGCCAGGAAGCCGACTACCTCGCTTGCTTATGTCCGAGTATGGAAGGTTTTTGAAAATGCATGTGTCGCCTCGGGTATCTCGGCTTGTAAGGCTCCGGTTTCATAAGAACATAAGAACATAAGAAAATGCCATACTGGGTCAGACCAAGGGTCCATCAAGCCCAGCATCCTGTTTCCAACAGTGGCCAATCCAGGCCATAAGAACCTGGCAAGTACCCAAAAACTAAGTCTATTCCATGTAACCATTGCTAATGGCAGTAGCTATTCTCTAAGTGAACTTAATAGCAGGTAATGGACTTCTTCTCCAAGAACTTATCCAATCCTTTTTTAAACACAGCTATACTAACTGCACGAACCACATTCTCTGGCAACAAATTCTCTGGCAACAAATTCCAGAGTTTAATTGTTTCCCAGGTCCTTTCTTTTCTCCAGAACGGTCTCGCCAAGGGGTTGTCATTCAGTACCTTGCGAGTGCAGGTCTCCGCTCTCGGTTCCCTCTTAGGCACCATTGACGGTTATTCAGTGGTGGCTCATCCGGATGTCGTCCGTTTCCTCAAGGAAGCCAAGCACTTGAATCCTCCAGTCCGGGTTACTTGTCCCTCGTGGAGTCTTAACTTGGTTCTCCGGGTTCTCTGCGAAGCTCCTTTTCAGCCCTTAAGGAGGGCTACGCCCAAGAATTTGACTCTCAAAACCGTCTTCTTGGTGTCCATTTGTTCAGCCAGAAGAATCTCAGAGCTCCAAGCGTAGTCGTGCAGAGAGCCTTTTCTACGTTCCTCGGATTCAGGGCTTTCCCTTAAGATGGTACCCTCTTTCTTGCCAAAGGTCATGTCTTCTTTTCATGTCAATCAATCCATGGAACTTCCAGCTTTTTCTTCATAGCAAATACAACTGGGGTGATCTGCGGCGCCTCGATATGAAACGGGTCTTACTGAGTTACCTTCAGGTTACAAATGAGTTCCGGGTCTCTCACCACTTGTTTGTTCTGTGGAGTGGACAAAATAAAGGTATTAAGGCTTCAAAGGCTACTATTGCGAGTTGGCTAAAGGAGGCCATTGCGTTGGCTTACTTCTGTAAGGGTTGGCCCGTGCCGGAAGGCTTAAAAGCTCATTCCTTATGGTCTCAGGCTACTTCTTGGGCGGAGAGTCAATCGGTCTCTCCGCAGGAAATATGTAGGGCAGCTATTTGGAAATCTCTGCATACATTTGCTCGTCATTACCGTCTGGATGTGCATACTCCAGTTTTTGGCTCCTTCGGGCGGCAGGTTCTTCGAGCAGGACTATCTCGGTCCCACCCTGTTTAGGGAAGCTTTGATACATCCCACGGGCTGGACTGATCCAGGTACGTACAGGGAAAGGAAAATTGGTTCTTACCTGCTAATTTTCATTCCTGTAGTACCATGGATCAGTCCAGACACCTGCCCGTACTAGATCTGATACGTCCGCTCGAATGTTCTGTTTTTTTTCTGCAGGTTTTTTCAATTATCTGATTTGTTGTCTACTATTACTAAAGGCACCGGAAGCATTTAACAGATGAAAATAAAATTGTATGCAAGAGCGTTTTTATTCATACAGAATCCTTTCAATTGTTCACTTGTTCAATTTGTTAGTTTTTTCTTATTGCTTGCTTGATCTTTGGGAAGTTATATCTGCTTTGAAAGTACTTTATACTGAAGGAGTGTAGGGTAGGCTCTGTCCTGATATAGGATACCCTCACAGTTTTGGTCTGTCCTCACCTGCTGGACAGGAGGCTCAAGCCATGGTCTGGACTGATCCGTGGTACTACAGGAACGAAAATTAGCAGGTAAGAACCAATTTTCCTTTAGGAACTCACATTTTCTGCATGCAAAACTCTTTGCTGCATTCAACTGAACGCACCTTTCTGCATCAACTTGCATGATTGTAAACCCTCAGGGGCAGGGACCTACTTATTGTACCTGAATTTGTAACTTGCTTTGTGCATGAATTTGTAAAGGAGATCAATCAAATCCACATCCACAAAACAGAGAACTTCAACATGAAATAGCTTTCATTCACTCTGTTTATATTTTTTAGGAAGACTCAAAGTGAACATGGCAAATATTTATTTAAAACAAGGAAACTACTCAAAAGCAATAAAATTCTATCGAATGGCTCTGGATCAGATTCCAAGCACACATAAAGAAATGAGGTGAGTTTATATTTCCATAGACACTGTGACTAATTTTCATGCAAGGAAGATGAGAGCTAACAATTCTTATTCTCCCATTAGGGTTAAAATCATGCAGAACATTGGAGTTGCATTTGTTAAAACTGGCCAGTACTCGGATGCAATAAATACATTTGAGCATATTATGAGTGAATTTCCAAATGTGAAGGCTGGCTTTAACTTGATTCTTTGCTATTTTGCTACTGGAGACCGAGAAAAAATGAAGAAAGCTTTTCAGAAACTGATTAGTGTTCCATTGGGAATTGACGATGATGATAAATATATTTCCCCAAATGTAAGTGAACAAAGTTATATGTTTGGTTGTTTTGTGGAAGACTTTTTGGGCCGGATTTTAAAAGGGTTACATGTTCCGGGCCTATTTTAAAAAGGCCCGGCGATGCGCGTAAAGCCCCGGGATGCATGTAAGTCCAGGGGCTTGCAAAAAGGGGCGGGGGAGGGGGCGGGGTCAGGCTCCCAGCACAGCAGCCATATTTGCTGCTGTGCCAAGGATCTCGCGCTGGCAGTTGGCCAGCGAGCACAACTTACTTCAGCCCCAGTAAGTAAGTTTTGTGATTAAAAAAAAATAAATCATCAAAGGTAGGGGGGAAAGGGCAGGGGAGGTAGAGGGAGGGAAGGGAAGGTGGGGTGGGGGGTAGGGAAGTTCCTTCCGTGTCCGCTCCGATTTCGGAGCGGCCTGGGAGGGAAAGGGGGAAGGCAGCACGGCTTGGAGCGGGCTCGGCGTGCACAATTGTGCGCCCCCTTGCGTGCGCCGACCCCGGATTTTATAATATGCACGCGCATGTTATAAAATCAGGAGTACATATGTGCGTGCCGGGTAGCGTACACACATGTACGCCCGCGTGCGAGCTTTTAAAATCTACCCCTTTATGTATGACATCAAGATCATGGTAAAACAGAGCTATAAGTATCTTTTTTTTATTTGAATGACTTATTAAAACTTATTTTGGACTTGAATCTGCCAAATTCAGTAATGTATGAAAACATATACACAGAGATATTGAGGTTAACTAGGAATAAATATTTGATTTGGTGTGGCCAGAGAAGTACTGTGTCTCTTTTCAGTGGTAAGGTCATCCCTTGCTCTCTAAGGAATATTTCATGAGATTGATTGTCAAAGCCGTTTATGCAGGTAAATTGGATGGCTCAAAATTGCTCTCCCTCAACATTTTATTTAGTTTAAAATTTGGTTACTGCAGCATTCAGAATACAGAATATCAAACATGACTATGGTTTTCTTTACAGTGCTCTCTGTGTCTCGGGCTGACTAACTCCTCTGCATCTCTGACCTATTTCCACCCGTCTGAGATACAAACCCCATCATACCAGCCTTATTTATTTATTTATTATTTATTTATTTAAAAGTTTTTATATGCCACGCAAATGAGGCATATATATGCCCGTCTAGGCGGTTTACAATGTTACATTCATAATATCAATTGTCAAAACATTCACAGAAAAATAACAAGTAAAAACATTAAAAAGCAGATTATTAATTTTGTCTTGATTGGCAATATTAGTGGATGTACTGTCATTACTACTATAATTGTATATTGTATGCACTGTTAAACAGGTGAGTTTTCAGTTTCTTCTTAAAATCTTTAGAGTTTGCAGTCAAACAGATGTGTTCAGGGAGAGCGTTCCACAGAGTTGGACCTGCCACGGAAAAGGCCCGTTTTCGGGTTACTGTTAAACTTACTGTTCTGATTGAGAGAATCTCCAAAATATATTTGTCCATGGATCAAAGTTGTCTGAATGGTCTGTATATATGTAGTAAAGAGCAAAGCCAAACAGAAGTTGTATTGTCTAACAGGTTATGGATTGTTGACAAGATTTTGTATGTAATATGGTGGGATATTGGTAGCCAATGAAGCTGTTGTAATATGGGTGTTATATGTTCTCTTCGTGATAGATTGAAAATGGTTCTGGCTGTAGCACTTTGAACAAGCTGCAGTGGATGTATCGTTGATAGAGGTAGACCTAGGTATAGAGAGTTGCAATAGTCCAGTTTTGTTAATATTAAAGCTTGTGTAATTGTACGGTAGTCGGTTTGTGATAGTAAGGGTTTGAGTTTTTTGAGCATATATAGTTTAAAGAACAATTTTTTAACTGTTTCAGATATGTTCGTGGTCATTGATAATTTGGAGTCTATAATCATACCTAGGTTTTTTGCACATTGTTTTATGGGTATGTGTTGGTTTTCAAATGTAAATGTTTGTGGGGGGTTGGTTATTTGAATCTGGTACTGTTGATAAGTATACTAGTTCTGTTTTTGAAGCATTTAGTTTTAGCCTATTGTGGGATAACCAAGTTTTTATTGTCTTTAGGTAAATGTATAAAGAAGAAAGTGTTTCCGACCATGAGTCGGAGAAAGGTACCGTAAACTGAATGTCGTCAGTGTAGATTTTGAAATTTAGATTAAGTCCAGATAAAAGGCAGCACAGCGGTAAAAGATATATGTTAAATAAGATCACAGATAGTGATGAACCTTGTGGTACACCCGTTTTGGTGGTGTACCATTCTGATTTTGCTTTTCCCATTGTGATTCTCTGGGGACGATTTGAGATGAATGTTGAAAACCAATGTAGTACTGTTCCAGAAATTCCAATCTGAGATAGATTGGCGATTAAGATACTATGATTTAAAGTATCGAATGCTGCAGATATATCAATTAGTACTAAAATGTAGTTGGTATTAGGGTCAAATCCTCTGATGATGGTGCCTTAAGTCTGTCGCTTTTCTCCCTCTGTGAATATTGAACAAAAGAACTTATTTCTGCCTTGTACTGCTTCTGCTCTTCACATATTCCTTTTTGAGTGTCAGGGACTGGCTAGCTACCTTCCTTAAATTATATGCACCGATTGCAGTTCTGATGAGGGGGGAGATCCCCCCCCCCCCAAAAAAAAAAAATTAAAGAGCAAGGGAAGGGGAGGATATATTCCCTCCCCCATCCAGTCTTTAACATAAGGTCTGCCTTGCAGCCTGTCTATTTAAGAAGGTAATTAGCCAGTTCAAAAAATGTATTTTATAAAAATAAGTTGCTCTTATAAAAAAGAAATCCCTCTTTCCTCCAGCCAGCTAATTGTATTGTCCTTAGAAACAAAAAAAAAATCCCTCCTTTCCTAGCATGTAGACAGATGTTCTCAGGACCAATGGGCTAGCTCCCCTGCCAACAGATGAAGACGGAGCAAGCTGACATCACAGTATATATACTCCTGCAGTGACCCCAGCCTGCCAGTATTCTCCATCTCCAACAGATGGTGGACGAGCTTCTTCCTATGGGGATTGCTGTGAATTTTGAAAGGAGAATTTTAAATTAAAAATGAAAGCCCTGCTCTTCTGCGGTGATACCTAAAGGTCCCTCCCCGAGTTGAGAAATTCCTGAAGTGATTTCAGTGGTCCCTCAGAGGTGTGCCTTGGTCCGGTAGCTGGTTCCCGGCGTGGACTTTACTGCTTGTGCAGCTGAAAGGCAGCGGGTGCTGGAGGCCGAGCGCGGCAGTGACGGCACATCCCTCTCCCCCTGCAGCCGGAGACCGTCCCTGTACTCAGCTGGTAAACACTGAGCTCCAGTAAGTTTTTAAAAATAGAAAATTATTTACAGAGTCAGGCCTTCCTTCAGTCTCCATGCTTGGCACACCGTTCCAACATTGTTCCCTCTTCCATTGGGGTTAGGGGAACTTGGCAGTCTGGCGGGTTGAGTGGCCCTGGTGGGCTTGGCGCCGCAATAGGCTTTTCTCGGCGCACCGCATAGTAGACCGTGGCGGCATTTTCACACGCTCCTGTGCATGCCTTACTGCCCTCTACAGGACGTCGGTGTGCGTAATGGGTCGGCTCTGCGCATGTGTTGTGCACGCCAGGCTAGGCGTGACTTCTGCATGCACAACCTTTTTGGACGTGTAATACGCTCCAGCTAGGCGCATAACTTTTTTAAGCCCGAGCCATTTTAACATACAATTACTGTCGCTCTTGGCGCAGGTAAACAAGAAGCCTAAGTGCCTTTCTCTTTGTGTTGCCTGTCATATTAGGGTTTCTCAGCCTCATCTGTCTTCAAACATCTGTCAGCACTGTTCAGATACTGAGGGAGAGTTGTCTTCCTTGGATTTTGCTAAGCCTGGATCCTCCCATTCTGATGATGGATAGAAGGTGGCACTCCATGAAGTTAGCAAGTAGCACATTTAAGACTAATCAGAGAAAATTATTTTTCACTTAACGCACAATTAAGCTGTGGAATTTGTTGCCAGAGGATGTGATTAGTGCAGTTAGTGTAGCTGGGTTCAAAAAAGGTTTGGATAAGTTCTTGGAGGAGAAATCCATTAACTGCTATTACTCAAGTTGACTTAGGGAATAGCCTCTGCTATTACTGGTATTAGTAGCATGGGATCTTCTTGGTATTTGGATACTTGCCAGGTTCTTGTGGCCTGGTTTGGGCTCTGTTGGAAACAGGATGCTGGGCTTGACCCAGCATGGCAATTTCTTACGTTCTTATGTTCTTATGGCCTGGTTATGGCTTTGGCTGGAAGTGCGCCAGATTTTGGTACTCCCTTGACTGGCTCCCCGCAGGAGATGACAGTCCAGTTGGGCTCACTCCAGTACCTTTGGGGTTTGGTCAAGACCTGGCTGCTTTTTCTTGGGTGCAATTTTTTCAGGATTTACAGGTCTTTGTTCAGGTGCAGTCCTCCGCTTCACACACTCCTGTCAGTTCAGACCCTCAGCTGGTGGCCCTTCTCTCTTCCAATCCTACGATTAAATGCATTGGCACGCCTCGGTTTGCCATGGGTATACCCAGTGGTGACCCGGATGGCACAGATGATGAGGCAGATCCTGATTCCTTGGAAGATGGGGAGATTCCTCCTGGTTTGGAGCCATATCGAACCATGTTACAGTTCTTTCATAGAAATGAACTTCCGGCCCTAATTTCCCAGACCTTGAAAATGCTGGGAGTGCCTGGGGCAGATTCTATGTCAGAGCCAAAGAAGAATTCCATTTTGGTTTCTTTGCCTAAAGCTTCTTGCTTTTTTCCTCTTATGGACACCATTTAAGAATTGATTGATCTTGAATGGGATGCCCTGGAGGCAAGTTTCAAAGGCCTGTACTTTCTGGATCCAGCGGTGAGACAGCGTTTGCATTTTCCCAGAGTGGATGCACTTGTCTGTGCCATCTTTAAGCAGACGACTATCCCCATGGAGGGAGGAGCAGTCTTGAAGGATATACATGATAGGCAGATTGCATCTATCCTTAAACAGGCTATTGACGCAGTGACAATGACCTTGTAAATTGCTTACTGTTGTGCTCCTGTGGCACATTCTTGTCCCTTTTGCCCATCACCATATGCTCTGGGCCCAGTGGTCACTGCAGTCCCAGTGGCGTCCAGCCAACCAGGGTCTTCAAGTTCACATTCAAGTCTCTCCCTCTCTCAGGGCTTTCCTGTCTTGGTGGAGAACTCTTTCCTATCTGGAGCAGTGTTCCCTTACCTTCCAGGCTCCCCCCACCCAGTTTGTGCTTACCACAGATGCATCCCAGCTGGGTTGGGGGGTCCATGTCGATGGCTTCCGCACTCAAGGTCTCTGGACCACACAAGAAGCTCAGTGTCAGATCAACTTCTTGGAGCTGCGGGCGATCCGGTACCTTCTGTTGGCCTTCCGGGATCGGCTAGTCAACAGGGGGACCCTCATCCGGACCAACAATCAAGTACCTATGTGCTATATCACCAAGCCGGATTGGGGGGGGGGGGGGGTTCCAGGTCCTTCCTCCTCTGTCAGGAAGTGGTGCAGATCTGGGCTTGGGCACTAGCTCAGGGAATGCTGCTCCAAGCCATGTACTTGGCCTGTATGGAGAACACCCTGGTGAATAGGCTGAGACGAACTTTCAGACCCCACAAGTGATCCCTGAAGCTGAAGGTGGCAGATCAGATCTTCCATCTCTAGGAGTCCCTGGATGTGGATCTATTTGCCTCCTCCTGTAACAGGAAAGTTCCCCAGTACTGCTCCCTGACCAGGTCAAACAGCCAACCAGCCATGGACGCCTTTGCCCTTTACTGAGGGACAGGCCTCCTGTACATGTATCCTCCACTTTCGTTGGTGTCGAGGACTCTCTTGAAGCTTTGCCGGGTCAGGGGGACTATGATCCTCATAGCTCCCATTGGCTGAGACAGGTTAGGTTCCCACACCTGCGGGACCTCTCTCAGTGGGAGCCAGTCCATCTGGGGAACGGCCCCAGACCTCCTCACGCAGGATCAGGGCAGGCTGCACCACCCCATCCTCTGGGCCCTGTCACTCATGGCCTGGATGTTGAACGGTTGATCTTGCAGTCTCTTGATCTCTGAGGAGGTGTCCCGAGACTTGGTGGCTTCAAGAAAGCCTTCCATCTGGAAGTCATATGCTACGAAGTGGAGAAGGTTTACCATCTTGTGGGAGCAGAAGGGTCTTGACCCCTTCTCCTGTCCCGTCTGGCAACTTCTGGATTACCTGCTTTACCTCTCGGAGTCTGGGCTTAAAACCAATTCAGTTCGGGTACATCTGAGGGCCATAGGTGCTTACTACCAGGAGGTGGACAGTTCACCCATCTCTGTGCAGCCTGTGGTAGGGCAATTCATGCGTGGGTTGGTCCAGCTGCGGCCTCCCCTGAGGCCCCCTACGGTCTCTTGGGACCAGCTGTTGAAACCCCTGTTTGAATCACTGCACTCCTCTACTCTCAAGTATTTGACCTGGAAGGTCATATTCTTAGTAGCGATCATGTCGGCATGCAGGGTCTGTGAACTATACATGTCTTGGGACCTATCTGCCCTATACAAGATTTTTCCAGGACCAGGTGATCTACGTACACACCTTAAGTTGCTGCCAAAGGTGTTGACAGGTTACCATCTCAACCACTCCATCGTCCTGCCTACTTTCTTCCCTAGGCCTCATTCCAGCCAAGAGGAAAGGGCACTGCATACACTTGATTATAAGAGTGCCTTGGCCTTCTACCTGGACCAGACGGCAGGTCATAGACAGTCCACCCAACTCTTTGTCTCTTTTAACTCTAACAGGCTGGGTGTGGCTGTTGCTAAGCAGACTCTCTCTACCTGGCAAGCAGACTGTATTTCCTTCTGCTTTGACCAGGCAGGACTGCAACTGGGGGGGCCATGTCACGGCTCATTCTGTCAGAGCCATGGCAACTTCTGTGGCTCACCTGTGTGCAGTTCCAATGCAGGAGATCTGCAAAGCTGCACCATGGAGTTCTCTCCACACCTTCGCAGCTCATTATTGTCTGGACAGGGATGGCCGCTGGGATAGCAGATTCGGCCAGTCTGTCCTCTGGAACCTCTTTTAGCTGTGAACCCAACTCTTCCTACCCAACTCTTCCTTCCTAAGGCCCATGATTTGGGTTCAGATTGTCCCCATTGTTGTTGTGCCCATTGGCATTTGTTTGGTATCTGTTGGTCCCACTATTTTTCGGGGCCAGCTTGTAGCTAGGGATTCACCCACATGTGAGGACTACCATCCTGCTTGTTCTAGGAGAAAGCAAAATTGCTTACCTGTAACAGGTGTTCTCCTAGGATAGCAGGATGCCATCCCGCAGAGTTGGGTTCCTGTAGTTTATTTTTTCATAATCTACTTACAAGACTGAAAAGAAACCCTGAGTGGACGCATGGATGTGTGGATAGTGGCATGCTGGGCATGCTCAGTGTGCCAGTCAAAGTTTCTAGAAACTTTGACAGAAGTTTTCTGTGCCAGGCTCCATCTGATGAATGTCATCCACATGTGAGGACTAACATCCTGCTGTCCTAGGAAAACACCTTTTACAGGTAAGCAACTTCGCTGTCTCAGGGGTTCCAAGTTTTTTCATCCCTACAGGAATCCAGCCTTTCAGAGGACTCAGCCTTTTGGTAAGTCTCAGTCCTTTCATTCCCGACAGCCCAAGAGACAAGCAGGCTCGGGTGGCAGACCGACCCAAGCTTCCCAATGAAGGTTTGCTAACCCACCTTCAGGAGGAGGAAATAGGGGGATGCCTATCTCTCTTTTATCAAAGGTGGGTTGAGATCACATTGGATCAATGGGTCCTGCAAGTGATATGGGAAGGCTATACACTGGAATTTCGCAGCATTCCTCGGGACGTGTTCATGGTGTCTCCTTGCCACTCCCCGCAGAAGAAGCATGAAATGGAGTCTATGCTTCTATGGTTCCTCTGGCTGAGGGCTGTGGTTCCCATGCCTACGCCTCAGGAAAATACAGGGCGCTGTTCCATCTATTTTGTTGTGCCCAAGAAGGAAGGTTCTTTTCGTCCCATCCTGGACCTCAAGGATGTCAACCGTCATCTGCAGGTGACTAATTTTTACATGGAAACCTTGGGCTTTGTGATAATAACCGTGCAGGCGGGAGAATTTCTGACCTCCCTGGATCTGTCTGAAGCCTACCTTTATATTCCCATTCATTTGGAGCACCAGTGTTTTCTGTGCTTTGCAATGCTGGGTCACCATTATCAATTCCAGGCACTGCCCTTTGGTCTGGCCACCGCCCCAGAACATTTTACAAGGTTATGGTGGTCATAGTCACGGCATTGAGAAGAGATGAGATCCTGGTGCCTGCATATGTGGACGACTGGCTGATTCAGGCCAGGTCTTTGGAAGAGAGCAACCTGGTGATCAACAAGGGGATATCCTTGCTGCAGGAGCTCAGCTGGGTGGTGAACCTGGCCAAAAGCAGTCTCTAGCCTTCTCAATCATTGGAGTATCTGAGAGTTCATTTCAACTTGAGGCTGGGCAAGGTTTTTCTGCCAGACACACGAAACCAAAAGTTGATGTCTCAGGTGCATCAGTTCGTGAACACTATATACCCAATGGTTTGATGGCGGCTATCCTGAAAGTGGTGCTGTTGTTGAAGGCGCATATGCGCCCTCATCAGCGCTCACTGCAGTCTCGTTGGAACCCACAGTCTCAGGACTATTCGTTTCATCTCCACTTGCCGATGGAAATCTGTTGTTGCCTCCAGTGATGATTGCAGGAGGCACATCTGAGAAGGGGAATGTCCTTGTCCTCCCCGAACTAGTTGATTCTCACGACAGATGTGAATCTCCAGGGTTGGGGAACTCACTGTCAGGAACTGACAGGTCATGGGCGTTGGACGGCCGAAGAGGCCCTTTTGAACATCAATCGCCTGGAAGCTTGAGTGGTTTGCTTGATGTGCTTGCAGTTCAGCCACAGACTACAGGATTGAGCGGTCTGCATGATGTCGGACAACATGACAACAGTGGCCTACCTCAATTGCCAGGATGGAACCAAGAGCCAGCAAGTGTTGCAGGAAGTAGTCTGACTTATGGAATGGGCGGAAGGACATCTACAGATGATCTCGGCAACCCATATTGCCGGAAAGGACAACTTAAGAGCAGACTTTCTCAGCAGGGAGAGTCTGGACCCCGGTGAATGGGTATCGTCTGCCGAGGCTTTTCAGCTGTTAGTAGATCGTTGGAGACTTCCGTCTCTAGACCTGCTGGCAACTTCTTGCAATACAAAGGTTCCTCGATTCTTCAGTCGTAGGAGAGATCCATGGTTTCTGAGCATCCGTGCTCTCGTACAGGTCTGGCAGGAAGATGAATTGCATTATACCTTTCCTCCATGGCACTTGGTGGGCAGGCTAATTCGCAGAATCAAAGTCCACAGGGGGCTAGTACTCCTGGTGGGTTTGGATTGGCCCAGGTGTCCATGGTATGCAGATCTGCAGAGGGTTCTGGTAGAGAACCCCCTTCGTCTTCTGCCGCACGTGGATCTGTTGCGGCAGGGGCCAGTTCTTCATTAGGATCCTACTCTGTTCTGTCTTATGGTTTGGCCCTTGAGAGGGCTTACCTGTTGAAGCGTGGATATTCTTCTACGGTGATTGCTACTTTGCGCTCGGAAATTCTCCACTTCTCTAGTATATGTGCGGGATTGGAGAATGTTTGAGGCCTGGTGCAAGGAGCACAGTGTTCTTCCTTGTTCATTTAAGATCCCACTTATTCTGGACTTTTTGCAGGATGGGTTGACTAAAGGATTGGCCCTTAATTCCTTGAAGGTTCAAGTTATGGCTCTTGCATGTTTCAGAGGTACAGTGAATGGTGTCTCTTTATCAACTCATCCTGATGTGGCCCACTTCTTGAAGGGAGTGAAGCACCTTAAGCCTCCCATGCGGTTGCCAGTTCCTTTGTGGAGTCTTAACTTGGTGCTGGATTTTTTAGTGGGCTTTCAGCCACTGCGCACCCTTTCCTTGCGGTTATTAACCTTGAAGACAGTGTTTCTGGTGGTTGTATGTTCTGCACTTCACATTTCTGAGCTGCAGGCCTTGTCTTGCTGGGAGCCGTTCCTTCTGGTGACTCCAGGGGCATTACAATTGCATACTGTACCATCCTTCTTGCCTAAGGTGGTCTCGGAGTTTCATTGGAATCAGTTCATTTCTTTGTCATCCCTGGATGCGGGATGCGGAGGAGTATCACCTCCTGCGATCCTTGGATGTCAAGTGATTTGTAGTGCGGTATCTGGAGGTTTCTGAACCTCTCTGAAAGTCGGATTGCCTGCTTGTCCTTCATGGTGGAAGGAAGCAGGGCGAACCAGTTTCGTGAGCTACAATTGCTCATTGGATTAAGGAGGTGATCACAGCCGCATATGTGGATGCTGAGAAGCCATTGCCTACTCAGTTTCGGGCTCATTCCACTAGAGCTCAGGCAGTGTCATGGGCGGAGGTTAATTTGTTATCTCCCGTCAATATCTGCTGAGCTGCGACGTGGTCCTCCTTACACATCTTTTCCAGGTTTTATCATTTTTTTAATGCCAACTTCTTTTCTCTTACCATTTCTGCTACCTGCTTAGAGAATCATATCATTGTTTCTCTTTTCCCCTTTGTCAAGCAGCCTACATAGAGAATTATTACCTATCAGTGCTCCCTGTTATTGCTGACCATATTTCTTCTGTATATTGAAAGTGTAGGCAGGTTGACAAAAGGAAAAGGAGAAAGAACGATATGGTTCTCTAAGGAGGTAGCAGAAATTGTAAGAGCAAAAAAGTTAGTGTTCAAAAAATACAAAAAGTCCAAGACCCTAGTCATATGGGAGGCAGTTTTCAAATATCCTGCATACTTTATGCTAATTTTCAAAAAGAAATCATGTGGGTAGCTTCACTTTGAAAATTAGTGCAAGGTACATGTGGTAAAAACATTCACTGTTTTGTACAGGCAACTGAGAGCGGGAAGATAGTGCTTATGCACTATTTTCCTCCTAACCTAAACACTTTTCTGCAATAGGAGATTGTGCATACCTTTAACTAGCCAGAGGAGGGCAGTGTTCAGCTAAGTTATTTTACCTGCATAAATGACTGTTTACCCAATAAATGGCTTTGATAATGATTCTTTCCATGGCTCAGTTCAGATCAGAATTTCATATAGAACCATACAGTACAATGTTCACTCGACTCTAAATTTTCCTTTTAAATGACGTTGTAATCACATTCTTGATACCTATAATATCTTTAATCATAGACCCATGATAGTTTTGGAAATATTGTTATGCATTTAAAGTTGTCTTTCATAAAAATTCAATAATTTAATTTTCTTTTTTTGGCCCAGCAGTTTTCTCTTGCTTTTTTGGGCTTTGTAGCTCAGCTGGAACTGGGCCTGGGATGCAGTTTCATGAGCTTTCATTCACTGTCATAGCTTCTCTTCAAGGGGAAGCTGTTGGGGAGGATCTGGAAAAGATGGTCAAGGTCTGGGGAGAGTCCGGGGTTCCTGCTATGGTTTTGAAGTGTTTGAGTGGATTCTTGGGTACTGTGGAGGTGACCACGCCCACAGGGAGGAGCCCCGTGAGGAACCACAGTACTAGGCTAGACTCGGGATGCACAAACACAGAGATTCGTCTTTTATTATACAGCTGATATATACCACCAGAGGTGGCAGTAGTGAGGTAATCCAGAGGTAGCAGTCCAGGAACCCTCGGCAGAGGGGACCTGTCTCACAGAGATGGTATAGGGATATCCGGATGCAGGTTCCCAGCACAGCAGAGCTGTAGATGAGACAGACTGAGAAGGTTAGATTACTCACTAAGTTGGTAGCTGTACAGGTGGAGATCCCAGCAGGCAGAAGTAGTTAAACACAGGCACCGAGCCCGGGAGAGCAGGCCCTCGAGGAGCAAGTACCTGATCCCAGATAGGCACCTGAAAGAAAGCAAAGGGCCCCCGAGGAGCGGGTACCCAGGTTAGAGAAATACCCCGAAGGGCAGCGAGAGCTTCCAGTGGCAGCAAGGAAGCGGCAGAGTAGCTCAGACCGGAGGCTTTCCATCCAATCACGATCCTTGCTAACTCGATGAGCTGGCAAACAAGGGCAGGCTAAATACCCGGATGGCATGACGTCACTCGAGGGGGGTGCCCCTGAGGTTCCCGCCATGACGTGGATAAAGACGTGGGTGGCGTGCGCGCGCGCACCCTAGGAGTCCCTTAGGAGAAACATGCCATGAGGCTTTGTCATTGCCATTCCGGGGACGCCAGAGAGAGCAGCATACAGACGCGGTGGTAGCCATCTTCCCAAGGCTAGCGGGGAGAGCAGAGAGAAAGGTGAGGCACAAAGGTCGAAGCCATCTGAGACCGACGAACGCAACAGTTCTGAGATTTTCTGAGTGTGTTTTGTGGCTGGTTCAGGCCTGTAATTGTTTTTGAGACACCAGATATTCAAGTAAGCTCCGTCTCCTAATGTGCAAAGGTCTTGGCCTTTTCGGTAGATTTCAGTCCTTTTCTTACGCGAAACCGAGGGAAAATATGGATCCTCAGCCTCAGGGTTAGTAGGGCCTTCTCAGAGTTTCCAATGAGTTTTTTGGGGATCTAGTCTCCAATTTCAGGGATAGGTACCACCCATCCAGATTTTATGAGGGATGGGTTCAAATTATGTCAGATCAATGGATCCTAGAGATAATACAAGAAGATTATGTTTTGGAATTCTCCCATCCGGTTTCAGATGCCTTTATGGTTTCCCCTTGTTACTCTCCAGAAAAAAACAAGGCAGTAACAATTACTCTCACTGCCTCTTAGAATTAACAGTGGTGGTGCCGGTTCCGAGGCCTCAATGCGGTCTGGGGCAGTACTTGATTTACATTTTAGTTCCTAAGAAAGAAGGTTCCTATCAGCTGATTCTGGAACTGAAGCAAGTCAACACATTTTTCAAGGTGACACATTCAGTATGGAAACACTGAAATCAGTAATAATGACAGTGAGACAGGTAGAGTTTCTGACCTTTTTAGATCTTATGGAGGCTTATTTGCAAAATACCTTACTAAGGACTTTTGTCTTGGACACAAGCTGAGAGGAAATCCTTTAATAAACCCAACTTTAAGGGGGCAATTTTCATACTACTCACATAACTGCAAAGTCTGCAGGCACTTTTTATCTGCGTGTACTTTTACTTTGAAATTGTCCAAGGAAAAAGTATCCACAGATCATTTGCATCAGCTTTTTCTGCAGATGTTTTTTCTCAGTAAAACTACAAACATAGGTTTGAAAATCCAAAACTATGCATATAGTTTTTACCCTGACCTTGTCCTGCCCCGGGAATACTCTCACTACATTGCAGGTAAAAGTACACAGATTATACTACTGTGCACATGCTTTTACCCACATACAGATTGAAGAGGTTTTCATATGGCTGATTTATGTGGATAAAACACTTTTTACCCACAAATATCCCTTTGAAAATTGCTCTCTCAATGGATAGCCTTTGAAATATTTTTAGATATTCAAAGTTCCTTAACTATTTTTCATAATTTACCTCTTTCAGAATGACCCTCATAGTATCCTGGTGATTGACGCTATTAAAAATGACAGTCTCAGACAAATGGAACGTGAGAGGTAACACTGTACTTCTAAGTGTGAAAATTATTAATTGCTTTATTTTTCTGTAATTGAAAATAATGATTTTGTCCCCCCTGGATTTCTTTTTTATTTATTATACATACCCTTCCTTAGCGTTCGGGTAGGTCAATCCCAACGAGTGAGTTATGCATCTCTGCCAGCAGATGGAGACGGAGCAAAAGCTGACATCACGGCCATATAGTCTCTCCCTGACATCAGCCTGCCAGTATCCTCTGTCTCCAGCAGATGGTGGACATGCATTTCCCTTTGGGGGATTGCTTTGAGTAAAAAAAAAAAAAAGAAAGAAGAGAAGAAAAGAAAAGAAGGAATCAAAAAGAGATAATGAAAGACAAGGCATCTTTATTAGCATTGCTTGCCTCCTGAGGTGATACCGTGCAGTCCCTCAATAGCGTGCCCTCAGTCCGATAGCCTTGACTGCCGTGGACCTGAAATTCCAATAGTGGTTGCAAGCCGAGAGAGGCTTGGTGGTGAAGGCTTTAGTCCTCTCCCCCCATAGCCGAGACCCGTTTCTGCTCTCAGCCAGAGAAGGCTGAGCTCAGGTAAAAGGTTTTTTTTGCTTAATAAAAAAATAATGCTAATAATAAAACAGCAAGAGGAAAGCAGGTGAAAGGGTGTGTTACCTTGGTGCTCGCCTGTCCCACTCACATCTCTGGGGAAATCGGTGAAGTGAACAGGTAATGTAGGCATGGTGGGCTGAGCAGCCATTTAGCTAGGCCTCGCTTCCAGATTTTTTCCTTTGTCGCACAATAGGCCGCGAGGTGATTTTGCACGTCTAGTTGTGCAACCAACTTCGATGTCTTTTTTGGGATGAAACACCTATTGCACCTCTTGCCTCCTGAGGGATACAATGTAGTCCCTCCCTCAGTAGAGTGCTTCAGTCTGGTAGCCATGAAGGGCCTGGACCTAAAGTGCGATTAGCAGTTGCAGGCCAAGAGAGGCTCGATGGTGAGGGTTTAGTTCTCTTCCCCTGTAGCTGGGACCCGTTCTTGCTCTCAGTCACAGAGGGCTGGGCTGGGCTCAGGTGAACTTTTTTCTTATTTAAAAAAAAGGAGAAAATTCATAGGCTAACCTACTCATGTCTTCAGGGAGTTCCATGAGCTGAGAGGGCAGTGCAGGAATGTCGGGTTGAGCAGCCATTTGGCTAGGCCCTGCGCGCAGATTTCTCCCTGTTTGAGCACATGGTAAGTAAGCTATGAGGTCTTTGCATGCGTTTTTTGTGCTATGGGCTGCTCAGTGCATGCCTGTGTGTCCATTTGTGCATCCTGCTCAGGCACCTTGATTTACTGGGTGCCCAGATTGGGCGCCTAGTTGGGTGTGAGGCCTAGGCGTGTATACATGCATGTATACATGTGCGCACGTTTTTGGGGCACCCATTTTAGGCGTGGGTTTTATGTGTGTATGTTCCAGGTGCGAGCTTTCACCATTCTGCACGCTTATAACTATGGCGCCCGCGGCGAGGAAGTCTAAGCACTTATCTATTGTGCTGCATAGCACTTCAGGGTCATTTGGCCGCTGCTTTCTTTAATGCTCAGGGTGATTTACCCCTTCTGATTTTGCCGGCGGTGATCCATCTCCGTGGTCTGTGGGGACTGGGACTGAGGGTGAGACAATGAGGGTATCCCCTCTTTTGGGTGGTCCACAGGCCAAGTCGTCACGAACCACTAGCTCTCAGGCCTGGAATGGACTCATCCTCTTTTCCTGGGTAGAATTCTTCCAGGGTTGGTAGACGTTTCTACAGGGCTGGTCTTCTGAATCGCCAATGCCTAGTAAGATTGGTCCGTGCGTTCCAAGTGCTCCTCCGCCTGGCACCGGGGCCATTCACCATGGCACAATGCAGCCTGACTAAATTCGAATGCAGGTGAATCAAAATGATACAGATGATGTTGATGGTGATGGGGAACATTTCCCCACCTTTAGAGCCAAATTGAACTCTACTCTGTTTCTTTTCTAGAGATGAGTTGCCGAGTTCGGCTGTGACTTACTCCTTGGGAAGGTATAAGAAAGTTCCTATTTTGGTCACCCTATGCTAGGCTTCTTGTTTCTTTCCCCTCCAGTTTGAACTCCAGGAGTTGACTTCTGGAATGGAGTGCACCAGGGGCATCTTTTAATGGAGGATATATCTTGGTGGGTTTATACCCCTTGGATCCACAGAACAGAGAATGGTTGCGTTTCCCTAGTGTGGATGCCTTGGTGGGTTCTGTCACAAACCATACCACCATCCTGGTAGAGGGAGGTGCCGGCACTCAAAGATGCACTGAATTAGAGGATTGAGACTATCCTAAAGCAAAGCATTTGAGGTGTTTTCGGCCTTATGAAGGGTTCTTTCCAGAGGTCTTGTCCCTTCTGCAATCTCAGTCCTTTCGCCCCTGAAGATCTTGAAAGGATACAGATTCCAGAGGTGGAGACCCTTGGTCTGCCAATGAAGGTTGGCAGGCTCACCTGTTATTTCAGGAGATAGGTGGCATCTATCCCATTTTTACCACAGGTGGATACAGATTACTTTGGATCAATGTGTTCTCAAAGCTTTTTTGGACAGGTACGCTCTAGAACTCTTCACAGTCCTCCGGATGCCTTCATGGTCTCTCTATCTAACTCCCCTCAGCAGAGGGTAGAAGTGGAAGGAAAAGTACAATGGAGGTTGAACCTGAAAGCTGTGATTCCCGTTCACAAATTACAGAGATATTCGGCCCATTATTCCATTTATTTGGTCAAGCCCAAGAAAAAAGAGCCGTTTCCGCCCATACTGGATGTATATTCCCATCCTTTGGGAAATTCAGCGGTCTGTCTTGCTATTCTGGATAGTCCTTACCAGTTTCAGGCCTTGCCTTTCGGGCTAGCCACAGTGCCCGGGACCTTTTTCCTAGGTTATGATGCCAGTAGCAGTGGCTCTCCACAAGGAGGGCATTCTAATTCACCCTGTGTGGACGACTGGTTGATTCAAACCAAAACTGCGGAAGAGAGTCTTCCCACTTCCCTCAGGGTGGTTCCTTGCTACAGGAACTAGGTTCATGGATGAATCTGACCCAGGGTGATTTGCAGCCATCTCAGACCCTGGAGTATTTTGAGGTTCGGTTCAATGCAAGGTAGGGCAGCATATTCCTGCCACGGCCTCTGTTCCATACATTGATGCTACAAGTTTGATTGCTGCGGAACTCTATTTGTCTGACCATGTTTTTTATCTACAGGTCTGGGGGTTGATGGCTGCTGCATTAGAAGTAGACTTCTGGTGGACAGTCCCTGCAGGTTATTGTCTTGGACAGACCTTTACATCAGGGGCTCATTCTGCAAGAGGATCTGGATTGATTCTGTCTTTCGGTTTGGCCATTAAAGGCCTCGGTTGTTGAAGTGGGGTTTTTCACCTGCCATAATTTCCACTTTTCTTCAGGCCCGGAAATGTTCTACATCTCTAGCCTAGGTTACAGTTTGAGGGTCTTGAGGCCTGGTGTTCAGAGTAATGTGCTTAATCGCGCAAGGTGGAATATTCCTTTGATTTTGGAATTTTTACAGGAAGGCTTCCTTAAGTGTTTGGCCCTAGCACCTTGAAGGTTCAAGTTGCAGCCCTGGCTTGTTCTAGGGGAAAAATCATTGGAGGACTTTTGTCTTCCCATCTAGATGTGTCTCGTTTATTGCAGGGAGTTAAACATCTTCACTCCCTGTTGTGGCTTCCGGTGCCTCTGTGGGACCTTAACTTGGTCCTCGAGTTTTTGGTGGGTCCGACTTTTCTACCGCTGCATACTCTTTCCATGTGGTTGCTTACCTTGAAGACAGGTTTTCTGGTAGTAATCTAATCGGCACATCGGGTCTCTGAGCTGCAGGCTCTTTCCTGCTGTGAGCCTTCTCCGTATGACTCCAGATGCGGTTCAACTTCGGACGGTGCCCTCTTTTTTGCCTAAAATGGTTTCGGAGTTTCATTTGAATCAGTCTATTTTTCTGCCTGCCTTGGACAGGGGCAGAGATGAGGATGAGTACTGCCTTTTGCGTTCCTTTGTCGTCAAGTGTCCTGTAAGGTGGTGTTAGGAGGTGACTAAGGCTGTTCAGAAGTCTGATCCCCTAATCGTGCTCCATAGTGGAGGTAGGTAAGGAGCTCCGGCAACATGGGCAATGATTGCCCGCTGGGTTAAGGAAGTTGTTATGACATTGTAGGTGGCTGCTGAAGTTGCCTTATCAAGACAGATTAGACCACATTCCATGTGGGTTCAGACTGTATTGTGGGCGAAACTTCGTTCGTTGTTGCCTGTTGAAATTTGTCAAGCGGCAACATGGTCATCTTTTCTGTCCTTCTCCAAGCTTTACCGCTTGGATGTTAGGGCTAGGGAGAACACTGCCTTTTCATGGGCAGTATTGTCTGGACCGCTGGCAGCCTCCCACCCTTTTCGAGATTAGCATTGGTACATCCTACTTGTTGGGATTGACCTATCTGAAAGCTAAGGAAGGAGAAAATACTACTTACTTGATAATTTCCTTTCTTTAGTGAAGGGTAGGTCAATCCCAGACCTGCCCTCAGCTGCCAGTGTTTGAATTTGTGGTTAGCCTTTCTTAGGGTTATGCAGAGTATCATTCTTGCTCTTCATTGACAACTGGTAAATGACTTATGTAGCCCGTAATTTGCTAGATATTTTATTTTCTTTGACTGAGTTCATAGAAATGACAGCAGAAAAGGACTGATGATCCATCCAGTCTGCTCAACAAGCTTCCCAGGGTAGTATCTGCTGCACAGTGCACGTTACCCCCATGCATCAGTCAGTTTTCCTGGACTTGGCTGTAGAAGCAGTCCTGTTTTTTTTTTTTCCTTAATGTCTGAGCATCAGTACCCCAGACTGTACAAAAGTCATGGCTTGTGTTGGTTGACCCTGAATCCAAAGTTCTCTTTCCTTTCAGCCCCCACCCCCTCATTCAAAGCAGAGAGCAATGTTGCAGTTGCATCAAAAGCATCAAGGCTTATTGGTTAACGGTAGTAATCCCATGCTTCTATTAAGGGAGGTAACCTCTTCACTGTGCTGGTTACCCCCATACTCATCAGTTCTACAGACCGTAAAAATTGGGGCCTTCGATGGTGACTGTCTAAATCCAATTCCCCTTTTCCCCTGCCATTGAAGCAGAGAGAAATGCTGGAGTTGCATCAAAAGTATCAAGGTTTATTTGGTTAAGGGTAGTAATTGCTGCACCAGCACACTTTCATCATTTCCTTTAGGACTTGGCCATAGAAGCAGTCCTGTGCTTTTTCCCTTACATCCACGTTACACTATCCCAGACTATGGAAGTTGGGGCCCTCAATTGTCATCTGAATGAAATTCTTCTTATCCCCCTGCTGTTTAAGTGAGGAGCAATGTTGCAGTTGCATTACGAGCATCAAAGCATATTGGTTAAGGGTCGTTATCTCCGCCTTACCAGCAAATTAACCCCCTGCATGCTTATCTCATTTCTGTCTTTTAGCCTTTAGAGATCCACAGTGTTTATCCCATGCCTCTTTTAATCCTTTGACTGTTTTCTTCTTCACAACCTCCTCCGGAAGGGCATTCCAGGCCTCCACCACCCTCTCCGTGAAGAAATATTTCCTGATGTTGGTTCTGAGTCGTCCCCTCTGGAGTTTCATTTCATGACCCCTAATTGTATTGTTTTCTTTCCAATGGAAAAGGTTCGGAGTCCATACGTCTAAAGGTCTGTATCATATCACCCCTGCATCTCCTCTCTTCCAGTCTATACATATTCAGATCCCTAAGCCTCTCTACATAGGTCTTTCGATACAGAACCCACACCATTTTTGTGGCCTTTCTCTGGATCGCCTCCATCCTGTATATCCTTTTTGAGATACCAGAACTGAACACAATAATCCATGGGAGGCCTTACCAAGGATCTGTACAAGGGCATCATCACCTCCTTTTTCTTACTGATTATTTTTCTCTCTATGCAGTTCAGCATTCTTCTGGCTTTAGCTATCGCCTTGTCACATTACTTTGCCATTTTCAGACCCCCAGAAACTATCCCCCAAGATCCCTCTTAGTCCATGCACATCAGTCTTTCATCCCCATCACGTACAGCTCTTTTGGATTACCGCTTCCCAGGTGCACTTCTTGGCATTGAATCCCTGCTGCCAAATCTTTGACCACTCTTCCAGCTTTCTTAAATCTCTTTTATTTTCTCTACTCCTTCAGGCATGTCCACTCTGTTGCAGATCTTAGTATCATCTACAAATAGACAAACTTTAACTTCTATCCCTTCTGCAATGTCGCTCACAAAGATATTGAACAGAACTGGTCTCAACACCGATCCTTGTGGCACTCCACTTAACACTGTTCTCGCTTCAGAGTAGGTTCAATTTGTAATTACACGCTGTCGTCTATCCGTCAACCAGTTTGTAATCCATGCCACCACCTTGACGCTCATTCCCAAGCTTCTCATTTTATTCATAAGCCTCCTATGTGGGACCTTATCAAAAGCTTTACTGAAATCCAGGTAGATCACATCGAGCACTCTTTCTTGATCCAATTCTCTAATTACCCAATCAAAAAAAATCAATCAGATTGGTCTGCAGGACCTTCCGCTAATGAATCTATGCTGTCTCGGGTCCAGGAACTCACCAGATTGTAGATAGTTCATTATCCTTTCCTTCAGCAGCATGTCCATTAATTTTCCCACCACCGATGTGAGGCTAACCGGCCTGTAGTTTCTAGCCTCCTCTCTGCTACGACTCTTATGAAGCGGGACCACCACCGATCTTCTGCAATCCCATGGTACCACTCCTGTTTCCAGAGATCTATTAAAGAGGTCCTTCAGTGGATCTGCCAGCACATCTCTGAGCCCCTTCAGTATCCTGGGAAGTATCTCTCATTCAGCCCCATTGCCTTGTTCACTTTCAGTTTGCCTAGCTCTTCCATACATTCTGTTTCGTAAAAGGTTTCGTCTAACCCATTCCTATCTATGATCTTGTTTACAGTCCTTCTCCAGGGTCTTCTTTAGTGAACATCGAACTGAAATATTTGTTTAATATTTCTGCCATTTCTTTGTCTCTCTTCACACATTTTTTCTTGTCACCTTTCAATTTCACTATACCACTACAGACCTTCCTTCTTTCTCTGATATATCTGAAAAATGTTTTGTCACCTTGCTTTACCTCTTTACCAATCCTTTCTTCCACTTGACCTTTTGCTTTCCTGATTTCTTTCTTCATGTCCCTCAGTTTCACCAGGTATTCTTCCCTGTGTTCCTGTTTTTGGGATCCTTTATACTTCTTGAACACTCTTTTTGCCTTTATTTTTTCAGTCACTTCCTTTGAGAACCAGTTCAGTTTCTTTATCCTCTTACTTTTGTTTACTTTTCTAACATGTAGATTTGTTGACTTTGTATTAACTCCTTTCAGTGTGGCCCACTGTTGTTCCACCTTATTCATTTTCTCTCAAACTTCCAGTTCTTTCTCTAGGAACATTCCCATTTTGACAGTCTGTATTTGTGAAATTCAAAACTCGGATCTTTGTGCGTCTTCTCCATATCCTGTTTGCAATATCAAACCATACCGGCTGATGGTTACTGGTGTTCAGGTAGGCATCTGCTCAGACATTTGAGACATCCCCAATTGAGAGCACCAGGTCAAGTATCATACCCCTCCCTTCACCATTTGTTTGAACAGAGCCCCTTGAAAAGCATCCACTATCTCTCTACTTCTTGTAGATTCTGCAGATGGGATGCTCCAAGCCACATCCGGCAGATTAAAATCTCCAACTAGCAAACTTCTCCCTTCTTTACCACCTTTTGGATGTCTTTAATCAGAGCCTTGTCCAGTTCTTCTGTTTGAGTTGGAAGCCTGTAGACCACACTGATGTAAATGGAAGCACCATCTTTTTTTTTTAGGACAGCCCATAATGCTCCTTCCCTACCCCACGTCCCTTGCATTTCAGTTGCTTGGATATTGTTTCTGACATAAAAAAACTATTCTTCCACCTTTTCTGTACTCTCTGTTCTTCCTAAACAAGTTATAGCCAGGGGTGGCCGTATCCCAATCATGAGACTCCGTGAACCATGTCTCTGTAACAGTACCAATATCCAAACCTGCTTCCGCCACTGGAGTCTGCAGGTCTGGGATTTTATTGCCCAGTCTAAAGGCATTTATGCTTATAGCTTTCCAGCTTCTCTCCTTGGACATCTTTTTGGCCCTATTTAGCTGATTTTTATTCATTTTTTCACCCACTTCTTGGAGATGTTGGAGGTGACATTTCAATTTCCTTTTGCCACCTCCATCCTCTAGTTTAAATGCCTTATGATATATGATTTGAATTTTTCACTTAAGATCTTTTTTCCTGCCACAAATGTTTTAATCCTCAGAATTAAACTAAATATAAAAACCGTGTGGGAAAGACTCATTATCTACTCTTATCTCAAAATATGTGAGACAGATAGATGTAAGCCATTTTTTACATAGAGCTTCTTACTGTGCCATACTTGGCCCTAGACCCCAATATATCAAAAACTTTCTTCCTTACACCAGGTTTTAAGCCATGCATTGAAATTATTTATATGACTTAGCCTATCCTTCCCCTTTCCATGAACAGGAAACACTTCTGAAAAGGTAATACTGTTCACCATGGGGTAGATTTTAAAAAATAGCGTGATCGCGTACTTTTGTTCATGCACCAGGCGCAAACAAAAGTAAGCTGGATTTTATAAGATACGCACGTAGCCACGCGTATCTTATAAAATCCAGGATCGGCGCGCGCAAGGCTGCCGATTTTGGGCAGCCTGCGCGCGCCGAGCCGCTCAGCTGGCCTCGGAGGGAACTTTCTTTCGCCCTCCCCTCACCTTCCCCTCCCTTCCCCTACCTAATCCACCCCCCCTACCTTTATCCATGGATTTACGCCTACCGGAGGCAGACGTAAATCCGCGCGCGCCAAGACCCGACCCAGGGGCTGTTCCGGAGGGTGCGGCCATGCCCCCGGAACACCCCCGGGCCGGCGCCATGCCCCCAGGCCCGCCCCCCAAACGCAGCGTCACACCCCCAAAATGCCGCGTCATTTGGTGATGCCCCCCGACACGCCCCTTTTAAAAAGCCCCGGGACTTACGCGCGTCCCGGGGCTCTGCGCGCGCCGGCGGCCTATGCAAAATAGGTGCGCCGGCGTGCAAGGGCCCTGCTTGCGTAAATCCGGCCGGATTTACGCGGGCAGGGCATTTAAAATCCGCCCGCATGTACCTAATCTGCTTGCCCAGAGTCTGGAAATCTCTCTGTGTGGCTTGGATGTTGTTTCTTGCAAGGTCATTGGTTCCAAGATGGATGATAAGGTCAATTTCAGAGTCCTTACTTTCTTCATTAATTGCATCTGATTAGCATTTCTACCAGCTGAGGATCCTGGAAGGCATTTAACTATAGTGTTCCCCTTGAGAAGCATTCCCAAATTTGTGCCTTTGATGACTGAGAATCCCAGCACAACAAGCTTCTTCTTATGGTTTTTGGTTGCGTTATTGAATTTCTGTATGCATTGGGATTCTTGTTTCCTTTCTGGTCCCTCATTAATCTCTATTAGTAGAGCTTCTTCATTTTCCAATACAGAAAATGAATTTTGTACTTGTGTCACTTGAGAGAGTGGGTGTCGCCGCATTACAGGTCTTTTCCTACCAGAACTCACTTTAATCCATTTATTCTTGGGTTTCTGGATACTCTGTGCAAGTGGAGGAGGCATCTGAGCAGCATTGTTGTGAAGAATGGGTGTCTTTGGGTCACAGGTCTTATCCTACCTGAGCCAACTGTAAACCCTTTATTTCTGGGTTTGTGAATCTTCTGTGTTAGGGGGGAAAGATTCCTGAATGTTGTAAAGTAGATGAGGCTTCCTTGGTAGCTGCTAATTCAGTTTTTATTGTAGCTAATTCAGCTTTCAGGTGAGCTAACTCCATTTTCATTGAGGAGAGTTTTGGAAAAGAGGGGCAAGCCCTAAGCCTCCAGATTTTTTTTTTCAATGTAAAGGCTCCACAGTTGTTACACTGAATAATAGTCATCTTGTTCATTTGATTTGATAGAGAGCTCCTTTAATCTGATAAAGAATTAGCAAATTATCTTGTTACCTATTATGTACCCCAGCAAGACTATATTAGAAGAGCAACCTCTGGGGTGGCTGGGTAGAGGGGAGGGAGGGAGGGCTTAACAGTTGAGATTATCAATGATTAAAATATTCCTTGACATGCACTTATTTTGAGTTTATCTAATCCACTGAAATTTAGGATTTTTGTTTTTTGTTCTCAAACCCAGAAAAGCAGTCTAGATTGCACACTTTTTGGTTTCAGTTAAAATGTGTCCTCTCCTGAAAACCAAGGCACACAATTATGCAATTATACACAACTTCTATACTAGGCTCAAATATATATTAAACAGTAAAAGTACACTTTGCGAATTCAGGAAACCTTGTGAATCCAGGAATACCTGCAGTCAGAAGACTCTGTTCTTCCTCAACACACAAGACTTATGGCCAGGCAAATCCAATTAGCCCCACCCCCATTAGCTACAGGGCCAGAAGTAAAAGCTTTATTTTTTTTTCTCAGACCCAGAAAAGCAGTCTAGATTGCACACTCTTTGGTTTCAGTTAACATCTGCGCCCTCCTAAAAACCAAAGCTCACAATTATGCAATTTCACACTCCTTCTATACTAGACTAAAATATATATTAAAAAGTAAAAGTTCAGTGTTCTGGTTGGTTGAGAAACATGAATGTTTGCCTGCTGATATTAAAGTTCGAGTATAATTAGTTTGTCCATAGTTTGGCTTTTCCAGGGAATACTGGTGAGGTGATTTTATTTATTTATTTTTTATTTTAAAAGATTTCTATACAGTCTTTCACAAATAATAATTTGACCAAAACGGTTTACAGATATTAGAATAACATCAGATAAAATAAAAATAAAATAAAAACACAAAAAGTAAATGAAAGAAAGTAAAGTTAAGGAAAAAAATACAATGTATACTTTAAGCCCTAATTCTAACTAATATGTTCTTAAATTAAATAATTAACTATATTACGTTTTACAAAAACAGAGTAAAGTCGGAATTTTAAAATAAAATAAAGCTAGGTTTCCCAAAATTTTATCATACGGTTTATAGCAATATGAATCACTGCGTACTAGTTTATAGCAATATGAATCGCTGGATAGTCACAGAAACAATATATGAGATCTCAAACTGATTTCATTTCTTCATGTTCTGCAAAAGCTACTTTGAATAGGTATGTTTTTACCGATTTTTTTTGAATTCTTTATGGTTAGTAATTTGTCTTAGAGCATTGGGGAGCAAATTCCAAAGTAAGGGGCCCGCCACAGAAAACGCTCCCTCTTTGGTTATATTTAATCTTGCGAGCCTGATTGTGGGTACGTCAAGTAAATTCTTACTAGCAGATCTTAAATTTCTGGTTGGTTTGTAGAGTCGTAATGTGGTACATAACCAAGTTGAATCGGGATCATGAATTAATGAATGAATTAATGATAATACTTTATATTTCACATGGAATTTAATTGGGAGCCAGTGTAAATTGAAAAGAATAGGAGAAATATGATGTCACATTGGAGATCCTGTCAGTAGGCGAGCTGCAGCATTTTGAATCTGCTGCAGAGGTTTTAAAATGGAATCAGGCAAGCCTAAAAACAAACTGTTACATTAATCTAAGCCCGAGAAAATAAGAGATTGGAGAACTGATTGGAAATCAGATTTGAATAACAAGGGTTTTAATCTTTTTAAAGTATGAAGTTTAAAGAATGAGTTTTTACTAAGTGAGAGACATGGTATGTTAGAGATAGATTAGTATCCAGTTGTATTCCTAGATTTCGGGATATTCTTTTGATTTCAATTACTTCATTTCCTAATGTGATCGTTGATGGTGGACAATTTGTGGGATTATCAATCATACTTAACAGTAATAGCTCTGTTTTTTTGTGTTAAGTTTAAGTCTACTATGACTTAGCCATTGCTCAATTGTTTTTACATAAATTTTACATAATGAGATGGTATCAGCCCATGACAATTTATACGGAACAAAAAGTTGTATATCGTCCGCATAAATCTTAAATTGGACGTCTAATGTGGATAGTATTTGACACAATGGTAGGAGGTAAATATTGAATAATACTGGAGACAAAGAAGACCCTTGCGGGACTCCAGTGGTTTGGGTATAAATTTGAGAAGATTTACCTTTAAGATTTACTCGATAGCATCAGTTAGTGAGGTAACTACTAAACCAGTTTAAAACAGTATTTTGTAAGTCAATTGTTTGAAGTCTAGACAAAAGAATCTTATGGTCTAGCTTTTCGAACGCTGCAGAAATATCTAGTAATATTAACAAGAAATCTGTGTTTGAATCAAATCCTGTAATATACGTGTCAAAAGAGGAGAGCAAGAGTGTTTCTGTTGAATAGCCCTTTCTAAATCCATGTTGATCTGGGTGTAATATATCATACTCATACAAATATTCTTTCAGCTGATATAGGACAAATGACTCCATTGTTTTAGACAAAGAAGTCAGAGTAGCAATAGGTCTGAGATTAGAGAGATCTAGAAATGAAGGTGCTTTTTTCTTTTGGATTGGAGTAATAGAGGCTTGTTTCAGTTGATATGGACAATTTCCAGATTCTAAAGATTGATTTATTATTGAACAAATTATGTCAGGACAATGTTCTGCTAAGCCTTTAAAGATAACACCAGATCAAGGATTTAAGGGAGAATTAGAAGGTTTTTGCTTACTTATTATCTTTTGAACTGTTTCGGTAGAAATCTTATCAAAAAAATTCCAATTGTAAATTGGAGTATGATCTGAATATGTAGGATAAGGTAAATTCTTAAATTCAGATATGATAATTTTAATTTTGGATTGAAAAAATAAAGCTATTTTATCACAAGTATGATTATCAATTTCGGATAACTCAGGACTCCTCGGAGAAGTCAGTGATTTGACAATATTGAATAAGGCAGTTGGATTTTTATTAGCTAAATTAATTTTGTTGGCATAATATTTCTTTTTCTCTGCATTTATTTCTTGTCTATACATTCTTAAAGTTGCAAAGTAACTATTTTTCGTTTGGATGTTTTTATGCTTTCTCCAGAGGCGCTCCTTTTTCTTAGTAATGTTTTTAGTTTACGTAATGTATCCGTATACCATTTATTATTTGACTTTTTCTTATATATCCTAATCGATTTTACTGGGGCTATTGTGTCAAATGTATCAACAATAGAGTTATTCCAGCTCTCAACTGTTTTTTCCACATCTTCCTGCAATATTGTGGGTAATTTATTGACAAAAGCTGTAAGAAATTCCTCATTTGTAATCTTTTTTCTTATATTTATAGTTTTATTTGGATCTTTTGCTTCAACTTGCTTTTCAGTAATTGCAGGAAAGGAAATTAAATGATGATTTTAATTGTTCGATATGTTCCATGTAAACCGCCATCCAGGCGATAGTTATCTCTGTTACTTGTAAACCGGAGTGATATGTATATTATACAGGAACTTCCGGTATATAAAAACCAAAAATAAATAAATAAATAAATGGTCAGACCATGGTACTTTTTCATTCTTAACTTTGTCCAAGGGTATATTGACAAAGGTAGGGTTATGAAATACCAGGTCTAATGTATTACCTTTTTGATGAGTAGGTTCAGAAATTAGTTGAAGCCAACCCATACCCTTCATAGCTTCTAAAAATGAGATTGTATTAGTGGATTTATTGAGTGCATTTACATGTATATTAAAGTCCCCCAATATTATGGTATTCTCAAGAATGTTGGGGTGGGACTGTATGGCCATGATGTCAGCTTTTGCTCCGTCTCTATCTGCTGGCAGAGGTGCATAACCCACTCTTGGGATTGACCTACCCTTCACTAAAGGAAAGGAAATGATCAAGTAAGTAGTAATTTCTCCTTTGTTTCCTCTTTTCTCTATCTCACTTTTTGTATATGCAGTGTAGTAACTTTCTGCAGTAACCTTCTGTTGCTAAAAGAAAGATTTAACTCTTTTATGAGCTATTTCCGGATTCCTGTGGTAACTTGGAGGCAGATTGTGGCAAGAGGTTTTGGAAATTTTGTGGCATCTGTATGAATTTACATATGACTGAGGTCTCCTGTCCCAGCTACAGAAGGGGCTTCATGCCCCGATATCCACCTCCTTGCCCACCTTCAAAGTTTCCCCACTAGCTGAATAAGGGGTGTCAAATGCCCTCTCCTTGAACAACTTGAGGTGCTGAGTCCTAGGATTCCCCCTCTTTCACCAAGGTCCTCCCCCCAACTCCAGCTTACTCCATTCAAAGTGGTATCAGGTTAGGGACAAAGGAAGTTGTCAGGTCTACCAACGTTATTTGACACCTCAGAGTGAGTCGGGCAGAAGCAAGTTTGGATAAATCAGCACCCCCTCCACACACACATACCCGGATTTCACTTTGGGAAGGGGGAGACAGGTTTTGAGGGACCTGAGGGCTCAGAGCCCTTTGGCAACTCTAGGGAGAGGACAGTTGCCCTCCAGCTGGGGGGGGGGGGGGGGGGGGGGGGGGGGGGAGGGTTGTGTTTTTGCTGTGTTCCTGCTTGGGGGAATGTTATTTCAGGTACCTGACAGTCCTTAATGGAGAGTTGGTGGGGTTCATACTGGCATTTCTGTGGCTGTTTGTAATGTTCATTCTTTAACATTGTATTTATTATTTGACGGTATTCACTTACTCTGGTAAATACCATGTTAAATGATATCCATTAAAACTCATTAATGCGCAGTTTTAATGCACTTTAGTAAACCGGCCCCTTTCTTTGTGTGACCCTAATCTACTAGTTTATTTCTGTGTGCTGAGACTTATAGTAATACTAATATTTATATTTATTAATTATTTCAAGACAGAGTAACAAGATATGGTAACTTTAAACCACTCACTCTTCTTGTTGCTAAGATTCCCATTATAGCTTTAAAGCATTTTTATTACTCTGCTACATTTTAGTATTTTACTGGAAAAAAGGTTGAGAAGAATCATTCAAAATTGCATAAAGAACCAAAACTCTTTTAGGGGTGAACTTTCAAAGCTATTTATGTGCATAAAACACAGGTTTCTCCATCGACAAGCTGGATTAAATCGGCCATTACCAGTGGGTGATGTTATCTGATGGCGCTAACATAGATCTAGCTCTCAGAGCTCAGATAATCTTTCTGAACAAGTGTAGGAGTTCCCAAATGCAGTTGCTGTCTCATGAGTGTCTCAGTCAGTTTTTGTCCAAGCTACTGCCTGGACAGATTTCCCAGTTGCTCTTAAATTTTTTCCTATGTTTGCATTTTTTATTCAAACTTGCAAGTTGCCAATTCATTTTTCATCTCTGCCTTGACAGCCCCTCAAAAAGAACTTTAAAGTTTTGCAAAAAAAAAAAAAATAAAAGTTAGTTACAAAGAAGAAAAGAAAAAGCATAAAGGTGAAGGAACCCACTGTAAGCGGGTTCCAGGCCTATTTGTATGGGCAGACCATGATGGTCCAAATTGCCCTAATTGAGTCAGTATGTCTCTGTGAATTCTTTACACCCACCTGGAAGATGGAGGACTTGTTGAAGTTGGCCAAAGTATCAGCACGAGGGCAGGCAGTGCTAGCCACTCTAATTCCTAATGCAAGGGCTTATCAAACTCCTGGTTCCATAAGAAGCACTGGAGATTGTGCCAGGAGTTAGGTTCCTCTTCTTTCTGCATATCTACTGGAAAGCTCCCCGTCTGGCACAAGTATCCAGATCTGTTGCAAATCAGCTTCTGAGATTGGCCTAAAATGCAGGAGGAGGCACTAAGAAAAGATACTTAGTAATTTCATAAAGTATCCCCTAATTTTTGGAAAATAAAGGAAGACTAGGGGATGCTCCATGAAGTTACTAAGTTGCACATTTAAAACAAATCAGAGAAAACACTTTTTCATTCAGTGCACAATTAAGCTCTAGAATTCATTGCCAGAGGATGTGGTAAGGGAAGTTAATGTAGGTGGGTTTAAAAATGGTTTTGACAAATTCCTGGAGGAAAAATCCATAAACTACTATTATTCAGGTAGACTTGAGGAAAGCTACTGCTTAATCCCTGAGCTTAAGCAACACGAATCTACTATTTGGGATCCTTTCAAGTTCTTGTGTCTTGGACTGGCCACTGTTGGAAATAGGATTCTGGGTTTGATGGACCCTTGGCAGTTCTTAGATGACATGAGGGATCCCTTCTGGAGTTGTTTCCATCAGTGCCATTGGTGCAGTTATGTCGTGGTGAACCCTGGCTCAATGCTGAGAAGAGTGTCTTCAGTCTCCATGATTAGGAGCTCTTCAGTGCAGATGGCATTACCTTCCACGGAGTGGAGGACATACATCGCACAACACTGCTTATTCTTCATGGATGGTCTAGTGCCATCAAGGGCATCTTCAATTACATTGCTGCAGAGCATGCTGATGCAGACCAAGGTGTGGTTAGTTCCCTTGGTGCAGGACAAGGTGCCAGTTTCCTCACTGTCAAGCACCCTTGTGCCAAGAAGTAAACCACCATCCACAATGGAAAGAAGAGCCTTGGTGCATAGAGAAATAGTACCAGTGCTAATGGTGCAGCTGGTATCCAATCAGTGTAGTGTGTCAGCACCAATGCTTTTTGAGTTCCAGTGCCTGCTCCATCGAGCTCTTCTTTAGCACCACCTGCCACTGTGACACTCAGCGAAGAGTAAGCCATCTGGGTATAAGATGAGGATGTCTGAGATAGTGAGGAATTGTCTGAGATAGTAAGGAATTTCTTTACCTCCTTACTTCCTGAGGATCAGAGAGGGAACATGGAGCCTCTCCTATCCAGGATGAAAGAACATTTGCCACACAGCAGGGTTCAAGGGAATCCCTGGGACTGTCCTTTGAGTTGCTTTACTAGTGGGAGCGAGCCTCTTGATGTCACAGCTAGTTCCTCTGTCCTCGGGCATGCTCCCCAGAGATTAATCTACATCAGACCATCAAAGATCCACTCCTATTATCCCTGTGATCTGATGAGAGGTCTACAGAGATGCCTTCCAACCCCCCTCTCCAGTCCCACTGAAGCATGCTTCATTTCCCAAAGACATTAGCTATTTTAATTTTCCGGAGGAAATGGTGAAAATACTATGCATTAACCTCAAGAAATATGAGGTTAATGCATAGTAAGAGGAGACTGGGTAAGAGGAGACTGGGTAAACTGTTACAGTTTACCCAGTCTCCTGAAGAATCAACTTCTGTCCCGTTGCACAGTCTTCTTAAGGACCTCCAGGTGAGAATGTGGCAGTCTCCCATGTCTTCCTGCCTGCTGGAGGTGTTCAAATTCATATTGAAGTACAGAGTTCAAGCGTCTTTGGACTTCGGAATAATTCAGCTGCAACATCATGCTGTGGTGGTGGAATTAGTTCTGAAATGTGTGAAATGCTAAGCATTCTAACACATCTCCTGATAAAGACTAGAGGGCTTTGGATACCTTCAGAAAGAAAGGCTTCTAGGGATTGATGCTTAGTGCCAGAATTGCTGCCCACCAGCTGTTCATGGTGCAGTACTTACAGAATGTGTTCAAAAGCTAAAGCCTTTAGCAAGATCAGGAGACCCTCATCAGGTTGACTTCCAGCATACTCTAGTGAAGAAGGGCAGAAAGCAGCCAGTCTACTCCATACATGAAACCTATGACACTGTAGCCAGAACGTCAGGAGCATCTATTAGTCATGTTGCTCATGGCTGCTAGCAAGTAGACTCCAGGAAGATGTTCACAATCGCCTACTGGATGTCCCATGCACAGGAGAGAACCTATTTGCAGACAAAGGGGTAGATTTTATAATTTTGTGCGAGCGCGTACGTTTGTTCGCACACCAGGCACGAACAAGAATACACGGGATTTCAATAGATACGCGCGTAGCCATTAAAATCCGGGATCGGCGTGCGCAAAGCTGCCGATTTTGGGCAGCCTGCGCACGCCGAGCCGCGCAGCCTGCCTCCGTTCATTCCGAGGCCGCTCTGAAATCGGAGCGGCCTCGGAGGGAACTTTCTTTCGCCCTCCCCTCACCTTCCCCTCCCTTCCCCTACCTATCCCACCCCCCGGCCCTATCTAAACCCCCCCTACCTTTATCGACGGATTTACGCCTGCCAGAGGCAGGCGTAAATCTGCGCACGCCAGCGGGCTGCTGGCGCGCCATCACCCGACCCGGGGGCTGTTCCGGAGGGTGTGGCCACGCCCCCTGAACGCCCCGGTCCGAAACCACGCCTGCGGCACCGCCCCCAAAACATAACGTCACCCACGCCATGGCCCTGAAACGCCGCGTCACGACCACCATGCCCCCCGCATGCCTCTCCATGCAAGCCCCGGGACTTATGCACGTCCCGGGGCTTGCGTGCGCCGCCGAGCCTATGCAAAATAGGCTCTGTGCACGCAGGGGGGTTTGGGGTAGGTTTTCGGGGGGTACGCGCATATCCTACGCTCGTACCCCTTTGAAAATCTACCCCAAAGTGCAGAAGATGGTGGCACTCATTAAGATAGGTACATGACATGAAGGAATCAAATATATTTGAAAATATTTTATGTAAATCTTTAATTAATTAACAATAAATTAAAAAATACCTGATCATTATACATGCCAGGAATATAATGTGGTACAAAGTACAATCATTTTTTACAATCAATAAATATAAAAAATTAAAGCAGATACCATAACATATACCAATTTATAGTCAAAAATTCCTACATATGCATAAAAAATATATATCCTTGATTTCTCTTGAATATATATTGGATTACTCTTGTTCAATATACTACACACACACACACCATACATCCACTCATACTGGTTAAACCTATCTCTCTGTTTCCCTATTCATCAACTTACATGCAACCAACCAATGCAATCAACAATTACAATGTATCATATTAGAAAACTCTCAATTTACAATGTATCGCTTCCCACAAATAATTATACAATGTATTCTACATGAATAGAAAAATTTGTCTCAATCTTTAAACTAAAACACAACCCTACAAAGTAGGATCCTCTTTGTTTTCCATCGCTAAGCAAGCTGAATCAGCCATGCTATTTGGGTGATGTCCCCAACGGTGCTCTTGCGGACCTTTTCTTCTTTAAGATAAAGTTTTGAACTACTGTGTTTCTGTGGCACTTCCTGCGCGAAGCGCAATAACCGTATCTTCAGTTTGTTTTTTTTCCGCGCTCAGGCACGGAATATGTTCTTCTCTGCGTGCCTCTTCAGGTTTTCTTCTAGTTTTCTTCTATTTTTCTTTTTTTTTCATCATGTCAGCGATTCCCCAAACAGCACTTTTCAGTGCTGTAATGTCAGGCCCCAAGAAACCAGGATTTAAATATTGTCACTGCAGACACTTAGGGCCTGATTTTAAAAAGCATTTACTCGAGTAAAAACCAGGTTTACTGGAGTAAATTCACTTTACTTGAGTAAGCGGGTTTTTGAAAATTGCTACAATTTATGCCATTGACTTGTCTATAGGATTTATTCACATAAGTGCAATTTACTTGAGTAAATGGCTTTTGAAAATTGCTACAATAGTAGCTACATTTACGCATGTAACTCCTTTTGAAAATTACCCCCCAAATGTCCATCACTGACAACCATAACTATTGTTACATTTGCCTAGGTCCAGATCATGACCAAGCGAAATGCAAGGATTGCAGCCGCATGTCTCCCAGAGCAAGGAGAGAGCACAGCAAAAATCGCCAGTCTCCAAGACTGGGAAGGTGCCTCATCGACTTCAGGTAATTATGTACCCTCACTGAGACGCTCCATCCACTCATCTCTGGGGCATAAGTCATTGTCTCCTGAGGTTGCCAGGAGGGCCTCTTCGGAGGAACCAAGGAGTAAGAAGCATCTGATTTTTTTCAGAGGCTGAAATTGCTACGCCACCTAAGAAACCCAAATCTACTCCAGGTCCAAAGTGGCCCAAAGGGGATGCATCGACAGTGCTATCGGAAGATCAATGCCTGACTAGAGTGCAAAATGTGTTGAAGAAGTCAGAAAAAATGTCAGAAAAAAAACGCATCAATGTGGGCCTCAATGCACGTTGCATCTGTGCAGGCCACGAAGAACAAGTCGACAGAACAACATATGCTGCATCCCATCAAGCACTACACATCGACACAGACTAGCCATGTTAAGTGTGGCGCGGTTTCGACGCACATGAAGCATTCATCAATGCATGCATCACAAAAAATCAGGGACTCGACTGGCAAAACCTAATCAATTTGACATAAGCACAGATCTCCAATTCACCCTACAGATCCCTTCCAGGAGATTCTATCTCAACCTCCCTGGGTCTCACCTCTCCCTGTATCGATTAGTTCTCAATCAGCTTCATCACTTGAGGGCCACTCGGTAGGTTCGGGCTTATCTTCCTGTTCACAACAACATCACCTCAAACTTCAGGAAGTGCTCTCGCCCAAGGTTAGACCTCCTGATCGGGAGCAAGGATCCTGGAAGCCGCAACCACCCATAGAAATTTTATCCGCAAAGATACATCCTCAGGATAAACTTTCCCATTTCTCTCAAGAGGGTCAGCACCATTCAAAATTTGCTACAAATCTACAGGCCATTCAACTACAACAGGCCATGGACCAGATCTCCTCTACCATAAAAAAATCTTTTTTCAACATTGCATCCACAATTTTCTCCTCCGCATCTTCTGGGACCAGGGGGAGATGCAGATCCATCAACCACTCCTCCTTCTTCTAGGGAGCAGCCATCACCAGCTCCAGAGGAACAACCTGATATAGTTCAACACTCTCCTCTGATCAGCATCCAAGGCTCTCCACCAGATCATTCCCTGGACAATTCAATGGGAAACCCCTCTGACCCACCGAAGGAGCCTCCATACCACTCCTTTCCTCTGGATGATCTCACCTATTCAAAATTTGTGGACAAATTGGACAACATACTAGGAGTGGAGATCCATAAAATTCCTGACCCTCGAGAGGAAGTATTTGGAATACTAAAAATTCTGGATGTACCGGCTGAACCAACATCACATAAGCTACTTGATTCAGTTTTGTCCAAGATGTAGGAGTCCCCTCATTCCATTCTTCCAGTTTCCAGGAAGTTCGATTTAAAATTCAGAATACAAAAATTGACCACATACGGCATTGTTCAACTTCCTCACCAATCATTTGTCTTTGAGTTGGCAATGAAACGTGCAAAGAAGTCTAGACTACATGCTTCTAGTCCTCCTATATGAGTATGCCAAAAAAACTTTCCAGAGTGCTATGTTGATATCAAGAATACAGCAGCACCAATTTTATATGGTGCAGTATCTGTACGAAACCTTAAAGTTACTGAAAGCTTTCCTGTGCTCTGAATCAGGCCAACCGATTACACCTCAGCCATTCTATGACATGCAGGAAGGTATATACCACCTACTCAGGGAAGTATATGAATCCTTCAAGACATCTTCTAGAACCTCGGCAACTGCTATAGCTGCTTGTCGAACATCCTGGCTCCGCTCTAGTTCATTCAGAAAAGATGTGCATGACAAACTGGCCAATCTTCCCTGCTTGGGAGATAATCTATTCAGTGAAAAACCTAAGGATATGGTGTCCCAATTAAAAGAGTAGGACATGGCAATTCAGTCTGTCGGCAGAATCAGACACTCAGTTGACATCGAGATGCTTCTATCAACAGTATAGGAAGCCATACTATAACAGGGGAAACCATACAAATATTTTCCACCCTACAGGCCGCAACAGTTTCAATCATTCCAGCAACTGCGTTCTCAAACTCAGTTGGCTCCAGCTAGAGGACATCCAAGAGACAGGAAACAATAAAAGCCCTCCCAGTTGTCTCTTCAGAAAACTCCACCATCTTTTTGAGGAACACCGAGTCACAACCTTACCTTCCGGTAGGGGGCAGAATAACATCTTTGCCTCGCAGTGGATCCACATCACTTTGGATCAATGGGTTTTTCAAATTGTCCACGAGGGTTATCATCTGAATTTCCTCTCCTAATCCACTCTTCCATGCTACACAACCCATTTCAGGGATTCTTCTCAGTTACCTCTTCTGGAACAGGAGATCCAATCCCTACTCCAGCAAAAAGCCATTCAGTTGGTGCCCAAACACCAGATCAGTGCAGGATACTACTCCCAATACTTCCTCATCCTCAAATGCTCAGGGGGTCTCCATCCAATTCTGAATTTATGCTCCCTAAACAAATATCTTTGGAAGGAGAAATTCAAGATGACTTTCCTCAAACTGGTACTCCCATTCATTCAGGAGAACAACTGGATATATTCATTGGACCTCAAAGATGTCTACACCCACATTCCAATACACCCCTCCTGCTGGCGGTTTCTGTGCTTCCAAGTGAATTCCAGACACTACCAATACAAAGTTATATCTTTTGGTCTATCCCTTTGACCCTCTCAAGTCAACAGACCTGAAGTTTCTCACTTGGAAGATGGTGTTCCTCATGGCCATAACTTTGGCATGAAGTGTGAGCAAATTAAAGTCTCTGTTGCTTATTTGACATATATTCAGCTTTTTTTCACAATAAAGTTGTTCTATGCACTCACCCAAAATTTCTTCTGAAAGTGGTAACTACATTTGACCTCAGCTAAACGATTTTGCTACCTATGATCTTTCCAAAATAGCACACATACAAAGGAGAATGGGCTTTTCACTCCTTGGACTGTAAGAAAGCCCTAATATTTTACATGCAGAGGACTTAGCCTCACTGTCAAGCTTCTCAGCTGTTCATGTTCTTCGATCCCAACAAGTTGGAAAAATCAGTAGCCAAAAGAGCTACTGGCTGACTTACAAATCACGGATTCTGTCAAGGCTTATCAAGTGAGAACCATGGTAACATCAGTGGCTCTTCTGAGGACCATCTCTATTGAAGACATAGACAAAACTGCTTGATCACTAAGCCACATTTTCAATGTCCCACGACTGTCTGGACTCCATGTTCTCAAGAGACCATACTTTTGAACAAGCAGTTCTGCAGAGTCTGTTCACTTAATAGTACACCCTCTACTGGTGGTATCTAGATTATTCTCTAGTAGTTGCTCTGCATAATAACTTTCAGTTTAGGACTCCCCACTGATTATGGCTGAAATAATCCTGCTTGACAGAGAAAGCAAAGTTGTTTACCTATAATCAGATTTCTCCATAGACAGCAGGATAAATCAGCCATACTTTTATTACCTTCCCACCTCCCTGAGAGTCAACTACTCAGCTTAAGCATAAAGTTCTGGTTAAGACTGAGGGCCTCACAAGGCAGTAACTGTGCAGGGTAATTCCCGCACATGCTTGGAAAGACTTCTAAACTCTTGAGAGTTGGGTCTGTGTCAGAACCATCACATGACATTATCCACTGGTTATAGCTGATTTATCCTGCTGTCTAGAGAATCCTGGTTATGGGTAAGCAACTTTGCTTTATTCGCGTAAATAGGTTGTTATAAAATTTCCCATTTTGTGCACATAAAAGTATGCACAAAACACAATTTCACACATATTTTGACACACACAAAACATAGGCATTATGGGGGTGTAGTTGGGATGGAGTTTGGATTTACACATATACTTTTGATTTTAAAAAGTCTTGCGAGTGAATTCACAAGCACAAGTTATGGGTTATGAATAGTAGCTCTAACTTTCTGTAGGTGAGTTTCTGTATGTACTTACAAATAATTTTCAAAGTGAATTTATGATTGCTTTGAAAATTTGTGTAATTTATGTGCATTGCCGCTACATAAGTTTCCTGCATTGTTACAAAATTACCTTCCCTATGTCTAAAGTTGTCTTAACAACATTCCCACTTATCTTTTAATCACATGAGTCTTTTATAAATCTTTTTTTCAGGAAAGCTTTGGCTGAGAAATACATCATGACAGGTGCTAAACTGATTGCCCCAGTTATTGATACATCCTTTGCTGTAGGCTATGATTGGTAAGAGGATGTGTTTAATTATATAAGGTAAACCGTGCATCTTTATCTCTGCCCTTATATGTTGTATAAATTTAAGGGAGAAAAATGAAGCCACCCACACATGTAGATTACTGACAAAGATGGGTCTAAATCTACTGTTTACTGCCACTATTTTAATGCCTTTTTATAAGTCACTTGTGGATTTGATTTTCTCTACTGTTACTGGTTTAAAAATTATCCATATGGCAGGCATTCAAGTCTCCTGTTGAACAGGGCTAGCAAGGGTTGGGCATACAATTGAAGCAATGCACTGGATCTCAGAAAAGAGGGGGGTGGGGAGGATGACATATTCTGCTAACCCTAACCAGCTGAAGAAGCACCACTGAGAGTAAGTTGAACAGTAAGCTTCTGTCTCCTGGGCAAGCTTTCTAAATGTGTGCGTCGGGGGGGGGGCTGTACAGAAAAGAAGGAAAAATGTGGGATAAATAGAAATACAAAGTCATCCATAATTTAATGAATGAAGCCTTATGACATCTGTGGCTTATGGTACAAAGCTAACCTCTAAATCTGGATCTCATAGTTTACCTATAAATCTAAGCTTTTTGAACACTTTGTGGAGGTAGCAGAATATAAAATTGTATACATTAAATAAGCTTCACATGTGGCCTAGGAATACAGGATGTTAGAATGATTCTTTGTCATCACCATATGGATTAAATGTTAGTTCTCTTTCTCTCCCTTTCTTCTTTTCTTTTCCTTTTGGGAAGGGGGAGAGATCGGGTTAGGAAATACCGTAGATGTTTTTAATGGTTGTACTTATTTTGAATGTTCTTAAATTGTTGTAAACCACCCAGGACAGCGTTGCTAGTCTGATAGGTGTGGTATATAAATAATGAATGACATGAAGTGAGAAATCATGGATGCATGACAGAATCCCTGTATCTGCTGGATTTCAGGAATTCCTTCAGCTAGAAAATCTTGTCCTGAAAAAAGGCCAGGTCATCGGTGGCAATGTGGGGATCATTATGTGTGTTAATTATTTCAGCCTTAAAAGACTTCTTTAGCTTGGCTATGGGCACGCTGCTCACAGCAAAGCAAAAGATAGAGAAGTATCGAGTAGGTATAAGAGATTTAACAAATACAAAGCAGAGTTACTGTGCTCTCTTACTCACGTTACAAGCAGCTGGCAAAGCCGTTCATGACTATGGACAAGAAATACCGGCGGTAGCTCTCAAATATGCAGAGCTCCTTTCTTAGCACATATGTAGTCATGCATATCTCTCCTTCCCACTTACATGAGCAGCAAGCATGTGAAAATTAATGGGCAGCACGCAGACAGCTGGCCCCTGCCTTCTGCCGCACTCACGTTGTATACATCACTTCCTCCTCTTCCCCCTCCTGAGCCGCTTCTCATGTGTCCTTCCATCCTCTCTCTTATCCCTATGCTGAGTGAGATGGGGAGATGCAACTAACTCTGCGTGTTGAGAGCAGCAGCAGTGGTGGAGCTCTGGCAGCCAAGGTAACTAATCAAGTGAAATTGATCAAAGTAAGTAATCAAGGGGTCAGTATCCTAAAGTTAGCTGGATAAACCCAGATGTTTCAAATTTGGCCCTCCCCCCACAGCTTGACTGGCTACAATTTGTCCAAGCAAATGGTTGCTGGACAAAAAGAGGCAGCACTGGGGGCAATGGGGCACTGTTCATCCCTAGCCGGTCAGCACTGATATTCGGCACGAGCTGATTCAGTTAGCTTGGTAACTGCAGACCTCAAAGCAACTGGACACCTTTGTCCTGTTAACTTGAGACCAGATATTAATCCCAAACCTATATAGGATGAATATCTGGATAAAATTAATTGGACAAAGTTGCTTGACTTTACCCATGCCCAGCTGGCTGAATAACGGCCTCTAATTCACCTACAGTATACTTACTGAATATGAGAAATCTGTTTCTCCAAGAAAACAGTATTCAGCTATTGAAAAAATATTCAGTTCACTGATGGCCACAAGGTGGTATATGAAGTCTGTATGTAGAGTTCACTTTGCTTTGGAAATGGGCAAAAATATTTCAATACAGCGCAATCAGAAAGAAATTAGCACTCTGTCAAAATGATTTGAACAGTTTAGTGTCATCATCCTTTTCTGACCTAATGCCACTGTGACATTTGCTCCTCACTATAGCAACAGAATAGCTGGATCAACCATAGGCACTTCTTTGTTGCAGAGAGCATGGGACAAGCAGTGTCGCCTGGTCAGGTTAGGTTTTATTCCCAAATTTAAAAAAACCTTTTCATATATTCACATTTTTGCTCTATTTTGTTTCTGCCAAGGCACCCTTACAAATTATTTGATGTTTTGTTTACCTGTACTGGTGGTGATGAGCACGTTTTAAAAGTTTTATGACTCGTGCCACCGGAAAGAAAAGGATTCAGTTCAGCCGCACTGAGTGCTCAAGGAGGAAGAGGGCATAGGTGACCTTGTTGGGCTGCCAAGGAGAGTGTAAGGCAGTGGGTGGCACTGCTGATAAATAGAAGATTTGCAGCTTAAGAGAAGGATTGAGGAGGGATAAGAGAGAGAAAGTGGTGTGGAAAGAAGAAGGTAAAAAGCAGAAAAGGAGGGGGAGATAAGGAGGGGAGAAAGATGGAGGGATATTATGATAAACAGCTTAGACAGAGGGAAAAAGGAGATGGAGATCTTGGAGGTGGAAGAGACATATAAGAAGGAGGGATGGGATGGTGGGATTAGGAATTTCTGAGAGCTAAAGAGAGAGGGGAATGTGGAGGGCTGGGAGGATCAGATCCAGAAGAAGAGAAGATGGGGGCTAGAAGGGAGGAGAGAAACAATGAGACAGTTGGGTATGGGCAATGGGTGAGAGACAGATGGAAGAGAAAATAAAGAGAAGGAAGGTATAATAGTAGTAGTAGTAATATAAATGCAAGGTCCTGAGTTCAGTTTCCCTGTGGCAGTGAATAGAAGTAGTAGAATATAGATGCAAGTACAGGTATTTGTATTACAAGAATATTTTATATGAGAGATAAGCTTGTTAAAAGTCTATATATTACAGAGAATTTGCAGCTGCAATATAGAAAGAGAAAGTCGCAGTTTCACAAGCGAATCTACGAGGCGCACGCTGACAGCTGGCAAATGCACTCTGAAGTGGGACAGACTAAAGCTTCACCTATACCTATATCAGCAGTCTCCCCTGCTGGTTAAGCCCTTGGGTTCTGGCGGTTGGCAGGAGTTAGGTGGGTCCCTAGGGCATTAGGGGGAGCAAGAGTTAAGGACACACCAGGGCCAGGACAGGCAGCAGTCAGGAGGTACCAGGAACAGGCCAAGGGTCAGGACAGGTGGCAAGCAAGCGTAGTCTAAATCAAAGGTAATGTTCAGATCCAGGCAGCAGCAAGCGTAGTCAGATCCAAAGCAGTGGTCGGGGTCCAGGCAGCAGGCAAACATGGTCAGGTTCAAAGCAATGATCAGGTACAGATGGCAGGCAAGTGTAGTCAGGTCCAAAGCAAAAAGACAATACCAGGAGATCAGGCTGAAGAATGGATGAGGACAGGCGAGGAGACACTGGATGAGACAAGCTGGGCAAGATAAGGCTGGACGAGACAGGCTGGGCAAGGCAAGGCTGGATGAGACAGGCTGGGATCAGCAATGCTGGATGCAGGAACACTGGAAGGAATAGCAACAGTACTGCACTAGGCAGGAGACCCGTTGCTGAGGCACCAACTGGAAGCGCAGCTGGGATTTAAATCCCCAGCGAGACGCTAACGTTATCTCTTGGTATTCTCTGCTCCTTTCCTTTGGCCTAGAAAAATGCCAGAAGAGCAATGATGGTGTGTCGGTAGCTTCGGCTCCAGAGCCGGGGCCAGCTGGTGAGTGCAATTGGTCACGGGCTTACCCTGCAGCCAGCTAAGCGTAACATTAAGTTTCTCTCTTTGACATACAAAGAAATGCTAGAGCACTGAAATGTAAGAATCATGCATAGTATAACAATATCCAGAAAATCATTGGGTTTAGTCCTGCTAAGCAAGCCTTCTTTACTGACAGAAGATCAATGATGATGGTAGGACAAGGAGAAATGGGAAGACAGAGACAGAGATGAAAGAATTGGGGATTAACAAGAAGTGAGGCAGTGAGAGGAGAGACGTGAGATGAAAAAGTGAATGATGTTTGAGATTAAGGAGGTAGGAAAAAAATGGAGAAAGGAATAGACAAAGGGTAGGAAAAGACAGAAAATGAAAGACGATAGAGACCATCCAACAAAAGTTAGGCAAACATTTTATTTTCAATTTAGGTTCTGGAAAATGTGACTTTAAAGCATTATGTATTTATAGAATTTGAAAGCAATAATGAAAACCCTTTCAATGGGTAAAATAGCAGTTTACCTGCAGAAATAAGTGCTATCATCATTGCCCAACTTGTCCATAGGTAAAAAGAATGACGGTAACTTTTAAACAGGCATGCAGGCGCACATGTGTGTGTGTTCATCAGCCCATGCCCAGGGACACACGGCATGCACACGTTATAAAATAGCCTGACTGTGCACACATGTGCGAGCTCCTATGCGCGCAAATACGGCTTCCACTGTGTAAATGGGATTTTAATAGACAAGCGCACCAATGCCATTACCAGTTTGCCCAGGTAAGGGATAGGACCTCCAAATCCCCCTAGTTTAATAACCTCCCTTCTCCTCTGTTAGTGCTGATGCTTAAAACCCCACCGATCTGCCTATTTATTTTATTATGTACACATCCTCCATAGCAGAAGTAAAGTTACACAGCAGGGGACCCCTGCACATGCCAATGCACATAAGTATTTGTTCTAATTTGAAGCTGAAATCCAGGAATGCCCATGTCCCACCCATATCATGCCCACACCTTGCCCCATTTTTGGAGCTTTTCATTTGTGCTTACAGCAGGAGATACTGGCATACTCGGGTGGCTTTTAAAATCCGCTCAATACGCACCGGCCTGACATTTGTGTATCTTCCAATGTTGGTGCACACCGGCCTTTTAAAATTCACCTGTATGCATGTTGGTCAACAAAATGCATGCTTTTACCTGCAGAGCGAAGGGGGCAGAGTGTGGAGCTATGCACGTAGGTTTGATTATTCAGACCTATCTATGTAATTTAACTGAAAGGTGTAATGTCTACAGGTAATTTTTTAGAGGAAGGCTTTTGCTTTTATCATTGGTGCAAAACCCCAAAGATAAAAATACCTGTGGAGTTTGCACATTGTGGACAGTTTTGATTATTGTTTCCATTATTTGTAATATTTTTAAATGAAATATGTAATAGCTGACAATTGTCACTGCTCTACTTTTGGTAGCTCTGCTTTCTGCACTTGGGGGTCAGTTTTCAAAACAAGCTACAATGGACAACTTATCTGGCTAACGGGCCGATACAGTAAAAATCGCGGGAGAGCAGGCGCGCAATACAGTAAATTTATTTAAATTAGGGTCCGCGGCAAAAAGAGGCGCTAGGGACACTAGCGCGTCCCTAGCGCCTCTTTTTGGACAGGAGCGGTGGCTGTCAGCGGGTTTGACAGCCGATGCTCAATTTTACCAGCGTCGGTTCTCAAGCCCACTGACAGCCACGGGTTTGGAAACTGGATGCCGGCAAAATTGAGCGTCCGGTTTTCAACCTGCAAGCCACGGGCCCATTTTAAATTTTTTTTTTTTTTTTTTTACTTTTTTTTACTTTTGGGGCCTCCGATAATATCGCCATGATATTAAGTCGGAGGGTGCACAGAAAAGCAGTTTTTACTGCTTTTCTGTGCACTTCCCCAATGCCGGCAGAAATTAACGCCTACCTTTGGGTAGGCGCTAATTTCTTAAAGTAAAATGTGCGGCTTGGCTGCACATTTTACTTACTGAATCGCACGGGAATACCTAATAGGGCCATCAACATGCATTTGAATGTTGCGGGCGCTATTAGGTTCGGGGGAGTTGGACGCGCGTTTTCGACGCACTAGTACCCCTTACTGAATAAGGGGTAAAGCTAGCACGTCGAAAACGTGCGTCCAGTCGTGGGTTAACAATGCACTCCGCCGGAGCGCACTGTACTGTATCGGCCTAAAAGTTAGCCGGATGAGTTATCAGGAATTTCAGCGGAATATCCCATTGAATGTTCTTCGTCATCATTATTGTTTATTTATGATCACGCTTTTCCACTGAGAGAGCTCAAAATGTGTGACAGAGAAACTGAAATTACAATAAACAGGAACTGATCAACCTAGAACAGAAGCAGATCTATGAAGAACAGGATATACAATAGGAACAAGTACCAGAGAAAGAAACAAATAACATTGCGTTACCATATATAGATCAATAACCAAACTTAGGACAGCAGTTTATAGTACTGGGAGGGAACTTCCCTACCCCCCTATCTAACCTTCCTACCCCTTCCCCTCTCCTCCCCACCCCCTAAACCTTTCCTGCCTTACCTTATTTTTTTATTTTTCGAGTTGCTGCTCCTCTGGAGCAGTAGTAATTTGCGCGCACCGGCAGGCTGCTGGCATGTGCTTCCCCGGCACAGCAGCATGGCCACTGTACTGGCCACGTCCAGCCCTGCCCCACCCTGCCCCCCGGACTGCCCCTTTATCTGGGCCTGGCACTTCGGCGCATAACAGGGCCCCTTTGAAGATGTGCGTGGTGTGCACAAGGCCCAGTCACGTGCATAACCCCCGTTTTTTACACGCGCAGCGGAATAAAAATTCGGCCTATAGGTTTTAAATTTATCAGGTTTTAAAGTTAACTGGCTATGTGTACCTGGATAATTTTAACCCTGCTGTTTGCCATGTTTTGAGTTAGCCAAATAACTTAGGGAGTCATTTATCAAAATGCAATAAGGCTTTTTTGCATGCGTTAAGGGCTTATTGCATGCGATAGCACCATATTGTATGGTGCGATGCAAATTCAGAAAATAGGAGGAGTTAGGGGTGGAGAGTGAGCTGGGTTAGCCTGTCTGCGAAGAACTATCGCACAGCCATAATGCTGATTTTAACAACACCTCTTTGAATTGCGTTAGGCTGTGCGATAAAATTTCATTTCCTTTTGCGATGTCAGGCCTATTTGAGAGAGAGAGAGAGAGACTGGCCATAATGACATCCCCATAGGTAGGTATTGGTATCCCTATGGTGGGCCCACCTAGTAACTCGAGGTGGGGTTTAGGTATGAGTGTAGGGGGTTAAGGGCCACTTTGACATTCTACGTGAAACGTACGAACAGAACAGTGGTCTCTTGTGAAGCTTTGATGGCCTTCGAAGTGAGGAAACTCACTTCAAGATGAGATTTGGGCAATGTTCTCTCAACCTAGCTTGATGGACTCTCTACCTGGGTAACATCAAGCTAGGTGGAGAGAACATTGTCCAAATCTCTCAGTCCACCCAGTGGTCATATGCAGGAAATACAACAGGTCTAACACCTACTGCAAATTCTGATAATGTTATTGCAATGTGCACTAACTTAGCTCTTCACATAGGTAATTAGTGCAATTTGCGATAAACTGAATTTTTGCAATCACATGCGGTACTTACCGCATTTTGATAAATGCAGGCCCTATTTGGTTAACTTCAAATATCAGAGTTAGCTGAATAAATCATTCGGCCAGCTCAGCTCTACTTCAGATTATGACTTATCTGGATAAGTCTCCAAATCAAATGTCTTTTAAAATAGGTGAAAAAGCCAGTTCATATCAAAATAGTTTTCAGATATAATAAGCAGTATCTCAATTGTAATCATCATTGATTTAAACACGTGAGTGAACAATTGCTGTGTCATGTAACTTATACATGTGACTGTAATGTGCTCAATTGCCTCTTCAAAAAACATGGAGCCCACAGGATACTTCTGCATATCCTTTTAGCTCATACTCTGATATGCTAGGGATGTGTCTAAGAACCTAAGAAATTGGCGTACTGGGTCAGACCAAGGGTCCATCAAGCCCAGCATTCTGCTTCCCACAGTGGCCAATCCAGGCTACAAGTACATGGCAAGTACCCAAATACCAAGAAGATCCCGTACTACTGATGCCAGTAATAACAGTGGCTATTCTCTTATAGCAGTTAATGGATTTCTCCTCCATGAACTTATCCAAACCTTTTTTAAACCCAGCTACACTAACTGCACTAACCACATCCTCTGGCAACAAATTCCAGAGCTTAATTGTGCATTGAGTGAAAAAGAATTTTCTCCCATTAGTTTTAAATGTGCTATTTGCTAACTTCATAGAGTGCCCCTTAGTCATTCTATTATCTGAAAGAGTAAATAACCGATTCACATTTATCTGTTCTAGACCTCTCATGATTTTAAAGACCATATTTCGTCTTTAGACAAAAAAGTCTGATTCTTTAGGGAAATGTGATCTATCTTTGATTAAAGGTCAGGAATCTATCCAACGTAGATTAGAAGTGTTGGAGGAAATTATATTTGCAAATTCTTAATTTTCCTAAATCTTTGAGTATTTCTCCAATCGAATTATTAAAGAAATTCTACATAGAGTTCTTAAAGTTTCTCCTAATTCGGTTCCTCCTATTACCAAAGCATTTTATTTACCCTTTAGACAAAGTGGGAATGCTAATAGTCATGTTTCACCACATGTTAATGCATTAGAACATTTGACAACTTTTTTGCAAGAACCTAAATACAGGGTACTGCTTATTTGCTTGTTGTATTTGCTTTGGAACATGATTGTATATGGACAATGAAAATCTTTTTTCGCTCTGCTAACAAATTCTTCTTAGATCAACAACTTGCTTTATTTCCTGATGTTGCTAAGGTGACCCAACTTAGAAGGAAGCTTTTCTTGGCTAAAAAGCAACGAGTGTTTGATATGGGTGCATCATTTCTTTTGCAATTTCCTTGTAAGTGTATTATAAAAACAGGTACTAACAAATATATTTTCTTTGATTCTGATCAGCTGGAAGGTTTTCTCCAAAATCAAGAAGGGCCCCTACCTATTCATGCCTAATGTTGCAATCCAATTTGTTTTATATAGTGAGATTAATTTGATATTATGCCTTCCTTTTTGTTGTTTTTTATTTCCTATTTAGGTCCCCGCATAGTGGTCTTATAGGACATATCTTCTTTTCAATGTAATTTTTTTTTCTTTTTTTTTTCCTTTGTTAATCCTCTATATTCTGGATGTCTTATTTTTGACTTGCTAAATTGGAAAAATCTGAAAATTAAAAAAGTTTAAAAATACATATATCCCACAAATATGTCCATTTAATAAGACCATGTGTTATTATTTATATATATGTATAACAACATTATGTCCTTATAAAAATCTTTCCACCTACTATGTCCCAACAAAGGCCCTCTTTTCATCTAATTCAGCTTCACCAGGTGAAAGTGTATTAGCTAGGAAAATATTTCTTCTATAAATAATTTTTATGTTGAAATACTTTATGAAAGTTACAAAGACCTACAACAACTTGACACAGTGATACTTGTTTCTGAACACTCTATGTCAAGAAATATCAGCAGGAGAGAGTGAGTCTTACTCTGAAATGGATCCAAGTCCATCCAATGATGAAGAAAGAAAAAATCAAAGCCAAGCGCCCCTTTGGTGATGCACCGGTGGCGGCAGTGTACCACTGCAGGTCTTTTATGGGGCTGGGAAGATGACATCAGGCGCTGGGTGATGTTATGCGCCAAACACACTTATCAGGTTAATATATATTCTGCTATAACATGAAGCTCTTGTCCCATCTCTTAATGAAAGTATAATGCGACCATCATATGGTGTCACTTTGTGCAAATGACTTATATATGAAGCCTATGAGGCACAAGAACTTTCTAATCATAGGTCGCTTATACTGAGTTTGTGTATTCTCCTGACTGGAGATATAGATGCATCAGAGAGGTGCACTGCTTATGAAAACGTAATGTGCACTTAACTCTGGAACGGGCAGTTTCTCATGTGGTCCTGAAGTCTGTCCTCCGAACTCATTATAAGCAACCTATGATTAGAAAGTCCTTGTGCCTCATAGGCTTCATATTTAAGCCATTTGCACAGAGTGACAACATATGAAGATCGCATTATACTTTCATTAAGAGATGGGACAAGAGCTTCATGTTATAGCAGAATATATATTAACCTGTTGAGTTAATTTCCTTTTTGCTATTTTTTTGGTCTTTTTTCTATTGTTCCAAACACACTTATGGCACTTCTCCAAGGGTACAAGAACACTATACTTAAATTTTGTAGAGAGTATAATTTTTTATTGAGCAATATAAGTATTCTTGGGAGATGCTGGATGCCATTTCTCTGACAAACTGACCAACCAGCATCTTGTTTGTATACAAGAACTGATCCTTCTTTTATAGGTAAAATACAATACAGTACTAGGTCAGAAATTCTTAAGTTGTGTGACTACCTGGAGTATCATTTACATAGGTTGTCATGTCAACAGCATGATAAATTATCCCTAAATTACCCTGACCAGTTCTCCAAGTTGGGGCCCATTTACCATCACTCTTTAGATAATCCTTTGTTCTGTTAAAATCTTGCTGCTCAGGGCAATCTTTATATCTTAGGCTGTGTGCTGTGATTACAGATGCCCCTGTAATCGACATTCTAGCCTGATGTTCTGACCATTGCCTTCTGCTCTTGTGACCCTATAATTAGGCATCACAAATTGTTGCCAGCTTCATCTGCTGTCCAGATGTCCTTGGAATTCCTCCTGGTCAGGCTCAATAGGGCATTTAAAGTTCACCTAGCCAGAAAGGCTAAGATAGCAGAGGATTTTAGGTCAGTTGCCATCTCCATGTTGGTTTCAAGCTCAGGCACACATATCATTTCCCTCTTGTGCCACTTACAAATGGTCAAAGTGGCACACCCAAGTACAAGAGAGGAGGACAGAACAGTAAGAACTGATCATGGCAAATGGGCTAAAATGTGTAGACTAGCAACTAACTTTTGGTGTATAATGTGTGTACAGAGTAGTGCATGTATCCCTGTAGATCCCTAATAATGTAAGTGATACTCATAGACAGACACGCATTCTCTAGTTAACAAATAATAGCATTGTGACTAAGTTCCACTAGATGTCCGTTAGCTCTATTGCTGAGCTGCAAGTATGGCTGCATTATAAAGAAGAGAAAACATATAATAGCAAGACCACATATGTTATCTTTCAGAGTCAAGTAATCACATAATAGTGTTGTAACAATTATAAAGATAGAAAAAACAAAGAGAAACCAGTATGGAAGGTATTATTTTTCTAATATAATATAATTTATTCTGGGTGAGTCTCTACACACATATCAGTGGGAACCCAGAAATCACTGCCACTGCAAGCCAGGAGGAGTCGGAGTGCCCCAAGATCAACTAACAACAAAAAAGACTTACTCCCATCATGCTCTCACCTCTGAACCAACTACTTGGTCTTACCCTATTCTCTTTAACTCTTCTGAATTCCCAGTCCCTCTCAAAAAAACTCCACCTCTTATATGACTATCTCATGGATGAGCAGCCGGACCTGTGTGCTATCACAGAAACATGGTTAAAACCGGAAGACACGGTCCTTCTCAATCAACTCCCTTTGCAAACCTTCAACATTTTCTCCATCCCCAAACCAAAAAAAAGAGGAGGCGGTCTGCTTCTCGTAGCTAATAAAAAATTTAGATTGTCACTTCAGGTGACCAGTTTTTCACATTTCCTTGAAATTGCAGTCTTTAAATCTTCTCAACTTCAAATAGGACTTATCTACGCCCCCCCCCCCCCCCCCCCCCCCCCCCCCCCAGGACATCTTGATTCAGACCCGTCTCCTTTAATAGAATGCATAGTAAAACACATCAACACTGATACGCCGGCCATCCTGTTAGGTGACTTCAATCTTCATGTGGACACCACCCCTCGTTCCCCTAACTGCGAATCCTTCCTTAGCACTCTCAACTGCATGGGATTCAATCAGCTCATAAAAGAACCCACCCACAAAGCAGGACACACCCTTGATTTAATTTTCATTAACCAAGGCCTCACCCCAGCATCGCCCACTATCTGTCTGCCAATTCCCTGGTCTGACCACAAGCTAATCTCCACTTCTTTCCTAAACCAACAACCAACCCCCACGGCATCACAGAAAACCACTGTTCAATTCAGAAAGTTATGCAACCAGGAAACTCTCATCTCGCACCTTTCCAAATCGACCTCACAGACGCAGACACGGCCTTATCCTCATGGTCTAAAATCACAAACAAAGTGGCGGACATGACCTGCCCTCTTATTACCAAGGATATCATCTCTAATAAGGACAAAAAAAAACCCGTGGTTTACTCCAGAGTTAACAACTTTGAAGCGGGAACTCAGAAAAATGGAACAGAATTGGTGTAAGAATCCCTCGTCTTCAAACCGAGCGTCCTTTAAATCTCATATGCATCAATACAGGATCGTCATACTTCAGACAAAAAGAGACTTCTACTCTCAGAAAATCCATCATTTCATCTTTGATCCAAAGCCCTATTCTCCCTGGTCTCATCGCTCACCAAACCACCAGCATCTGCTATTCCAGATGACATAGCAGCAAACAAAGCCACCGAACTTGCCACATATTTCAAATTCAAAATAGCTAACCTATTTGCCTCCTGTACTGATAAGAAAGTTCCTGACCAAACTTATCCATTCACCGCCTCACCGGCTCTCAGCTCCAATCCCACTCAACCTCCCATCACCTCATCGCTATATTCGGCAAGCCTAGAGGATTTTGAACTGACTTCCGCTTTAGAGATAGAAAATCTTCTAAAGAAACTCAAGCCAGCATCACACCCACTTGATGCGATTCCATCCAACCTTCTTATAGCTAGTGCCAAAGACATTGCCAAACCTATCGCCCAGACCATCAATGCCTCCCTTTCTCAGGGTTGGTCCCGGACCCCCTCAAACTTGCCATCTTGAAACCCTTATTAAAAAAACCAAATCTATCCACAGACAATCCAGCTAATTTTCGCCCGATTGCAAATCTACCGATCATTGCCAAAATCCTGGAAAGAATAGTTAATAAACAACTCTCCGAATTCCTGGATAATAACAACATCCTCTCCCCGACGCAACTAGGTTTCCGTAAATCTCGTAATACAGAATCTCCTTTTATCACTATCAGACAGCATTCTCCTGAACCTTGAAAATAAACAGCCCTGCTTGCTCATCCTCCTCGACTTAACGGCTGCATTTGACACAGTGAACCATGGGTGTCTCATTAATAGATTAACGGAGATCGGCATCAAAAACACAGCCCTAAATTGGTTTAAATCATTCCTCCAGAACAGATATTACAGAGTCAAAATCAACAGCAAAGAATCTCCACCATTCATTTCCACCCTAGGAGTCCCTCAAGGTTCATCAACATCTACCTACTCCCGCTCTATCAATTCCTTTCCGAGCTTAAGCTAACCCATTACATTTACGCAGCTGACGTCCAAATCCTTATACCGATTACCAACTCTCTGCATAAAACCATACTTTTTTGGAATTCCTGTCTTCTCTCCATCAACAACCTCCTTTCAAACCTCAACTTGATTCTCAACACCGACAAAACAGAGTACCTACTGATCACACAGGACGGCAACCTTCCGCTAAACAACTCACTCTCTACGACGCTTCCAGCCTTTTCCCCTCGGGTCAGAAACCTTGGTGTAGTCATGAATAACCAACTGAGCTACACAGGTTTCATCAACAACACGTAAAAGAGTGCTACTATAAACTCCAAGTTTTAAAAAGGCTAAGACCCCCTCCTCCACTTCCATGATTTCAGGTCAGTTTTACAATCAATCATTTTCTCAAAAATCGATTATTGTAATTCACTTCTTCACGGCCTTCCAGACAACTCCCTTAAGCCTTTCCAGCGTTTACAAAAACGCAACAGCTAGGATTCTTACAAAGTCCAACAAAAGGGACCATATAACACCAATTCTAAAGATCTCCATTAGCTCCCAGTCAAATTGAGAATCCTCTACAAACTTTTATCAATCATCCAACAAAGCCAATTCACATCACCCCGCTGGACCCTCAAAATTCCTCGTTCAACTTTACACACCTCCTCCCGTCCGATTAGATTAGCGCAAAGAGGTACCCTACAGGCTCCATCTATCAAAACATCTTTAAGAAAAAGAGCTCTCTCCACCGCCGCCCCAAACAGTGGAATTCCGTGTCCCTCCGGACCTCAGGCTGGAACAATGCCCAATCACGTTTAAAAAAAGACTAAAGACTTTGCTGTTCTGCCAAGCTTTCCCATAACATCACGGACCCTCCACAGCTTCCTCGGACTGTCCTCACCCAGAGCCTTCCCCTAAGTATACATCCTATGCTTAATAAATCGATAGTTTCACTTTTCCCTCTACCCCTCCTTCAGCCATCCCTCCCCTGCCTGCAGGCTTGTACTCCCACAAGTCCAGCTACTACTACTCTTTTTACTCTTGTTCTTCCAAGTTATATTTATCCAAGTTGTTCGACTCCCTGTTCAATGTAAGACAATTTTTGTCATTGTTTGCTTGCCCGTTGGAATGTAAACCGAAGTGATAAGTAACTCTGTTACCTGAACTTCGGTATATAAAATCTATAAATAAATAAATAAATAAATAAATAAAATAAGATGGTCTGAGGTCTCCCCCACTTCCGAAGATGGCCTTCTCTCTCTCTGCCGTCCCCTAAACTTTTTTATTTTACAAAGGTAACTGGATATGCAGAAAAATGACATCAAACAGTAGACAATCTACATAGATGTTACATAACTGGAGGTTAGCCTGACTTCATTGCCAGGAAAATAGTAGAAAGTGTTCTAAACATCAAAATCACAGAACATATAGAAAGACATGGTTTAATGGACAAAGTCAGCATGGCTTTACCCAGGGCAAGTCTTGCCTCACAAATCTGCTTCACTTTTTTGAAGGAGTTAATAAACATGTGGATAAAGGTGAACCGGTAGATATAGTATACTTGGATTTTCAGAAGGCGTTTGACAAAGTTCCTCATGAGAGGCTTCTAGGAAAAGTAAAAAGTCATGGGATAGGTGGCGATGTCCTTTCGTGTATTGCAAACTGGCTAAAAGAAAGGAAACAGAGAGTAGGATTAAATGGGCAATTTTCTCAGTGGAAGGGAGTGGACAGTGGAGTGCCTCAGGGATCTGAATTGGGACCCTTACTTTTCAATATATTTATAAATGATCTGGAAAGAAATAACAACGAGTGAGATAATCAAATTTGCAGATGACACAAAATTGTTCAGAGTAGTTAAATCACAAGCAGATTGTGATAAATTGCAGGAAGACCTTGTGAGACTGGAAATTGGGCATCCAAATGGCAGATGAAATTTAATGTGGATAAGTGCAAGGTGATGCATATAGGGAAAAATAACCCATGCTATAATTACACAATGTTGGGTTCCATATTAGGTGCTACAACCCAAGAAAGAGATCTAGGTGTCATAGTGGATAACACATTGAAATCGTCAGTACAGTGTGCTGCGGCAGTCAAAAAGCAAACAGAATGTTGGGAATTATTAGAAAAGGAATGGTGAATAAAACGGAAAATGTCATAATGCCTCTGTATCGCTCCAGTGGTGAGACCGCACCTTGAATACTGTGTACAATTCTGGTCGCCGCATCTCAAAAAAGATATAATTGCGATGGAGAAGGTACAGAGAAGGGCTACCAAAATGATAAGGGGAATGGAACAACTCCCCTATGAGGAAAGACTAAAGAGGTTAGGACTTTTCAGCTTGGAGAAGAGACGACTGAGGGGGGATATGATAGAGGTGTTTAAAATCATGAGAGGTCTAGAACGGGTAGATGTGAATCGGTTATTTACTCTTTCGGATAGTAGAAAGACTAGGGGGCACTCTACGAAGTTAGCATGGGGCACATTTTAAAACTAATCGGAGAAAAGTTCTTTTTACTCAACGCACAATTAAACTCTGGAATTTGTTGCCAGAGAATGTGGTTATGCAGTTAGTATAGCTGTGTTTTAAAAAAGGATTGGATAAGTTCTTGGAGGAGAAGTCCATTACCTGCTATTAAGTTCACTTAGAGAATAGCCACTGCCATTAGCATTGGTTACATGGAATAGACTTAGTTTTGGGTACTTGCCAGGTTCTTATGGCCTGGATTGGCCACTGTTGGAAACAGGATGCTGGGCTTGATGGACCCTTGGTCTGAACCCAGTATGGCATTTTCTTATGTTCTTATGTTCTTAAATAAGAAAGATCATGGGAATAACAATATCTACAGCAAAAATGCAGATAGATACATTCCTAGGCATATCAATATATGAGCTAATAGGATATACAGAAGTATTCTGTGGGCGCCATGTTTTTTGAAGTGGCAATTGAGCACATTACAGTCACATGTATAAGTTACATGTCACAGCAATTGTTCACGCACATGTTTAAGTCAATGATGATTATAATTGAGATACTGCTTATTGTAGCTGAATACTATTCTGATATGAACTGGCACTGGTCCCTTTCCTGCTACAGTATTGGCCCAGGCTGTAAAACCCAGTACCCAAGCAGGGAACAACTCAAAAAAAACCACACTCCTGCTCTCGTCTAACCTCCTAACCAAAATGCCATACTAAGCTATGCCACATGCTGCTTTTATAGCAGTAGGGGGCTGGCCATTTTTGCAACCATAGAGAATGAGCTGTTCCAAGTGGTTCATCCCTCCCTCCACTACTTTTCCTATCCTAGCTCAAAAGATTCAAGACTAGGGCCTCTATAGTGACAGTTCCAAAAGGTCATCACACCTGCCCCTCAGTTGAGCAAAATTTGTTTGTCTGACAGGATCTTTCTTTTGTGAAATCATGTTGTCTGTTGGTCTATAATCTACTTGAGGTCAATATTGAAAACCTAGCTTTTCGGCTAAGTTAGCTGGATAGACATATCCACCTAACTTAAATGGGATATTCAGCAGCATGGCTATGCTGCTGAAAATCCCCAAACAAATCACTACTTGGATGGATTAGTCTTATCCATCCCAGTTTAGACCTGCTAGTGAGCAGGTTTAACTTAGCCAAATAACTTATCTAAGGCTGAATATCGCTACTTAGCTGGATAATTTAACCAACTAAGTAGCACTGCCCTGATGTGCCTGTTGCCTGCCCACTATTTATCTGGCTAACTAGTGGCTGCAGAATATAAACGCATATTCAGTAGCCACTGGATAGCCGGATAAGTCCTACTTATCTGGCTATCTAACGTTTGAATATCAACCTCCATGTGTTACTGTAACCATTAAATTGTATGGACACAGGGTAATAAGCCTACTGTTTTTGTAAGGCAAAAATGTTTTAGCTATGTATTAGGGATGTGAATCGTTTTTTGACGATTTAAAATATCGTCCCGATATATTTTAAATCGTCAAAAATCGTTAGAGCCGTGATACAATAACAATTCCCCCCGATTTATCGTCAAAAAATCATAAATCGGGGGAAGGGGGAGGGCGGGAAACCGGCACACTAAAACAACCCTAAAACCCACCCCGACCCTTTAAAATAAATCCCCCACCCTCCCGAACCCCCCCAAAATGCCTTAAATTACCTGGGGTCCAGAGGAAGGGTCCCGGTGTGATCTTTTACTCTCGGACCTCCGTGCGTTGTAGAAATGGCACCGGCGCTACCTTTGACCTGTCATATGACAGGTCAAAGGTAGCGCCGGCAACCATTTTGTTTTTGTGTCCCCCGACGTCAGGAGCGTAGGAGATCGCTCCCGGACCCCCCGCTGGACCCCCAGGGACTTTTGGCCAGCTTGGGGGGGCCTCCTGACCCCCACAAGACTTGCCAAAAGTCCAGCGGGGGTCCGGGACGACCTCCTGCAGTCGAATCGTGTTGCCGTACGGCCGGCGCCATTTTTGGCGATCTCCTACCGCGAATCGTTTTTCCGTATGGAAAAACGATTCGCGTGCAGGAAGTCGTTCCCGGACCCCGCTGGACTTTTGGACAAGTCCTTGGGGTCAGGAGGGCCCCCCCCAAGGCTGGCCAAAAGTCCCTGGGGGGTCCAGCGGGGTCCGGGGAGCCGATCTCCTACGCTCCTGACATCGGGGGACAAAAAAACAAAATGGCACCGGCGCTACCTTTGACCTTCATATGACAGGTCAAGGTAGCGCCGGCGCCATTTCTACAACGCACGGAGGTCCGAGAGTAAAAGATCACACCGTGACCCTTCTCTGGACCCAGGTATTTAAGGCATTTTGAGGGGGTTCGGGAGGGTGGGGGATGTATTTTAAAGGGTCGGGGTGGGTTTTAGGGATGTTTTAGTGTGCCGGTTTTCGATTTACACGATTTACATGATATTTAAAAACCCAAACTGCGACCGATCCGATTCCCTCCCCCTCCCCAGCCCGAAAATCGATCGTTAGAGACGATCGATCACACACGATTCACATCTCTACTATGTATTTTTCTTTCTAAAGGATTTAGACTGGACATCTGGGTATAGCAAAGAAACTATGGATCTAGGGTTTCCAAAAATGGTTAATGGTGAAATTTTAGTGCAGGTACACACAAGATTAAGGGGAGTTGGAATAGTGGTCTTTGACTGGCCAGTAGTGTAAATTATTTAACTGGATACATACCCCATTATTCCCTCCCTTTTTGAGACAGAATGACCAAAGTTCAAGCATGAGTCTTGACATGATGATATATTATGCAACCAATCATGCTGCAGTCTAGCCCCACTGTGACCTGAATTCTAACTTTAAAGTTCTGTTTGTCCATATGTTCTTGAGAATTAAACAGCTGCTTTTAATTTGATTAAATAAAGGAATATTATGTAGCAGAATAAAAATAGTTCACATTTTATAACTTTCTATTTAGCATATTTTTTTTCTAACAGTGAAGTTGACATAAAATTTACAATCAAACATTTAAATGTTGATTTTCTAATTTATTTTCTCAACTATATGCTGTGCAATTAATATAAATAGACATTTCACTTTTCTTGACATGTAAATGCACTTTAAAAACTGCTCCACATTTTGTCTTTTGCATCGAGTGTCACATGTATGATTTTTTACCCGCCGGTGAGAAATTGTACATGGCTCTCAGAGAACGAGTCTGATCTCTGGAGGCTAGAGTGGCAGACCTGGAGAAGCTGAGGCAGACAGAGAGGTATATAGATGAGACCTTCAGGGACATAGTAGCCAAGTCCCAACTTCAGACTGGCAGCCCTGGCGCTGCCTTGGAGGAAAAAGGCTCATGATTGGAGAGCATCAACCTGGTGCAGCAGGAAAGGATCCTGTAGCAAGGACCTGCTCTCCAGATGGTGCATTGTCCTTTCACACTGAGGATAACTCCCCAAGGCCTACTGCCCATGAGGGAAGGGTTAGGTCGGCCGTCATAGCTGGTGATTCGATTATTAGAAATATAGACAGCTGGGTGGATGGTGGGTATGAGGGGTCGCCTGGTAACATGCCTACCTGGTGCGAAGGTGGCTGACCTCACGCGTCACCTAGATAGGATTTTAGACAGTGTTGGGGGAGGAGCCGGCTGTTTGTGGTACATGTGGGCACCAACGACATAGGAAAATGTGGGAGAGAGGTTCTGGAAGCCAAATTTAGGCTCTTAGGTAGAAAGCTTAAATCCAGAACCTCCAGGGTAGCATTCTCTGAAATGCTTCCTGTTCTATGCGCAGGTCCCCAGAGGCAGGCAGAGCTCCGGAGTCTCAATGCATGGATGAGATGATGGTGCAAGGAAGGGGGATTCGGTTTTGTAAGGAACTGGGGAACCTTTTGGGGAAGGGGGAGTCTCTTCCGAAGGGATGGGCTCCACCTTAACCAGGGTGGAACCAGACTGCTGGCGCTAACCTTTAAAAAGGAGATAGAGCAGCTTTAAAACTAGAACAAGGGGAAAGCCGACAGTCGCTCAGCAGCGCATGGTTCGGAGAGAGGTATCTTCAAAGGATACTAATGATGCATTAGAATTAGGGCATCCAACAGTGAGGGTTCCAATAATAAGAAAAGTAATCCAAGTGCCTGTAACTAAAAAACTCACCTGAGCTAAAAAAATTATAACATATCCCTATCAATTAAAAAGCAGAATGAAATACAAACAAAAAGCACACTTTGAAATGTTTGATGCTAATGCCAGAAGTCTAAAAAGTAAGATGGGAGAATTAGAATGTATAGCATTGAATGATCACAGCAAATAATGTGCGGCAATACATTAAACTGGACATAGCACTATAAACGAAGCATAAACAGTTTAATAAGTGCACACACCAATAGTATAAACTACGTGTTTACGCTTCGTTTTGATTTAAATTTTGTGCACTATTGGTGTGTGCACTTATTAACTGTTTATGCTTCGTTTATAGTGCTATTGTCCAGTTTAATGTATTGCCGCACAATTATTTTGCTGTGATTTACCTAAATGTGTGTGCTCTTAACTCCGCCCTTCTTGCATGCTAGCAGTGAATGATGACATAGACTTAATTGGCATCTCAGAGACATGGTGGAAGGAGGACAACCAATGGGACAGTGCTATACTGGGGTACAAATTATATCACAATGACAGAGAGGAGCACCCGGGAGGCGGTGTAGCGCTTTATGTCCTGGATGGCATAGAGTCCAACTGGATAAACATCCTGCATGAGACTAATGGGCAGATTTTATAAAACTATGTGTGCGCGTACTTTTGTTCGCGCACCAGGCGCAAACAAAAGTACGCCGGATTTCAATAGATACGCACGTAGCTGCATGTATCTGTTAAAATCCGGGGTCAGCGCGCGCAATTCTGCCCAAAATCAGCAGCCTAAACGCGCCGAGCCACACAGCCTGCCTCCGTTCCCTTCCGAGGGCCGCTCCGAAATCGAAGCGGCCCCGGAGGGGAAATTTCCTTCCACCCCCCCCCCCCCCCGCACCTTCCCCTCCCTTCTCCTACCTAACCCACCCCCCAGCCCTATCTAAAACACCCCCCTACCTTTGTTGCACAAGTTATGCCTACCCGAGGCAGGCGTAATTTGCACATGCCAGGCCGGCTGCCGGTGCGCCATGGTCTGGTCCGGAGGCTGGTCCGCGAGGCCGCGGCCACGCCCCCGGAATGCCCCTGATGATGCGCCGGCCGCGACACCCCCCCAACATGCCCCCCCCCAGGAAAGCCCCGGGACTTACATGCATCCCGGGGCTTTGCGCGCGCCGACAGCCTATGCAAGATAGGCTCGGTGCACGCAGGGGGGGGTTTGGGGTAGGTTTTTCGGGGGGTTACGCTTGTAACCCTTTGAAAATCTACCCCTAAATTGCACAATTGAATCTTTATGGGTAGAAATTCCCTTGTGTATCGGGGAAGACTATAATGATAGGAGTATACTACCATCCACCTGGTCAAGAATTAAGAAGCGGCGAACACATCTGGCGAAAAAATCCATCCTTAGAAAATCAGGCTGCATATAAATCCTCATGCATCACTACAGGATCTCTATCCTATGAACTAAGAGAGACTTCTTCGCACAGAAAATCCACCATTTCATCTTCGACTCTAAAGCATTGTTCTCATACGTCTCGGCCCTCACCAAACTTACTTCCCCAACTATACCGGATGACCTTCTCTGCCAGCTCCTAATAAATCTAAAGTTAACTCACTATATATACGCCGACGATGTGCAAATTCTCATCCCGATTAAGGACTCACTCCACAAAACCCTCTGCTTCTGGAAAAATTGCCTTCAATCTATCAACCACCTTCTCACAAGCCTCAACTTAGTCCTTAACACCAATAAGACAGAACTCCTCCTCATATCCCGGGAGGACACCAAAGCAGCCTCCAACAATCAGCTCACCATGCAACCTATCTTCTCCTCCCATGTGAGAAACCTCGGAGTCATCATGGACAACCAACTGAACCTAAAAAAATTTGTCAATAACACCACAAAAGACTGTTTTTTCAAACTACAAGTCCTAAAATGACTGAGACCCCTTCTACACTTCCAAGACTACCGCTCTGTTCTTCAAGCCATCATTTTTTTTGAAAATAGATTACTGCAATTTGCTTCTTTTCGGTCTACCAGCAAACACCATCAAACCCTTGCAGATGCTGCAGAACGCTACGGCGAGGATTTTGACCAAGACCAGCAAAAGAGAGCACATCACACCCATCCTGCGTAACCTTCACTGGCTCCCAGTCAAATTTAAAATCCAGTATAAAGTCCTAATGATTATACACAAAGCCTTACACAATCTATCCCCACCTGATCAAAATATCTCTCTTCGTCACCACAATCCCGCTAAACCGATCAGATCTGCTTATAGAGACCCACTCTACTACGCCCCCCCCTGTCAAATCCTCCTTAAGGAAATGAGCTCTTTCCACAGCTGGCCCTTCGCAGTGGAATGCTCCTCCCGCCAGACCTCCGGCAAGAAAGATGCTTGACAACCTTAAAAAAAAAAACTCAAAAACCTGGCTCTTCTCTCAAGCTTTTTCAGTAAATTCAGATGATCCATCCATCTGCCATTTCTATTATAACTGGACTACTCTTTCAGTCAAGTTTTCCGAACTCTAAACAATGATTCTATCTCGCAGACAGGTCTTGCCTCTCACTATCACCTCAACCCACTAGCCACGAATTACTTTGGATCTGTTTCCTTCATGGTATCTTTTCTATCTAAGTCAGTTTTTTGCCACCCTGTTATGTATCAGGAAGAACATAGTATTTCTTTGTAATTTTGATCCCAGTTCCCGTAACCCTTGTTCGATGTAACGCATTCATTTATGCTTCTCTCGTTTCGCTGTAAACCGATATGATATGTACTTTTTCACATGAATGTCGGTATATAAAAGTTCCAAATAAAATAAATAAATGGTGAGACGGACAGTGAAATCTTAAGAGAAATTAGGAAGTTAACCAAATTGGTAGTGCAGTAATAATGGGAGATTTCAATTACCCCAATATTGACTGGGTAAATGTATCATCGGGGACATGCTAGAGAGATAAAGTTCCTGGATGGAATAAATGTCATTTTTATGGATCAATTGGTTCAGGAACCAACAAGAGAGGGAGCAATTTTAGGATCTAATTCTCAGTGGAGCACAGGATTTGGTGAGGGAGGGTAACGGTGGTGGGGCCGCTTGGCAATAGTGATCATAATATGATCAAATTTGAATTAATGACTGGAAGGGGGACAGTAAGCAAATCCATGGCTCTCGTGCTAAACTTTCAAAAGGGAAACTTTGATAAAATGAGAAAATAGAAAAAAACTGAAAGGATCAGCTACAAAAGTAAAAAGTGTGCAAGAGGCATGGTCATTGTTAAAAAATACCAGATGTATTCCACACATTAAGAAGGTGGAAAGAAGGCAAAACGATTACCGGCATGGTTAAAAGGGGAAGGGAAAGAAGCTATTTTAGCCAAAAGATCTTCATTCAAAAATTGGAAGAAGGATCCAACAGAAGAAAATAGGATAATGCATAAGCGTTGGCAAGTTAAATGTAATAAATTGATAAGACAGGCTAAGAGAGAATTTGAAAAGAAGTTGGCCATAGAGGTAAAAACACTCAAGTAAAAACTTTTTAAAATATATCCGAAGCAGAAATCTGTGAGGGAGTCAGTTGGACCGTTAAAGGGGTTAAAGGGGCACTTAGAGAAGATAACGCCATTGCGGAAAAATTAAATGATTTCTTTGCTTCGGTGTTTACTGAAGAGGATGTTGGGGAGGTCCCCGTACCAGAGAAGGTTTTCATGGGAAATGATTCAGATGGACTGAACCAAATCACAGTGAACCTAGAAGATTTGGTAGGCCTGATTGACAAACTGAAGAGTAGTAAATCACCTGGACCGGATGGTATACACCCCAGAGTTCTGAAGGAACTCAAAAATGAAATTTCAGACCTATTAGTACAAATTTGTAACCTATCATTAAAATCATCCATTGTACCTGAAGACCTGGAGGATAGCTTAATGTAACCCCAATATTTAAAAAGGGCTCCAGGGGCTATCCGAGAAACTTCAGACCTGTTTAGCCTGACTTCAGTGCCAGGAAAAAACTGTGGAAAGTGTTCTAAAGATCAAAAAATCACAGAACATATAGAAAGACATGGTTTAATGGAACAAAGTCAGCATGGCTTTACACACGGTAAGGCTTATCTCACAAATCTGCTTCACTTTTTTGAAGGAGTTAATAAACCATGTGGATAAAGGTAAAACCGGTAAGGATGTACTGTACTTGGATTTTCAGAAGGCATTTGACAAAGTTCCTCATGGGAAGCTTTCTAGGAAAAGTAAAATGTCATGGGAATAGGTGACAATGTCCTTTCGTGGATTACAAACTGGCTAAAAGACAGAAAACAGAGTAGGATTAAATGGACAGTTTTCTCAGTGGAAGGGCGTGGGCAGTGGAGTGCCTCAGGGATCTGTATTGGGGACCCTTACTTTTCAATATATTTATAAATGATCTGGAAAGAAATGCGACGAGTGAGGTATTCAAATTTGCAGATGATACAAACATTGTTCAGAGTAGTTAAATCACAAGCAGATTGTGATAATTGCAGGAAGACCTTGGTGAGACTGGAAAATTGGGCATCGAAATGGCAGATGAATTTTATTGTGGATAAATGCAAGGTGATGCATCTAGGGAAAAATAACCCATGCTATAGTTACACAATGTTATGTTCCATATTAGGTGCTTTCACCCAAGAAAGAGATCTAAGCATCATAGTGGATAACACATTGGATTCGTCGGTTCAGTGTGCTGCAGCAGTCAAAAAAGCAAACAGAAGGTTGGGAATTATTAGAAAGGGAATGGTGAATAAAACGGAAAATGTCATATTGTCTCTGTATCGCTCCATGGTGAGACCGCACCTTGATTACTGTGTACAATTCTGATCGCCGCATCTAAAAAAAAATATAGTTGCGATGGAGAAGGTACAGAGAAGGGAGACCAAAATGATAAGGGGAATGGAACAGCTCCCCTATGAGGAAAGACTAAAGAGGTTAGGACTTTTCAGTTTGGAGAAGAGATGGCTGAGGGGGGATATGATAGAGGTGTTTAAAATCATTAGAAGTGTAGAACAGGTAGATGTGAATCGGTTATTTACTCTTTCAGATAATAGACTAGGGGGCACTCAATGAAGTTAGCATGTGGCACATTTAAAACTAATCGGAGAAAGAGATAGTTCTTTTTCACTCAACACCCAATTAACCTCTGGAATTTGTTGCCAGAGGATGTGGTTAGTGCAGTTAATGTAGCTGTGTTTAAAAAAGGATTGGATAAGTTCTTGGAGGAGAAGTCCGTTACCTGCTATTAATTAGGTTGACTTAGAAAATAGCCACTGCTATTACTAGCAACAGTGACATGGAATAGACTTAGTTTTTGGGTACTTGCCAGGTTCTTATGGCCTGGATTGGCCACTGTTGGAAACAGGATGCTGGGCTTGATGGACCCTTGGTCTGACCCAGTATGGCATGTTCTTATGTTTTTATGTCAGTTGTACTGTTATAGAATCTAAGTGGTATAAAGTAGCATGAAGGTTACCACCAATTTGTGCAGTAGTTGATAGGAGAAAGTATGAAAGTAAGAGTGAGCTTAGGCTATATAGTATCATGTTTTTCCCTGTACACCCCCCTTTTCCAGATAGAAGAACCTGATGTATGATTTGCGAAATAAGCAGGCCACCAGTTAGTAAGGCAAAATTAATTGCAATGCTAGACATTTTTCTCTGGAATTATAGCATAATGATTGCAATACATAGCTGCAAACCTGGGAGTTTAGTTTCTCTACCACTCACTGCAGAAGAAGTCATTAACATCCTATTCTTAAGCTATGATATTAACCATTGTATTATAACAATGTGCATTATCTGCTCTAGAGCACTGTGAATACATGGTATCTAATCCAATTCAATAGATTAGAGAAGCAATCTAAATCTTGAAGGAGAAGTCCATTACCTGCTATTAATTAGGTTGACTTAGAAAATAGCCACTGCTATTACTAGCAACAGTAACGTGGAATAGTTACTGGAAATCTGGAAATGAAATAAAAATCTGCACTTAAGATGTTATGAGCATTGACTAAATGAACAGGAATGTAATGCGCTATGATGGCTCGCGCAAATGGCGCAACCATTTTATAACATATGTGCGTGCTATAAAATCAACTATATGCGCATTCATGTGCATGCAATTTTGTAAGGATGCATGTAAATGGTGGCTGTACCGCATAAGTGGGGGGATTTTATTAGATACGTGCTGATGCAGTTACCAGTTTCCCCATTCCATTCCCAGTTCACCCAGTTAAAGGCTCCCGACTTCCTAACCCCACTAATTAACCTTCCTCCCTTTTACCCTATTAGCCCAGACCCTTCAAACCCCATTGACTAGCCCTGATTTTTTTTATTTTAAAACTTACACTCCATCCATAGCAGAAGTAAAGTTATGCGGTAGGAGACCCCCAGCACGTTTGTGTGCATAAATATTTACATATACATTTCAAGTGACCTTCCCGGAATGCCCATGTCCCACCCATGCTCTGCCCAGACCACGCCCATGCCCTGCCCTTTTTTAATTTTCTGATTTGTGCATGTACCAGGAGATACATGCATACTCGGTGCTTCTTAAAATCTCAGCGTGCACCGGCCCGAGACATGCACATATCTCCCAGCTTTGGTGCACATAGGGCTTTTAAAATTCACCTTAAAATGTAAAAAACTCAAACTTTTAGGTACCCTGGCTTCTGAATGACAGCACTTGTTTGTACTATTATTGTATCATAAATCCATGTTAAGTATGACTGTTGAAACAGTCTGAAGGGCAATACAAAATAGAACCAAAAACACATGGTGCCACTAGAAAAAAATAATTGTATTAAAGTCCCAGAAACACACTGACAAGAAAAATAGAAGAGAACATTAAGTCATATATATATATTTTTTTTAATTCTTTATTTATCACTTTTCACTATACAATATTCATATTCTCATTGCATATTATGTAATAACAATGTATGATTAATGCAATATATTAACACTTACTAGAAAATTAAACACAATTAACCACCACATTGGTTTATCAATCAAACTGGAGGGTTATTATTCCTACACTTGGGAGAATTAACAAAGAAAATCTTTTTAAAACGAATTTGCATATCCTATACCTCTTTTCTTTGTTTTAACTAGAAACTGGGGTTGAGGTAGGCAATCTAGCTTGATCCAGAAACATTTTTAATTGGTCAGGAACAAAAAATATATATGTATTTTCTTGTTTTTGTATTATACACTTGCACGGATAACGTAGTACATAGGAAAAACCTAGCGAGATAATTTCTTGGCGAAATACCAAAAAGGCCTTACATCGCAATTGAGTAGAGGGAGCCAGATCAGGGAAAATTTTTATAGGTTTTTCAAAATAAGTAATTGGATACTTACTAAAATATTTTTTCATTATAGCATTAATATCTGCAGTGGAGTAAAAGGTAACCAACAAAGTTCCCCAACTTATTACATTTGCTGTGGAGTCCTCCAAAAAATTGGTAAGATCTCCCTGGAAATTTTCTAACCTAGGCAATTCATTTCTAATGGGGAGGAAATAACAATTGTTAACAGTGGGAGAACGCTCTAAGGCAGGGGTCGGGAACCCATGGCTCGCGAGCCAGATATGGCTCTTTTGAGGGCTGCATCTGGCTCGCAGACACGTGTCGCCATACTTCGCGGTTCCCCGCTGACCCAGCTGCTCCCCGGTCCGCCGCCGCCCGGGCTTAAAATGCTGTCAGCCCGGGCGGAACGCGGCAGGGACAGCTGGAGTCAGCGGCACACCGGCGTGCTCTCTTCTCCTCCCCCCCCCCCCCGCGGCCGGAAGAGGAAGTGGAGAGCATCGGGTGCCTGCGCGGGAAGAAGAGACCACACTAGCGTGGTCTCTTCTTCCGCGCAGGCACCCGATGCTCACCACTTCCTCTTCCGGGCCGCGGGGGGAGGAGAAGAGAGCACGCCGACTGGAGTCAATCCGGGTGCCTGCGCGGGAGTCATCGGGTGTCAGCCGGGTGCCAGCGCTGGAGTCATCGGGTGCCTGCGCGGGTCTTCCCGCGCAGGCACCCGATGCTCTCCACTTCCTCTTCCGGGCCGCGGGAAGAAGAGAGCACGCCGGTGCTCTCTTCTTCCCGCGGCCCGGAAGAGGAAGTGGAGAGCATCGGGTGCCTGCGCGGGAAGAAGACTGCAGCGCGGCTCGGAGGAAAATGAAAATCTTCAACCGCGGCCGATGGGACTCCGCCTTCGCCTCCGCGAGGGCTGAAAATGAAGGAGGTTAGCGTTGGGAGGTGGCTGCTGCTGCCGCGAGTTCCCGGGGGGGGGGGGGGGGAAAGGGGGAGAGAGAGAGTGAATGAGCGAGCAAGCATGTGTGTTTGAGATCCTGTGTGTGTGAGTGAGAGATTGCATGTATGTGAATGATTGAGAGCCTGTATATGTGAAAGAGAGTATGTCTGTGATTGAGATCCTGCCTGTGAGAGAGAGAGCATGAATGTAGTTTACCATTGGGAACCTGTATGTGTAAGTTTGTGATTGAAAAACCTGTTTGTGTGAAAGAGTATGTGTGTATGATTGAGATCCTTTGTGTGTGAGAGAAATCATGTGTATGTATGATTAAGAGCCTGTGTGTATAAGTAAGAGAGAGATCATGTGTGTCTGTGTCTGATTGACAGCTGGTTTAGGTGATGGAGCATGTGAGTATGTGATTGAGAGCCTGTGTTTAAATGAGAGAGAGAGACCATGTGTGTCTGTGTGATTGAGAGCTGATTTAGGTGAGGGAGCATGTGAGTATGTGATTGAGAGCCTGTGTTTAAATGAGAGAGAGAGAGGACATGTTTGTAAGCATGTGAATGAGAGTCTGTGTGTGAGAGAAAAAGACAGCATGTATTTATGTGATTGAAAGCCTGTGTGTGTGTAAGCGTGAAAAGATAGACAGCATGTGTGTAAATGTGTAATTAAGAGCCTATATAAGTGAGAGAGAAAAAAACATTTGTATATGTGAGTGACTGAGAGCATGTGTGTATAGGTGTGTCATTGAGAGCCAGTGTGAGAGAGAGCGCTGGTATGTGACTGAGAGAGGAGAAAGTTCCAAGCAAACCACCCCACCTCCTGCTAATTCAGAACAATCTCAGGACACCTGGATATCAAACGTTCCCAGGTATGCAGAGCAAAAAAAATTTTGTATCCTTATTATTTTTCATTACTGGATCTTTGTGTCTGCTATTTTGAAATATTTTGTTGGTATCTGGAAATGTTTTATATGAGTTTTTTAATTATTGGATATTCCACTCATCAGCTGTTTCGAAATATGTTCTTTTTGTTAGTACAGTTTTACTGCTGATGATTTTATATTTCTTGATTTGTTTTATAAGGATGTGTGATGTTTCTTTTTTCCTTTGTTACACTGCATACAGAGACTCTGGCTTGTTGCAGTTTCCAATTCAGTTTTTGTCTGCATGCTTCTTGTTATGCGTTTTGGTCTCTTTATTCTATGTTAGGTGAGGGACAGCACGTGATTCAGGTGAGGTTTTCTGCTGGCGTGTAGTTTCTGTGTAGGACTCTATAGCAGCCTGACTTGGTCCGTTTTCCTAATAGGAGATGTATTGGTGTCTTAAGGCCTGGTGTAATATTTTCAGAGACTTATTGTACTTTAAAAGTGTGATCTTACATAAAATGCACACATTTACTTGTATTTAGTTTTAAACATATTGTATGGCTCTCATGGAATTACATTTTAAAATATGTGGCGTTTATGGCTCTCTCAGCCAAAAAGGTTCCTGACCCCTGCTCTAAGGTAAACCCTAATTGCTCAACAAAAACTTTTTTTAAAGATATTAATGGCTCTTCCCCAACTATTCTTGGGAAATTTAAAAATCTTAAGTTGAACCTTTTTGTGTTATTTTCCAACATTTCTAATCTCCTACTTATAACATCCCTGTCTTTCACCACAGCTGCATTAAACTCCAATGATTTCTTTCCCTGATCTTCCAGATGTTTAACTCTCTCATTAGTTTCTTTTATCTGCTTTTGGGTCTCTAGGTATTCCTGTTCATATTTCCCATTAAATAAATCCATTTTCCTTTCCAAATCTTTAATATTAGTTGTCATGCCTGCCATCATATCCCACAAAGTTTCTAATGTTACCAGTGCTGGACGGGTTAGGGGTCCTGATAACTGGATATTTGGCATAGAGTCTTTCCCCTCCATTCCAGGAGTTACCAGAGACAAACTTTCATTTCCCCCTACAACAAGTGAAGGGGTGACTGAAGTGTCTTTTTTCTCATTTGAACTATAAATGCGGGATTGAATATTCCCCGCAATAAGCCCAAGATCTTCATGCTCCTCTACAGTTGATTCAGGAGCATTTCCCTTCTCCCTTTGTACTGGTGGTAGCCCGGTGTTTGGGCTAAGAGAGGCCTCTTCTGCAGACACAAGGGGCCCTCCCTAACCCCTTGGTACATCAAAGTCCTTGGCATCTCTAGCTAATAGGATAGGAGAGGCCATAAAGCTGGTTATTTCTTGTTGCGTCAAGGACGGCATCGGGAGAGTAGGAAAGACTCTTACCCTGCCTTTACGTTTGGGAGGCATAACTATGATTAAAAGGAAAAACAAGATATATCTCAACTTTCCCTCTTATGCTGAATTTACTGGAATATGTGACCCCGAGAGAGAGGAGTAGGATTTATTTTGTTCTTACTTTTAGGCGATTCCGGCGAAGTCCAGCAAAGTCCGCTGACTGCACGCGTGCCCCTTGAGCACGCGCGGCTTAAGCGACGCGCCGGCTCTGCTACGCGCCGCAGAGCGGGAGGTTTTATTGCCGCTTGCGGGTCCGCCCCTCTCAGCAGCCGACGTCACGAGGCGGACCATCTGGCCTCAAACAGCCCTGCCTCGGGACCAGCTGAAGGTGGAAAAACAAAAGCCAAGCCGCGCCGCTGCAGTCCTCTGCTCTCCTCTCTCTCTCCCTCCTAAGTCATATATATTTAACAAAGAGATTTAATACAATTGCATTGCTATTGGTCCTTTGGCATATGGGACCGCAGCTGTGCACATTGAAGCTTTTTCTGGAAAGCTCTACAAACATTCTCTAATGATGCATATGACAGGTCATATGACCCATGTATGTAACTCCATTGAGATGCTGTCTTCAAAGAACGAACCTACAGGTAAGTAATTATACTTTCTCAACATGCAATAACTTAAGGGCTGATTTATTAAACTGTATTAACATCTGACATATGATTCAAATGAAGCATGTATTGCCACAGATATACACCTGTAAAAGTCCACAAATTAAGGCAGACAGTAAATACACAAACTTACTTATACTCCCTGACAAGTAGTGATGTTTTTGGTGTTAATGCATGTATGTAAAATTTTGTGCATTTTAATGCATGCACTTTTTCTCTGCACTAAAAAGTAATGAGCAATGTTTATGCTTTTGCATTTCATAACCTCATTAACATAGATTTTGTATTAACATGAAAGCTTCTTTACATGTGTTAACAATACAGTTCGCATGTGTTAGCAACAGGGCTTCCCAAACACGTACTGGGGATCCTACAGCCATTAGAGATTTCAGGCTATCCATAATGAATATGCATGAGATAACTTTGCATATCATGGAGACTCAGTATATTCTAAGTTATCTCATGCAAATTCATTGTGGATATCCTGACTGGCTGTGGGGCTCCCAGCACAGGAGTGGGAAGCCCTGTCTTAGCTGCTTGCAATAGATAACACAGGCATTTTGCACATGTTAACAATTTGTGTTTACGTTAATGAGCAGTAGAATTCATTTGGTTCCTCTGGAGTAAAAGTGAAATGGATCTTTCTTAAATCAGGTCCTTCTTACTTAGAAACTTTCTCATGACACAGGTTAACCTAAATAATCATTTGTAGATATGCTAGTACAATTGTAAACATTTTTTCTGTGCATTTTAAATAAATATATTAATATTGTATATTTACAATTTTATTTGTAATGCAGCTACATAAATTCATATTTTAACAAGAATACAATGTGTATTTCTATTGTTTGTAAATGACCTGTGGGAAAACTGAATAATGCTTACATTTTGATGTATAAAACAGAATTGTTAGAAAATATATATGTAAAATAATAATGCAAGTGACTATATGCTCCTCTTATATTTTATATTGCATTCCTGGTTCATGTACATGAACTGTGATAAAATTGTGTCCCAGCTTAGACTGTAAGCCCTATTTGGACAGGAACCTACCTACTGTACTTGAATTTTAACTTGTCTTCAGTACAGGTTTGGAAATGTGAGTAATTAAATCCAAATGTATAACCATAATGTGTGTGCATATTTCTAAACATTTAAAATTAAAATGATCAATGATATGATTTAAATAAACTTTTAATGTGGGTGAACTTATTAACACTACTGATCACTTTCTTTTGTACTTTAGGTGTGTTGAGGTAGTAAAAACATCCCAGTATGTGGAGCTAGCCAATGACCTGGAAATAAATAAAGCAATTACATATTTGAGACAAAGAGATTTTAACCAGGTAGTATCCCATTTATATATAATTTTTTCAATAATATATTGATAGCAATACGCAGGGACAGTAACTTTCAAACCAGCACATGGGTGCACATATTTGTCGGTCTGTGCCCAGAGCCTTGGTTATTTTATAACATACGCGCCTACATGCATGCATGTTATAAAATAGCCTGGCCGTGCACACAAGTGCGCCAAATTTTAAGTGGGCACGCACCTGTTTGCGCAAAAGCCGCTTCTACTGCATAAGTGGGGGAATTTTAAAAGAAACGCGCATCAACACATTTGCCAGTTTTACCAGTTCGTTCCCAGTTCACCCAGTTAACTGGTAGGTCCTTGAAACTCCTCTGATTTGATAGCCTGTACACCCTCCAATTATGCCAGACCCTTTAAACCCCTCCAAAATGGCTTTGTGGGGGGTTTTTTGGTGCTTACACGCCATCCATAGCAGAAGTAAAGTTAAGCGGCAGGGGGCCTCTGCATGCTCCAGATTGTGTAAGTATTTACGCACAAATTTCTGTTTAACTTAAAGTTCTGAAACACCCATGCCCCACCCAGAGCATGCCCATACCCCACTCTTTTTTGAGGAGTTCCGAGATGTGCTCACAGCTGCATTTACATGCATATCTGGGTGGTTTATAAAATCTGCTCATCATGCGTGAGCCTGACATATTCGTGCATCTCCTAATTTCGGTGCAGGTCTGGCTTTTAAAATTCACCTTTAAGAGCATATGTAATATACTGGTATAATACTACCAATAATAGTTAGACTATGAGACATAAAGTATTATAAATTATGTAACCTGGAGTGTGCAACCAGTTCCCCATGGGGCCTACGGTCCAGTGCAAGCCCTATAGTGCCTTATAAATGGCCCTGATAATGTGGTGTACTCTGAGCTCCAGGTCTACCTGGCTCACACTCTTTTTGAAGAGAAGAGAATCATAACAGGTAAAAGCTTGATTATACAATGAGTACTACAAGGTGATGGATTTAGGATTTCGGTGCCCGTAGGCACTGTTGGTGCTGTCATCCCCTGTCATCCTCTTGTTCCCTCCCCCCCCCCCCCCCCCCAAGGTTGGACAACAGAGGGCAGAAGGTCTAAGACACAGTCCCTCCTAGTTTCTATGGCAGCTTAAGGGTAGATCCTGTGGCAAAAAGGCAAATATTTCCATCTTTTATATTACATTATGAAGCTAAAGTAATTTTATTCTATATTTATTAGTATAATTTATATTATTTTTATTGGAAGACAGCAAATCTTCAGCTAGCCTATTGTCGTTCCCCCCTCCCCCCCCCCCAATTTCTGCTGCCCTAGGCACACATCTGATGTGCCTATTGAAAAATCCAAGCCTGATACTACATGAATTCCTTGCAAAAGAAAGTATCAGTCATTCTTACATTAGATAGCGTGGTACTGGGACTCTTAGAGCCCCTGAATGGCACAGAGACTATAAGATGCTACCAATCCACTTGGCTATTGAAGAGCTTATCAAAACAGAGAAATTCTTGCCCAGAGCCATGATAGCACTGAACAGCCTACCAAAGTAGACCTGGGGGTAGAATCCTGTATTATGGATTCCTCAAATGCAGGTATCACCCATGATACCATTATTCCTTTGGAGATCAGGACTGACATGAGAGATGCTATAGAAAAAGAGGGACAGCCTTGAACAGAAAGTGTAACATAAATGGTTATTTGCATCAGAATGTTGTGCATTGAGCTTTCGTCTCTTAAGATCTTAATTAAATGGTCTCTGACGTTGCAGGAGGCCCTGGACAAGCCAGGTGTGTAACCAGCAAGCCTAGTCTCATTGCTGTATAGCAGTCAAGTTCTTGGCTGATATTGTCTGCTCTTTCATCTAATTGCCTCCAAGCCCATGGTCTGAAGAGTGCTGCTAGGAAAGGACTGGCTAAAGAGTTAATCTGTGGATCATCCTGTAAGAGACACTTTCTAGGACATCCATTTGAATGATCTAATTTATTTATACCACAGTTTTAGAAACTAGTTAAAGCTTTGCAAAAGGGAATGCTGCTGTCTTACCACAATATGGCTCCAGACTCAATACCCCATTTAGGTATCCTAATGGTGGTACAGATGTAGAATTTTTATTTCTCAGGGATCTCTATCTACTGCAGAACTTCCTTAGGAGGCAGTCTTTGAGACTGAGGAGGCCTTCCAAGTAGTGGAGGACAGAGCTGCATATTCTGCCTATAGGACACATCATCCCTGCAGCTAGGGGCAAGGATGCAAAACTACTCTAGATGTAATCTTCACTGAATTGCAGGATTTGATGTGAGAGGTAATGGTGCTGGGATCATTTGGCAATAATGATCATAACATAATCAAATTTAACACAGGCATTAAAGGGAAGACATTAAGGTAAACTACAGCAGCAGCATTTAGCTTTAAAAAGGGGGATTATGATCAAATGAAGAAATTAGAAAAAAAACTAAAAGGAGCAGTTGCAAAGGTTTAATGTTTGCATGCAGCATGGATGCTGTTTAAAAATTCTTGTCTTAGAAACCCAGACTAGATATATTCTATGCATTAAAAAGGTAGAAAGAAGACCAAACATGGTTAAATGAAGAAGGGAAAAACTATTAAAGCCAAAAGGATGTCCTTCAAAAACAAATGTGGATTCAAATGAAGAGAATAGGAAAGAGCATAAGCACTGGAAAGTTAGCTGTAAAACATTAATAAGGCAGGCCAAAGGAGAATTTGAAAAGAAACTTACCAGAGAGGCAAAAACTCAAAATAAAAACTACTTCAAGTATATTAGAATCAAAAAGTCAGTGAGGGACTTTTTGGCCGAGGGGTAAAAGGGACTCTTGAGGAAGCAAGGTCATGGCAGAGAAATTAATGAATTCTTTGCTTTGGTCTTTACTGGTAACATTCTTTGAGGATGATGATTCAGAGGAATGGAATCAAATCACAGTGAACTGGGAATATGTAGAACAGACTGTCAAACTAAAAAGTAACAAATCACTGGGACCAGATGGTATACTCATTCAAATCAGCTACAGTATCTGATGACTGAAGGATGGCCAACATAGCACCCATTATTAAAAGGGTTCCAGAGGTGATCCAGGAAACTACAGTCTGGTGAGCCTGATATTGGAAGCAGGTGAAATGCTGACTGTATGGACAGACGCAGACTAATGGGGCAAAGCAAACATGGATTTAACAAAGGGAAGTCTTATCTTACAAATCTGTTAGATTTTTTTGAAGGGGATAACAAATGTGGACAAGGGGGAGTAATTGATATAGAGTGACTGGATTTTCAGAAGGTGTTTACCAACATCCCTCATGAGAGCCTATCAGGAAATTAAAAAGTCATGGAACAGGAGGCAATGGATGGGTAACTGGCTAAAGAATTGGTGACAAAGAGTAGAACTGAATGGTCATATTTTGAGTGGTGAAAGATAAATAGTGGAGTGTCCTAGGGATCTGTAATAGGTCTATGTAAGAACATAAGAAATTGCCATGCTGGGTCAGACCAAGGGTCCATCAAGTCCAGCATCCTGTTTGCAACAGAGGCCAAACCAGGCCACAAAAACCTGGCAAGTACCTAAACAGTAAGAAGATCCCATGCTACTGATGCCAGTAATAGCAGAGGCCATTCCCTAAGTCCCTACGACTTCTCCAATAACTTCTCCAATCCTTTATTAAACCAGCTACACTAACTGCACTAACCACATCCTCTGGCAACAAATTCCAGATCTTAATTGTGCATTAAGTGAAAAAGAATGTTCCCTGATTAGTCTTAAATGTGTTCCCTGTACGTACCAGGATCAGTCCAGACTGCTGGGTTATGTCCCCCGTCCAGCAGATGGAGTCAGAGAGAAAACTGAAAAGGCACCCTCTATATACTCTGGTGCGCCCCCTGCGATCCTTCAGTATATCTCTGACTCCAGCAGATGAGAGAGCATAATCTGCGGTCCTGATCTCCTGTAGTTGGGGAAGTTCCCTGTCAGGTTTGATTATAATTATATGGCTTAAAGATTTGGTGACTAGCTCATTGTAAATTTAAGAACTAATTTTGCCTATTCTGGAGCCATAGCAGGCAAGGCAGGGTGCTACCCTAGAGCCTTTTCCCGGAGTTTTTCTGTCTGCCCAGCCCAGTGAGAGGAGGGGAGTATTAATAGGTGGGCCGGTCACTCTCCCTCTCCGACTCCTGAGAAGTATTAATTCCTCAGAGAATTAGATTTTATGGGTGTGGTGCACCCTCTGCCAGCTCCCAAGTAAAAAAAAAAAAAAAAAAAAAAAAGTTTTCAAGTTTTATTCGGCTGCTGGTAACAGCGCTACTGGCATTTAAAAAAAAACGAGGTAATTTTTTCCTTTTCGCCTGCTTACTCACTGTGCTCTCCGGAAGGGGTGCTTGTCACCCGGGCCCCTTTTCGCGCCATTTTCGCGCCGTTTCTCTGTTATTCAGCATGCCTCGAGGAACCATTTGTGCAGCGTGTGGAGAGCCGGGTCGCCGGCTCTCCCGCGAGGGCCTCTGTTCCCGGTGCCTTCCCGGGGGGGAGGGGCCCTCGCGGAAGACAGCCACGACCGGTATCTCCCCTTCTCCGCGGCAGGAGGCAAGTTTAAATTCGGGCAGACCACGGCTCTCCTCCCCTCCGTCCTCGGAGGCAGCGGCCATTTTGGGGCAGTCGGCGGCCATTTTGGGCGATATCGATCGCGATTCAGTGTCGCCTGAGGAGGGAGAGGACCTCCTACCCCAATTTCCTCCGCAGCTTAGCCCTCAGCCGACTAGAGGAGCCAGGGGAGGTTCCTCGAAGAGGCCTCACCCTTTTTCGTCACAGTTTGTTCTTTTGCTCCATAAAGCTTATTTGGAAGCAGAAGCTGAATGGGAACAGGCTGCTCCTATTTCTGATAAACGGGGCAAACTTTCAGCTCCCACTGGCTTGGGCTTGGGAACCCCTATTCCAGCCCTTCCTCCTAATCCAGCCCTTCCTCCTAATCCAGCCCCTCCTCCTAAGCCTCCAGCGCATGTTACTATTGATCCGGTCTTACCGGACACTCCCACCCCGGATTCAGGAATGGATATAGGGGGCGGGGATCCGGTCGAAGGGGACGACCCTCAAATTCTCAGATTATTTCACAAGGAGGAGTTAGATCCTTTAATCAGTCATGTGCTACAGGAACTGAGAATTCCGGTACCCCAGATTGAGTCAAATGACCTACCGGGTGACTTAGAATTGACCGAACTCCGCACTCCATCGCATGCTTTTCCTTTTCATAATAAGCTTGCTCAGATTATCTACCGAGAATGGGATAATCCAGAGGCCACTCTTAGAGTTAGTCGGGCGATGGATAAACTTTACCCGCTACCTGCGGATTCATTGGAGTTGCTTAAGGTGCCTAAAGTAGATTCCGCTGTCACAGCCGTGGCGAAACACACTACCATCCCGGTGACGGGAGGTACGGCCCTAAAGGATCTTCAGGATCGGAAGTTGGAGACCTTATTGAAGCGGATATTTGAGGTTTCAGCCTTAGGAGTACGGGCAGCACTTTGCAGTTGCATGGTGCAGCGAGCTACCCTTCGCTGGGTACAACAGATGTTAACATCACAAGATCTGCCGCTGCAGGAGGCAGAGCAGGCCAACCGCATGGAATCCGCAGTAGCTTTTGCTGTGGATGCTTTTTATGATCTGCTTCGCACCTCGGCCCGTTCCATGTCTTCCGCAGTATCGGCGAGAAGGCTACTTTGGCTGCGTCACTGGGCTGCCGACTCGTCCTCTAAAGCACAACTGGGTTCTTTTCCTTTTCGCGGTAAACTCTTATTTGGGGACGAGTTAGAGCAGTTAATTCGTTCTCTGGGGGAGAACAAGGTATTTAAGTTACCGGAGGACAGACCTCGGTTTTTTCGGTCTTCGGGCAATTTTCGCGGTCGTTTTCGCGGGCAGCGTCGATTTCGCTCCAGTAGAGGCTCCTCATCCTCCTCTTATTCTTCTAGACAACCTACCACGCGTTCTCAAGCATGGACTCCTTCCTTTCGTGGCAGGCGGCCAGCGCGTAAAACAGCATCGCATTCCTGTGCCGCCGCCAAAACAGCTCAATGAAGGGACGCTGGCTCATCCCTCAGTTCCGAAAGTAGGAGGACGTCTTTTTCACTTTCGAGAGGAATTGGCCAGAATTACTACCGATCAGTGGGTTCTCGACATCATTCATTACGGGTACGCATTGGAGTTTGCAAGGCCCCTCCGCGACCTGTTCCTCATTTCTCCCAGCGGTTCCCAAGCAAAACAGCAGGCGATTGCGCAGACGATAACTCGGTTACAAGACCTTGGAGCTATCGTGCCGGTTCCACCTTCCGAACAAAGAACGGGTCGCTATTCCATTTACTTCATCGTCCCAAAGAAGGAAGGCACATTCCGTCCCATTCTGGATCTGAAGCAGATCAACAGAGCGTTACACATACCGCGCTTCCGGATGGAAACTCTGCGCTCTGTTATCGCAGCGGTCCACAAAGGCGAGTATTTGGCTTCTTTGGACCTCACAGAGGCTTACCTGTGGTTTTTAAGAGGGGTTAAGCACTTACGCCCACCGGTACGGGCTATCTGTCCCTCTTGGAGCCTAAACTTGGTTCTCCGTGGTCTTTGTTCTTCTCCGTTCGAGCCTTTATGAAGGGCTACCCTCAAGGATCTCACTCTCAAAACAGTGTTTCTCGTCGCTATTTGTTCGGCTAGGCGAATATCCGAGCTCCAGGCGTTGTCTTGCAGAGAGCCTTTTCTCCGTATTCATGATTCGGGGATTTCGCTCCGTACTGTTCCTTCCTTCTTGCTGAAGGTAGTTTCCGCTTTTCACATCAATCAAACCATCGATCTCCCTGCCTTTGTTCTGGACGATAGGGATGCGTCTCGACAACCGGAACTTAGGAAGTTGGATGTGCGACGGACGCTGTTGAGGTATTTGGAGATTACCAACCCTTTTCGACTGTCTGACCATCTGTTTGTCTTGTGGAGCGGTCCGAAAAAGGGAGCTAAAGCATCTAAGACTACGATAGCTCGCTGGTTGAAGGAGACCATTACTTCTGCTTACATTTGTCAGGGTCGTACCGTTCCGGCTGGTCTCAAAGCCCATTCTCTGCACTCTCAGGCGTCGTCATGGGCGGAGAGTGGTTTTGTCTCTCCTCAAGAGATTTGCCGGGCGGCTACTTGGAAATCCTTGCACACTTTTGCTAGACATTACCGATTGGATGTGCACACTCCGGTGGACTCTTTCGGTAGCGGTGTGCTTTGCGCGGGACTGTCTAGGTCCCACCCCATTTAGGGCAGCTTAGGTACTTCCCAGCAGTCTGGACTGATCCTGGTACGTACAGGGAAAGGAAAATTAGGTCTTACCTTTGCTAATTTTCGTTCCTGTAGTACCAAGGATCAGTCCAGACGCCCGCCCATATCAGTGAAGAGTCCCGCGGCGGCTCTGTTTTTCAGCTTTTCTGTTTCAGATGGTTCTCGTTTTACATGATTGTATTTCATGGCCTAACGCCTGGTTTCCTCGTTTTCCAAATGTTCATATTTATCTTGTTCTAGTCACCAGTTTTCAGCCATTGTTTCTTGTTTCATTCTGCTTTGTTATTGATTATACTGAAGGATCGCAGGGGGCGCACCAGAGTATATAGAGGGTGCCTTTTCAGTTTTCTCTCTGACTCCATCTGCTGGACGGGGGACATAACCCAGCAGTCTGGACTGATCCTTGGTACTACAGGAACGAAAATTAGCAAAGGTAAGACCTAATTTTCCTGTACTTGATAACCTCATGGATGCCCCTTAGTCCTTCTATTATCCGAAAGTTTAAATAACTGATTCACATATACTTTTCCAAGACCTTTCATGATTTTAAAGACTTCTATCATATTCCTCTCAGACGTCTCTTTCTAAGCTGAACAAATGATCTGGAAAATGGAGTAGTAAGTGAGGTAATCACATTCACAAATGATACAAAATTGTTCAAAGTTGTCAGATCACTATCCAATTGTAAGGAACATCAAAACTGGAGGATTAGGAGTCCAAATGGCAGACATAATTTAAATGGACATATGCAAAGTGATGTATATAGGAAAGAATAATCGAAAGTATAGGTACCTAATGTTGGGTTCCACCACCCAGGAAAAGGATCTTGGAATTGTTGTGGACAATACATGGGGGGGCGGGGGCTTAAGGGGGTGAGAACCCTCTAAATCTATTTGAACAGTTGACTGTGTTCTGTTGATCGTTTGGCATGCCTCAGTGTTCTATATGTCAAATGTATGTTTAACTGCTTTTCAATAAATATTCCTAAAGATAAAATCCTAAGCCAAGTGTCCAGTGGTGGTCAAACAAGCAGTGTTAGATTTTATTAGGAAAGGAATGGAAATAAAACATAATATCATAAAGCCTCTGAATCGATCCATTCTACAGCCACACCTTGAGTATTATGTGCCATTCTGTTTGCCCCATCTCAAAAAAGATACAGCAGAATTAGAAAGGGTACAGAGAAGGGTGACCAAAATGATAAAAGGAATGGAACGGCTCCCTGGCTAAACAGCTTAGGGTTCTTCAGCCTAGAGGAGATAAGATAGCGGTCCATAAAATCGTGAATGGGGGACAATGGGTAAACAGAGCAATGGTTATTTACTCTTTCAAATAGTACTAGAATTAGAGGATACTCCATAAAGCTAATAGCACATTTAAAACAAGTTGGAGAATGTATTTTTTTACTCAGTACACAATTAAACTATGGAATTTCTTGGCAGAGGATGTGGGGAAAGCATTTAGTGTAGCTGGGTTTAAAAAGGTTTTGGACAAGTTCCTGGAGGAAAAGTCCATAAACCATTATTAGCCATGTAGACTTGATAAAACCACTGCTTATCCATGCTTATGAGAAAGAAGGATTGGATCTATTCTTTTGGATCCTGATGAGAACTTTTGATTTGGATTGGCCACTCTTAGTGACAGGATGTTGAACTAGATGGACCTTTGACCTGACCCGGTATGGCATTTTTTATATACAAAATCAGCAATCTGCATTATTCATTTTAAGTTATGCAGCATAAATAATATCTTAGTATGGTCCTCATAACACTAGCTGTAGGCAATTGACTTTACAGCCTTTTCAGCCTTCTTTAAGCTAAACACATTTGTCCCAGTGTATTACTTATTTTAGTTTTGATTTTTATTTCATGTAAAACTTAAAGCAATACTTTCCTTCTTGATGTGTATTCCCATAAGCTACCCAACATAATATCATATTTTGAACACCTATTACAAGTAAGCAATTTTGCTTTCTCTATAGACAAGTAGGTTCACACACTGCCTCCTAAAATTCTAAAAACTTTTTTTAATTGTAATATATTTTTATTATTAATAAATAGTAGAGAAGATAGTACAAAGTTCAGAATACAGCCAGCAATATAACTCAGAAAACAATACTATCTCATACAAATTTTTTGAAGGTTCATAAGTAACCCTAGCTCCCCCCCCCCCCCAAATGGTTAATTGTTCATCCAAATAAAAAGAAGATAAGCATCAATTGTGATTGTGGTAGTACCTTATACAATGAGAATACAAAGATAAAATTATCTCAGAGCAAGAGAACAAAAAGAAGCATAAAAACACAACATAGATCGTCCATGTAAACAACTGAAGCATTTCTTATGGGAAGAAAGATAATGAGTGGATGCCAAATCACCTGACACCAAGCTTGGGACTTCGCCACCTCTCCCCTAACTAAGAGGGTCATTCTCGAAGGTAGAGTCGGCCCCGGAAGAGGAGGAGTCGGGGCAGCACTGGGGGCCGACGCTGCGGACACATCGCTGGTGGCGAAAGGTAAGATTCCTTATCGCCGCCAGTTTCGTGTTGAATAACTTCACCTTTTATGGTGTAGTTATTCGGCGCGAAAGCCAGCAGCGATCGCACCGTGGAGGTGCAATCGCTGCCGGCTATCGCAGGACCGCCCCCGCTTCGCCCCCCATTACCGCTGGATTCTCTAAGGTCTGCGACTTTAGAGAATCCAGGCCTAAATTGGACTCCAACAAATAAACATCCATGAATGCTGCTTTCCACATCTCCAAAGAGGGACCTAAAGGCTTCAACCAACATTGAAGGATCAATCGCAAAGCTGCTAAACAGCCATTGAGAAGCAGTAAAGTATGACAGGTATGTACAACAGACAAAAAGCTGGAGACCAAGAGAGTGTAGGGATATGCATTAGGTCAAAAAAACCTTTAACAGAATCCCAAAAAGGACGTATGAAATGTACTCCCAAAGACAATGTAACAAAGAAGCTTTCTCACAACTACATTTCAGACAAACACTTGCCACCTGCAAATCATAGTCTAGTGAGGTTTACAATAATAGTAAATTCATATTTCACATAAACACACAATTTTAAATCAGTAACATTAGAAGGAAAAGATACAGAGACTAAAAAAAAAGATATAAAAGCTTCTTTAAAAAACACACTTTAGCTTTCCTACAGATTTTTCTCCTGTTTTTGTTTGTTATAATCAACACTTATAAATTCCTTGGAAAAATAATATAAAAGCTGAAAACAAAGGTCCCTACTTATAAATGTCAGAATTGTAGAATTAATATAATGAGCTACATAATGAGAGATTATATAACTTCTTTGTTTCAAGGGGGAGATTTTCTTTATAGTCCTATTTCCTTAAACATTTACGGGTAGATTTTCAAAGGGGTACGCGCATACCCCCCGAAAACCTACCCCAAACCCCTATTTTGCATAGGCTCGGCGGCGCGCGCAAGCCCCGGGACGCGCATAAGTCCCGGGGCTTGCATGGGGGGGCGTGCCCGGAGTGACACGGCGTTTTGGGGGCGTGTTGCGCGTGACATGGCGTTTCGGGGGCGGTGCCGCGGGCGTGGTTTCAGCCTGGGGGCGTTCCAGGGGTGTGGCCACAGCCTCCGGACCAGCCCCCGGGACCGGAACATGGAGCGGAGCAGCCGGCCGGCGCGCACAAAGTTACGCCTGCTTCCAGCAGGCGTAACTTTGCCGACAAAGGTAGGGGGGGGTTTAGATAGGGCCGGGGGGGTGGGTTGGGAAGGGAAGGTGCGGGGGGGTGGAAGGAAAGTTCCCTCCAAGGCCGCTCCGATTTTGGAGCGGCCTCGAAGGGAACGGAGGCTGGCTGTGTGGCTCAGCACGCGCAGGCTGCCGATTTTGGGCAGCCTTGCGCGCGCCGACCCCGGATTTTAATGGATACGCGTGGCTACGCGCTTATCTATTAAAATCCCGCGAACAAAAGTATGCGCTCGCACTAATTTATAAAATCCGGCCCTGTGAGATTTAATACAATTTTATATATGTATATATTTGTAAATAAAAATACAGTGGTTCCTGTTTATACCAGCTGAGCTGGGAAGCAACAAGTTTGTTTATGAAGAAGGTTTGTTGTAGCTGAATTTAACATAACATAATATTTAAAAAAAAAGAAAAACAGTGACCCACTGAACCTGAGTAACTACAGACCAGTATCAAACCTACCCTTAATCGCAAAGTTAATAGAAAAAACTATACAAAAGCAACTAGCAGAACACCTAGATAACAATAACATCCTTTATCCATCACAACATGGCTTTCGAAAACACTATAGCACAGAGACACTTCTGCTTGCACTTACAGATAACATCATGAAGGGATTTGATAACGGCAAACATTACATTCTAGTGATGCTTGACCTGTCAGCAGCATTTGACACTGTAAATCATGACATACTCTTAAATAGACTAGAAGAAATAGGCCTAAACAACAAAACTATCAAGTGGTTCACATCATATCTCAATGACAGATATTTTCAGGTACATATTAAAGACGCTATATAAAAAAAAATAAACCTTCAAACGGGAGTACCCCAAGGATCTGCCCTCTCCGCAACACTTTTCAACATATACTTACTACCACTATGCCACCTGCTAGCTGGTCTGGGAATCACATACTATATATATATATATATATATATATATATATAATTGAGAAAACATTAAACTTAGCCAACATGTATCTAGATATCATCAAACAGCTACTAAACCAAATGGAATTAGTAATTAATATAGAGAAGACAGAATTCTTACATTTAGAGAGAAAAAATACGGAAATCAAACATAGTCCAATCACACTAAAAAACAATCAACAAATAATACTTGCAGAAAAAGTACGGAATCTAGGAGTAATAATTGACCCCGAACTAAGCTTAAAACAACACATATATCTAAAAGTAAGAGAAGGATATGCTAAACTCATGGTCCTCAGGAGACTTAAACCACTTCTGACAACGGCCAACTTCCGATCTGTACTACAAGTATTAATATTTGCAAGCACTGATTATTGTAATGCACTTCTACTAGGTCTTCCATACACCTCACTAAGACCATTGCAGGTTCTGCAAAACTTAACTGGCAAAAGTAAAAGAGATCACATCACCGAAACACTGGCTGAACTACACTGGCTTCCCATTGAACAAAGAATACAATACAAAACACTGTGCACCATACATAAGTTAATACATAACGAACATGCAGACTGGTTAAATACAGCCCTATGTGTACACATCCCTAACAGAAACCTAAGATCAGCAAACAAAGCACTCCTAACCATTCCATCAGTCAAAACTGCAAGACTAACACAGGTATGAGAGAGAGCACTATCACTGGCAGGACCCATACTATGGAACTCCATGCCCCTAGATTTAAGACTACAAAGAGACAGCAAAACCTTTAGAAAAGGTTTAAAAACCTGGCTCTTTAAACAAGCTTTTCAGAAAGAGAAGGGAGAATAGAAACCAGGGGCAGGCAAAGCACGATCAATATAACATCCACACACACTGCTGTATTCACTGAGGGGCGGATTTTCAGAGCCCTGCTCGCGTAAATCCGCCCAAAACCGGGCGGATTTACGCGAGCAGGGCCCTGCGCGCCGGGAAGCCTATTTTACATAGGCCTCCCCGGCGCGCGCAGAGCCCCGGGACTCGCGTAAGTCCTGGGGTTCTCGGAGGGGGGCGTGTCGGGGGCGGGCCCGGTCGTCGCGGCGTTTCGGGGGCGTGTCGGCAGCGTTTTGGGGGCGGGTATGGGGCGTGGCTACGGCCCGGGGGCGTGGCCACGCCCTCCGTACCCGCCCCCAGGTCGCGGCCCGGCACACAGGAGGCCCGCTGGCGCGCGGGGATTTACGTCTCCCTCCGGGAGGCGTAAATCCCCCGACAAAGGTAAGGGGGGGGTTTAGACAGGGCCGGGCGGGTGGGTTAGGTAGGGGAAGGGAGGGGAAGGTGAGGGGAGGGCAAAGGAAAGTTCCCTCCGAGGCCGCTCCGATTTCGGAGCGGCCTTGGAGGGAACGGGGTAGGCAGCGCGGCTCGGCGCGCGCCGGCTATACAAAATCAATAGCCTTGCGCGCGCCGATCCAGGGATTTTAGTGGATACGCGCGGCTCCGCGCGTATCTACTAAAATCAGGCGTACTTTTGCTTGAGTCTGATGCGCAAGCAAAAGTAGGCCTATTCGCGCTTTTTGAAAATCTACCCCTAAGTGTGTAGTTTTTAAAGGACAAGTCATAATTTTAAAGTTACTTCTGTAATATAAACCGAGATAGAGACATGGACATGATTAATTACATTTAACATTATTGATCACTAACTTTCAGGTCAATCCAGTAACGAGTGGTAGGAAGAGCTGCGTTAGTGCCTGGCGTACCCGCGGTTGCCGCACGCACAGTCCAGCTCACCTACCGCTCGATCCTGTATGTAAATAGCTTGCAAATGCAAGCTGCGTCTAAGAAGCGTCCGTGAAGCGTTAGGCCCGCGCAGCCCATTTTACTGTATAGAGCACTATACAGCGCCTATACAGTAACCTAGGTGCGCGGGCCTAACGCTTCACGGACACGCTGGTATCTGTCATTTCAAATGACAAAACAGGAAAAAAACAGGAAAAAAATGACATTTGAAATGACAGGTACCAGGAAGTGGATGGTTCTCCGACGCTCGGGATTGTCAGCCCTCTCTCCCCTCCTCCTGAAGCAAGGCACGAAAAGAAGCCTTGCTCCGGGAGGAGGGGAGAGAGGACTGGCAGTGTAAAGCGACGAAGCGACTTACTTTTTTTGCAGCCCTCCTCCGGAGACGGACATCGGCGAAGACGACCGCGGCTCCCCTGCCTCCAGCTGCCCGCGAAGATGGACGCACAGGCGAAAGCGGCTCCTGTGCATGCAATTGGGCCGCTCAAGACGTGATGTCACATGCCGTGACGCCAAACGTCGTGACGTCACGCCTTGAGCGGCCCAATTGCACGAACAGGGGCCGCTTTCGCCCGTGCAGGCGTCCATCTTCACGGGCAGCTGGAGGCAGGGGAGCCGCGGTCGTCCTCGCCGATGTCCGTCTCCGGAGGGGGGCTGCAAAAAAAGTAAGTCGCTTCGTCGCTATACACTGCCAGTCCTCTCTCCCCTCCTCACGGAGCAAGGCTGCTTTTCGCGCCTTGCTTCGGGAGGAGGGGAGAGAGGACTGGCAATCCCGAGCGTAGGATTGCCCGTCCTCTCTCCCCTCTCTCTCTTGCAACTTTTTTTTTCGCTTTTTTTTTTTTTTTTTTGCTTTTTCGCTTTTTTTCGCTTTTGTTGCTTCGGGAGAAGGGGAGAGGACTTGGGCTGCCCCGGAGACCAGCACCCATGGACGCGGCCAGGGCAGGTGAGCGGGGGCTGGGGGAAAGTTTGCCGCCTACCCTTACCCCTGCCTCTAACGCAGGGGTAAGGGTAGGCGGTAAGTTAGCAGGTTAAACACGCGGCAAAACGGCAGGGTAAAAAAGCGATAGTTGGGGCGCGCGTTACTGGATGGTAGGGAATAGCTAATTCGATCGTTTACATGTAATATACATGCCGCGTGCGGAAGGGGTTACCCGGGGATTTAAGGACGCGGTAAGAGTAGGTTAAAGGGGATTGTGGATCGCAGGAAGGGCTAACGCGGCCGGAAAGTGAGTAGAAAGCGGGTTAGGAGCGGGGTAAACGCGGCCGCACTTTACTGGCTTGACCTGTATGTTACCGAACCTTATGGCACTCTTGTAAATGTGCAAATTACAGTATCATTAATTTTATGTGCCTTGATGTAAACCGTTGTGACGATCTCCTCCAAACTACGGTATAGAAAAGATGTAAAATAAATAAATAATAAACAATAACTGCAGATAAAGACCAAATGTTCCATAGAGTACAGCAAGCTGCTTATGGTTACTCCTGTGCCTTCTCTTAAGGGTAGTAACTGCCGCTCCGCTCCCCATGCCTTAACTTTGATAGGAAATATACTTTATAAAATCTACTTTATGGAATACAATTTGTTTATTAAAATCATACTTTTTTTTTTAATAAAAGAGTTATTATCACATCTTTAATATAATAAGATGCAATTCAAAATAATGCACATATGTCTTACTTCTAGGCTGTAGAGACTCTGAAAATGTTTGAGAAAAAGGACAGCAGAGTAAAAAGTGCAGCTGCAACAAATCTTTCATTCCTTTATTTCTTGGTAAGTATTTGTCTGGTGATTTTTTTTTTAACTGTGACTTTATCATTCCTGTTCAGAAAAGTGGAAGTAAGGAGGAGTGTGAAAACAAAAGTCCAGTTAATCTGACCTGGAATTTCTGCTAAAACAGGAAAAAAAGCAGTTTCTGGACTCTAATAGATTACAGGATCTGAGGTAGCATAATTTACCAGAGGTAGGTCTTGTCAGATAAATCAATTTCTATAGCTGGGCAATCAGAGAGTTAGAACAGGGAAGAGCACTAGATGAAGTGTACTAAGGCCTTTGAAACAGTTCCACATGTCCGGATTAGAAACTAGTTGAGTAGGAGATGACAAAGGTGAAAAATGGAATTCATTCCTAGGAGAAGGGGTTTACCAGTGTTGTGCCACAGAGATTGGTCCTTTGTCCATTTTTGTTTAATATTTTCATAAAATATATTGTGGAAGGGTTATCGGGAAAGGTTTGCTTTTATGGAAGTGTGTGAAATCCTTGATTTTAGCATGTTTAGAAAAAAATTGGACACTTTAAAATTTCCAGCAGGTTTTTTTTTAATAGATCCTAAAAGATGAATTTTAAAAGCCCGATGTATGTACAAGTCAGGCTCACGCACGTTCACTGAATTTTAAAAGCTGCCTAGATGCACGCGTATCTCTCGTTACACACACGTCTTACTTGATTTCAAAAAGGGGTGGAGCATGGGCATTTCAGGGCATGGGTGTTGAGAAGGGGTGTTTTGTGTGCCCTTGGGCCTCAGCCCGACCCCAGACGCGTCCAGGACCGACCCGAAGGTTGACGGCGTGTTCCAGCTTGGCTGAAGCAAGGACTAGAGAACAAGGTCTGACCCTCAACCAGACCTGCACGCCCAAGACAACCAACAAAGCAATGTTGATTGATGAATGGTCCTCCGACTGTTCCAAGCCCTTTCGGACCTGCCGCTGGGTAACTGCATTGGACGGCAGGCCGGACCGAGGACAAGGGCAGAGAGTCCTTGGAACACAGAAGACATCACAGACGACGGCTGAAGCGAAGACATCACAAGCGAGGGCTGAAGCGAGGACATCACAGACGAGGGCTGAAGCGAAGACATCACGAACGAGACAGGAACTTGGGCGGAAGGACACTGGCACTGTCTCTCAGGGCGCCCTACTCAGCCCACCCGCGGGACTGAGTCGCGGACCACCCTGTCCCACTACACGCCCTGCACAGCCCTAAGAGGCTGGTCACGGACCACGAGGAGAACAGGACAAGCGCAGGGAAGACCCAGGCAAGGAGGACTTCAATGACGGAGCCGATGTCATCCGAAGCTCCACCTATGGCTGGCGGGAACAGAAGCTCAGGAGCACAGGGACAAATCCCTCCTGCAGGCCACTCCATTCTCGGGCACGACATCATCCGAGAACCACAGCTCTACAGGAACAAAAGGCTCAGGAGCACCAGACGAAGACGCAGGGAAGAACATCCGGACAAGCAGGCACATCAGGACATGGAAGATCATGACAGGACATCAGGACATGGAAGATCATGATGGAACATCAGGACATGGACAGGGACCTCGGGCAAGACACGAAGACGTGGTACAAAGGCAGACGAGACGAGGAGCTCCACGAAGAACAGAAGACCTTACAAGGCTCTGGCAGGCAGGAGCCTCCAGAGGGATGTCACTCAGATGCAAGGCACAGACAGACTGACAGAGCAGCCCTATATAGAGCTGAAGCAGGAAGTCCACTCCCTAGGTGGGACCAGCACACTTCCTGTGCCTGGCCCTTTAAATTCAGTGAAGATACGCGCGCCGGCACCTAAGAAGCAGCAGAAGAACTGTGCAGGACCACGGACAGCGGCCTGCACTGACCTACGGCATGAGGGAAACAGGGCTGAGCCTGGGCGCAGGCTTTGACGTCGGCAGTGGCTCCAGCCGCTGCAGAAGGCCCCGGGGGCGACTCCAGCCGCCCGGTGAGACCGGGGCTTGCGGCCTAGCGCCACGAAGGTGAAGTGACAGCGGCGGCGGCTTCTGACCGCGATGGAGGGCAGGAAAGTCCGCGGCTCTGGTCGCAGTGAAGAGGACGAGTCCGGGCGGCCTCCGGATCGCGAGAACCAGGCGAGACCACGGCTCCAGCTGCGTTGGAGAGGCCCGACGGCGGCGTCCATGCCGCATCGGGGAAACAGCAGTGAATGGTGAGTGCCTGCTCGCGGGGGGACCTGCAGGCAGGGGAGTTCATAACAGTGGGCAAAAGATGTGCACATAAATACTTATGCGCCCAGTTCCACTGCCATGTAACTTTACTTCTGCTATGGAGGAGGTGTAAGTTTTAAAAAAAACCCAGCTATTTTGGAGCGTTTAAAAAGTCTGGAGAAATTAGGAGGAGTGCAGGCTATTAAAGCAGGGGATTTGGAGGTCCTAGCTCAACACTGGGCGTACTGGTGGACAAACTGATGACCCTGGCAATGGCATGGATGCGAGCCGACACATACACATCAATGTGCACTTGTGTGCCGGTTTGAAAGTTATAATCCCTGGTTCCACAGTTTTTTTATGAGGTTGTTTCTATGTTTTGTTTGGAATTTTAATTTGTATATAGTGTATGTCTTGTTCTGCCCTTATCATGATGCTAATTGTTTAAATTTCCTGACCTGCCTACGATGTCTTGGATCACCTCAAGGCTCCTCCCTCTCTTCTACCCTCTTTAACATTTACCTCACCCCCTTATGCAAACTCTTATCAGAACTTGGCCTCAAATTCTTTCTTTAAGCTGACGATGTGCAAATCATCATACCCATTCAAGGCTCCCTATCCGATGCCCTTGAATCTTGGGGAAACCATCTCGCCACCATCAACTCCTGACTTACCAACCTCCATCTTGCTCTAAACACTGCCAAAACTGAGCTTCTCCTCATATCCCATCACCTCCCTACCAACCCCTCACTCACAATTGACTCTGCTGACAAGATTCCTCATGCACAGCCCTGCGCAAGGAACCTGGGGGTCCTAATCGACCAACAACTGAACTTCAAAAAACATATCAGTGCCACACTCAAAGAGGGTTTCTTCAAACTTAAAGTGTTAAAAAACCTGAAACCTCTACTTCACGCTAGTGACTTCTGCACTGTCGTCCAGGCTACTCTGGCATCCAAGATGGATTACTGTAACTCCCTCTTTCTTGGCCTACCCTACTCCTCCATAAAGCCCCTCCAGATGCTGCAGAACGCTGTAGCCAGAACCCTCTCCAACGCTCGCAAATATGACCACATCTCCCCTATCCTGAAGGACCTACATTGGCTCCCTATTCCCTCCCGTATCCTCTATAAATCCCTGACCATTATCCATAAAGCCTTATATTCCCATAACTCCAAGTGGCTTGTAGATCCCCTCCAATTTGCCTGCTTGAATCGACCAACAAGGACCACAAACAAAGGGTCCCTCCATGTGCCATCCCTAAAGAAAGCACACCTCATCACATCTACAAGGGATCGGGCGCTCTCCATTGCTGGACCTGTGCACTGGAACTCACTCCCAACCCACCTCAGACTTAAACCTTGCATCACCAAATTCGGAGCCCAACTCAAAACCTGGCTATTCAAACAAGCCTTTCCCCAAAATCCTTGAAGAATATTGATTTGTGATGGAATACTGATCTGAACTTGACTATGACTTTGTTCTTATGACATTATAGTTCATTTGTTAATTGTTCCTATGCTTCACTGCTCTCCTTTTGGTTTTTGTATCCCTACCCTTCCCCTGATATTTGTAATTTCCGTTGCTTTTGTTCCATGTAAACCGAGGTGATGTTTCGACTAACATCGGTATAGAAGACTCTTTAAATAAATAAATAAATAAATAAACAAATAAATGTAAACATTTTTAAATAAATAAAATAAACACACCTGAAAAGAACTTCTCCCAAAAATTGTAAAACTGTTTTTCAAAAGTTCTTACAGTACTAGGTGTTAAGTTTCCAGGATTATCCTGCTGACTTGTAGTTGATGTTTGGAGGTTCATTTTCATTGAAACAAAACAAAAAGAATCCCATAACAGAGGTTCCTCTGACAAAACCTTGGTAACCGATAGCCATTTTTCGGTTACTAGTAAACCCTGGGTATGTCTTGTTTCAAGCTAGAGTAGTGCAGGTCAGTAAGGGGGCGGATACCATTCATATGCAGACCCTCCCTTTGAGGGGTCTGGAATGGCTGCCCCCCCTGAGAGGTCTTTGAAGCATCTCCCTAGAGGGAATCTGGGGGCTTTGTGAAGTTAGGAGGTTAGGAGGTAGTTGAGGAGCTTAGCCTTTGTTGTTTTTCAAGTCTAGTCAGGGGAATCAAGCTAAGCCAGCCTGTGGAATCTGACCAGGGTAAGGAGGGTTTCTATCCAGTCTTCTTACTAGCTGGTTGGGCTACCCTTCTGGGTATATTTTGGGTTTTTTACACTTTTCTTGGTAGGAGGTCTGGTGAAACCCTGTGCACTACCTGGATTCAGGGATTGGGGAACCCTATTTTTGAGGCTGCCCAGGTTAGGGAAGTCCTGTCCCTCTATACCTTGATGAGGACGGAGCAAGTAGTGACCTGGTGCCAGGGCCCCCTGGTGTTAAATTGTTTTGTAAGGGAAGAGGTTTTGCTTTGAGACTGAGAAGGAAGTGTTTGGCTGCCCCTTCCTACCTGAAGGGAACATCAGGAGCTACTGTTCCAGAAGGATCCCTCCCATTGGGGATCCAGATACCAAGATACCAAATCAAGGGTTTTAAAGTGTGAGTAAGAACTTTTCTGTCATCACTGAGGACACCCACACAGAGTCTTCACCCTTGGGGAGAGAGAGAGAGGATTATCAACTCTCTGTGCCAAGACTGTTTTACCTAGTTTCATCCAGGGTTGAAGGGGATCCCTGTCACCTAAAAAGGTACTTTCCTCACCAAAGGACTTCAATTTTCCACACCCTGGAGGGTGGAAATATCAGGGGTCCCTGTGAGGAAATATCTTACACAGATTGAAAGAAGGAAATGTAATCAAGTTAATATTACCTTGGAGCTAATGACAAAGTGAATTGTGCCACTACTCTATTTATTATCCAGAAGTAAATTTTGATTTGGACACCACCTCGGAGTCTGGAGTGGTTTTAGCACCAAGAGCCCACAGTGTGAACTTCCTTATGGGGAGCTCCTCTCCCAGGGGTACACGGACTTACCCTTAACATTTAGGGCCTTGAAAGGTAAGGGGTAGATTTTCAAAGCAGCGCGCGGACGTACATGTGCGCGTGCTACCTGGCGTGCACACATGTACGCCCGATTTTACAACCTACACGCCTTCCCCCATTCCCTCCGAAATCGGTGCGGCCTGGAAGGGAACTTCCCTTCCCCTTAACCTAACCTTCCCACCCCTTCCCCTAACCTTCCCCCCCATCCCTACTCTAACCCCATCCCATTTAACCTTTTGCGCCTGCCTGGAGGCACGTGATCCTCCAACACAGCCTCTGGCCCCACCCCCAGACCACCACGCCTTGCACACACCTCGCCCCCAGACCGCCCCTTTTTGCAAGCCCCGGGATTTACGTGCCAGGCCTTTTTAAAATAGGCACAGCGCGTGTAGGGCTTTTAAAATCCGGCCCTAACTTTCCCCCCTTCCAACAAAGGACCTTCACCTTGGAGAGAAAAGAGACAGTGTCTACAGCTATCCAGGGTCCATACCCCAAAGAGATAAATTATTTTATGGCCCCACCCATGCAGGACAGGCAGACTGGGGTGGGGGGAGTTAGACCTTTATTCTCCGAGGACAATCAGGATGGCAGTCCTCATACATAGGTGACATCATTTGATGGAGCTCAGCACAGAAAACTATGTCAAAGCTTTTAGAACTTTGAATGAGCCTCTGAGCCTGCTCAAGCATGCATTATATTATGCATCCATGCAGGATTCCCTCAGCCCCTCGTGTGTTGCGGCAATTTTGAAGACTTTCTGAAAACTTTGTGGAAGTTTTTCTTGTAATTTATTTGCGGGATCGACACAGGGTCCCCCTCCCAATGCTCCCCTTATTGTCTCTAGCCAGGTTTATTGATGTTTTTGGGTCAGTTTTATTTCACAGGGTGGCAGTGCACTCTGTGCACAAAAACTGCTTGACTACCTTCCTCACCTTTCAGAAACTGGTCTAAAGACTTCCATTAGGGTTCACCGGAGTGCGATTGGCGCATATCACCACGGTGTAGAGGGTAAGCACATCTCCATACAGCCTATAGTTGTATGTTTTATGCAAGGTCTCCTTCAGTTGAAGCCTCCCCTAAGGACTCCTGCCATGTCCTGGGACCTCAACGTGGTTTTAGCTCAGCTGATGAAAGCTCCTTTCAAGTCACTGTGCTCCTGTGACCTAAAGTACCTGACCTGGAAGGTCCTATTTTTGGTAGTGGGCACTTCAGCACACAGGATCAGTGAGAACCAGGTGACTTATCCACCTTACACTAAGTTTTTCCACAATAGGGTGGTCTTATGCACACACCCTAAGTTCCTGTCAGACTTCCATCATCCTTCCAACATTTTGTCCCAGGCTCCATTCGCACTAAGGTGAATGAGCCATGCACAGTTTGGACTGCAAAAGAGCCTTAGCTTTCTATTTGAAGCAGACAGAAACCCATAGACGGTTCACCCAACATTTTGTTTCTTTTCATCAGAACAAGTTGGGGAACAGCAATGCCAAGCAAAAGCTTTTCAATTGGCTAGCAGACTGCATCTCCTTCTGTTATATCCAGGCAGGATTGCATCTTGGGGGCCATGTCAAGACTCACTCTGTTTGAGTGATGGCAACGTTGGTGGCCCACTTGCGAACACTCCCCATGGAGGAGATCTGTAGAGCTGCGACATGGAGTTCCATCCACTCATTCACACCTCATTACTGTCTGGATAGGGATGGCCAATGTGTCAGCAGATTTGGCCAATCTGTCCTTTGAAACTTGTTTGAGGTGTAGAACCCAACTCTGTTCCCTCCTAAGGCCAATTATTTCTGTTCAGGCTGCCCCCTGAATATTGTTGTTCTTGTTGTGAAGAATGGAATTTGTTTTATTGGTCCCCTTTTCTGTTGAGCGGCCGCCTGTAGCCCCCATGTATGAGGCTGCTATCCTGCTTGTCCTCAGAGAAAGCAGAATTGCTCTCCTGTAACAGGTGAGCAATGAGGACAGCAGGATGTCTGTACTCATGAAATCTGTCCGCCACCCTGCAGAGTTGGGTTTTCACATTGTGGGTTTTATTCTTATTTTGTTATTTTGATCCTCAATTCTATGTGATAAGACTTAGGGGACCTTGCATGGATGCTTGGTATAATGCATGCTCAAGCATAATCAGAGAGGCATAGTCAGTGTTCTAGAAACTTTGACATAAGTTTTCCATGCCAAGCTCCATCAGATGATGTCACCCATGTGTGAGGACTGACATTCTGCTGTCCTCAAAGAACACCTGTTACATGTAAGCAACTCTGCTTTATTGCTTACCTACTGGCTTTGATGTTGTGCTTTTTTCCTTTTATTTGAAGAAACCCTTGGCTAGCTTGTCTACTGAGGCTACTTGTTTTCAGAGAAAAGTGAAATTACTCATCTATAAAGTTCATTCCCTGATCAAAGCAGCTCAATGGAGTCAGACAACCTACCTTATCCCCTTCTTGGGAGTTTGGATTTAATTACTCATCTTTTCCAATTCAGGTACTGTAGTTATTTCCCTGCCCAAGAGGTCTTATTATCTAAGTTGCACCTGAGGCAATGGAGGATGAAATAACTTGGCCAAGGTCACAAGGAGTATCTCTGGGAGAAGTAGGATTCAAACTCTGATTTCCCTGGTTTTCAACCTGCCATACTAACCACTAGGCTACTACCTCCATTTGTTATGCTGACTGCTAAAGTCATTGGTGGTAGTTCCAGTGCCGTGGAGGTCCTCTACCATTCATACCAAACATCTTTTATGGAAACAACTGAAGGATTTTCCATTGACACATGCAACCAGGTCATATGGCCTGTATATGTGACCCTATTGCGCAGTTATTGTGAAACACAGGTAAGCAATTTTACTTTGTGGCTATTCTGAAACCAGACCTGTGTGCAGCTCATAGGAGAAGAGCTTGAGACAAGGCTTGGGGGTAATCTGCACGGAGCAGCAGTTACTATCAGAAGAAGCTTGCTGGGCAAACTGTATCTATTATTTGGTCTTTTTCTGCTGTCATTACTATGTTACTATGTTATATGTTATGTTACCTGAGAGAGTTCAGAGTTAATTTGTAAGTAACTATTCTGATATCCCTAGGATAGGCTATTGCAGAGGTAGGCAGTTGCGGTTCTAGACAGGGTTTGGTGTTCAGGACCTCTATGGTGAATAAACATGAGATGTATGTGCATATTTATTTATTTATTTATTTATTTGTTGAGTTTTATATACAGTCATTCAGTAGAGCCATCATATAATGAAGACAGTGCATGTACATATACCTCATTGTGGATATCCTGAAAACCAGACTTGTTTTGGCACTCCCGGACCTATCCCTGGGCTGTTTGATGAGAACTTAATGTTTTTTGTCAGTGAGAGAATTTTGCATTTGTTTATACAGGAGAATGAATATACACAAGCTGACAACTATGCAGATTTAGCTGTGGCTTCTGATAGGTACAATCCCTCAGCTCTTACTAATAAAGGCAATATTGTGTTCTCATCTGGAGATTATGACAAAGCAGCAGAGTTTTATAAAGAAGCTTTAAGGAATGATTCCTCCTGCACTGAAGCATTGTATAATATTGGTAAGCAACATTCTTGTTCAGTGTTTTCTATTAAGATTTAAAAATGGCTATAGGACCCTCAACTGTTTTGCAACGTTTTGAATAATTTAAAAAAAGAAAAGGAGAGGAAAATAAAACATGTAGATAAAAAATTTCTGGAAACATTTTCAAGTGTGAGTATTCTTGTTACATACAGTTGTACAGCACTGCGTATATTATGTAACGCTATAGAAATGTTAAGTAATAATAGTAGAGATGTGAATCGGAACCGGAATCGGTTCGGTTCCAGTTCCGATTCAAATCTTATCATTTTTATCGTCCGGCCCGATTAGTTTTTTGTTTATCGGCTGCGCCCGATCCGATAAACAAAAAACCCACCCTGACCCTTTAAAACTGACCCCTTAGCCTCCCCCACCCTCCCGACCCCCCCCAAAAATGTTTTAAAATTACCTGGTGGTCCAGTGGGGGCGCTGGGAGTGATCTCCCGCTCTCAGGTCGTCGGCTGCCACTAATAAAAATGGCGCCGATGGCCCTTTGCCCTTACCATGTGACAGGGTATCCATGCTATTGGCCGGCCCCTGTCACATGGTAGGAGCACTGGATGGCCGGCGCCATCTTTAAAAATGGTGCGGGCCATCCAGTGCTCTTACCATGTGACAGGGGCCAGCCAATAGCACGGATACCCTGTCACATAGTAAGGGTAAAGGGCCATCGGCGCCATTTTTATTAGTGGCAGCCAACGGCCCGAGAGTGGGAGATCGCTCCCAGCACCCCCACTGGACAACCAGGTAATTTTAAAACGTTTTTGGGGGGGTCGGGAGGGTGGGGAGGCTAAGGGGTCAGTTTTAAAGGGTCGGGGTGGGGTTTTTTTATTGGGCCATCGGCGCCATTTTTATTAGTGGCAGCCGATGGCCCGAGAGCGGGCGATCGGTCCCGGGGCTTCCACTGGGCCACCAGGTGATTTTAAAACATTTTGGGGGGGTTTGGGAGGGTGGGGGAAGGTAAGGGATTAGTTTTAAAGGGTCGGGGTGGGTTTAGGGGTTGTTTTGATGTGCCGGTTTTCCCACCCCCCCAAATAACTCCCGTTAGTGGACACAAACCCGATTAACGATTTTTCACGATAAATCGGGGAATTTCTATTGTATCGCACACTTTAACGATTTTTGATGATTTAAAAAATATCGGACGATATTTTAAATCGTCAAAAAACGATTCACATCCCTAAATAATAGTAGTAGTATATAGTTATAGGAAGATAAATTTATGTCTGAATCTAGGCCAGGGTTTTCATGTCTTTTACTTGAGCTATCTCAAACCAGGATAAGTCTGCACCTGCCTACTTCCATTTGAAGACATTCCACTCATTAGGGAGCAGTTTAAAAAGCCTGGCCTGCTGAATAGAAGAGAGAATGGCAGCAGAACTTTAGACCTGTAGCAGATGCTTTGCTAATAGAGTGAGCAACCTTTACTATATTAGTAAACTATCTTGCTTTATCATTTCATTTGGGGAATGTTAACAACAAGCTGTGATTTCTGTTACTGATTTGCTGCTGTTGCAAAAGCGGTTTTCTTTTGTGGCCTAAAACTGCCAAAATAAACTTTGGACTGTTCACTTTTGCAGCTGAACTGTGCTGTTTCACCAACCCCAATCTCCCACAATAGCGTGCTATAGTAAGTAAGTGTGGAAGATAGCAGGTGATTGATAAATAAAGGCTAGTAAGTCTGACGCATGTGCAGGCAACAAACCCAAAGAAGGCTTGGTTGCCACAGATCCTCAAAACAGAATATGAACAAAGTAGTTTTCAGGAACATTTAAAACAGTCCCCCAAACATTCCAGCAATATACAGGGATTTCCAGGGAACTAGAACTCAAAAGAAGTAGGATCTGCTTGGCATTGCCTATGCTTTCAGGCACAGTTTATAGCTGAGTGAATCAGATGGTCAGCCGCCTGAAGCCTCAATGGCTGTAGAAACCTGGCCCGCATAAGCTCTTCAGGTTTTCCTAATATAGCTCTCGCAACTAAACCCCTACTCTGGATTAAAATATGTGCTTTATGTAAAGGCCACTGCAACATGAATCTTTCCTATTTCAGTAATGTTGAAAATAAATCAAGGTTCATTATTTTTATTCTTTTTAAGCTGCCCGCTTGGTAGGTCTCTAGTGGTGGTTCAGAGGAAGGTAAAAAAACAAACACTGTTTTCCACAGACATTTTCTTCTCCTAGCTAAAGAATTCTTTTGGTGAGCCCAAAAATGTCATCTCTAATGTCTTATAAGATCATTGTGTCCAAAGTAGTCACCCACATCTACCTTTATTCCTCCAGGACGTAACCACCCCAAAGATAAAATGTTTAAAAAATATTAGCTGATTTTGAAGAAATTCACACTGTTTAGAACTTAAACAAGGTTCTCAAGGCTTGAAAAGTTTGACAGTTAACCATGAGATCATCTTTGAGGAGGCAATTTTCAGTCTGACTTGATGAAGAGAGGATAACTCTTGAAAGCATGTCATAGATGAATGAAGTTAGTGCAATAAAAATGTCTCATTATCAAAAATGTCCCCTTTTACTGGCTAATTTTAAAAGGAACGTGCATACACCCATAAATACGTGTATTGGTGCACAAGTGAAGATACGCTGCGATTTTATATTGTGTGCAAAAGTACGTGCATATCATGTAAAATCCCCCTGCCACGCGTATATGTGCACGTAATCTTAAGAGGCGGCTCAAGTAATTGTCCCATGCATATTTCCACTAGGGCTTTAGCGGCTTTTATCACCAGTTTGTCCAGTTGATTTAAATTAAAATAAAAGAAATATGGAGGTTGGTGGATGTGTTGATGATTAAAGGAATAAAGGCACCAAGGGGGGGTTGCCGGATACAATGTATGAAACCATTCCCATCTTCTACAAAAAATTTTCAAAAAATAAAAAATAATAAAAAGATCCTTTTTGGATTTAATATTTGGATTGATTATCAGTGAATATTTGTAGTGGTGGGGATCCGCAAATGTTCCACTAGATGTTTCAGTATGAAATTTCCTCCTGCCCCAGAGTCCACTAAGGCAAGGATCTGGTATTCTAGAGGTCCACAGATTAAGGATACAGGAAGAGAGAGTGGAGGAGAGGGTGCAGTTAGCCCTAAGAAGAGTCCTCCCACAGGACTTAGGTCTGCCAGTTTCCCGGACATATAGGGCATGTTTGTACAGCATGGCCAACTTGTCCACAATACATGCATAGTCCCAACCTCTTTCGCGTTCTTCTCTCTTTTGAAGTCAAGTGACTGCAGCCTAATTGCATTGGTTCTTCTTCACCAGCAAATGGACCAGAGGAAATAGGCCTGGGTGTAGACTTAACTCGGATTTCTCCCTGAAGTGGTCTTCTGGGGCTCTTGGCCTCTTGAACCTTGTTATGAAGTCGGCGATCAATTCTTGTTGCCAACTTCATTAGTTCTGCTAAGGTCTCAGGCATCTCTCGAGCTGCCAGCTCATCTTTCAACCGGGAGTTCAGTCCTTCCAAGAAGAGGGTCTTCAGGCATTTAGGGTCCCAATGTAATTCTGATGCCAACGTCTTGAATTCTATGGCGAAGTCTGGCAAAGGTTTATTACCTTGTTTCAGATGAACCAACGAAGATCCTGCTGTCATGTACCGGGCAGGGTCAACGAATACTGATCTGAACAGTTCAAGGAACCCGGCAAGGTCATGCAGGATAGGGTCATCACGCTCCCACAGCGGAGAGGCCCACACCAACGCTTTTCCGTCCAGATAAGACAAGATATAGGTGGTCTTGGCATAAGCTGTAGGGAAATGATTAGGTTGCAAAGAAAAATGCATGCAACATTGATTGATAAATCCTCTACATTTCCAAACTTCCCCTGAGAAGCGTGTTGGTGCAGTTAGAGGTACAGTTGTCTTGACCGTCACTTCTGGCGGTGTCACTTCTTTACCTGTGGTGATCGGTGTATTCATCTGTGCTTGCAACTGGATAAAGGCAGTAGTCAAATTATCCAGCGAGTTCTGTTGTTCGGAGAGTCGCTGGGCAAGGCCTGGAATGGCCTGCAATACGGTGAGCTGAGCCAAATCATGGAGTTAGCAATCTGTTGTGGTTTTGAGGTGTTGGAGTGGATTCTTGGATACTGTGGTGATGACCACTCCCACGGGAAGGAGCCCCATGAGGAACCACAGTACTAGGCTAGACTCTAGACACGCAAACACAGAGATTTGTCTTTTATTATTCAGCAGAGTGATACCACCAGAGGTGGCAGTAGTGAGGTAATCCAGAGGTAGCAGTCCAGGGGCCCTCGGCAGAGGAGACCCGTCTCGCAATGATGGTATAGGGAGTGCAGGATGCAGGTTCCTAGTGCTGATCTATAGATGAGACAGACTGACAATGTTAGATTACTCACTAAGTTGGTAGCTGTAAAGATGGAGATCTCAGCAGGCAGAAGTAGTTGAATACAGGCACCGAGACAGGGAGAGCAGGCCCTCGAGGAGCGAGTAACTGATCCATGAAAGGCACCTGAAAGAAGCAAAGGGATCCTGAGGAGCAGGTACCCAGGTTAGATGATTACCCTGAAGGGCAGAGAGAGCTTCCAGCGGCAGCAAGGAAGTGGCAAAGTAGCTTAGACCGGAAAAGTACAATCCTTGCTAACTCAGTTTCGGGCTGATACAGTACAGTGCGCTCCGGTGGAGTGCACTGTTAGCCCGGGTTTGGCCGCGCGTTTTTGACGCGCTAGCTTTATCCCTTATACAATAAGGGGTAATAGCGTGTCGAAAATGCGCAGCCAACAACCCCAAAACTAATAGCGCCCGCAACATGCAAATGCATGTTGATGGCCCTATTAGTTATTCCCGTGCGATCCAGAAAGCAAAATGTGCAGCGAAGCCACACATTTTACTTTCAAAAATTAACGCCTGCCCAAAGGCTGGCGTTAATTTCTGCCGTCGCCAGGGAAGTGTACAGAAAAGCAGAAAAAATAGCTTTTCTGTACACTCTCCGACTTAATATCATAGCGATATTTAGTCAGAGGTCCCAAAAGTAAAAAAAAATTTAAAATTTAAAAAAAAAAATTTAAAATATGCCCGTGGCCCGCGGGTCAGAAGACGGATGCTCAATTATGCCGGCATCCGTTTTCCGAACCCGTAGCTGTCAGCGGGAACTGACACTGGCAAAATTGAGTGTCGGCTGTCAAACCCGCTGACAGCCGCCGCTGCTGTCAAAAAGGAGGCGCTTGGGACGCGCTTTGTCCCTAGCACCTCCTTTTACCGCAGGCCATAATTTGCATAGGCCACCCTCCTGAATCGTGCGCCCAGGAGAGTGGCCTGTGTGCGCTCCGGGAGAGCTGGCGCTCGCCGGCTCTCCCGCGCGTTTTTCTGTATCGGCATGTGTGTTAGCAAACGAAGGGCAGGCTAAATACCCAGATGGCGTGACGACACTCGAGGGGGACGCCCCCGAGATTCCTGCCATGACATGGATAAAGACATGGGTGGCGTGCGCACGAGCGCCCTAGGAGGCCCTCAGGAGAAAATGGCGGATAGCCTTGCCATTGCTGTTCCGGGGACGCTGGAGAGAGCGGCATGCAGACACAGCGGTAGCCATCTTTCCAAGGCTAGCGGGGAGAGCAGAGAGAAAGGTGAGGCACAAAGGTCGAAGCCGTCTGAGACCGACGGATGCAACACATATATACATGTGTGTGAGCTAAAAATGTGGTGCATGGGCGGGGCATGGGTGTTTAGGGATGGGGCCAACAGTTACATGCGTAAATCCATATTTTAAAAGCAGAGGAGTATGCAGAAATCGCATTATAGGCTTAACACTACAGAGTGAGATGATTGGGTCAACTAGGAGGAGTACAGGATGAAGAACCAGAGTAGTATGGATGACCTCGAGATAGACTGGGCAAACTGATGGACTTATTGAGAAAACTGGCTATATCCTTCACATGAACATGTTTAAAAATCTGCTTCCCTGCATGCATTAAAGCTGACAAAGTCCTAAGGAAGATATGCAAAGTATTTTTGCTCGAGTAATGGCTTAAAATTAGTAGCACACAGTCATGTGATGCAGTGCAGGGGATGGACATAATTTCCCCTCACAGCACATGGCCTCTACATCCAGCCTCATCCACACGCTAACAAATAATTTTTCTGCACTGCCAAATAACATCCAGACTCCTTGGAACCCGGACAGTCGGACAATTCGGAGGATGACCTCCTGCTTGGTGAAAAAAGAGAAAGATAAAGACAGACCTCAGATCCAGGAAGCGCCCGCCATCATGCCACCGGACCCCTCCCGCATCGCCTCCCATGGCAGCGCTGCCCAAGATTAAAATGGCGATTGCTGAAACGCTGGGTCCTGAGCTCAAAAACATTTCATCTAAATTATCGGAGCTCTCCACGGCTTTTGCAGGCTATGAAGCCCATTTCTCGGAATTAGAGCAGCGTGTGTTGGACATTCAAGATGGCGCCCTCACCTCCCAGATGGAAATCTCTGCTCTCAAGGCCGCACTGGAGAAGCCCTCCGAAAGGTTGGAGGACCTCGAGAATTGCTCGAGGTGCTCGAGTTTGCGTTTTCTTGGCCTTCCTGAGTCCTTAGACGACCGACAGCTTCCTGCCTTCCTGGAAAGCTGGCTCAGTAAGGAATTTGTGCTTTCTCGAGCACATGGCCCCCTTCGCATTGAACACGCACATAGTCTCGAGCATAATAAGGCCTCTGACACTGGACCTAGGGTAGTTACTGCAAATTTTTTTAATTTTGCGCACAAATGCGAGATATTGCAAGTGACTCGAGCTGGTAAGTCCTTGGTTTATGAAAACCAGAAAATCTTGATTTTCCAGGACTTTTCTATGGCGTTAGCTGCCAAGTTCTGCCTTTTGGCGCCCCTTTGCTCTAAGTTGATTGCGGCAGGCCTCTGGGCTACCTTGGTCTATCCTGCATGCCTGCGGGCCACTACCCCGGCAGGGGTTCGCTGGTTCACTGAAGCGGAGGAAGTTCACAGTTTCCTGCGCACCCATCCATTCCCTGACTCGCAGAATGATGGTGAGTTTGGGTGCAGGTTAGGTGTCCTCACCGGATTGGCAGGACAGGCTATTAATTTTGTCAATAAAGGATTCGATCCATAGGCCAACAAGGGTGCGTGAGCAGTGGACTTTCTCAGTTTATCAATTTCCTTTCTACAGAACCCCCTGAAGTCCATGGGGTTGCGTTTGTCTTATAGAGACCATGGATGAGACTGGATGGACCTGGTAACCCAGGGTTCCTGTTAAGGACTGCCGGATGGTGCTGCAGAATTCTAGTTTGTTTTTTTTCTCTTTCTTGCAACACTAAAGCAGGGCCTGATTATCTAGATGGCATTTCTACTGTTGTGGATGGGGCTGGATTGGGGGGGGTGTGGGGTTGTTTGCATGGAAGTGGCTTCCATAGGGTTGTTCTGGATGTTGAGGATGTTCGGGGTTATGGGAAATGAAACGGGTCAGGGAGGGTGGGAGGGGCAACAGGGTTGGTTAGGGGGAGGGGGGGTTTGTACCATGCTGTGTTCTGTATCACATGAAACAGGAATGTGTGCTTACAGGTTTGGGTCCTTTATTTCACTGTCAAAGATATGTGGGGGCCTGTGTTGGGGGGCTCCCATTTTGATGAGTATTATCTGGCATGCATGTCTTGTTTTCCTAGAGTGAAGTGCTCCTAGCTGCGGTACCCGAAAAATATCCTGGAATGTGTGTGGGATAAACTCTCCTATTAAGCGTCCAAAATTCTTACTCATTTAAAAACGAAACAGGTTGATATAGCATTTCTACAGGAGACCCATCTAAGAGACATAGAACATGGGAAATTACGTAGAAGTTGGGTTGGTGATGTTTATTTTGCATCGGCTTCTACTAAATCCGCTGGTGTGGCAATCTTATTTAATAAACAGTTGCCCTTTAAAGTTCAAAAAGAAATTAAGGATACTCAAGGGCGTTATCTCATTCTGGTAATTCAGGTGTATGAACTTACTCTTGTATTATGTAATATTTATGCTCCCAATAACTATAGCCCTGGCTATTTTAGAGTACTTCAATGTCTGCTTCTCCCATATCTAGATGATTTTATTATTCTGGGGGGCGACTTTAATGTTATTCGAGATCCCCATTTAGACAAATCCCAAGCATCCACAAGAGACCTGGGAGTGAGCAAAGGCCCTTTACAGCTTGAACAATCCCTCCACTTAGTAGATGCGTGGCGTATCCTCCATCCTATGGAAAAAGATTTTACGCATCTTTCGCAGGTGCCCGCTACCCTGTCCCGATTGGATTATTTTTTAATTAGCAGTCACCTTTCCACTAAAGTTAATGATGCTTGTATAGGGGACATTGTTATTTCTGACCATGTGCCGGTATGGCTAGATCTTCAACTCTCTACCTTCACTTCCTCATCTCTCCTTTGGTGCTTTCCATACTACCTGGCTGACGATACTCAATTTCACGACTACCTACTGGCCAAGTGGAAAGACTATGCAAGGTTAAATAGCAAACACTTGGCCAAACCTGTCCTTTTTTTGTATACCGCTAAAGCGGTCCTAAGGGGTGACATCATAGCCTATATAGTTCATAGGCGCAAAGTTTTGGACAAGCACCTTCTGGCCTTAAGCACTCAATTGCGGCACACTAAGGAGCGAGTGGCAAGTTTTAATACTAGCTCAGACAGAGAGCGTTACCTTACTCTCCAAGGGACCTTAAATTCTTTACTCCACCAAAGGGCCAAAAAGAGCCTTCTCTATTCCCAATATCGATTATACCAGTTTAGCAATAAATCGGGGAAATTATTGGCTAACTTAATTAGAGCAGCTCATAGTCCACGACATGTCACAGCTATCCGAATTCCAGCTGGACATATTATCAATGACACTTCAGCTATTTTGGCCCAGTTTAGAAAATTTTATTCTGACTTATATGCTACTGAGGGTTGGGACGGGGAGGCGTGTGATTGATTTTGTGCTCGAATTGACCTACCTTGCCCCTCCGGGGCACAAAGGGAATGGCTGAATTGCCTGCTTGGGGTTGAGGCGGTACAATTCGCTATTCGACAAGCTAAACGTTTTAAAGCCCCAGGCCCAGATGGCTTTACGGCCAAATTTTATAAATGTCTGGTGGACGGACCCCTTGGGACCCTTACTGGCACATACCTTTACAGAATTAATAAGAACAGGCTCCTTCCCGGCACATGTTAACACTGCTCATATTACTCTTATGTTGTGTTCTGCGCCCATGGCTGTCCACGGGCACGGCCCCCTACCTCACCCACGGCAGCTCCGGTGGAAGTCCATAATCCAGTGCCCGTCGCTCTGGCACAGGCCCCAGTGATGGTCGCTGGGTGGGGGAGCCATCCCTGCTCCTCCCTCGCGGTGTCCAGCAGCGTTTTCTCCGCGGAGGAAATCCAAGATGGCCGCTGTCATCTTTAGGTGTGAGGCCGCGCCTCCTCTTCAGATTTAAAGGGACCTGATCCCTTTAAACTACCCACAGCTGTTCCCTATGAGCCAGAGCAGAGGAAGTATAAAAGGAGGCTTCCTCTGCTCATTCCTTGACTTGGCAACGTCCCACGTAGTCAGGTCTGCTTGCCTCAGTGAGTTCTTCTACTTTGGATCCTTGTTCCTGTCTTGTCTTGGTGTTCCTGGTTCCTGACTTCAGATTGGCTAGTGGAGATTCCTGGTGTGTGACTTTGGATTGGCTAGCGGTGATTCCTGGTGTGTGACTTCGGACTGGCAAGCGGTGATTCCTGGTGTGTGACTTCGGACTGGCAAGCGGCAATCCCTTGGTGTGTGACCTCGGACTGGTATACGACGACCCTCTGGCACTTGACCATAGACTTCTTCTGGACCATCGTCTCCAAGGGCCCACCTAAGTCCCAGCGGCCCGGGTCCCTTCGGGCTCCTCCCAGGGGGACCGCGGGCTTCCAGGGCTGAAGCCCCAGTTAGCCCTTGCACCGAACTCTCGACTCCTTGACCTCTCAAAGGCCCACCTAAGTCCCAGCGGTCCGGGTCCCTACGGGCTCTCCTGGGGGGGACCGTGGACTTCCAGTGGCGAAGACACAGTTCCTCTCCTTGACGTCACGACTCTTCATCTGCCTCCACAGTCGTCTCAGTCTCCAGTGCCGAGGGTCAGCTGGTTACATCTTCTGTTCTGCTTCGCCACCCGACGGGAGAACCTACGGATCTTCCTCCTAAGGTATACCATCCTCCCGTCGGCCCAAGGGTTCACTAGCCTGAGCATAACATCTTATTGCAAAAGCTGGAAAGGACACTCACTCTCCAGCCTTGTACCGTCCTATTTCCTTACTTCCTTACTTAGTTTTGATCAGAAATTGCTAGCCAAAATTATGGCGGATCGATTGGCGGAGATATTGTCCTCCCTGATTGGCCCAGGTCAGGTGGGCTTTGTCCAGCACCGCTATGCCCTGACTAATATTCGAAAGATACTGGCAGCTATGACTATGTGTCGGCAAACGGACTCCCCCTTTCTGGTGATTAGTTTTGATGCAGAGAAAGCATTTGATAGGGTGGAGTGGAAATACCTCTTTCACATTTTGCAGGTTATGGGGTTTAATGGCCTTTTTTATGATGCTGTCCAATTGCTATATCACGACCCCTCCGCCCTTATTGTTGCTAATCGCTCACCGTCCGAGATATTCTCCATCTCACGGGGCACAAGGCAAGGTTGCCCACTATCCCCCCTTTTATTCCTGCTGTAGCTTGAGCCCCTGCTTTTGGCAATACAGAATACTCCTGAGGTACAGGGGGTTAAGCTGCAGGCGGATGTGTTTAAGTACGCAGTCTTTGCAGATGACATTTTGGTTTTTCTGACAGACCCTGCCCACTCCCTTCTGGCCCTGATGCAATTAATTTGGGAATTTGGACTTTTTTCGGGCCTACGCCTTAAAACTGACAAGTCGGAGGCTTTGGCGTTTCCAGACTCTCTCCAGGAGTGGTGGGATGAGACTTTTCCTTTGCAATGGGCTAAGGGGTCCATCCGCTATTTGGGGATTAACCTTCCCTGTTCCCCAGCCCAGTTATTCAAATGTAATGTCCCGCCCTTGATTCACTACTCCCAGGAAATACTGTGTACTTGGAAGGCCTTGCCTCTTTCTTTAGGGGGTCGAGTGAACTTGTTTAAGATGGTTTTCCTCCCGAAGTGGCTTTATGGTCTGCAAAATGTACCTCTTTCTCTTACATGCAAAGATCTGGTTAATTTGGATAAAGCGCTATGCGCCTATTTGTGGAAGGGTGGGAAAACTAGAATACTTTCGTCTGGCCTGCTGGAGAGGTGGGGGGAAGGGGGGTTGGGAGTGCCGGACCTGGGCATATATAATCTGGCTGGAAACTTACATCTTATTAGAGACTGGCTCTTGAGCCAATCTTCCTATGTTAATGTTTCAGCCGAACAGGGCCTAGTAGCCCCTTTGGATTTGACATTTATACTGCAGTCACCCTCGGACAAACTCCCAACCTTTTTGACCCAATCCTCTTCGATAGCGCCCCTTCCGAAAACATGGCTAGCGGTAACCAAAATGTTACAGATTCCCTGGATTTGTTCCTATTTGCTGCCCATTCAGGGGAACCTGGATTTCCCTCCAGGCTCTCAGACGGTGGGTTTTCGCCTGTGCGGGTCTAAAGTTATCACCCAGCTGGGTCATTTACTTAATGTAGAGGGTCAATTGAGGTCGTTCCCAGATCTGCAGGCTTTGTATAATTTGCAGCCTGTCCAGGTGTTTTCCTACCTCCAGATGCAACACTATATTAAATCCTTGTCTCCGGAATCCATGCAGCCCAGGGTTTTTCACTCTCTGGATGCTTTATTTTTCTTCAACAGGTCACAGCCTCCCTCCCTTTCCCTTTATTATAAAAGTCTTAAAAAACTTGTATGAAGGGACACGTATTCGATCCTAGTGGATCGTTGGAATGGAGATGGAGTGTTTGTTCTTACTGTCCCTATCCTTCGGGCATGCTTTAAACGAGTGTCCCAATTATCCTCAGGCATGTATTATAGGGAAATGCAGTACAAATTTTACGGAGGGCATATGTGTCAGCTCATATCACCTACTGTTCCAAAATGTCTTCTCTGCCTTGTGTGATAAGTGTAAGCAGACTACGGGCATGTTATCTCACTCTTTTTGGGCTTGCCCCCTTATAAGACACTTTTGGGGGTCACATTGTAAACTATGGGGGTCATTTTCCAAGCGGATCGCACAGGAAAAGTCCCTTATCATGGGTGATACCAAGATCGGGGCGGCGTCAGCCCCAGAAGAGGAGGAGTCGGGGCGGCACCAGGGCTGTCGCCGCGAAGACTTCGCCAACAGCGAAAGGTACGCTGCGTTTTCGCTGCCAGTTTCGCGCCAAATAACTACACCTTTTATGGTGTAGTTACACCTTTTATGGTGCCAAATAACTACACCTTTTATGGTGTAGTTATTTGGCACGACACCGGCAGCGATTGCACCGCGGAAGTGCGATTGCTGCTGGCTATTGCAGGACTGCCCCCACCCCCCCGTTTTGCCCCCCGTTACCGCCAAATTCACTATGCCTTGCGGCATTAGTAAATCCAGCCCTATATCAAGAATTTACTGGGGTTTTCCCTTCCCATGTCCCCTTTACTTTTTCTGTTTGGGTACCTCCCTTTGATACCGATTAAAGGTGTTGGTCCTCGTTTATTCATTCTGAAAGCATGTTTAGTAGGTAAAAAAGTGATATTGCTACATTGGAGGGATTCAGATGCTCCTTCTTTCTGGTCATGGCAAAACCATCTTCACCATATGATGCGTATGGATGACCTGACCTCTCGCTGTTCCTCATTACTACGCTGGAGGTTCTTGTCAATATGGGACCCATACGTCCAGGCTCTTCTGCACAGATCCAGGAGTTTGATTCTCAATGACTGACTTATAGGTTCTTTGCCGGGATCCGGACCTGATTCAGCGTGTATATGGTGCTAAGAAACACAGTATGGACTTGTTGATGGATGTAATGTTTCTATTAATGGGGGGGAGTGGGGGATTGAGATAACTAATGTTTTTCCCCTTCTCTTTTGTCACTTGTCCAGGGGTGTTTACGTGTACCAATACCACTGGGACGTTGTTTATTTATTTATTTAACAGTTTTTTTTATACCGACATTAAAATACACATCATATCGGTTTACAATTTAACAAAAAGATGGAAATTACAATAAAACGGGAGGGGGAAAAATTGTATGATTCATTTTAAAAATAAAAATGTTTCAGATTAAAATTAGGAGCACACTTATGCATGGTAGGCATATTTTAAATCATACATATGTAAATGCGCGCATGATTTAAAATTCCAGCGTATGTTCACTCGCACAACCATATTTGGGTGTATGGGACCCTGCGCAGTTGTTTTAAAATTAGCCTGTTAATGTTATGAATTGTTATATCTACCTCCAATTTATCTAGAAATCTGGATAAATCCAAACCATCATAGGACAGTTGAGATTGTTGATCCACAGAAGGTTGCCTCTTATCCTGAGGCAGGTAATATATATTTGAAATATGATAAAATGAAGCAACTTCAATCTTCAAAATCTCAGACAAATATTTTAACATTTCATATGGAGAAATAATTGAACACTTTGGGAAATTAATCAATCGCAGATTCCTACACCTAATCACATTTTCCATACTTTCTAATTTATTACGATATTCGTATTATCTTTAACCAAAATTGACTCATGCTGTTCAAGTTTAATCAAATGCTCTTCCTGCAAAGTAATTGTATATTCAAGGACCGTAACTTTTCAACAGGCACGCGGGCACACATGTGCACGTGTTTGTCAGCCCACACCAGGGACGTGGCCATTTTATAACATATGAGTGTATATGCGCACGTTATAAAATAGCTTGAACACACTCAAATGCACACAATTTTAAATGGACGCATGCCTATGCACACAAATGCCACGTATACCATGTAAGTGGGGGAATTGTAAAAAACACATGCACCGACACCATTACCAGTTTTTCCAGTTCACTCCCAGTTTGCCTGGGTAAGGAATAGGACATTCAAACCCCCCTAGTTTAATTGCTTCCCTTCTCCCCTGTTAGCTTTGACCCTTAAAACCCTGCCGATCTGTCTATTTGTCTTTATTTTATAACTTGCACATCATCCTTAGCAAAAGTAAAGTTACATGGCAGGGGACCCCGACGTGCACCTGTGTGCGCAAATATTTATGCATTAATTTTAATGTGAAATCCAGGAACGCCCATGCCTCACCCCTTTTTTGAACTTTTCATTTGTGCATGTAGTGGCAGATACGCACGTATCCGGGCGGGGTTGTACAATCTGCTCGGCTTGTACTGGGCCAACATACTCATGTATGCCAGCCTTTTAAAATGTACCTGTAATTCCTCAGTCTACCTTTATGTGCAGAAAGTTCAGTAGCCAATGATTGAATTTGGTTAGACAACTGAGAAAGCTGAACAGTTAAAGAAAGTTGTAAACCAGCTATAACTTCCCACAGTGTCTCAGAATTAAAGTTCCCAGGGTGCTGTAACATACTTGGCTTCAAGGGCTCTCCTTGCAAGATTTCAAAATGATCCATTGATGTACAACAGACTTACCAGTTCCAATTCCTCTTTCCTCATGTTATTTACGACTAAATCCAATCTCTTTGCCCAAGACTGCAATCAAAAGGGGGTTATCCCAGGACAAGCAGGATGCTAGTCCTCACATATGGGTGATATCATTGATGGAGCCCTATTGCGGAAAACTTTCTGTCAAAGTTTCTAGAAACATTTGATTGGCCCTGTGAGGCCATTGAGCATGCCCAGCATGCCATGATATTCTCTGCCACAGGGGTCTCTCTTCAGTCTTGGTTTTTCCGCGCTGCTTTAGGCATCGCAGAGCAGGAGCCTTTGTGAGTTTTCTCACAGTGTTTTGTATTACTAAAAGTCACATTTCTCATTCATTTTCTCCCACACAGGATCTCTCAGGTTTCCACCGGCTGGTGAGTAAATCTTTGTCTCGTTTTTGCTCTCTGAATAAAATTTTTTCCTCTCACGTTTTCTCCTCATTTCATCGATGGCTGTCGACGTTAAAATGGCTACAGGATTTAAAAAATGTCCCATCTGTAATCGGACAATGTCCATTACAGACCTACACCTTGAGTGTGTGCTTTAATTGGGGGAAAAACATGACATAACAACCTGCCCTAAATGTGCAGAAATGACTGCGAAGGGAAGAAAGGCCCGCCAAGAGAAGATGGAGCACTTATTCCATCTACAACTTTTGCCATCACCCTCTACATCGACAAAATCATCTCCAGCCGGAGTCTCCAAACGCATAATTTTGAAAAAACATCTTCTGAAAGGGTCGGGGACCATCCATCGCCAACGTCATTGATAGCATCGACGAAGTCAGCGATCGAACCCCGCACGAAGCACCATCGGCACCTACACCCATCGATACCAGAGGCACTTCTCTCCCCAGAGGAATCGACCGCGAAATGGCCAAGAATCTAGGAAACACCAGTACCTCCGATGCCGGGGCCTTCATCCCATGGAGACGCACCAGTTGTCAAACCTCCACAGGCTCTGTGGAGGGAACATCGACACCCCCACCACCACAGCATACAGCTGCTCTACCTGCACCAGCTGTAACTCAGGAATTGTCGGATTTCATCCATCAAGTGGTGCGCCAAGCCTTAAAGGAACAGATGTCAATTCCGGTGCCTTCGCCGATGCTGGTGCCTACACCGATGCCGGTTCCCGAACCGATGCCGGTACCTATACCAATGCCGGTGGTTCCACCGAAGCCAGTGCCTGCACCGATGCCAGTGCCTGCACCGATGCCGACAACCCCGTTGATGCCGGTGCCTGCACCGATGCCGGCACCACAGCCTAAGTTGATGCCGAGGCGACCATCGATACCAACACCAATTCCATCGTCGATACCAGACCTGATACCATCGATGCCGATGTCACCTGGGGCTCCAGGACATCCTGAATTTGCACTGTCCAACTTCTCATGAAGAGATTTGATGAAGTAGTCGATGCTCTTCCAACCAGACTACGAAAAGAGATTCCTGGATGGATACCCCTCGAGGATCCGCAACCAGGTCCTTCAGGACGTCCTCGTCCACCAAGATCTTCTCCGCTATCTCCACCTCAGGACGATTCATACGATACTTGGGATGATGGGCATACAGACACTTCCTCAGAAGAATTTATGTCAGATCCTTCCCTTCCAGACCAAAGGAAGAAATCTCCGCCGGAGGATTTATCCTTTACAAATTTTGTTCAGGATATGGCTGACACCATACGCTTCACCTTGGTAATGGAGGAAGATGCTAGACAGAAAACATTGGAGGTCCTCCAATTTGTGGATCCTCCAAAATAAGTAGTAGCCATACCTGTCCATGAAGTCCTCCTAGACTTACAGCATCGACTCTGGGAGCACCCATGCTCAGTACCTGCTGTCAACAAACGAATGGACACTACTTATTTGGTACAGTCTGTTCCTGGCTACCAAAAGGCACAGCTTCCACACCAATCAGTGGTTGTGGAATCCGCACAAAAGAAGTCAAAAGGATAAGGCCACATTCCTCCACTCCCCCAGGAAAGGATCATAGATTCTTAGATTCCCTGGGAAGAAAACTTTATCAAAGAGCCATGTTAAATACCAGAATTTCATCTTATCAATTATATATGACTCAATATCAAAGAAATCTGTGGAAACAGATGCAAGAATTTTCAACATCATTACCACAGCAATATCAAGAAGCAGCCCAAGCAATCTTTCACAAAGGACTTGAAGCTGGCAAGCAAGCACGAAGTCCGAGCCGCTTATGATGGGTTTGAAACAGTCTCCAGAGTAGCGGCCTCTGGTATAAGTGCAAGACGATGGGCATGGCTTAAAGCTTCAGACCTCAGGCCTGAAGTTCAGGAAAAATTAATTGACTTACCTTGTCTTGGTGACAACCTTTGTGGTTCCAAAGTGCAAGATGCGGTAGCACAATTAAAAGAACACACAGAAACCCTGCGCCAACTTTCATTAATTCCGCAGGATTCTGCTACCCAGTCATCTCGTCGGCCTCCAAGGAAAGAATCTAGATACCCTCCAGCATCAAGGGGTAGATCTACTAGGCCGCAACAAAGAGCTCAGCTCAGACAATCTAGGGAGGCTAGGCCTCAACCTCCACCGCAGATGGGACCGGCTGCAGGCTTTTGAGGTTTTTCCCAGAGACCAAGGCCATCTCTTCAATCCTCAACCAGATCTTCCAGTAGGAGGGCGAGTATCCTCCTTCTACAACCATTGGCTACAAATAACAACAGACTAATGGGTACTTGCAATAATATCTTGAGGGTACCAACTCAATTTCCTCTCAATTCCAAGAGATTCTCCTCCAAGACCTCTTCCTCTAAGCGAAAATCACATAATCCAATTGCAAGTAGAACTATCCACCCTTCTGAGAGCCAGGGCTATAGAGCCAGTGCCCCGGACTCAGCAGGGCAGAGGATTCTACTCCCGTTATTTCCTCATTCCAAAGAAAACCGGAGGCCTACGTCCCATCCTAGACCTCAGAAATCTCAACAAATTTCTGAAGAAAGAAAAGTTCAGGATGATTTCTCTAGGCACCATGCTTCCACTTCTTCAAACAGGAGATTGGCTTTGTTCTCTGGATCTTCAAGACGCTTACGCTCACATTCCAATATTCCCTCCTCATCGCAAGTATCTGCGCTTCATGGTGGGTCATCAACATTTCCAGTACAGACTACTACCATTCAGACTTGCCTCTGCTCCCAGAGTATTCACCAAATGTCTGGCAGTAATAGCAGCACACTTGCACAAGGAAAGTGTCCATGTTTTTCCCTATTTAGACGACTGGCTCATCAGAAGCCAATCTCAACAAGGAGCTTTGGCTTCTCTCAGTCGAACAATTACTCTACTTCACTCCATGGGCTTTCTCATCAATTATCAAAAGTCCCACCTCATTCCGTCTTACCTGCTTCAATTCATAGGAGCAGAATTGAACACCATACTTTCAAAAGCCTTTCTACCCGGGGATCGGGCAGACACACTTTCCCTACTGGCAAACTCAATTCACTCAAAGAAACAAGCAACAGCTCATCAGTTTCTAACCTTACTAGGCCACATGGCATCCACAGTTCATGTCACTCCTATGGCAAGATTAGCCATGAGAATAACCCAATGGACTTTAAGATCACAATGGATCCAAGCTATTCAATCACTGTCCTCTCCAATTCAAGTAACCCACCAGCTACGTTCATCTCTACTTTGGTGGGCGAAGAAGGACAACTTGCACAAGGGCCTACCCTTCCAGCAATCAGTCCCACAGATAAGTTTAACTACAGATGCGTCCACCTTGGGTTGGGGAGCTCACATAGACAATCTCCAGACCCAAGGTACTTGGACAAAACTTGAAGCAACATTTCAAATCAATTTCCTGGAACTTCGAGCTATATGTTATGCTCTGCATGCATTCAAGGACTGCCTTTCACACAAGACTGTTCTGATCCAAACGGACAACATAGTAGCCATGTGGTACATCAACAAACAGGGAGGTACGGGCTCATATCTCCTTTGTCAAGAAGCTGCACAGATTTGGGACTGGGCCCTGACACACTCAATATTTCTCCGGGCCACTTATCTGGCAGGCATTCACAACGTAGTGGCGGATCGACTCAGTCGCCAGTTCCAACCACACGAATGGTCCCTGGATCCCTTAGTAGCGACCAGAATATTTCAACATTGGGGACAACCAACAATAGACCTCTTTGCATCAAACCTGAATCACAAAGTGGACAGATTCTGTGCTCTGCACAGACAGAATCACCAACTAGTAAGGATGCTTTTGCTCGCCCTTGGAACTCAGGCCTTCTATTCGTGTATCTTCCAATACCGCTGATAACCAAAACTCCAGTGAAGCTACAACAGGACAAGGGGTCCATGACACTCACAGCCCCGTATTGGCCTCGGCATTATGGTTTCCCACACTTCTAGACCTCTCAATCAGAGAGCCAATTCGCCTGGGTGTAGCTCCCACTCTCATAACTCAGGATCAGGGTCGGTTGCGCCATCCCAACCTTCAATCCCTATCACTGACAGCATGGATGTTGAAAGCTTGATTTTAAAACCATTCAATCTTTCAACCAATGTATCTCAAGTGCTTATAGCTTCACGTAAACCTTCAACACAACTTCTCTACTAGACTACTTATGCCATCTTTCAGATTCTGGTCTCCAGACATCATCTGTAAGAGTACATTTAAGTGCAATCTCAGCTTACCAAACAAGATGGGAGATGCACCAATATCTATACATCCTCTTGTCAGTAGATTTATGAGAGGTTTAATTCACCTTAAACCACCAGTTTGGCCACCTGTCACAGAATGGGACCTGAATTTGGTTTTAACAAGACTCATGCATTCTCCTTTTGAACCCATGAATTCCTGTGATCTTAAATTTCTCACATGGAAGACTATCTTCCTTATAGCCATTACATCGGCTAGAAGGGTTAGTGAGTTACAAGCACTTGTCACGTACTCACCCTATACAAAATTCCTACATGACAGAGTGGTTCTCCGTACACATCCAAAATTCTTTCCCAAAGTAGTTATGGAATTCCACTTGAACCAATCTATAGTTTTGCCCACATTCTTTCCAAGGCCTCATTCTCACCAAGGAGAACGGACCTTACATACCTTGGACTGTAAGCGTGCGCTAGCCTTTTACTTAGACTGCACTGCAGTCCACAGGAAATCCACTCAACTCTTTGTATCTTATGATCCAAACAAACAGGGAAAAGCAGTGGGTAAACATACTCTATCCAATTGGCTAGCAGATTGCATACAGTTTTGCTATGAAAAAGCAGACCTTTCTCTCCAAGGGTGAGTAAAGGCGCATTCAGTAAGAGCAATGTCAACTTCAGTAGCACACTACCGTTCAGTGCCATTTCTTGACATATGTAAAGCAGCAACATGGAGTTCTCTTCACACCTTTGCAGCTCACTACTGTTTGGACAAACAAGGATGACAAGATTCAGCATATGGACAATCTGTCTTAAAAAACTTGTTTCCAGTTTAATCCCAACTCCTTCTACATCCAATCTGCTATGATCTTTGGCTGCCTCATTTTCAACAACAATACTTCACTGTTGCTTCACTACAAAATGACTCAGCCTCTAGCTTGCTAATCACCCATATGTGAGGACTAGCATCCTGCTTGTCCTGGGATAAAGCAAAATTGCTTACCTTGTAATAGGTGTTATCCCAGGACAGCAGGATGTAGTCCTCACGAAACCTACCCGCCACCCCGCGGAGTTGGGTCCAATACATTTTATTACTTTATTTTTGCTAAAGCTTATTGCTACATACGAGGCTGAAGAGAGACCCCTGTGGCAGAGAATATCATGGCATGCTGGGCATGCTCAGTTGCCTCACAGGGCCAGTCAAAAGTTTCTAGAAACTTTGACAGAAAGTTTTCCGCAATAGGGCTCCATCAATGATGTCACCCATATGTGAGGACTACATCCTGCTGTCCTGGGATAACACCTATTACAAGGTAAGCAATTTTGCTTTCTCTTGACAGTCCAGTCAACTGAAAATCCCTTTGTTAAAGTTTCTTGCTCAAGTATACCTACCAAAAGAGCCTCCAGGAGTTTTCTCTTCAAAACCCAACACACATGTATTCACTCTGCTCTTAGCAGGGATTTTAAGAAAAACTTCATTGTTCAATTCTTGCAACTGTAAAATCAAATCAAAGTTTCTCTCTATTGGCATGTAAACAGTTCTGCTCTCAGCAGCATTTTAAATAAGGAAGTCTGCAGAGAAACATCATCTCTCATGGTGGCTGCTACAGACATATAAGCTACCAACCGCCCACAGGTACCTGAGAGAGGGAGTCTAAGCTGTGAGTGGGAAACTTATCGGGCAAGGCAGCACCAAATATGAGTATGCCTAGGGCAAGAAAAATCATGTATTGACCCTGTAAATGCATGGATAACTGACATAGTTGTCATGTCTTTAGCAGGACTACTGCATTAGAGTTCCGTTTCCAGTTATTTTATACTTGCTATATTGCTTTTATAAGTCTAGTGAGTTTTGACTTTCCAAGTTATTGTGTGTTGAGAATTATATACTTTTGTATACTGTTTCGAGCGCCCTTTTCTGGATCAGAGAAGTGGTTAATAAGAGATTTGAAATAAAAATAAATAAGTTCTGTCCTGTTCTCATTCCTTTCCCACCATATACACATTTCAATTCTGTAATAAAATCAGGAGCTTATTATAACAATATAAGTACAAGCTAGTATGGATGCCCCATAACTATTAGAAAATATGGGGAAACTATAGAGCACTTCCGAAGCTGTTGATCTTAATTTTTTTTCAGTTGTCCTTTTTGTATTCTGAAAGTCACAGATTATCTGAGAAATATTATTATATTATTTTCATGATTGCTTTTTTATTTTTCTCCCCCTAGGTTTAACATATAAGAAGTTAGGCAGGATAGAAGAGGCTCTGGATTGCTTCCTGAAGCTACATGCAATCCTTCGAAACAATGGCCAAATTCTCTACCAGTTAGCTACTCTGTATCCTGTTCAAGTATCTTGTGACAGTTATAAAGTCTGTTATTTATGAGACTCAGAGGAGATCAGATATAACATATTCCTTGTCTTTCTATTATTCCAGTCCAGAGCGATTGGAATTCATCCCTCCCTCCCAGTTGATTGAGGCAGTGTCCTGCAGATGACATCCCTATCTATCTATGTATATTATTAGTAGAATCCTAACTGACCAGTATTCTCTGCATCCAGTTAATGTATAGAGTACCTATTCCAAAATTATAAAAGTATTGAAGAAAGACAGCTGCAATACTTGGGCTAGACTCTTGCCTACTGGTCAGAGTAACAAGCTCATATTATTTAAAGCTCCCTTCCAACCCTGGATTAACTATTAAGCAAAATAAGCACCTCATTAGGACACCAAGGGAAGGGGGGCACCACAGAGATTTTCTTTTCTAAATGATGTGCCAAATAATGCCACTTCATCTACTGAAATTGAAAGGTACTCTCAGCTAATCGTTGCTCACCCAGAGAATTTTAACACGAAAGGCTGAATTTTCAAATGGCTGCGTGCGTAAAAATCAGCACTTTTAATGTGGCCGGGCCCTGTGTGCACTGTGTATTTCCAAAAGGGAGTGGAGGAATAGCTTAGTGGTTAGGGCAGCAGGCTATAACCCAGGGAAACCAGCGTTCAAATCCCACTGTTGTTCCTTGTGACCTTGGGCAAGTCACTTTACACTCTGTTGCCTCAGGTACAAAATTAGATTGTAAGCCCTGTTGGAATAGGGAAATACCTATAGTATCTAAATGTAATCTGCTTTAATGTACACATTGAAATGCCAAAAAGCAGAATATATAAATATATATACACACAGCAAACAATACACTAACAGTTATAACTTTTTAAGGTAAGCCTTCATATTTACCATTTTGAAATAGAAAAATTATTACTAAGGCATTGTTTATCTACTTATAAGTTCTAACCAGATAGCCGCGATGTCTGATAAGCAGTGACATTGCTCGACTTATGGTAAAAAATGAGCTGCTTCTCCAAAGGCCTACAAACAGACCCAAAATCAGGAGACCACATAAAAACAATATCAAATTTAATCAACAGATTAGAGCCCATAGCAATTTGCTTGCCACTATTTCACTCCAAGCCAATTCTTCATGGTAAAGTTGTGAGGCTTCTTTGTGACAATGCAACTGCAGGTGCATACATAAACAACCAAGAAGGAAGAGACAAATCTTTCTTGGGAAGACATTTTTTTTAATTGGAACATTTTTATTATGTTTATGCCAATATCAAAGTCAACAAGTGGTCAGGATTAACAAACATTTTGACACAAACATACTTAAAGAATTTTACAAATTTCCCCATACAATTATGGAATGAAATGAAATATTTATTACCAATTTCAGCACTACACATTGTTGCGACTGAGGGCTTAGACGCCTTTGGAACCTGTTGCGGACCACGGCCTATGGATCCTGAACAGGCACGGTCACTAGCTCATGGGAGAGCGTGAGCCCCTGGACCACGGTGCAGCTCAGGAGAATAGCCCCAAGGCACACCAGGGGAGGTGAGAGCATGTAAGCATGGGCGGAACAGGAACCAGGCAGGACTGGAAGCTAAGGCAAGAAACCCGGCACGGGAACCAGGCAGGATCAGCCCTCCGCTGGACCTACACGCACCAGTGTGACCCAGCAATGCAATGCTGGTCACGAGAGTAGCCCTCCGGCCACACGGTAGCCCTTTCAGACCCGCCGCTTGGGAACGATGAATGCGTGAGGCCAGACGGACGCTGAGGGCAGGAACAAGACGAAGACTTGGAAGTTGGAAGGTCTCAGACGAGAACTTGGAACTTGGAAGCACTCAGACGAGGACTTGGAACTTGGAAGGTACAGGTGGGCACTGTCCCTCAGGGCACCCTACACAGCCCGTGGGCTGGTCGCGGATCACTCTGTCCGCTTGTGCACCCTACACAACCTAAGAAGGCTGGTCGCGGACCACACGGGAGCAAGTCAAGCACCAGAAAGGGGATCCAACTAAACGAGAGTCCAATGACCGGAAACAGGAACCGGATCCATATGGATTTACCCTTAGGGTGGCCATCTGGAGGACTCGAAGAGCTGGAAGACTCGGAACTCATCTTGGAACTAGGAACATCAGGAACTTGGAACTTGGAACATCAGAAGCTTGGAGCTCGGAACTTCAGGAACTTGGAACATGGAGAACACCAAACAGGAAGCCATCTACACAGATGAAGACCTCGGAGGATGTGGACTGGTCACGAAGCACAGACAACTGTGGAACCTCGATCCGAAGGCTCTGAGGATCTGGAGATGAGCCCTTTTATAGGGCTGAAGCAGGAAGTTGACTGATCAGGACTCCCGGTGGGCCACGGGCTTTTCCCGCTGCTGGCCCTTTAAATAACTTAAAGAGGTGCTCGCCGGCGCCTAGAGGAGGGCCCAGGAAGAAACAGGACCACAGACAGCGGCATCCCTGCCACACAGATGGAGGAAGCAGGCAGGTGTAGGGAGCGGCCTCCAGGCCACAAGATGGCGTCAGCAGCTGTAGCGGCTTCCCCGGCTGCTCAGAGATGACTTTGGCAGCAGCTGCAGGGTCCCAGTGGTGGTGCAAGGCCGCAAGGATGGAGGAGACGTGCAGCGGCTGTCGCGAAGACGAAGGCTCCGGCAGTGGTGCTAAAGCTGCGAAGAAGGACAAAGAGCAGCGGCATGGACCGGAGGCGGACTAGGCCGCAGAAAGACAATGGCGTGGCGGCCCGCCGCGGAGACAGTTGGCGGCGGCTCAGGCAGTAAATGGGGGCCTGCTCGCGGGATGAGCTCCGTGAGCAGGATCACAACACACATAGCAGGAAAAGAAAATGTTAAGGCAGAGTTCTTAATCAGAAATTTCTTAGACCCAGTAGAGAGGGAATTGAGCAAAGAAGTCTTTCAAGTGATTGTAAAGAGATGGGACTTGCCTCAGATGGATCTAATGGCAACACATATCCTGGACAGCTTTGCTAGTCTGATAGATGTGGTATATAAATAATAAATGAAATGAAATATATTCGCACATGGCGATGTTTCAAAGCTTTCTGTAAAGAAAAATTCATCTCACCACGACCCTCTCAAATTCCAGATATTATATCCTTCCTACAAAGAGGTTTAGAAAAGGGGTTAACGCTTAATACACTAATGGGCGAATTTTCAAAGAGCTGCACATGTAAATATCAGGATTTACGCACGTGGTTGGGCCCTGCACATGCACACGCATTTTCAAAAGGGCCCAGCTACACGCGTAAGTCCCGATACGCGCCCAAGTGTCGGGCCCTGAAAAAGGGGCGGGCTGGGGGGGCGGGCCAGGACTGCACCATTAGCTGCTGTCCCGGGGAAGTGCGCACTGGCAGCTGGCCGGCGCAAGATGCTTACTTCAACTAGGAAGTTGAAGTATGTAGAAAACAAAAAAAAAAAAACCTAATAGGTAGGGGGCAGGGGACAGGGAGGAGAGGCGAAAAGGTAGGAAGGTTAGATAGGGGTATAGGGAAGTTCCCTCCCACTCCGTTCCTTAATTGGAGCGGACTGGGAGGGAACTGTGGAAGCCCTACTCGCGTCACTGTGTGTAATTTGTGAAAATTCACACCCTCTGCGTGCGCCACCTGTACATGTGCGCCGGATTTTAAAATCCGGCATGCATGTGCCCGTGGCCACCGGATTTTATAACATGCGCACACCGATGTGCGCATGTTATAAAATCAGCACGTCCATGTGCGTGTCCTTTTAAAATCGACCCCTAAAAGTTCAGATAGCAGGTATTACGTACTACAGAGGAAGAGTAAAAGGTTTATCATTTGTGTCCCATACAGATATTGCATGTTATATGAAGGGAGTTAAGAATCGGACCACCATTCAGATCTCTAGTACCATATTAGGATTTAAGTTTGGTATTTAAAGCACTAAGGGGTAGATTTTAAAAGAAGCGCGATCAGCCTACTTTTGCTTGCGCATCAGACTCAAGCAAAAGTACGCTGGATTTTAGTAGATAGGCGCGGAGCCGCGCGTATCCACTAAAATCCTGGATCGGCGCGCGCAAGGCTATCGATTTTGTATAGCCTGCGCGCGCCGAGCCGCGCTGCCTCCCCCCGTTCCCTCCAAGGCCGCTCCGAAATCGGAGCGGCCTTGGAGGGAACTTTCCTTTGCCCTCCCCTCACCTTCCCCTCCCTTCCCCTACCTAACCCACCCGCCCGGCCCTGTCTACACCCCCCCCTTACCTTTGTCGGGGGATTTACGCCTCCCGGAGGGAGATGTAAATCCCCGCGCGCCAGCGGGCCTGCTGCGCGCCGGGCCGCGACCTGGGGGCGGGTACGGAGGGCGCGGCCCCGCCCCCGGGCCGTAGCCACGCCCCGTACCCGCCCCCAAAACGCTGCCGACACGCCCCCCGGAACGCCACGACGACCGGGCCCGCCCCCGACACGCCCCCCTCCGAGAACCCCGGGACTTACGCGAGTCCCGGGGTTCTGCGCGCGCCGGGAGGCCTATGTAAAATAGGCTTCCCGGCGCGCAGGCCCTGCTCGCCTAAATCCGCCCGGTTTTGGGCGGATTTAGGCGAGCAGGGCTCTGAAAATCTACCCCTTACAGCATTGCCATTTGAGCCTTTAAGACAGGCTTCTATAAAGGATCTCACTTTAAAAACAGGTGAATTTTAAAAGCCTGACACATGCCAAAATTAGCGAATGCGCAAATATATCACACTGTAGTGTGATACGGCTGTGATCCTTAGTCATTTAAACTACTATAGCGTGCTGTATGTAGTTTTACCTGAGAGACTGACACGTGTTACAACTGGCGCAGAATGCCACAGCCCAAGTTTTACTGCTCTTGCAAGAAGAGAGCATGTTACTCCTGGACTGAGAGACCTTCATTGGCTTCCAGTCAGGTGGAGGATAAGATTCAGGCTGTTGGTTACTGTGTTCAAGCTTTTCAAAAATATATCTCCATGTGCTCTGAGAGATCTTATTGAGTGGTATATACCAAAGCGGGCTCTAAGATTAGAGGGTACTTGTTTGTTGGCTATTCTTTCAGCTAATAAGTATAAATGGGTACAGACAAGAGCAAGGGTCTTTTCCTCTAGAGCAGTGTCTGAGTGGAATAATCTGCCAATAGGACTCCAAAACAATAGGATCTAAAATTATTTAGGAGGGGTGTTAAGACTGTATTTTAAAAAAAAAATCTAAGTTATAAACCAAAAATTCTTGGCAGATCAACAGGGTTTTAAAGGTTGGGGCTAACAGGGAAGCAGGAAGGGTGTTAAACTAGTGGGGTTTGGAAGGTCCTATCTCTGACCTAGGCAAACTATGAACAAACTGGGAAAGCTGTTAATGGCATCGGTGTGTGTGTCTTTTAAAATCCCCCACTTACATGGTAGAAGCAGCATTTGCACACACAGATGTGCATCAATTTAAAATTGCGCATGGTTAGGCTATTTTATAATGTGCGCATATCCCCACGTATGTTATAAGATGAATGCATCCCTGGGCAAGGGTTGATGAACACATGCACATGTGCACCCGCATGCCGGTTTAAAGGTATTTTTAGCTGCAATTACTTTGGCAATGATATCTGAATTACAAACTGTGGGGGTCATTTCTATCCGTATTGCACGCGAAAAGGGACTTTTCGCGTGCAATAGCAAGCGGGGGGCAGAGTCGGGGCAGGGAGGGGAGGAGTCAGGGCGGTGAGGAGGCGGACGCGGCGTTATCTTCGCTGGCGGTGATAAGGTAAGTTACGTTATCGTCGCCAGTAGCACGCCCAATAGCACCACCTTTCACGGTGGTGCTATTGGGTGTGAAAGCCGGCAGCGATAACAGTGCGGTGGTGCGATCGCTGCCGACTTTTGCAGGCCTGCCCCCTCCCTCGCCCCCCATTACCGCCGGGATTCACCATTGTCTGCGAGAATGGAAAATCCAGGCCTATATCTTGTAGAGATCCATTTTTAAAGTTTAAATTAAATTTAGTCATAACTCCTAAAACTTCCTTTTTGCCAAAGGTAGTTTACCTTCCCATCTAAATTAATCCATAAATTTACCAGCAGAACTGGGTGCTAGAAGTCCAGAAAATATTTATAAAGGGGCAATATGGTCATCAATTCATATTGTCACAGGTTGGATGTTTTTGCTAAGGAAGATGCTTATGGAGCAAGTGTCTTAAAAGCAAGTTTAATATCCACCATCTCTAAATAATTAGGCTTTGATACTTCCCAGTTGTTCTGGACTGGCATAGCAGAAAGGCAAGGAAGAAAAAATTAAACTTATTTCATAATTTTCCAGAAACCCCCCCAATATATATTAAAAAAAAAAAATTAAATTTCTAGAGACACTTCTTTAAATTAAAAAAAATGAGAGAAAACTTTAAGAAGAAGAATTTTAAATAGATGCTTTGACAGAAGGATACTAACCAGTTAGAATTCCGCCAGTAATATATATAGATAGTTATGTAATCAGTATTAAATAAATAATTAAAAGTACATTCTGCCTCCATCAACTGGGAGACAGGGATGAATCCTAATCAATCTGGACTTGTGTGGCAGAAATAAAGGAAAGAAAATTATCAGGTAAGTTGTTTTTTGCTTTTTAATACAGTATATTATTATATTCAGGCTTATTCCAGCCATTTCAAATAATGCAGATATTTGTATCACAGACCTTACTTCCATGCTCTAATGTTTATGCAAGGAATATGACACCACAAAATGTATGATAATAAAGATTAAACATGATTCCAGTACATTGTGAAATAAAAGGCTTTCACAAAAAAATAGATATATACTGTATAACTGCACAACTTGTGTTATTGTACTTGTAAAATGGTTACTATTTTATTATGAAATATACTTGACAATTGGTTTGAAACAAAACATTGGTTAATTTTTAAAGATCACAGACACTTATAGGCTCTGTTTTCCAAAGCTGTTGATACATATTAACAATTTACAAATGCAGGCTCAACTAAGGTACATAAAATATGACCAGTTGCTGGGTGTCCAAACCTTTCACTGGTCACTGTGTTTTTTGGAAATGGTCAAGCAGATGGTGTAGAGGAACAGACTCAGAGATGTTTCTTTACTGGACAGGGACACTTATTCCCTCTGTGGATGAACAGACTTCCCCCAAATACTTGAGCTCAGATAGGACATGAAAAATAATAATTAAAAAAAAAAAGAAATCCTAGCAATGATGGCCGAATTCCATTAGGAGATAACAGATCAGCCAACAAGTGGAGGAAAATGACACACGCTTAGTTGTGCAGGTCAAAATAATCGAGCAGTGCCAGGGGCAATGCAAAGAACTAATAGAGCAGTCAGAACTTCACAAGAAGCTCGAGGACCTTGAAATCGGTCCTGCCACTGTAGCCTGCAGTTCCAGGGAGTACCGAAGACTCCTGTGTATGTGGACTGTAAAAGTGCTGTTAGCAATTGCAAGACCATTTTGAATCATGATGAGGAGGTGGGAAAGAAGGAATTTAATATAGATCTGGAATGAGCACATCAAGTGTTGAGGCAGTTGATCAACAGGCCACGTGATATAATTGTATGCTTCCACAGCTCTACCATGAAAGAAAGAAATCTAACACTATAGCACAAAAACTGTTTTCATGGCAATGGGAAGGCAATTCAATCACAATGTATGTAGATTTTACCCTGACCACCTTACGCAAGAGGCAGGAGTTGAAAGAGGTGACCACTACGCTTCATAAGGAAGAAATTTGCTATGCATGACTGTACCCATTTGGTCTTTCATTTTTTATACAAGGAGCATTTTCTAAAGTGAAAACTGTGGCTGAGGCAGATGTGATCTCAAAGCAGCAGGCCTCACAATCATCCATGCTGTGCACCGTTTTCTTGCCACATCAGTGCCCAGAGATGATTATCCGAGGTGGCACATGTGTCGGCAAGGATGGCAAATGGTTTGTGCCGACAATCAAGGGGGGCTCTGCCACCTGCAAAGACACTATAATTGATGGTTTCCATCTACCGAGAGTTGCATAAACTTTGCCTCCCCACCTAGCATCCCACTGGATTATCCCACTAATATAATTTGTACCATTTTATAGCCATTCAATTTAGAATTTAACAATACCTTACACATTACTGAATTTTGTTATTTATGGCCAGAACATATGATAACGGAAAACAGTATCAGATTGACCGTATTAAGTGAATTGCATTTCATGAGACATGTGATGCTGGAGCAACCTTTATCATGAAAAAGTGGATTGAAGAATAATTAGATTGAAGCAAAAAGCTGGGTTCAGAGGACATGTGTAAGACTACTGATGAGTGTTTTACAGAATTTGGTGATGGTCAATGTTGCGACAGTGGACCCTGAGCCGAGACGAGTGTAGTCCTACCTGAGAGAGGACTTCCCAGGCTCTCATTGTCGGGAGGCGGATCTTAGTACCAATCCGGGTTGAGGCCAGCAAGATCCAGTTACTGGTCCAAGGGCTTGGCAGGCGGCTAGCAGCAGAAATCAGCAAACAGTCCGAGGGTCGAGACGGGCAGCAGACAGGAGAATCCAGATACCGGTCCAAGGTCGAGGTAGACGGCGAACAACAGAATCCAGCAAGCAGTCCAGGGGTCGAGGCCAAGAGTCAGCCCAGAGGGCGAGGAGCAGGACGGGTACGGAGAGGGACAGGAACCAGGAACGAAGAGCAGAACCAACACAGCAGCTTCAGGAGACCTGTTGCAGAGGCAAGGCTGGAGAGCAGGGACTAAACTGGAATAGTCCCTGCTCAATGATGTCAGATGGGAACCGCGGGAACTTTTCCCGCCGCAGTCCCTTTAAAGCTCAACGTGAGGCGCACTCGTGCACCTATGCTACAGTCAGGTTCGGGGGACTGGCGGCATTCCCAGCGGCTGCGAGGGATCATGGCGGCAGCGACTTTTTACCGCCGCAAAGAGGAGGCCGGCTCAGCACCAGGACCCAGGCGGGGGATGGAGGGCCGGCTGCTTATTCCCGTGGCTGGTGAGCGTAAACAGTCAACCACTAAAATTGTCTAAAGGAAACCAAAATATTATAGAAAATTCCATCAACAAGCAGAAAAAAAAGCTGTTACCCCCCGCTCATTTTAAAGCCGTTTTGCAAGCTAACAATGGGCACACCAATTTTAAAAAGGGCCACGCATGTAAAACAGGGGGGTTACGCGCAGGCCAGGCCTTGTGTGCGCCGCATGTATTTTCAGAAGGACCCGGCCACGTGCATAAACCGCATTAGGTGCTGAAGTGTCGGGCCCCTTCCAAAGGGCAAGCTGGGGGTCGTGGTCTGGGCGGGGGGTGTGTGTGTGTCAGGGCAGCGCCATTCAACGCTGTCCCAGGGAAGCGTGCGCTGGCAGCCAGTTGGCACGCAGAGATTACTTCTGGAGTGGACTGGGAGGGAACTGGGGAAGCCCTCCCGTCGCCGCACGTAGCCTTTTAAAATCCCCCCCCCCCCCCGCGCACGGAGGCCATCCACCTGCACATGCATGCACAGATGTTAAAATCCGCCATGCATGTACGCACGGATATCGTATTTTATAACACGTGCACGCTGACCGCGCATATTATAAATAGCCTCGTCCATGTGCTCGCACCGGGAGCTGCGCACACATGGTATTGCATACAAGGGGCTTAAAATCGACCCCTATATGTTGTTTAATTCTGTTTTGAATGCTGATTAAAATGATATATTGCATGTTTCTATCAAATTTCTGGTTGCTGCTGCAATGGGGGAGGCAAAGGTTATGCAAAACCTGAGCTGATTACTTCTAAACCATGGCAGCTTGGGTCCTCGAGAGCAGAGATGTTTTACTTTGGTTGTTGGCTTACCTGTTTTCCTAAGTTCACATTTTGTATTGTTGCTTGAATGGAGTCAAAATAAATCTAGCCTGATGAACACACTTCCTGTTGGAGGAGAGGATCTGTGAAGGAGGGATGGCAGATCACTATTGGGGAGGGGACGCAGGAGGGGGATGAGAGAAGAAGTTATTGGGGGCTGAGATATAGGCATAATGGGCCGGATTTTAAAAAGGCCTGGCGACACGTGTAAAGCCCCAGGACGCGTGTAAGTCCCGGGGCTTGCAAAAAGGGGTGGGGGAGGGGTGGGGTCAGGCTCCCAGCACAGCGGCCATATTTGCCGCTGTGCTGGGGATCGAGCGCCGGCAGTTGGCCAGCGTGTTCAACTTACTTCAGCCCCAGGGCTGAAGTAAGTTTCGAGATAAAAAAAAGAAGTCATCAAAGGTAGAGGGGAAAGGGCGGGGGAGGTAGGGGAAGGTGGGGTGGGGGGGTAGGAAAGTTCCCTCTGAGGCCACTCCAATTTCGGAGCAGCCTGGGAGGGAAAGGGGGAAGGCAGCGTGGCTCGGAGCGGGCTCAGCGCGCGCAAGGTGCACAATTGTGCACCCCCTTGCGCATGCCGACCCCTGATTTTATAACTTGCGCGTGCCTGCGCGCGCAAGTGATAAAATCTGGGATGCATGTGTGCGCGTCGGGTAGTGCGTGCACATGTACGCCGTGCGCACTCCTTTTAAAATCTACCCCAATATGTTTGCAAGAGAGGGGGGATTCATGGGAAGAGGGTATGTGAATGGAAACAGCTTGCATGGGAGAGTTGAGTGTGGAGAATGCTGTTGTCTAATGGTTCTTCGGTTGATGTGATGGAGGTTGGAAACCTCTGGGGTCATTGACAGATATGTTTAGAATACTTTCATTTAACGTGAAAGGCTTGAATTTGTAAAGAAAACAGCAATTATTATATAAAGAACTAGCCTCGTTGAAAGCATCAATAGTGATGATACAAGAGATGCACCTGAAAAGGCAGTATGAATATTTGCTAAACTCTAAAGACTATCCCCACAGGTTTTATGCTGCCTATTCTAAAGGTGGGAAATATGCAGGGCTAGGTATCTTGGCAATGCTATTTGTTTCAAACACTACCAGTTTGGGACCCAAATAATATGCTGAAATTGTGGTAAAAAATACATTTTTATTTCATCTGGTGGCTTAGACCCCTAGGGTGGCTCATGAAGCGATGTATCAACTAAAACTAAGAGGAGGTTTGAGAGTCCCGAATATTGTATGGTACTATGCAGCTTCTCAACTGCATGCAATAATGGACTGGAATAGAAGGAGGGAGGTGAAACAGTGGATGAACTTAGAACAATCGCTGGTGGTTTCTATTCTCCTGCATGCAATGGTTTGGCAATCTAAGATAACTTGGAGACTTCTCACGGTTGTTTCTCCCACAACAGCTAATATGAGGCTTTGGACTCGATGGTGAAATAGGATAGTGGGACAGAGAGAATACTTTTATAGTTCCTTGCTCTTTCATAATACAGAATTCCCATTGAGGCTAGCCATGGGGGCCTTTCGGAACGGGAATAAACAAGGATTGACCCTTATGGAAGATGTATGGGGGGAAGAGACATACTGAGCTTTAATGCCTTGGTCAGTAAATTTAAATAGACCACAAGAGACTGATTCAATATCCATCTCTGAATCTGTATCTCTTTTTTGCATAGAGAAAAGAGTTCTATTTCCGCTGCTTTCATAGAGAATGGATATAAAGTGTTATTGCACTGGTACCTAATGCCTGAGTGGTTACATAAAGCTTTCTTGCATTTAGATAACAGGTGCTGGAGAGGATGTGGATTGTTTAGGATTGTTTTTTCACATTTGGTGGGAATTTGCCATTATAATTAGTTTTTGGGAGGTGATTTTTTTTCTTTAATTAAAAAAACACTTGTATGGCTACTATTAATTGTCCCAAGTATGTTTTATTGGGTATACAATCCCACAGGCATATAAGCTCGTGCAACTGCTAGTGCAACAGATATTTTTAGCCCCTCAATGTGAGATAGCTCTCCACTGGAAGAAATTTGACGCACCTCCCTTATCTGATGTTATTAAACCTTTAGGCTGTGTCTACCGATTAAGTAAGTTTACCACCCTAAAGAGAAATTCTATACCCAAATTTAATTTAATATTGTCTCCCTATGTAATATGGTGTGCTTTGCGGACTAATAATATTATCTGAAAACCTGCTTTTCACAGTTTTAATCCTGCGCATATTGATGATTTTGATGTGTATTTGTGGTATTGTATGTTCAAACGATTTTATTAATTTTTAAAAAACCAACTCACAAACGGCTGAGTTCGGGTTGTATCTGCCACCGAACCCAGCATTGCAACAACACAATCAGTACAACAATATGAGCGAAATTTTTCACCCCCCCCCCCCTCCCCCCATCCCCCCCCCCCCTTTTAATCCCCTTCAGCAGAATGAAATAAAATAAAATAAAAAGTCCCGTTCAGCTCGGGTCATTTTGTCCCAAATCACCAACAGTCCTCATCGTCGATGGAATGTAGAGCAGGAGGTTCGGTTCGTCACGGCCGGGCGTTTAGAATGCGGCTACGCGCCCGATGTGGCAGAGTCATCAGATACGGTTCCCAGATATCCAAGAATCGCTGGTGTTGCTGAGGTGAGTTCCTGGAAGAGAGAGATTCCATGTGCATCATATTGTAGAAGAGGTTTCTCCACACCCAAAAGGAAGGTGGGTCCGCCTCTCTCCACTGTTTTAAAACAACCTGTTTTCCTACCATGCCAGCCTTTTGAATAAACAAACGAGTACCCAAATCTCGAATCCGTATGGGTGGAATAATGCCAAATAGTAGCCAAGGAGGGGCAATGGGAATAGAGATCCGGAGGACCTCTGCCAAATACTTAGCAATACGCTTCCAAAAACGCAAAATAATTGGGCAGGACCAAAACACATGGGTAAGCGTACCAACATGACCCAGACATCTGAGACATTGTGCCGAGGCCACAATGCGTTGTTGATAAGCTCTCTGGGGGGAGATATAAGTCCTGCTCAAAAATTTATATTGTAGCTCACGATAAAGGCTGTTATTCGAGATTTTGGATACCGCTCCATAGCAATGCCTGAGATGCTGAGCAGTCAGATTAAATTCCCCGTCAGCGTTCCAACGGGCTGCCATGATGTCAAAAAAATCAGTACAGCTGCCTTTACTTAATATTCGGTAATACTGTGAAATAGTAGGTGCCTTAGGCTGAGTGAGGAGCAAGGTTGCTTCCAATATCTGAAATGTTTTACAGTGGAGGAATGCGGGTGGCAAGGAGCGCAGATAATGGTCAACCTGCAGATAAGAAAAAACCTCTTTGGGTCCTATGGCATACCGCTCCCTAAACTGCGACCAGGTAAGTCTATGACCTTCTTCATGAAAGAGATGTCCCAGATAGGTGACACCCTTGTCCCGCCACTTTCGAAAAACCTGGGATTGAGTGCCTGGGGAGAACTCGGGATTTCCCGTTACCGGCAATAAAAATGCACAAATACGTGGCAAATGCAACCATTTGGTGAGAGCTACCCAGGCTCGTCTAATTGGGCTGATATTGATAGAATGGGTAAAAATATAAGACAGATGCTGGCTTTCGGCTTGCATGGCGTAGGTTAACGCAATAGGAGACGAGATTGCCATATCCGCGTCTAGGCTCGTATAAGCGGCAGTCCCCATAATCCAATCACGGATAATTCGCATATTGCAAGCTAAATTGTATAATTGTAAATCCGGGACCCCCAGGCCCCCCTCGCCCCACTGTTTCTGCAACCAGACCAGGGGTAAGCGGGCCCTCCCCCCCCTCCAGAGAACCGGCGTAGAGTACGTTCCGCCGATAACTTATTCTGCCCGGGTAAGAGAGAGTGGCAAATTTTGCATAAGATAGAGCCCTTAGGCAGCACTACCATTTTGTAGCAGGGCCACCCTTCCGCTAAGGGAGAGAGGGAGAGATCCCCCACCGCTCCAAGAGGTCCTGTACCCGGCGAAGGAGCGGGGACACATTCTCGGAATACACCCGAGTAGGGTCAGCCGGATTTGAATCCCCAAATATCGGATTGCCTGTGAGGCCCACTGTAGAGGGAAGGACCCCCGGCCAACTATCCCGTAGATCGGGAGGATAGGGTAAAGCCATAGACTTCCCCCAATTGATCCGGAAGCCCGAAAATTCCCCCAAATGCTTCCATTTTAACCAAAAGGAGAGGGAGGGAACCTGCGGGGACGTGAGGTAGACCAAAAGGTCATCTGCAAACGCTGCGCATTTAAATATCGTGTCCTGAAATCGAACCCCTCGAATGCCTGGTGTACCCTGTATGGTCAAGAGTAAAGGTTCTAACTGTAAAATAAACAATAAGGGGGAGAGCGGACAACCCTGGCGGGTACCGCGCTGGATAGGAAACGAAGAAGATCGCTCCCCATTAACTAATAAACAAGCCTGTGGGCCCGCATAGAGCAGGTGAATAGCTTGCAAGAAAAAACCCTCGAACCCCATAGTCCGCAGTATCATAAAAAGAAAAGGCCATTCCACCCTGTCGAATGCTTTTTCGGCATCGAAGCTTACGACCAGGGAAGGAACCCGCATGCGCTGAGAGATTTCCATAGCCGTGAGAAGTCGTCGAATATTGTAAAGCACATAACGCTTCCGTACGAAGCCCACCTGATGGTCCCCCACCAGGGTTGGTAAAATCCCAGCTAGTCGATCAGCAAGAATTTTAGCTAAAATCTTCTGATCACAATTTAGTAACGAAATTGGGCGGTACGATTCCACTCTCTGCGGATCCTTCCCTGGTTTCACAAGCAACGTGATATGAGCAGAGTTCTCATGTACGGGAAAATGGCCTTTAGTTATCAAATCCGTGAAAAACGCTTTCATAGGTGTGCAGACTTTATCTATGAGACACCGATAAAATTCGGCCGCGTATCCATCCGGGCCAGGGGCCTTCAATGGTTTGGCCTGCATGATCCCTCCTCTAATTTCGAGATCAGTGAAAGGGGCGTTAAGCACCGTCCGCTGCTCCAACGTCAGAACAGGGAGGGATAATGAGGTACAGAACCGAGCACAGCTCTCCTCAGACCATGCTCCAGCACTATATAACCTTGAATAATAGTCTCTAAAAAGACGTAAAATGGTGTGAGTATTAGTTTCAACTTGTCCAGATGTATTTTGTAACCCCGCCACATAACGGGGACCACGAGACGCTCGAATTAAATGTGTCATCAGTTTCCCGGCCTTGTTACCATAACGGTATAATTGATATTTGTAATATAAAATACTTTTTTTTGCACGATCATGTAAGACGGTGTTCAATGCACATTGAATAGAAGAATATTGATCACGGAGGGGGCCTGTGTTACTCGTCAGCAATTGTCGTTTAACTTGACTCAGCTGATTTGTCAACCGAATAACTTGCGCATTAATAGATTTTCGCCGGTGCGCTAAGTAAGAAATTATGTCACCCTCAACACGGCTTTAGCCGTGTACCAAAATAACGAAGGGTCAACTGTATGCTCCTGATTAAGAGTAGCATAATCAGACCATTTATCATGTAAAAACTTCTGGAACTGGGGATCAGTGGCCAAGTAATATGGGAATCTCCAATTCGCAGCTCTTCCACTAGGGGGGGCAAGTTGCAGGTCCACCCATACCGGAGCATGATCTGAAATAACAACCGCCTCAATACCCGCCTCACTCACTAAGTGAAAGGCATGTCCACTAAACATAATATAGTCAATACGAGCATAAGACACATGAGCTCGGGACAGGTGGGTAAATTCCTTAACCCCTGGATTAAGCGTTCGCCAAACATCTACCACCTGGAGCATGGCCTCCAACAACGCCGGGCCCCTACCCATCCCCCGTTCCTTCCTGGTCACCCTGAAGCGTCCACCTGGGGATCCCGGACTGTGTTAAATCCCCCCAAGGACTAGAATATCATTCGCATATGGTATAAGGTGCTTAGAAATTACCTGGAAGAACCGAGGATTATAAGATTAGGGGGCATAAATATTGCAAAAGGCAATACGACGATGGTACAATTCAGTCACTACAATGAATAAATCGTCCATCCGGGTCTTTTATCTCCTGGCTAATTTTGGATAGGTAAATTTTTATGAAACAAAATAGCAACTCCAGCTGAGCTAGTGGATGCCGAGGCAAACCGCACCTGTCCCACCCATGCCTGCAGAGTTTTGATGTTCACTATCAGTTTAAGTGGGTTTCTTGCAAGAAACCCCAGTCGTTCCCTTTTTATTCAATGAGATAAGATTTTGGTACGCTTAATAGGGGAATGTATTCCGCTCACATTCCAGGACACAATTCGAGTTAAAGTACTAGAGGTGCGTAGGACAATCCATCACAAGCTGCTGAGTGCCAAACAATAAACAAGGCAGAGCTCTCCCAGCCGGAGCCCAGCCCTGAAACCACAGTATAGTAAGGGCAGTACCCGAGTGAACATAGAACCTGCTGAACTGGACCATAATACACACCAAGCATAGAAAATTCCAACACCCTCCCCTTCCCCCCGTTTCCCCCACTCCCCCCCCCGAACCCATATCCCCACCAAACCCCCATCTTAATTAACACAGCACCCATAAAATCCCCGGATCCCCAGGTACTGTGGTAGGTGAGATCACGTGGCTTCCCTCCCGCAGATGAACTCCTCGTTCCTATGGCCCCCCCCCCCGCCCCCCACCCCACCCCAAGCTGAACAATGAATTGACTATACCACCCCAATACAAAATGCAAATATAACCAGGACCCCTAACAGCATCGGGGGAACTGGCCGAAAGTTGAGAACGTAGCTAGGAAAATGGAAAATTAAAAAAAAAAAAAAAAAAAAAAAACAGCGGCTGAGTGGCTGATCCCAACCCACAAGCAGTCCCATGTATCCCCTTGGTCCCGGCACCATCTCCCAGCCAGGGCGAAAGATAAGCAAGGTCAATGAGCGACTGCACGGGAGGTGCCGGAGAGTCTAGGCGATCGATAGCAACTGGAACGACAGAAAGTTGGGATTTCCGTGGCAAAATTAACGTGCAGGCCCCCAGGAGGCCGCCCAGCTCAGAACGCTGCTGCTCCCCGCATTCTACCTAGGTTGCCCAAGATGGCGCCGGCCTCCCCTACAAGGACAGTGGTGAGGGTAGTCCCAAAAAAAAACCCCATAAAAATGAAACAGAACAGGAACAAATAATATAAAAGAGCTGCTACCACTGAAAAAAAGGCAGCCGGTGAAAGTACAGTGCCAGAGCAACAAAGGCTACAGGTCCAAAAGAGACTCAAACAACAAACACAGCAGGGTCTTGAAACAGATCTCCAGTCCGGGCACAAAACAGTCTCTGGGACCAGCAGCAGTAGAAATCCAGGAGATCAAGCGCCAGGTCTTATGCAGGCCTCAAGAACTCCCACGCCCCGATAGGTCACTTAGCCGGGGCTGCGGGAAAAAAAAAAAACTCTCCGCGAGGCGTATACTTCCCAAGGGGGACCCCGTATCAACGTGAGCGCTGAGCCGCCATATCATCTGCCCCCTGAGCTTCCACATAGACCTTTGCTTGATCCGGAGTTTCAAACCATTTGACACCAGCCGGAGTCGCCACCCGCAACCGAGCAGGATATATCAGGGTCGCCCGATGACCCAGATTAATTAGCTGCGAGCAATAAGGGGCCATAGCCCGGCGGCGCTGAGATACCTCCGCCGAAAAATCTTGAAAGAGCAGGATTTTTTGCCCATCAATGGTAAGGCTTCTCCCCCCTCGCAGAGCCCGAAAGATTTCCGACTTATGGGCATAGTTTAACAATTTCGCGATCACCGGCCTCGGTCGCATGTTATCTGATGTCTTCGGGCCCAACCGGTACGCTCGTTCCACGTGGAGTGGGCCATTAGTCGCAGTAAGAGTTAATTGCTCCATTAGCCATTTCTCCAAATATGCCGGCAACTCAGAGTCTTTAATGGACTCCGGCATTCCGATCAGTCGAATATTCGACCGCCTTGATCGGTTTTCTAAGTCTTCTAACCTTTGGGCCTGTTTATGATTGGTAGCCTGTAACGCCGCGATGTCCCGCTTTGCTGTCACGAGGTCATCTTGGGCTTCCGATACACGCGATTCTAGCTCCACTAACCGCGGTTCGTATCCACTCAGAGCTTGTTTTAAATCAGCAAGCTGCTCTGCGATAACTTTGAGCTCTGGGCCTAACACCGCCGACATCGCTGTCTTAAGTTGTTCAAGGTCAGAGCCTGGGCCCTGCAGGCTTGATGGCGGGCGATCCGGAGAAGATGGCGGCTCAGAGCCCTTAGGCTTCTCCCGGTCCTTGTCTTTGCGTATCGTCCGAGTCGCCATTCTGCTTACTGGAACAAGCGCAGCCCTCGGTAGTAAGTGGCAGGGGAATAAAAAAGGGGGTGGTATTAGAGCACGTTTTAAGGGATGGTGGTAGATCGGGGAACGGGACCCGGAGCTAAGGAGTCCACATCCGCCCTCACCGCTGGCTCACGTGATCTCCGTGTATTTGTGGTATTGTAAATGCTATTCTGAATATATTCTGTAGTACCTGAATGTAATCCGCTTTGAAGTGCCGAAAAGCGGAATATAAAAAGCTAAATAAATAAATAAATAGATTAATTAACTAATCAATTAATAGATGTACCTACCCACAAATTGGGCCGTTCTCTCGACCTTGTCTTCTATAATCCTCTTTTTGTATCTCTTCCTCCTACATTTTTCTCAGTTGTTCCTATACCATTGTCCAATCACTTCCTGATCTCTATCTCTTTGAATCTGAATCCTCCTTCTTCTCACTTTACCCAAAGCAAAACTACTCTCTACAAACGGAAAAATATATACACTAATGTCTTTGTTGAAAACTTTCTTCCAAATATGCCAACAGTTCTTAATGGCGACATTAATAATTCCATCAATGACTGCAACTCAGCCATTATTCGCACACTTGATTCTATTTTATTTATTGATTGATTGATTGATTTTATATACCGTCATTTGGAAGAACCATCACAGCAGTTTACATAATTAGAGAGCGCAATAATAATTACATAAAAAATATAAAAGACAGTAATAGTATAAATAAATAAAATCAGAAATACAAATGATAATAAGAAGTAGTAGCAATAATAATGTTGCGCTCCTCCCGCGGCTGGTGCCACGGGAAGCGCTTACCTTCAAGGCCCGGAGGCCACAACCCTTGCCTGGGGCCGCTGACGCCGGGTACTTCCGCGGCCTGGCCGCCATCTTGCCGGCGCAGAAGGAGCCGTGCCGGGCTTCTCCAATGTGGCAGGAAGCTGCCGACACTCTTGCCCCCTCCAGGCTAGTCGCCGCCGACGTCACCGGGGCCTGCCCTAAGACACAGCTTCTCTGCTCGTCTCCTCTCTGCACAGCGGCAGCATGGCCACTGTCCAGGGTCCTGCCCCTTCCTTCCTAAGGGGCGGGCCTGCAGCTTCCTTCTCTATTTAAAGGGCCAGCCAGGTGTGGCCCATCTGAACTCCTCCCAGGGAGTTGCCTGTCTTCAGCCCTATAAAAGGGCTTCTCCGTCAGTCCTTGCTTCGGCAAGGAGCTAGTCCTTCTGGGCTACTTTTCCCAAGGACTTCTTGTTTCCAGCTCCTTCCTGGCATCTTGATTTTGTCCATGGACTTCCATGTATCCTGTATCTTCATATCTCCATGGTCTCCTTGATGTTCCTGAGTTTCCTTGATGTCCCGTGTTGTTTCCAAGTTCCGTGATGTCCTGATGTTCCTTGATGTCCTAATGTTCCTCGATGTCCTGATGTCCCAAGTTCCGTCATGTTCCCGGTCCTGATGCTCCAGGTCTGGTGGGACCCGGGCCTCTGGAGATTCCCTGCTTTTATTTTGAGTTTCCAAGCTCCAAGATTTTATCTCATTTCCCAAGTCCTGACTCTGGAGGATCCGAGAGGTTTCCACTAACCTGCGCTATGAGACTTCCTAATCCTGTCCCAATCTCCTTATGGTCCGCGACCAGCCATCTGACTGTGTAGGGCATGAAGGGGACAGTGTGGTCTGCGACCAGCCCCACGTGCTGAGTAGGGAGCCTGAGGGTCTTGCTCATCCCTCTTGTTTCCAGTCTTCGTCCCAAGTTCCAGTCTTCACTCAAAGCTCCAGTCTTCACTCAAAGCTCCAGTCTTCATTCCAAGCTCCAGTGCCTACAACCTCCTTCCACCGTGACCTCTATCCAGCCTGCAGCCTCTGCTCACCCTGTGGCAGGTCCAAAAGGGTTTGGAACAGTCGGAGGACCATTCAGATATCACCATAGTGTTAGTGGTATCATGGGAGTGTAGGTCGGCAGAGGATTCAAGGTTCCTGATTCCCAGACTTGGACTGTATTCACCACAAGGGCACGCACTCTCCTCATTCCATGCTGGAGAGCCCTTGGTTGCATTCCGTCCCATTGTCAGCGCAACAGGATTGCCAAGCCTTGAGCGTCCCGAGCTCGAGGCCGACGCAAGCTCCAACAAATAAAATAGATAAGATACAAATGATATAAAATATGAAGTAAAAAGGAGCAATTAAAATCAGAAGAATCAATAAAAATTAAGTGAGTTAATTAAAATGAGAAATATAAAAGAGCAAGTATGTTAATAAGGCTGATGGTTACGTTGTTTACTCTGGTTCAGTGTAAGCCTTGTTAAAAAGCCATGTCTTTAGTTCTTTTTTAAACAGTTTTAGATTCCCTTGTAAATGGAGTTCGGGTGGCAAGGAATTCCAAATTTTTGGCCCCACAATCGAGATGGCTCTAGTCCTAACCTGAGTCATGTGGGCTGAATGAATAGAAGGTATAGTAAGCAGTCCCTTGTTGGTAGATCTTAGATTACGTTACAGTGTGTGGAGTCGGATGGATGTGTTCAGCCAGTCAATTTGTTCTTCATATATGATTTTATGTATAATGCATAGAATTTTATAGTCTATGTAGAACTTCACAAGTTGCCAGTGTAAGGTTATTAATACTGATGTGATATGATCACTTCGCACACTTGGTTCTATTGTTCCTATGAAGCCAAATGCTCCCTGGTTTTCCACCACTCTTCAAGCTTTGAAAACTACTCTCAGATGCCACGAGCACCATTGGCGCAAATGCCACTCTTCTAAGGCCAAAGATTGCTTTTTCAGTTGTTTAAGAAGATATAAAAATGAAATTAACACTGCAAAGAAAACTTTCTATGCAAATAAAATTGCTGCTGCCAATGGAAATCCTTAGCATCTACTCATCTAACCTCCATCACACCTATCGATAACGCACTATGCAACAAAATATAAGATTACCAGAGTTTAAATTTTAATGTATGCATGTTATTTTTATCTTATTTTATTTCATTTATTAATCTCTTGCGTTAATCTCATTTTTATTTAAATTATGTTTGTATTTTTGTAAACCGTTTAGACAGACATATAAATGCCTTATTGTGCGGTATATAAAAACTTTTAAATAAATAAATGAGAATAGCTCACCACTTTAAAAATAAGATTGTTAACATCTCCAATGAATTTTCTCACCTCCCCTGCCTTAAAGTAAACTCCTCTCCAACTGACACTACTTGGTTTTCTTTTATCTTGACTGATACTTTCTCAATAGCACACATCCTTCAAAAAACAAGAACCTTCTTTTCTCTATTCAAACCCTGTCCAAGTCAATTTCTAAAGGCCCTCAGTAGCCTCGCCTACTCTTTTCTCTCCCAACTAGTTAATCAATCCCTCGTCTCCGGTACTTTTCCAGACTCTCGCTAACAAACTTCCATCCTTCCAAATCAAAAGAAAAAAAAACATAGAATCATTTGATCTTAATAACCTGCATCCAATTGCTTCCCTTCCTTTGCTTGCTAAAATAATCAAATCTGTAGTTCTCCATCAACTCACTGATTTCTTATCAGACAATACAATTTTTCACCCAAATCAACACGGATTTCGAAAAGGCCTCAGTACAGAAACTAACTATCTTCCTTTGATACCTTACTAAGCGGATTCAACTCCAGCACTGACTATATTCTGGTATTATTAGACATTTCCGCTGGCTTTGATATGTTGGACCACCAAATCCTCCTTTCTGGACTACAATCAGTCGGCTTTGCAGACACGGTACTTAATTGGTTCAAATCTTATCTATTTAATCGTCCTCAAAAATTTAATATAGACTCTCATTTTTCTGAATGGTTTACCATTTATTTTGGCATCCCTAAAGGTTCCTGCCTTTCTGCCATTTTATTAAACATATATCTTTTACCCCTCTGCCACCTGCTTGATGGGCTTGGCCTTCAATTCAAGATTTACACAGATGACATACAATTTTTCCTCCCTTACAGCTCTTCTTGGTCAAACACCCTATCAGCTGTAAGCCTCTATATTGAAACTATCAATACCTGGCTATCCCACAATCACCTTAAACTAAATTCATCAAAACCAGAAATTCTTCATCTATCCACAATCTCTCATTCTATACGTAGTCCTCCCTCTTATCTGACAGTTGCTGGCATCTCCATCCCTATAATATCCAAAGCCCGGAATCTTGGGGTAATTCTTGACTCTGAATTATCCTTGTCACATCCCATAGCTTCAGTAGTACAGAACTCTTTTTTTAAACTTCATTTACTAAAACATCTGTTTACTAAAACTTTCTCCTGGTGATTTTCGTACTGTGTTGCAATCCTTGTAATTCACTGGTCTAGACTATTGCAATGCCTTATATCTTGGTCTTCCTGACTACTCCCTCCATCCCCTGCAATTGATCCAAACTACTGCTGCCCGCATTTTGACAGGTACTTCTAAGAAAGATCATATCTCACCTATTTTATCTTTGCTACATTGGCTCCCCATTAAGTTCAGAATCCAATATAAAATTCTATCCATTATACACAGTCTTATACATAATCATCTATTTGGCTGTGCTCCTTTCTCCATCTGTACCAACCAAATAGACATCTACAATCATTAAATTCCCTCAATTCGCCTAGCTACACTTGACATAACTAGGAAACAAACATTTTCAGTCGCCGGTTCTCTACTATGGAATTCTTTACCAGATTTTCTAAGGCAGATCTCAAATTCAAAGGTCTTTAAAAAAAAAATGAAAACTTACTTGTTTTCCACTGCTTTTAGCTCTTTGCCCTCCTTATAAAAATTCAGATTCCACACCCCTGTACACATTACGCTTTACTTTCTTTATTTTACTTTTCTTTGCCATTTGTAACTTATTACTTATTTATTATTTATTACTTGTTTTGTGTTTTTTTTTTTATTATGGATGTTTTTACTTGTAAACCGTTTTGACCATCTTTTGTTGTAAAAGCGGTATATAAACAATTTAAATAAATAAACAAATAAATATTTCTGTTGTTCTTTGAACCCTCTGGGGGAAGGAGTGGGGTGGGTGACAAGGTAATGCTAATATGTAAAAAACTCAGTATTGTGTTTTGGATGATCTATGGCTTACTGGATGTATATGCTTTGTTGTTAACATAATAACATTTAAATTAAAAAAAAATACATCACTTATCTGGCTAAGGAACAGCCAGATAGTCAGTGGGCGAGCAGTGGGTGTAACTAGGTGGTGCTACTTATCTAGCTAACTTAGGTCTGGATTTTCTAATATCGCAGAGCTCTTTGAATCCTGCGGTAATGGGGGGCAGGGGGCACGAAGTGGGGGGCGGGCCTGCGAAAGTCGGCAGCGATCGCACCACCGCGGTGTTATCACTGCCGGCTTTCGCCGCCAGTAGCGCTATTGGGTGTGCTACTGGCGGCAATAAGGGGTCTTACCTTTTCGCTGCCAGCGAAGTTTCCGCCGAGTCTGCCCCGAGTCCACCCCAACTCCTCCTCTTCCGGTGCCGACTCTGCCCCAACTCAGCCCCTTTCTAGCGTGCGATAGGGATAGAAAATGACCCCTTAGAAGGCTATTTTCCAACTCGCGTTATGGCCTTTTCGCATGTGTTAAGGCGTTTTCGCATGCAACAACGCCTTTAACGCATGCGAAAAGCACCATAACGCATGGTACGATGCTAATTTTTGAAAGGGGAGGAGTTGGGGAAGGATTTTGGAAAAGTGGGCTGGCTTCGCATTTTGCGATGCCATATTGCACAGTTTTAACACTGAAAATAACTACACCTTTTTCATTGGCGTTAAGCTGTGTGATATGCCCATAACGCAAATTGCGATTTGGCATTTTAGGTTGGGGAAGGATTGGAGGACGGCCCTGAGAAGAGGGGATGAGAGAGAGAAAGAGAGAGAGCCTCTGGGGGTGGCACCATAGTAAGCAGCTATTTATGCTACTATATGAGGCCCACCTAGTAACTCGAGGTGAGGTTTATGTCATGGACCCTGCCCGCAGGTTCCCCCCTGCGAACAGGTACTCACCATGTTGCTGTCTTCACCTGACGCGGCACGGATGCTGCCGCGTGGCTGGAACCGCGGACTTTCCTGCTTCTTTGCAGCCCGGAGGCTGCCCATATTGTCTGCTCTTTACCACGGCTGGAGCCGCGGACTTTCTACCTTCGCGGATGGGAGCCACCGCAGATGCTGTCTTGATCTTCGCGGCAGGAGGCCGCATCCCCAGGCTCGATTGGCGGCTGGAGCCGCCCCCGGGGCTTCCTGCAGCAGCTGGAGCCGCTGCCGTCATCGGGGCCTGCCTCCAGGCCAGCCCTGCTGCCTGACACTGACGTCCATGCAGACCGCTGTCAGTGGTCCTGCACAAGCTCCTGCTGCTTCCCTTAGACGCCGGCACGCGTCTCTCTCTCAGAATTTAAAGGGCCAGACACAGGAAGTGTGGCTGGCCCTACCTTTGATTGGACTTCCTGCTCCAGCCCTATAAAGGGCTCCTCCGTCACTTCAGTCTTCGCCTTGCATCGGAGTTACTTCACTCTGGAGGCTCCTGCCTGCCAGAGCTCCGTCAGGTCTTCTTCGTGGAGCTCCTCTTCATTTCGTCTTCATGTCAAGTCAAGTCTTCATGCCTGAGGTCCTCGTCCAGGTGTCCTGGTGTTCGCCTCCTGGTGTTTCGTCTCCTGGTGTCCTGCCCTTCTTGGTGTTCGCTTCAGCGCTCCTGAGCCTTCTGGTCCTGTCAAGCCGTGCTCTCTCAGATGACGTCTTTCCCGAGCGTGGAGTTGCCTACAGGTGGAATTCGTTCCTGTGCTCCTGAGCCGCCATGTCCTGCCAGCCTTTGTGGAGCTCCGGATGACATCTGGCTTCGTCATCGGAGTCCCACCTCGACTGGATTCTTCCCTGCGCTCGTCCCATTCTCAGCGTGGTCCATGACCAGCCTCCTCTGGCTGTGTAGGGCGCGCAGTGGGACAGGGTGGTCTGCGACCAGTCCCGCAGGTGGACTGTGTAGGGCGCCCTGAGAGACAATGCCAATGTTCACCCTCCCAGCTCTCGTCTCGTCTGGACTTCGTCAAGTTCCTCGTCTCGTCCTGGATGCTGTTGCATCAGTCTTGATGTCATGTCTTCGCCTCAACATCTTGTTGCTGATGGCATCGCATTGACCCTGGTCCGGGATGCCGTCACATCGACCATTGGTCCGTGATGTCTTCGCATCAACCTTGGTGTCATGTCCTCAACTACCTTGGTGTTATGTCTTGTGCCAGCCCTCGTCTCTGATGCCGTCCGCATCGACCTTGGTGTTATGTCTTCATGTCAAGGCCCGTCTGCCCTCATCCTCAGGCCAGGCCTGCTGCTCCATGCCGATCCGAGCGGCAGGTCCGAAAGGGCTCGGAATGGTCGGAGGACCATTCACATTCCAACATCATCATGTTGTTGGCCTTGGGAGCTTGCAGGCCTGGCAGAGGGTAAGACCGTCTGCCACGCTGGAACACGCCGTCAACCCTCGGTTCGGTCCTGGATCTGTCTGGGGTCGGGCTGAGGCCCAAGGGCACACGAAATCACCCGTTACGTAAGAGTTTAGGTATCAGTGTAGGAGTTAGGGGCCACTTTGACATGCAGAGTGAGACAGAACAGTACATTCTTGTGAAGATTTGATGTCCTTCAGAGTGAGAAAACTCACTCAACGATGCGAAAACGCCTTAATGCATTTGAAAACGCCATAACGCAATTTGATAAATGACCCTGTAAGTTAGCTAGATAGCTGACTTTGCCCCACAACATGTCCCTACTCTTTTTAGCCAGATAAAAAGTTAGCTGGCAAAGTGCCAGATGGTGGGCACAGCTGGATGTTGAAACAGCGCTGTTTTTCTGGCTAAGTCAGCCAGACAAATGGCACTGAATGTGGACCTCCTGATTCCTTTGGTAACAGACAGACCTATGCTCTCCTGTGTAATTTCTTGTTGCCAGACTAATCATGGCTGTGATAGGATTGACAGAGAGACATTACCAATGTGAAAATTCATCCATATTTCTACAGCTTGTCTTTGCAGATCACTATTGGACCTCCCGGGACTTCCCCTAGAGTATTTCTTCTAATCCATAGAAGCTTTTCTAGAAATGTATAAGAAACAATGAAGTTAAGTGTGTTGTAAAGGGAAAGGCAAGGAATGGGAAGGAAATTACATTTTAATTTAATTCAACATTTGTATTTCACCTTTACAGAATCAAGCCTTTTTAAGATGGATCACATTACAGAATAAAGATGTCTAATACTGCAGAAGTATTAACATGAATTATGTTCTATACAGAAATTTATAAGCCCAGTAGGAGAACATCACCCTGGTATAGCAAGAAGTGATCTTGTAGCAAGGACCTGCTCTCCAGGTGATGTATTCTCCTCTCGCACTGAGGACAAGTCTCCCAAGGCTACTGCCCAGGAGGGAAGGGTTAGGCCGGCTATCATAGTTGGTGATTCAATTATTAGAAATGTAGATAGCAGGATGGCTGGTGGACATGAGGACCGCCTGGTAACTTGCCTGCCTGGTGCGAAGGTGGGGAGGAACCGGCTGTCATGGTACATGTGGGCACCAACGACATAGGAAAATGTGGGAGAGAGGTTCTGGAAGCCAAATTTAGGATTTTAGGTAGGAAGCTGAAATCCAGAACCTCCAGGATGGCTTGCTGTTCCACGTGCAGGTTTCCAGAGGCAGGCAGAGCTCCAGAGTTTCAATGCATGGATGAGACAATGGTGCAGGGAAGAGGGATTCAGTTTTGTAAGGAACTGGGGAAACATTTGGGGAAGGGGGAGTCTCTTCCGAAGGGATGGGCTCCACCTTAATCAGAATGGAACCAAGCTGCTGGCACTAACTTTCAAAAAGGAGAAAGAGCAGCTATTAAACTAGAACAAGAGGGAAAGCCAACAGTCACTCAGCAGTGCATGGTTCGGAGAAATGTATCCTTGAAGGATATTAATGAAACAGGAGAGTTAGGGCATCCCAACAGAGAGGTTCCAATGAAAGCAAACATAGTCCATGGGCCTATATGTAAAAAATCACTGAAGCTAATGATTTCCAAATTATCCCTAACAACTGAAAAGCAGGTTGTTAATACAAACAAAAACGCACTTTGAAATGACTGTATGCCAATGCCAGAAGTCTAAGAAATAAGATGGGAGAGTTAGAGTGTATAGCAGTAAATGATGAGATTGACATAATTGGCATCACAGACACTTGGTGGAAGGAGGATAACCAATGAGACAGTGCTATATCAGGGTACAAATTATATTGCAATAATAGGGAGGATCAACTTGCTGGGGGTGTGGCACTTTATGTCCAGGAGGGTATAGAGTCCAACAGGATAAAGATCATACAAGAGACTAAATGCTCAGTAGAATCTATATGGGTAGAAATCCCAAGTGTTTGGGTAAGAGTATAGTGATCGTATACTACCATCCACCTGACAAAATGGTCAGACAGATGATGAAATGCTAAGAGAAATCAGGGAAGCTAACCAATTTGGCAGTGCAATAATAATGGGAGATTTCAATTACCCCAATATTGACTGGGTAAATGTAACATCAGGACTTGCTAGAGACATAAAGTTCCTGGATGTAATAAATGACTGCTTCATGGAGCAATTGGTTCAGGAACCAACAAGAGAGGGAGCTATTTTAGATTTAATTCTTAGTGGAACGCAGGATTTGGAAAGAGAGGTAACAGTGGTGGGGCCACTTGGCAACAGTGATCATAACATGATCAAATTTAAACTAATAACTGGAAGGGGAACAATAAGTAAACCTACAGCTCTAACACTAAACTTTCAAAAGGGAAACTTTGATAAAATGAGGAAAATAATTTTAAAAAAACTGAAAGGTGCAGCTGCAAAAGTTAAAAGTGTTCAACAGGCACGTGTTGCGCTGGAGGTGGACCCTTGGCCTTGTGCAGGATTGGTACGGCCCTCTGATTAGACCCAGAGAGCGCCTGACACCAGGAGGTGGAGCACACAAGGAGACAGAGACTAGCTGGAGCTTCGCCAATAGCAATCCGGTATTTCCGCAGGTTGAGCCCTTGGGTACCCAGACTGCCTGGACTTAGGTGGGCCTCTGCAGGTCTCCCAGAGAGATAGCGGAGAAGTGTGCCCACCACGAGCAAAGGTGCGTGGCTGGTGGAGATAGGATGGACTAGACCAGGATCACTGGAGGCCTCTGGATGGAGACAGGAAGTGAAAATCCTCTGGGCGAGATAAGCAGCGCCTACTGTTCTAGTCAGATGTAGGTCGCAGGCAGTGTCTGAGCAGGCTGGTCTGGTGGTCATAGGAGCGAACAGAGTATCCGAATGTAGCGCAAGGGTCAAAGCCAGGGTATCCGTCTGAGTGTGGTCAGCCAAAGCAAGGGTCAGTTCCAAGATCAGTCCGTACGTAGTCAAGATGAGCAAAGGTCAGTTTCCAGACAGCGGTCAAGCGTGGTCATAAGGCAGGCAGTGGTCAACGTGGTCAGAAGGCAGGCAGTGGTCGGTTCCAGGCAGCGGTCAATGTAGTCAGGCAAGCAGGGGTCAGTACCGTGAATCAGTCCGAGAAGGTATGGCCAGAGGAGAACGAAGAGCAGGTGGATCAGAAGAGACGCTGGAACACAGAGAGGACCACGGGAACACAGGAATGCAGGAGCACTGGAACATGACAGAAATGCAAGAACACTGGAACAAGGCTGGATCAAGGAAGCAGGAGAACAAAGGAACAAGGAACAGCAAACTAGCTACACCAAAGTGTCAACCCGATTGCCAAGGTGGAGGTTCTGGGGACAGAGCCTCGCCTTAAGTAGGAGCCTTAGGTGACGTCATCGGGCGGGGTCCGAGGAGAGCTTCCCACCCTTGCCCTTTAAACGTTCAACTGTCGGCAGTGCGCGTGCCTAGGGGCGGGGCCGAGGAGGTTGAAGACACAGAGCCCCTACGGGAGCTCCGCTAAGAGGCCTGCGGCATGGAGGAAGCCGGAGAGGGCCGCGGTGAGTGTCGGGGACGTCAGGAGCTGGCAGCAGCGGCAAGGGATTAGGAACCGGAACTGGTGGAGGGAAGCGCGACGTGAGCAGGCCTGGTCGTGGCACCAACAGGGCCGGACGCGCAACACCATGGACATTGTTTAAAAATACAATCCTAGAGACGCAGTCCATATGTATTCCACGCATTAAGAAAGGTGGAAGGAAGGCAAAACGATTACCGTCATGCTTAAAAGGTGAGGTGAAAGAGGCTATTTAGCCAAAAAAACATCCTTCAAAAAATTGGAAGAAGGATCCATCTGAAGAAAATAGGATAAAACATAGCATTGTCAAGTTAAATGTAAAACATTGATAAGAACAGGCGAAGAGAGGAATTTGAAATGAAGTTGGTCATAGAGGCAAAACCCATAATAAAAACTTTAAAATTTTTCTGAATCAAGAAACCTGTGAGGGAGTCGGTTGGACCACTAGTTGATCGAGGGTTAAAGGGGCTCTTAGGGAAGATAAGGGCCATTGCAGAAAGACTAAATGAATTCTTGCTTCCGTAGTTACTATGAGGAGTTGGGGAGATAACAGTAGGATTAAATGGTCAATTTTCTCAGTGGAAAAGAGTAAATAGTGGAGTGCTTCAGGGATCTGTACTTGGACCAGTGCTTTTCTATATATATATATATATATATATATATATATATATATATATAAATGATCTGGAAAGGAATACAACAAGTGAGGTATCAAATTTGCGGATGATACAAAATAATTCAGAGTAGTTAAATCAAAAGCGGATTGTGATACATTATAGGAGGACCTTGCAAGACTGGAAGATTGGGGCATCCAATGGCAGATGAAATTTAATGTGGACAAGTGCAAGGTGTTGCATATAGGGAAAAATAACCCTTGCTGTATTTACACGATGTTAGGTTCCATATCAGGAGCTACCACCCAGGAAAAAGATCTAGGCATCATAGTGGGTAATACTTTAAAATCGTCAGCTCAGTGTGCTGCAGCAGTCAAAAAAGCAAATAGAATGTTAGGAATTGTTATCAAGGGAATGGTTAATAAAACGGAAAATGTCATAATGCCTCTGTATCATAAGAACATAAGATATGCCATACTGGGTCAGACCAAGGGTCCATCAAGCCCAGTATCCTGTTTCCAACAGTGGCCAATCCAGGCTACAAGTACCTGGCAAGTACCCAAACATTAGATAGATTACAAGCTACTATTGGTTATTAATTAATAGCAGTTTATGGATTTTTCCTCTAGGAACTTATCCAAACCCTTTTTAAACCCAGTTACAATAACTGCTATAATCACATCCTCTGGCAATGAATTCCAGAACTTAACTATGCACTGAGTGAAAAAGAATTTGCTTCGATTTGATTTAAATGAGCTACCTGCTAACTTCTTGGAGTGCCCCCTGGTCCTTCTATTATCTGAGAGAGTTCATAACCAATTTAACATTAACTTGTTCAAGTCCTTTCATGATTTTGTAGACTTCTATCATATCCCCCCTCAGCCATCTCTTCTCCAAGCTGAACAGCCCTAACCTCTTCAGCCTTTCCTCATAGGGGAGCTGTTCCATCCCCTTTATCATTTTGGTTGCCCTTCTCTGTACCTTCTCCATGGTGAGACCACACCTTGAATACTGTGTACAATTCTGGTCGCCGCATCTCAAAAAAGATATAGTTGCGATGGAGAAGGTACAGAGAAGGGCAACCAAAATGATAAAGGGGATGAACAGCTCCCCTATGAGGAAAGGCTGAAGAGGTTAGGACTGTTCAGCTTGGAGAAGAGATGGCTGATGGGGGATATGATAGAGGTTTTTAAGATCATGAGAGGTCTTGAACGGGTAGATGTGAATCAGTTATTTACACTTTCGAATAATAGAAGGACTAGGGGGGCATTCCATGAAGTTAGCAAGTAGCACATTTAAGAATATCGGAGAAAATTCTTTTTCACTCAACGCACAATTAAGCTCTGGAATTTGTTGCCAGAGGATGTGGTTAGTGCAGTTAGTGTAGCTAGGTTCAAAAAAGGTTTGGATAAGTTCTTGGAGGAGAAGTCCATTAATTGCTATTAATCAAATTTACTTAGGGAATAGCCACTTCTATTAATTGCATCAGTAGCATGGGATCTTCTTAGTGTTTGGTTAATTGCCAGGTTCTTGTGGCCTGGTTTGGCCTCTGTAAGGAAACAGGATGCTGGGCTTGATGGACCCTTGGGGGCAGATCTTTAAACCTGTGCGTGTGCGTAGATTTGTTTGCGCAACCCGGCACGAACAAATCTACGCCTGATGTTATAAATTCAGGGTCTGCGTGCCGCAAGGGGGTGCACAATTGTGCAGCTTGCATACACCGAGCCGCGCAGCCTTCCTCCGTTCCTTCCGAGGCCGCTCCAAAATCAGAGCGGCCTCGAAGGGAACTTTTCCTTCCGCCCCCACCCCCACCCACCCCACCCCTTCCCCTCCCTTCCCCTATCTAACCCGACCCCCAGCCCTATCTAAAACCCCCTCCTTACCTTTATTGGGAAAGTTACGCCTGCCTCTGGGCAGGCGTAACTTGTGCGCGCCGGCTGTCTGCCGGCGCGCCATCCCCCAGCACAGCAGCTGTTCCGGAGGCCTCGGTCCCTCCCCTGGAACACCCCAGTGCCGGCACCCCACCCACAGCCCCCGCCCCCAGAACACCCCTTTTTTGAAGCACCAGGCCATACGCACGTCCCGGGGCTTGCAAGATAGGCTCAGCGCACGCAGGGGCAGCTTGGGGCAGCTTTTCAGGGGTTACGCATCTAAACCAGCTCTCAATCACACAGACACACATGCTGTCTTTCTCTCACTTTCACACATGCTCTCAATCACATGCTCACATGCTCCCTCACCTAAACCAGCTCTCAATCACTACATACTCTCTTTCAGATGTACAGGTTCTCAATCATTCACATACATGCTATCTCACTCACACACACACACAGGATCTAAACACACATGCTTGCTCATTCACTCACTCTCCCCCCCCCTCCCCCGAACTAGTGGCAGCAGCAGCCTCCTCCACTTCTAACCCTAAAGACAGCAGCAATCTACTTCATTTTCAGCCCTCGCGGAGCAAGGAGTCCCATCGGATGCGGGGGTTGACGACATTCTTCGTTTTTCTCTGAGCCGAGCTGCTCATTCTTCAGACTGCGCCTCTCTTCTTTTCTGCGGGCCGACACTGCCTGCACTTGCATGGTCTCTTCTTCCCACGCATGCACCCGCTGCTCACTACTTCCTCTTCCAGGCTGGGGGGGGGGGGGGGGCGGGAAGAAGAGAGCATGCCCTGACTTTCAGCATTTTAAGCCCGGATGTAGGACCTGTCTTGCTCGGTAGGGGGAGCAGCTGGATCAGCAGGGGACCGGGAAGTGTGGCGACACACCTGCGTGTGCTTGGCGACACACCGGTGTGTCATGACACACCGGTTGAGAACCACTGGTCTAGATAATAATATAGCAAACAACCTCCCCATTTTTATTAACAACATTATAGGGATGTGTATTTGTTTAAAACAGGGGTCGGGAACCCATGGCTCGCGAGCCAGATATGGCTCTTTTGAGGGCTGCATCTGGCTCGCAGACACGTGTCGCCATACTTCGCGGTTCCCCGCTGACCCAGCTGCTCCCCGGTCCTCCGTCGCCCGGGCTTAAAATGCTGTCAGCCCGGGCGGAACGCGGCAGGACAGCTGGAGTCAGCGGCACCCGGCGTGCTCTCTTCTCCTCCCCCCCCCCCCCCCCCCCCGCGGCCCGGAAGAGGAAGTGGAGAGCATCGGGTGCCTGCGCGGGAAGAAGAGACCACACTAGCGTGGTCTCTTCTTCCGCGCAGGCACCCGATGCTCACCACTTCCTCTTCCGGGCCGCGGGGGGGAGGAGAAGAGAGCACGCCGACTGGAGTCATCCGGGTGCCTGCGCGGGAGTCATCGGGTGTCAGCCGGGTGCCAGCGCTGGAGTCATCGGGTGCCTGCGCGGGTCTTCCCGCGCAGGCACCCGATGCTCTCCACTTCCTCTTCCGGGCCGCGGGAAGAGGAGAGCACACCGGTGCTCTCTTCTTCCCGCGGCCCGGAAGAGGAAGTGGAGAGCATCGGGTGCCTGCGCGGGAAGAAGACTGCAGCGCGGCTCGGAGGAAAATGAAAATCTGCAACCGCGGCCGATGGGACTCCGCCTTCGCCTCCGCGAGGGCTGAAAATGAAGGAGGTTAGCGTTGGGAGGTGGCTGCTGCTGCCGCGAGTTCCCGGGGGGGGGGGGGGGGAGAGAGAGAGAGTGAATGAGCGAGCAAGCATGTGTGTTTGAGATCCTGTGTGTGTGAGTGAGAGATTGCATGTATGTGAATGATTGAGAGCCTGTATATGTGAAAGAGAGTATGTCTGTGATTGAGATCCTGCCTGTGAGAGAGAGAGCATGAATGTAAGTTTACCATTGGGAACCTGTATGTGTAAGTTTGTAATTGAAACCTGTTTGTTTGAAAGAGTATGTGTGTATGATTGAGATCCTTTGTGTGTGAGAGAGATCATGTGTATGTATGATTAAGAGCCTGTGTGTATAAGTAAGAGAGAGATCATGTGTGTCTGTGTCTGATTGACAGCTGGTTTAGGTGATGGAGCATGTGAGTATGTGATTGAGAGCCTGTGTTTTAAATGAGAGAGAGAGACCATGTGTGTCTGTGTGTGATTGAGAGCTGATTTAGGTGAGGGAGCATGTGAGTATGTGATTGAGAGCCTGTGTGTAATTGAGAGAAAGAGAGGACATGTTTGTAAGCATGTGAATGAGAGTCTGTGTGTGAGAGAAAAAGACAGCATGTATTTATGTGATTGAAAGCCTGTGTGTGTGTAAGCGTGAAAAGATAGACAGCATGTGTGTAAATGTGTAATTAAGAGCCTATATAAGTGAGAGAGAAAAAACATTTGTATATGTGAGTGACTGAGAGCATGTGTGTATAGGTGTGTCATTGAGAGCCAGTGTGAGAGAGAGCGCTGGTATGTGACAGAGAGGAGAAAGTTCCAAGCAAACCACCCCACCTCCTGCTAATTCAGAACAATCTCAGGACACCTGGATATCAAACGTTCCCAGGTATGCAGAGCAAAAAAATTTTTGTATCCTTATTATTTTCATTACTGGATCTTTGTGTCTGCTATTTTGAAATATTTTGTTGGTATCTGGAAATGTTTTATATGAGTTTTTAATTATTGGATATTCCACTCATCAGCTGTTTCGAAATATGTTCTTTTGTTAGTACAGTTTTACTGCTGATGATTTTATATTTCTTGATTTGTTTTATAAGGATGTGTGATGTTTCTTTTTTCCTTTGTTACACTGCATACAGAGACTCTGGCTTGTTGCAGTTTCCAATTCAGTTTTTGTCTGCATGCTTCTTGTTATGCGTTTTGGTCTCTTTATTCTATGTTAGGTGAGGGACAGCACGTGATTCAGGTGAGGTTTTCTGCTGGCGTGTAGTTTCTGTGTAGGACTCTATAGCAGCCTGACTTGGTCCGTTTTCCTAATAGGAGATGTATTGGTGTCTTAAGGCCTGGTGTAATATTTTCAGAGACTTATTGTACTTTAAAAGTGTGATCTTACATAAAATGCACACATTTACTTGTATTTAGTTTTAAACATATTGTATGGCTCTCATGGAATTACATTTTAAAATATGTGGCGTTTATGGCTCTCTCAGCCAAAAAGGTTCCTGACCCCTGGTTTAAAACAATGATAAAGGGAATGGACAACTCCCCTATGAGGAAAGACTAAAGAGGTTAGGACTTTTCAGCTTGGAGAAGAGACCGCTGAGGGGGGATATGATAGAGGTGTTTAAAATCATGAGAGGTCTAGAACGGGTAGATGTGAATCGGTTTTTTACTCTTTCGGATAATAGAAAGACTAGGGGGCACTCCATGAAGTTAGCATGTGGCACATTTAAAACTAATCGGAGAAAGTTCTTTTTCACGCAGTGCACAATTAAACTCTGGAATTTGTTGCCAGAAGATGTGGTTAGTGCAGTTAGTATAGCTGTGTTTAAAAAAGGATTGGATAAGTTCTTGGAGGAGAAGTCCATTACCTGCTATTAATTAAGTTGACTTAGATAATAACCACTACTATTACTAGCAACGGTAACATGGAATAGACTTAGTTTTTGGGTACTTGCCAGGTTCTTATGGCCTGGATTGGCCACTGTTGGAAACAGGATGCTGGGCTTGATGGACCCTTGGTCTGACCCAGTATGGCATGTTCTTATGTTCTTATGTTAACAAATGGGAGAGAGATTGGTGAGGGTAGGGAAGAAAGAGAGAGGGGAAACTGGTTGTGGAGAGCGAGAGACAGTAAGTCTGCTGAGATGAAGGGATGAGAAGGAGGCTAGGGGTAGGGGAGATTTGATAATAAAAACAAATTTAAATGTAAATTTTTTTGTGGGTTTCAGCTTGTAAAAAAAATGGTATTGGACAAACGCAAATTGAAATTTCTTTTTATTGGAAAACTTATAATAATTTCATAGTATTAGGTACATCAAGACCGATTGTATTGCAGGAAAAACATTTTGGATTAAATTAGGGACGAGGATCTATCCTGGTTGGCATACTATACTTAATTCAGATGTTTTACCAACATGTACTGTGGATAGTATTGTGGGTTATCAAAATAAACACTTAAATCTGGCAGCTTAAGAAAGATCTTTAAAAAGTATTGGAATATTCCAGGAAAGTACAAGGCAAGTCAGAAGCAGTCTCTCAGAACATTGTTGACATATAAAATTAAATAGATTACCACCTACAATTTACACACCAGTGAGCTAGTTTGCATAACATTTTCCTAATTAGTTGACATTATAATTTTATCTTATATATGTTAATGGGGCTGGGATTCTTGTAAGTCATGTGATTTCTTGTAAATTGAGCCCAGAAGGCAGGAAAAAAACATAAGGCTGAACTTTTACAAACTTTTTAGTTTATAGCATACATTCTAGCATATCAGCAGCCTTGAATAGTTTTAGCAGTCTGACTAATGCAATTTCACAGTGCAATATGATAGCTTCATATGAAAACCTTTCAAAGCACCCTAACATTAGCAAAGTATGTTTAAACAAAATAATAACCAAAAGTAAAGGAATAAACATGATCTCGGTAGCTGAGTTCTGATGTTTGTTTTATATGAAAATGTTAATAAAGATTCTGAAAAAAAAAGTAAAGGAATAAAATGTAAAAGAATTCCTATTTCCTGTTATTCTGTAAACTTGGAGCTCCTGATAATGAACTATTTTAACTTTTTAAATACTTCTCATAGCACTTTTGATTTTATAATATTTGAATGAAATTAATTAGCATGAAACTTTGAAATCACAAAATAAATTATTATTTGATGGCAAGCCCTAAGTAAAGTATCATACATTATTATGTAGATATTGCATGTTATAGTATCCTTAACTGAAGATATTTTAGATATGAAATGCTGGAGGATCCCAACCAGGCTATTGAATGGCTAATGCAGCTGATCAGTGTAATTCCAACAGATTCACACGCACTGGCAAAACTTGGAGAACTGTACGATAGTGAAGATGATAAACCCCAAGCTTTTCAGTACTACTATGAGGTGCTTCTATTATATGTTATTGTTCATCTCCAGGCATTCTGTACTATTTATAGAAATGGAGTACACATATTTATTTTTGACTGCTAGTCAAAGAACACATTTAGCAAATAATAAAGTGGAGACGATGAGCAGTATACAGACTGGTAACCAACCATGTTTAAGAACTATAGCATAGAAGTTCAAGGATCCTTGTCATCTGACCCTCCTGATGCAGCCCTTGTGGCAAAACCCAGTCTGTGTCGGGGGACCAAAATCTACTGTAATTTTGAATAAAAGTTGGAAATGCTTTAACTACACCTTTAATGGACATTTTGGTTTATTTCTGACAAGGATCCTTGAACTTCTAAAGAACACATTTATCCATTTGCTGTTCATAATGTTTAACTCCAGAGAGCAGAGAAAGTGTGTCACTATATAAATAAGGCATGAAAATATATTCTTACCAAAAGGAAGTACAAGGCAATAGGCCTGATTTTCATTTGGGAGTGAATTTTCAAAAGGTTTCAGTCCATAAAATTGGAAATCACGCATGTCAATAGCATCTATTTCATTTAATTTCATTTTGAAAATAGAAAGAAAAAAAAGCCAACAAAATTTTGTTGGTTTTACTTTCATTTTCATTTTAAAAAAAGTAAAAATGCAAAGCCTAGTGCTGGCATCAAGGCCTAAGCTTCATGCCTAGACCTGGTGCCAAGGCCTAGATCCAGGCTCGATGCTGAAGTATGGCCCTAGCACTGAGGTCTAGGCCAGAGCCCAGCCTGAGGTTAAGGCCCAATGCCGGGGCCCGGCCCAAGGCTTGATTTTGGCGCCCAAGTCTAGACCAGGTCTCTGATGATTTCTCTCTTCTCTTCAAAAAATTATGCATCCGGGTATCTCCCGCTGCGCATGCATCTCAAACGTTTTCAAAAAAGGGCAGAGCATAGGCATGGTCTGGGCGGGACATGGCCATTTTGGAGCATGGCCAAGACATGTGCACTTAAATACTTATGCGCCTGGGTGTGCACCCAGATCCCCTGCCGTATAAGTTTATTTCTGCTAGGGAAGAGTTATAAGTTAAAAAATAAAAGGAAAAAGCCATTTCTCAGAGTTTTAAAGGGTCTAGAGTAACTGGGGGGAGTGTAGACTATCAAACCAGGGGGTTTGGAGGACCTAGCTGTTAACTGGACAAACTGGTGAAACTGGCAATGGCATGGATACGTGTGACTTTTAAAATTCCCTGACTTATGTAGTAGAAGCAGGATTTACGCTTATAGTTGTGCGCCCACCTAAAATTGGGTACACATATGTACAAGGTCAGGTTATTTTATAACATGCGTGCATATATGCATGCAAGTTATAAAATGGCCGCGTATTTGGACACTCACTGATGCACATGCGCCAAAGTGTGCCTGTGCGCCAGTTTGAAAGTTACTGTCTATCTGGCTAATTTTAAAAGGAACACACATGCACCCATAAACACGCGTATCGGTGCATGAGCGGAGATATGCTGCGTATCGTTTAAAATCCCCCTGCTACACATATGTGTACACATGGAGTAGATTTTATAAAAGTGCGCCCGTGCGTACTTTTGTTCGTGCACCAGGCGCAAACAAAAGTACGCCGGATTTTATAAGATACGCGTGTAGCCGCGAGTATCTTATAAAATCCGGGGTTGGCGCGCGCAAGGGGGTGCACATTTGTGCAATTTGCGCGCGCCGAGCCCTAAGCGAGCTGCCCGTTCCCTCCAACCCCCCCCCCCGGTCCTATCTAAACCCCCCCACCTGTGTTTTAAAAGTTACGCCTGCCAGAAGCAGGCGTAACGTGCACGCCAGCGGGCTGCTGGCGCGCGATTCCCCAGCCCGGGACCCGTTTCGGAGGCCTCAGCCATGCTCCTGAAAAGCCCCCGGGCCGATACCATGCCCCCAACATGCCCCCCGGAACGCCCCAAATGTCGCGTCAGCCCCAACATGCCCCCCCCCCCGACACCCCCACCCCCCCCGGAAAGCCCTGGGACATACGCGCATAACCCTTTTAAAATCTACCCCATAATCTTAAGAGGTAGCTCAAGTAAATGTCCCACATGTATTTCCACTAGGGCTTTAGCAGCTTTTTCACATGTATGCAGGCAGATTTTAAAACATGCTCGCGCAAGGGAAAAAACAGTTTTTCATTTAGTCCATCTGTTTCTCCAGTTGATATTGAGGTCTTCAAGACCCCTCTGGTTCTTCATCCTGTAAGCCCCCCAGTTTACCCTGAACCGTCACATTGTGCTGAAAGCCCTAAAACTTAACATCTCTAGATTTACTCCTCATCAGGATCTGCAGCAAAGTTACGCAGATAACACATGGGCGTGTGCCATGGTCAGCTTTTTTAAAATTCTGAGTTACGTGCGTAAGTTTTAGCCCCACCCCAGAATGCCCCTGCCCTGCCCCTTTTCTACCCCCTTATTCTTGACAAGTGCATTGGTATGTATGTGCATACTTTGTGGATTATTAAAATTTGCGTTGCTCGAGCAACACTTTTAAAAACTACCTCTGTGTGTAAATAGGTTTCCCCACATAAAAACCTTTGAAAATTGTTCTGTATGAGATCTTCAAGCACTTGATCTGGCATGATAATCTGGTCCCTGATGCATCTGGGTTAGATTGTGGTATAGATCAGCACCTTATGCTATGATAACTTCATTTAAGTCTTTGAGGAACTTTATACAGAATTTGTTAATTTATCAGTTTTCCTGGTATCTTTCTCTTTTGCATGTGAAGAAAAGCCTTACTTTTGATAGCCATACTAACCAATTCTCTCATTACCTCTGTATTATCATTCATTTATATAAAATTATGTTTGTGGAACCTATTAAAAACATGTTCTTCTGCAAATGTGTGATGCAATAGATGTTTCATATACTTTCTTATAATAGAATTTTAGCTCTGGGGCTGGCAGGAGTCATATATATAACTCAATTTAATAGCAGTAGAAAATCAGCACAAGGACCAAGCTGAAGAATATAGCTAAAATATTATGCTTTTTTGCACTCAATTGTAGCTGGAAATTACAAAATATGAATCTATTTAAATTTGAAATGCATAAAATACAAACATCTTCCATTACTGTGAATGCATATATTGAAATAGTATTTAAAAGACTGGAAGCATATTCCACTGGTGTCCTATTTTAAGACAGAACAGGAGCCTATGAAATGGAAGCATTCAATAGATAACTTGATCCAAATAGAATCACTAAATATTTTACAAAGATCTGTCATCTATTCTAATTGTGCAGAGAGATGGTAATTTTAGAAAGTGTGGGGAGGTATCAGACCTGTTGATACTTTGTACCTATGTGCCTGCAAGCCAATATGTAAAGGGAAACTAACCCAACTTGAGTAATGTGTTCAGTTCTGGAACCCATATCTTTGTAAAGACACTGCAATGAGAAAGCAGATCTGAGAAGAGCTACTAAATGATGCAAGGCCTGTAACACAAACCCTACACAGATATGTTTAAGGTAACGTGGACACAAAAATAGTAGAATGGGCCTGCCAACTAGGACACCAGTTGGACCCTGGACCAGATTTCCCTGTCCGAGTTGTATTAAAACAATACACACAGTCAATAGGTTCAGTAAGATTTTATTGGTTAGCACAGAAAAACATATGCAAGGAGATGGGAAACCTGAGTCACCAATCTGCCAACTGACTTGTCCTCAGCACATTTATAGGATTTTACAGACATTGGAAGTAATTAGCTAATACTGAAGTCATGTACCCTGCAGGTGGAAAACTCCAACACACATCCAGCTAGGGCTTGGGATGAAGCACAAGGTCAGCTCACAGGTTCAAGTGATCACCAACCCACAAGCTAAGGAAAATCAGAGAGGTGGAAAGTTCATCAGACTGCTGGGTTAAGGTCAACCCTGCTAGGCCAGGGGACTTTCCACAGCTCTGATGTCATCTGCCTGCTCTGTTCAAAAATAACCCACAGTTCCAATTAGAGATCATTTGCTCCTACAGCAAATGTCTGGCATTTACTATGAAGCAGAGGCATCTGGTGTTATCTGCTGTGTTGCTGAGAATTAACAAGACATTTCCTGGCACTTGAGACAGGGACCTTCATGTAGAACCATGTAAAGGCACAACAATTCTAACGTATCTTCTTCTAATCTACTTTCTGCTTAACCTTTACCTTGCCTGATGAACAGAGTGCACAATTGCTATTAGAGAAAGCATAATTTGTCTAAGGGATCGGTCTTGACCCCCTGAAAATATTCAACAATTCTCAAAATGAACTCACTAGAGCAAAGACGAAGGAGGGATATGATGATATTTTTTATTTATTTTATTTAAAATCTTTTCTATACCGTCGTTAAGCTAGTTGCCGTCACAACGGTTCACAATAAGGCACATAATTTCAAACTTAAATGTGTTGAGTTATATTAAACAGGTGCCATCAAATACTGTAACATAGTTTCATATTAAATATTACTTAGTGGTTGTGATAAGTCATGTCTACTTTAAGTATATCGGCTATAAGATAAATTAACACTTAAGTCTTGTCCTCTGTTGTTGCAATCTAATAGAGGTAAAGTAAAATGAAATATACACACACATACCATTCGAGTAAGCTGATGTGTGTGTGTGTGGGAGTTCTTCGGACTGCATCATACAATTCCCTGGATTCTACTCTTCATTCCCTTTGTGGTATGCTTGCTTAAATAGCCATGTTTTTAAACTTTTTTTGAATGCTTTGATGTCTCTTTGTGTTCTGATTTCTAAAGGCATTGTGTTCCATATTATAGGTCCTGCCAGGGATAGGGCCCTATCCCTTACTTGAGTTAGTCTGGCTGTTTTTACTGAGGGAATAGTTAGTAGGGCTTTGTTTGCTGATCTCAAGTTTCTATTAGGGACGTGTACGTGAAGGGATATGTACAAGCTTCACCATCTGCAGGATATTGCTCCTTATCCAAGTCAGTTTTGTTATCTCCTCTCCTTGGCCCTCTACTGCAATGTTTCTAAACCCTTTCCTGGAAGCACAACTAACTAAACTGGATTTTCAGGATAGCCAGAATTATTATCCATGAGATAGATTTCCATATACTGTTGAGAAAAAAATTTGCAAAATAGAACATATTTTTATTTCTTGATTATTTTTATATTAACTTCTACAATCCACATAGTTATGATCTGAGTGACAATTCTTTTAATCAGTATTTTAAACAGCAAAGAAATGGATTGTAAGATGACAGCTTCCTCTGCACTAAGGCAGGCCAATCCCCACAAGTGGGTTATGTACCTCTGCCAGCAAAAGGAGATGGAGTAAAGGCTGACGTCACGGATATATAGCTCTGCCCCATCAGCCCACTAGTATTCTCCATCTGCTACAGATGGTGGACATTCATTTCCCTATTGGGGATTGCCTGAAGTAAAAAAATAAAGAAAAGGAAAAGACATTTGCACCGCTAGTACTTCTGAGGTGACGCCAATGGGTCCCTCCCTCAGTTGAGCGCCTTTAGTCAGGTAACCTTTTTCAAGCATGGATTTAAAAAAGAAATTGGCAAAGCAGTTGTCGAACCAGAGAGGCTTGGCAGTGAAAGCTTTTGCCCTCTCCCCCTGTAGCCGGAGACCCGGTCATACTCAAGGTGAAGCAATTGATGGACGAGGGAGGCTCGGCAGTGAAGGCTTTTGCCATCTCCCTCAATAGCTGGAGACCCGGTCATACTCTCAGCCAGGTCAGCTGAGCTCAGGTAAAAAAAAGTATGTGAAGATGAGCAGAAGACAGAGAGTAGGGAGGTTTTATTCTTCTTTTCTTACTGGGTCCTCCTTCCTTGGAGTGAGTGTTCGGTGTCTTCCTTTATCCCTCTCATTTCTCTGGGGAGTTTAGTGAAGTGGGGAGGCACAGGTGCAGTGGATTGAGTAACCTCTGGCTAGGCCCCGCTCCCAGGCTTGATTTTTCAAGCTGCATGATAGGCCGTGGCAGCACTTTTGCGCTCTTGTTTGTGTGCATGATTTCCGTGCAGCAGTGTGGTAACATAGACGCACATGTGCCTACCTACTGGTGCGCACAAGGTTGCAGCATATATGCGTGATCTATATTTTTGTGCGCCTATTTGAGACTGAGTGAGCACTTACCTGAGTGTGCAATGAGTGTCTGCTTGAGTGTGTATTGAGAGCCTGTCTAAGCGCATGCTGAATGCATACCTGAGCACACGCTAAGCGCCTAATTGAATGCGTACTGAGCGTCGACTTGAGCGCATACTGAGCATTGACTAGAGCACATACTGAGCACCTACCTGAGTGAACGCTGCCTTGAGAGCATGCTGAGCTCATACTGGGCACCTACTTGAGCGTGAACGTGCTGTGACTGTGCTTGAGCACATTTTTTCTTTGGGCACACAAGTGAAGCGAAGCAATAAGGCGCAGGTGACAATTGAGTCTAAGCGTCTTGTGATTTGCACTGCTTGCCATATAAGGGCAATACAACCAAGGATTTCTACTAGTTTATGCCGGCGCTGCCTGGCTGCTGGACAGTCTCCTGAAGGTGACTCATTGCGGGTGTCCCTTCTTGAGTTGACCCTAGGATGGGAGCATCTTCAGGAGATGATTGATCTAAGGGCATCAGATTGAAGCCTGTAGGGCCTGGTATAGGCCATCTTCCTTTCCTGAGTGGGATTTTCCAGGGATCAAGTAGTCAATGGTTGTTACCGCGTGCAAGCACTGCAGTACAGGAGTCCCTAAGGATTTGCAGGAGGACGTGGATACAGATGTTTCTGGCGAAGATATGGCTTTCTTCCCTCTGCTGAAGGGGAAATCCCTTTTGATTTGGAACTATAAAGTCCGCTGCTCCATTTCTTTTAAGTTGTTGAGTTACTGAGTCAGCTATCTCAGACTCTAAAGCTGCTTGGTGTGACTCTATGGGTGTGCAAAAGATGGATCCCTTTTGGTCACCCTACGCAAGCATCTTATTTCTTTCCCCTCCTGAAGGCAATTCAAGAGCTTATTGCCCTTGTATGGGGCACTCCAGAAGTAAACCTTAAATGGGGACATGCTTTGATGGATGGCACACCTTGGAACAGTTATATTTTCTGAAGATGGAAGTGCTGGGGTGTACTGTGTCTAAGCAGACCAACCTTCTGGTGTACGAGGTAGCCATCATAGAACATGCATAAACAATATTGTAAAAGCAAAACTTAGTTTACTAAATGTTGCTAATATATAGATAATGAGTCAGCAAAGATAAATGATATCAAAAACAAATACAGTATCACAGAAAGCCTTACATAAATCAATACAGGTAAATAGGATTATATTAATACAGACAGAAATAATATACAAAGGACACTACCCTCTTAAGTCTTCCTTTTACAAGCAGTGTCCTTAAAAACCTGGAATACTGCGAGCCCGGGGACCCCAAAAAGAACTAGCCCTTTGCTCTCTTGGATCATCCAAAGGAAATTGGCAAATGCAATTCCTTATATATCTTATTTTTCTGACTTAACTTCTCGACTGCAAGCATTAGGTACTCAACAAAAGATTTACATCCAGCTAGTTAGGAATGTATTTCAATACTAGTCTTTGATCTTCCCAGTTGTTAAGAGACACCAGATGCCTTTTGAAGTTATCTTAACTCATTATCAGCTCATTGGTGTCAGGGAGTATCAGGAATGAAGGGGGAAATAAAGACAGTGATAGTGTCATTACAATCCTTGTACGTAAATTATAGGTTATATATATATATATATATATATATATATATATATATATATATATATATATATATATGCACAATCATTAGTCATTGAACCTGTTCTGATCCATAGCTCTCTTTGCATTACAAAGTCTTCCAGGGATCTAGCTAAGCTGCCTAAAATTATCTTTTCACATCCAGTAGAAGGAGAGGCAGCTCTAAAAGATGCTCAGGATAGGAGAATTGAAGCTATCCTTAAGCAGACCTTGAGACCATGGCAATGAATTGACAAAATGCCTTTTGTTGCTCCCTGATGGCTTGGGCGAGTCTGTGCCTCTCTCAGGAACCTGAGGGAACAGGGTTGATTAACAGAGCATTGCTGCAACTGGTGCCACTTTCTTAGTTGATGTGGGCTGTGTCTTGAGAGCTGCAAGATGTCATCGGTGCTGCGAAATTGGTTGGTGGTTACAATTTCAAGTCCAATCTCATGAGGTTCCTTTTTTATTTGGAAATAAGTTGGAGAACAGATCCCTCGTTTGCCAGTAGATAAGAAGGTCATGCTAGAGGCCATGCTACAGGCTGCTAGAGGCCATGCTAGAGGCTTCAGCCATTGTCCCTATAGGGGAGTGATTACTCAGAGTTCTTGTCTTCTTCGTAAGTCTCAGTCCTTCTGATCTAGAAGCTTTGGAAAAAGGTGGGCTCCGGGAGTAGAGCACCTTGTCTTTCTCACCGTTATCAGAGCTGGGTCCGGATCATATCGGTCTAATGGGTCCTGGAAGTGTTAAGAGAAGGCCCATGCTGTGGAGTTTTATTCACATCCCTGCGGATGCTTTGTGGTCTTGCCTTGCAACTCCCTATAGAAGAGGGAGGCAGTGGAGACTTCCTTAAGGAGGCTGTTGGAGTTGAAGCCCATAATTCCTGTTTTGGATCGCAAGAAAATATGGAGTGACTTATTTCTGTATAGAAACTCTACGTGCTGTAACAACGGAAATGCAATCAGGGGAATTCTCCCATCTCTAGATCTGACTGAGGCTTTCTACATATTCCCAGTCATTACGAACATCAACGGTTCCTGTGGTGTGCCGTTCTGGGATGTCCTTATCAGTTTCAGGCCTTGCCCTTCCTGCTGGCCACTGCACCCAGGACCTTCTTTAAGGTCATGGTGGTGATAGCGGCTTTATTCCGCAGGGGGACATCTTGGTCCCCCATATCTGCTTTGCAAGAGAGTCACCTGGCTTCTCGCATGGCAAGAAGCTCCTTATAGTCGCCTCAGATGCTGGAGTGTCTTAATGCCCATGTCATTTCCTAGAAGGGCTGAGTCTTTTTGGCTGGAAGTCTCTTTCAGAAGTTGATTGTTCCAATTCAGACCCTGGAAATGGCTATTCGTCTGACAGTGTGACTTGTCTACATGTCCTGGTGTTGATGGCAGCCATGTTGTGGGTTTCCCCTGAGCGAAGGCGCACATGCGGCCTCTTCAGCACAACTTCCCGGTGGAGTCTGCTGTCTCAGGACTACATGGTGAGGCTTCTCTTGGAAGAGAGCGTCCACTTGCAGAAGTGGTTGCCAGTAGATGTTCTCAGGAAGGTGTTTCCCTGGAGCTGCCAGAATGGTAGTATGGATTGCTGGGGCACCAAGGAACTTCAAATGATTGGAAACATGTGCAGTTCAGCTGGTGTGCTTGTGTTTCATCAAGCTTCTTGAGGCTTGGATGGTTGGGATAATGTCGGGCAATGCGCCTATGAAGGCGTACTTCTTTCCTCAAGTCGGAACCGAGAACCCTCAGGTGTCAGAGCAAATGGATGCTCTCATGATATGGGCATTCTCGGCCAAGACCTTTCTGCTCTTGGTGGCACTGGGGTCACCCTTCTGGCTTTGCTAGAGACTTTGGCCAACGCAAGGTTCCAAGGTCCTTCTGTCACAGGTGTGATCCGAAGCGCTGCATATCGATGCTCTCGTTCCAAAGAGGCCACGGGACATGGAGCTATATCCCTTCCCACCATGGCCACTATTAGGCAGAGTCATGCAAAAGATTACAAGTCAGACCTAAACTTAGGTTTCTGATGCTCCGGCTTGGCTCGGAGGACGTGATAGGCTGATCTGCAGAAGCTACTCAAGTGGCTGCCATGAGTGGATCTATTGCACAAAGACCCATTCTACATGATGATCTGGGTCAATTTTTGTCCTTCAATTATTGAAGCATGGATATTCTGCTGCAGTGATTCCACCTTGCGCTGGGTTGGGATGTTTTTTTCTCTGTCTCTGGCTTATGTTAACTTTTGGAGTATTTTCAAGGACTGATGTGAGCTGCGAGGTTCTCAGCCTCTCAAAATAGAAATTTTTGGAAGTTTCACGTGGCAGCTGTAGCCTCTTCTAGGGGGGCAAGTTGATGGAGGGCTTTAGTATTCCCCTCCAGATGTGTCTCGGTTCTTGAAGGGAGTTAAGAATTTTTGTCCTCTCTGGTGGATACTAGTGCCCTTGTTGAACCTTAATCTGGTTCTGGATCCTTGGAGGCTCCTGCCTTTCAATCGCTATGTAGCATTTACTTGAATATACTTTCCTTAAGGACAGTTTATTTTATATGTGACTCGGGTGCTATGCAGTTCCAGACCGTACCTTCTGTTGCTGAAAATGGTTTCAAAGTTTCATTTGAATCAGTCTATTTCTCCTACCCGTGTTAGGCAGGAATAGAAATGAGATTGAATATTGTTTCTTATGGACCTTAGCTATCAAGCGGCATCTGAGATGTTTAGATGTCAGGAAGTCTAATCGATTGGGGAACTGACAACTCGGGCAACTTTAGCCTGTTGGAAAAAGGATGTCATCACAGCCACCTGTGTGGTTGCCAAGATTCTTTTCTCTAAATGACTTAGAGTGCATTCCGCTAGGGCTCAGGCACTACTATGGGCAGAGCCTTGATTATCGTCTCCAGCCGAGTTTTTCCAGGTAGTGATGTGGTTTTTTTGCATATCTTCCTAAGCCTTCCGCTTGGTTGTTTGGCTCAGCAGGATACAGCTTTCATGTGTGCAGTCTTAACTGGACAATGAGCAACCTCCCATCCTGTTCGTGAGTAGCTTTGGTACATCCCACTTGTGGGAACTGACCTGCCTGAGTGCAGAGGAAGGAGACATTACTACTTACTTGATAATTTCCTTTCCTCCGAGGAAGGCAGGCCAATTCCTGACCCACCCTCGGCTGCCAGTTTTTGCCTTGATTCACTCTTCAGGTGCAGTCGCTGGAGGACTGGTAGGTGTTTTACCCAGTCCCTCAGTTTAGTGAACATTAATTCTTTGATCTGCACTCACTGGGGTAGATTTTAGAAATCTACGCGCGCGAACAAAAGTACGCCGGATTTTATAAGATACGTGCGTAGCTGCACGTATCTTATAAAATCCAGGGTCGGCGCACGCAAGGAGGTGCACATTTGTGCAACTTGTGCGCGCCAAACCCTGCGCGCGCTGCCCGTTCCCTCCGAGGCCGCTCCGATTTCGGAGCGGCCTCGGAGGGAACTTTCCTTCTACCCCTCCGCACCTTCCCTTCCCCTACCTAACCCACCCCCCTGGCCCTATCTAAACCTTCCCATCACCCGACCCGGGGGCTGGTCCGGAGACCTCGACCACGCCCCCGAGCCGGCGCCTCGCCCCCGGAACGCCCCGAAATTTGAGCCGCCCACCCGACACGCCCCCCTTGCGAAGCCCCGTGTTATGGCCACCGGCGGCAGCAAGCTGCGACCGGGGCCAAGCACTCACCGGCGCAGCAGACCGCCCCGCTCACGATGACTTCTCCGGCGTCGACGGGCTCGTCTCACGGCGATTCCTGCTGCTACCAACATGGCCGCGGCGTCGGCCATTCTCCTCTTCCATTGGCGCCGCCCCCGCCGAGTTCCCTAGGGCTGCGCGCGCGCGCGGCAGAAGCCAATTATTAAAGGGGCCACGACAGGAAATGACTGGACACCTTCCTGTGGGCTCCAATGGGGTTTAGACTATTAAGGCAAGGTCTGGAGCCCCAGACCTTGCCTTGGCTTCTTGGCTCTCGTGGTTTGTTCCTGAGTTCTGTTCCTGCGTTTGATCCTCCGTGCTTGATTCCTGGACTGGCTGCGTTGTTTTCTCTGGCTCTCGACCCCTAGACTGGCTGCGTTGTATTCTCCTGGCTCTCGACCCCTGGACTGGCTTCGGTGTATTCTTCTGGCTCTCGACCCCTGGACCGGCTGTGGAGTATCCTTGGCTCTCGATCCCTGGACCGGCTGCGGAATATTCTTTGGCACTGGACTTCTGGACCGGCTGCGGAGTTTCCCTTGGCACTGATTTCTGGACTGTGCATACCGATTCCTCGACCTGCTGGAGGCGCCAGCTCAGCTTCTGATCCCACGACCTGCTGGAGGTGCCAGCTTCTGATCCCTCGACCTGCTGGAGGCGCCAGCTCAGCTTCTGATCCCACGACCTGCTGGAGGCACCAGCTCCTGATCCCACGACCTGCTGGAGGCGCCAGCTATATGGACCACACGACCTGCAGGAGGCGCCTGCATCCAGATTTCCATCTTCCACCTCTCGTGAACCTTGGACTTGGCCTCACCTTCCGGCGGCTGGGCGCACGTTCATCGCCGGACCAAGAGTCCACCTCCCAAGTCATAACACCCCAGGACTTACGCGTGTCCCGGGGCTTGCGCGCGCCGTCGAGCCTATGCAAAATAGGCTCAGCGCGCACAAGGGGTTTTTTAAGGGTTACACGCCTAACTTAAGCGCGTAACCCTTTTAAAATCCGGCCCACTGTTTTCTATGGGTTGGAAGCATGAGTGATTGATTGTTAATAATTATTTTCAAGTATGATCAGTTTGTCCACGGTTTGGCTTTTCCAGAAAATACTGGTGGGCTGATGTCGGGGCAGAGCTATATATCCATAATGTCAGCTTTTACTCTGTCTCTGCTGATAAAGGTGCATAACCCACTTGTGGGATTTGGCCTGTCTTGCTTAGAGGAAAAGAAATTAGCAGGTAAGTAGTAATTTCTCCTTTTTTGTAAAGTTGTCTCACATCAATATATAATATCTCATGCACAATGCAATAATTCATATTTTTTGCATCAGAAAGTTTAATTCCAGGTGCATAGTTTATTCCTAAATTGTGTTTCTTTCACCATTTGTGTTTTGCCAGTCATATCGGCATTTCCCTTCAAATATTGAGGTCATTGAATGGTTGGGAGCCTATTACGTTGATACCTGTTTTTTTGAAGAAGCCATTCAGTACTTTGAAAGAGCAGCACTTATTCAGTAAGTACAAATTATTAAAGTAGTGTGTGTTCTGTTTATTCTAATATTTTATCTTGAGCCTTTAACTTTTATAACAGTATGCAGGAGGCATAATAAACTATTTCAAATGCATTACATCCATAACCTGTTTGAATAGTTTCACTAGGGATGTGAATCGTTTTTCTAACAAATTGAAATATCGTACAATATTTCTAAATTCATTAATATATCAGATAAAAAAAAAAAAAGATCACTTTTCCCCCCGAATTTTCGTAAAAATCGTTTTTCACTAAAAATCGTTTTTCACTACCGACGCCATTTTGATTACTGGCAGCCGATGGCCCTTTGCCCTTACTATGTCACAGGGGCTACGCCGTCATTGGTTGACCCCAGTGACATAGTGAGGGCAAAGGGCCATCGGCGCCATTTTGACTACTGGCAGCCGACAGCCCAAGTCCAGGAGATCGCTCCCGGACCGCTCCTGGACCCCCGCTGGACCTCCAGGGACTTTTGGCAGGTCTTGGGGGGGGTCAGGAGGGTGGGGGGTTGTGGTAAATTAATTTTAGAGGTCTTGGAGGGCGTCAGGAGGGTGGGGGGTTTTGTTAAGATTTTTACTTTTTTATTAAAGATTTGTCTGCGAGCCAGATGAGCCATCAAAAGAGCCACATCTGGCTCACGAGCCATAGGTTCCCGACCCCTGTCCTAGAGGAAAGGCGACATGTTGGAGATATGATAGAAACATTGAAATATCTCAAAGGTTTCCATGCCCAGGAGCTGATAATCATGAGGAGAGGTTAAAAGGGGGTAGACTCAGGAGTAATCTTAGGAACTATTTCTTTACAGTGGAAGTGATGGAGACAACAACAGTATCTGAATTCAAGAAAGCATGGGATAAATTTAGGGGATCTCTAAGGAAATGATGAGAATTATAATTCTAAATTAATTGGATGGATGGAAAGACTGAATGGTCCATACAGCCTTTTTCTGCCATCATGTTTCTCTGTTTCTGTCTGACATCCATCACAGTTGGAAAAAGAGAGGTGTTCATCCACAACAGATTCCTATGCATTATAAAGAGGAGAGTAATGGTAGTACCTATCTGATACAAGCAGAGAAACTGAATGGAGAGAAAGCAGAAGAAAGTGTAGAGATCCTTTAGGTCTCCAATAGGCCCTAAGATGGAATACAGGTTAGGAGAAAGGAAGGAGCATACCATTACTGATAGCACTTCCTGTAAGGATGCTGGAATTAGTAGCTCCTTTTTGCATAACTGCAAGCTGGGACAGGGTATGGTGTGGCATGTTTTAGTTCGCTTTCTGAGGAGTAAGATCTGTTTCAGTTTTGAGGTTACCTGATTCTGTGACTAGGCCCCACAGCCTGTAAGCATAGAAGAGGAGGAGGAATTCCTCTTATAGTTTTGTGCTTGATCGGGTTTGCCACATATTGAAAGGAGAGTCATCATTTTAAAGAATTGATTTTTGGAGTGGTCGTTTGTGAATCCCTGCTCCTAGCTCATGGAAAGTCGGGATAGAGAAGCCCAGGGAAATTCGGGGTAGAAAAGACCTACTGCTCCCATCTCACAACACTTGGTGGAACAGTAGTGACTTGCCACAAGAGAGTTTGTTTTTTGGTAATTGAGAAGTTTTATTTGTCCTATTGGTTTTGGAGAAAATTTGCCCACTCTTCCTGACCACAAGAGGGGAGAAAGGAATTCCTCTGCTATGCTTATTGTTGGAACCTTTGACCCAAAATATTCAGTTTAACATCAGAGAAGAGAATTGTGAGTGCAAAGGAGTTCATCTGGAGTCCACCACCAAAATCTTTACCCCAGGAACAGAGAGGACTGTGAAGATTAGAGTCTGAGAGAACATCTGTGACCTCAGTCTCTTTTTTTTATTATCTTGGGAAGGGAGATACCCACTCCTGGTTAGAGGACCCCTACCATACTGGGAGCCTTTTCTAAAACCTGGGAAGAGAGGTTATCTTAGTGCCAGCCATTCTGAGGGACACATACCTAGAGAAAGCAAGATTGAGACTTTGGACAACGTTTGGATGTGACAGTGAGAAAGTATGTGTGGTGCCTTGTTATAACCCTGGAAGACTTGCTGCAGTAAACTTTGTTTTTTGAACACCTCATTCAAGTGCCCAGCATTGTTATAGGCACAAGGACAGACAATTTCCTTTACAGACTGTGAGTATACTGGAAAGAAGGTTGCCTACCCTGCACCTTGGGCCCTGGAGGTTATTCTGTCCCCACGGGAGAATCCATTGCCTCAGGTACAAACTTAGATTGTAAGCCCTCTGGGGATAGGGAAATACCTACAGTAACTGCATGTAATCCGCTTTGAAGCGCTGAAAAAAGTGCAAAAAGCAGAATATAAATCCACACCCGGAGATATTTTTAGAATTGTGACTGTGTATGGTGATTTTACCCCAGGATTGAATGTGCCCCCGTCTTCCCAAATAAACAACTAGAAGAGGGTCTATGAAAGAATCAGATAGGAGCATCAGGAAAATTCAAGAACCAAACAGGAAGCCCTAAATTGGATAGAGTATCCAAGTAGAATGTCCTAGGAGTCCCTAATTTCAAGAGGGAAATACTTGGGACTTCAGTAACAGAGAAGAGGGATTACACAGCCTATGTTTGAAGTATTTATTTATGGACTATGGATTTACCAAAGAGAAAGTGTATTCTATGTCAGATTATTCGTATTGGACAAGTGCTTTAATAATGACTATATGCTAGAACACCATTCATGTGTCCTGGGTCTTCTGCACTTGGAGACAGAGCACAGGGTTTTGTAGGGTAACCTCCACTCAGCCTTCCTGCAGAGCATCTATTATCGAGGTTTAAGGAGAGTGAACATTTTTTAACCAAGACTTAGCCCTGAAATTGAGAGTGAGCTCTTGACTCATATTGAGCCATCCAAGTTGGGGTTACATATAGAATAGCAAAACAAAAAGCATGAAAATCAAAGCATAACTAAAAATCATGATAAATCTAAAAAGGCCAAATTTGTAATATTACAAATGAATTAAAATTGATTAAAATTAATATTGATAGTAGGATGCAAAGTAAACAATAGAAGAAGAGAGATTTTCAGTGAGAATTTTCTAAATAAAATAGTTAACAGGTCAGGTCTTTCACTTTTTTCCAGTGAGGGAAAAGGAAACAAACTCAAAAGGTTCTGGGCTGGTGACCTGGCATGACTCAACAGAAAACCTTGAGATTTAAAAAAAAAATTATTATTTTTTCTCTAATTTTGGGGGATAGTTTAAGAAATTCCCAGATTTGTACACTGGTGTGCTCATTTTTCCCATTAGCAGTTAATCTTTTGGTTACCCCCATAATTAGAACAATCAGACTTAGCTTTGGTTATCCACTCATTGGTCACACCTAAACTTGATTACTGCAACTATTTGAATCAGGGTCTTCCCACGAGGGAGATTCATTATCTTCAGTTGTTACAAAATAGTGCTGTGAGATTGCTTACTCATGCCAAAGGTTTGATCATATCACTCTGCTTCTTTATGACTTCTATTGGTTATCTAAAGCAGCACGATTGTAATTTAAGACACTCTGTCTCATTTTTATGTGTCTTCATAGAGGGAGCCCACAATACTTGTTGAGTCAACTGAGTTACTATGAACTTAATAAATCTTTACAACAGGATATTCTGAAAGTCTCCTTATTGTCTAAAGAACACTAAGGGCCTGATTTTAAAAAAGCATTTACATCCTTAAAATTGGGTTTTATACGTGTCAATGTACTTTACCCATGTAAGAGAATTTTTGAAAATTGCTACAATATATGCCATTGAGTTGTCCATAGGATATTCATGTGATATTGCTATGATTGTTTGTTACATGGTTACGGCAACTTTTAAACAGCCGCACGGGCATACATGTACATGTCCATGCCAGCTCACACCAAAGGACATGGCCATATTATAACATACACGCGTATATGCGTGCATAGTATAAAATAGGTTGTATGCGCATATGTGCGATAAGCCTTTAGAAAATAACCCTATTAGCTGGTTAACTTCCACAGCTAACTTCCCACTCACTATCCCAGTGAATATTCACCTTCTTATAAATAAGTTATTTTCAACTTCCATAACTGAGTTTTTGCTACATATATCTCCCTTTGGGACTTGCAGTCTAATTTTCTTTCAATCTCCACTCACCTGGATTAAAAGGAACTGACAATTGGCAGTTTGTTGCATGGCAGAGTTCTAAATAATAAAAACCTGAAGCTAGGGATCTCCTCAAAGCAGTAACGACAGATCGCTGAGCCATTTATTATAAATCTATGACAATATTAACTTTGGAGAACAATAATTGAAGGTAAGCAATTACCTTATATTTTAAGAAATCTATAAGAATATCTTTTTGGTCGTCTTCACCATTTACAGTTTTAGCACTCGCTATCCTGTTTTACAGACCCACTCAAGTAAAATGGCAGCTGATGGTGGCAAGTTGCCATAGAAGAAGTGGTAAGTTTCCCTTCATCAGATGGATTTAGATATTTTAAATATTAACATTTTAAAATATTCTTGGTAAAGTTCTCATGCAATTATTGCAAAACTGCTATTTCTAGGGGCAATTTTCAAACTTCCTGCATTGGAATAAAGTCTGCAGGTCTGCAATGGGCTTTGCACCAGTTCTCAAAAGGAAAGTACATGTGTACTTTCCCTTTAAACTTGTTGTAGGTACAAAGTACCCACAGATGCTTTTGGCTGCTTTTTGTGTGGGTACTTTTTAATGGAAAATAATGAGCCTAGATTTGAAAATGCAATCTTCACATGTTATTTTCCTCACCCAACCTAATCATGCCCCTGGAAATGCCTCTTCATAATGCGGCTAAAAGTAGATTTGTTGTAGAACACCATACAAACGTTTAGCAGTCTTGGAGGACAGCTTTGCGATGGCCGATTAATACAGGTAAAACATGTTTTACTCACATAAATGGCTTTGAAAATTGCCCTCTATATACTAAGTATAGACACTTTTGATTAATGATATAATGTTTTAAGTTTTCAAATTACTTTATGTTTTAATACTTGTATGTCACCTTGGGTGATCTTTTGAGTTTGGAAAGGTGGTTTAGAAGAAATGTCAAATAAATAAATAAGAAACTAATATTTGGATACCAAAAGTCAGGTATTAAGACTTTGTTCACTGGAAAAATTTAAATTGCCTAATTAGTTCCAGAGGCAAGAGAGACCCACATGCCGCTCAACAATACTGTCTTCCTTCTAACCAAAGGGATCACTTATAAAGCACTCTAAAGAGAGCTGTGGTCTGTGTCTCAAAGTATTAATACTGCAACAGCCTGACCGGAGGAGAAAACACAGTGAGTCACAAACCTCATTGCACCACAGATCCATATAACCACATGCCCTCTCCATTACACACACACACACACACACATACACACACACACACATATATATACACATACGTGCACTTCTATTAATATGATGGCGAGTGCCTCAGAATAATGTGCTGTTGATTGTATAATCATGTTTTCAGTTGTAAAAAAAATCTAGAAAGTATGTTTTAATTTTGTAATCTTTTGTCAGTGTGGGTATTTGTGGTACTACTGGTTACTAGATGGTGTCTTGTCATGTAAATGTAACCCCATCCGTGAGCGTGGACTGCACACCAATGTAGCCATAAAAGAAATGATAGTCTCTTTGGGACTGGAACCACTCCTGGCTAGCTTTTTTACTGTCTCTTTCCCCAGGGTCTAGATCCTTTGGTGGTGGGGGGAAAGACTTAACTTTTACAGCCTGGAGTGACAGGGATGACTCTTTTGTAACTTTCTTGTCCCTGGAAGAGGGATATTTTTCCTTCACTGGCAGGCCGATTCTGTAAACTGCACTTGGCCGTGCGCACTGTTTAACATATGTTTGGCCTCGTGTTTTCGACGCGCGTCTATTACCCCTTGTACTGTAAGGGGTTTAGCGTGTTGAAAACGTGCTGCCAAACCTCCTGGAAACTAATAGCGCTCATCACATGCAAATGCATATTGACGAGGCTATTAGTCACCCGGTATACTGAAAGTAAAATGTGCAACCAATCTGTACATTTTACGCTCATAAATTAACGTCTGCAGGCATTACTTTATGAGCAGCCTGAAAAGGTGTACAGAAAAACAGAAAATACTGCTTTTCTGTACACCCTCTGACTTAATACCTAGCGATATTAAGTTGGAGGAACCAAAAACTTTTTAAAAATGTGCCAGCCAGTCCGGTTAGGAGAACAGACGCTCAATTTTAACAGCATCCATTTTTCTAACCGATGGCTATCAGTGAGTTCAGAAAACCAACGTTCATAAAATTGAGCATCGGTTTCCTGACCCTGCTGATAGAGCCACCTCTCCTGGGCTAAGGAGGCACTAGGGGCGCATAATCGTCCCTAGCACTTCCTTTTAGCGCAACTCCTCATTTAAATATAGGATAGCGCGTCCAGGAGAAGTGGCTGGGCACGTTTTGGGAGTGCCCATTCTCCGTGATCCTTACTGAATCAGCCTGTGTGTGTGCTGTAAGTGCCAAATAAAACACTGGAGCCACTGGTTCAGTGTCCAAAATTAAAGTCTTTACTGCTAGAAAAATAGGTGTTATGCCCGTCGGTCAAGACAGCTGCGACTGCATGTACTGACCTCCTGCACTGCTCTCCTGCCCTCCCCGGGGCAGCTCACGGCTCGGGCCAGTGTTCACCGTCGTGTTCCTCGGGACTCCTTCTGGCAGCCTGGACGCCACCGCCACCCTCCTCGACTTCAGGCCTTCCTAGGCACAAGCGCACGCCACCAAGCCCTCCTTTGAAGCCTCTTCAGCGGGAACCTCGAGGGCGTCTCCAGTTGATGACGTCATCAGACCAGCGTCTTAAACTCCACCTTCGCCCTCAGCTAGCCGACTTGGCAACAAGTTCCGTACGTCTTCGACTACTGTCTACGTGTTCCTGAGACTTGGACCCTGTCTGGTACCCGCTCCTCGGGGGCCAGTGCACACATTGGGGACTTGCTCTCCTCACCTACCCCGCTCCTCGGGCTGGCTCTGCATCTCTTGGGTTCTAACCTGCAAGGCCTCCCGTTCCTCGGGGCTACCTCTGGGACATCTCAACTATCCGTGAGTTCTACAGAGGGACTTCCCTGCTCCTTGGGTTTGCGCCCACATCCTGAACAAGACTGTCTGTGCCTCCCACTCCTCAGGACCGCGCTTATGTTGTACTGGTGACTGCCAGGACTTCCCTGCTCCTCGGGGCAGCGCCCTCTGGCTTCCCTGGGACTTTACACACTTCCCTGCTCTTTGGGATCGCACCTACATAACTTATCGAGACTGTCAGCATTTCCCGCTCCTAGCGGCGGTGCTACGTCATCACCAGAGACTCAGCTCAGGCCTCCCCGTCCTGTGGCCTATTGCGTTACAACATCATCCTACGCTGTGCAGCTCCTCCCCTCAGGGTTGCCCTTCAGAGTACCTCCTAATCAGCCAAGCCTCACACTCCTCGCTCTGCAGGCTGTCTGGCACTCCTCACCTCGGGGTCTCTGCCCAGGTATTGCCTCCAGTCTACTCCCAAGGGGGTTCTCTCCTGGTACCACGGGACCTCTCCATTGCCTCACCCAGAGCTCTCCGCTGTCTCTGACCTCACCTCCCGATGATGCAGACCTGTGGGGGTCCTTCCCACAAGTAGTAACAACTTGCATCTCGGGCCAAGGGCCCACATACCCACAAATCATAACAATAGGATGAAATATGACACACTTAAATTAGTCCTCAGCGCCACATAATTTCTCTTTTGTTACAGTTCTTTTCCCTCTGTGCAACTGCTCAGTTACCAGGGCAAGGGAACATCCACCCGCCAGGGCTTGGCTAAATGGAGTTCCCAACTGGGCAGGGAAAACCCCTTTGAAACTGGTAAAAGATAAAAAATACAGTCTCTACACTTAGAGTCCAAAAATTCTATATCCCTAGAGATTGAAGACTCCAGCTGAGGGTCCCCAGATGTTCTTAATTAGTTCTTACTCAAAGTTAGCAGATTACTTCTTTCTCTTTCTGTCTCTTTTGAATCCCCGAAGGATGGGATCCACTTAGCACAAGGAGCTGTCACTGCTACAAATGCAGGAAGGAAGGGGCTGCCAAAACTCTTCCTCCTGGATCTCACAAACCAAAATCCTTGCTCCTTCAACTAAAATTAACATTGGAGTTCTTCCTTGCAGCAGGTCACCACTATAACCTCTTACTCATTGAGGGGGTGGAGGGGCAGGTCTTTTCTACCCTGGGCCCAGGGGACTCAAAAGTCTCCTATCATGAAAAAGTGTAAAAAAAACTGAAAATCAACCCAGAGGGGAGTCCCAACCAGCCAGTGAGTTAACTGGAGGGAAACACCTCCTGCCTCATTTCAGGATCCCCAGGCAGGCTGTTCCTGGCTTCCCCAAGTGGGCCTGAAATTTTGAACTCAAGCAACGCTCCTACTGCCTCCTAATTCTCAGCAAACCTAAAGGGTCTGCTCACAGACTCTCAGTAGAGAGCTACTTAAAATACCTTCCTAGGGAGAAGGCCTCTCCAGCATCCTCAAAGGGCAGGGCTGCATCAAATGGTAACCTCTCCATTCTCTAACCTACAGTGCTGTAGCTAAAATTGGGGGTTCACCCAGGCCTTACTGGTTATGATACTGGGGGGGAGGGGGCTCCCATTACATAAAAGAATAGGGTTTATCTCTAATAATAAGATTTTTCCATCAGGGGACATGCAGAGGAATTCCATAGAGTGTTCTGTTCTTTATAATGTGGGACTTGCTGGAATTTCACTAAGAAGACAAAGGGTGTGAGGGCCATTAAGCTAAGTGATAGTGGTCCAGCCCAGTAGGGGCTAGGTACTAAAGGGGAGTATAAAATATGCTTTCCACAATGATTTTAGAGGGAGAGAGAATGGGAAGAGACTGAGAGATGTAGAAGGTACCACTGGGAGTGATGCCACTGATGCTGAGGAGCTGGGGTACTTCCTCAGGCCTTCATGGGAGTCTGATGTGAAGGGAATTTGAAATGAAGAGAACTTGAAGAACATGGAGTTTGAAGTCAAGAAGAAGGAACTTTGTTGGAGGCCTACAGGACCAGACAGGAATGCTGTGCCTGTATGAGTTTCAGTGCAGGGCTGGAGAAATTGCATCTGTCTAAGGACAGGGGATGAGTTGTTCTGGAGAAAATCCTGACCTGTGTGTGAGTAATGAGATTTTTAAGAGAGACTTTGGTTTGTTCCTGAGACTGCAGATGATCTGAGAGGGTGGAGAAGAGAGTATTTGACTTTGGGAAAGTTGTTGTGAAGAAGAGAAAATCTGTTTTGGAAAAAATTTCTTTGGGAGAGAGTGGACTGTGATTTTGACTTTTGAACTGGATTTTTCTGCTGTTTTGCTGTACTGGACTGAGAACTGACAGTTTTGTTTATTTTGCTGAACTGGTTATTTTTTGCAATAAACTATCTTTCTTTTGCAACACAAACCTGGTGTGGACATTGTGTGTGGGGGTTGTTTTGGGTTTTTTTGTGTGTGATATTCTTGGCCAAGTTTGGCCTTGCAGGAGAGCTTGCCCCAAGTGAAATCCCCTACCCCGGTTGAATATACTCAGTGGTTCTCCGGGGCTAGGCAGGTAGCCCCTGGAAAAGGTGGGGTTATATATATTATTTTAAAGACAATTAGCTCTTCAGCTAAATGTCCCTCTTCTAAGACATTAAAAAAAAATGCATGCAAATATATTGGTCCAGTGTTCTTCAGCTGGTTCTGGAAGCTTTAATAAAGTATAGTATGAGCGCTGCTGCACCATGTCCCTCCTTCATCTGACATTGACTACTGGCCACACCCCGGAACAGCTGTTACCTTCCCACACCTTGCCGTGCTCAGTGATTTGTGCAGCAGGAGTTCAAGCACCACATTGTGTCAGAAGAAAACTGTTGTTCTAAGATGGCATTGGCAGCCAGCATCAGAACAAGGTGAGGAGGTGGCACTGGCTGCCCTCACAGAACCCTTTAATGAAGCTCCCAGAACTGGTGCGTTCCACAGAACCCTAATTGAAAAACACTGGTCCAGTATATTTGTATGAAATTCCAAGGGGCAACCCTCTCTTCTTCCTCATCAGAGCAGCTGGCTGAGAATCAGGGAAGCTACGGTACAAATCCCACTGCCACTCCTTGTGACCTTGGGGAAGTCACTTCACTCTCCACTGCCTCAGGTACAAAATTAGATTGTGAGCCCACTGGGGACAGAAATACCTACAGTACCACTTTGAAAGTGCCAGAACAGCAGAATATAAAATTAAATTAAATTAAAAAAGGAGTACTATAACCAAAAAAGGTTAAAAACTACACTACTGGATATTAATCTATTCATAACCTTCCTGAACAGGATCCACAGTTTCTACTCCAGAAAATAATCATAAGATGGACTTGTGTCTTCCTTCATCAAGGGACAGGTCTTCTATATGCATATCCTTTGATATCCTTGGTTGTCAAAACCATAGTAAAACTCAGAAGAGACCAGGAACTATATTTCTCATAACTCCTTTTTGACTGAGACCACTCTTGAGAGCTGTTCTTCAGGGTGTCAATTCAGTTGGGGAATTCTCCCAACTCTTATGCAGACTCAGGGAATTCTGCATCATTCCAAGATCTACTCTTTGACTCTCACAGCCTGAATGTTGACAGCAAAATAATTTGTTTCTTAGGATTCTCTAATGGAGTGTCTCAGATTCTTCTTACTTCTAGACAGGCATCCATCAGGAGGGTTGTATGATTTTAAATGGAGGACAAGACCATAGGTCACTTCTCATGCCCCTCTCAAAAACTGTTTCAAAACATTCAGCATGTTCCAGTGTCAGGCCTCAAAACTAACACTGTTAGGGTTCTCATCAGTGCAATTGACATGTATTACCAGCATCAAGGAAACCCCATCTCTATAATTTTCAATCCAGCTTCCTTCAAGTCCCTACATACTTGCGTGCTTGATTACCTGACCTGGAAGGTCATATTTTTGGTGGCAGTCACTTTAGCCTACAGAGTTGGTGAGCTCCAGACCCTAGTGATTTTTGCACCTGACATAATATTTCATCACAACAAGATCAGCTTTCATTGAGTAGATTTGCAAGGTTGTGATGTGGAGTTCCAGCCATATTATTATCTGGACACTGATTCCCAATGCAACAATAGGTTTGGCTAGTCTCCACTAGATCCCTAATCAAGTGCAACCATGATCTGCCCTAAAGCTGATTTCACTCATTAGACTTCACTGGAAGCTTAATGGTTCCTGCACCTGTGAAAATCTGCAAAATGTTAGTGTGCTGCATGTTACACAAAATTTATAAAACTTGAAATGAAAAGAATCCACCTTATTTTAATAGCCACCTTAATTTATCATGCAAATATAATTCTTAAAGTATATGGTGAAAGAGACATTTATATGTATTATGTAACAGACCTTTTGTTCTGTTACTAATAAGACCTGGATGTCAGGTATCAGACAGTTCAGTGCAGGACGAAAGTGGGGGAGGATTCATTCAAATACAGCTCTTCCTTCTAAGGGTCTGGAATAACCATCCCTCCAGTGAGCGTTTAAAAGCAGGGCTCTGGCTACTGCTAGGGAGGCAGTTCTTTCAGTTGTGAACAGTATTCAGAGGTAGAGAGGAGCTTAGGTTTTTTGTTATTTTTTCAGGCCCTGCCAGAGGAGCCAAGCAAACCCTGTTGGGTGGTCCTGGCCAGGGTCGGGAGGGGTTTTGCCTCTCCAGTACACAACCTGTCGGCAGGGAATTCTCTCTCTGGGTACATTTTTTGGAATTTACCCTTTTAAGTGATAGGAGCCTTACTGGAGCCTGTTCAGCTCCTGGGAACGGGAACCCTGAGACTGGGCCTGGGCAGGTTAGGGAAGACCTGCCCCCATATATCCTCAGTGAGGTTGGGGGTGTCAGTGACCTGCTGTAGGGGTATACTCCAGTAGGGATGTGAATCGTTTTTGAACGATTAAAATTATCGTCAGATAATTTTAAAATCATCCAAAATCGTTAGAGTGCACGATACAATACAAATGCCCACGATTTATCGTCAGGGGCATTTGTATTGTATCGTTAAATAGGGGGTGGGAAAACCGGCACACCAAAAAAACCCTAACACCCACCCCGAACCTTTAAAACAAACCCCCACCCTCCCGAACCCCCCCCAAATGTTTTAAATGACCTGGGGTCCCGGCGCGATGATCCCGGCGCGATGTCCCGCTCTCTGCCCACGGCTGCTGTGAAGAGAAATGGCGCCAGTGGCCCTTTGCCCTTATCATGTGACAGGGCAAAGGTAGCGCCGGCGCCATTTTGATTCCTAGCTCCCGACGTCACGCGTCCAGGAGATCGCTCCCGGACCCCCGCTGGACCCCCAGGGACTTTTGGCCAGCTTGGGGGGGCCTCCTGACCCCCACAAGACTTGTACGGCAAAACGATTCAAATTTAGGAGGTCGTTCCCGGACCCCCGCTGGACTTTTGGCAAGTCTTGTGGGGGTCAGGAGGCCCCCCAAGCTGGCCAAAAGTCCCTGGGGGCCCAGCGGGGGTCCGGGAGCGATCTCCTACGCTCCTGACGTCGGGGGACAAAAAAACAAAATGGCGCCGGCGCTACCTTTGCCCTGCTGTCATATGACAGGGCAAAGGTAGCGCCGGCGCCATTTCTACAACGCACCGGAGGTCCGAGAGTAAAAGATCACACCGGGACCCTCCCTCTGGACCCCAGGTAATTTAAGGCATTTTGGGGGGGGGTTCGGGAGGGTGGGGGATTTATTTTAAAGGGTCGGGGTGGGTTTTAGGGATGTTTTAGTGTGCCAGTTTTCCCGCCCTCCCCCGATTTACGATTTACACGATATTTTAAAAAACAAAACCGCGACGATAAGATTCCCTCCCCCCCCCCAGCCGAAATCGATCGTTAAGACGATCGATCACACGATTCACATCTCTGTACTCCAGTGGTATTTTTATTTTTGCTAAAGATTACTTTCAAGACCCAGGAGGTAGCTCTGGCTGCATGATCAGTGAGTTGCATGGGTCATCAAATACATTTTTTTCTTGTAACACACTAGATAATCTTTCATCTGAGAAGCTGAAAATATTTTTTCACAGTGTCTACTCCATCAGATTATAATATATACTACAGTTAAACATCCATCAAAAAAAGTGGATAAAATCAAAACTGGAAATGAAAAGAATCTAGCTTATTGTAATAGTTACCTTATTTTATCATGCAAATAGAGAGGATAACTTTCAAATAGCTATGCGTGCCCCTATATACTTGTGTATATGGGCACACAAAAATCTATTCCTGTATTTTATATCCTATGCATATATACACAGATTATAAAATACATGCAAATGTACCCTGCAACATGCACACACTTGAAAGAAAAACCACACAAATTTCAGAACAGTACTACAACTACTTATATTCTCCAACATCGACTACTACAATGCTTTACTTCTCGGCCTACCTCTGACTACCATCCGTCTGCTCCAAATACTACAGAACACAGCAGCCAGAATTCTTACAGGAAAAAAGAAACACGAGCATATCACACCAACCCTTATGTCTCTACACTGGCTCCCAATAAAATACAGAATAGAATACAAAGCTCTAAAAATCCTTCACAAAATAATCACAGGAAAACAAATCTATGGCTGAACAAACACATCATACCCCAGGCTCCAAAAAGGAGCCTCCTCAAAATACCTCATGTAAGATCCACTCATCAGAACACAACTCATGAGAGAGCTATATCCCTTGCCAGCCCCGCCCTTTGGAACAAATTACCAAGCAAAATAAGAATCTGATACCAAAACCTTTAAAAAAGACTTGAAAACCTGGTTGTTCACCAGAGCCTATGCAAATGATCTCATCCATCAACACAACAAGAATCCCACACAAACTTCCACCAAGAAAAGTCCACATCCTCAAAGAAACATAAAAACATCTAAGACAACTCAAGAAAACACTAAGAAAACACCAAGAAAAGTCCACAGCCTCAGAGAATCATAAAAGCATCTAAGACAACCCAAGAACTTACAAGACAATGCACATAGCCACATGCAAATGGGCTGGCATAACTGCTTAAACTATATAATAACCATGATGTAATGCTATCTATAAAAAAATATGATGTAACAATGTTCTCTAATATGACTCAACGTTTGTTTAACTAATGTTACTATTGTGAACCGTTATGATGGCGAAACCGAATGATGGTATACAAAACATGTCAAATAAATAAATAAATATTACACTTATCTGGATAAATTCCAATTTATCCAACTAAGTAGCAGCAAATATCCAGATAAGTTACGATTTATCCACCTAGGTAGCGACAAATTTGATGCTTAGCAGGAGAAGTCTGAAAAGCCCTACTTATCCGGATAAGTAGCAATATTTGAGACTTATCCATCCATCTTATTTATTCAGATAAGTCTCAAATAGATACTTATCTGGATAAATAAGATAGGCAGGTAAGCCTCAAATAAATTATCCAAAAAAAGTAGCACTATTTAAGACTTATCCAGCTCTCTGACTTATGCCTAGATTTACTTGCCGCTGCACGGATCGCCGCTCCTGCGCTATCGGCGCCTGACCCATCGGGGTCTGAGGAGCCCTCCCCAGGACCTCGTGGCCGCCCCAGTGCTCCTTCCGAGCCCCGAGCCCCGAAGGCTTTGCTCCGCCCCCGGATTGCGTCACAACTACGGGCCGGAGGGAACTTTAAAAAGCAGCCCCACTCAAGGTACCTGCCTTTCTTGCCGCTGCACGGATCGCCGCTCCTGCGCTATCGGCGCCTGACCCATCGGGGTCTGAGGAGCCCTCCCCAGGACCTCGTGGCCGCCCCAGTGCTCCTTCCGAGCCCCGAAGGCTTTGCTCCGTCCCCGGATCGCGTCACAACTACGGGCCGGAGGGAACTTTAAAAAGCAACCCCACTCTAGGCGTCGCACGCCGTGCGTCGCGCGCCTAAGGAGCGCGACAAAGGGGCCTGCCCCTTTGTGCACTCCTTCGTGCACCTCCGCAGGCGCAGCCGCAGCTACCAGAGCCCTGCAATCCCCCACAGACCAACGACAAGCCTTCTGTCTCATCTAGGCTGCGGCCACGGGACTCCGACACCGCACCGGCTCCGTTTCCATCAACTCTACTTCTCATAACCCAACTACAAGTCCGGAGACCAACAGGACCCCACCAACTGTAAGAATTATTACCCGCCCCCTCAGGTTCTTTATCTCCCATACTCCCACAGCAGTTAAATGATTGCCCTCGTTAACGCTATGTTCTACAGCATGTTAAAATGATTACGATAATTGCCTGAGTCTACCTACTTTGATTGTATTGCCTATTTAATTGCCTCTTTTGACTTTGCCTGTATAACCACGTTTAACTTGCCTGCCTCTTATGACAATGCTTGTATAACTACGATAACATGCCTCTACATAACCCCGATCCCACCAAAATCTACACCACCTCCCCAATCTCAGTAACCAGATATTACAACCGCCTTACCCACATCACAACACCCCGCTGCCTGCATTCCACCCACAGCCTTCCCTCCCTACCATAGGAAAGCCCCTATTCATCCCTACCATAGGAAAGCCCCCTATTATCATTAAGTCTCTCTGAACATAGACCCATGTAGCATATGACCCACCTTCCTATGCCGCTAGCCAAGACCCTTTACCATCCTCGTATCCACCCGTTACCACATACTAACCCACCCATTGCAGTGAACAACACCCACCTTACATACAACAACCAAACACGAGCAAAACCCCACACTCTTTACAATAATGAGTCCACAACCTACTCCCACCATAAAACACTTCTACACCCCCCACAAAATGACCAGTCACACATACATGACACAACAACACAGATCAATCATCCCCATTATGGCATCCCCCTTCACACAAATCCTGGGTATGCTATCATTTTCCATTCTGCTACTCAATGCTCAATCCATTCTAAAAAAGACCATTCTTCTACAGGACATCCTCACAGACGAAGCCCCTGACATATGCGCCATCACGGAATCCTGGTTAAAGGATACCGACTCCCCCTTAATTAACCAACTGTCCTCAGATGCATACAGCTTATTTTCCATTCCTAGAAGCAAAAAAAAAGGAGGTGGACTACTCCTGGCTGCCAAAAAGAACTTCAACCTCACTCTCCAAAATATTACACCACCCCCCAAACTGGAAATCAGCATATTCAAATCTGATTCCCTCCAACTCTGCTTAATCTATGCCCCCCCTGGCCTTCTCGAAAAAAATCCCTCCCCACTCATAGAATACATCTCTAAACACATAAACAACACCAAGCCTGCCATAATTCTGGGAGACCTGAATATTCACGTAGACCGCAACCCCCTCTCCCCTTCTTGTGAAGCTATCTTGACAGCTATGACAGCACTTGGTTTCAAACAAAATGTCTCAGAACCCACACACAAGGCTGGGCATACACTCGACCTCATCTTTACCAACTCCTCAATCCAAACTGACCAACCCAGATGTACACCCATCCCTTGGTCAGACCACGTCCAAATAGACACACGCTGCACAATCAAATACACCCCCCCCTCGCAACACAAAAAAACAATAACATTTCGCAAAAAAGGCAAGACTGAAGACATCCTTGAGGCCCTCTCAAAAGAACTCCCCAACATAGACCTCACTGACGCAAACACAGCCACAGCTTCATGGTTTCAAATCACCGCGGACATAGCAGATAGACTCTGCCCATCCCACACCAAAGAAATCAGACCAAACAAAAATAATAAGAAACCATGGTATACAAATGAACTTAAAACCATGAAACTCGACCTTCGTAAAATTGAAAAATCCTGGCGGAGGAACCAAATACCCACCATCCTAGCACAGTTTCGCACCCTTCTACACACCTACAGAAAAGCCACTGAAAAAGCAAAAAAAGACTTCTATGCCGCAAGAATCCACCAATTCCAGTTCAACCCACAAGCCCTCTTCCAATACGTAACCAGCCTTATCACAGCACCAGACAGACACAACCTTGACCACGACGATGAAACAAAATGTGAAAAATTAGCATCATACTTCAACACTAAGGTACAAACCATTATGGCTCGTTTCTCACCTTACCCCAATCTCCCGAACTCAACAACTCCCAGCAATACACCAAATGACCACTACAATCCCAACACACCCATTCAAACCTCAAACACCACCCTCACAAATTTCGAAAACACATCCGCACTAGAAATTGAAAATACTATCAAAAAACTCAGACCCGCCTATCATCCATCAGACAATCTGCCCACCACAACACTAATCTCAAACCCTACATCAATTGCCAAACACATCGCAAATGTCCTGAATAAATCTATCTCACTGGGCCAGGTCCCAACAGAACTTAAGCAAGCCATTATAAAACCCATCCTCAAAAAACCAGACTTAGACACCACTGATCCAGCCAACTATCGCCCAGTGTCAAACCTCCCGTTCCTTTCCAAAATACTCGAAAAAATAATTAATAGACAACTCACAGAATACATAGAAGACCACAATATTCTCTCATCTTCCCAGTTTGGTTTCCGTAAACACCACAGCACAGAAACCCTGCTTATCTCCCTCTCGGAAACTATACTCAAAGCCCTAGACAAAGGACAGCCCCATATACTCACACTTCTAGATATATCGGCGGCATTCGACACAGTTAATCACAACATACTCATTAAACGCCTCAAGGAAATTGGCATCACAGACAACGCCCTTCTCTGGTTGCAGTCTTACCTACATAACAGGAGCTATAGAGTAAAAATCGGCCGCAATGAATCCAAACCAGTCAAGCTATCACAAGGAGTTCCACAAGGCTCATCCCTCTCCTCAACCCTTTTTAATATCTACCTCATACCCCTCTGCATACTGCTCTCCAAACTGGGCATCCAACACTTCATATATGCAGACGACGTACAGGTACTCATACCCATAACAGACTCTATCACTAACGCAATGAAGACTTGGAAATCTGCTTTGTCTGAAATAAACAAATTACTCACTGACAACTTTCTAGCACTCAACACCAACAAAATCGAACTACTCATCCTCTCTCCCCCCAGCATTCCCACACTCAGCCTTTCTTCCCCCTCCCCACCAGACTGCCCCCCCACCCAATTCGTCCGCAGCCTAGGCATATGGATAGACAACCACTTTAACCTCAAAAAATTCATATCTAACACCATAAAGAGCGGATTCTTCAAACTCCACACCTTGAAGAGAATCAAACCACTCCTACACACTTCTGACTTCCGAACAGTACTGCAGGCCATGATCCTATCCAAACTGGACTACTGCAACGCCTACTACTAGGCCTCCCAAAAAATACCCTTCAACCATTACAGCTCCTACAGAATGCTGCCGCCCGCATCTTCACAAATACTCACCGTCATGACCACATCACCCCAGTTCTTCAATCCCTACACTGGCTCCCAGTAAACTCCAGGATAATCTATAAATCCCTCACCCTCATACACAAAGCCATTCACAACCAAAACATGCACTGGTTCCCTGAACATCTCCACATCCACAACACAACCAGACCTACTAGAAAACAGCACCAAGCCAAATTCCTGACCCCCTCCCCCAAAGTCATCAAACATGCCACGATCAGAGAAAGATCATTCATTATAGCAGGCACATCCCAATGGAACAAAATGCCACCCCACCTACGCCAGGAACCTTGCCATAAAAAATTCAAACAGAATCTGAAAACCTGGCTCTTCAAACTAGCATACCCCGACTAAAGTTACGACCCTCCCGAATGACACGCCTCTACTGAACTTAACAACCATTACCCCCTTCTTCCCCACCCCCCCCCCCACATCCCTGTTCTCCCTCCTCCCACCCTCCTCCACCTCCCAACTCAACAGCCCCATCTTCCCTCTACCCTCCAATACCATATACCTGTCACCTGTGAATAGTTAAAGAACCTTTTTCCTCTACCCTCCTTAAGAGCTACCTTAAGAGCTACCCTCCTTAAGAGCTATCTCTTCATAACCGCCCATATAACCGCCCATATACCTGTCACCCCGTGAATAGTTAAAGAACCTATATTCTTCTACTCTCCTTATGAGTTTATCATGTAACCACCTGATAAACCACCTGTTTCAAATTGAATTAGTTGTCACTTTGTTTATCTATTCTAATTTATTGTAAATCTAAATAATGTTTACCTATGTTTATCTATTCTAAATTATTGTAAAGCCTGTTGCTACGCTACGTTACATTGTGAACCGGGGTGATGTTTTTAACGTGCCCCGGTATATAAAAAACTCTTAAATAAATAAATACTAAGCTGTGATAAGTAATATCATGCGATAAACAGTTTAACATGCAATATCACCATGTTGTGATTATTTAGCACTGAACTTATCAAAAACCAAAATGGTTATGCTACAGCAAGGGGTTCCATTAACAACATTCCCATTGGTTCTGGTTGACTGATTGTTATTCAAACATCCACTAAAGTAAGACGTCTGGGAGTAATTACTGACTCTGATTTGACTTTCAACAACCTAGTTTCACCTAAACTAGGTGAAAGCCATTACTTGCTCCAGCTTTTATAAACTACAAATAATATGTGGTTTGAGATCACTGCTGTCCTCATTGGATTTTCGACTGGTGGTGCAAGCAATAATTATGCCCCTTCTGGATTATTGCAATTCCTTGTATATTAGTCTTCCTGCTTCAACTTTGTGAGCATTGCAGCTTTTACAAAATGCCGCTGCTAGATTAATCTCAGGCAAATCAATGAGGAATTGTATTTTTCTGGGTCTTCAACACTTGCACTTGCTTCCAGAGCAAAGGAGAACCACATATAAAGTTGTCACCCTGGAACATAAAATGCTAGCCTTTGAGTCATGCCCATGGGTGAATGCGTTGTTATGCATCTACAACCTGACATGGACTCTGCACTCTTCTCTAGAAGTTCCTAGTGTGAGGCATGCTAGACTTGTCGAAACACGAGAAAATGCCTTCTTGGTGGCCTACTCTGAGATTTGCAACTCCCTCCCTTTTGAGTTACTCATAGAAGGGTGCACAAAATCTTTTAAAGGGCTATTAGGCTATTAAAATCTATCTGTTTCAACAGGCTTTTTCTTGTTCACTACCTCAGGTCTACAGCATTGGTGGTATAAAAATTAAAGTAAATAAAATAAATAAATATTGCACGATATCTTCAATATACTCCTCCCCCTATGGAAATAAGCTGCTTTGCATGCATTTTCATGTATAAAATTGTTTAATGAATGCAAAGCAACTTATGCATGGGCAATTTAATGTAAATAAAATAATGCGGCAGACTTAGAAAAAAGTCTGGCCTGTTACCTTATCGCACTTCAAGGAGGTGTAGATAAACCATTGCAGGGACATCTGGATGCAAACATGCTTCCCGATGCCTCCACAATGTAAGTTAAAGGATCAAATGGCCCAAATCTACATCCTCTTGAAAAGGATCAATGATGACCCCTGTCCACTCCCCACCCTGCTGCTGCAGAGGCAGCGGCAGCAGCAAACCCCACAAGAAAAAAAAAAGTTTTAAAACACATGACAATGCCCTACCCCCCTTCCCTAACCCTTCCCCTAAGTATCTCAACCCCCACCCAAGGCAAAAGGGCCCCCTTCCAACTCTCCCTGGAACCAAGTTACCTCTGCCTTCCCTTCTCCCCCCGATCCAAATACCAACATATCCCTGGGATCTAGTGTTCCCCTCCCTAGACCCTTTCCCCACTCCAACCAAAACAAAGACCCTGGTGGTCTGGGGGCGACAGTCATATCCCCATCTCCCGAGCTCCCTGCACCTCCAAAAATCCACATTAGTGGTCAGTGGGGGCCCAGAATGTCCCCTAGCTCCAGGCCGGTCAACACTATTATGCCCAAGGCCCAATCCCCTGATTTTGTCCCAACACATGATAGGACAAGGTTAGGCCAACACCATTTTGAAAAATGGCATTGATGGACCCAGAGCTAGGGGCGCTCCAAGCCCTCACTAATCATTAATGAGGCTATGCCCCAGACCACCAGGGCTGGGGGAAACACTAGACCCCAGGGATATGTTGGTGTGTGGACTGGAGGGGGTAGAGATGCCTTGATTCTGGGTGAGGGGTTAGAAAAGGGCCCTTTTGCCTCGGGCGGGGGATTATTTGAATGATTTTCTTAAAGAACACAGAATTCTAGATGTCTATCAACATGGCTTTAGAAAAGGCTATAGTACTGAAACACTACTCCAATCATCACTTGACACAAACTTTGTGGATTTGATGTTATTACAGACTACATAGGAAAATTGGTTCTTACCTGCTAATTTTGGTTCCTGGAATACCACAGAGCAGTCCAAAAGCATGAGTTTTGCCTCCCTACTCAAGAAGAAGGCAGAAAAAAAAAGCTTTACTGACACTGCTACTTAACCTAGTGTGCCACCTGCAGTCCCTCAGTACTGACCAGTCCCCAAGCCAAGATGAGATAAACACATAAACCAGCTTCACCTCCCCCTGAAACCGAGCCAGGGAAAGACCAAGACTCCCCAGCTGAAAAACCATTGTCTTTACTATCTACACATAGACTTACACAGCGATCTTTCCAGAGAGGTGTTGTGTCCGTTGGTTCCCGAAGCCTCTCTCCGCCCTCCTTACCTCTTTGGCGCCTCCCTCTTCGCCCGCGGGAAGATTGGCTGCCGCAGCGTCCTTCTGCCAAAGTCCTCCGGCATCCCCGGACCAGCTAGACGCTGCAACCCGCCATGTTTCCTGGAGGCCTAGGGGCGCGCGCATGGCGCGGCCCCGACAAGTACCGGCGATGGCGCGAACCTCAGGGGCGTCCCCCTGAGATGACGTCACCCGTGACGGATATATAAGGTCTTAGAATTTGCTAACAGATGGAGTTAGCAAGGGTTGGGTTACTCTACCTAAGCTACTCTGCCTCCTCTGACTTACCAGGGGTACCCGCGCCTCGGGGCCTCGCTCTCTCCTTTGTTTTTCAGGTGACAGTCTGGAACCGGTACTCGCTCCTCGAGGGCCCTCGTTCCCAGACTTGCTCTGTATTCTCTTCTGTCTGAAGTCATCACTGCCAACTACATCAGTGAGTTACTATCGCTCTCTCAGAGCTTTCCCTGGAACCAGTTACTTGCTCCTCGAGGGCCTATACATTCCAGCTCCTGGGCTTCCATGAGACATTGTGTGAGTGTTACCATCAGGTTCGGTACATGAACTCTGCATACCCTGCCTACTCACTATATTTCAGTTTCTCTACAGCTCAGCCTCCAGGGATCGCTGTTCCAGCTTCTGAGGGACTAGAGTCCAGCTGGGCATTCCAGCTCACTACTGCCACCTCTAATAAAAGAATTGGTGTGTGTCTGTCTCCTAACTCTGAGCCTGACCGGTGGTCCCTCTCAGGATCTTCCCCCGGAGGCATGGTCATCTGCCACTGGTCCAAGGATCCACCCACAACTCTCCTAAATAACTACAGATTGCTAACTCCTATCTGATTGCTACTGCCAACAGCAGCTCCTAACAAGAGGGTGGGACTCTAGACTGATCTGTAGTATTCCAGGAATGAAAATTAGCAGGTAAGAACCAATTTTTCTTTCCTGTTCATAACCCAGATCAGTCTAGATGCATGAGATGTATCCAAACTCCTTAAACTGGGCAGGAATCTGAACGACCCACTCACAGCACACTATCTCCAACACCAGCTGCTTCCAGCACCTGAACACCCAGTTGGTAATGCTACCGTAACAGTACTCCTTGGGGATACCATCTGTCACTCAGCCCAGGATACTGCCTGTGCCCTAGAAGAATGTGCCCTACTCCCTTTGGGAATCAGACGCTTCTAGCAAATATAAATTGATCCAACAGCCGCCTTTAGCTAATGAGTAATGGTGGCTTTAGAAGCTTTACTCTCTTTATCCATTCCCTCAAACAGAGCGAAAAGATGATCGGACCTTAAAAAATCGTTAATGATCATCAGATAGCACAATTGTACCTGACAGACATCCAACAAGTGAATTCTCCTCACCTACAGATCCAAAGAACCCAAATTCCAAAATTAAGAAAGTTCCACAAGGAAAAGTTCAAAGGAAATGTCAAAGACTACCTTCGGTTAAAAAAAAAAAAAAGGACTTTCTCTGAAAACTGAAGGAAAGGATTTTCACCAAACAATGCTTGAAGCTCTGAAATCCTCCTCGCCAAGCAAATGGCCACTAGGAATGCCTTTCACAATGGCCAGAACCAAAGACCATGGAGGAACCACAACACAAGACAAGGATCAATGAGGGAAACACCCACCTCACGGGGCACTAATGCCTCTCTCCTCAAAGAAAACAAATCACATCCAGATGAGAAGCTAGGGATACTCCATGTACCTTACCTCTAAAACAGTCCAAAGCTGCCACCTGGACTCTTCAGGAAATGAATGCTCTCCCTTTTGCTAAATTGTTCTGCAAAAAGGTCAGAACATGAGACACTGACACTCAAAGTAGCGCCACACACTTGAAATACTCAAAAATGATTGCTCACCACTGATTGAATTATTTGCTAAGGTGTTTCCATCACCAGAATCTACATTAATTGTTGGAAACTTTAATCTCCATGTAGACAAAACACCAAGAACCTTAGCCTGTGAAATGTTTTTAGAAGCAATGGAAGCCCTGGGATGGTCACAATTTGTCTTGAAAGCCACTCATAAAGCAGGTCTCACTCTAGACCTAAAATTTGCAAATACCAGTAATTGCTTAATTAATACTTTGCACACGATATTGCCCTGGTCTGATTACCAATTAATAAAGGGTGAAATTACCATCACCAACTATCACCAATTAATAAAGGTAGAAATTGGTATTGCCAACCATATCCATAACAGTATAGATAAAAAGCTTACTTTTACCTTCAGGAAAAAGATAGAGATGGAAGTACTTGCTGAAGCAATAGGAAATAAGCTCCATGAAATAAATTAAACCAATTCCACATCAGCTTTTGATTCCTGGGATAAAATTGTCAGTGACATAGCTGAAAACCTTAGTCCTGTTCAGACAAAAACTATTAACAAAGAAAGGAATAACTCGAAACATAAGAAACCCTGGCACAATGATGAATTAAGAAGCTCTAAACAGAACCTTAGAAAATACCAAACCAATAATGCAAAAAAAAAAAAAAAAAAAAGATTACTATGCTAAGCAGATTCACTGAGTTATATTTAATTCTAAACTGCTCTTTGAGGTTGTTAAAAATTTAATTAAAGACCCATCATCCATCTCAAGAAACGTTTGAAATGAATATTAGAGATGTGAATCGTGTCCTCGATCGTCTTAACGATCGATTTCGGCTGGGAGGGGGAGGGAATCGTATTGTTGCCGTTTGGGTGTGTAAACTATCGTGAAAAATCGTTAAAATCGTGAGCCGGCACACTAAACCCCCCTAAAACCCACCCCGACCCTTTAAATTAAATCCCCCATCCTCCAGAACCCCCCCCAAATGCTTTAAATTACCTGGGGATCCGGCGGTGGTCCAGAACGGCGGCGGTCCGGAACGGCCCCCTCAATAGAATCGTGTTGTCTTCAGCCGGCGCCATTTTTCAAAATGGCCGCCGCAAAATGGCGGCGGCCATAGACAAAAACAATTCGACGGAGGAGGTCGTTCCGGACCCCCGCTGGACTTTTGGCAAGTCTTGTGGGGGTCAGGAGGCCCCCCCAAGCTGGCCAAAAGTTTCCTGGGAGTCCAGCGGGGTTCTGGGAGCGATTTCTCGCCGCGAATCGTTTTCGTATGGAAAATGGCGCCGGCAGGAGATCGAGTGCAGGAGGTCGTTCAGCGGCGGTCCGGAACCCCCGCTGAACGACCTCATGACCCAATTCCAGCCAGTTCCTTGAAACAAGTACACGTGGTCAACATTAGTTAACCTGTCTCTCTCAGAAGGAATGGTTTCAAATGGTTTAAAACAAGCTGTGATAAAGCTGATCCTAAAAAATAAGAATGGTAGAACTAACGATTGGGACAACTATCATCCAATATCCAATTGTCTTTTCTCACAAAAGTTCTTGAGAAAGCAGTGTTATCCCAGCTTTTAAATCACCTTGAAGATCAAAATATTCTCTCCCCAAATCAATTTGGATTTAGGAAACATCACTCAACTGAGACATTACTCCTCTCATTAATGGACTCAGTTTTACGAGGGCTTCACGCAGATGAATCTTATTGTCTTGTGCTAATTGACTTAACGTCTGCCTTCAATACTGTGGACCATAACCTGTTCTGCCATCAGATGAATCAATGGCAGGGTTTTCAGATGGTTCCTTTTATTTCTATCTAATAGAACATTCCAAGTCAAATTGGGCAACCATATATCTGATACTTTCCAGTGTGATGCAGGTGACCCTCAAGGCTCAGCCCTCTCTGCAAAACTATTCAATATTTACTTGCTCCCACTATGTAAATTACTGATGAATCTTTCATGTATGCAGACAACATACAGTTTTACATCTCACTCTCCAGATCATTTGAAAATACAGCTTCAATGCTCTCTACCTATATGAAAGCAATACAACAAGAACTTTTGCAAGTTAAATTAACATTAAACCAAAAAAGACTGAAATCATATGGCTGAGTAGAAACTCATCGATAGTTAAACCACCTGCCCTAAACCTGGGTAATTTTCAAATTAACCCCTCAAATCAAGTATGGGATTTAGGTATACAGCTAGATGAGAACCTTACAATGAAAAGGCAAATCAGTAAACTAATCAAGATAGGTTAAGCCAAGTTGCATATACTTCATTGGTTGAAACCATTATTAACTTTTGAGGATTCCAAACTATACTGCAAACTTTAATCTTCTCAAACCTAGACTACTATAACTCCTTTCTACTAGGTTTTCCAGCATGTCACTTAAAACCACTACAACTATGACAAAATGCTGCAGCAAGACTCTTAATAGGATTTAGAAAATATGATAACATTACACCCTCGCTGATGTCACTGCATTGTTTACTAGTACAATCCAGTAGAATCTACTATAAAACATTAATGATAATATTCAACATCATTCATTCCAATAACACTGGCCTGTTAGGAGTGACACTATAACCATACTTCCACAGCAAACACTAAGATTTCAAAATAAAGGATTACTGACTATTCCCACAATTTGGAGCATACATCTGACACAAATAAGAGATTGTGTTTTCTCCATAACGGATCCAAAGCTCTGGAATTCTCTGCCTAAGATGTTACGTACTTTATTTTATTTAATTTATTTAAAGGCTTTTTTATACCGGAGTTCATGCACTAGTGCATACCACTTCGGTTTACACAGAACAAGGAACAGAAAATTACATCAAACAGATTGAACAATTACCTGATAGAAAGAGATTTAAAGGAGAGCTAAAAACATGGCTCTTCAAAACACATATAAATTAACTTAAAAACTTCAGAATATACAGAGACACAAAGTCAAGAAAGACTTAAGATAATAATCGAATCATGAAGAATAAATCAAATGAGAGAATGTAAGATTCTCAAAACAACCCACTGTCTAAGATGTGAAAACTATCATTACGATGTATTTATTTTCAATACTCTTTGCCTTAAGTACTAGATCTATTATTAATATGTACTAGAAATTTCACTTGATAAATGTTACTGCCTGTCCATGAATATTACCTCTGTAACAAATTATTCTTTGTTTGTTGTGTTATAACTATGAATGTCACTTTGTAAACTGTTATGGTCTATCCATGGAATGACTATATATAAAATGTCTAAGTAAATAAATAAATAGTACAACATCCACTATGAAGCCAACACTTTCCATACCTTAGCATAGGCTAGAGAAGTGGAAAGACTCCTAGCCTGCTACAAGTCAGTAAGGACTTTCTGTGAAAGCCTCTCAATCACAAACATTTCCTATCAAACCCAAATTCTCAAGACAAAAGCAAGCAATCCAAGAAGACTGGTCTGTGATGGAGCTACTTGGGAAGTTGCCTGAGCCTCAGAAGACCATCCACCGACAGATTTACCAAGTCTGCAAATCATGGGTGACATGACCATTCAGGAGCTATGAGGATCACTCTCCCCGGGTGCATCTCAATATACTTCAGCACCCTTCCTATTAGTGGCCAAGGAGGAAAGATGTACCGCAGAATCTTGCATGGCCACAGGAGAACTAGAATATTGAGTCCCTTTGCTCCACCCACTGTCTGCAACTGAAAAAGCAGGATGCTTTGACATTCTACGTTAGGGTCATCAAGACCAGCTGTAGAACGCCCCTCCTGAAGCAAAAGAGCACTATCCCCTCTTCCACAGCTCCCAATCTCCAGGGTCTAGCACTTGTTGAATTAGAAAGTCTGTCTGAATGTTGACCACGCCAGCAATATTAGACCCTGCCAATGCCACCCAATGTTGCTCTGCCTAGCAGAAAGGCTCCTGGGTTTCCTAATAGATCCTGAGACTCCTTATCCCACTTTGTTGGTGAACTTAAGCTACCGTCAATGCATTATCCGATAGGGCTCTCACCACTCAATTGGACAACTGTGGAAAAAAAACCCATAATGTATTTGCAAACCATCCTTGCCTGTAAATGGCTGATAAACTATTACACTTCCTCTGCTAACCACTGGTCCTGTGCCGCATCATCCTGGCATATGGCTCCTCACCCTTTAAGGCTGGTATCAGTGGTCACTATCACTCACTCAGGGATCTCCAAGATCACACCCAAGAAAGCCACCAAGAGAGACTGGACCTGGATTCCACACCCCCCCCCTTCCCCCACAGTGATAACTGTAGTTGGAACTCCTCTGTATTGAGGGTTCTATTGGAAGAGACATGCTCTCTGAAGAGATCTCATATGCATGAATGCTCTGGGATATCGATCTAGTGTAGACTCCATAGAACCCAGGACCTGCACCAGACTGTGGGTACCAAAAACCACAATAGCACCCTGACCTCCTTGAGAAACACTTTGTTGAAACTGTATCGAAGCGGCTCCTAGCAGCTCCAGTGATCTGATCAAGATCAAATTGCTCCTTACCAGATTCACAAACCAACCCAGGGTCCGTAACATCTGCATGATTCATTGCACCAATTACTGACATATGTCCTTCCACTTTGTCCAAAATAGCCAGTGGTCCAGGTAAGGATATACTAAGATGGCTTCCTTTCGGAGTACTGTGGCTCCTACCACCATCACCTTGGTGAATGCCTGCAGAGCTGTCACCCAAACAGAAGCACACAACACTAAAAATGCTCTTCCAGCACCATGAAGTGAAGGCATTTCTGATGCTCCACTCTGATGGGAATACGTGGGTATGCTTCTGTAAGATCCAGAGAACCCAGTAACTTTCCTTTGTGGACGGCCGTAATCACCAAGTGTAGGGTCTCTATTTGGAAATGTAGCCTTCTCAGAGCCACATTCACCTTCTGTAGCTACAGAAGGGGCCAATAGGTCCCTTCCTTCTTCAGAGCCAAGAAATAGGTGGAATACCATCCTCTGCCCCACTCCTTTCAGGGCACCGGGACAATCACCTCTAGGTGTCATAGACAAGTTAACATGGAGCGAACCACCTCTTGCTTAGCATAGAAAGCACATGGGGAGCTCATATAGGCCTTGCAGACTGGACGAGCAAATTCTTATGACTGTGAGAACCCACTGATCTGCTTCTACTTTTATCCACTCCTCAGAAAAGAGGGCCAATTGCCCCTTTAAGACTTCTGGAGAAGAGAGGGCCATCTGCGCTGCCTTGCTCGCTCTTACTCCTGCCAGCACCAGACCAAATCTGCCACGGGTGCTTATGTGAATCTGGAAATGACTGTGGTTCAGCAAGCACCTGCCTCCAAGAGAAGAGTCCCCACCGATACTCCCTTGGAAATTCTTCTTGTTCCTTCTGGGCTCCACTGTCAGTAATGGACTCATCCAGGTACCTTACCAGCTATTCCAGGATTTCACCAAAAAAAGGCTTGCTCTTGAAGGGAAATTGCCAAATTGTGACTTGGACTCTAAGAAATCTCTGGCTGAAACAGTGGACCTCAATGTCCAGGCAAAGAGTGCCCAGAAAGTCATACCAAGCATTCTGCCTACAGCTGCCTGTGTGCCCCAAGGCCAAGTCCACAAAGCATCTTTAGAAGATGTATTCCCATCTTCCTTTGTGTGTTGTAACACCAGACAGCATCAGGCCACAACTCCAGAAAGCTCCTAGACAAGGGCTCCAAACTTTGTACTGGGTAGCTTCAAAAGCCATGCTTTCTTCAGACTGAAACAGACACCATGGGCTCTCTATGCAATCATTTGAAAAAGGCTGTGACACCTCTTCAAGCAAGGGACCAGCTAAACCATAGCTCTCTCCCCTTTCTGCTCTGCGTTCAGAGTAACCTGTTCCACTGAGACTAATGTCAAAGCTGCACTGCGATAATAAAAGTATCCTATGGATCCTCTCACTTCCTCTAAAAAAAGATCTGCTCCTTCAGAATCTGGTTCTCCTTCTAGGTCCTTCCTGTGATCGCAGTCCCTTAGGACTTGGGTATGCACAGTCTATGGAAAGGAAAACCTTTCACAGGATCCCACAGTCCTTCCATGACTGGCCCTATCAACCTTCCATCCTTCAATAGACTTCTTAACTGGCCAGGGGAAAGGGCATGCTTTAGCTGGGCCATGGAGACCTTCCAAGATGGGGGTGCACACCTACCGGATCAGATTCCTTTGGTGCCAGCTTAATCTCCAGCTCCTTCAAACATGGAGGATTAAGAAAAAAGGAGATCCTCCTTCTGGAAGTGCCAACACTCCTCCCCCCCTGGGGTCAATGACAGTGGACTCAGAACCATTGGAGTCGTCCATTGGGCTTAAGAGATACAGTCCCTGGACTGTAGCCTGACCTTGCTACTTAAGCCTCTCCTGGAAATCCAACCTCTTGGAGTTAGTCCAATTTGGAGAACTGTGAAACCAGATCTGCTTACCAGAAGCACCCTCTTGCCAAAGCACAACCTTATGTAATAAAAGCACACATTCCATGGAAAACATCTCCTCAGTCCCTTCCTGGTAACTCATCCTCACACTTGGAATCCACCTGGAGGATCTCCTAATAGATCCTGGTCAGAAACCAATGCAGGAACTGCATCTAAGATGGCCACCATTTCCACGCTACAGGGAAGGGAGGCCTGACAGCCACTATGACTCCAATCAATTTTCTCCCCTTCAGTCAGTCCCCATTGCACCGGCCTAGCCTCCTGACCAGCACCTGTCACAATGGAGCTCCAAGATGTTTTCTCACTACTGACATGGCAGCGCTCGCCACAGTCCTCCGCCAATGCCATGCTGCTCCTGCTGCACTTGCACACTGTTCCTCCCCGGATCCGCAGACTACCAGCACCACACCTGTAAGCAAGGGTACAGACCCGCAACATTACGGAGCAGATCCCCAAAATACTCAGGTAACTCCTCTGGCCCCTTTGCGCTGTTACAAACTACTGCTTCGTTTATTTATTTATTCTTTTTTTTTTACTCTGGTGGAGAATAATACAAAGGAACACAGAGGCCAATACTTCCCTTTGGAGCAGGGAGTCCGGGTTCATGAGCGCAAGCTGTGTGGCAGACCAGAAAAGGAGCCAGACCACTGGTTGTATCCATTTCCACTCTCTTCGGGCTGAATCAATCAAGGGTTCCCATTTGTTCTGGATACACTGTTCTGGATAAACTTGTCCCAGGGCCCCTCTCCCCGGGGGATGGCCCTTAACCAAGTCTCACACCCCAAGGAGTAAAGAGCCTGCCATTCTTCTTCTCTTCATCTCTCTTCTCTCTTCTTTCTTTTTCTTTTTTTTCATTCTCCAGACTGCAGGTTTTGTACCTCTATCATCTGCTGGAGACAAAGAAATACTGAGGGGCACACTAGGTTTAGTAGCAGTGTCAGTAAAGTTTTTCTTTTCTGTCTCCATCTGTTGGTGGAGAGGCAAAATCCATGAGGTTCATATTCAAAAGCCATTTAGATGGATAACGTAATAGTTACCTGGCTAGAATTTAGCTGGATAAGAAGGGGGAGTTCCGTGGACTTGCAAGAGGTGTTCCAAGGAGGAGCAGTTAGCCACTGAAAATACCCTGCTAGTTATCCAGATATGTTTATCCGACTGACTAACTGAGGCAGACAGCAACTGAAAATTGACCCCTGTGTATCTGGATTGATCTGGGGTGTGAACAGGAACCTGGTACTACTCAATATATCTGCTGCATTTGATAAGGCCTTACATTCAATCTTGCTAATATAATTAGCCTCCATTGGCATATCCGGAACAGTATTAGAGTGGTTTAAATCATATTTAACAGATCGTTTATAATAAATTAGAATAGGTTCGTCTTACTCAGACTGGTTCAAAATAATATCTGGTGTTCCACAGGGCTCCACTCTTTCATCCACACTATTCGATATAATATCATAGACTCCAACTTAATCTTTCAAAGACTAAAAACAAAACAAAACAAAAAAAAAATGTCCATATCCAACTGTCATTTCTTTTCAGGATCAACAAATACCAATAAGACAAACTGTTAGAAATCTTGGTATAACCTTGACTGCAATTTATCAATGAATAGACATGTCTCTGCTGTTGTAAAAAAATGCATTTTACAAATTACATCTGTTAAAAAATGTAAAGCCTCTGCTGGAATCACAGGACTTTCAATCTGTTCTACAAGCTCTGATTTTGAACTCATTGAACTACTGTAATTCTCTGTACTTGGGTTTACCAAATTCAACTATTCATCCCCTACAAATCATTCAGAACTCTGTCGCAAGAATTTTAACTGGAAGTAAACTAAGAGACTACATGACACCATACATTGGCTGCCAATCGCTTGGAGACCACAATACAAAATTCTCAGTCTCATATATAACTTGCTGAATAATGAATCAACCACCTGGCTGGCCTCAACCCTTCGGCTCTATAAACCTTCCCGGCAGCTATGTTCAGCAAGTAGAAACTTACTAGAAGTGCCAATTTTAAAAATAGCAAGACTGGGGATTGCCCAAAACAGAGTTTTTTCAGTAGTTGGTCCACGGTTATGGAGCAGCTTACCAAACTCAATACACATGGCCTCGTCATTGAAAATGTTTAAAAAAGCACTAAAAATGTATCTCTTCAAACAGGTCTTTTAGAGTTAAATGGGTCCCAACTCTTTTCTCTCTCTTTTGATTTGATTATTGTTAATATTGTGTATTTATACTGTCTGAATATTATTGTAAGAATGTATGCAACATATGTAAACTGCTGTGAACTACAGTACTGAATATAACTTGTGGGGTATAAAAAATTTGAAATAAATACTTAGGAGAGGGGTTAGGGAAGGGGAGTAGGGAGTTGTCACACATTTTAAAACTTTTTTTTTCCTTGTGGTTGTCGCCATCGCCTCTACCGGTTTTGGAGGCTGCCATTGACTCCTAGGAGCTTTTTTGCTAATTTTTGGAGGGGAAATTTATGGGCCTCGGGCCCTTTAAATGATGGCAGCCCTGGCCGAGGAAGACCACGATCACACGATGAGGCCTCATACTGCAATGCAATTTTTTGATGTGCATTTGTGCCGTGATAAAAAGTCACACTGCAATACTGCCGTGATAGTTTATCAGGGAGGGGCTAAATATTGTGGGATGCCCCCATGATATTTGGATCCTCCTACGATAAAGTATGGCTTAGTAAATCTCCCTATTAGCTGGATAAGTAGCACATTCCAGATGTACGCATTTCTCTACAGACATACATAATAGACAGACCCTACTCCTTGGCATTTACAATCTAGTTAAAACAAACATACAAAACAAAGAAATAAGAGGCTTTGAGTTAAGACAACAAGGCCATGACTGAGAAGAATTAAAGTAGGTGGTTATGGATGGGATTAAATGGAAGACATTAATTTAGTATCATTAAGTATGATGTTGGAGGTCTGTTAATAAAGGAGAACCTGGGTTATGTATATGTTACTAGTCAGCCTTCTTATTTAGTATACATATTTATATATATATATATATATATATATATAGAATATGTACCTCAACTCTAACTAAGAAACTAAGAAACTCTCCACCTCCCACCCTACATGTGGTGAACATTGCCTTTGCAGCATCCCCATCCCTGGCCAACCTGCACAGCAGAAGATCTGAGCAGGAATTTAATTCAGGTCCTTCTGGATGGCAACCAGGTCTGCTCTGAGGTTTTTAGATTTGAATAGTTTTTGTGTTGTTGGTCTTCTGTGATAGTGCATTTTTATCATCTTTTTCGGGAGCTTCCCTGCTGAAGGCATTCCATGTAGGGGAAGATAGGGCATCTTTTCACCCTGCCCCACTTTTCCACTGCCACTTCTCGTGGTATCTGAGATAACCGCTCACCCTAGCATAGGAAAAGTGTAGTTTTGCTTCCTTGAATTCATAGAAAGTTGTAAATAATCATCTGAGCAGGGTTTATAACCACTTTATGACCAGGATAACTCTTCATCAAATACAGTCATGGTAGAAATGGTGTTTGAACTTTGCAGCACATTATGCTTTGGACCTTCCAAAGCCACTGATGCTAATGTTTTCCCAGGGTGTTATGCATTTTTATTCCATATGTGTGAGTGCTGGGGCTTTCCTCATTGAATCCCATGGAGTCAGGGCAAATAAGGGTTTCAGAGATTATGCAACAATATGTCCTTTGTAAAAGAGGCACATAAAATTAGTAAGGTTCCTTACACATTGCACCTGCTATTTGTGTGGGCAGCCGAGGGGAAGGCATGTATGTGCACAGTTTCCCCGCCGACCAAAGCACACCCCTGGAAATGCCTCTTTTTAACCCAGCAAAAAGTATGCACATTATGGGAGCCTGCAAATACCTTTAGCTGGCCAAAGGACAGTTTTCAGCCAAGCAATTTTACCTGTGTAAATCACGATTTGTCTGAGCAAATGGCTTTGAAAATTGCCTTCCCCATGTTGCAAATACACAAATACTTTTTGTGCATATATCCACTGTTAACAGGAAACATAACAAATGTATCTTTTCACTTAGACTATTTGAGAAGTTGGTATTCAAGCAAAAAAAAAAAAATCCAGTATTGTTCTGTTCTCAACAATCACTTCTCCTTGTCTCCACCCCTTGAATTCCTCTCTATATTCTTCAAAACCCAGACTTTTAAATCTCTGTCTGTGTATTTCATTTCTTGGAAGCATTTCACCAGAAATGTACTCTTTCCAACAAAAGTGTCCAATGACAGGTTCAACAGTACTCACAAAAATTTATACATGTCGGGCTGCATTACTTTTCCATTTGTCTTCTCTTTCTTATGGGAGGTTTAATCCTCCTAGTTTAGTCAAGATCCAAATAGTTTCATGTTCCCATGAGGCTGAGTAGCAGGGCGTTAGCCCCCTATATTATACAGGTTCTTAATCTGAGCCAAAAACACAAGAACATTCCTAAGCTCATAGCTCAGATCTTACACATGATCTTAGCCAAAATGAGCATAAGAAGTGATCAAATTCATATGCTGTGTCTGTTATTTTTCTTTAGGTAACTACCAGAAAGCACTAGAAACTTATAAAGAGATTCACAGGAAATTTCCAGATAATATTGAATGTAAGTCAGTTATTAATTGCATTGTTCCTAAATACTTTGAATTAGTTTATTAAAATCTTTCCTGCAAATAAAATGTGATCATACCACGAGTACAGTATCTCAGTGAATTCTTAGTAAACATACAGGCAGGCAAAAAAGTGAACCAAATAAATAATTAAGCAACTGGCTAATTTATGCACCTATTTTTTGTTAGGTGCACTGTTTTATTAGTGTATACTATTGTTACTATTTTTCTTTCTACCTGTGGGTGTAACACCTTTTATGAATATCTTCACAACATCTGATTATAGGTTTGCGTTTCCTGGTTCGTCTCTGCACAGACATTGGGCTCAAAGAAGTTCAAGAATATGCAACAAAACTCAAGAAGGCAGAAAAAATGAAAGAAATGAGGGAACAGGTAAACATTTTTTCTCTGAAAACAAGCAGGTTCAGCGAGTCATGCAAGTAAGTGACAGGACTGTGCTTTGCACCAAGCAAACAATTACGCATATGTGGGGTTCTCCGGCTGCTATGGCCCTGCAGCTCCCCTTGGTTCCTGCTTATCATCCGAGAAAGTGGAGTTGCTTGCCTGTGACAGGTGACCTGTGAAGAAACTAGTTCATCTCTCGCATAAACCCTTTGGAGTTGTTCTTCCCTCAGTTAAAGCTTTGTTAAAATAAATGAAAAGAACTACAGGGCTACAGCAGCATGGGAATTCCCGTGCATGAATACGAGAGGCCTTCGGACCTTTCCAGAAAGCTTTGGAAGAAACCAATTGATTGGCATTAAGTGTGGTCACGCCACCTGCATGCATGATTGGTAAACTGCTACCTTCAGAGAACACCTATTACAGGCAAGCAACTTCACTTTTTCTCCAAAAAATGAATTTGTTTCCATTTCCATGAGCTATGGCAGGCGTTTTCAGGATATCCACAGTGAATATGCATGAGATAGATTTGCATACATCTATCTTATGGCTATTTATTGTGGATATCCTGAAAATCAGGCCTGTTTTTGACTCTTGATGACCGGTGTTGGTCACCCCTGAACTATGGTCACCAGCAGTACAAAATGACAGCACTATTGAACTACAGAGACCTGTGGTTCCTACAAAAATGACTGAGTTATCATAGAAGGCTTTAGCAGTTAGATAAAATATTGTTTTCTAAGAAGATAGGCCTCTATTCTGTCCAGTTCCTGAGCCCTGTAAATGGACAAACGTGTAGCTACTCATTCTATTTACTATTTTTCCCTTACACTGTAAAATAGATATTCAGATTGACTAAAGGGATAGTCAGTTCTGTCCCACAGAGGTTTATCCCTATGCAAATTCTTTTGCATGTCACTGAATTTTGTAGAATAGGCGCCATTATACAGTTATAATCTAATCTGAAACTGAAACTAAAATTTAATTTTAAGCGGCAGTACTACAAAGGGATATATCCCAAATGTTATAGAAAAGTATTCCATAATGTTTTAATATTTTTATCTCTAAATTTTAAACATAAAAATGACAGCAGATATAAACCAAAAGGCCCATCTAGTTTGCCCATCCCTGATATAGAACTACAGAGCTTCGTCAGTCTCATGATTTGCCTTCACATCTAAGGAACCTCTGTGCCTATCCCATGCTCTCTTGAATTCTGCTACTATTTTGACCTCCACCAACTCCACTAAGTGGCTGCTCCATGCATGCACCACCCTTTTTATGAAGAAATATTTTTGTACATTATTATTGAGTCACATATCATGACCCCTTGTTCAAAATCTACCTTTCCATTAAGAAATACTTGCTTCTTGGGCATTATTAACACTTTTGAAAAATGTTGTTCTCTATTATACCCCCCTCTTTCATTTCTCTTCTACAATATAATCTAATTTCATAGTGCAGATTCTGCATCAATTTGATAACTCTCCTCTGAACTTCCAGTACTCTCTCTGTATCCTACTGGATATATGATCTCCAGAGTTCATTACAATACTACAAATGAGATCTGGTTTAATTGTATGTAAGTATTTTATTATGGATGTATGTGAACTGCCCTAGACAATTCTATTGGAGGTGACAGGGTACAAGATTTTATAAATATATAAATCTCACTAACAACTGTACAGGGGCATTATCTTCTCCTTTGTTCTTCTGGTAATATCTCTGCACCCCAGGATCCTTCCAGCTTTTGCCACTGCTTTGTCACACTGGTCTTCTACTTTGAGGTTATTAGATACGATCACCCTAAGATCTCTCTTCTATTTGGCACACATCCAATCAAGTACTGCTACCTTGGATTTCCACATCCCAAAAGCATGACTGTACTTATTTGTGTTAATTTTAGTTGCCAATTTATTAACTATTCCTTGTGCTTTATTAGATCACCCTTAGGGGTAGATTTTAATAAAGTACGCCCGCGCGTACTTTAGTTCGCGCACCAGGCGTGAACAAGAGTATGCCGGATTTTAATAGATACGCGCGTATCCTTTAAAATCCGGGGTCGGCACGCGCAAGGCTGTGCAAAATCGGCAGCCTGCGCGCGCTGAGCCGCGCATCCTGCCTCCGTTCCCTCCGAGGCCGCTCCGAAATCGGAGCGGCCTCGGAGGGAACTTTCCTTCCACCCCCCCTGCACCTTCCCCTCCCTAACCCACGCCCCCAGCCCTATCTAAGCCCCCCCCCCCCCACTTTGTTTGAAGAGTTACACATGCCGGCTGCACGATTCCCCGGCCCGGGAGCAATTTTGGAGGCCTCAGCCACGCCCCCGAAATGCCCCCGGGTCAGAACCAATCCCGCGGCCCTGCCCCCGGATGACGCGCCGCCGTGACATGCCCCCCCCCCCCCTGACAGGCCCCAACACGCGCCCCTAGCAAAGCCCCGGGACTTACGCGCATCCCGGGGCTTGCTCGCACCGCCGAGCCTATTCAACATAGGCTCGGCACGCGCAGGGGGAGGTTGGGGCAGGTTTTCGGGGGGGTAAACGCGTATCTTACGCGTGTACCCCTTTGAAAATCTGCCCCTTAATGTCTTCCCTGTTACAGATCTTTGTATCATCTACACAGAGTAACTTTTCCTACTAACCCCTCTGCAATATCACTTATGAAAATATTGAACAAAATTGGACCCAGGACTGATCCTTATAGTGAAATATGAAATATGATGGCATATAAGAACGATAAGTCTCATTCAGTCTGCCAACTGTATTTCCTGGCATAGGGGCAGATTTTTTAAAAGTACGCGCGTCGCCGGCTCCCTGCCCCGGCACAGGCCGCTGTGCCGGAGCACTCGGCCCCGCCCCGGACTGCTGTCACTCCTCCGGCCCCTCTCACGGACCGCCGCCACACCCCCAGACATGCCCCCGAACGTCACGCCACCCCGACACGCCCCCCAAGCAAAGTCCCAGGACTTACGCATGTCCCGGGGCTTTGCATGCGCCGGCGCACAGGATTTTTTTAAATCTACCCTATAGATTCCAGCTAATCTCTCATAACCTTCATTTCTGTGGATCATCTGTACTTGAATCCCATTTTTTTGTCTCCACCACCTCCCTTGGAAGGAGGTTCCATACATCCACCAGTCTTTAGTGAACTCCATTTACCACTATTGCCCAAAACTAAATCAGTTTCTCACCCATTTTACCACCTTAGGACCCACTTCTCTGCTGCTCGGCTTACTTAGGTGCTTTCTGGGTGGAACAGTGTCAAAACTCTTAGGGGGCAATTTTCAAAAGCCATTTACATACGTAAAGTGCACTTACACAGGTAAACCCTATGGACAATTCAATGGCATACATTGTAGCAATTTTCAAAAGCTCACATACATGGGTAGAGTGCGTTTACACATGTAAAATACATTTTTAAGTGTGTAAATGCTTTTGAAAATCAGCCATTATGAAATTCAAATATACCACATTCAGTGCTTACCCCAATCTAATTCTTTGGTCATCCAGTCAAAGAAGCTCATCAGATTTGTTTGACATAATCCTCCTCTAGTAAAACCTTACTGGCTAATTTTAAAAGGAACGCATGTGCACCCATAAATGCGCGTATTGGCGCACGAGCTGAGATACGCTGCAATTTTATATCATGCGCGCACGTACCATTTAAAATCCCTCTGCCGCACGTATGTGTGTACGAAATCGTAAGAGGTGGCTCGAGTAAATGTCCCGTGCATATTTCTGTTAGAGCTTTAGCAGCTTTTACGCACGTATGCAGGCAGATTTTAAAACATGGCGCGCAAGAGAAAAAACAGTTTTTCCAATTAGTCCACCAGTTTGTCAGGCTGATACTGAGGTCTTTAAGACCCCTCTGGTTCTTCATCCTGTAATCCCCCCACTTGAGCTTGAACCTTCACACTTTGCTGAAAGTCTTGTTTTTTCTAAATTCGGAGTTATGTGCGTAAGTCTTGGCCCCATCCTAGAATGCCCATGGCCCCCTATTCCCTGCCCCTTTTCCTCCTCCTTATTCTTGATGTGTGCACAGGTATGTATGCGCTTTCTTCGCGGCATATTAAAATTTGTGTTGCTCGCATGCAGTCCACATACAAGCATATGTGGCCATTTTTGCACGAGCAACCCTTTTCAAATCAACCTCTTATTGCCTTGCTGGATTTGAGATATTTTGCTGTCCTCTCCTTTAGCAGTGACTCTGTTAATTTACCACCACAGAGGTCAGACTGGTCTGTATGCGCCTTGGCGGGATAACCACTGCAGTCTCCTCAAGATAATGTTACCCGCCCTAGCTACTTAAGCCTGCTCAGCCCGGCACTCCTTGCCTCGGCAACAGATCTCCTGAGTGATCTGCTCATCAGTGTGTGTTGCTTCTCCTTGCATTGTTTGCCTGTATTTCTGGTTCTTTGTCTTCTAGTGTTCCTGCTCTTGTTGTGGTTCTGTGCCTTGGTCTGTTTATCCTTCCTGGTTCCGGTCCTTTTGGGTTAGTCTGTTCTTGCCTTCCTTATCTTGCCCTGTCTCCTCTGGCTTGACTTCAGCTTGTTCTCTGACCTTCCTGATTGCCTCCTGGACTCAGACCCCTTGCTTTGGACTAGGCCTTTGCCTGTCTGCTGCCTTTCCCGAACTTGGTTCATCTACTGGATTCCGCTGTCTGCTGCCTGACCCTACTCTTGCCTGGTCTTGGACTTTCCCTCCGGCCATTACCTCAAGGATCCTACTAAGTCCTGCTGGCTTTCCGAACCAAGGGCTCAACCTGTGGGAACAACAGTTGGCATAGGTGATGCTCCAGTCAGTTCCATCTGGGATCAATTCGCTGGCAGTCAGTGTGGGCCGTACAGGCTTCCCGGCCTGGCTGTGTCAACTGCACCACCACACAAGGGTCCACATTTCTAAAAACTAATTTAACATGTTATATCTTTAACTGAACTATTTTTTTGGAAGATTTTTTTTGTATTGCTTTTTTTTGTTTTATTTAGCTTCATTTTTTTATGTATGTACATTTATTGTGAGCTGCTTAGAGTTGTGTATAAGCGGCATATAAATTCTTAAAATAAATAAATAAATAACATATTTCATGACTAGTTTTCAGGAGCTAACACTTCTATCCTCTGGTCCAAACTGAAATATGTGTTGCGATCCTGCCCGCGAGGAGTGTGGGCAGGCTCTTACCTTCGCGGCCAGTCAGGCCACTGACGCTGCTGCTTCCCCTGAGTCAGCTGGGGCCTTCCCCGCAGCTGTTTCCATGCTGCCGAGAGCTCCTTCATGCAGCCAGGACTGCTGCTGTTGCTCCAGCTCTTCCCCGATGTCCTGCTTAACTGCCGGGGTCTTCAGCCGGCAGGGAGACCGTGCCTGCTTCAGCTCGGGTCCCTGCCGGGGCCTGCAGCTCTCTGCCGTCCCTGCAGCCAGCCTTACCTCTCTACGCTTCTTCCTGCTCGAGTCTTCGTGGCTGGAAGCTGCTCCAGCAGCCTGCCACCTCTCCAGCTTCAGGGCAGGGCTGCTCCGCTGCCTGCCTGGCTTCCTTGGGCCCTCCACGTGGCTGAGGACGCCACCCGCTTCCAGCTCTCTTCTCTCCTCCTCTTCAAGGGCCAGCCAGGTGTGGCCCCCTGCTGACCCCTCCCTGGGCGTTGTCCTCTTCAGCCCTACAAAAGGGCTCAGCGTCCAGTCTAACTTTGCCTTCGTAAGGAGTTGGTCACTCCTGAGATCCTTCGCTCCAGGAGTCGTCCGTGTTCCAGCACTTCTGCAAGGTCCTGTGTTTCCTGTTACTTGTTGGAGCTCCTCGTCTTGTCCTGATGTCCGCCTGCTGTTCCAGTCCCAAGGTCTGTCTCCTGATCCAGTATCCGTGTTCCAGTCCTGATGTTACCTGCTGTTCCAGATGTCCATGTTCCAGCCCTGAGGTCTGTCTCTTGTTCCAGTATCCTTAGTGTTTGTTCCTGACCCTGATGCTTTAACCTGCCTTAGCCGCCAGTGTGCAGCAAACTTGCCTTTGGCTGCCAGGAGTGCAGCACCAGCTTTTGGCTGCCAGGAGTACAGCAACTTGCCTCGACTGCCAGGAGTGCAGTAAACCACCGCTTCCTCTTCCCTTTGCTCTCCCGTTCTCAGCGTGGTCCGCGACCAGCCTTCCTGGGCTGTGTAGGGCGCGCATGGGACAGGGTGGTCCGCGACTCAATCCTGCGGGTGGCCTGAGTAGGGCGCCCTGAGGGACAGTGCCCATGTCTGCCTTCAGCCCTTGTTCCTGAGTCCACCTCTGTGCATCCAGTAACTCGTCCTGAGTCCACATCTGTGCCTGAGTCCACGTCTATGCATCCAGCACCTCATTCCTGAGTCCACGTCTATGCCTGAGTCTACGTCGTTCCTGAAGTCTCGTCAGTATCTCTATGTTCCAGTCTTCGCTGCCCTGGCCTCCATCCGGCCTGCCGCTTCGTGCCGTACCCGGCGGCAGCTCCGAAAGGGCTGGGAACGGTCGGAGGACTGTTCACAAGACCAACATTGCATTGTTGAGTCTTCCGAAGCGTGCAGGTCCGGAGGAGGGCCTGTCTTCCCAGTCATCACTCCAGCCTTGCTCCTGTCCAGCCCATGCTCGGGCATGCCACGCCTCCCGCGGCACCTCTTCAGAGTTCCTCTAGGGTCTAGCCGTGGCCCAAGGACACACATCTCCCAGGAAGTGGGATCGCTCTCCTAGCGCTCCCCAACAGATTGCGAAGGCCTGTGTTCGGCGTTCATGTCCTTGTGATGGGCCTGTGCCAAGTCCTGGATTTTCTTTACCAAAGGAATTTTTTTTTTTAAGGAAAAAACTTCAGTCCCAGTTTTTTTGCTGTGTTCTACCGATCTGCTGGAGGCGCCATCTTGCTTGAACTCTTTGTTTTTCCCACACCGCTAGAGGCTCTAGCATCTGTCTCCACCAAGTGTCTTCTTGAGACTTTGCTGATTGCTGATGACTCTCGACTTGCGTAACAATGCTCTGAGACCATCTTAAGGGTCAAAATTTACAGAAATTGGCGACAGATTGGAGCAAATTTTTTTATAATGGTGATATTTCCAGGGCTTTTTCATTGGTGTATAAGTATTTTTCTTCTGTAAATATGAGAGAAATTCAATTCAAAGTAATACATCAGATCTATCTCACTAGGTTTAAGGGTGTGAGGATTAAATTGTGGGATACTGATAAGTGTATGAAATGTAATTTTCAGGAAGGTACAGTATGCCATATGTTCAGTGAATGCCATAAACTACAATCTTAATGATCTTGGGTCTGCACCTACCTGGAGAAAGTGTTGAATAATTCTATCCCAATATTTCTTGCATTTTTTTGACAGGGATATATCCCTGCCTAAGAGGGGGGGGGGGGGGAATCGTAGATTTATGGCTGTCTCAGTTTTGCTGGCTAAAAAGATTATTTTGAAATTTTGGAATTCAGAAGAGCTGCCGTTTCAGTTATGGATGACAATCCAGCAAATGGCTTTGATGGAATTCATTGCTGAAAAGGAGATAACAGCCATTAAACATATAGTAGCTTTAAAACCCTATTTCCAGATATGGTGAAAGATTCGATGATTAAGCATGTTCTTTTTTTCCTTCTTTTCTCCTTCCTATTAGTTTCTATATTTATCATTACTAACTTTTTGTAATGGATAGTGCTGTAGTGGTTTGAATGTGGAAATGCGTGAGTATGAGTGGGTGTGTGTGTGTTGAGGGAGGGTTTGGGATCCTGTTATTTGGAAAACGTTTGAGGCACATTCTTTCCCTTGGTACGTATGACTATATTTTGTTTTCTGATTGATGTTGGTTTCTGTATTTTTCACACTGTATCCATTGTGCATTGACTCACAATAAACAGATTATAAAAAAAAAATCCTGTAATATACATGCTGTTGTATGGTATTCCCTCTTTACAGCAGGAGGTAAATGGTTACAAGGCTCAATTTGTGTTTCTCAGTTCATTACATCATCAGGCAATCTACTGGTAACAATACGATTAAAACATTTGTTATTTAATTAAAATATTTATAATACACTATTTCTCAAAAGAATTTTAAGTTGCTCAAAATGGAGCACAAAGTCAACAAACAATAAATACATGCAAATATGGAGGAATAAATAAAAAAAATAGTACATGAAACATTCAAAAATGTTAACGAATATAAACAAAGACGAAACTAGGGGAACCAAAACAAAACAGAACTCACAACCATCCAATGGTCAACAGAAAGTATACTTAGAACCAGTGTCAGCACGCCATACGATGTGTCCCACTGAATAATGCAAGTACCATCCTGACAATTCAATCATTCACCTTTAACAATTTTTTTGGTATTTTTGGTATATTTAGTATTTTTATAGAATGGAAAAGCAAATGAGATACCAACAGTCTAGTTAGAAAATCACCAAGCCCAACATGGCCAGTGTTTTGCTGAATGACAGCTTCTTCAGGAGTTAGTTAAACAATTTATAATCCATCAAGGAGTCTGTGGTATCGGACCGATGGTCTCACTCACAAAAAACTGGCAGTGTTGGGCTTGGAAATTTCCTAAAAATATCCAAAAGTTTTGTTTGAACATTGCTAAAGGTGGATAACTGAATTGCCCAGATGGTCCTTGCATAATACAGCAAGACACATCATCTGGCTTGCTGACACTGGTTCTAAGTATAGTTTCTGCTGACCATTGGATGGTTGTGAGTTCTGTTTTGCTTTGGTTCCCCTGGTTTTGTCTTTGTTACACATTTTGGGGGTTTACCTGAGCTCTTTCTACATTGTGAGCAAATATAAACAAACATACATAAAGCATAACCTCAATTAAATTCAAACAAGCAGAATTTAAATTTATAAAGTAGACACTCATACAACCCTAGCATATCATTTAGACAATTTTTAGGTTCTAGATAATTTGCAGAATGTATATTTATATTTATTGTGTTTCACTATTGACTTTTTACTTTCTCTTTTGGGTTATTGTGAAACATTTTTTGCTCATGTAACCTGTGAAGTCTGGCCGAGATGGCAGTGCCCGTTGTCGAAGAGGAGGAAGTGCTATTAGTGGTAAGTACAGAAAAATAAACAGTGGGACAGATCGTAAATTTCTCTGGCCTACTCTGACTTGCATGACCCTTCACCTGGGAAATGCTCCTTAGTAAGTTGTCCAATAAGACTTTACAGTACATTGGGGCTATAATCTTCTAATTAGCCTTTCTTACTATCTCCTACATTTATTACCTGTGAAACATGCCTCAATTAGCATTCAAGATGTGTTTTTTCCCTTTGTCTGGTCACTTATAATTGTGAATGTTTACGCTGTAAACCGTTGTGATCTAGTGATTCTCACTTGGAACGGTATATCAAACCACTAAATAAATAAATAAATAAATAAATAATCTCACTTTTACCTTCTTACAGGTGGTGTTTAGAACCTCTAGCTGTGGTCTTTGACTAGTCTGGTCTGAACATTTCCAGGATGAGTTGTCAAATAAGAAATACAAAAAACATTTATAGAGAAACTAATATCTTCATGGTTAGCTAAAAACAGAATAGACAAAAAGAGCTAAGCAAACCCAAAAGGACAATCAGCGACAAAAAAAGGGGGCTAAATTAATCTATAGGTATTTTGCTCACTACTTTTAATTTATAATTTTTAAATTTTTAAATTTTTAATATTTATAATTTTTAATATTTTGTATATAATTATTTATATGTATTTATTAATTCTTGGTTGAAGACGACTTACAACAAATATACATTGCTGAACGGAGCACAACTCAGGTGGAAGTAAAACTGCATCAGCAAGCCTGACGGCGTCTCTCTGAAATGTGAAAAGAGCGCCCGGTCTTCTCAATCATTTGCAGTTTCACTCAACAGTTACACAGCTTTGACAGCTTTCTATTAGCTTTGACAGCTTTCTATTAAGAAGCAAAAAAACTCTTATAAGTAAGTGTCTTTGAAACCGGCTTGCTGTGATCCTAAAGATGCAGTAACTTCATTGCAGACAAAGACGGAGTAACAAACTTGGAGCACGGCTCTACTGCGGCCGAAGTTTTGCTGAAAACAGCTTCATCAGGAGCCTGAAATATCACAATGTTTGTATGAAGAACTTCCCACAGATCCGTCGTCTCAAAACAATGCAAATACAATTAAACTTTTCTATTTGCAGCGTATGCTGTTAAAATCTTCTTTATCGCGTCTTCAGTCATTTTGCATCACTATTTTAAACAAAGAAAAATCAATAAACAATTTTAAAAAGTTTCATGTACTTATCTTTCAGCGGAGCAAAAGAGAATTTTCCTTACTTCGGGACCTCCTGGTCTCTCACGTAGATGCACAAAGACAGACAGCACTCAATGAATTCAGCACTAGATTTTAACAGACCAAACAGATGCTGGCGCATCTGTTTGGGCGCAGATCAGCCGCCCCAGGACCTACACATACCTCTACAGGAGAGAATCGTTTTTTAGAATCTCGAGGCCGGGGAGGCCGGCGTCAGTACAGGACCAGAGGAGGCAACAAACCGTGGGCCGATCGCCAGTACAATACACGACAGACCCGTCAACAAACCAACAGGGATCTTTGATTTTAAATTTATCACATTTTCACTCACAACACCACAAATTCAAGTTCTCGAGAAAGGTCTTTCGTTCATACCCACCCCGAAACCTAATCTATTCGATTTAGAGGTAGCGGTTTTCAAATTTATTCGGAAATTATATCTGAAACAATTTTTCAACAATACCATCAATATTGATATGTCCATTTTAAAAAATAAACCACATGGTGTCCTCCTGGGACCCCAGATCCAGTAATTCATACTTATCATCAAGTAGTATTACGTCAAATACGGGACAATTTTACTACTCATCATAATTATTCAAATTTGACAAAACATGAATTTGAAGCTATACAAACATTACGAAACAATAGTGATTTAATAACCAAACCGGCAGATAAGGGAGGCAAAATAGTGGTGATGGATCGGCTCCAATATACATCTGAAGTTAAACGTCATTTGCAAGATTCTCGCTTCTATCTACCTTTAACTCAAGATCCCACTGAAGAAATTATGCAACAAATAGAGACCATTGTAACACAGGGATCACAAGAAGGCTTTTTAACTACTAAAGAAGCTGTCTTTTTGAAACAAGTTCCCTTGTTCTACATATTGCCAAAAATTCACAAAAATTTAACTAACCCACCAGGGAGGCCCATTGTTTCCGGAAAAGACTCAGCACTTGAGCCATTATCCAAATTTGTAGACTTCTTTTTAGCTCCTTTTGTCCCACAATTACCATCTTATGTGCGTGATTCTTAGCAAATGATTTCCCAACTTGAACAGATACAATGTGACACTACAAATATTTCTTTGATAACCTTGGATGTGGAATCCCTTTACACGTGCATTCTTCAAACAGAAGCAATAAATATTGCTTTTGAATATTTTGAAATGAGACCTCGCCCACACCGAATTCCGTCAGAATTTCTACTGTCTTTACTAAAATTGGCATTACAAAAAAATATTTTTGCATTTGAGCAACAGTTTTTACAACAGATACGTGGTACCGCCATGGGGGCAACCATGGCGCCGAATTTAGCCAATCTCTATATGGGCCATTTTGAGAAGGCATGGATAAATAATAACAACCCTTTTTCCCAATTCATACGATCATGGCACCGGTATATAGATGATATACTCATTCTGTGGCTTGGCACTAAAAATGACTTTGAAACTTTTTTCAATTGGTTAAACTCTTTAAACCAACATCTTAAATTTACATCGAATTTTCAAGATCAGAAAATTGTTTTTTTGGACATATTGATAACAAAAACGGCAGATGGTTTTATTACAAAGTTACACAGAAAACCTGTCAGTAGTAATACTTTATTACATTTCACTAGCGCACACCCGAGACACCTTAAAGAAAATTTGCCAATCGGCCAATTCTTCAGAGCACGACGTTTGTGTACAACCATGGAGGATTTTCAACAACAATCAAGAATGTTATCTGCACGATTTCAAAACCGGGGCTATCCCCTGCGTTGTATATAAAAAGCATACACTCGTGCTAAGCACACACACCGTGATTGGCTCTTTTTGCCTAAATCGAACATTACAGAAGAATCAGACGTACTCACATGTGTCATTCCATTTTCCTTGATGGCTCCTACTGCCAAATCCATTATCATGGATAATTGGCATATTTTACAAAGTCATACAGTATTTGATAAAATACCATTATGCACATATACTAGAGGAGCGAATCTAAAAGACCAGCTAGTACCGACGGATTCCCTACCTCAGACAATAAATAGTGAATTGGGATCTCATCAAGCATGTGGCCACTGCTCAATATGTCAGGTTATGATGAATGTCACTTCAATACATTTCGCCTCTATTGATTTCACATTACAATTACGATCAATAACCACCTGCTTGTCTGTGGGCGTAATCTACATGATACAATGTCCCTGTTTGAAAATATATGTGGGCAAAACGAAGCGTTCTTTAAAAACCCGCCTCATAGAGCACCGCTCTTGTTTAACACATGGTCGAGTCACCGCCCCCTTGGTGCCTCATTGTCAGGATTTGTCGCATACATTTGATGAGCTACGGGTTTGTGTTTTGGAACAAATTACTCCATCATGGAGAGGAGGAGACTTTGATCGCCTACTTCTTCAATCTGAACAGCGGTGGATACACTGCCTACAGACTCTTCAGCCGCAAGGACTGAATGTAGATTTAGATCTACAGGTGTTCCTCTGACTGATTTCCAAATCAATACGTCATCACGTTACCTAAACCCCATTGGATGCGCCAGCATTTGTTTGGTCTGTTAAAATCTAGTGCTGAATTCATTGAGTGCTGTCTGTCTTTGTGCATCTACGTGAGAGACCAGGAGGTCCCGAAGTAAGGAAAATTCTCTTTTGCTCCGCTGAAAGATAAGTACATGAAACTTTTTAAAATTGTTTATTGATTTTTCTTTGTTTAAAATAGTGATGCAAAATGACTGAAGACGCGATATAGAAGATTTTAACAGCATACGCTGCAAATAGAAAAGTTTAATTGTATTTGCATTGTTTTGAGACGACGGATCTGTGGGAAGTTCTTCATACAAACATTGTGATATTTCAGGTTCTTGATGAAGCTGTTTTCAGCGAAACTTCGGCCGCAGTAGAGCCGTGCTCCAAGTTTGTTACTCCGTCTTTGTCTGCAATGAAGTTACTGCATCTTTAGGATCACAGCAAGCCGGTTTCAAAGACACTTACTTATAAGAGTTTTTTTGCTTCTTAATAAAAAGCTGTCAAAGCTAATAGAAAGCTGTCAAAGCCTTTCCAGCTGTTGAGTGAAACTGCAAATGATTGAGAAGACCGGACGCTCTTTTCACATTTCAGAGAGACGCCATCAGGCTTGCTGATGCAGTTTTACTTCCACCTGAGTTGTGCTCCGTTCAGCAATGTATATTTGTTGTAAGTCGTCTTCAACCAAGAATTAATAAATACATATAAATAATTATATACAAAATATTAAAAATTATAAACATAAAAAATTTAAAAAATTAAAAATTAAAAATTATAAATTAAAAGTAGTGAGCAAAATACCTATATATTAATTTAGCCCCCCTTTTTTTGTCGCTGGTCGTCGTTAGCTAAAAACAGGCCATAATTTATTAAATGTTTAAAGAATACTTTTGAAATATTTTTACAGCAATCAACCCACCATATAAAAGTAATTAACCCCTGCAATTGGTCTTCTTCCTGTGTAAATGCTGTTCTTAGTTTCTCATTTAGCAGTCAGAATTCTTTCCATCACTGCCAGGATGCTATTTCAAATGTTTTGAAAGTACAGTAAAACAATGAGGCTGAGTGTGCAAATTATTTATATAAATAAATTAACCACACATTACATATGTACCTATCATATGTGCTTCATGTAAATCATTTCACCTTTATTTTTAAAAGCAATTGAGCAAAAAACAGAAATTAGTCTTTGATAATTTTTTTAGAATTCTTCTACTTGCTTCTCACCCTCGAATCCCCTTTAAATCTTTCCTGCACATTCACCTAGAAGTAAGAATACTGACAGTTCTCAATATAAGCTTCAGCTGGGTATTAATGTGAAATCTATTTCAATGTACATGACCGAGGAGGAAGAGGAGAAAGAAAAACTTAGGACACTAATTTCTGAATATTGATTCTTTGCATTGAAACAAGATAAATTATCTCAGACATTGAATATACTGTTCATACAAAGATCAACTTCTAACTAGTACACTGGAATACTTCACAGTCGATTTATCTTGAAATTGCTTAGCTGGTGATCATTCTCTTATCATGATGGTCATATATTGTTGAATGGCTTCAGGATCTGTAATTTTTGTAACATTATTCAAAGCTACTTTCATAGCTAGTCAGTTCTTTAAGCTATAATTGTTGTAAGATAAATTTCCTCCATTTTACTTTAGTATCCTTAACCAAATCTGGCACAACAATTTTTTTTTACATTTTTTATTTTAGCACAACAATTTTTTATTGCCTTCCTATATCATCAGAATTTGTATTTTTACTTTGGTTAATATCTCCAAAGCCTGATGATAGCGCAGTATATTGAAAATCAGTGGAAATGTCCTTGAACTAGCAGTTCAAATCAGAATGAGGTGAGCTCTTTCAATTCAAAACGTTTTGTAAACATTGTGATCAATATTCAAAGGCATTAAGTAACAAGTTATTCAGCTAAATAACAGGTTTTTTTTAATATTGAGTCATTTAACAGATACATTTTAGCCAGATTTTAAAAAGGCATTATGGGGGTGTTCTGGTGCAGGGTAAAATTATCCAGCTAATTTAGCTGATTTTCAGATATAACTGGCTAGGTTTGCTGGATAACTTTAGACCTGCCTCAGAGTTGGTTTAAGGTTATCCGGCCTCATATGGCTGGATAAGTTTAGACTTAACCGGCTATACATGGTTAAGTGCCATGTAGATAAAACAAAAAAAAGTATCTTTTGGGTCTAGAGGCATGAAATAAAGCCCTTCCACCCACTCAAGCAACAAAACAGGGACCCTGCCGGGCTGAGTCTCCTCCCCCCTCAAAACCCTCACATACCAATACAAGTTCAACAACTTCAAAGGGGGATAGAGCAAGATGGTGAACAACCGTTAGCTGGCTCATGACGGTTTTTCTTGCTTAGTTCAGAATGGTAAAGAGGAAAGGGAAGACCAGGGTCTACCCGGTTGAGTGTGGAATCTCCCTGACCTTGGGTCCTACTGATCAGTTTCTCAGCCTTAGAGCACATGCAAACACACACAGGCATGGACACAGAGAGGCAGACACCCATTTCCAGAGACAGGCAAGACAATGACCATAGCTAATGCTACCTCTAACTTCTGAAAGGCTATGTGAGTTTCAATTTGTGCGCTACGAGCAAGAATAATGCAAATAATAGGATTTGTTGTGTGGACACTGGGCCTGATTTTTAAAAGTATTTACATGCTTAAAATTGGATTTTATATGTGTAAACGCACTTTACCTGTGTAAGTGGGCTTTTGAAAATTGCTACAATATATGCCATTGAATTCTCCATAGGATTTACCTGAATAAGTGCACTTTAAGCAGGTAAATGGCTTCTGAAAATTGCTACAACAGTAGTTACATTTAAACGTGTACATTCTTTTGAAAATTACCCCCTATGTTTTGGTGTGAGCACATGCACATGTGCACAGCTTAAAGGAAACAGTGATCATGGCACACCAAGCAAACATAGATATACACTCTCTCTCCACACCGCTCCCTAACTCCTGAGCTTGCAGTGCCTTTCCAGCGCCGAATCTGGGCAGCACAGCCTTATTTGTTTGTCCTTCTCTAGTCAGCTAACATGCCCCCCTTCGGGATCATTCATGTCCCCCCCCCCTGGGGTTCCCTCCCCCCATTTGAGCACCACGGGTTAGATGGCTGAATCAATCGCCTACCCCACCGGAGTCTAGTTTGGTCCCTCTCCTATTTAATATATATTTCCTCCCTTAGATCTTTCGGGATTAAGTTTCAGCTTTATGTAAATAATACCCAGTTATATTGGCCATTACCTCTAGATCAACAGGAATCTATATCTTTGATTAATCTTTGTTTGAAGCTATTTCAAGTTGGATAAAAGCAAATAGGCTGAAGCTTAACTCTGAAAATTGAGGTCTTGTGGGTCAATACAGAAGACTCTCAAAAAAGTTAAATTCCAGCCAAATTTAGATAGAATGAACCTCCCGAAGACAGGGAATTAAATTCAGTCCTTAATATAGAAGATCATATCTCATTAGCTTTTATAAAACTTAGAATGGTTAGCCAATTAAAGCCTTACTTGTCACAATCTGACTTGAAAATTGTCTTACATTTCTTAGTATTGACTCATCTTAACTATAATTCTCTTTTTATTGATCTTTCTGCTAAGAGCACACATGGATTACAAGTTGTCCAAAACGATATGTTTGGCAGCAGGGACCTCATAGGGATGTGAACTTTCAAACTGGTGCACATGCGCATTATTGTGCACAGTCGTCGGCCCGTGCCTAGGTACGCAACCATTTTATAACATTCGCATTTATATGCTCACATGTTATAAAATAGCTTGGCCACATGCATATGTGTGTCAAATTTTAAATGGGCAGGTGCATGTGCATGTAAATCCCAATTTTACCATGTAAATCAGGGGATTTTAATAGGGGTGCACGCTGATGTCATTCTCAGTTTTACCAGTTTGTCCCCAGTTTGCCCAATTAAAAGATAGGTCCTCCACCTCCTCTGGTTTCATAGCCTCCACTCCCCCCAGTTAGCCTCGACCCTTAAAACCCTGCTGATCTGCCTAGTTTTATTTACATTTTAACTTACACGGCATCCATAGCAGAAGTGAAGTTACGTGGCAGAGGGCCTCAGCTCACGCCAGGTCGTATCAGTATTTGTGTGCACATCTTAGGTTCACGCCCCGAAACTCCCGTGGCCCACCCAGACCACGCCATGTCCCTTTTTGAAAACTTTCGAGATGTGCGCAATGTGGGAGAAATGCGCATATCTTGGTGGCTTTTAAAATCCAATCTGTGCATATGAGCCTAACTTCTTCACGCATCCTCTAATTAATGTGCCCATTAGGCTTTTAAAATTCACCTCTTAAAGTGTATTAGTCCTTTTCTTAACTCACAGCACTGGCTCCCAATTCCCTAGTGGGCTCCTTTTTGAAGTACTTTGTCTTACTTTTAAAGCCTTAAATGGTATTGGGCCATGTACTTGAAGGGGCAACCAGACAACTATGAGCCTGCGTGAATTTTGAGATTTGCAGATGAGGATCTGCTCTGTATTCCATCAGTGAAAGAGATAAAATTGGTAAAGTCTCACAGGTAAATTTCTATTCACCCGGTGCGCACAAAGACCGGGAGATATGTGCGTGGCCGGGCTGTGTGCGCGCTGAGTACATTTTAGAAACGGCCCGGCCGTGCGCATATCTCCCAGTACGTGCAGAAGTGCCAGGCCATTAAAAAGGGGTGGGCAGGGGGCGGGATCTGGGTGGGGGCAGGGGTCAACCAGGATAACACAATTTTGTGCTCTGCAGGCGTGCGCAAATTACTTCTACTCCAAGGAGGAAGTAAGATAAAATACAAACAAAAAAAATGATAGGTAGGGTAGATTTAGGGGTCATGGTGGAGAGGGGAAAAGGGAGGAAGGTTAAGTAGGAGGGTAGGGAAGTTCCCTCTCAGTCCGCTCTTTAATTGGAGCGGTCTGGGAGGAAACTGGGCAAAAGCCCGATCGTGTCGCCGTGCGTGCTTTACAAAATTCCCCCCCCCTCCGTGTGCATAATTGGGCACCCGCACGCACATGTGCGCCTGATTTTGTATCGCATGTGTTTGCAGGCATCGTATTTTATAACATCGGCGCATAACTTTCGGGATAGAGGTAGGGGAGAGGTTTAGATAGGGCTGGGGGGTGGGTTAGATAGGGGAAGGGAGGGGAAGGGGAGGGGAGGGTGAAGGAAAGTTCCCTCCGAGGCCGCTCCGATTTCGGAGCGGCCTCGGAGGGAATGGAGGCAGCTGCGCGGCTCGGCGTACGCAGGCTGCCGATTTTGGGCAGCCTTGCGCATGCCGACCCCGGATTTTAATGGATATGCGCAGCTACGCGCGTATCTATTGAAATCCCGCATACTCTTGTTCACGCCTCGTGCGCGAAACAAAAGTACGCGTGTGTGCAGATTTATAAAATCTGCCCCATAATGTCTTCTATTAAGAAATCTTGAGATTTTATTTTAGCCAACTGGTTGCTGATTTTTAGAATTTCTTTGATTTAATATTTACATGTTTGTTGCTTGGATTTTATATGATGGGTGGATTTTGTTTTACTTTTGTATTGTAATTATTTATATTTTTATGTATATTTATTGTACATCACTCTGAGCCTTGGGAAAGGCAGTTAAAATGTATTTTAATATATTAATATACAGTACATCCAACTGTATTATGCATCAAAAATACAAAGGAGTCAGCTAGTACATAATATCAATAATGGTAACAGTATCTATCTACTTTAAGAATCATCTGTGGTAGAAGTGGATGCAGCAAGGGATGTAACAGATAGCTCTTCAAAGCTGATATCTGGATTGTCAGGTTGATCACTAATGACTGATGGGGGTTGGTTTTACAATGGACTGCTGTGCACAATCACTTGATGAATTTTTGAGTAACTCCCATCAGTGTCAGTTGCTTCATATAATTATTCTTCTCCCTTAATTTTTCCTGTAGCCTGTACTATTCATGATTTTCTCAAGAATAATACAAGATACAATGCTAGCCTGTTATCAAGTTTTTAAGCAGCTCAGCTTTCTGCTGAACAGATAGTGCAGTCTTTTTTATTTTCACTCCTGGACTTTTCTCTGAAGAAAGCTACTTGGTCTCACTTCTGGTCTTCACAAAAATGTGGAGATCAAGAGAGGAGCAAAACTGATGATCTACCAGGGCTGTATCAGCTGCAAATGACTTGTGAGCAAAGCAGGAATGAGTTTGAGGCACTCACATATGATGACTGCACAGTGCACAAATTCCAGATAATAGAAGTTTTCCAGATAAAGAATCATAGCCCATGGACAATATCTAAACCACTTAAACTTGTATAGGTGCCTCCACAAATGAGTGAATATGAATATGGACATTAACAGGCGAATTTTAAACGGCCCATGCATGTAAAATTCGGGGGTTACTAGCGTGGCCGAAAGAGCAGGTAAGTTAAAAAACAAACAAAAAAAAAACACTAGTTAGTTTAGGGGTCGGGGAGGAGAAGGAAAAAGGAAGAAGGGTAGATAGAGGTAAAGGAAAGTTCCCTCCCAGTCCGCTCCTTATTTGGAGCAGACTGGGAGGGAACTGGGCAAAGGCCCGATCGCATTGCTGCACGTAGATTACAAAATCCCCCCTCCCCTGCGCAAACGAGTCCTGACCCACTCGCACATGTGTGCGCATATTTTAAAATCCGGCATGCATGTGCACGCGGGAACCGTATTTTCTAATATGCACGCACTAACATGTGTTGCACTGGTGGTGGATCCTTGGCCCGAGGTGGGGTTGACACAACCCGTAGGACAAGCCCTACGGGTCCCCACTGTCAGGAGGCGGAGCTGACTAGGAGGAGGCCAACTGGAGCTTCGTTAATGCCAGCCCTTGTTCCGCACAGGTTGAGCCCTTGGGTGCCGGGGCCGGCTGATCTTAGGCGGGCCTCCATGTGACGACTCCCAGTAACCCCTTTTTGAAGGGGTTAATAAACATGTGGATAAAGGTGAACTGGTAGATGTAGTGAATTTGGATTTTCAGAAGGCGTTTGACAAAGTCCCTCATGAGAGGCTTCTACGAAAACTAAAAAGTCATTGGATAGGAGGCGATGTCCTTTCGTGGATTACAAACTGGTTAAAAGACAGGAAACAGAGAGTAGGATTAAATGGTCAATTTTCTCAGTGGAAAAGGGTAAACAGTGGAGTGCCTCAGGGATCTGTACTTGGACCTGTGCTTTTCTGTTGAACAGTAACCTCGCAAGGCCTTGCATTCTGTCAAGAAAGCTGGTGTTTTAGTGTGCCCTTGGGCCTCAGCCCGACCCCAGACAGATCCAGGACCAAACCGAGGGTTGACGGCATGTTCCAGCATGGCTGACAGGCTTACCCTCTGCCAGGCCTGCAAGCTCCCAAGGCCAACAACATGATGATGTTGGAATGTGAATGGTCCTCCAACCATTCCGAGCCCTTTCGGACCTGCCGCTTGGATCGGCATGGAGCAGCAGGCCTGGCCTGAGGTCGAGGGCAGACGGCCTTGACATGAAGACATGACACCAAGATCGATGCTACAGCATCGCAGACGAAGACATGACACCAAGGCTGATGTGGACAGCATCAGAGACGAGGGCTGGCACAAGACATGACACCAAGGTAGCTGAAGACATGACACCAAGGCTGATGCGAAGACATCACGGACCAGTGGTCGATGCGATGGCATCCCGGACCAGGGTCGATGCAACGACATCAGGAGCAAGACATTGACATGATACCAAGACTGATGCAACGGCATCCAGGACAAGACGAGGAACTTGACGAAGTCCATACGAGACGAGAGCTGGGCGGAAGGACATTGGCACTGTCTCTCAGGGCGCCCTACACAGTCCACCCGCGGGACTGGTCGCGGACCACCCTCTCCCACTGCGGGCCCTACACAGCCCGAGGAGGCTGGTCACAGACCACGCTGAGAACGGGACGAGCGCAGGGAAGAATCCAGCCGAGGCAGAACTTCGACGAACGAGCCATAAGTCAATCGGAGCTCCGCAAAGGCTGGCAGGACATGACGGCTCAGGAGCACAGGAATGAATTCCACCTGTAGGCTACTCCATGCTCAGGAAAGACGTCATTATTTATTTATTTATTTACTTATTGTTTTTTATATACCGATCTTCTTGCATTGGATGCAAATCAAACCGGTTTACAGTGAAACAATTCAACTTGCCTAAGAGCATTACATGGAACAAAGAACATGGAACAAATAAGAGTGCTTGTGAGCATTACATAAAAAACGAGGAACATTTAAACATTTAAACATTTAGAAGCCTTTGGTAACAATTCTTATACAAAATGTGAGTAAATGTGCCATCAATGTAAAGACGAAATCAGGCGAATGATTGTCTCGATTGAGAAGGAATACTGGGATGGGAGAGTGAGGGCGGACACGGGGAATGGAAGATAGGGTGGAGGGGAAAATAGAAAAGAAGGTGTAAGGTGGGGAGGATTTAAAGGTGAATTAATAACATATAGAACCAATCAAAGTTGTCATGGGTAGTACATTGTGGGCCTTCAAGGAAACGCAAGGCTGAATAGCCATGTTTTCAGTTTTTTCTTGAAAGAAATCTGGCAGGAGTCTTGTCTGAGTTCTGGTGGGAGTGTGTTCCAATGGGTAGGACCTGCAGTGGATAGTGCCCTATTACTTAGCGAGGTTTTGGCTTGAGGGACGAAAAGGGTGCCTTGGTAAGCTTTTCTGATCGGTCTCGTGGATTTGTTGGTGTGTAGCTGAAATGTGAGATCCATTGGGGCTGAGTTGTATAAGGATTTATGCATGATGGTCAGGACTTTGTATAGAATTCTGTATTTGATCGGTAGCCAATGGAGGTTGTAGAGGATAGATGTGATGTGGTCTCTCTTATTAGAGTTGGTCAAGATCCTGGCCGCAGAGTTCTGTAACATCTGTAGAGGCTTAATGGTGGTAGCTGGTAGACCAAGTAGCAGAGAGTTACAGTAATCAATTTTGGTAAGGATGATAGATTGTAGAACCAGGCGGAAATCTTGAAAGTGCAGGAGCGGTTTTAGCTTTTTCAGAACTTGTAATTTAAAGAAGCAATCTTTTGTCGTGTTGTTTACAAATTTTTTCAGGTTGAGCTGATTGTCGAGGAGCACTCCTAGGTCTCTTACGAAGGCTGAGTTTTTGAGGTTGTTCAGGATAGTTGATGTAAGGTTGGAGGGAGAGTTGAAGACTATTTATGGTTGACCATTTATGGGTGAGGCTGTTTCTCTAGACAAGGGGTTGTCTTCCTGGGAGATGATGAGTATTCCATCTTGTCTTTGTTGATTACTAAATTGAGTTTAGTAAGGAGGGCGCTGATTTCATGAAAGCAATTCTCCCAGAAGATTAAAGAATTTTGTAGGGATTTCTTAATCGGGATGAGAATTTGGACGTCGTCCGCGTAAATGAAGTGTTTGATTTTCAGCTTAGAAAGGAGGAGGCAGAGAGGTAGCAGATAGATGTTAAAAAGGGTAGGGGAGAGGGAAGAGCCTTGAGGGACTCCCAGGTTTGAGCTGATTGATTGTGATTCTTTGTTATTGATTTTTACCTTGAATGATCTATTGCTGAGAAAAGAGCGGAACCAGTCGAGGGCAGCGCCTGAGATACCAATATCAGCTAGTTGGTGGAGAAGGATTGAGTGGCTGACCGTATCAAAGGCTGCTGAGAGGTCAAGGAGAATAAGTAGGTGTGGTTGTCTTTTTTCTGAGCTCAATAGAACGGAGTCCATGAGAGAAATCAGAAGGGATTCTGTGTTTCGGGATTTACAAAATCCGTACTGCGATGGAGCCAGAATCGTGTGATCTTCCAGTAGTCTGTGAGTTGTTTATTTACTATTTTTTCAATGATCTTGGCGATGAAGGGTAAGTTGGCTATGGGACGGAAGTTGGATGGATCATCTGTTGACAAATTAGGTTTTTTCAGTAGAGGCTTCAGTATGGCTTGCTTGAGAGAGTCGGGCACTTGACCTTGGGTTAGTGAGCAGTTGATTTCTGCGATGGGTTTCGCTATGGTATTTGGAATTGAGATGAGAAGGTTTGATGGGATGGTGTCTAGCGGATGAGAAGAGGGTTTGAGTTTCTTTAGGATATTCATAACTTCGAGAGAAGAGGTAGTCTCAAAGGATTCTAGCCTATAGTTCTGATGTGATCTTGTGGTTTGCGAGATGGGGGTGAGTGGATTGGGGGTGGAGAAGTGTTTGGTGAGATTTAGACCTCAGGCACGACCGCAACAGGGAATGGTTAATAAACTGAAAATGTCATATTGCCTCTATATCGCTCCATGGTGAGACCGCACCTTGAATACTGTTTACAATTCTGGTCGCCACATCTCAGAAAAGATATAGTTGCAATGGAGAAGGTACAGAGAAGGGCAACCAAAATGATAAAGGGGATGGAACAGCTCCCCTATGAGGAAACCCTGAAAAGGTTAAGGCTGTTCAGCTTGGAGAAGAGACGGCTGAGGGGAGATATGATAGAGGTCTTTAAGATTCTGAGAGGTCTTGAACGAGTAGATGTGACTCGGTTATTTACACTTTCGAATAATAGAAGGACTAGGGGGCATTCCATGAAGTTAGCAAGTAGCACATTTAAGAATAATCGGAGAAAATTCTTTTTCACTCAACGCACACTAAAGCTCTGGAATTGTTGTCAGAAGATGTGGTTAGTGCAGTTAGTGTAGCTGTGTTCAAAAAAGGTTTGGATAAGTTCTTGGAGGAGAAGTCCATTAACAGCTATTGATCAAGTTTACTTAGGGAATAGCCACTGCTATTAATTGCATCAGTAGCATGGGATCTTCTTAGTGTTTGGGTAATTACCAGGTTTTTGTGGCCTGGTTTGGCCTCTGTTGGAAAAGGATGCTGGACTTGATGGACCCTTGGTCTGACCCAGCATGGCAATTTATTATGTTCTTATGTTCTTAAGGGTTGCCAGGAACCAGCAGAGGTATCAAGAGACTGACGTAGGTCCGGACGAGGCAGGGATCCAGAGACCCGGGTGCCAACAGGAACAGGGCATTGACAGACAGCGCCCAAGTAATAGAGGCGAAGCCAAGAGGCCAAGTCCAATAGATACCAAAGGCATAGTCAAGGCAATCTGAGGTCATGGCAGGCGGCTGAGCAAGATAAGCTACTGAGACGGAGTAGAGCAAGGGTCAAACCAGAGTGTCAGTCCAGAACGTAATCCAACGTAGCAAGGGTCAAAGCCAGAGAATCAGTCCAGAGCTTAGTCTAACGGTGCAAGGGTCAAAGCCGGAGAATCAATCCTGAGCATAGTACAGGGTATCAAGGGTCAATGCCAAATAAGCAATCCTGAACGTGGTTCAACGTAGCAAAGGTCAAAGCCAGAGAATCAGTCCAGAGTGTAGTCCAATGTAGCAAGGGTCAAAGCCAAAGAAGCAATCCTAAGTGTGGTCGAACGCAGCAAAGATCAAAGCCAGAGAATCAGTCCAGCGAGACAAGGAAGCTGTTGGTGTTTGAGGTAGTTGTGGGTGGATCCTTGGGCCAGTGGCAGATGACCATGCCCCCGGGGGAAGATCCCGAGAGGGACCACCAGTCAGGCTCAGAGTATGGAGACAGACACACACTACTTCTTTTATTAGACAGTATATGGAAGCACCAGAGGTGGCAGTAGTGAGCTGGAATGCCTGGCTGGGCTGTAGTCCCTCAGATACTGGAACAGCGATCCTGGATAACTGAGCTGTAGAGAAACTGAATATAGTGAGTAGGCAGGGTATGCAGAGTTCAGGAACAGGAGCTGGAAAGAAGTAGGCCCTCGAGGAGCGAGTACCTGGTTCCAGGGAACACTCTGAGAGAGAGATGATAACTCACTGGAGTTGTAGGCAGCGATGACTTCCTGGCAGAAGTGGTATTCAGTAGCAAGTCCCGGTACGTGGGCCCTCTAGAACGAGTACCGGTTCCAGACTGTGACCTGAAAGGCAAAGAGAAACGAGGCCCCCGAGGAGCAAGTACCCCTGGTAAGTCCGAGGAGGCAGAGTAGCTAGGAGCGTAAGGAAACCTTTCCCTAGTAATCCAACTCCTTGCTAACTCGATTAGTTAGCGATTTCAGAGACCTTAAATATCCGGTGGAGATGACATCACCTCAGGGGAACGCCCCTGAGGTTCGCGCCACTGCTGGTACTTGAGTTGGGGCCACACCGCGCACACGCTCTTAGGCTGCTGGGAAACATGGTGGAGTGTGGCATCTAGCCAGTCCGGGAACGCCAGAGGAGAACGGCACGATGATGCCGCGGCAGCCAAACTTCCAAAAGGCAAAGAGGGAGTCACCAAAGAGGTAAGGTGGGCGTAGTGGAGACGTCGGGCAGTGACGGTTGCAACAGAAGGGACCAGGGTATGGAGCAGGAGCAGGAACCAGGAACGGAGTCAGGATCAGGAACCAGAAACGAAGTCAGGATCAGGAAACGGGAACGATGGGCAATGAGCACACGATCAAACGTGGAGACCTGCTGCCAAGGCAAGGAACTAGTGGCGGAGCCCTGCCTTATATACCAAGGCCCGATGATGTCATCATCCGGGGCCGCGGGCTGACTGGGAGGTACGCGCACGAAAGCCAGGGCCCGCAGGAGGCCGGACGACGGCATCTCCCCATGGCCCACGCAGGGAGGCCCGTCAGGAACTGAGGAGGTCCACGGAGGAGTCTGGAACAGCCGCCGAGGCAGTAGGTGCTCGGGGGCATAGGCGGCTGCCCACAGCCGTGAGCGAGGATGGTCTGGGTTCGGGAGCAGCGCTGCAACGGTGAGTAGGCCCAGTCGCGGGCCTACCGTGGATGGGGTACGCAACAACACGCGCATGTTATAAAATCGGTGCATCCAAGTGCACGCTCCGGGAACTGCATGCACATGGATGCGCATGCCTTTTAAAATCGTCCCCTAAGTATATTGTTAAGAAACTGAAAGAAAGAGAAAATATGGTCTAATGGTTACAACACTGAACAATGTTTAAAGTGAACTCTTGGGAAATGGGTGTGACTTACTATCAATGTGACTTTGGGCAAGTCACATTAATTCCCTGTGCCTCAATTTACCAAATGCTAGATGGATAACTATTGTTTTCTTTTTTTGCTAGATTTTTCCTCTCTTTATTGGATAGACATGTCAATGGAGCAGTTACCGTCAATGACTACCTTCTACCATATTAATGATATTGTTAAAAAATTCATTTTTGTATGTTTTCCAGACAACAAGCAAACCAGTGGTGCCAGTGCCAAAGGCGAAAGACTAAATGCCAAATTAAGATCCTTGCCAGGTACAGATCAACTCAATGATACCAGCAGCAAGAAAGAAACAGGCAAGTAGAGAATAGCTGATGGGGGAATACCTTAGGGAAGCACTGGCAAGGTGGGAATATCTAGGTGAAGTAAAGGAACAGGAGACGAAACTTGAAAACTAAGGAGCCATTGTAAGAGCAAAAAGCCTTTGTTAGGGAAGTAAATAAAACAAAGAGAAAATAACATCCCTATTGTTTGTTTTTTGTTTTTTAAAGGATGACTGAAAATATAAGGGCAAAGTGGTTTTCATAGCATTCAAAAGGTACAAGATATACCAGAAGAAGAATAGAGAAAAACATTTGGGAAGACTGAGAGAAACAGGGAAGATAGGAGACCAAAGGCATATTTGCAGAAAAAAAACCTAAGACAGTAAAGCACAGTGACAGGACCTTTTAAAAAATATTTTAATAAAATTAGAAAGTGCAGGAACAGAATATTAAGATTTAGAGGTGAAGAATCTGTGACAGCTACAAAAGTGTCCCCCCACCCAGAGGTGTGATCCATATAATGAATAAACTTCTGAGGGGAGCTGTCCCTAAAATGAGTATTCTAGTAGCGTTCCCAACCCCCTTTACCTGTGAGCCAATGAACCCATCATAGTAAAACAGTGCAACTGTTACTATTAAAAGAACCATTGCTGCAGTAAATGAAGGATTAACCATAAACAGATACAACTATAGATACACAGTCAAATCAGTTTCTGCCCCAGGGCAATAAACTATAACTTTAAATCTATGGATACCAAAGCCTTGTATACTTTTACATTATTAATGAAGTCACTATAAACCATGGTGGTATATATTTACACTAATAACTGGGCCCAATAATATACATGCATAGACATATGCATAGACAACCTTCACTGGCTACCAATCTCACAAAGGATTAAATACAAGACTTTAACTTTACTACATAATGAAATCTACAAAGACTCATCTCTAAACAATATGATCGCAATTCTCAAATCTCCACGTTCCTCAAGGTCCTCTGAAAAATTACAACTAGTAATTCCCCCACTGTCATCTGCAAAATTATCCACTACTAGAAATAGAGCCTTCTCAATAGCAGGACCCATAGAATGGAACTCTATTCCAAATCACCTAAGCTCCATCAGTGATTCCAAATCCTTCAAAAAAGAATTAAAAACATGGTTGTTTAGACAATCATTCACTGACTGATTCGAATAACCTCACTCCTCATCTTGAACTTCAATACCTCTGTAATAAACTTATTTCTCATAATTAAGTTCTAAATGTAATATTATATGTAAATTGTATACTACTAACTTGTTACTCTCTGAGTTGTTCTCACATTTTTATGTACTTACTTTTCAAGTTTAATCGCTGTTACATGTATGAATTGTTACAATGTAAACCGGGGTGAAGGCTTTCAGCTATACTTTGGTATATAAAAGAATTTAAATAAATACATAAATATATGATTTCCCCCAGGCCTCAGAAGGCAATTACTGTGCTAAATATATAGTCCCTTAAACCTTGGAAGTTAGCAGTAAAGTGATGTGCTCTCAGTCCCTCTGACAGCAAAAGACAATAATGATACATGTTAAGAATTCAATTAGGATATGCAAAAGGATACTGCCTTCTGCCCAGGGCTGGCAGAAGCACTAGGTGAGCTAGGCCTGGGGGCCTAGGGCGCCAACCAATAGGGGGCCTGAGCAGCGGCGACAAAGAGGAGTGGGGATTCGAATCTCCACTCCTCTTTGCCACCGCTGCTCGCGAGGCGGGTGGCGCAAGGCAGAAGGTGCCTAAGGCACCTAATCCCCTTGCACGGGCCCTGCTTCTGCCCCTGGGGTTTGGTATGGCGATGGGACAGGGACTTCAAGGGTTAAAATTAGAAATAACAAAGAACTTGAGTTTAACTGTAATCACAGGTTTACGTCTGGTGAAGATGAATAGCTATGCTTTTAATGTGATGATGGATATCACTGGCATATAGTCTGATGGCTCACTCATTATGCAAGGCTAGGTACAGACCTCTTCCCTTGCGGGTGGTATGAGAATAGTTACTCATGCTCCTCAAATGACTTCTCCAAGTAGTAGTCTTCCCTCCAGTCTGTGGGACCTTTATCCTTTGCCCGTAGGCTATAGTGAGCAATGCCCCAGCCTCAGATCAGAGTGGCCTAGTGGCAGCTGGTAGCCACAACAGCAACAACATGGGTTCAGCACAGAACTGGCACGGTAATTCCTAGAAAGTTACAGCCAGTTGCTTTCCAAGCTGCCAATTAATCTGCCACTGCCCATTATAACTGGGATACTCACTGTGTAAATCCCTGCAGGGGACAGCAAGTCTTAATTGGGTAGAGTCACAGGCAGAACTTCCGTTGTCCTAGTAATATTTCTCTAACTCCACCCAGAAAACCCAGGCAGATTTGAAATCTTTGTCCTTTCAGATTTCTCATTGGTCAGATCCTTCTCTGTGCTCCATTGGTTCTTAGTCATGTAATTAGGGGCATAGTACAATCTATGAGGAAATCACAGGCTGAGGTAGCCATTGTAAGAAGGGTTACAGATGTCCCAAAAGTTGCAAATCAGCAGTGTCCCACTGCACTTTTGTGACAATCATAAAGATATGGGGTGGCTGCACAAAGGTAAAAGGGCACTACAAAAGCAAAAATAATGAACAAATATTTTTATTCTGTTTTGTTTTGTTTTTTAAAGGGCTTGGAAAAAGGCCACAGATAAATACAGGAGTGCAAAAGTGGTAGGCTCAGTCTCTGAAATCTGATAAAAATGAATGGATCCAAATGGGATACATCTTAACATAGTGAGCCTAGAGAGGTTCTGGTGGTAGTTCTGTTCAATTATCCTATAGAGATTGGTGTGATGTCAGTAGACTGGAGACAGGCAAATTCATTAGAGGAGGCCAGTAACTATAGGCTGGTTAGTCTGACCCAGTGGTGAATAAATTAATGGAATCACTACTAAAGAAAAGAGTGGTAAAATGACCTTGAAACCATCAGACTGTAGGATCTGAGAGAGACTGTCAAATTCTGATTAATTTTTTTCCACCAACTAACAAGGAATTAGATCTGATGAGAGCACTGAATCTGGTCTATTTGGATTTCAATAGAGCCTCGGATTCCATTCTGTGCAGAACACATCTAAATGTAGCCAGCCCTCTTTCTCCCCCACTCCATCCTCCAGTTATACTTAGGCAAACGATACCAAAGCTTAGCCCCAACTCAGGCCTATAAAACCCTGGTGTGGAGCCCCCAATGGGTGGTGGAGAATTATCTTCAGGGCCAAGGTGTTTCAGTGGTGCAGCACCAAGAAGACTTTTCACACATGGTGCTGGTGTTCCAAAAATAAGTCTTTACTGTGTAATTCTAACCCCAGGAGGAGGGGATTGCTACCTGATGAGGCCATAAAAGAATTTGTTGTACTCTTTGGGGGCAGGGACCTTCCCAGGCTAGCTTGGCTTTGTCTCTTTATTGCAGGGCCTAGAACCTTTGTTGAGTTGGGGGGGGGGGGAGGATTACTCCCAAGGCCTTGTGTTTGTCCTGTTGTCCCAATGTACACTGGGTATTTCAAAACAATTCTTTACTGATGAACAATGAATGAAGATGGCACAAATCTTGATCCACAGCAGTACAATGTATTAGTTTATCACAATGTTTTCCCTCAATCTGTGCAGGAATGTCAAAGGCCTCCAGGGCATGGAAAAATAGGTCCCTAGGTAGTCAGGGTGTCCTTCTCATGGGCAGAACCACCAGCTTACAAGATTACAAAGTTACTATCTCTGCACAGAGAGATAAAACTCTCTCTCCTTCCCCAGGGCCTTGAGGGTCACCGGATGGGTGTCTTTTTTGATGGTACACTTTGTTTTTACTCATTGTTAGATGACTCAAACCTCCTGTGCTCTAATGCAGTCCTATGTTCTTGTCTTCGAATCCCTGATGGGAGGGATCCCTTACACCAGGACTCTTGATGATCCAGTCAAGAAGGAAGGGCAGTCAGAACTTTCACCTTTGTTTCAAAAGTAATCTTTAGCCAGAGGTGTACTAAGGGGGGGTGAGGGGGGTGGTCTGCCCTGGGTGGCAACAGGGGGAGGGATGCCAATGCTGCCGGCAGGAAGGTCCTGCCGGCGGCGTAGAACAGTGACGTGGTGGGGGAAACCCCGCCAGCAAAAGCAAGGACCTGCAGTGGCAGAGGCCAGCGACGCCACCAGCATTTCTTGGAGCCGGCGTGGCAGCAAAGAACAGGCCCAGCGTTGCCGCCAATGCTCCAGGAGCCAGCAGCAGAAGTACAAACCTAGCATTGCCGCCAGCACTCCCGGAGCCAGCGACAGAAGAAGAGGTCTGTGGCATATCTAGGAACTCCCTGGATTTGGCCCGGAGACTCTGGAATTCTGAATGAATTGCCGGGTCTCCGGGTCAACATCTGAAAACTCTAGCTGCAGAGGAAGAAAGCAGGCCTCAAGTGCCGCCAGTGGACCTCATACTACTGGCGGTGAAGCAAGAAGAGGCACGTGCATGATCCGACCGGGAGCATGAGGAAGCTCACTCACAGGCTGCTCCTCCTGTGCCTGCCCCTCTGTATTCAATGAGCACCATCCTGCAAACCAGCCTCTCAGCCTGAGAAGCTTGCAGAAGATCTTTCAGATTGTTGCAGGTGCTGGGGGCAACCTATGACTAGTTGCAGATATCTGAGGGCATAGCCTGATCGAATAATTCGCTTGGTATGGTGATTCTAGAAGCAGCTGCTGGGTTTAACGCCTTGCTGGGAACTAAAGACTCTGACATGAATGAATCTGGCAGCTACACTCCAGGGGAGCTGCTGCTGATCTGGAAGATATTCCCTGATGAAATTCTGGAGCTGGTAACCACCAGGCATCCTCTCATAGCAATGATACAGTATTCCCTGTAGCTTTGTGATGTACTGGCAAACAGGTTAACCTCAGGTGCTGCTATAATGAACCTTTCTCAGGACGTGCAGGCACTGATAGCTATGTTCCATTCTGTTGCTCCCTTGCATGCGACCAGAGATCTACTGTATAGGCCTCCAGAGGACCTGGATCTGAAGGACCAGGTGTCCAAAGACACCTGGTCCTTGGCCATGGTCTGAGTCCGAGGGCTGCAGTATCAGCAGGCTTCAGCAGGCCCCTCTTGGTCAAATATCTGTAGAAGGGCTCCTGAGGGCAGGCCTTCCTCTTTCAGTTTTCTTCTCTCTTTTTTCTTCCAATTCTTCTGGCTCCCATTCTTGGGCATGAAAAGCTTCTTCTACAATGTCCCCCCAGGAGGGAGGGTCATTCTCCGTTGAAGCTGAGATTTCTGCCGCGGTTTTGGATGTTATCGAAAGAGCAGCCACCTCTGAGGTAACACTCACCTCTCCTGGGGTCTTGGCATCACCACTCACCACTAGAATGGGGAATCCCTGCGGTCCTTCTGGCAGGGTTCCCTAGCAGGTAGCATTGTCACTGCTTCCCTCGGAAGCTGCTGAAGGAGAGGTAGAGCATCCCTTGAGGGTGGCTTATTTGAACTCGGAGACTGAGGGCAGTCTGGGGACATCCTTTGCTGTACTCAAGCTGGGGAAAGTGGGCCTCGATGTGGCATTGGAACTGTAATGGCTGCCCTGGTAAAAGGGCACAGCAATCGGCACACTGCACTGCACCCATGGATCTTGCTCCTTTTAAAGTAATTTTCACCCTCCTCCGGGGAATGAAGAACATGGGAGTTTCCCCTGCCGTCATACTGGTCCCAGCTGCCACCCCGCCAGTGGAAGTGATATTTCGGTCCAGCGATCCGGTGCTGCTCCCCATCCCAGGATAGTACCTCAGTCCATTTTCTGATCTGTGAACTAATCTGTGGCTGCCACTGCTGTCAGATCGCATCATACTGGCCATCGTCATTCACATTTGAAGAAGAGCGTCACTGATTTTTATGTTTGCTACCGCTTCTCTTGCGTCACCACCCAGCTCTGGCCAGGTTGTACCTCGTGCTGCGTGGGTGATGTGATGAAGTTGTGCAGGCATCTCTACCCCGACTCACTGGATAATGTCAGAAGCCACTCAACGCACAATAAAGCTCTGGAATTTGTTGCCAGAGGATGTGGTTAGTGCTAAGGAAAATATGCAAGTTAAATTTCCTTGAGTAAATGATTAAAATTAGGAGCACAAATACAATAGATTTATCCATGCTATGGAAGTGAAACTCTTTAGTTAAGTAACACAGTAAAATAAAAGACATTGTGGTACATGATAAAAAGCATCTACAAAGACAATTATTTCAACAGAATGATGATGGAGCATATTCGGGCCTTCTGCCACTGCAGGATATTTCAGGAATATGATAAGACTGAACCAACTTAGTTATGGTACAGATATTTATTTAAAGTGCTTCAAAGATACAAGAATCAAGATAGTAGCTCATCTTGCATCAGGCACAACTAACAGATAAACGTCTATCATCTGGTTATATCGTGATGTCCTGGGGCTTCCCTAGCCTTTCTAGGCCTGGGTTCTTATGGTAGGGTGAAGAGAACCTCCTTCACCCAGAATCCCTTGTGGCATTCTGCCTTAAGGAGGACTGGGATAAGGTAGAATGAAGGATTAGTCGGTACATTCCATCACACATGATAATAATGTAACTTAAAACTACATAGGTTGGGCCGCAAAATCAGCTACAGGACATCACGATAGGGAGGACCATAGGTTGTGCATAGGTTGATCCGCAAAATCAGGTACAGGATATCACAACAGGGAGGAGGAATAGCTTAGTGGTTAGAGCAGTGGGCTACGAGCCAGGAGACCAGGGTTCAAGTCCCCCTATCACTCCTTGTGACCTTGGGCAAGTCACTTTACCCTCCATTGCCTCAGGTACAAATTTAGATTGTAAGCCTTCTGGGGATAGGAAAATACTTGCAGTACCTGAATGTAAACCAATGTGATATGTCAAATCAAATGTCAATATATAAAAAAAAAAAAAAGGATTCAATATAAGTTCCTGAACTAGGCAGGCAGCTAAGCAGTAAACATATCCACAAATAATTATAATCAGGTACCACTCAATCTATATCTTTTATTTAAAAGACACTCGGCATATATTTTCAACATAGTAGGAAAAGTAGTGTTATAACACTTATCCGGCTATCTTTGCTGCTACTTAGCCAGATGTATTTCAAGAACCACTACTTATCCAGCTAATTAAGGCCTAGATTCATCAAATTGCTATAAATTCTGTGGAAATATGGCATGTTAGCAGCTGAGATTTAAAAAAAAGGGGTGTGGTTAGGAAAATTTCTTAAATACTGCATCACATAGGTAAATTTCATAACCCATGATAAAATCTTGCATTGCGGGACAAAGGATCACGGTATACAACACTTTAACATGTTGCTCGTCTAAACTGGGAGATATGCACAAAACTCTGGCTGGCATATGCTGAGCGAGTTTTAAAAGCCGACCAAGTATGTGCATATTTCCCACTATGCTCACATGTGAAAAAGTATAGAAAAAGGGGCGGGACATGTGGGGGAAGGCCAGTAGTTGTGTGTGCTGAGGTTCCCTGCCTCGTAACTTTACTGCTGCTATGGATGGCATGTAAGTCAAAAGAAAAAATCTAGGATAATCAGCAAACTATTACGGGTTGGGAATAACAGGGGGAAAGAAAGACATATAAACTAGTAGGTTAGGAAGCCCTATCCCTCACTGGGACAAACTGGGAATAAACTGGTGAAACTTGCAATGGCGACAGCGCGTGTCCCTTTTAGTTTAAAACTTTAAATTAACCAAAGTAACCACAAACACAAACCTTCAGATTTCAGTATCTCGTATGCGCTCCAAAGGATATTCAGAAAAACAATCAAACATTTTCAATTATCACCTCGTTTTCTCTCAACCTCTCACCCTTGCAGCCCCGAACACATTCACGTGAACCCCATCCCATAAGAACATAAGAAATTGCCATGCTGGGACAGACCAAGGGTCCATCAAGCCCAGCATCCTGTTTCCAACAGAGGCCAAAAACCAGGCCACAAGAACCTGGCAATTACCCAAACACTAAGAAGAACCCATGCTACTGATGCAATTAATAGCAGTGGCTATTCCCTAAGTATAATTGATTAATAGCCATTAATGGACTTCTCCTCCAAGAACTTATCCAAACCTTTTTTGAACCCAGCTACACTAACTGCACTAACCACATCCTCTAGCAACAAATTCCAGAGATTTATTGTGCGTTGAGTGAAAAAGAATTTTCTCCGATTAGTCTTAATTGTGTTACTTGCTAACTTCATGGAATGCCCCCTAGTCCTTCTATTATTCGAAAGTGTAAATAACCGAGCCACATCTACTCGTTCAAGACCACCATCCTTAAAATACCCTCACTTATGTGGTGGAAGTGGGATTTGCGCAAACATGTGCGCATCCATTTCAAACAGTACGCTTGTCTAGCCTTATACCATACACGCATATGTAATACAATGGCTAAGACCATTGTAACATAGGCACGTATATATGCGCATGGTATAACATAGGCTGAAGCACGTACATGTGCACCCTATTTGAAATGGATGTGCACATGTGCGTTGAAATCCTGCTTCCATCGCATAAGTGGGCCAATGAAGCAGCCAGTATCCCACTAACTAGTACACTTCCCCCTAACATCAAAGATGTATGAAGATAGGGCAGATAAGAAAAGAGGGTTTTTTTGGCTCAGCAGGGCTGTGTCGGTGTGTGTCAGAAAAGCTCTCGCTGTCTCGCTCGCAATAATTGCAGCGATAACGGTCACTATGGCATGATATAAACTGGTTTTCACGCACAAAAAAAGGTGTAGTTAAATCCCACATTAGTGTGCGTTATTTTTCCACGAAGTGTGGTAGGAGTCCCTCATTTGAATAATTTTTTAGCTTTTACATACTCATGATCATATTTACATGCAAACGCACAGTACAATAAAGATTGCGCATTTATGGCGCATTAGGCCCCCTTTTATTGCACTATAAGGCCCTAATGTGGTTTGATGAATGACCCTGTAAAATAGCCATATAAGTGTTAAAACACTGCTTATCCGGCTATGTTGAAAATACATGCCACGTGTCTTTTAGACACATGAACATGTTGTTGGGTAGATTTAAGTGTATTTGATATAGTGTGTGCGCATTTGAACGCACAATATAAAATACATGTGCATGCGTGCGCATGTCCATATAGCTGCGTATATGAGCACACACTTGTTTAAAAGTTATCCTCCCATTGATCTCCAGCTTTTGATATTGTAAATACTTTGTGCACATAGGAAAGATGTATATGCTGATGTAACACTGAGGATCAGTTTTAGCAGTTGAGTAGAAGAAGGCTTGTCTCAATGAATACAGGTCTTTTTTCCATTTTTAAAACTGCATATAATTTAATGTAACTTCTTTGCTTTGCAGTAAATAAACCAGCAGGACGGAACAGAAAAAGTAGCTCTGGTAATAACTTTGTTGTCTTTCAATTATGCACTGACTTTATTATACTGGGACTTTGTTTTTGATGTGGGGTTTGGGGTATTTTTCTATTTGACTTTATTGAAATAGTTAATTTTATTGTGCCATATTCCCAATTCTGGTTTCATAGTAATAAAAGTTAGTTTCCTTATTGAGCGTCTGTAAAAATGTCTCTTTTGAATTCTAGATACCTCATATATGGATCCTCTGGGAACACCAATGGAAAGGCCAAAAACAGCACCCAAAAAACGAGTTGAAGATGATGAATTTGCAGATGAAGTGTTAGGAGATGATTTACTCCCAGATTAGGATTTTCCAAATGATTGAATAGTAACAGGAAAGTGTTTGTTTTTTTTTTTTTTTAACAAGCCTCAGTATATGTGAAAACATTTTTGTACAGATTGAGTTATATATATATATATATATGGGGCTCTGGATTAAACCTGTGATCCTGACAAATGAATAATTACAACCAAAGAACTTTTTGTGTTGGGTTATGTCATAAAGCAATTCAGAGTGTTCTCACAACCTGGCTATTAAATACAGAAATTCTAGGTACTGTATACCATGTCCTAGCATGTACTTGGCAGATTTGGAAGTGTTAATACATTTTAAATAAAAACATCTGCAACTGCTATTTGGATAAATTAGTCATTGTTTTAGAAATAATCAATCTATAATTTTAGGAATCCAAGGGAAGTACAGGGAATTTAAGGCACTGTATATCATACACAGCAATAATTATTTCACATGTTTTGCTTGGACAGTGTCTTATAAAGAATCATTTATCAACAATAATTAAATTAGCAATATAAATATTTAATGTTTATGTTTATTTAAAATTTGAGATCTCTGCTATATTTTATTTATTTATTTATTAAGGCTTTTATATACCGACTTTCTTGATACAAATCAAATCAATTCGGTTTACAATGAACTAAGTAGAATATACAATTAACCAATCAACAAGAGATACAGAGCATACAGTTACATTATAACAAGGAAGCCTTAACTTGTGCTGATTATTACACTCATACTTATATGCCATGCTAAAATTAGGTAAAGGCCTAGCCCATTAAAATACATTATAATTAATCAATCTGAAGTCAAAACTTCATACTGACTCGCTTTCCTGTTTTGCAGTATAGGATTCTCATTCCCAGTGTCACTGTAATGCCCTTGTTCTATGGCACAGAAAAAGTAGCTAAAGATATCAAACCTACTTACAGATATATGGAAAATATTTCCTACCACTGTGGCTAGTTGTTGAAAATATTGTTCCATCAAGGAAGGAATAGCAACTGACTAAATTATGTTGGTTGAAGCCAAAGACTAGCAGAAATATTTCTGTAATCACTTTTCCCATTTGAGAGGGACAGTATTTTTCCAATATATGAAAGTGGAAGCCTCTGTTTTATAACACTTGTAAGGGTGTCACCAACATTCTTACTAAAGATATCATTATCTTCACAAATTCTGAATGGAGGATGAGAGAGAGCGTAGGCATATATAATGTTCCCTGACACTCAAGTGGGAGGTGTCTTGTCAAGAAGTGTGATTTAACAAAGCTCATGAATCTACTTTGGCTTGTGTTCTCTTTTGTCCAATCTTCCATCCTGGGAAGGTGGCTAAGGCTCAAAGTTGAAGCCCTCAGGCCTTCCAGGAGGAGGGAGATTTCTTGGGAATCCAAGGAGGATTTTGAGCTTCTGAACCAAAAGAGGTGAAGAATAGTGAAAGGAGAATTAATACCATACTCCTTGTATTCCACTGAAGATTTGCCTTAAGGTTTGAAGCGTGGTTTCTGGTTGGCGTCAGAGCAAGGATTGCCAGACTAGGAAATCTACTTTCAGAGTTGCTGCTTGGAAGTAGTCAGCAAAAGTTCTTCTATTCAGTAGTCTGTTGCAGTTCAGTTACAGGACTATACAGATGTGCATGCCAGAATGGGAAGAGCCCTGGGAGGGACCCATTTTCCTAGGAGTATCTCAGCACTAGTATAGTAGATAATACAGGAAGAAAACCTCTTGTATGTGAAGATTTTGAGGTGACTAACTTTTTGGACAGTGTACTGTCTTTTGTTTTTGCTGTATGGCTTGCACTCTTCTTCATTGTTCACTCTACTGATTTCTTTCATCTGCATCCAATAATCTGGTAAAGGATTTATTTTTTAACACTACCAGACTGGCAGTGGTTTTCTATTTATTTATTTTTATTTTATTGTATATGTCAGGGCTTCACAAACTTTTAGCCAGCGTGACCCCATTTTAGCACTTGAAAATTCACATGGCCTCAGACGATAGCACCACTCTCACCCTCTCTGCATTCTAACTGATCCCCTCTCCAGTCGATCCTTTCTCTCAAACTTCATCCCTCCAGAGGACCCTTTCTCTCAACCTCTGCCCCTCCAACTAATCCTCTCTTACATCCCCAGCTCCTCTCAACTTTCCATCCCATCCCCTTTCTCTAACTCCCTCCAGCTCTTTTTTGCATTCTCTTAGCTCATCCTCTGTCATCTCCTCCCTCTCACCCCATCCCCCATATCTTCTCTCTCACCTATCTTCCTCACCGTCAATCTTCTCACCCTTAGAACCTCATATATTTCACAATTTATTTATTTATTTAACTCTTTTCTATACCGACCTTCATGGTTAATAACCGTATCAGATCGGTTTACACAGAACGGGGTAAACTGTAACAAAGAACAATCATTTAACAGAAGACGAAAAGTTACATTCAACAAGGAGGGTAAACTTGGAAGCTTAAGCAGCCAGAAAGATAAGGCCGGAGAGGGCAGTTAACTAAGAGCATAATACAATTGAGAGTTAAGGGATTGTGCTTATAAGGTACTTAGAAGAGGTATGATGTTCCATAGCTCATGAAGAGTGTCTAAGGCCAATTAGTATGGGTCAGGCGTATATGAGAAGGCTTGGTGGAAAAGCCAAGTCTTGAGTTTTTTCCTAAATGTTAGATGGCAGGGTTCCAGTCTGAGGTCTGTGGGGATGTTGTTCCAGATGGCTAGGCCTGCTGTCGAGAAAGCTCGGTCTTTGGTCGTGGTGAGACGTGCGGCTTTGGTTGGAGGGGCTTGCAGAGTTCCTTTGTAGACTTCTCTAATCGGTCTGGTGGAGGTGTGGAGTCTGAAGGGGATTTCGAGGTCGAGCTGAAGGTGATTGTGGATGGACAATCCATCTTCTGTCATTCCCCCCTCTTACGTTCCATAGCCAAACCCTTCCAGCTGATTCAGCCCTCAGATTGATGCCTCCCTTCAAATAGCTCCTCCTCCAAACATCCCCCTTGCCAGGATCAGTGGTAACATTTTCCTTTGGGCCCAGGCGAAAGATGCATGACAACTGATGGGAAGAGACATTTTTTTCTTAGGTTCAATGGTGGGTGGGTGAGGATAGAGAAGCAATGGCAACCTCCATCGTTCCATGAACACTCAACCTACATGGTTGGTTCAGAGCCGATGGCATTAGGGGGTGCTCCAGGCCCCACTAGAATACTAGGGATCTATTCTAAGGTATGGGGGGATTCAGAGGGTAGGCTAGCATGGAAGGGTTTGGAGGAGTACTTCCTTCTACATGGGGAGTTTGGATGGGGGAATTTTGCTGACAAGGGTGAGGTTTGAGATGGGGGGTACAGGGCATTGAACTACAATGTTTTTATTTTGTTTTATACCTTTTTTCCCTGCTGGGCCGCCTCGACAGGTGGCATGGGGTGGGTGGGCAGGGTCTAGGCATAACCCTATGAGGAATGTGATACATGGGGTGGTTGCTTTTTAGCCGCTGGTGGTCCTTTAAGATGCCACCATCATGCATTTTTCCCCCATATGTTTTGTTGCATAATTTTTTCCTGAGAAAACATACTGCGAGAAGCTACTATGATATTTTACCATGGAGGGGAAACTACTGTGGGAATGCAACCCCTCACCACTGAAGATTTTTTAGCACAGATAATTGTATTTGTCCCCTCCTGCAGTAAAATATTGCAGCGTGAGGGATCACATGACACTGTGAGAAGCAAAGGATGTAATCTCCTTTGCTCTTTGGCCCATTTCTCCTGATCTACCCCATCACATCAATTTTTCTTACTTTTTTGGATACTACTAGCAACAGAGTGAGAGGAACTTTTTGAGCCTGTTGGATTTGCATCTGGCATGTTGACTCGTGTAGGGAAGAAGGAGAAAGATAAAGACTGACCCAGAGCACAAGAAAACAAGATGGCGGACAGGCAGTCCAACCTGGAGACTGAGCTACTCAAAACCGGGACGATTTCAGAAATAAAAACCACAGTAGTAGAGGCACTCGAACCCAAACTGCGGAAAATTATGGACAAATTAGAAGAAATATCTGCTACTGTGTCTGGATTTTGAGCGTTGTTTTTTAGACGTGGAACAAAGAAACTCCCATACGCAGGATGATCTATGGGGCGCTAGATCTGAGTTGTCTGCCCTTCTGAAAGCTGCTGCTAAATAGGAGGAGCGGCTGGAGGATTTGAAGAATCGATCTCACCATAATAACATCAGGCTCCTCGGTCTGCCTGAAGTAATAGCTGAAAGAAAGTTGCAAGGCTTCTTAGAACCATGGTTGCCGCAAGAGTTGGACCTATCCGGTGTATGGGACACTGCGAGTGGAATGTGCACACAGATTGGGCCCCCATCAGGAGAACAGTGAAAAGCCAAGGGTAGTCATAGTATGCATAATGGACTTCGCCCACAAAGTTGCCATTATGCAAGCCCTATGAGGCGGCAAACAGGTAATCTATGAAGCCAAGAAGATTTTAGCTTTCCAGGATTATTCTGCAAAGATCTCTGCTACTTGCCACGAATTTGCTCCTCTGAGCTCTGAACTTTTCTCTCTGGGAATCCGTTCAGCACTACTTTATCTGGTCATGTTGAGCGTGCAGCATTCTGGTGGGGTTCAATGGTTTACCTTGGTGCCAGAGGCAAAGAAGTTTATTGAAGAACTGGAGACAAAATAAATGCTGCTGAGCCCGAGGACGTCTTCTTTTCTTTGTTCAGTGAAGATTTTCACTGTTCCTAAATGATAAGCCTGTCAATTTTTTCTCCCTGAGTGTACAGACAAGTGGGTCTGGACTCTTCATAATAACTTCTCATTGGGAACTCATGCTATGCAACGGGAGATATATTTTTACTCCTTGTTTACTTTTTGTCAAAATGGGGACGTACCTGAAGGTAGATCTAGAAGACTGGGAGAAAATAAGAGAGGTGGAACAACAGTGGACCAAACTAAAAGGAGCAATTACAAAGGCAACAAATCTATATGTGAGAAACGTAAACAAAAGTAAAAGAAATAAATTGATCTGGTTCTCAAAGGACGTGGCTAATAAAATAAAGGACCCCAAAAAGAGGAACCCAGGGAGGAATATCTCATGAAACTGAAGGAGATGAAGAACGAAAGCAAGAAAGCAAAATGTCAGGCGGAAGAAAGGATTGCCAAAGAGGTAAAGTGAGGTAACAAAACATTTTTTCAGATATATCAGAGAAAGGAGACAGATTCGAAGTATAATGAAATTGAAAGGTGACAAAGATCAATGTGTGGAGAGAGATGAAGAGATGACCAACATATTTAAAAAAGACTTCAGTTCGGTGTTGGCTAAAGAAGACCCTGGCGAAGGACCATCGCTAGTTATTTATTTATTTATTTATTTATTTATTTATTTAGAATCTTTGTATACCGACATTCTTGAAAGAAGATATCAAATCATATTGGTTTCCATTGAAACTGAACAATCGCAGCTGTGGCGTTACATTGAAACAAATTCGTCCGATAACAAATAACATTGTAAGTGGAACACGTCTTATACGTGGAAATAATCGCTGTAGTGGCGTTACATTGAGAACAAGAAGTTAGATGACAGGTAACAAATAACCACAAACCAATAACCAATAACCATTAACCATTAACAAATAACAAATAGCATTATAAGTAGAGTACATCTTCATAAACAAATCCAAACAGACCTATGTTGGATGTGGAAAAATAGTTGACAAGACTGTGGACGATACTCCATTTACCGAAGAAAATGTATGGGAAGAGCTAGGAAAACTGAAAGTGGACAAGGCCATGAGGCCGAATGCGATACCCCCAAGGATACTGAGAGAGCTCAGAGATGTGCTGGCGGGTCTGCTGAAAGACCCCTTTAATAGATGCTTGGTAACAGGAGTGTGCAGGAAGATTGGAGAACAGTGGTGTTGGTCCCGCTTCACAAGAATGGGAGCAGAGAGGAGGCTGGAAACTACAAGCTGGTTTGCTTCACCTCGATGGTGGGAAAATTAATGGAGACTCTGCTGAAGGAAAGGATAGTGAACAATCTACAATCCAGTGGGTTGCTTGACACGAGGCAGCATGGATTCACCAGAGGAAGGTCCTGTCAGGCAAATCTGATTGATTTTTTTGATGGGTAACTAGAGAATTGGATCAGGGAAGAACACTAGATGTGATTTACTTGGATTTTAGTAAATCTTTTGATATGGTCCCACATAGGAGACTCGTGAACAAAATGAGAAGCTTGGGAGTGGGTGCCAAGGTAGTAGCATGGATTGCAAATTGGTTGACTTACAGGAGACAGCATGTAATGGTAAATGGAACCTACTCTGATGAAAGAACAGTGTTAAGTGGAGTGCTATAGGGATTGCTTTTGGGACCGGTTCAGTTCAATATCTTTGTGAGTGACCTGGCAGAAGGGATAGAAAGTAAAGTTTGTCTATTTGCGGATGATACTAAGATCTGCAACAGAGTGGACATGCCTGAAGGAGTAGAGAGAATGAAAAGTGATTTAAGAAAGCATGAAGAATGGTCAAAGATTTGGCAGCTGGGATTCAATGCTAATAAGTGCAGAATCATGCATCTGGGGTGCAGCAATCCAAATGAGCTGTATATGATGGTGGTGAAAGACTAATGCACACGGATTGGGAGAGGGACTTTGGTGTGATAGTGTCTGGTGATCTGAAGGCGGCGAAGCAATGTGACAAGGCATAGCTAAAGCCAGAATGCTGGGATGCATAGAGAGAGGAATAACCAGTAAGAAAACAGAGGTGATGGAGGGATCCAAGATGGTGGAGCTGTGTAAACGCTGGTGAGCAAGGCGCCGTCAGATTTCAGTCTTTTGCCTGATGCCGCACTCTGTGAGGAAACGTAGAGCATGGGAGCGTGAGTCTTTGACCACTCCCATGACTCCTCTAGCTATAGGGCCGATGGATACCCATGTGGGCCGATGGATACCCATGTGGTCCAGGAGTTTCGGGAGTTGGTTTGCGGCGAGGTGAGCAGGAGGAAGTAGAACCTGTCGCCTTGCAGGAGCTACTAACAACTCTGTCCCTGGAGGATCAAAGGACCCGGATAACCCAGCAGAGGCCCGTTTTTCTAACCACCCCCATTGATTACTGGTGGGTGAAATGGGGGAAAAAATTAACATGGACTTTGAGAACGGGAGAGCTCTTGGGGCTATGGGAGAGCTCTTGGGGCTATGGAAGAGCCCCGAAGAGCTCCTGCCGATTCCAGAGAAGCTGCCGATGGCATAGATTCTCCACAGCCAAAGGGGGAAGAAATTGAATTGCCTACTGTGACCAGAAAAGACTTGATAAGGCCTGAAGTAATTTCATTAGAATCCATCTGGGAGCCAATCCAAATTTTGAATGAAAATGTATTTCAACAGTTAAAACCTGTAACAGATGTAATTAAACATATGGATACCAAATTAAAAATAGTGGAAAATTCTGTTAAAAAAAAACAAGAAAAATTGTTTATCTTTGAAAGAAGAAATTAAGGCTGTTTCTAACACAGCTCAGAGTGTTATAAAAGAAAATCAACTACTATCCAACAAGATGGAACAGTTTGAGAATCAGAGTAAAGCAAGAATCTTAGGTTTATAAACTTCCCTAAGACCCTTTGATACCACCTAAAGATATGTGGAAGAAATATCTAATAGAAATATTGAAAATACCTGAACAGACTATACCTCTGGTTTCCAGAATTTATTATATCCCTCCATTTAAAAAGAACATTCCATCTCAAAATGGTTTTCAAGTCTTGACACCTATGATTTCGGACTTTACTAAAATCCTAGAAACAACTCAAAGAGAACAGGTTAAACCCTCAACCTTAATTGTCTCCTTTTTATTGGAATCCGACAAGGAGTGGATTTTAAAAATGTTCTTCCGACATTGTCAGGAGACATTCCTAGATCTGAAAGTTAGCGTTATCCCAGATATGGCAAAGGTAACACAATTGAAGAGGAAACAATTTCTTCAAATGCGGCCTCAGGTTTTGCAAATTGGTGCCCTTTTCCTATTACAATTTCCATGCAAATGCATGATTAAATATAAAAATTCTACATATATATTTTATGTTCCCTCTCAACTTAACAACTTCTTGAAAAACAAAGTGGGGGACTAGATATGCAGAAGCCTTGCTTACTTTAAGCTATGTATTTCCTTTGTTTTTAATAGTTTTCAAATATGTATTCTGCTTGTAAATTCACGTTATTATTCATGAAAATGTAATGTATAATATTCATTAAAAAAATTGAAAAAAGAAAAAAGAGGTGATAATGTCCTTGTCAGTCCTTGGTAAGGCCTCACTTGGAGTATTGCCGTCAGTATTGGTGCCTGTATCTCAAAAGGGATAAAGACAGGATAGAGGCGGTGTTACGTGTGCTGGCCGTTCACCTCTCTCACATGAATCCAGTGCCTGGTTCCTTGTCCCTGGTGGCGGTGGGCCACCGGCTCCGTCCTCGGGCCGCCCCCGGTGCCTCCGGCTCAGCTGCAGATCCCTGTGGCCCGTGGAGAGACACCGCCACTCAGTGCCATGCTCCTCCCTAGGCGTGTGCGCGCGCATCATTGAATCTTAAGTAGGGCCCGCCGCGGGAACCTAGCTACGGCCCCGGATGATGACATCAGTGGAGCTCCGGTACTTAAGGCCGGGCTCCGCTCCTAAGGATTGCTTTTGCAACAGGTCTCCACACTGGTAGTGTACTCGTTGCCTCCTGGTGATTCTCCTTCGTTCTCGGTTCCTGATCCTCGCTGACTCCTGTTCCTGGTTTCCTCAATTCTGTGTTCCTGTTTCCTAACCTGCCTTTGGGCTGCCTTCTCGGATAAGACTTCTGCTTTGCCCGACCACGCCGTTGACTCTCTCCAAGCCCGGACCTCTGCTTTACCTGACTCTCTCCAAGCCCAGACCTCTACTTTGCCTGACCACGCCGTTGACTCTCTCCAAGCCCGGACCTCTGCTTTGCCTGACCACGCCATTGACTCTCTCCAAGCCTGGACCTCTGCTTTGCCTGACCATGCCGTTGCTTCTCTCCAAGCCCAGACTTCTGCATTGCCTGACTACTCCATTGCCTCTCTCCAAGCCCAGACCTCTGCATTGCCTGACTCCTCTATTGCCTCTCTCCAAGCCCGGACCTCTGCATTGCCTATGTTCTTCACTCTCTCTTCATCCAGACCTCAGCCTTGCTTGTCACTGCTTCCAGATTGCCACCGGCCCTGACTCCAGCTTGTCCTATGACACTTCTTCAGTCTACGTCCTGGACTTGGCCTATTCAGGCTTCGGCCTGTTCTTGCTCGGGCGCCCCCTGTCTGACTTTGGTTCTATTGGCTCCCGGGTCTCCGGGACTCCACCTCGTTCAGTACAGACTTCTTCTCTTCACTGTTACTGCCCCTGGGCTGACCTCTCGATCCTTCCATCGACGACAACGACATACGGAGGCCCACCTAAGTCCAGCTGGCCCCGGTACCCAAAGGCTCAACCCGCGGGGAACAAGGGCTTGTATTGGTGAAGCGCCAGCCGGCCTCCGTCCTTCAGCCCACTCTGCCTGCTGATGGTGGGGACCCATAGGATCCCTCCTACGGGTAGCGTCAACCCCAGCTCGGCCCAAGAGTCCACCTCCGGTGCAACAGCAGTCCAAAGAAGATTGACCAATTTGGTAAGGGGTCAGCACTGGAAGACTTATGAGAGACTGAAAGATATGAATATCTATACCCTGGACGAGAGGAGATGATACAGACCTTCAGATACCTGAAAGGTTTTAATGATGCACAATCGTCAAACCTTTTCCATTAGAAAGAAATCCATAGAACTAGAGGTCATGAAATGAAACTCCAGGGAGGATGACTCAGAACCAATGTAAGGAAATATTTCATTATGGAAAGGGTGGTGAATGCCTGGAATGCCCTTCCAGAGGAGGTGGTGAAGATGAAAATAGTGAAGGAATTCAAAGAGGCATGGGATAAATACTGTGGATCCATAAAGTCTAGAGGATGGAATTAAAGAAAACAGTGCATGGGGGTAACTTGCTGGTGTGGAAGTTGTGACCCTTAACAAATAACAGTATCAAGGCTTAATGAAACTCCATTATTGCTCTCTGCTTCAAGGGGGAAGTGGATTCAGACAGCAACCAATGAGGGTCCTGACTTTTATGGTTTGGGGAACAAATAAACATGGGGGTAACTTGCTGATGCAGCTTTTACCCTTATTCATTAAGCCTGATACTTTTGATGTGGCTCCATCATTGCCAATGATATCTTGGTATTTTTTATTAATCCAGTGTCCTCTTTGCAGGCATTCATGCAGACTTTTCAAATGTTCGGGAAATTTTCGGGTCTAAAACTCAATGTTGATAAATTGGAGGCCTTGGCATCTCCATCCTCTCTTTGGGAGCAGTAGCCTGGTAGCTTCCCACTGAAATGGGCTTCAGCTCTGATTAGATACTTGGGTATTTTGATTTCTCCAGACCTGGGTGATGTATATAAAATTAATATCTCCCATATCATAGATTATTCCAAACAGAAGCTGCATTCATGGGTTAATCTGCCATTATCCTTGGGAGGAAGAATTCATTTTTTCAAGATGGTGATTTTCCCCAAGTGGCTTTTCATCTTACAAAAACCTCCCTGGTGTCTGTTACAAAAAGATCTCAAATTGATAGACACTTTATTGATTTCCTTTTTTCGGCAAGGGAAAAATGCGAGAATCCCACTCAAATGTCTGAAGGAGTCTTGGGTTGCAGGGGGAACAGGTGTCCCTGACTTGGAATCCTACAATTTAGCCTGTCTGCTGCACATTATAAGAGATTGGATATATGGCAAGTCCTTTTATGTTAATGTGATGGGGGAGAGGGCGGTGCTGCATCCCTTTGATATAGTCTTTGTGCTTCATGCTCCATATAGTAAATTAACAAGTGGGTAGTCTAAACATGTTGTGTTGTCACCTCTGAAATGGGCCTGGATCAAACTGACATCCTTGTTTGCCAATTCATCTCTCAACTCCCAATTTTTACCGATTCAGAGAACTTCCAAATTTTACACCCGGTAGCTCTTCATTAGATTTTCAGAGATGGAGGGAGAAGGATGTAACCCAGGTGTTGCATGTCATGGGAAGAGAGGATAAAAATTTACCATGGGGAGTGGAAATCCGAATGAACTGTATTCGATGGGGGGGGAAAGGCTGATGTGCACGGAGCAGGAGAGAGACCTTGGGGTGATAGTGTCTAATGATATGATGTCTGCGAAACAATGCGACAAGGCGATAGCAAAAGCCAGAAGAATGCTGGGCTGCATAGAGAGAGGAATATCAAGTAAGAAAAGGGAAGTGATTATCCCCTTGTACAGGTCCTTGGTGAGGCCTCACCTGGAGTACTGTGTTCAGTTCTGGAGACCGTATCTACAAAGAGACAAAGACAAGATGGAAGCGGTACAGAGAAGGGCGACCAGGAAGGTGGAGGGTCTTCATCGGATGACATACGAGGAGAGATTGAAGAATCTAAATATGTACTCCCTGGAGGAAAGGAAGAGCAGGGGTGATATGATTCAGACTTTCAGATACTTGAAAAACTTTAATGATCCAAAGACAATGACAAACCTTTTCCATCAGAAAAAAATCAGCAGAACCAGAGGTCACGAGCTGAGGCTCCAAGGAGGACGACTAAGAACCAATGTCAGGAAGTATTTCTTCACGGAAAGGGTGGTGGATGCCTGGAATGCCCTTCCGGAGGAAGTGGTGAAGTCTAAAACTGTGAAGGACTTCAAAGGGGCGTGGGATAAACACTGTGGATCCATCAAGTCTAGAGGGCATGAATAAAGAGGAGGCAGCAAAACACTGCACGGAGCGGCAGTAGCCACAGAGGCATTCACGGAGTGGTTGGTGTTCCACCTTCACGGAGCGGAAGGATGGAGGACTGCCATCTCCAAAAAAAAACAAAACAGGGGTGGGTAAGAGTATGGGGCAGGGGTGTGGCCTGCTTGTTACAGCGGTTGCTACCCCTAATTGAACTGGATGTTCACTTGGATGCAGATACGGCGCTGCTCTCTACATTGGTGGTGGGGTGGAGGGGAATTAGGGCTGGAGGGTACTGGAAGCCAATAGTAACAGGTAGGAGAGAGAAAAAGGGAAATAAAAAAATGGATAAAGTGCATAGCTTGCTGGGCAGACTGGATGGGCCGTTTGGTCTTCTTCTGCCGTCATTTCTATGTTTCTATGTATACTTAACCACTTTTATAAGTAGGGAAAACCCAGCAGAAAGGGAAGACTTGGATCATTGAACATTTAAGTTGTATAACACGTGAGAAATTTGAAGCACTGCTTGTATTGCAACATGATTTGAATAGCCTGACATTTGCTGTGTAGTTGTAATCATGAATTGAAACTTTTACAGTTTAAGCAGCAGTGGATATACAGTTTGGCCATTATGGCTCCATCTCTTCTTCAAGCTGAACAGCTTTAACCTCTTTAGCTTTCCCTCATAGGGGAGCCATTCCTTTATTATTTTGGTCGCCCTTCTTTGTACCTTTTCCAGTTTTACTATATCTTTTTTGAGATGCAACCAGAATTGCACATAGTAGGTGTTACGGATTTGATAGTGGAACCAAGGTAGAGAACCTCCTTACCTTATTCTGTGAGATGATCAGGGTTGTCTGAGAGGCAGCTGGCAAGAGTTCCAAGGCAAACAGATCCAACGGCAGGCAGTACAGCAGAGTAGGTCCAAGTGGCAGTCCGGGTCAGTGCAGGCAGCAGACAAGAGTACCAAGGCAAACAGATCCAAAGGAAGGCAGGAATACTTGTCGCACATGATCCTGGTGTTGTTCCTCTGATCTTGAAAAAATTAGTATATCGTCCAGATAAACAAGTACATGGGAATACATGAGATCTCTGAAGATTTTGTTAATCATAGCTTGAAATACAGCTGGAACGTTGCAAAGCCCGAATGGCATTACCCTATACTCATAATGTCCATCACGTGTGTTAAAAGCCGTTTTCCATTCGTCCCCGTCTCATATTTGGATTAAGTTGTAGGCCCTCATATCAAGTTTAGTAAAAATCTGAGCTCCTTTGATTCGATCAAATAGTTTGGAAATAAGTGGAATTGGATATCAGTTTTTCTTGGTAATGTTATTTAACCCTCTGTAATCAATGCATGGTCGCAGAGGCCCATCTTTTTTTTGACGAAAAAGAACCCAGCTCCAGCTGGAGAGGAGGATGGTCTGATGAATCCCCGAGCCAGATTCTCCTGGATATACTGCGTCATGGATTCAGATTCAGGCTCGGAGAGAGTGTAAACTCTCCCTCTCAGGGGAGACTGACCGGGGAGTAAATCTATACCACAATCATAGGGCCGGTGTGGTGGTAATGTTTCTGCTTGCTGCTGACTAAAGACGTCCGTGAACTCCATGTACTGAGGTGGTATGCCTGAGCACTTGATCATGGAATTGACTTGACAAGGTTTGACTTGAATTAAACAATTTTTATGACAATATGGGCTCCAACTAGCTAACTGTAGGGCTGCCCAATCCAGATGGGGTTGATGTAAAGTTATCCAAGGTAGGCCTAAGATCACTTGATTAACAGCGAACTGAACGGAATGGACTCCTGGTGTAACACTCCAGAATTCATTTTAACTGGTTTACTAATGTGGGAGATTCGGATCCCCAAGGGTTGACCTGAAATTGAAGAAATGGAGAGTGGAGTCTTTAATGGTTCAGTGGGAAGATGATGAAGCTGGACTAGATTTTCCTCAATGAAATTGACAACTGCTCCTGAATCTATGAAGGCTTGGAGATGAACAAACTCTTTTCCCAGAGAAATGGTAACTGGAATTAGTATTTGTGGAGAGGGAACGATGGGACCCAGGGAGGCCTCTCCTACCCGGCCTAGGTCCGAGAGTTTCCCGACTTGTTAGGGCATTTGTTCACAAAATGTCCTATTCCGGCGCAGTATAGGCAGAGATTATTTAATCTCCTACATTGTCATTCCTCAAGGGAAAGTCGGCACCGGTCAATTTGCATGGGTTCCTCAAGTGTAGTTTGAGGTTCCGCAGACCTGGGTATCTCAAGTAGTTGTTGAAACGTGGGTGCTAGCCGAAAAAGTCACCGAGCAGATGCACGTTCTCGCGCTCTTTCCTGGAATCGTAAATCCAAACGAATTGCCAGACGTATCAGTTCCTCCAATGATTCAGGTGGATCCTGGGCTGCTAACTCGTCCTTTATGGGTTCTGATAATCCCTGACGAAAGATAGCAGTAAGACTATCCTCTCCCCAGCAAAGTTTGGCTGCCAAAGTCCGGAACGAGAACTCTGCCGGATCTGAAGGAGGTTAGTAGCTGCTGAAGTCAAGCGTCCTGGCTATGATTATCAAAGATAAGGTGAAATTCTTTCAAAAATTGGTCCAGGTTATTCAAAATGGAATCGTCTCTCTCCCATAATGGTGATGCCCAGGCTAAGGCTGGACCCTCCAATAAAGACAAAATAAAGGTGACTTTAGTCTTGTCTGAGGGAAATAGTGAGGCTTGGAGTGAAAAGTGCACGTGGCACTGGTTTATGAAGCCCCGACACTGCATTAAAGCGAGGTGGAGGTGGAAGGCATAATGTGGCAGGTGGTGGTATGGCGGCAGGTGGAGTCCCAGATGGAGCTAGCGCCAAGGCATCCATACAAGCAGCTAGCTGTTCCAGAACTCCTGTTACCTGATCAAGTACTCCCTGTTGCTGCTGGATTCGGGAGGTTAATCCAGGAATGGCTTGTAAGGCAGTCAGATCTACGGGTACCATGGCCTCAGCTAACTGTTACGGATTTGATAGTGGAACCAGGGTAGAGAACCACCTTACCTTATTCTGTGAGATGATCAGGGTTGTCCGAGAGGCAGACCGGTTGGGGCAGGCAGCTGGCAAGAGTTCCAGAGCAAACAGATCCGATGACATGCAGTACAGCAGGGTAGGTCCAAGAGGAGTCCAGGTCGGGGCAGGCAGCAGACAAGAGTACCAAGGCAAACAGATCCAAAGGCAGGCAGCAAGGCAAGGCAGGTCCAAGAGGCAGTCCGGGTCGGGACAGGCAGCAGACAAAGTTCCAAAGCAAACAGATCTGAAGGCAGGTAGCGAGACAAGGCAGGTCCGAGGAGTGATCCGGGTCAAGACAAACAGCAGACAAGAATGCAGGCAGGAACCACCGAAGCTTCAGCACAAGCAAGCCTGTAGCCGAGGCGACGCTATGCTGGAGAGCTCCCTTTAAATCCAGTATTTTTCCACGCTACCGCGGGAACTTCTGGCCAGGCTGCTGACGACAAAAGGGGGCAGAGTCACGCTGCAAGTCATGCGGTACCGCGCCGAGCCAAACGATGCCGTCGAGCTGCATACCGCGGGAGCCTGCTGGAGCCTTGCTGAACGGTAACAGTGGTAATGTTTCAAAGTTTAGGAAATATCCTTGAGGATAATTTTTAAAACACATTTGTCAGTAGTAATGAAGTTCCATTATTGACTGAAGAAGCTCGGTCTTCCCCTACTTGAAGTTCCAGACTTGAGTTTTGCTGGTAAGTAGCTTGAGTGTCAAAAACCAGCACGAGCCTCTTGAGACTGCTGAGTCTGTCTCTGTTCTTGGCAAACTCAAACTCTTTGTCTGGATTTCTGTTGCTGAGACTGCTGAAGTGATTGTAATGCTATGGGCCTTTGCCTGTATTAGGTACAAGGGGTATATTGCCTGTGCTGTGAGCAGTGGTACTATGATTTACATTAAGAGTCTTGCTGATATCTCCTTTGAACAGAGTTATCTTTCTGAGATGCTGACAATGATTGAAGAACTGTCCTCTGGTTTTTGATTGGCTTTATGGTCTCAATCTTCTCTCCAAATAGCTTATCACCATCACATTGGCTAAATTCTCAAGGATCACTTCTTGGAGACCTGATGCTCAAAGCCATGCTATCCTCCTTGCTACTATACACATAGCTGCTACTCTGGAGGAAGTATCAAAGGAGATCGAACATGTCAAATTGATGGGCTGAGTCTTCAGTATTTTTTTGTAAACTCAATTTTATTGAGTGATCCTCATGTAAATAGTGGAACAGCGTTTTCAACGTACAATCAAGTGCGAAACAGCAATGTCAGAAACACAAGTCATAGAACAATAAGGAAACACTCAGTGAATTTTATCCCCGTATACCCAAGTCCATACATGTACACATCGCTGAGGTCACCTTTAGGGATTACTCGTGTTAAGTAGGACCAGGAGATGCTGCACTCTGATACCTCTCCCAGTCCCGCAGATTCAACAGCTGTAGCGGACGAAACCCCAAAATAATGGATACAGGTGAGCTTAGCCCCAGAACCCCCCCCTTATCCCCCCCAACACCACCTCCCTCCTGTCACCTCTAACACCGCTATACCCCCCCTTTTTCCCCCTCCCCCCCCCAAAGGCCTGGCAAACAAACAGGTAAATACATCAGAATATGCAAGATTTGGTACAAGACATTCAAGGGCGTGGATCCACCTCTCGTCCAGAGAGACAAGCATCAGGCGTTGAGAATCAAACTACGAGCTTGATGTGGTAGAGCCTGCAAATATACCTCCCAGGTCTCCAAAAAGGCTCGACGGTGCGCTGGTGACAATTTAGAGGTGAGATTGTCCATATGCATCATTCGATGAAAATGATTGCGCCAAGTCCAGTAGGATGGTGCGGACAGCTCCAGCCAATTAAGCAAAATTACTTTTTTCCCCACCAGCCATGCCTTCCTGACCAAAATACGTAAACCCACTTTTCGTATAACAGACTGAGAAATGCAATCAAATAAAATCAGCTGCGGAGTAATTTGAAAACGTACTTTCAATAGGTGTTGTAAGTAATTTACAATTTTTTGCCAGAACAGTTGAATGAGGGGACAGGCCCAGAATGCATGCGATAGAGTACCAAGTGCAAGGTGGCAGCGAGGGCATGTTGAATCCGTTCTGAGCCGTGCTCGCCACGCAACCTGAGGCCCTCCGCAGAAATTTGTATTGCATTTTCTGGAAATACATATTGTCAGTGGACCGTTTTAAATTCCCCATACAAGCAGAAAAGGTTGCCAATGTAAGCGTGAATACTCCATCTTTAGCCCAACGCTCTACTGAGGTAACATATGTACTTTGTGACATATCCCGTTGAAGAGCCCTGTAATACATAGAGAAAGATAAAGGCCGTTCTCTGCCCAGGTGAAAAAAAGATTCCAATGCCAATAATTGAGTGGAACTCTGACTATCGATCCGCAATGATAAAAAGTAGTGTCTAATTTGGATATAGCCAAATAACTGCACATGGGTCAAACCATACAATTGTTGTATTGTAGAGAACGGCATCAGCACCCCCTCAGGGTCCACCAAATGCCCCAAACGAGTAATGCCTTTCTTTGCCCACCCCCGTAAGCTCATATCTTGGGATCCCGGAAGAAACTCTGGGTTGCCCTGTACAGGAAGAAGGTAAGGATTACACCGGGGCAAACCCAACCTCTTGGTGAGGTACAGCCAAGACTTTCGGAGCGGGGCAATCAATGGGCTCCGAGAGATCACAGGCGGCAGCTCTTTACCCGATCCCATCAAAACATAAGTCAGCTCGAAGGGAGCCACCAGTGTAGATTCAGCCAGCAGGTTAATATAAAAGGGAGTTCCCAATATCCATTCCTGAATGATATGAAGATTGGCCACCACACAGTAGGACTGAAAGTCAGGAATGCCTATACCGCCTGCACCCCAGCGCAGCACAAGCCAAGACAGTGGTATACGCGCCTTTTTCCCTTGCCAAATAAAAATCCGCCCACACACAGAAAAATTCTATCTTTGTACCTTAGATGTATATCTTTCTTTTTTATCTTTTTTTATTATTTTTTGCTCCTGTGCCTCACACATGCCCAACTTAATAAGTGCCTTTAATAAATGTTATTAGAGAATTATTTAAAATATTTAATGGATGAATGGTGATGCTTCATACAATTACAAGAACACCAGACCCTGGTGTCTCGTTCAATTTTTGTTATGTAATCATGAGCGCCACCATCCCCCACATAGTCCTTTAATAGATTTTTCAAAAACTTGTTTTTTCTTTTTATTATTTTCATTTTTCAAAAATTTATTTTTTCTTTTTGTTATTTTCTTAAAATCTTCTCTTTATGTCTTTATATCTTTAGACATTAATGTGAAACACTGAATGAAAAACAAGAGATTAGGTCGCCAATCACTCAAGATAGGAGTATTACTTATCTTCGAGGACTTAAAGTCCTCGAAAAGATCTTCGAGGACTTTAAGTGCAAGATAAGTAATACTCCTATCTTGAGTGATTGGCGACCTAATCTCTTGTTTTTCATTCAGTGTTTCACATTAATGTCTAAAGATATAAAGACATAAAGAGAAGATTTTAAGAAAATAATAAAAAGAAAAATTACATTTTTGAAAAACGAAAATAATAAAAAGAAAAAACAAGTTTTTGAAAAATCTATTAAAGGACTATGTGGGGGATGGTGGCGCTCATGATTACATAACAAAAATTGAACGAGACACCAGGGTCTGGTGTTCTTGTAATTGTATGAAGCATCACCATTCATCCATTAAATATTTTAAATAATTCTCTAATAACATTTACTAAAGGCACTTATTAAGTTGGGCATGAGGCACAGAAGCAAAAAATAACAAAAAAAGATAAAAAAGAAAGATATACATCTAAGGTACAAAGATAGAATTTTTCTGTGTGTGGGTTGTTTGTTGAGTTTGATATAGGAGTTACCCTCACGCTTTGTGGATAGATATTGTTAAATAAAAAACCGCAGCATCTGTTGTGGGGCGGCATTGTCACAACGCCTCAAGGTCAGAGGTAGGTTTTGCAACACATATAACCACTTAGGCAATAATGTCATCTTAAATAGGTTAACACGCCCCCCCCCCCCCCCCCAATAGAAAGTGGCAAGTTCCTCCAAAGACTGAGTTTATCTCTAGTGAGCTGAAGTAGTCTCGGGATATTTAAATCGTATAAAGTTGTTAGATCTAAGGATATACCTATGCCCAAATATTTAATTGTGCCCTTCGCCCATTGCAGAGGAAAAGGACCCCCCATTGTTCCCGTAGGGACGAAGGGAACCCCAAGGCCTCTGATTTCTCCCAGTTGATACGAAGGCCTGAAAAGACACCATAATCTTTCACCACATCAAGTAGTGCCAGCAGGGAACTACTTGGGTTAGTAATAAACACCAAAAGGTCATCCGCAAAAGCGGCATACTTGAAAACCTCCTTTTGCCCATGGGCCTGAAATAGCACCCCTAGGATCATAGGAGACGCCTGTATGGCCAACAATAGAGGTTCCAGGGTCAATAAGAAAAGTAAAGGGGATAGCGGACATCCTTGCCGCGTGCCCCGAAAAACAGGGAAAGAAGAAGAGTATTGACCATTCACTATCAATGAGGCAACCGAGTCAGAGTACAATAGTTGGAGTGCTTGATAGAAAAAACCTCCAAACCCCATTTCCCTTAATAGGGCAAACATGAATCCCCATTCCACACGGTCAAAGGCCTTTTCTGCATCTAAATTAGCAATGAGAAAGGGAATACGATGTCTAGTGCACAGGTCGATGGCTACTGTCAGCCGTCTAATATTAGTCAGGGCATAACGTTTCTGGACAAAGCCCACCTGACCCGGTTGAATCATCTGCAGGAGAATAGCGCCCAACCTGTCTGCCATAATTTTCGCCAGAAATTTATGGTCCACATCTAGCAAAGAAATGGGGCGATAAGAGGCAGGTTGTAATAAATTTTTCCCAGGTTTAGGGATCAAAGTAATATGGGCCACATTCCCATGTACCGGGAAGCTTCCCTTCGAGATTAATGCAGTAAATACTAAAGGAAGAAATGGGGAAAGGGGCTCAGTTAGACATCGATAGAATTCCGTACTATAGCCATCCGGCCCTGGGGCCTTAAACCTCGGGGAACCACGAATAACCTATCTGACTTCTTCCTCAGAAATGGGCCGATTTAGCCCTTCTAACTGGGCCTGAGTAAGTGAGGGAAGTTTTAACGTTGCACAAAAGGCCTCCCATTTGTCTGACTCCCAGCCCTCAGTCTGATATAGCGTGGAGTAGTAATCCCTAAAAATGTTTAGAATTTTGGGAGTTTCATGTACTATATGGCCTTGTGGAGAGCGAAGAGCCGTAATGTGACGGGATCCCCTGCTAGACTTAACCAAACTAGCCAAAAGCTTCCCAGATTTGTTACTATGCCGATAAGAGCCTATGTTGATAGTAGAGAATACTATGTTTTGCTCTTTGATGTAAAAGAGAGTTCAAGGCAGATTGAGTAGCCATGTAGGCACTCTTAGTAGCGGGTGTGTGAGATCTTAATAGCGCCCGTTTGCCCTGTTGTAGTTTCTGAGTCAGCGACAACAACTGGCTATTCAACGCTTTTTTTCGGTGTGCAAGGTAAGATATGATGTCTCCCCTAATTACAGCCTTAGCTGTGTCCCAAAACAATATAGGGTCATTGCTATGTTGGGCATTAAGTGTTGCAAAATCTTTCCATCTTTCAAGTAGAAACGTTTGAAAGGCAGCATCAGATTCCAAATAGTAAGGAACACGCCAGCGCCGGCGTTCGCTCTCCTGGGGGAGCAACACTAAATCGACCCAAATGGGAGCATGGTCTGATATAACGATATCTCCAATGCCCACCCCGGAAATCCTAGAAAATGAGTGTGTACTGACTAGCCAATAGTCTATACGGGATTGCGTCGCGTGTGCTCTTGAAACATGTGTAAAGTCCCGTTCAAAGGGATGTAATGTACTCCAGGTATCCGCCACATGCAGGCTCCGTTCAAGGAGATGTATTCCTCGTCCCCTAGCTCCAGCCTGTCGCGCATTGGTGGAGCTATCTAACTTGGGGTCCCGCAAAGAATTGAAATCACCCCCCACTTCTAGTACTTGATCAATATGGGAAAGTAACAATTTGTGTAAATTCTGAAAGAAAGGCATTTGATGAGAGTTCGGGGCATATAGGTTACAAAGCACCACAGAATTCTGATTATTTATTTTTTATTTATTTATTTGTATTCTTTTTTATACCGAAATATAGCTAAGTGCCTTCATTCCGGTTTACAGTGTAACAAATTCATACAATGAACAGTTATTAATTATAACATAATACAATACAAAGAGAAAAATATATATATAAAAACATCTCAGCAACAGCAGAGTATAACATGTTAGATAGAAATAGTACAGGTTTAGTTTGCATCATCTTATTAAAGAAGTAAGGGTTTAGGAAGAAGGTTGGGATTGGTATATATGGGTCATATCATTCAGTGTATGATTGTCTAAACAACCATGTTTTTAGTTCTTTTTTATTTTTATTTTTGATTAATCAGGTCCTCTAAAATGAGAAATGACTAAAATGACTTAAAGACCTGAGGGTCTTTAAGTTCAGAGAGGACCTGCAGTGCGAGATTCTTGCGAACCAATATGGCTACTCCCACTGACCTCGTGGTGGCAGAGGCAAAATACACCGAGCCCACCCAAGTCTTACATAATTTCTGGTGCTCAACATCAGTAAGATGGGTTTCCTGCAAGAATACTATATCCGCTGCCTGTCTTTTCAAGGCTTGTAAAATTTTTGACCTTTTGATAGGTGAGTTAATACCACAGACATTCCATGAAATCAACTTGAGGCTGCGCGTAGCCATTTACCCCATATCATGCCACTGAAAATTCAGTTGAATAATGAGAAATTTCCAACTCCAAGGGAGTAATGGCCATCCCAGCTCTGGCCACCTCCCTGTGATAGTGAATTCTCCACCCCATTTATCAGCCAAATAACTTGCTTTTCTATCGTGCCAGTACCTAAAGTCCTTCCCTTGCCCACACCCCTGCCCCTGCCCACCCCCTCCCCTCTCCCCTTCCCCCGCCACTCCCTTCTTCTCTTACCTAGTTCCCCCCGAAATCTCATCTCAACTAACTCCCCACCTGGGAGATCACCTTGAACACTTAGGCTCCTTTATTCCCTCATCCACCCCAACCCAGCGAGGGATATGAATTCTAAAAAATTGAAAATAAAAAAGATAAATAAGAAAATTGAACAGCATCATACCCCTCCCATAGATGTATATCACAGTACCTTGTTTCAATACAAAGAGTGCACCAATAACCCAAAAACAGGTGAAATGGAGACCTGTTGTCTCTGCAAGGAACATGAGATAACCAAACAGAGGGGTTCATTTATCAAAATGTGGTAAGTACCGCATGCGTTACCAAAAGGGGCGTGGTGTATGCTAATGTACTGTTTATCGCATTTTGCGATAACTTACCTGTGCGAAGAACTAAGGTAGTGCACATTGCGATACCACTTCATATGGGAACCGGGGGGGGGAGGGAGAGAGAGAGAGAGAGAGAGAGAGAGACTGGCCATGATAGCATGTCCCATGCATAAGTTTTTATATCCCTAGGATAGGCCCACCTAGTAACTCGAGGTGGGGATTAGATAAGGGTGTAGGGGGTTAGGGGCCACTGTCACATTCTACATGAGACGTACGAACAGAACAGTGGTCTCTTGTGAAGATTAGCTGGCCTTCGGAGTGAGGAAACTCCCTCCAAGATGGGATTTGGGCAAGGGTCTCTCAACCTACCTTAGGCTGAGAGACCCTTGGCCAAATCTCATCTTGGAGGGAGTTTCCTCACTCCGAAGGCCAGCTAATCGTCACAAGAGACCACTGTTCTGTTCGTACGTCTCATGTAGAATGTGACAGTGGCCCCTAACCCCCTACACCCTTATCTAATCCCCACCTCGAGTTACTAGGTGGGCCTATCCTAGGGATATAAAAACGTATGCATGGGACATGCTATCATGGCCAGTCTCTCTCTCTCTCTCTCTCTCTCTCTCTCTCTCTCTCTCTCTCTCTCTCTCTCTCTCTCTCTCTCTCTCTCTCTCACTCACTCACATGTTTTTGCGTGTCTGAAAGGCCTATTGCATGTGAAAACGCCTTACCGCATTTTGATAAAGGAAAACAGCAAACATATGCATTAAACAGTAATAATCCATTCTCCATGTCTCATTAGTCAAAGAGCTGGGCACACCATGCCCTATCCCCAGCTATCAGCATGAAATGCACTTAAATTATGCTGGCTTTTATGCTCGTTCATCCAGTGTCAGATCCGGAGCTGCTTCTGCCCGATCGCTTCCCTGCCTCCTGTCCCAGAGTTCCAATATAAGCTTTTAAGTCTGCCACCTCCGTAAACCATCTGGGCCCTCCAGGAGTGCTGACTCGGACTCGTGCAGGATATATTACCACAGCTTTTTGGCCAAGATTGAACAATTGGGCACACAGTGGAGAAAGCGCCCTGCGCTGTGCAGACAAGGCCCCTGAAAAATCTTGGAAGATCAGGATCTTCTTCCCCTCATACATTAGAGCCTGCCCCCGACGAACTGCCTGCAGGATTTCAACCTTATGGGCGTAATTTAACAATTTTATAATCACTACTCGTGCTCTGTCTTGCTGGGCGCGTTTCTGCCCCAGCCAGTGGGCTCTCTCAATGCGCAGGGGACCGTGCTCCTTCTCCAGTGAAAGTTCGCGGGTCAGCCATTGTTCTTTTTTTTGGGGCAGGTCTCGGTCATCAATCGCCTCCGGGAGGCCAACCAGGCGTAAATTAGACCTCCGGGACTTGTTTTCTAGGTCCTCGATGCGTGCTGTGTGCCGAGTGATCTCTGCCCTCAACTCCGCGACCTCCGACTGCGTAGCCTGTGCGCCATCTTCCCCATCCAAGATCCGTTGCTCCAACGCCAAAAATCGCACCTCGTACCCAGCGATCGCCGCGGTCACCTCTCCAATTTGTGAGGATAGCTTTTTGAATTCCGGTTCCAGCGCTTCAACGACGGCCGCGCGGAGATCTGCCCAGTTTGTTGGCACCGGGGAATCCGCCATGTTGTAATCCTCGGAAGCCGGGTCAGTAGGCCTCGTTTTTTCTCTAGCCAAATCCTTTTCCCTGCGCACTATTCGGGTCGACATCGGGCTCCAAATCAGGCTACAAGACAAAAGCAAGCCAGGTATAGTAGATAATGTCCACTTAAATGAAGAAAACGGGGCCAGATGGGGTTGGATCAGGAAAAAAAGGAGCCAGAGAGGGTCGGCTACATCCGCTCCCTCTCACGCGTCACATGATCTCTAGTATTTTTAATAACCTCTGTGAATTGTTTCAGCTCTTGTTCTGGTAGTATCTGCAAAATGTACTTTAGTTATTGCAGGTTGTTAAAGAGGTACTGAATGTTAGGGGTACTGGAGTCCAGGAAACCCACATGAGGAGCAGCATGGGATTGACAGGCAGTCTTGGAGCAAGACAAGGGATGGTCTTCTGCTTAGCTATCCCCCTCCCCCGCAGGTTGAAATCTTGGGTTCTAGGGGCCAGTAGGTCTCTGCAGTAGCAGTACATTATTGTGGTGAGTCCACACAAGTTGGAACAAGACTAGACATGGCAAGGCCTGGCAGGCAAGGCCAGACAGGCATGGCTGAAGACAAGGCTTGGAAGAGGCAGACAGGACCTGGCAAGCTGGATAAGGAAGACAAGGCAGGTAGGGCTTGGCAGACTGGACTATGCAGACAAGGCAAGACAGGGCTTGGCAAACAAGGCAGGTATTGTCAGGCTGAACAAAGCAGGCAAGGTTTGGCAGACTGGACAAGGCTTGGTATTGGACATGATCTAGTACTAGACAAGACAAGGCAAGACCAGGCAAGAACAGGATACTAGGAACAGACAAGACAAGACCAACAAGGCAGGCTAGGGCAGGTATAGGACAAGGCAGATAAGGATCACATAGAATTGAAAACATAGAAGACCAAAAGTTAACAAGAATAAAGACCCAAAGGCCTCAAAGCAGGATACAAGATAGAATTGGCCTCAAGGCCTCAAGGCAAGAAACAAACAGAACAGATTCAAAAAGGCCTCAAGGCAAGGCAAGGCAAGGAACAAGGCTAGAAGGAACGAAGACCACAAGGCAAGGCAAAGAACAAGGCTAAAAGGCTAGAAGCCCATAAGGCAAGAACGAGGGTCAAGTCATGGAGCCAAGAGAGACACCATGAGAAGTCAAGGCTACCACAGTAAGACAGTTTTGCATAGAGCTAGGGCTGAGGTATGACAAAGGCAGAGAGGGGGAGTTTAGCAAGACTAGAAGTGAGGCTTACTGAGGGGCCTCTGCTGGTGGGGAAGTGTCATTGCAGGAGTTAAGAAAGAATGATTAAGCTGCATAGCAGGCAAAATTCTAACACTGAATTTATTTATTTTGATGGGCTTCAATTCTGGATTGCGGAATGGCTCCTTGAAAATTTTTTTTCCTAATATAATAGAATCTGTGAGTCTTTGCCCGATGGAGTGTTTGAGAAAGATTTTGTTTTCTTACCCTTTTTCTTGGCTGATTCTACAATAAGTGATTTATGTAGCAATTGTACTTTTTCTTATCCAGGGCATTTCTATATTTGGTATTTTATATCTATGTTCATTGCTACTGGAAAAAAGGAATAAGGTGTTTTCCATATTCTAATCTGGACCTGAAGCAGCACTGGATGCTTTGTACTGCTTCAGAATACAAAGGCATTGTAATGCACTCTAATTCCCTTGCGGACTCTTCTTCCTCATAGAGCTTGAAAGCCAGAACATCCAACATCTTCTGTATAAGATGATTTTGTCATATCCTCAGGGGTGATGTTGCTTTTTTAGTCTCTGGTGATGGATCTGAAGGCAGATCCAGAGAATTATCACCATGCAAGTCTTCTTCCAATTCCTCAGATATATAGGAACGATTAGAATCGTAATGAATGTAAAAGGGAACCCATGAAAATATTCCTTCATCTAAGGATATTTCAATTGGTTGTTCTGAGATATCATGGCCCTGGGCCTTTGGTTGAGGTGTGATTTTTAATTACAATTGTTTTTTTAAGTTTCTCTAATACTGGTGTCTTTATTGTTCTCCCTTTCTTTGGCAGTTCATCTGTGTAAGCCCTTAGGAAATCTGTCCATAATTTTGCAGAAAGGGGAGACTGAATAGTTTGGCAAAGGAAGTTTCGATTCCTTTGTGAATGCAGATGAGGAAGCATGTGGTTCTAAGAAAGGCATCGAAGGAGATGAGTCTGATAAGTTCTTAGTTTTAGTTGCCTTCTTTTTCGGCAATTCTTTGGTATCGGTCATTTTCTACACCAGTGTTGTGGTGCCGGGAATTGAATGCACCGATGTGCACCCCAAAACTTGGTGCTATGAGATTTCTGCACAAGATCTTTTTGGCACCAATCCGTCTGTGCCGGCAGTTTCCTGCACTGAAGTTGGCACTGTTGAGGTTCTTGGTACGTTATCTGCTGCGTCACTGGAGTGTGATGCTGTGCTCAAGTCCAGGTACTTCTGCATTGGAGATTGTGCCAGAGACCTACCTCTAAATTTTCTTGAGGTTTCAGAAGACTTTTGTCTCTTTTTGTGGTGTTTTATGCTCTGATGAGGCTTTTAACTCATATTGGAACTTTAGATCTCTCTATATAAGCACCCTTGTGACATTCTGCCACAGGGGCCGCAAAAAGGGCTATTGTGCTCTGGGCCTAGACAACGGATACACCAATCATGTTGATTTGCTATTGCCATCTTATGATGGCATTTTTTGCATGCCTTGAAGGGATTTTTCCATTTTTTTGATTGTAGTGTTGTTGGCATTGCCATTCTTGCCTTGAACTTTAGTATTGAAGAAGTTGATGAAAATTTTTGTTTGCTGTGAGATGAGGCCAACAAGTAAGAATTTGTGACTGTTTGCAAAGTGGACAAAATTAGACCAAGGGAGGTCATATGGTGATGCTAGCATGGAAAGTCCCACATATGCCCAGAACAGAATCCAGACGTTTCTGGGCTAGGGGAGAAAATGGACCAAATCAGCACCTTCAGATGATGTCCCCCATCTTGTATGGCTTATGTTCTATTGTCCACAAAGAATACCTGTTACAGATAAGCAACTTCACTTTCTTTATACTCTAATTTATAATACTTTCAGTGGAATACTTATCCAAACTTTCTCCAATAAAGACATTCATACAACTAAGAAGCAGATTTAAATTTCTGCACATCTGCTTCCCTTTACCTGCCTTTAATAATTTAGATTACCTTACCTTTTTTTAATTGGAAAGAGATAAAATCATCTGTTTAACCTTTTAGATCTCTCTCCAAATGTCTTAGATTTTTCTTATTATAACAGTCACACAATCAGCTAATTTTGACAAATAATATAGCAAAACAATATCCTTTTGTTTGTCAGTGTACTTTAACTTTAAAGTTCTTTTGAACTTCTCTCAAATTTCCTTCGAAAATGTAAAGAATTTTCTGAGTCTGTGCCTTCTGCTCTCTCTCCAGGTTTCAGAAAAAAACATTTCTCAACTGAAAAAGAACAACCATTTACCAAAAGAATCAATGCTCTCATGATATCATCAAATAATCCCAACTTTCTAACTTGCAATTTGGGAACATATTAAACACTAAAACTTTGTATTTAACATTTCTAAACAGAATAAATATCCTATTTATTCATGCCTTTTATAAAATTTAGAATTTTATTTAATTAGGTTGTATGTATTCAAATGACTGCTTTGAAGGCATATTCCCGCCTGCACACTTGCAGTAAACAAGTCAGCACGAGGATTCTAACAAGGTGTCAGAGTCTATGAATATTCACGAATCCCAAAGGTCCTATGCTTCAGCAGAACTCTGGCTGCTCTAGGGAACGTTTCCTCCCACCAGACTTTCATTGTAAAAGAGACTTCCTGTTTGAGACACCTTTCTATTTTACTTCAGAACTCTTTAAAAAAAAAAAAAAGCTCGTTTTGAAGCCAAAGTAATTTGAGGGACTTCTCTAACACCCTCTCACATCTAGCCTAGCCTCTCCTCTTAGATTTTTTTAAAAGTGACTTTTCTCTCTCTGTAACTACTTTATCGGGAATTAGCTCCTATGTCACTTCCTGTCTGTGATAAGTGTCACCTTAAAATGTGCCCATCTTTTGGAAATACTTTAAAATTATTTCTGAACATTTTTAACTGCAAAGGAATTCTTTAAGGCTTTCTTACTTTACTGCTTATTTTTATTATCTTTTAATATCCTCTAATTGGTAGTGTTGAAAACATCACGGACCTGCTATTACTTCCTGGTCTGTGATATCATCGATGATGTCAGCAATCTCCCTTGACTTTTTATTGAGCCCTGCAGGATCCCTAAAAGAACTCTATATCTCCTGCTCTGAATTATCTGTGCTCTCCAGCTCAATTTCTCTCTCTCCCTTTTGAGAGGTAAACAAAGAAATCAGCCTGCAGCAGCAGTTCTGCAAACAAATCCAGTCAAAACTGCATCTGCTTCGTTGGGACAGACGAACAAAAAAAAACCCAGGCACATTTTTAAGAATTGGTTTTAATATAAAGGAACCTCCCCTCTCTCATCACAAACTGTTTTCTGTCAGTAGTCACTGCAGCCTTCTATGACGCTCTTCACCAGGATCAGCAACCTTTCTCGTGATTGTGAGTATCGTATTTTCATGTTTACATTACAATGCCAGCCCGAGGGGGAGCAACTTGCTGAATGAGCCACATAACCGGAAGTACAAGTGTGAGCAAGTCTGTACATGCGCGAGTGCCAATAAAGTTGTATTTGTCATAGTGTGTGGCTAGGACTGCCTTATGTGTGCCTGTACAGAATTGCGTATGTGTAGTGGCACTTTAAAAATGATAAATAGTAGCAGAGTGAGAGCCTGACTGCGTGTTACATCCCCCCCCCCCCAACCTTAACTACACCTTCATCCTTCCCCTGTTATTTTGCACCAATCTTAGGTTGACTAGAACTCAAAATGTCCAAGCTGGTTCTAGCTACTTTTTATTCAGTCTGGGGACTTTTCATAGTGGATCTAGTGAGTTGGCAACTGCACATGTAGTTCAGTTCTCCGGAGGAAGTGAAGAAGGTTGATGTGTTTCAACAGTAGCTCAGCTCCTTGTCATTTTGCCATTCAACAAAAATTTAATGGCACAGAGGCAGAGCAGACAAAATTGTCAGCCTCTGTGTATATTTATAAAGTCTAAATTTACATTTACCTGTCCTGCTCTAATCAAATGGTGACTTGAGGTCCTCACATTTCCACAAGTCCTTAGTATGAAATAGCACATGCATCTTCCCACCATTTTTTGAATTATTGCACTGCTTTGTGCTTTAAAACTGTTTTCTTTAAGCAGCTATTATCTGTTTGTTTCAGCAGGGCCTTCTGTCCATATCATTCATTGGCAAGTGTGAATCATAAACATATGGAAATGTAACCGTCTCTAAAAGTCAGAAAGGAGGCCCAGACAACTGATTCGTAAAGATAGACTTTTATTTCCAGCAAGATGCAGCTAAGACAAAGGCTTAGTACAACTGCATGCCACGCCCCTTCAGGAGCTAGCTCTTATACATTCTACTTTTCTTATCTTTTACACATGCGTTATACAAATTGCTGAACAAGCATTTTCTAGCGTGGTTTTCAAGTAGGTGTAGCTTATAATCAGACTATTGTTTCGTCATTTAATTGACGTGTTAGACATTTTATAGCGATGATCGTATTAATACAATACAAATTGTTATTTCAAAATGGAAGTGCGTTCCACTGAATTTTATTTTATTTATTTATTTAAAAGTATTTATATACCGCTTTTTAAAATAAAATTTTATCAAAACGGTTTACAACATGTTAAAATAAAGTAAAAATAAAATATAACTAAAATAAACTTAAAATACATAAATTTAACTAAATAGCTAGATAAATGTTAGCTAAAACAAATTATTAAATAACAAAATAATAATAATGGTAACATGCCATGGGTAAAGAGTAGGGAGGGTAAAAGGGATGGAGGGGGGGAGGAGGGGGGGGGGTAGCAACTTATCGAATTGTAATGTCCTAGAAAGAACACGGATGGGATAATAGAGGAGAGACGTTAAGGTAATATGTATCTGATGAGAGAAATTTAGGGGATGGAGTTTCATTTTTGATCGGGGAGATGCTTAGTGGGAGTGTTAAATTCTTGTTGAAAAAAGAATGTTTTTAAAGCCTTTTTGAAATGATGAGGATTTGATATTAAACGGAGTGGGTTGGGTAAAGAGTTCCAGAGAGATGGTCCTGCTACTGAAAAAGCTCTTTTCCTGGTGATATCTAATCTAGCCTGTCGTGGTGATGGAATGTCTAAGAGATTTTGAGTAAGTGATCTTAAGTGTCGGGTGGGTTTGTAAATGCGGAGTAAGGTGCAAAGCCAAGTGGATGTAGAGTTGTAAATTAAACTATGGATGATTGAGATTACTTTGTATTTTATCCTGTATTTTATGGGTAACCAGTGAAGGGAATGTAAAATAGGTGTAATGTGATTGCGAATGGAGATACCGGATAATAAGCGAGCTGCACTATTTTGAACTAATTGTAGCGGGTGAATTGATGAGTCAGATAGACCTAGATAAAGAGCATTACAATAGTCTAGACCAGAAAATATAAGAGATTGTAGAACAGTCCTGAAATCACGATAGAAAAGAAGAGGACGAAGACGTTTCAGAAGCTGTAATTTGTAGAATGATTTCTTTGTTAGGGAGGAGATTTGTTGTTTCATAGATAAGTCTGTATTTATGGTTACACCTAGATTTATGGCATGGCAGTTAATTGGGATGGTTGAGCCATTGAAAGTGAAATGAGATGGTGGGCCTATAGAGGAATCTGTAATGGATGTTAAATGGACTAATTCAGTTTTTGATGGATTTAATTTTAAACGATTATGAGATAGCCAAGAGTTAATGGTGGAAAGATAGAGTGAAACTAAAGATAGAGTATCGGACCAGGAAGTTTTGTAGGGGACCAGAAATTGAATGTCGTCTGCATAAATTTTGAATTGTAGGTTGAGTGATGATAAAATATGTCAAAGCGGAAGAAGATATATATTGAATAGTATGGGAGATAATGAAGATCCTTGGGGAACGCCGGATGGAATTGTGTAGGGGGTAGAGGATTGATGGTTAATATTAACTTGTTGAGGACGATCTGTGAGAAAAGATGAAAACCAACTTAATACTGTTCCAGTGATGCCTATTGCTTGTAGGCCTGAGATGAGAATTTGGTGATCGACCGTATCAAATGCTGCTGAGATATCTAAAAATACTATAATGTAATCTGTATATGAATCAAATGCCCGGAATAGTGTGTCAAAGGTAGATAGGAGAAGTGTTTCTGTAGAGTGTCCCTTTCTGAAGCCGTGCTGGTTAATGTGGAGAATGTTATTTTTGGATAGAAAGTCAGAAAGTTGACGTAAAACTGCAGATTCTATTAGTTTAGCTAATGATGTGAGGGAGGCAATAGGTCTGTAGTTATTGAGATCGGCTGTACCTTTTGTTTTTGATTTTAGAATTGGTAGAATGGATGTTTTTTTCAGATTAGATGGAAATTGTCCTGTTTCTAATGATTGGTTAACTAGGCTACTGAGAAAAGAGTATGCATGATGACCAATAGCTTTGAAGAAGACTCCTGAACAAGGGTTGTAAGGTGAATTTGAGGGTTTTTGTTTGCTAATTATAATTTGAATTGAGTTGTCTGAAACCGGACTAAATTCGGACCATTGACAATTAGGTTCTTTCTTGACACAGGTGGAGTAGGGTAGTTGTGAAAATTCTGTGGAAATGTTGGTTACTTTTGTTTTAAAGTGGTTGGCGATTTTATTGCAAAATATTGTATCATGATCTGCGAAGCTTTCGTTATGTGGAGTGATTAATGTTTTTACTATATTAAATAAAGTATTGGGATTTCCATTGGCTTTGGAGATTATCTTTCCATAATTGAGTTTTTTGGCTTGATTTATTTCTTTGTAATAGTGCCGAAGGGTACATCGATATGCGTTTTTTGCTTCGGTTGTTCTTATATGTCGCCATTTTCGTTCCAACTTTCTGAGGTGTGTTTAAGTTGACGTAAAGATTTTGAATACCAGGGGGCATTGGGTTTCTGTTTCCTGTTGTTTATTTGGTGTTGTTTATATGGAGCAATCAGATCTAACGTAGATGTAATAGCTGAATTCCATTTAGATACTGAGTCTTCTATATTTGATGATATGGAGATAGGTAAGTTAGGTATGACTGCTTTTACAAATGAATCTTGATTGATAAATTTCCTTTTAAATATTGTAGGTTGTTTTCTGGATGTGTGTCTACTATGCTCTAGAGTAAAAGAAAAATGAATGTCAGTACGTAACTACGTAATGCATGCCATTGCGTTCCAAAGGTTAGTACGTTCAATATGGCTGTGCGTTTCACTGCTGGCATAGTTAATCAGAGATTTTCAGTTGTCTCATTCATCGGTCGTCCATAAAATTGAACTCCTTCATTCCCCCCTTTGATACTTCAACTTCGATAGAAGGCGGAAGTATCACTTCCATCTGTGAGGTAGCTGAAAAGACAAACAATAATTAGTATCATTTTCACTTGGTGCTGGCCCTAAAATATTTGCTAGGTCGTTGATTTCTTCACCGGTTTGAGACGAGGGGTCCCTATTGGATCACCCCCCCCTTTGTAGCCGGACTTAACCCTAGCAAACATGGTGGCCTCACGTTTTAGTTGCATTAAAGGTTAGTGTCATAGTACACAGAGGATTCATCTTCTGAGTCCGACGAATCATAGGAAGGAAATGATGAGATTGAGGCATACTGGTTCAGCATCATGATTTGGGCTGCTGCTCTCCGATCAGCAATCTTCTCCATCATGGTAGTCAAAGCGGTAACTAGAAGAGCACTGGCGGCCCACTTCCAGAGTGCTGAAATCATGTGCTATGTTGCCTGTGAAGGAGGAAAGAAATAAACAGGTTATTAATGTTCTTAGGACTGCATTAATCTTTTACTCAACGTTAGCTCTTGCTGTATTTCTGGTAAATCTCAAGGTGTTGTCACCAGTCCTGGAGACTTGCCAAGTGTTAGTGGCTGGTTTGACGCGGGTCCAGTGGATCCAGGTGGGGCATCCAGATACCTTAACAGCGGTGGGTGTGGTTAGTAGCACGGTGAATGGTCCCTTCCATCGAGGTTTAAGGAAGTCAGACTCATCCCACTCTTTGACCCACACAGAATCTTCCACCTGGAATTGATGTGTAGGAGTGATTAAGATCAGTGGCTCTGTCTCACAGGTATACTTGCGAATTGCTTCCACAGTATCATATAATCCTTTTATCTGTTTGCTGAGTGCCATTTCCCCTTGGACTTGCAATGACTCAGGGAATGAGGGCAATGGCGGCGGTCTAGCATACATCATTTCATAAGGAGTGAGTCCAGATTGTCGTGGGGTGCATCTGATGTGGAGCAGTGCTAACGGTAAGATATCTGGCCATTTGGTTTTCGTTTCCTGACATAGTTTGGCTAATTGACTTTTCAAAGTTCTGTTAGCCCTTTCAACCGTCCCACTGCTTTGTGGTCTCCATGTGCAATGTAGATGCCATTTGAGGCCAAGAATCTTACTAAGGTGCTGAGTCACTTCACTGGTGAAAGCTGGACCATTGTCTGAATTGATCTGTCTTGGTAATCCATATCGTGGTAAAATCTGATTGAGAAGTAGAGAAACTACCTCCCTGGCAGTTTCTGTCCGGGTGGGTACAGCTTCGATCCATCCGGTGTAAGTACATACTGCCACCAACATAGCTTTGTAGCCTTTTGAGGGAGTCATGTGAGTGAAATCAATTTGACAGACTTGAAATGGTATGGTTCCTCGGAGGACATGGCCAGGGGCAGGACCAGGTCCATTTCGAGGATTGTTCTTTGCACATGTAATACACTGATTAATTGCATGCTTAGCCAATTGAGTGATTCGATTAATGTAATACGTCTTTGCCAGTAGTTTTGCCAATGAATCACGTCCAAGGTGTGCATTGTTATGTGCTTCCTTTACTATTGTCCAAGCAATAGTTTCAGGTATCCATATTCGGTCATCTTGTATAATCCACCATCCATTTTGTTGGTGGAAATTTTCAGACTGTGCCCATTCATTTTCTTCTGTTGAGTAGGTAGGTATTTCGTTTGGAAACTGCAAAAGGGGGTATATGGTCATTTCAGCTTGATATAAGTCCTGAGCTCCTGCCTTTGCAGCAGAATCGGCTTTCTGGTTTCCTCGAGCAATAGGATCAGACTTTCCAGTATGGGCCTTACAGTGCATCACGGCTACTTTGTATGGTAACCATACTGAGTTTAATAGTTCATGTATTTCTGGCGCATTTGTTAATTGTTTTCCTTCGGCAGTGAGAAATCCTCTTTCTTTGTACAGGGCTCAGTGTACTTGGATAGTCAGGAAGGCATATTTAGAGTCTGTATAAATGTTAACGATTTGTCCTTCTGCTAACTGTAGGGCTCGAGTAAGGGCAATTAATTCAGCTTTCTGGGCGGATGTTCCTGGAGGCAGGGGTCCGGCCTCAATAATCTCATCTTCAGAGACTACCGCATACCCAGCCACTCGTATTCCATTTATAATTCGGCTACTTCCATCAGTAAATAAAGTCCACGCGCCTTGCCAAGGTTGGTCTCTCAAGTCAGGTCGACTGGAGTGTACTGTAGCCATAATTTCGTCACAATTGTGATTAACTGCCCCAGGGGCTGGCAGTAGGGTGGCCGGGTTTAGATTTTTACTATCTTGTATTTGGATTTCAGGTGTTTCACATAGCAGAGCCTGATACTTGACAAGACGCAAATTTGTCATCCATTTTGGTCCATGAGTTTCAAGTAATCCTTGTATGGTATGTGGGGTTGTTACTTGCAGAGTTTGTCCAAATGTTAATTTAACGGCTTCAGGTATTAGTAAGCATGCAGCAGCAATGCTCCGAAGGCAACCAGGCCACCCTTTTGCAACATTGTCCATTCCTTTTGATAGATATGCAACAGGTCATTCCCATGATCCAAAACTTTGAGTCAATACCCCAATGGCCATTCCTTTTTTCTCATCTATGAACAGGTGAAATGGTTTCATTACATCTGGTAGTCCTAGAGCAGGGGGTGAGATCAAGGCTTCTTTTAGTTGTTGTAAATGTACTAGTTCATGTCCTTCCCACTGAAAGGGTTGAGATTCTGCTTCTTTTCCACGCAGTTTGTCGTACAATGGTTGGGCTATGATGGCATAGTTAGCAATCCAAAGTCGGCAATATCCCGTAGCTCCTAAGAATGCACGAAGTTCTTTTTTGCAGGTAGGTACAGGTTGATCTCTGATTGAACTCGTACAAGAGAATCCAAGGCACCGAGTACCTTCACGAATCCAAAAGCCCAAATATTCTACTTCCAATTCACAGATTTGCGCTTTCTTTTTGCTTGCACGGTACCCCTTTGAGTACAATGTCTGTAATAAGCGGAGAGTTGCTTCTGCACATTCAAGGTATGTGTCCCTGAATAATAATAGATCATCAACATATTGTATTACTGGCCCATATATTTTCTGGTAGGTTTTCAAATCTTTGGCCAGCTGTTCTCCAAACAAAGTGAGTGAATGCTTGAATCCTTGGGGCAAACGAGTCCATGTATACTGTTGTTTTATTCCAGTATGGGCATTCTCCCACGTGAAGGCAAAAATTTTCTGACATTCCTCCGCCACAGGAACGGAGAAGAAAGCATCTTTGAGATCAATGACACTGTACCATTTGGACTTTGGAGTGACTTGAGCTAGGATTGAATACGGGTTAGGTACAAGGGCCACCAGATCTGCCACTTGACTATTTACTTTCCTTAGATCTTGTACTGGTCGGTAATCATTAGTTCCTGGTTTCTTGACTGGTAATAAGGGAGTATTCCAAGCAGATCGAATTCGTCGCAGAATGCCCAAGTCAAATAGTCTTTGCAGATGGATTTGTATTCCTTGTCTGGCCATGTATGAAATGGGGTATTGAGTTTGATTGATGACCTGTGCATTCTCTTTTAGCTCAATCCACATGGGAACAGCTTCGGTTGCTAGTCCTCCTGGATTGTTTTCAGACCATACTTGAGGTATACTGCTCATTAAGTACCTTCGCTTTGCATTAAGAGGGGTGTCTTCCTCATATCGATGTTCAATGATTTTCCAATGACCGGGAGATGTAGTCTCCATTCTTCTTGGAGAGGGCAAATGAGAGAAACTGGATTATCAGCAAAGGAAGCTTTAATTTCACCATTTGATTCAAACTGTAGATTTGCTCTTAATTTTGCAAAGAAGATCTCTGCCAATTAATGGGACTGGGCATCCAGGGACGTAGAGGAATCGGTGGGATACTAATTGTCCTCCCACTCGAACCTGTCGGTTCTGGAGAATAGGGGCTGCTAGCGGCTTCCCAGAGGCCCCTACTATGGAGATACTTTGTGCTGTAGGAATGGTTATTGCAGTAGTCATGACTGATCGTTGTGCTCCAGAATCCAGTAGTCCTTTAAAAGTTTTCGCGCCAACCTTTATTTCTACTAATGGGTCAAAGGGAAGGTTTTCCTGGTCTAGTCATGAGTTCCGTCCGATATCATCACCAGACTCGTCTGACAGCTCATCCAATGCCATTTGCCACTCAGCTTCTCGTGATTTGGATGGTTTGGATCCTTCCCCTTCCCCTCCCTCTCGCGGAATCTCCGAGCAATCAGCCTTCCAATGTCCTTCTTGTCTACAATACGCACACTGATTAACTCCTAGAGGCGCTCTTCCTCCTCTGAACGATCCACCTCTAGCTGATCTTCCTCTAGGCAATGCCCTTAATGGCGGTCTGCTTCTTCCTCTATATCCAGGGTATCCTCGGTACTGCCTGGTATGCTCTCCAAAATTAGTTTCTTCCATGGCTGCGGCTAACAAGTTAACACTTTCTCTCATCCTTCTGCCACTTTCTTTTTTCTCCTTCTTTTCGTCTTCCAGTTCTCGATTTCCATAAACTTTATCTGCCATGATTTTGAGCTGGCTAATATTCATTCCCTCAAACCCTTCTGTTTTCTGGAGCTTCCGACGTATATCGGGGCATGACTGTCCTACGAAACTCATGACTATTATAGAATGATTCTTCTGGTCCTCGGGATCAAAAGGGCTGTATTTGCGATATGCATCCATTAACCGTTCTAGGAAATCTCCTGGGGTCTCATCCTTTTTCTGTACTACATCTTGGATTTTGGCCATGTTCATAACCTTTCTTTTTCCCCTTCTTAAGGCATCTAGGAAAGCCTGTTGATAGGCAGCGATGCGGTCTCGTCCATTCGAAGTTTGGTAATCCCAGTGGGGGTCTACAAGCGGGGCGAGTTCCCTAACTGCTGCTTCAGGGTCGCCGTCGGATCCGACTCCTCCCCTGGCTGCTTCCTCCATATTCTGCTGTATTTGGCGTCGTTGTTCAGTGGTAAAAAGGAAAGAAGCCAGATGACGGATGTCAGCCCAATTGGGATTATGAGCGGTGAAGATTCCATTTAAAAAGTCGATCATCTGATCCGGCTTTTCAGCATATGAGGGGCCAAGTTGTTTCCAGTTAAAAACATCACTCGATGAGAAAGGGACGTAGGTAAATAATCTTATGGTTTGCGTAGTTTGGAAAGCATTTTCTTCTGTCGGGGCCACAGGTACAACAGTTGCGGTTTCTCTGATTGGCAGCTGTAGGCTAGCAGCTTGCGTTTTACTACGAGTGCAGGCTGAGACGGGAGGTCCTGCCTCGTCCTCAGTTTTTGCCGATTCTAATTCTTTTTTTGCTTCGTGTGATGTGCTAGGAAAGGGGTCAGATGGTTCATAAGCAGGAGTCGGTGGCAATTCATGCAGCGGCGGATAGATTGGAACGTATGGCGGCGGCGCTAAAATTTCAGGTTCATCAGCTAATATGGCCTCCGCTGCGAGCGGGGGTTTAATTTTTTTTTCCGTAGTTTCCTCATCTTTTTGTACTACAAATATGGCCGCCGTCGATGATGTTTCGTCGTCCGCGCTCAATATGGCCGCCTTCTCCTTTCTCTTCCGGTTTGGGGACTTCCGGCTGCCCGACTTCTGTATATGCGCCACCATTACGAGGGCGGCTCCCTCCACTAACTTTTTTGCCCAAGATGGCGGGTCCAAAATAACTGCGATCCAGGCATTAATATATGGTATATCTTCGGGAAAACCTGGCTGGCCCTCTTTTGTGACTATGTTTCGAACTCTTGAAGCCGTTGGGAAATCAAAAGTTCCTTTCGGGGGCCAATTAACGCACAGACTCAGCCATCGATATGCACAACGCTGAATCATGCCAGGTTTAGTGCATGCATGTCTATCGAACACTTCGCCAAAGTGCTCCGTCATGGCATTTAGTGGAGTGGAACCTCCCCCACCCATTTAGAACAGAGGTACAGACAAAGAAGGGAAGGGATAGCAGATAGGTAAGGGTCCGTATCTGCCAGACACAAAAGGGTCACACTCGCCTCGACTAGAACGCGGTCGCCCGGCCTAGAACTGCGAGGCCATTCATTCTCTTTCACACAACAAGAAACCTATTCCCAAAATTTCCAAAACGCCAATTTCCAAATCGCGTGGTCTTCGGAGCGGGATCCCTACTAACCACAGCGCGAGGCTTGATCAAGACCTCCTTGATCCATCTTTCAGGATCGGCCAGTAATTTAGCTTTATCTTATCTCTAATTCAAGTTCCCACTAATTCTCATTCATGTGAGAATAAAATTATACTTGCCTGAAACGTTCTCTTGGTCGCGAAGAAAGCCTTCTTCCCGAATCACCAGCCCAGAGGTCTCGAAAGATTTTCTGCGGAATGGTCCCCTCAGAAACCTGATCGCTGAACTCAGCGGTGGCCACTCACCAGGTAAGTCTGGGGGATCGCTCCGCTACCAAACTACCGGACCAACTGGGGGCTAAAATAGCGTCCCCGGTACCTCCTGGCTGGCTCGCCAAATGTAACCATCTCTAAAAGTCAGAAAGGAGGCCCAGACAACTGATTCGTAAAGATAGACTTTTATTGCCAGCAAGATGCAGCTAAGACAAAGGCTTAGTACAACTGCATGCCACGCCCCTTCAGGAGCTAGCTCTTATACATTCTACTTTTCTTATCTTTTACACATGCGTTATACAAATTGCTGAACAAGCATTTTCTAGCGTGGTTTTCAAGTAGGTGTAGCTTATAATCAGACTATTGTTTCGTCATTTAATTGACGTGTTAGACATTTTATAGCGATGATCGTATTAATACAATACAAATTGTTATTTCAAAATGGAAGTGCGTTCCACTGAATGTCAGTACGTAACTACGTAATGCATGCCATTGCGTTCCAAAGGTTAGTACGTTCAATATGGCTGTGCGTTTCACTGCTGGCATAGTTAATCAGAGATTTTCAGTTGTCTCATTCATCGGTCGTCCATAAAATTGAACTCCTTCAGAAAGAGCCCAGCTTTTAAAACTATACCCAGCACACCATTTGTGCACGTAAGTGGGCCTGTGGAAACTTGTGCTAGTATTTTATAAACTGTATGGTGGGAGCTGTGCAGTTTATAAAATACTAGTAACTGTGCCTGAAAAGTACATATTTGTAATGCAGGAACATGCATACTTTCTTTATCCATTTTTTAAATTATGCGCATATATTTTACAAGCGTGTATAATAACCCAGAATTAAAGAGGAAGGCAGGTATTTTATAAAGTATATGAGTACTCCAGATAATACTTGTGCAAGTGCTTGGAATCACTTCACCTAGACCCTCCAGTGCTTTACCCTGGACCCACACCACCAACTCAAACAGTACAGACGAAAAACAATTGTGATTTCAATTGCACGAGCAGATGTAAAAGTGTATGGACAAATTTGGTAATGTATATGCATATACTATATCCAAACTGCTCATATTTTCCCACAAGTGATACTGCAAGTACACACTTACTCTCGAGGTTTATAAAATAGGATACACGCACGTACATCTAATTTTACATGTCAGCCCTGCAGAATTTGAAAATTATCTCCAAAAATATGATTTTGTTTTTCAATTTAAAAAATGTGGCTAGTTTTTGACTGGCTTTCAATTTGATCTGCTTATTACCTAGTTCTGGGCTATTTTCTCCATGGCCTCTGATTAATTTTGGACTAATTTTGATGTCACTTTGAGCTACAAATTTAGTTGATCCCTAGCAACATTGTCTGGTGGGCTCTTCTGCACTCTCTGGTGGCAGAGTCCCAATGTCTTGGGACAAAAATGTCTCATTATATCCCTTCCTCTGGTGCTTTGCTATGGAGGTCTGTCATTTCTTTCTTAAGAACTGGTAAGTGTTGGCCTGTATGTAGAGGTATCTTGTTGACCTTATCCTCCTGTGCAGATTTTCTCCCAGTTATTTAATAATGAGATGGGCCAAAACACTGGGATCTAAACCATGCCCTTAGATGTGTAGATTGTTTTATTTGTGAATCTTTTAGTAGTAGTATGATTTAGTGTGACTTGTACTGCTGCTGGTGTATTTTTGTAATATTGCATGGTACACACAGAGTAAACATAAAATGTTTTATAAGATTATTTAGTAATGTTCTGTTAAATGTATTTATTAACCACAGTATGCAATAAACTGTAATGTTTAAATAGTAACTGTTGACAATAAGGAACCTATCCATTTCTAACCTGTAGAACATGGAATCCAGTGATGATGATGATGATATCACACAGCTTTCTGCCCAGACACTGGCAGCATTGCAAGAATTCTACAAAGAACAGCAAGTGAAAGCATCACAAGCCCTTGCTAAGTACTCCTATGGCTCTGTAGAAGAGGACTGGGTAAAAAATGCATGCTTTTCTAGGGTGTGGAGTTAAACTTCTGCACCTATTCCAAAGTAGTAAGGCTGTGAAACAGATTTTGTTAATCCAGGCTGTGAGAGAGGGATTCCTTCCAGAAATCTCACTGCCCTATATGTTGTGCACTCTGTTTTGTTATCAGATTAATATAATTAGACAAAAGGTTGACTCACAAGTTGGAAACTTGTGAGCAGTAGCACCAATCATCAAGGCTTTCACTTTTTTGTACTGCTGACATTTGGATACTTCTATTTAGACTTTTAAAGGGCATTTTTCAATAGCCCAGATTATGAGCAACAAATGCATCCTTTTTCTAGCTTGTATACTTTGTAGCAATTCTTAAAGGGAGACCAACACCTTTTCTCTTTGTACAAAGTGTATGCGTTAAAAGCGTTCATGTACATTTTACCTCCTGTTTGTGCAGGGCCACAAGAATGCATGCACTTCTGGAATTCCCATAGGTATGTGCTGTTTTCTTCCCCTGCCCTAAATCTGGCCAGAGGAACACTCCCTTCTAATGTGGCCAAAAATACATGTGCTATGAAAGCCGTATGTACTCACTCATAACCACATTTTAGGAGGGCAAGTTCGAGTCAGACCATTTTACTTTTGAAAATTGCCTTTTTTAGTGTCTACTAAACAGAATTAGCAACTTTTTTTTAACCATAGCCAAAGTTTAGCCATTTTTCTGTTTAGTCAACTGTTGTTGAATATACTTCAATGCTTTCTTGTGTAATTTCCCAAATTAAAAAAAGCTGTTTACAGAGTACCTTAGGTTTTCAACAATGAAAATTCTATGCTGTTGAATGTACTGAAAATACATATAAAGACTAATTTTAATACAAATGGAGTTGTGGTACTTTGGAACTTGTGTGTGTGTATGTGTGTGTGTGTGTGTATGTGTGTGTGTGTGTGTGTATATATATATATATATATATATATATATATATATATATAGTGCTTGGTGCCGAAAGTTCTCTGTTAGTGGGTGATGGAGTGCACATGTGCACTCTACCAGTCCCTGACAAACAGACCCAACTACCATCTGAAGCTTCATCAGAAGCTCAAAGCTGGTTGAATGCACATGCGCATCCCACCAGATACTAATCAATTTTATTTAAAAAATAAAAACACTCACTAGCCATGATCCGGACTGGCCCCACAAAGCCCCTCGCCCCCCACCCACTGATCAAATCCACTTAAATCTCGTCAGTCCCCAGGACCCCCCCTCTTCCCTGACCTCCTCCTGCCCCAGCCCTTACCCCAACATAGGTCTGGGATTTCTGGGGGCACTAGGGATTCCCAGTCACTCCTGCCCTACCGCTCAACCCAATGCCAGAACCTCTTACAACATAAAAGTGCCAGCTTTATGTATTTATTATTTTTTATATACCGACATTCGATCTGAGATATCACATCGGTTTACATTCAGGTACTATAGGTTAAGTGGTGGCCATTTTGACATGCCAGAACAGTAAGGCAGGAATGACAAGGGGATCGCTCCTGCCCTGGGAGACCCAGATCTATGGTGGGATAAGGGCTGCGGTTGGTGAGGTGGAGGGAGTCCTGAGGGCTGGCAAGGCCTTTTAAATAGGTTCAATTGGGGAGGAGAGTCTGGAACCAGAATTCAGTGTTTTTTGTGTTTTTAAGAAATTGGTGGTAAGTGGCAGTTGGAGTGTGGGGGATCCAGAACACCGGCAGATCCACGATGGGATGGGAGGAGTTTGGAGGGAAGGGGTGCCTTGAGGCCAGGAGTTGGGGGTTCTTTGTTTAAGGGGGCTTGGTGGGGGGAGGAATTTTATTTAGTTTTGGTCTTTGGGGGTTTGCTTTTTTTTCCCCCCTTTATTTTGTGTTGGATAATTGAAAGAGGGTCATACTGTGCTGAGGTCGAGCTGGGGAGGGAGAGAGTGAGTGTGCTGCCACTGGGCCAGTGAAGGGAGTAAAGGAATGCTCTGGCTGAGCTGGGGAGGCTGGGTCAGTGTTTACAGTGGTCAAGCTGTGGAGAGTGGCTCAGAGCGTGCTGGGACTGGGCCAGTGAGAGGGGGCAAAGAGTGCTGGGGAGCTCCTGGAAAGAGGAGGAGCTAAAGAGATGGCTGGGTTCGGCCTGGGGAGAAGGACAATGAATAGTGGCCCCCGGGGAATTTCAGCTATTCTTAAATACTGCAGTCGAAATCAGATATTGGGTGACAGATTCATTTAGACCACGCTAAAAAGAAATGGCAGGCTCAGCATGTCAAAGGTGTGTGCTGGGGATGGGGGAAGGGGGCTTTAGATTAACAGCCCCTTGCCTCATCCAGGTTTTAAGATAGAGCCCTGGGTTTGTATTGCTGGTGCTATCACAAGTACACAGAAGATCTTTGATGAAATAAAACATTACCTTTTCAATCACAGTTTCTGTTTTAGTTATTTTGTATCCCGGATTGTATCAAGGATGTTCTCCCATTCTCACATTATTGGTCCTCTGTAATCAGGCTGCGACCTGTGGCTGGTGTTGTAAATCATTAGAATACATTGGAATTGTATGCTGATTAGCATGGTGGTTTTCAGAGCTTAAATTAACCTTATTTTAGATGATGTTTGCTTTTAAGAATGACTAAAATGAGGCAACTTTATTTAGGATGTGTGAAAAAATGTTAGTGGCTGTTTAAATATATTTTTCCCAAAAAAGGGCTGGCTATTGAATTTGGACACACCTACTGTCATGTGCTCACCAGAATTCTGTGGTTTAATAAGGGTCTCATACAAACACACAGATCAGGGAAGTAACTTAGGAAGACACCGACAGATTGGGAGAATCCGAGGAGTAGGAGAACAGTATGGGAAACCTAAAGGAATATAGAAACAAGAAGTGAAAAAAGGATATGCTTTTCTAAAAAAGTGGTTGAAAAAGTAAGTACATACTGTAAAGGTTAGCATTTAGAAGTTACAAGGAATCTCAGGAAAAAAGTAGCCAGGTCAAGGTGACACAGCTGTTAAGATATGTTTTTGAAAGGAAGACATGAATGGATGAGATTGTAAAAAATGTCTAGATGGCAACAAGAAAAAAAATCCATGAAGTATTTTCTTGTACAGTGTTTACTGAAAAAGAGACTGGAGAAGGATTTCAGATTGTCAGGAACACAAACACTGTGATAGATGCCAATCCGTTTACCAAAGAGCGTTTAAATGGAACTGGCAAAACCTGACTGTGCACAAGGCAATGGGACCAGATGGCTTCCATCCCAGGACAATAGCGAGGGCGCCTTGAGAGGTTCTGGGAGTTCCACTAATATTCATGTTCAGTCTTTTTGGACAAGGAGGATTAGCGACAAGAAGAAGATATCACTCTACACAAAAGTGGGAGGATATTGGCAACTACATGCCAGTGAGTCTGACAGAGATGGGTAAACTAATGCAATCACTACTAAAAGAGAGGACAGGGAAATATATTAAATTCAGCAGGTAAGAGAATCAGGCAGCATGGGAGGTCATGACAAATATATCTGGCTAACCAGGAAATTAGATCAGGGAGAGAGATGGATTTAGTTTACTTAGGTTTTAGTGAGGCCCTTGAATCCCCCTCCCCACCCCTACTAATCCATGGCAATCTCAGGGTGACTAGAAATGAACATTTCCCAGGTATGGAGAATGGGGACATTTGAAATCCTTACTAGTTTTAATTATCAGCTGTTATTTGATGTGCCTGATATTTTGAAATATTTTATTGTTTAGGAAATTTAAAAATAATTTGTATGATTTTTAAATTATTCGATGTTCTATATGTCAGTTATTTTGAAATATTCTTTTTAATAGTATGATTTTACTGTTATTGATATTTTATATTTCTTCATTGTATTATTTGAGGTTTTATGAGGAGCAGCGATGTTTCTGTTTTTCCATTGTTGCAATGCATACAGAGTCTGGCTTCTTGCGGTTTCCAGTTCACATTTTGTCTGCACATTTGCATTTATATTTTTGGTCTCTATATTCTGTATTTGGCAAGGGTCTGTCTGTGTTCTGCATGTGTGACTTAGATGAGGTATTCTGATGACATTTCTATATAGGGATCTATAGCAGCTTGATTTGTTCTGTTTTCCTAATAGGAGGTGTATTGTTATTTTAGGGCCTGTTGTAATATTTGCAGTGATGCCTTTTCATAAGTGTTTGACTCTGGTAGTTAGGACATGGCAGGTTTCCTATAGATTCTGAGTTTTTTTTTGTTTGATTTTTTTTGCAGGATTTTATATTATACATTGTACCTGGGAGAGGAAGAAGTTTGTGTTGCTGTTATTGAGGTGACAGAAGAATTTGAAATATTTTTTTTTTTTTGTAGTGAGTGGTAAGGGGAAATGTCCTTGTTCTATTCTGCACCCTTTGTTGGGGGAGTTTCTGTAAACAAAGGGTATTGTAGAACGTGACATGCAGGTTTTATATTGGGATTTGTCCCACTCCTATATAGAAGAATTTTTATTGATGCTCTTGAATAATTTTAGTAGTAGTATTTCTTAATAGTTGAAACTGGCCAGGGTTTTTTTTTGTTACTTAGAAGGTTCTTCTGTCTAGAGATACCACCGAGATGCATGCCCAGCACCTTGCAATAATGGTGCAAAATGTTTGTAGCAGTGCCTCTTGCTTTAGGAGTGGAGGTGTCCTGTCTCTGCATGAATGGAATTTGGTAACAGGCAGTGTGGAGAGAGCCATTGGATCCCTGTCAAGATCAAACTAACAGGGTGGTTTCCCTGTCACAGGTGATTTCTTTAAAAATAGTAATAATAATTTTCCAAAAATACCATGATGGGGGTGGGGGCTGGGAGGGAAATATGTGCACCAAACCTCTCTCCACATCTCCCTTTTAGTGATGTAGGTCTGTCCCTCCTTCACCCTTCCCAATCAATCTCTCACTCTCTGGATTGAGCCACAATCCATCCCAACCAGTCCCCCTTTCTCCCTCCACCAGTCCATCCCCACCAGTCACTCTCTCACCTTCCACCAGTCCAGCCCCCACCAATTGCGCTTTATCTTTCCACGAGTCCATCCCCACCAATTGCTCTCTCTCCCTCCCTGTACTAGTCCCCCACCAGTCTTTCTCATCCTCCAACAGTCCAGCCCTGTGAGTTGCTCTTTATCTCTCTCTCTTCATCAGTCCATCCGCACCAGTTGATCTCTCTCTCTCTCCACCAGCCCAGTGCTGCTAGTCGCACTCTCTCCACCAGTCCATCCTTACCACTCTCTCTCCCTCTACTAGTCTCCTATCAGTCTCTCTCCCTCCATTTGTCTATCTCCGCCAGTCTGTCTCTCTCCCAACCTGCCAGTCACATGCTCTATCCCCCTCCACCAGTCCATTCCCCCCAGTCACTCTCTGGATACCTGTAGTTACTACATAAGTTACTGAATATAGTATATTCTTCCACATGTACTGCTGTACTTTGCAATTACATGTATTCCGTTTATATCAGTAAGCATTATTTAATAAATTCTATATATTGGGGCAGATTTTCAAAGGGTTATGCACGTAACCCCCGAAAAGCTGCCTCAAGCTGCCCCTGTGCGCGCCGAGCCTATGTCCCGGGGCTTCGAAAAAGGGGTGGGCCGTGGGCGGGGCCACGGTCCAGGGGCGGAGCCGAGTGCTCCGACACAGCGGCTTGTGCCGGAGCATGGCATGCCGGCAGCTGGCCGGCGCACGCAAGTTACGCCTGCCTTAGGCAGGCGTAACTTTTGGAACAAAGGTAAGGGGGGAACAAAGGTAAGGGGGGAGTTTTAGGTAGGGCTGGGGGTGGGTTAGGTAGGGGAAGGGAGGGGAAGGTGGGGGGAGGTGGAAGGAAAGTTCCCTCCGAGGCCGCTCCAATTTCGGAGAGGCCTTGGAGGGAACGGTGGCAGCCTGCGCGACTTGGCGCGCGCAAGTTGCACAATTGTGCACCCCCTTGCACGCGCTGACCCTGGATTTTATAACATGCGCGGCAGCGCACGCATGTTATAAAATCGGGCGTAGATTTGTTCACGCCGGGTTGAGCGAACAAATCTGTGCCCGCGCGCAGGTTTTAAAATCTGCCCCATTATGAATTATTCTGGTGTGCATATAATTATTTCTTTGTTATTACATTAATAACTTTTCTATATACAGCACATAGCTCCAGGTAAAAATGGAAGAGAAGCATGTGGGGGTCCACGAAAAGTTTGGAACTTGAAAAAGGGTCCATGATCCCAAAAAGGTTGGGAAGCCCTGCTCTAGGGGATACTAGCATTAGAGCTCTAAACACAGATGTTCCCCTCTCTTTGGACATACCATGTTGCCCAGAACATGAAAACATAACATAAGACTTATACTGGGTCAGACCAAATGTCCATCAAGCCCAGCATCCTGTTTACAACTGTGGCTAATCCAAGTCACAAGCACTTGGCAGGATCCCAGGGGGTAGATAGAGTCCATGCTGCTTATCCCAGGAATAAGCAGTGGATTTCCCCAAGTCCACCTTAATTGTTTATAGATGTTTCCTCCAGGAACTTGTCCACACCTTTTTAAATGCAGCTACTCTAATAGCTTTCACCACATCCTCTGTCAACAAATTCCAGAGCTTAATTATGCATTGAGTAAAAAAATATTTCTCTTATTAGAATTAAATGTGTGTCCCCTGGTCTTTGTACTTATCAAAAGAGTAAACAACTAATTAACGTTTATAGACCTCTATAATATCTCCCCTTAGCCGTCTCTTCTCCAAGCTGAAGAGTCCTAACCTATTTAGTCTTTCTTCATAGGGGAATCGTTCATCCCCTATATCATTTTGGTCACTCTTCTCTGTACCTTTTCTAAGTCTTCTATATCTTTCTTGAGATGTGGTGATCAGAACTGCATACAATATTCAAGGTATTATAATATTCTCTGTTTTATTTTCCATTCCTTTCCTAATAATGCCTAGCATTCCATTTGTTCTCACAGGACAAGCAGGATGGAAGTCCTCACATATGGGTGACATCATCAGGATGGAGCCCAATCATGGAAAACTTCTATCAAAGTTTCCAGAACTTTGACTGGCCCCTACTGGGCATGCCCAGCATGGCACTAACCCTGCAGCCAGCAGGGGTCCCCCTTCAGTCTTCTTTTTTCCGCACTGCAGTAGCCTCGCGGCTTAGGAGCTCTGTGGAGATTCCTGACAGGAATTTTCCTCACGGAATTAACTAACGTTAAATTGCCCCACAGGGGTCCCTCCTCTAACTTCTCTGTTACCGCGGTACTCCGGTAAGTTTTTTGACAGTTTTCCGTAGATTACCGTCGAGTTTGGCCCTTGCGGCCTACTGGCTGTCGTCCATCCCGCGGCTCGATTTTTTTCTATGGCCATGGCGTTGGGGTTCTGCCGGTGCCCGGACTGTACTTGCACCATGTCTATCACAGCCCCTCATGGCGTCTGTGTAATGTGTTTAGGCCGGGAGCATGATGTCCTGACTTGCACCAAATGTGCCCTCATGACACCCAAAGGTCGCAAGGCAAGGATGGAGAAAATGGACTCCTCTTCCGTGCTCACACCCCGACGCCGTCCATTGCATCGACGTCATCAGAACCGGCACCGTTGACGTCACACCAGCATCAACCACTGTCCGGTGACCGTCCGCCATCGACGTCTTCACGGCCATCGGCGCCCATTACTCCCCCTCAGGATTGAGGGGATCATAGGGAAAAACATTGCCATCGGCATCGTAAGACTCGGACCGTCGAGGGAGCGAAATCATCGACCGAGCCACCATCGAATAAATCCCGTCCAGGAACGGCACCGACCATTCCTGCGACTGGGGCATCGAGGCCACCCTCACCCGATCGGGGTTTGGGAGTCGCGATTCCGCCTGTAAAAGTGGTCCCTCCGACTGTGCCTCCGCCTCCCTCTTCTGTCACGGAGCCGGGGCTGCTTGCTCCAGGTCTCCGGGAAGAACTGGACCAGCTGGTTCAGGAGGCCATCGACAAGGCGATGAAACGACTCCAGGTCCCTTCGGCACCGACACCGACACCGGCACCGATTGTGGAACCTGTCATCAACCCGATTCCAGCAGCGCCGGCACCGCTGCTATCCCGGTTGGAGGCGCTTATAACCGCCCTTCCACCGGTGGTTCCCGAGTCTCCAATGGCTCCGGTGCGTTCCCCGTTGACAACTTCATCGGGAGGAGAAACACCGTTCCGCATCCCTCCTTCGGGAGTTTTGCCTCAGCCATCGATGCCAATTCGTCCCTCACCATCGATTCATTCATCGGGGGCGATACGTACATCTGCGCCATCGATGCCTTCGATATGACACCGATGCCCTCCAGGCCATCCACGGTGCCCCCGGCGATTCCTTCGATTTTCTCAGAGCCTCGGCCGGGGCCTTCGGGTATCCAACCCCCTTCTCGTCCTACAGGTCAGCCTGCTGATCCTTATGACACCTGGGGTGATGATACTTCTTCAGACACCGATGACTTACCTTCACCTCCCTCTCCTACTGAAAGTAGAAAGCATTCTCCTCCAGAGGACCTTTCTTTCATTAATTTTGTGAAGGAAATGTCTGAGTTGGTCCCTTTTCAGCTTCAGACGGAGCAGGATGATAGGCACCAGATGATGGAGTTGCTCCAGTTCCTGGATGCCCCTAAAGTGATCACTTCTATTCCCATTCATCAAGTTCTTCTTGACCTCCTCAAAAAGAACTGGGAAAACCCTGGATCCATTGCCCCAGTCCATAGAAAAGCTGACACTACCTATTTAGTGCAGTCAGCCCCTGGCTTTCAAAAATCTCAGCTCGACCACCACTCAGAATCGGCTCAAAAGAAAGCAAAAAGGACGAAGCCTCACTCATCTACCCCTCCTGTTAAGGAACACAAGTTCCTAGATAATATGGGTCGACGAGTGTTCCAAAGGGCCATGCTCATCTCTAGAATTGCTGCTTACCAGCTGTATATGACCCAGTACAATAGGGTCATCTTCAAACAGATACAGGACTTCTCTGAAACCCTGCCTGAACAATTCCAAGACCAGCTTCAAATCCTTGTCAACAAAGGGTTTGAGGCAGGAAAGCATGAGATAAGAACAGCTTACAATATCTTCGACACCTCTACTAGAGTGTCTGCAGCTGCCATTTCGGCAAGACGATGGGCCTGGCTCAAATCTTCTGACCTTCGCCCAGAAGTACAAGACAGGCTATCTGACCTACCATGTGTAGGAGACAATCTGTTCGGTGAACAGATCCAGCAAATGGTGGCTGAATTAAAGGACCATCATGAGACCCTTAAACAGCTCTCATCAATACCTTCCGATTTCCCCTTAAGACAGCCCTTCAGGAAGGACTCTAAGAAGTCATTCTTCCATCCAAGGAAGTACTATCCTCCACCAGCAAGATCCCGAACTACGAGACCTTATCAAAAGCCTCAGCCTCGCCAGGCCCGAAAGCAAAAGCCACAAGCAGCTCCCCAGCCGGGGCCTGCTTCAGGCTTTTGACTTTCACTTGGAGAGCAGCAGCCTGATTCCTCTGCCAAGCATACCAGTGGGAGGTCGATTGTGCCACTTTCACAACACGTGGCAATCAATCACAACCGACCAATGGGTGCTAGCAATCATTGCTCAGGGTTACCACCTAAACTTTCTTGCTCTTCCACCGGACTCACCACCTCTGCAGGCGTGGAGAGTATCCGACCACTCTGTCCTTCTGGAGCAGGAGGTTTCCCTTCTTCTCCAGTCAAGAGCAATAGAACCCGTCCCACTCTCGCAGCAAGGCCTAGGGTTCTATTCCCGGTACTTTTTGATCCCCCAAAAATCCGGGGGGCTTCGTCCAATTCTGGACCTACGTGCTCTCAACACTTACCTCCAGCGGGAAAAGTTCAAGATGGTAACCTTGGCCTCGCTTCTACCTCTTCTACAAAGAGGAGACTGGCTCTGCTCTCTGGACCTCCAGGATGCATACACACACATTGTGATCACTCCAACTCATTGCAAGTACCTCAGGTTTTTAGTAGGCCCAAAGCACTATTAATATCGAGTGTTTCCCTTCGGCTTAGTGTCTGCACCACGAGTCTTCACCAAATGCCTCGTAGTTGTAGCAGCTTTCCTCAGGAAAGAAGGTGTGCACGTCTACCCCTATCTGGACGACTGGTTAATCAGGGCTCCAACCCAGCAAGCCGCTCGGTCGTCCCTTGATTTCATCCTACACACTCTAATTTCTCTAGGATTTCTTGTCAATTACGGGAAATCCTATTTAATCCCATCTCAAAACTTGTCATTCATTGGGGCAGACTTGGACACTTTACAGGCAAAAGCCTTTCTACCTCGACAATGAGTGCTAACACTCGTGGCCCTCGCTCACCAGTTGCAGTCTCAACATACAGCAACAGCTCGCCAATTCCTCGTCCTGCTAGAACACATGGTGTCCTCCATCCATGTTACACCAATGGCCCGCCTGGCCATGAGACTCATGCATTGGACTCTGAGGTCACAATGGATTCAAGCTGTTCAGCCTTTGTCAACCATTGTCCACATCACCAACTCACTCCGTCTGTCTCTCGCCTGGTGGAAAGATCAGACCAATCTCCTCCAGGGACTGCCTTTTCAAGTGCCAGATCCTCAACTCATTCTCACCACCGACACTTCCAACCTCGGGTGGAGAGCCCACGTGGACAATCTACAGACATAAGGATCTTGGTCTCCAGAGGAAGCCAAACATCAAATAAACTTCCTAGAACTTCGAGCAATGCGATATGCTGTCAGGGCTTTTCAGGAACGCCTATCAAATCACGTCATCCTGATTCAGACGGACAACCAGGTGGCCATGTGGTACATCAACAAGCAGGGAGGCACAGGCTCCTTCCTCCTGTGTCAGGAAGCTGCGCAGATTTGGGCGGAAGCGCTCTCCCACTCGATGTACCTCAGGGCCACCTACTTGCCGGGAGTGGACAATGTCTTGGCAGACAAACTGAGTCGCGTCTTCCAGCCACACGAGTGGTCTCTCAACCCCTCGGTAGCGACCTCAATCTTTCGCCAATGGGGATACCCCCAGACAGACCTCTTTGCGTCCCCTCAGAACCACAAAGTGGACAATTACTGCTCCCTCATTCGGAGCGAGCGCTCTCAGCCCAGAGATGCATTCTCCCTCTCGTGGGCAACCGGTCTGCTCTATGCATTCCCTCCACTTCCTCTTCTTTCGAAGACTCTCGTGAAGCTACGTCAGGACAAAGGAACCATGATCCTGATAGCACCTCACTGGCCACGCCAAGTGTGGTTTCCCATACTCCAGGATCTCTCCATCCGCAGGCACATTCCCTTGGGAACGGACCCGCATCTGATCACTCAAAACGACGGATGCCTATGCCATCCCAATCTTGTCCCTGACGGCATGGATGTTGAAAGGTTAATCCTTCAACCACTTAACCTTTCAGATTCGGTTTCTCGTATCCTGATTGCTTCACGGAAGCCTTCCACAAGAAAATCTTATTCCTATAAATGGAAAAGGTACACATCATGGTGCACTTTGCAGTCCTTTGATCCCTTTTCCTGTCCGATCCCAAGGTTTTTGGACTATCTTTGGCATTTGTCAGAGTCAGGTCTAAAAACCTCTTCCATCAGAATGCATGTCAGTGTGGTAGCCGCCTTCCATAAAGGTGTCGGGGATGTCCCTATATCAGTACAACCCCTCGTAACACGATTTTTAAAGGGCTTGCTCCATATCAAGCCACCTTTACGTCCTCCAGCCCCTTCTTGGGACCTTAATCTGGTTCTCAGTCGGCTCATGAAAACTCCATTCGAGCCTCTTCACTCCTGTGACCTAAAATATCTCACATGGAAAGTAATTTTCCTTTTGGCTATCACTTCAGCTCGCAGGGTTAGTAAGTTACAGGCCCTAGTTACCTATCCGCCTTACACTAAACTCCTGCGGGACCGGGTGGTACTCCACACTCACCCTAAGTTTTTACCCAAGGTAGTTTCGGAGTTTCACATTAATCAATCCATCATACTACCTACCTTTTTTCCCAGGCCCCATTCCAATCCAGGGGAACAGGCTCTGCATACCCTTGACTGTAAACGGGCTCTAGCTTTCTATCTAGACCATACACTTGCCCACAGGAAGAGCACTCAGTTATTCGTCTCTTTCCATCCCAACAAATTAGGGCAACCTGTGGGTAAGCAGACTCTCTCCTCCTGGTTGGCGGACTGCATATCTTTTTGCTACCAGCAAGCAGGCATTCCTTTTCAAGACCGTGTTAAAGCACACTCTGTGAGGGCCATGGCGACTTCAGTAGCACACCTAAGATCGGTGCCACTTCCTGACATTTGCAGGGCTGCCACCTGGAGCTCTCTCCATACCTTCGCAGCCCACTATTGCTTGGACAAAGCCGGAAGACAAGATTCCATCTTCGGCCAGTCTGTCCTGCGTAACCTATTTCCAACGTGACGTACCAACACCCTTCTGCCTGCCTGGTGGGGTTCAGGATGCCCTCTACCAAATTCCACCCCAGTTGTTGTGCCTGTTGCACGCCGTTGGGTACATTTGGTGCATGTTTGGACATCCTCGGCTCGGTACTCACCCATATGTGAGGACTACCATCCTGCTTGTCCTGTGAGAAAGCAAGTGTTGCTTACCTGTAACAGGTGTTCTCACAGGACAGCAGGATGTTAGTCCTCACGAAACCCACCCACCGCCCTGCGGTGTTTGGTTCGTAACGTTTTGTTGTTTTATTTTTTCGGCACTGCCTGTAGCTATCAAATAAGACTGAAGAGGGACCCCTGCTGGCTGCAGGGTTAGTGCCATGCTGGGCTTGCCCAGTAGGGGCCAGACAAAGTTCTGGAAACTTTGATAGAAGTTTTCCATGATTGGGCTCCATCCTGATGATGTCACCCATATGTGAGGACTAACATCCTGCTGTCCTGTGAGAACACCTGTTACAGTTAAGCAACACTTGCTTTTTCTTGGCTGCCGCTGCACTCTGAGCAAAAGATTTCAACATATTATCAATAATGACACCTACACAATATAGCAGAAGGTCTAGTAGGAATGGTTTTTCTATTTACAGTTAGCACTAAGGGCCTTATTTTCCAATATCGCATTGGTAACGCATTAGGGGGCGTTACCAATGCAAATGAGGCTTCTTTCGTGCAGTGGGGAAACATCGCCATTCGCGAAAACATTAGCGCCGCACGCGATGTTTTCCCACTGCACGATGATTCTTTCAGTCTTTTATCGCGGTGCACGATAATTGCCGGTTTCTCAGCCTGTTTCAGGCTCAGAGAGAGAGAGAGAGAGAGAGAGAGAGAGAGAGAGAGAGAGAGAGAGAGAGAGAGAGAGAGAGAGAGAGAGAGAGAGAGAGAGAGACTGCCTTACTATAGTGCCTATGCCCTACATAGGTATTTTAACCCCTATAGGAGGGCCACCTACTAACTCGGGGTGGGGATTAGGTATGAGCGTCGGGGGTTGGGGGCCACTTTCGCATTCCACATGAGACCTACGGACAGAACAGTGGTCTCTAGTGCAGATTTGCTGGCTGTCGGAGTGAGGACGCTCACTCCAAGAAGTGGTTTGGGCAACGTTCTCTCTACCCTAGCTTGATGGACACTCTACCTGGGGCAACAACATGCTAGGTGGAGAGAATGTTGGCCAAATCTCCGCTTGGAGTGAGCGTCCTCACTCCGACAGCCAGCAAATCTGCACTAGAGACCACTGTTCAGTCCGTAGGTCTCATGTGGAATGCGAAAGTGGCCCCCAACCCCTGACGCTCATACCTAATCCCCACCCCGAGTTAGTAGGTGGCCCTCCTATAGGGGTTAAAATACCTATGTAGGGCATAGGCACTATAGTAAGGCGCTCGCTCTCTCTCTCTCTCTCTCTCTCTCTCTCTCTCTCTCTCTCTCTCTCTCTCTCTCTCTCTCTCTCTCTCTCTCTCCTCTCTCTCTCTCTCTCTCTCTCTCTCTCTCTCTCTCTCTCTCTCGTGGATGGCGGTAATCCTTTTCAGGCCTGTAACGCAGTCCATAACGCGAGGTTGGAGTTGTAGTTATTAGCCGCGATAGCAGCCGCGCTAACACTGCGGCTGTGTCGCCGCACACGATACACAGGTTCCCGCTTTACATATGCTCCGCCCCGACTCCGCCCCCTGAATACCAAATGACTAATTTGCATTCGCAAATCGCGTTAATTGCGAATTTATCGCACGCGGTAAAGTGCTTGGAAAATGAGGCCCTAAGATCTGTAAAAGTTTCAACACTCAGATGAAGTAAAAAAAAACAAAACTGAGGAGTAATCTAAGAAACCTTACAAATATTTATTTATTTAGTGACTTTTCTATACCGTCATTTAGAGCAATTCCTTCACAACGATTCACAAGAGGCACAAAATATAAAACAGTATAAATGAAATAAAAATTAGATCAGGTGCCAAACATCTCACTTAAAATACAATGTTACATAATTATCACAATAAATAACATACTAAAACGTCAAATATTCATATCCCTTACATCTGTAGACTATAAAATAAAATATCTAAAAATCTTAAAAGAACTACCATATCAAAATATAAAACCAGTAAAATAAAACCCATCTATAAATCTCTGGTCTCTGGAGCAAATGCCTGTGTAAACAGCCAGGTTACTCAAGAGTTGTTGAAAATTTAAGATTTATGGCCTGATTCATCGAAGTCTTTTTCCATGGACACAGAATGGGAGAAAAGACTTTGAGAATCAGGCCCATAATGTAAAAAATTACAGTCATGTGCTTGGGATATAAAAATGCAGGAGCACAGAACATGATGTGGGATGAGGTACTGGTATGTATCAAACAGGAATGAAGAGATCTGATGATCTCAAATTTGCTAGTGAGACAATGGGGTGGTGAAAACCAGAGGAGTGCTAGGGTGCATAGTTAGGGGTATTAGCAGAAAAAGGAAGTGATAAAACCTCTTTACAAGTCACTGACGAGACCTCTTTGGAGAACTGTGTTCACTTCTGGAGGCTGTATCGCCAAAAGGATATAGATAGAGGCAGTCTAGAGGAGAGCTACCAAAATAATGCAGAGTTTGCATCATAGGCCATACAAGATGAAAATTAATGATCTATATATATATGACACAGAGGGTGAGGATATGATTGAAATGTTCAAATACCTGAAAGGTATAAATAATGCACAAGAAACAGACCTTTTTCACAGTCAAAGTAAGATCTAGAGCATTAGATCATGGTGCAAGACTGAAATGAGATAGACTGAAGAGTAACATTAGGTAACATGTCTTCACAGTAAGGGCAGCGGATACATGGAACAGCCTTCCAATGGAGGTGGTGGAGGCAAAAGCAGTACTTGGAATTTGAGAAAGTATTAGACAAGCACAGAGGATCCTTAGTAGTGTGAAAGTAAGAGTAAAAATGGATATTAAAGGACTTTGCTCCCATTTTGTGTTGATGGGGAAAGTGCTTAGTATATAAGGTCCTAAGTCCAAAAAAAGGGCTAGGCATAACTTTACAACAAACAAACACCTCCACCAAACTAGAATTCTCCCTCTTTAAATCTGAACAACTTCAATTAGCCCTCATCTACGCCCCACCAGGAACCTTAGAATCAGACCCCTCTCCTTTGATTGAGCTTATAGCCAAACACATTAACGCCGACAAACCCGCAATAAAAAAACCCAACCTCTTCATCACACATTATCTACAAATCCCTTCTCAACACATACAGGAACGCCATCCTTAGAACCAAGAAAGATTTCTACGCAAAAAAAAATCCACAACTTCATTTTTGACTCAAAGGCACTTTTCTCCTACGTCTCCTCACTTACCAAACCATCTCCTCCCACTATCCCAGACCACCAAGCACCCAACAAAGCCAACGAACTCGCCAATTATTTTAAGACAAAAATCTTCAACCTTACCTATTCTCTCACAACCAACAGCCTCCCTCCAATACCCCACCTCATAACCCTGCCTCAACAAAACGCTAGTCTCGAGTCATTTGAGCCCACCTCTTCATTTGAGATAGAAAATACCCTCAAGAAACTCAAACCATCCTCCCACCCATCAGACCCATTACCGACAAACCTGCTCATCGCCATCCCGAACACCATCTCTAAACCAATTTCTGAAATTATTAACACATCTCTATCTCAAGGTTTAGTACCTAACCATTAAAATTGGCAATCCTCAAACCTCTGCTAAAAAACCAAACGCCTCTCCATCGGACCCAGCTAACTTCCGTCCAATCGCAAACTTACCTCTCATTGCCAAATTGATGGAAAAAACTGTCAACAAGCAACTGTCAGAATATCTGGAAGATCATAACATTCTATCTCCGGCTCAGTACGGCTTTCGCAAATCCCTAAACACCGAATCTCTCCTACTATCACTCACGGACACCATCCTCGTAAACCTGGAGAAAAAACAATCCTACCTGCTTGTTCTCTTAGATTTGTCCGCAGCTTTTGACACAGTAAAATACACAATACTTATAGACCAACTAGCCAACATAGGCATCAAAGGCTCAGCTCTCAGTTGGTTTCGGTCCTTCCTGAACAATAGGTTCTATAAAGTCAGGATAAACAACAAGGAATCTCATCCCATCCCTTCAAACCAAGGAGTCCCTCAAGGATCTTCACTTTCACCCACCCTCTTCAATATCTACATCCTCCCTCTCTGCCACCTACTCGCAAACCTTAAGCTCACCCATTACCTCTATGCGGATGACATACAAATCCTTATACCGATCACAGAATCCCTTCAAAAAACTATTACCTATTGGAATCACTGCCTTCAGCCAATTAAAGACCTACTCTCTAGTCTCAACTTAGTTTTGAATGCCAATAAAACGGAAATGCTCATCATCTCCCATGACCCCCCCACCATCTCATCAAGCTCCTCTCAATCTACAAACTCAAATATCTATTTCTCTCCTGAAGTCAGGGATCTAGGAGCTTGGCTAGACAACAATCTAAACCTAAAAAAGTTTAACACTACCACAAAGGACTGCTTTTACAAATTGCAAGTCCTCAGAAAGCTAAAACCCCTCCTTCACTTCAATGACTTCCGGCTAGTACTCCAATCCATCATACTATCTAAGCTAGATTACTGTAACTCCCTTCTACTCGGACTCCCCACAAATACTATCAAACCCTTACAGATGGTATAGAACGCTGCCGCCAAAATCCTCACAAACCTCCAACAAAAGAGAACATATCACTCCAATCCTCCGTAACCTTCACTGGCTTCCTATCAAACACAGGATCCTCTTCAAAGTTCTTACAATCGCTCACAAAGCGACTCACAAACTCGCGCCCATCATGGTTAAGCACACAACTTCAACCTCATACATCTTCCAGACCCATCAGAAGCGCTTACAAAGGCACATTGTATGCCCCGCCTGCAAAAACATTACTAAGGAAACGAGCATTATCTTCAGCAGGCCCCCACCAATGGAACTCACTCCTCCCTGATTTAAGACTTGAACCTAGTCATCAGGAGTTAAAAAAACCCCCTAAAAACCTGGCTCTTCCGCCAAGCCTTTCCAGACACTTAACGCCGCCTAGATGCTCGCATACTCGCGTACTATATATGCATTAGCCATTCACGTCAACCTGTCCCCTTGTTCCCTATTAAGATACTGTGCTTTATTGTATATACTGTGCTTTATTGTGTATATATACAGTATATATATATATACTGTGCTCTATTGTATATACTGTGTTTATATATATACTGTGCTTTATTGTGTATATATATATACTGTGCTCTATTGTATATACTGTGTTTATATATACTTTATACTTTACTTATTGTTTTATTTATTACTACTCTATGATACTGAGTTCAAACATTTCTTGTAACTATACTATTCTTTGTTCAACTTGTACTTTGTTCTATTGTTATATGTAAAGCCCCTTCCCTTTTTTGGGCATCTCACTGTTTTATGTAAACCGGAGTGATTTGTATTTCATATAAGAACCTCGGTATATAAAAATTAAAAATAAATAAATAAAGTAGAATCTGCAACAGGAAGGGAAAATGAGCAGAGTAGATGAGGCTTCTGCTCATTTGCTGTTATATTCTGTATTTTCTTCATAATAGATGTTTGATTATTTGTCACTAATCTAGTATTTTGATGCCTTCTTTTACCAGTAAATATGTTTACCATTTTTTCCCCTCAGCAATTAAGCCAGTTTTGGTATAGTGATGAGACGGCACTGTGTCTGGCCAAGGAAGCTATTGCAGCAGCTGGAAAAGGTGGCAGGTGACTGAGATTGAATTTTTTTTTTTTTTTTTTAGTATTCTTTTTATAGATTTCCTTTTTAACCATTAAAAGCCTACAAATGTAAGCGAGGTAAAATCACCCTTCTTACAGTGAAGACTGGTGTCCTGAAGTCAGAGGCTTTTTACATAGAAGGCTTTCTCAGTGTAGTTTGAGGTTGAGAAGTACCACAAAATAACTCCATTATGCATAAATATTTGAATTAAGCTATTTTTACATTTGCTTTTAAAATAGATGCAGATAAACAATAAAATAAAATGGCTATTTTCACAAACTAGGGAAGGTATTAAGTGAAATAATTATGCAGCTTCTAGCATATATATAAAAAAAAGTGTGTTTGCACTAGATTGGGTATGACAAAGCACTCTTATGTTGGCATCACAAGATCCTCATAGTGGTCTAGACCGAGGCTGGCCTGGGTAAAACAGCACAGAGTAGTATTAAAGGGTGTGAAAGGCACAATTATAGCACAGTGCAGGTTCACGAAGAAATTGCCAAATGCTTCCATCTGACATTTCCATATGTGAGCAGAAATCAGCATTTCTTTGTCTATCTTTCAGCCAACATTAAAAACACTTCAGTTTTGAGAACAGAAACTGGAGGTGCTGCACTAACAATCCCATTAAGATATGTGTAAAATAAAATGCAATAAGACATGAATACAGTGAAATTGCAGTGTTTAGCATCTGTATGGAAGGCCAAGCACAACTGACTTGAGGCTTTTTGCATCTACCTTAAGCTCTTCAGGCCGTTGGTGTGTAATGAGAGGAATATGTAGCCTCCGAGACCCCCATGCAATAGCCTCATATTCGACTCCAGTAAATTTGCCTTTGCTGATTTATTACTCCAGGTGGTGACCCATCATCTTACTTAATACCTTTTTTTGATTGGCAGTAGCATATGCTGACATTAGAAGTTGCATGTATCACAAATAAAGATTACTGAAATCTTCTCCTGCAGCAGCAGGGTGCACATTTCCTGCTGTTGCATAGCAAAATTGTTTGGCAAAGCGAATACCATTTTGAATTGCTTCTAGCAGTGATTCAACAGTCGTGTCTGCTCACTGGCTCCGTGGCAGGCTGAGCCACTGCACCAACGTGCACGTCTGTCTTTACAGCTCCTTCCTCACTAGCACAAGGAATCCTTCAGGTGGAAATGTGTACTCTTGCAGCCTTGCATGCTGGCTCTACTACTGCAAAGTGCAGAGTCATGCTAGCCTGGTAAAGGAACCGAGGCAGTTAAGAACTAGGCTAGAGGAGCCAGCAAGAGAGGAGAGAGGGCAGTGGAACAGCTCAGGATGGGGTGGGGAAGGGTGAAGTGGAGAGTGGACAGGCTGGGCTGAGATGGGCAGTGGAATGGGGCAGACTGGACCAGGGAGTGAAAAGAAATGAGCTGGGCTGGACCAGGATGGGGAGTGAAGCAGTCTGGACAGGGGTGTGGAGGAGCAGACTCTGCAGTAACTGCAGGATTAGCACTCAAGGCCACAGCCCTACTGGAGTGAGGGATTTGCTGGTGAAGGACGGAAAGGGAGGGAGGTAGTGAACATCATGAGGTAGGGAGGCAGTGAGACTGTGATGGGTAAGATGGAGGGAAGAGGGACAGGCTCTGGAGGAGAAAAAGATACAGAACATGGGAGGAGACTTAAAAGGTGAGAAAAATAAAGAGAAGAAAGAAGAAGTTACTGAGAGGACAAGAAGGTTGCAGAGGAAGGGGGAGAGGAAAGCAAAGATTGAGGATGGTGGAGGGAAGAAGATTATGGAGGATGGAGAGGCAGAGATTGTGTGGGATATAGGAGGGTTGGTTTGGGGAAGGAGGAAGGGATGACAAAACAGCAAATTAAGCACAAAACAAGTGTTAAGAGAAACCAGAATGAATGAAAAAAAACAAAATGGACAAAAAGGAGATGGAGAGGAGAAAAATGTCACACAAAAAGGTTAGAAAAAATCTTTAATCATTCTGCATTTTGTTAATGAATTTTGACTCACTGTTACCCAAAATTCTACAGTAGCTATGACTATTATTCAAACTGTTTGCAATAAAATATTCTCTGCGTAGCAGCTAGCAAGGCTTTGGCTTCTAGAATAGAAAACTACAGCTAGTAATAAATGCCTTTGATAATCTGGAATCGTTTTAGCCAATAAACAAATCTTTGTGCAAATGCAGCATCTTAGTCTTTAAGCTGTGTGTGCTTAACTGATCTAGTTCCTTCTTAATTTACAGGAACTGTATTTTTTGTGGCCAAAGCTATGAATATCTACTGTGGCAAATTCAGGAGTGTTTTGAGCTTTATATTTTGTAAGTACATAGCTGGCTGAGTGATTTCTGGGGTTTTTTTTTGTTTTGTTTGCAGGATTGCGTGTATCAGCGCTCCCAGTGTTTACCAGAAGCTAAAGGACCTAAACACCGAGAACTTGTTTGTACGCATCCTGGAGTATGATAGACGGTTTTCTGGGTACGGAGAAGAGTTTATTTTCTATGATTACAACCACCCTTTAAATTTGCCTGACATTCTGGAACCTCACAGCTTTGACGTGGTTCTGGCCGATCCACCCTATCTTTCTGATGAGTGTCTCAGGAAAATGTCAGAGACTATCAAATACCTGACGAAAGGAAAGATTTTACTGTGCACAGGTATGCTTATAGAGCTTTCATTAACGCTCACAGTGCTTGAGGATATGCTGGTTTTGGTGTGTCTTGGTTGGGGAGGGGGTCAGGAGGCAGAGGAAGGGAATTATCCTTGACTATCTGGTTAAAACTATTTGTAACACTTTGGGTGTAATGTATTAAAGGATTTTCCCCCTTTTTGTGTCAATGGGAAAATGCTTAGTAATCTGGCCCTTTGTTTTGTGATATCTAAGAGCAGAGCTGTGCTGAAGTTTATGAAAATCTCTCTTCTGTTAGTTAAGCTGTGCTCCTGGTAGCAGCAGGCTCTTCTACTTTGAAAGTTATATGTCTTCAGCCACTGAACCTTCAGCAAAAGGATGCTGCTTCTCGCTCACTAGTCTAGAAATATTTTGTGCACTGAAAGATTTTTTCTCTGTCCTGAAAACTTAAGAGGTGTACAAAAGCAATGGAGTTTTTATGTCAAAACAAAGGCCCTGTAACAATTGCTGTAGGAAAACAGAATGCAAGTTTTGCAAACACTCATTATTTTTGTAACTGGCTCATTTGTGACAATTTTCCAAGAGATTTCACTGCCACCGGGGCAGTAATTCCTGGGACAGAATGTACCTTGGTGCATTATGGGACAGTTTCTACTGCCTGCTCTAGACAAATGTACCATGGAGATCCAGGACAGATCCGGGACCAGGTGCGCTAAGTGGTTGCTCGCATTGGGAATGTGCGGGGAAAAAATGTCTGACTCTGCCTGCCCTGTGGGGTGGGTTCCAGTCTCTGCTATCTGTATTATTATTATTATTTAAATAACTGCACTCTCTGGCTTTTGGTCCCAGCTTAAAGTTGGAAAGAGCTTGTAATATGTTTTACATACGTTCCAGTGCTACTCCAAAATGTTATATAGAATGTAAACATATACAGAAGAGTAGTTCATGCTGGGTGAAAAACAGGCTGATAATTTACAAATAAGGCAACAGATTTTGTTTTTAGTTCTATTTTTTCCTTCTTCTAGCCCAGTCAGAACCAGTGCTGGGATGTAGGTGACATGACCCTTCATTCGCAACAACCCAAGGGGTTTTCCTCTATTTTAATGGCTCTGTCGTCTCACTCCAGAAAAAGTAACTGTATGAGAAAATCTAGGGGAAGTAGAAGAGCAGTGGGCAAAACTAAAAGGAGATATAAGGGCAACAAAGTAAATAAAGGAAAGAGGCCATTAGGATTTTCTAAACAGGTTGCTGAAAAGGAAAAGGGAGAAAAGGTTAGCGTTCATATAAACTACAAGAGATCACAGAAAGAGAATGACCTGTAACAATATCTGGAAAAGCGAAGAGAAGCTGAAAAAGGGTCAGGAATGTAAAGATACAAATAGAAAAAAAAATAGCAAATACAGTAAATGGGGTGGATCAAGAATTTTTTTAGATAGGAGAAAGTGCAGAGGCTGACGAGAAAAAAGTGAAATTGCTTAACAAATACTTCTGTTAAGTGTTCACTGTGGAAGGGCCAGAAACAGGAACACATTAAAATGAAAACAGGATTGAAAAAAAAGTACATCTCAAATTAATTTTCAGATAAGTGTATTCATGAGGAGATAACTAAACTTTGAGGGATCCATTTTCAGCCGCTATGCCAGGTAAACATATCTGGCTTACTAGTAGGATATATTCAATGGCGCAATCTAACAAGCTAACTTTAGGACAGCCCTATGACCCGATCAGAGTTAGCTGCATAGATTAAGTGGTTAACTCTGAATATTGGAGTTAGATGTATAACTTTTGCAGCTAACTCTGCGCTTTCCAGAAATGTCTCCGACCCACCCCAATTTATGCGGCTACATTCTAGCCATTTTGCTATTTAGACGGATAACTTTTCAGTTATCCATCTAAATGGCTTTTGAATATCGATCTCTAAGTAGATAAAATGATGGGGCCAGATGGGATACATCCAAGGGTTTTAATGGAACAGAGAATTTCTGGCAGTTCCCACTGGCTGACTTTTTCAATGCTTCTTTAGAGTCAGGAGTAGTTCCGGGGGACTGAAGTCAGGCAGATGTAGTTCTTTTTCACAAAAGTGGAAGTAAAGAGGCGGCTGGGAGCTACAGGCCAGTTAGTCTGTCCTCTGAGGTGAGCAAATTAATGGAATCTCTGCTAAAACAGAGGATAGGGTAGTTTTTGGAATCCTATAGATTACAAGATCCTAGGCAGCATGGCTTTACCAGAGGTAGATCTCAGATGAATCTGATCAATTTCTTTGAGTGAGTGACCAGAGAGTTGGATTGGGGAGAGCACTAGATGGATTTCAGTAAAGCCTTGGACACAGTTTTGGATTTCAGTAAAGCCTTGGAATTTCAGTAAAGCCTTGGAATTTCAGTAAAGCCTTGGACACAGTTCCTCCTAGGCGACCATAAATAAATTGAGCCCTTGATATGGGCTGTAAAGTGACTGGGTCAGAAACTGGTCGAGTGGAAGGTGTCAAAAGGTAGTGATAAATGGAGTTCACTCCAAAGAAAGGGACATTACCAGTAGTGTGCCACAGGGACATTCTTTGGAACAGTTTTTTTTTTCAACATTTTCATGAGCAATGTTAAGGAAAGATTATCCGGAAAGGTTTGTCTTTTTGCTGATGATACCAAAATTTGCAACAGGGTAGACAGCCAGGAAGGTGTGGAAAACATGAGAAGGGATCTAGACGATGTTTGAGGTATGGTGTGGGATCTAGCAGCTAAAATTTAATGCTTAAAAAATGCATAGTTCTGCATTTAGGATGCAAAATCCCAAGGGGGGGATGAAATTCTTCTAAGCACACAAGAAGAGCAGGATCTGGGGATGATCATATCTGATCTTAAGGTGGAAAAGGTGACAGAAAAAGCCAGGAAGATATTTGGCTACATATGGAGAGGAATGGTCAGCAGAAAAATGAGGTGATATTGCCCCTGAATAAGTCCCTGGTGAGACCTCATTTGGAATACTGTGTACAATTCTGGAGACCGCACCTTCAAAAGGATATAAACAGGATGGAGTCAGTCCAGAGGGTGGCTACTAAAATGGTCAGAGGTCTTTGTTCTAAAGTACCGGTATATGGAGATTGACTTAAAGATCTAAATATGTATACCTTTTGAGAAAAGGCAGGATAGGGGAGATATGATTTGTCATTTAAATACCTCCAAGGTTTCCATGCAGAGGAGGTGAGCCTTTTTCAGCGGAAAAGAAGCTCTATGACGGGGGTCATGGGATGAGGGTGAAAGGAGGTAGATTCAGGAATCGTCCAAGGAAATATTTCTTTGCAGAAAGGGTAGTGGATATATGGCACAGTCTCCCCATGGAGTGGTGGAGGCAAGGATAAATATCTGAATACAGGAAAGCATGGAATAAACACAGAGGATCTCTGAGAGAGTGGTAAAAATCAGAAAACTGAATAGTTAGTGTGGCTGGGCAGATTAGATAGGCCATAATGGGCTTTTTCTGTCATCATGTTTCTATGACCTTTGGACATCGGCCTTAATAATTACCTGATTCCTTCCTTCCAAGGGCTGGGAATGCTGCCTCTACAGCATCCCCAGCCAACCTGGAGTATGGAAAACCTGATCCGAGAATCAAACTAGGGAATGTACACATGGAAGCGTACAGCAATTTTTTTAAAGCATTATTTTCTTAGAATTCAGACCGGTTAATCCACACCAGTGGGTTATGCACCTCTACCAGCAGATGGAGACTGTGTGACGATCCGTCGTCCATTCCCGCCTCAGAGGGAGCTGGGGGAGTCATGGCAGCTTGGCGGGTTGAGTAGTCTTTTTGGCTAGGCCCTGCTCTCAGGCTTTGCTTATGCGCCACATGGTAGGCCACAGCGATGTTTGCACACTTTTCTGTGCACAAGTCTGCCATGAAACACTGTTGGTTTGTGCTTGAGCGCCCTGGTGTGCGCCTAGGTGTGGGTGCTCAGGCAAGTGCCTGCCTGGACCGCGTGTTGTGTACTTATAAGTTTTGGACCCTTAATGGACAGGCCTGGTTTTTGGCCACCTTGTCCATGCTTGCTTGGGCAGGCGCACAGCTGGGCGCACAGTGGTCACTTTGCGAACGTGCTGCTAATGGGCGTTTACTTTTGTGCTGTTTGCCATATTCAGGGATCTCAGCATGGCATTTCCCCCCCACCTCCCCCCACTAACTTGCCTCAGCGCTACTTGGACGCTCAGGGAGAGTTTTCTCCGGCTGTTTTTGTTGAGTCCACCCTTCCCAGCATGAACACCTAATACTAAATAGTTCAAGAAAAACTTAAAAACGTATCTTTTCACACTAGCCTTTGACAATGCAGTATAGTATTGGTTTATGGTCATCTGCTACATATACATGAGGTGTGATCTTGTAATTGTTTCTTCTTTTTTTGATGGTGTGATGATGTTGTTGTCTTATGAACTGAATTTTATTTCTGTTAATGCTTCATGTTGTCTTTTATTTTATGCATGTAACCTTGAAAACTGCCTTGATCAAGTGTCCTTGTGGAGTGTGGTATATAAAACCTTTTAAATAAATAAATAAATGATGCGGGAATGGGTCTGGAGGGGAGCTTGTTAGAGGTATCACCTGGTTTTGGGGCTCCCCTAACTGGATAGTCAGCGGGGGAAGGCTTTTCGGTGAGTAAAGGATTGATGCCGCTGGTTTTAGTATGGGCCATGGAGGTGTTCACGCGATTTTCTATGCTCAGGTCCACCATGAAACGCAGGTTTTTTTCTCAGTCGCCAACATAGTAGGCCTAAGAGCTCAGGATCGCAGTCTGCGAATCTCCGCTCGCCTGGTGCTGCAAGTAAGCATCGGAGTGTGTCTACTCCTGCTGTAGGTCATGCTGATAGGGACCCTGGTGGCACAGATAGTGAAAGCAGCCCTTACTCCCTGGAGGATGGGAAATTCCTCTGGGGTTGGAACTGTATGGCACAATGTTGCATTTCTTCATAAAGATGGGTTGCCAGGAAACATTATGGATTATAATCAAGAATTGCTTGATCTTGAATGGGGTGCCTCAGATGCTATTTTTACAGGGGGACGAACTTCTGAATCCAGCAGAGAGAGAAAGCTGTTGCGCTTTCTGAAAGTGGATGTGCAAGTGTGTGCCGTCACTAAGCAGGCGACTATCCCTGTGGAAGGGTGAGTGGCTTGAAGGAGGCATAGGATAGGAGAATTGAGGCTCTTTAAGCAGGCCTCGAGACGGTGGCAATGAATTGCAGATGACCTCTTGTGTTCCCTGGTGGTTCGCTCTTGCTTGCTTTCTCTCAGGAAGTCGACGAGACTGGTTTGAATTCAGGGCAGTGCCCTACAGCCTCACCACCCTGGATGAGCCGATCTTGTCTGATCTTGGAAGCTAAGCAGGGTTGAGTGTCAGCTATGGCTGACGAATTGGTGTCGAGACAATACAAAGCCTACTCTTATGAAATAGCCTTTTAAGGACCATTCTGGTTTGGGAGTGAGGGAAAAAAATGGCCAATAAATAGGGTAAGTACCAGGTTCTTCAGTTTGCAGAGGATTAAAAGTAGGCACCATGCTCTTTCGGCACGATACGTCGTGCTAAAGGTTTTCAAATGTTTTCAACCCTACAGAGGAGTGACTTTTCTTGGGGCTCAACATTTGGATAGGTCTTAGTCCTTCGTCCCAGGCAGCCCAGACGGGGCGTGGGCTTGAATGGCGGTGCCCCCTCAAACCCCTCAATGAGGGTGTGCTGACCCACTCCTGTGAACAGTAGGTAGGGGATCTCCTGTCTCTCCTTTTTATCAGAGATGGATCGAGATCATGTCAGACCAGTGAAGTCTGGAGGTGATGAGAGATGGCTGTGTTCTGTAGTTTCTCAGTGTTCCTTAGGATGTTTTCATGGTGTCTCCCTGCAGCTCTCCCCAGAAGAGATAGACAGTGGAGTGTAGGTTGTCAGGACTTCTCAGCCTGCGGGCTGTGATCCCAGTGCCCATGTCTCAAGATAATTCAGGCCGATATTCCAATTGATTCATTGTACCCGAAACGGGTACAATGCCCTTTTCGGGTACATCCTGGATCTCAAGAGAGTCAACCGGCTTTTGCAAGTGATTCATTCCTGCATGAAAACCTTACACTCGCTGATAATGGCAGTACAGTCGGGGGAATTTCTTAAGTTTCTGGATTGTCAGAGGCATATCTGCATATTCCTACTTGACTAGAGCATCAACGGTTTTCTGCGTTTCGCTGTTTTGGGCGACATTGTCACTTTTTGAGCACTAACCTTTGGATTGGACACCATGCCTAGAACCTTCTTTAATGTCAGAGTGCTGGTAGCAGAGGTATTGAGAAAGGATGGCATTCTGATCCACCTGTACTTCGACGATTGGCTAATTTGGACCAAGAGCTATGAAAGAATTTTCAGGCCCCACACAAGGTGATCTCCTTGCTGCAGACACTAGGTTGGGTGGTGAACTTGGCCAAAAGCAATCTACAGCCATCCCAGACACTGGAGTATCTAGGTGTTCGTTTTTGACATGAAGCAAGACAGGTGTCCCTGCCGGGGGTCTGTATTCAGAACTGATGGCACAGGTGCGACTATTGACAGAAACGGTATGTCTGGCGGTGTAGTTTATCTACAGGTACGCGGGTTGATGGCAGCCATCCGAGAGGTGGTTCCATGGGCAAGGGCGCTTTGTGTCCTCTTTAGTGCACACTGCTTATGCATTGGAGGCCTGAGTCTCAGAACTCCTTGATACGATTTCAGTTACCAGTAGAGATCTGCATCCGCCTGCAGTGGTGGTTGCAGACACATCATATAATGAGGGGCATTCCCCTACAAACACCGGACTGGATACTACACATAGTGGATATGAACCTCCAGGGTTGGGAAGCTTACTGTCAGGAATTGAAAGCGTAGTGGAATTCAGAGGAGTACCTCTGAAACACTAATCGGCTGGAAACTCGTGCTGTTTGGTTGTCATGCTTGTGATTCCTCGATCTCTTGCAGGATCAAGTGGTCCGAATAATGTCAGACAATGCGACAACAGTGGCTTACATCGATTGACAGAGAGAAACCAAGAGCTAGCAAGTGTCACAGGAAATAACCCAACTCATGGAATGGGCAAAAGTACATCTTCAGGGGATCTGAGCATCACACATTGCAGGAGAAGACAATGTAAGAGCCGACTTTCTCAGCAGACAGTATCTGGATCCAGGAGAAAATGGAACAGTGCCGTGAAGTGTTCTAGCTCAGTTGAGACCTCCCGTTTCTAGGCTTGCTGGTGACATCAGACAATGCGAAGGTTCCTCATTTCCTCAGTCCCAGGAGAGATCTGAAGTATTCGGGCATTGGTGCCCTCGTGCAGGAGTGACTGGAAGGCATAAGAACATAAGAAAATGCCATACTGGGTCAGACCAAGGGTCCATCAAGCCCAGCATCCTGTTTCCAACAGTGGCCAATCCAGGCCATAAGAACCTGGCAAGTACCCAAAAACTAAGTCTATTCCATGTAACCATTGCTAATGGCAGTGGCTATTCTCTAAGTGAACTTAATAGCAGGTAATGGACTTCTCCTCCAAGAACTTATCCAATCCTTTTTTAAACACAGCTATACTAACTGCACTAACCACATTCTCTGGCAACAAATTCCAGAGTTTAATTGTGCGTTGAGTAAAAAATAACTTTCTCCGATTAGTTTTAAATGTGCCCCATGCTAACTTCATGGAGTGCCCCCTAGTCTTTCTACTATCCGAAAGAGTAAATAACCGATTCACATCTACCCGTTCTAGACCTCTCATGATTTTAAACACCTCTATCATATCCCCCCTCAGTCGTCTCTTCTCCAAGCTGAAAAGTCCTAACCTCTTTAGTCTTTCCTCATAGGGGAGTTGTTCCATTCCCCTTATCATTTTGGTAGCTCTTCTCTGTACCTTCTCCATCGCAATTATATCTTTTTTGAGATGCGGCGACCAGAATTGTACACAGTATTCATGGTGCGGTTTCACCATGGAGCGATACAGAGGCATTATGACATTTTCCGTTTTATTCACCATTCCTTTTCTAATAATTCCCAACATTCTGTTTGCTTTTTTGACTGCCGCAGCACACTGTACCGACGATTTCAATGTGTTATCCACTATGATACCTAGATCTCTTTCTTGGGTTGTAGCACCTAATATGGAACCCAACATTTTGTAATTATAGCATGGGTTATTTTTCCCTATATGCATCACCTTGCACTTATCCACATTAAATTTCATCTGCCATCTGTAAGCTTCTATATGCCTTTTCCCCGTGGCCAATGTTGGGCAGAATGATTCGGAGTTGGTGCATCTAGTGGCGCCAGATTGGCCAAGGAGGCTATGGTATGCAGATCTGCGAAGACATCTGGTGGAGTATCCTCTCCAATTACCGGTCCACAGGGATCTGCTATGGCAGGGGCCTATTATTCTCAAAAATCCAACTTGAATTTTGTCTTACAATGTGGCCCTTGAGAAAGCTCGTTGCAGAAGCAAGGGCGATGTTTTCCACCTTGTTTCGAGCATGAAAGTTATTCACTTCCTTAGCCTATGTTCACGTTTGGCAAATGTTTTGGGCTTGGTGTGAAGAACGAGGAGTTCATCCTCCGGTTAAAATCCCGCTCAGTTTGACTTTTTGCAGGATGGATTGTGTAAGGTACAGCTGACTGCTCTGGCCTATTTCCGAGGTAATGTGAATGGTGAGCCCTTGTCGGTCCATCCGATTGTGGCACAGCCTTGAAAGGGATGAAGCATCTTCGTGCCCCTTGCAGTTGCCAGTGTCCATGTGGAGTCTTCATCTGGTTCTGGAATTCTGGTGGATCCCACCTTTCGACCACAGCATAGCCTCTTCCTCAGGTTACTTACTAAAGGACTGTGTTCTGTGCATAGATTTTCTGAACTGTGAGCTCTGACTTGCCGGGAACTGCCTCTGCAAGTGTTTCCAGGAGCTGTCCAGATGCAAATTGTTCCGTCTTTTGGCCAATAGTGCTCTTGAATTGTCACTAGAATCAATCAATCAATCCCTGCTGACTCTGGGCAGGGGGGGAGAGGTGGAGGAATATCGCCTATTATGGACCATGGGTGTCAAGTGGCATATCTTGAGGTATGGGAAGTTTCTAAACCTCTCAGGAAGATGGACCAGCTGTTTATACTCCACAGTAGGGGTAAACAGGGTGAACTGGTGTCATGGACTTCGATAGCCTGCTGGATTAAGAAAGTTATCACTGTCGCATATGAGGATGCTGAGCAGCTGTTTCCTAGTCAGGTTAGCGCTCGTTCCACTAGGACTCAGGCAAAGTCATGGGCAGAAATTACATGGTTATCTCCCACCGAGATTTCCTGAGCTGCAACGTTTTGTTTTTTTTCTTACACAACTTCCAGGCATTATCGCCTGGATGTGCAAGCCCGGGACAAGACAGCCTTCACGTGTGCGGTGTTGATCGGACCGTGGGCAGCCTCCCACACTGTTCGGGTGTAGCTTTGGTACGTCCCGCTGGTGTGGATTAACCTGTCTGAATGCTAAGAAAGGAGAAATTACTATTTACCTGATAATTTCTTTTTCTATAATGAGGTCAGGTTACTCCACCTTCCCACCCTTGGCTGCTGGATGGTGGTGCTATAGTCCTCCTGATTGGCTGCATTTCTGGGGATTACTGGTGTCGGATCCAATCCCTAGATTAGTAATATTACACTCCTTGGCTGACCTCAATGTTTTTCTGTTAAATGAGTGTTTGAATGGTTGTCTTAATGGTTATGATCATGTATTCTTTATTTTTCCACAGTTGACCTTTTTTGCAGAGAATACTGGTGGGCTGATGCCAGTGTAGGGGTGTACATACCACGATGTCAGCTCTGCTCCATCTTCATCTGCTGGTAGAGATGCATAACCCACTGGTGTGGATCAACCTGCCCTCATTAAAGACAAGGAAATTATCAGATAAGTAGTAATTCTTTATCTTTAAAAAAAAAAAAATTCTAATTCAAGCAGTACTACGAATCCTAGATGTACACACTTGTCTATTCTTTTTCCAGTGTTTAAAGTGCGAAACTTGCTGTTACACTAGTGTCCTCTGTATAAATGATGTGTCTTCTCTTCTCATTTTAGGTGCGGTTATGGAAGATCAAGCAGAAAAGCTTCTTGGTCTAAAGATGTGCAAGTTTATTCCGAAACATGCAAGAAATTTAGCAAATGAATTCCGCTGTTATGTAAATTATGAATCTGGGCTTGATACTGAGTATTCATAAGAACATTCCATTAAAAATCCATCAGGTTCATATTCAAAGGTGTTTGTCCGGCTAAGTTGAGGCTTAGCGGGGCAAACCTTAGGGTGTTAACATTTTTGCCAGTCTGAATGTCCTTGGCTAACTGATTAGCCGGGTAAACTTTATCCGCATAACTTAGGATGTTCCGGGGAAGGCCAAACCTATCTGGATAAGTTAGCCAGAAAATACTGGATACGTTTCAGACATCCTCGGAGCAATCTTAAAGTCATCTAGGTACATTTGCCCTGATCACTTAAACCGTAACCAGCTGCATTCAGCATATGCCTGTTTAAATAAAAATGTTTAAAAGAGCAGGCAAGCAGAGTAATCCCATAAGCCCTTCCCACCCAGAACCACCACCAGAATAAGCCAAACAAACTTTGGGGCTTAGCTGTCGCAGCAACACTGAATGCAGCCGACTTCAGGTGCTTAGTGGGGTGGTGGGAGGGCTGTCTGCTTTTCAGAAAGAGGGGGCCTGGAGCCTAGTTTGAATCAAAATATCGCTGCAGGGGGAGGCTTTCTGGCCACAATGGCCTGCTACTTTGGGAGGTTGGGTGGGAGACATTGTTTTACTTAGTGTGGGGGTTGGGGGATTGCTCTGCTTGACCTGATCTCTTATTTATTTTTTATGTTTACTTAATCTGCTATAGGCTGAACATAAGCCAGTTAAGGTTCAAGTTATCCGGAGAGATGTACTCAGATAACGTCAAACCTAATCAGCTATATTTAGGGTTAGAGTTATCCGGATAAACTTACTCTGATGACTTTAGCCAAGTAGTTTCAACTGGATCCATGTCCCGCTGCATACCCTGAGCAACTTGACACCCTCTGGCCTACAGAATATGGCGCTTGATGGGGGACTCTTCTTGGATCAAGCACACTTATAGTTTCTGTAAGAGTTGTGTGCTTTTGTTGGCCCTGCAAGAAACATTTTTAGGGTGCTGTGTGTATCCCAGGTTCCTGGCGCTGAATGTAAAGTCTCTTCAATAATATTTAGTGTTTTCTAAATGATGAGTTTTTGGTTTTCAGTTATACAGAATTGCCATAACCCTATAAATCAAAATGTCTTAAATAAAGTTGGGAGAAAGACCACTTAACTGCTGTCCCATATGGAAAGCACAGAACCCCAGCCCTACTCAGTGAGAGAATGCTGGACAGTAATATAGAGTTTGGTCTCGTAGTTTTTTCTCATAGGGTTAGATGGTACAATAAAATTTTCTTTCTTCTGATACAGTGGTCTTTTTACTAATATCAATGTCTTTCTGTTCAGTTTCTTTTTATGATTGTTTTTCTTTTGTGGATCTCTACTTTTGTGGAGTACACTAAATCGTTATACACAGCAATAGCTGCATGTTTCCATTCACTTTTCTAAATGCAACGGACCTCCAAAATTCTTTAGTTGGCAACTAGGTCAATCAGTGATCTGATTTTTGTGGTCAGTGGAAATGTGAGTGCCAGCCCAGGCCAGTTATGCACAGACATAAACCTTTAAGCTCAACAAGGAAATCTTGGACCTACAGTTATTTAGAGCAGTCATGGTTTCAAATCTCTGCATTTTTAGTACTTTTCAATACATGGCGGAAAAGCACTTATACAGTGATTCAGTCTTTCTGGGGGCAGGCATGATGACTTTCCTTTGAGTGAACCAATTAGGGTTAAAAGTGGGAGGCTGGCTAACCATTTATTATTTATTTAATTAGATTTAAGAGTTGCCTCTTTTCTACATTAGCTCTACGCGATGTACTAAAAATATAAACTAAGCACACAAATCTATATCAAACAAAATAGTATTTTATGGTGGTGATTGTTGAAAATAAAAACCCTACATAAAAATAAGGTACAGTCTAGTGAGCCTGAAAGTGATCACAGACCCCTGATCAATTACTAAAACTAATCAATTACAAACCCATCATGGGAAAGCCACTGAAAAAAAAAAAGTCTTGCTGCCTTTCTTGATGGTTCTCAACTCCTTTGGGATTGAATTCCATAATGGACCTAAAGGAAAAGGCCCTTTTTTTTTGTTTGCAGCTGTATTTCATATCCAACAGTGCGGGGAAGGCTAAAACATTTTAGCCAAGAGCAGGGTCTTACAGTTTATACACGTCTAACTTACCTCTCAAGTATTTAGGCCCTATCTTGTGCACAACTCTATGGATCAATGAAAGAATTTTAAAAGAAATTCTAAAAATCAGAGAGAGCGGAAATAGAAAGAGAAGCTTGGTACCAACCTTGATTTTCACAATAAGTCTAAAATTTGGGAGCCAGCTCATAATGTTTCCATGTGTTGTATGATTAAGCAAATTCATGATTTGTCACTTGCATCAAACTTACACATCTCCATGTTTCTTTTCTAAAATCGGCCCTCATGCTATCTAGGAGAGGCTGTAGTTGGACCAACACACACACACACACACACACACACACACACACACACTTACAGTTATGTGCTGGGTCTGCACTTTGATACAACAGTTCTGATTCATGGTCCAAGCTGAATGCTTGCCTTGTATTTGTTCACTTGTACTGTTCTCACTTCTATTTGCTTGTTACTGGGCCTATAATATTGGGCCATTACACTATAAAAAAAAGCTTCACCATTGCCCATGCCTAAGACTTGGCCCCATGGATAGACCAATAGCATAGACAAGTGCTTGAGATGTCCAGCATTGAACGCCTATCCTATATATTAAATAGGGAGCCTGGAAAATATTATTTGTTATTAGTTAAAATTTGTAACCTATCATTAAAATCATCCATTGTACATGAAGACTGGAGGGTGGCTAATGTAACCCTAATATTTAAAAAGGGCTCCAGGGGCAATCTGGGAAACTATAGACCAGTGAGCCTGACTTCAGTGCTGCGCTGCCCCCGACAGGCACCCCAACACGCCCCCCCAAGCAAAGCCCCGGGAATTACGCACGTCCCGGGGCTTTGCGCGCGCCGGCGGCATATGCAAAATAGGAGCGCCGGCGCTTTTAAAATCTACCCCTTAGGGAATAGCCACTGCTATTAATTGCATCAGTAGCATGGGATCTTCTTGGTGTTTGGGTATTTGTCAGGCTATTGTGGCCTGGTTTGGACTCTGTTGGAAACAGGATGCTGGCCTTGATGGACCCTTGGTCTGACCCAGCATGGCAATTTCTTATGTTCTTATTGTGGTATTACTTGTTGGTTTTTATCATCTGTCCTGTTGATTTCTATTGTAAAATGTTTTCTTCTTTTTTGTTTTGTTCTTATTAGAAATTAGACCCTGGTCTTAAAGCAGGGCTTTCCAAACCTGTCCTAGGGACCGGAGAGCCACTCAAATTTTCAGGATATTCCCAATAAATACATGACATAAATTTGCATGCACTAGAGTGCTGTAATCCGCTATCGAGAACGTGGTACTATTTCTTTAAAAGTGGCATTTGCTATAAGAAAATGCAGCCATTATACTGAAATGAAAACCTTTTTTCACATTTTTTTATAAGCTAGAGTAAAATGGCAGAGATTAAGCTAGATTTCTCCTTTTTTGGCGTGAAGGGAAAAGAAAATAAAGGTGAAAAAACATTTCCCACAAACTATAATGGGACCTATGGAGCTGTGGCAAGAGACATTCTGGAGATATTCCAGTTCATGGCAGGAATTAATATATTTAGGTTTGAGGGTTCTGGGAAGTTAATAATTGCAACATAAGCAGATAGATGAATAACCCTTTGTGAGACAGTTTGTGGGCTGAGCAGAGGGTATTTTTAAAGCATCTGTGGCAGCTCTACCTCTTGCACACACCCAATAACATTTTTACAGATGCAATAAATATCTTTTTTTTAAAGAGGCCTGGTCCAGAGGAGTCATTCAGTGATTCTCAAGGACCACACAGCCAATCTGGTTTTCAGGAACGCCTCAATTAATATAGATGAGATATGTTTGTATGCACTGCTTCAATGTATGCAAATTACAACTGGCTAAAAGACAGGAAACGGAGAGTAGGATTAAATGGACAATTTTCTCAGTGGAAGGGAGTGGGCAGTGGAGTGTCTCAGGGATCTGTATTGGGACCCGTACTTTTCAATATATTTATAAATGATGTGGAAAGAAATATGACGAGTGAGGTAATCAAATTTACAGATGATACAAAATTGATCAGAGTAGTTAAATCACAAGCAGATTGTGATACATTACAGGAAGACCTTCTGAGACTGGAAGATTGGGCATCCAAATGGCAGATGAAATTTAATGTGGATAGGTGCAAGGTGTTGCATACATAAAGGGAAAAATAACCCTTGCTGTAGTTACACGATGTTAGGTTCCATATTAGGAGCTACCACCCAGGAAAAAGATCTAGGCATCATTTATTTATTTATTTATTTTGCATTTTTATATACAGACATTCTTGTATCAGATACAAATCATACCGGTTTACATTAAAAACAGAGTATGCAGGAAAATAGGTTTCCTAAGTCAAATACATTGAACATATTTAATAAACAAAGGATTACTAAACACTATGAAAAAGGTTAATTAACAAAGGAAAACTTAAGGGAATTAAAATCATAGTGGATAACACATTGAAATCATTGGTTCAGTGTGCTGTGGTGGTCAAAAAAGCAAACAGAATGTTGGGAATTATTAGGGAATGGTGAATAAAACGGAAAATGTCATAATGCCTCTGTATCGCTCCATGGTGAGCCCGCACCTTTAATACTGTGTACAATTCTGGTCGCCGCATCTCAAAAAAGATATAGTTGCGATGGAGAAGGTACAGAGAAGGGCGACCAAAATGATAAAGGGAATGGAACAGCTCCCCTATCAGGAAAGACTAAAGAGGTTAGGACTTTTCAGCTTGGAGAAGAGACGGCTGAGGGGGGATATGATAGAGGTGTTTAAAATCATGAGAGGTCTAGAATGGGTAGATGTGAATCAGTTATTTACTCTTTCGGATAATAGAAAGACTAGGGGGCACTCCATGACGTTAGCATGTGGCACATTTAAAACTAATCGGAGAAAGTTCTTTTTTACTCAACGCACAATTAAACTCTGGAATTTGTTGCCAGAGGATGTGGTTAGTGCAGTTAGTATAGCTGTGTTTAAAAAAGGATTGGATAAGTTCTTTGAGGAGAAGTCCATTACCTGCTATTAATTAAGTTGACTTAGAAAATAGCCACTGCTATTGCTAGCAACAGTAACATGGAATAGACTGAGTTTTTGGGTACTTGCCAGGTTCTTATGGCCTGGATTGGCCATTGTTGGAAACAGGATGCTGGGCTTCATGGACCCTTGGTCTGACCCAGTATGGCATGTTCTTATGTTCACTTTCAATGCATATCCAGCATAGCTCTCTGCCTCAACGGCAGGGGAGAAAGACTGATACATCACTTTCAATGCATATCCAGCGTAACTCTCTGCTTCAACGGCAGGGGAGAAAGACTGATTCTTCACTTTCAATGCATGTCCAGCATAGCTCTCTGCTTCAACGGCAGGGGAAAAAGACTGATTCTTCACTTTCAATGCATATCCAGCATAGCTCTCTCCTTCAACGGCAGGGGAGAAAGACTGATACTTCACTTTCAATGCATATCCAGCATAGCACTCTGCTTCAACGGCAGGGGAAAAAGACTCACATATCCAGCATAGCTCTCTGCCTCAACGGCAGGGGAGAAAGACTGATACATCACTTTCAATGCATATCCAGCGTAACTCTCTGCTTCAATGGCAGGGGAGAAAGACTGATACATCACTTTCAATGCATATCCAGTGTAGTTCTCTGCTTCAATGGCAAGGGAGAAAGACTGATACATCACTTTCAATGCATATCCAGCATAGCTCTCTGCTTCAACGGCAGGGGAAAAAGACTCGCATATCCAGCATAGCACTCTGCTTCAACGGCAGGGGAAAAAGACTCACATATCCAGCATAGCTCTATAAAAATTTTTTAAAAAGGTCTTGATTGCACAAATCTTCACACTTTTTGACTCATTGGAAGTCCCCTTTGCAGCAATTTATTTATTTAAGAACATAAGAACTTGCTATACTGGGTCAGACTGAGGGGCGGATTTTAAAAGGGTTACGCGCTTAACCCCGAATACCCACTCCTGCACGTGCCAAGCCTATTTTGCATAGGCCCAGCGATGAGCGCAAGCCCCGGGATGCGCGTATGTCCCGGGGCTTGCAAAAAAGGGGCGGGGCGGGACCGAGGCCTCCGGCACAGTGCCGGCGCACACAACCTACATCTGCCCGGAGGCAGGTGCAACTTATTTAACAAAGGTCGGGGGGGGGGGGGGGGGTGTTTAGATAGGGCTGGGGGGCGAGTTAGGGAGGGGACGGTGGGGGGGGGGGAGGAAGGAAAGTTCTCTCCGAGGCCGCTCCAATTTCAGAGCGGCCTCGGAGGAAACGGGGAAAGCCATCGGGGCTCCCCTAGGACTCGGCGCGCGCAAGCTTTCAAAACTCTAAATACTTGGCAACAGGAGTTTTTGATAATAAAAGCTGTATCCATTTAAAACTCCAGAAGGTATTCCATTTACTATGTGGACTTTAAGACATCACCATGTTTTCTTGTGCTCTACCCTGTGTTTAATTTTTTACCATGGAAAGGTTGAGGCAGCTTTATTCACTTAGAGATTCAATGAAACATACAATTTGGCCAGGGATGCCTAAAATGTTTGCTTACAAACCACTGACATATTGGCGAGGTTCTTCAAGCATTGATTGACACCTCACGACATACAAGGCCCAGAGGTTTCATAGTGGGGTGTTAATGGACATGTAATTCAGGCTCATTGCTACCCTTGCTGTGGTTAATCTGGCCAATGAGCACTGCAGATATTTAGAAGCTTGACCATGAACAGCAGTTTTAGTGTTTTGGGGGGGGGGGGCCAAGCTCCACATCCTGACTAATCTCAAATGTAGGGGTTGTTCTGGCCTACATTAAACATTCATGTTTTAATATCCAGATAGCTAAACCTTCTTCCCAATCAGACTCGCAGAAAGATTCTGTATTTCTGAAATTGTTTATTGTACAAGTAATCGGTTACTTACAATTGTTGCACTTCAGAAGTAATGCCCCCAGGATAAGTATCTTTCGATTTGGAGATGCAGCTGAAGAAAGGAGGGTGAAGGATTCTTGGAGAGATGTGTGGCTTCACTGCAGAGATGAGGAGGTGATGAGATTAAATGAGGATACTTATCAAGAGAATGAGGCTGATTTAATGGAAAGAGGAAGGTGAAAAGTCAGTTCGTTTCAGAGGATGGCGAAGGTCCCTGCTGCATGCAGGCAAGCATGGAGGAACTGTCTCATGGTCAGTGGAAGCAAGAAACCAGTCTCCTCAAGGGAGCGGGGTCAAAAGTGTGGCCAGTGGTCTGGCCTACATGAGGAGAGAGGGGGCGGGCCTTGCAGACAAAGGCCCACAAGATACAGTGTATACATTAGCAAGGTTAGCCGCAGAATGTAAAGATTGTGTTACCCATAATACAGTTTTCACAGTTGTAAGGCAGTACTGCAGCATTGAACATAGTTCACAGCCGCAAGGTAAATAAATGCAAATGTATACACACTGCTGGGGACAGAATAGGGGTCTCCAGCCAGGGAGCTGCCCTCAGAGGTAAGTGATTAGTCAGTGGGTACCTCCCAGTCAGTCACCCCTTATCATAATATAAAGAAAAAGTTTTCACTTGGTATAAAAAGTCAGGGGAGAGAAGGAAGAAAATGAAAGAGAAGGAGATAATAGAAGAGTCACAGATACAACATGGACACTTAAAAAATAAATCTGTCTTTATTTATGCAAGGCAAATGTATTTCCAAGCAACAGATTACAAGAGGACAAAGATCTTTGTTGCCATTTGCCATTGTTAGTGTGGCCAAAGACCAATGTAGGTTTTCATAGGCTTGTAGCTGAGCAACAACTTCTATGAACTGATCAAAGTTTTGAATTGAGTGCACAGCTCATGTTTATAAGCTTTGGGGCTCTAACAGACTGTGTGATTATAGCCATTGCAGAACCTGTACTACAAAGTTGTCATGGGGGGAGGGGAATGGTCAGGTAACACTGATTTCCTTTTATATGTGTGGCTTATACTTTTTGGGGCAGATTTAAAAGCCCTACGCATGTCGAGCCTATTTTGCATAGGTCCGGTGACACGCGCATGTCCCGGGGCTTGAAAAAGGGGTGCTGGGCAGGGGCGAGGCCAGAGGCCTCCATAGGGCCTCTAGGCTGGGGGATCACGCACTGGCAATTGGCTGGTGCGTGCAACCTATGCCTGCCTGGAGGTAGGCGCAACTTGCAAAACAAAAGGTATTTTTTTAGGTAGGGTTTTTTTAGGTAGGGCTGGGGGGCGGGTTAGGTAGCGGAAGGTGGGGGGGAGGGGCAGAGGGAACAGGGAAAGCCATCGAGGCTCCCCTAGGGCTCGGTGTGCACCCCCTTGCCTGCGCCGACCCCGGATTTTATAACATGCACACGGCGTAGATTTGTGCTCGCTGGGTTGCGTACACAAATCTACACCCGTACATAGGTATTAAAATCTGCCCCTTTATTTTATTGTCTTTTATATATATATTTTGATATTTGGGTTTTTTTTAGTGTTTTAACTGTAAATCGCTTAGACCTACCTATTTGTGTTAAGCGATTAATAAATCTTAATAAATGAAATGCCCTTATTATTCAAGGCAGCCAGCTTTCTACCTTAGTTACACCCCCCCTCCATGCTCCCTTTTCTCCCTAACCATTTCCTTCTCACATTTCTCTTTGAAGACCCTTACTGACACAGAAGATGGATGGTTCTAAACAGGCACTCATGTCAGTTTTCTGCTGTCCTGGAACTCTGCTCTGCTTTTACCTCACACTTCTTTCCTCAGCAGTAACAAACAACTCCCATGCACCAAGATTACGTGTATGTTCTTTGGAAGCAAACAAGGGAAGCAAAAACTAAAAGTGAGTTGAGGATGCTCAGTTTAGTGTGATAGCACTATTTAGATTCCCCATAGTAAATAATTTAGGGCCTCATTTTCCAATATTGCATGCGATACCAAAAAGGGGTGTACCTTATGCTAATAAGCATGTGTATGGGAGAGAGACTTACCATAGTGCCTACTCCCTAGACAGGTATTTGTATCCCTATGGGAGTCCCACCTAGTAACTCGAGGTGAGGTTTAAGTATTAGTGTAGGGGGTTAGGGGCCACTTTCACATTCAACATGAGACGTACGAACAGAACAGTGCTCTCTTGTGAAGATTTGATGACCTACGGAGTGAGGAAACTCACTCCAAGATGAGATTTGTGCAGTGTTCTCTCCACCTAGCTTGATGGACTCTCTACCTGGGTAACAACAAGCTAGGTGGAGAGAACATTGCACAAATCTCATCTTGGGGTGAGTTTCCTCACTCCGAAGGCCAGCAAATCTTCACAGGAGACCACTGTTCTGTTCGTACGTCTCATGTTGAATGTGAAAGTGGGCCCTAAACCCCTACACTAATACTTAACCCTCACCTCGAGTTACTAGGTGGCCTCCCATAGGGATACAAATACCTGTCTAGGGAGTAGGTACTACAGTAAGTCTCTCTCTCCCCACACAATAAATCTTCCCTACTTTACATTTGCTCCACCCCCTGAATACAAAATTAAAAATTGTATTAACTGCTGTTAGCACGATTTGCAGAATTATCACACACAGTAACTCCTTGGAAAATGAGTCCCTTAGTCATGGTATTTAACCAATTCATGATCAGGTTTCCATGCATGATAATAGTGTGCAGACAAATTTTGTTACCATGCTAATTCTTTTTGCATTACTTGTTAAGTAGCATTTCCTCTTCATCCAGCCAGACCAGTCCAAATACATGGGTTATACTCCCCAGCCAGCATATGGAGGCAGAAAACAATTGGTTTGTTGACATCACTCCATATATGATCCCGTGCTGCACTTAGTTTGCCAGTATTATCTGTCTCCAGCAGTTGGTAGGCAAGCATATTCCGTGTTGTGTGAGATCTCAGTTGAGGTGCTCTCAGGGTGATAGGGTGGGCTCCCTACCCTGATTTAGCTTAGCCCAGCAGCTTGGGAGGGGAGCTTCCTAGGGCTCCCAGTTATCTATGAATTCCCAGCCCCCTCTCTTTCTTGTGTTTTTTTGTTTTTTTTTTTACCTGGATTGTCTTCTCTTTCTTTTTTCTTTCTCTTGGAGGATGAGGTTTTTTCCCTTTGAACAAAATAAATAAAGGACCAAGATATAAGAAAGGAGAATAAGAGGTATGGGTTTCCTTTTTTCTTCTGGGGCCTTTCTCTCTCTCTTCTTCCTTTTGTCCAGGAACTCAGTAAAATAAAAAAAAAAAATGGTGAAGGAAGAACTGCCAGGAGCATTCACTGAGGACTGCTAAGTGGTATAAGAAGGCAGGCAAATATTTTTCTGTTCTGTGGTTGGATTAGGGAAGGCGGTAACACCGGGTTCCTTGACTGAGATGGCTAGCCTTGGTCTTTTGTCTGGACCTGGCGCCTTTGGTACCCGACCAGGGTTTCTATCCAAGTTCAGTTGGTTCTGACCTCACTCTTCTCTCAAGCTGTACAGTTTATGCTGCTTATCTTGAAATAGGTTCCCCAGTACAGCTACCATTTTTATTTTTATGACCACCAAGGTACAGACATTGTTACTGTGTGACACCTATAACACTACCCACTATTGATAATACAGAAAAAGCCATCATTAAGTACAGGTAGTCAAATCTGTACTATCTAATGATCTACCATATTTTATGGTGACATTTACTTTATTATTTACAAATTGTGAATTACGAAACAAAGACAGTGCCCAACTCCATATGACATTACCTTTTTCAATTTGTTTCATTTTGTTTTCTTTATTTATTTACAAGTTCTTATTTTCTGCATCTTCCACAAAATTCAGGGTGGAGCACCGAGTTAAACAGAGATAGTAATTAAAAAAAAACCAAACAGTGCTTATAACATTAGTATCAATAATAACAGAAATAAAAGCAATTGCTAATTTACATTGTTCTAGCTTAGGCTTTAGCAAAATTATAAAGCTTTCACTTGCTTGTGAAAAATATTCAGATCTCTCTCTCTCCATTCGTAGTTCTACAGGTAGTGCTTTCCAGGTTACTGAGCCATAGTGAGAGCCCTTCTGCTGCAGCTGAATTCCAAGTACTCTTTAAACAGCAAAGAATCACATATATCCAGCACAAACTTCATTCCAATGGTGACTTTCAGGAAGCTAAAATATTTTCCACTGATTCATAATTTCCTGATCCATGTAGACTAGCCTGAAGCCAAGAAAAGAAGTAACGGAAATACCTACAAAATTCCCCCTTCATCTTTATTCAGAGGCTGGTTTATCACTTTTCTTGACCTGAAACTTTTTTTCTTCTTTACCAATGCTGGAGTTGACACTATCCGGCTCATTATCCCTGTCTTGTTCTGGCACACATGTGCATCCAACGGGGATAGTTATATAATCTTCTACGTAAATGTAGCGACCCCCAGCACAAGAGGTGGTGCGGCGCAGGACAACTGTTGGCATGTAGACAGGGGTACTGCGAAAGTATAAATTCTCTTCTCCAAAGATCCCAGTCAAACAGCCTTTACACAGACAATATGCTTCAGGAATGTACTTGGGATACCTTGAGGGATCGTATGAAATTCTGCAAATAAATAAATAAATAGCCTCAGATTTTTTTAAAGGCATTTGGAAATTATTATTTCATATATTGATACTAGTATCCTATAGTACAACATACTTATTTGTCACAATAATAAGTGTCACAGAAAATAGAAGTAAAAGAATAAGAAACAAAATTAAACAGATGCCAGTCAGTAATAGCACATTTGCAAGCAAGATATCAAATGAAGATTAGATGGGCTAGGGAAAGAGACATGCACAAAACACAAGAAATTAGGAATCGAGTCAAATTTTCTTGAACAGCAATAATTCCAGATTCAGTGGAAGACATAATTATGTGGCTACTGCAGCAGCACCAATATTACATCCTTGTGTCTTTATCCTCACCTCTACCACCATTATCACCCTCACTACAAAGGATACTACTCTACACTATCATCAAATTAATCAAATATAAGCTCTTATGAAGATCACATGATGTAAAAGCTATGAGGAGCAGACTTGCTACCAGCTTCAACCTTGCAGAGAAAAACAAAACATCTTTTATCCTGGAAGGGAATACACAAAATCAGATTTAAACATCATAAAAGATAAAAAAAAAAGTAATTCAAACCAAGAATGATGAGAGGAGGAAGGAAAAACTGAAATGTCACTGGAGAAATCTACATATAGAGCAAGGGGGTCTCAGACATGCAGGCCTCAGAAGCACCACCCTGAACTGATTTAGGAGAAAGAAGGAAAGAGTAACAGCATTTCTACTGAAACTAGAGACAGCAATATCAAAACCCTATGGGAAAGGAAAGGAGGAAAACTAAAAGATAGTCAAACTGATGCAAGAGGAGGATTACAGCTTCCAAATTTTAGAGAACATTACAAAGTGAACCACTAATACAATGAATAGAAAATAAAACAGTGGCTCAAAAAAGAAATAAGTGACATTACCACTGAAATAAACATTGTATTTGATCTGAAAGCTGAAAAATAATTCAATCATTTTCTGGCATGTCCAGCAAAATGGAAGATTGTTTTAAAAAGAGATTTGGCATGTAGAGCTGGAAACCTGCATTATGTCCATCGCTGATGCAACCCCCATTACCTAGTGAGCTGAAAAATGCTAGCCTGCCTAATTGGAAACATGAGGGCAGAAGGATGAATGCAGACATTTTTAATCCCATGGTAAATTGGTTGAAATAAGGAGAATGTTTTTTCCAGTATTTACAAATTAGAGTTGTTACATAACATTTAAAAGGTTATCAAAAGAAAACAAAATTAAACAGTCCGAAGGAAAGATGTATGTACAGAGATCTAAATGAAAAAAAATATTTTCTCTGTATCAGACACTGACTCTTAACAGATCATAATCATCTGAGAATTTCAGATGTAAGTGGGGATTAATATTGGAAGATCTACCGATTATAAAGACTGGAAATATATCAATGAGGAAACAAGATCAATATCAGTGAACATCTGATATAAACTGATTTACTATAACTTTTTATATAGGATTTATAGGAACATTTGTTTTCAGTTTTTATTTTATTTTCCTGAGAATTTATCAGTGTTTGTTATAACGATTAAAAATGGGAGAAATTCAGTGGAAAACAGTTTTCTTTCACTTATGTTTCTCCAATTTTTGTTCACTGTAATAAACGGATAAAATCCTGGGGAAAATAAAATAAAAAACTGAAAATTAAGGTCCCTAAGGATTTCTTTTGCAGTGGAGAGGCTATAAGACCACACATATATACCAAACATGTTAAAGTTCAGTGAGTCTATCTGAGCCTGCAAATCGGGGTGGTGAAGAAATTTTAAAGCTTTGATCTCGTGTTTGAGGTTTATCTCAGATGTCTCACATAATCCATTCCAGCTGTTGATGAATTTCTGCTTCTTGCAAACTTTGGAAGAAACAATGAGCAAATCTGATAAAAACTTTGTAGATGTGGCATTGGCTCTGAACAAACACTGTGGGCCGGATTTTAAAAGGGTTACGTGCATAACCCTTTTAAAACCCCCCTGCGCACGCCGAGCCTATATTGCATAGGCTTCTGGCGCGTGCAAAGCCCCGGGATGCGTGTAAGTCCCGGGGCTTTCTTGGGGTGGGCGTGTCGGGAGGTGTGACGCGGTTGGCGCGTCATCCGGGGGCGGTGCCGCGGGCATGGTTTCGGCCCAGGGGTGTTCCGGGGGCGTAGCCGCAGCCTCCGGACCAGCCCCCGGACTGGAACGCGGCAGCCAGCCCGGCGCACGCAAAGTTACGCCTGCTTCGAGCAGGCGTAACTTCTGCGACAGAGGTGGGGGGGGGGCGCGGAAGGAAAGTTCCCTCCGAGGCCGCTCCGATTTTGGAGCGGCCTCGGAGGGAACGGGCAGCGCGCACAGGGCTCGGCGCGCGCAAGTTGCACAAATGTAATTGGAGCAAAGGTGGATTTTTCAATTACAATCAGTTACACCAAATGGTTTAAACAAAGAGATTGAGTGGGTTCAATTCATATGATTTTCCCTGTCTGAAACACACAAAATTGTCTGTCAATCATAGCATGTTAATAGCCACGTGAGCTGCGTGAGCTACATACATAAATTAGACTCTATTTCAGCCCGACAGTACCTAAACACTGAAGAAGAAAATGGTTGCCATGTCGGGTAAGCAGCTTCGCTAAGGGCTTCAAATAGTTGTCCGTAATGTGCATTTTCTCGTTGTAAATGTCTGTATCATACGTGAAATTAAAATAGTTTTATTCATAGAAGAGATTTAATGGACCCTCCCTGTTGGAATAAAATGTTTGCAAATATCCAGAGATTCCTTGCGACAGCAGTAGCTGAAACAAGCCGAAGAGTCCCTGAGGCAGCAGCACGCGAAACGTGACATCACGTCGGACTCTGGACTCTGGTCTTCAAATCAAAAAAAGGGAAGTACCATTCTTTGTGCTTTTTAAGAAAAATTCTTCCACATATCCCTTAAAAAAGATGATTTTTGCGGACTGATGATTAAAAGTGACCCCGCGCGGTGAATACACAAGTGAAGATTATGAACTTGTAAACCGCGGGGTGGTATGAAGGTCCAAGGCGTTTAAAAATTAAATTAAAAAAAAAAATTAAAGAATTAAATTGATATATTAAAGAGGATAAGAGTTCGATACGTATTTCTACTTCATGATCTGTTCGTTGATTGTTGGACAATTCAATATTAATGCTGGTGCTACTAAGGACCACCCTAACACTCGCGTGTGTCAAGTGATTATTTACTTTTGCACATCTCACCTGGGACACATTTAATCACTGGTCTTGATATGTCATTTTTTTTCTTTAAATAAGGCCAGGGGCGGATTGGCCTATCGGGGGATCGGGCTTCCCCCGGTGGGCCGGTCTAGCTGGTCATGTGGTCTCGACCGCATGGCTAGTGGCCTCTTGCAGCCTGCAGTATCTTTCTCAGCCCTGCTGCCTGACCTCCATCAAGGTAGGTGGCGATTGCAGCCTCGCAGGCCCAGATTGAAGCAATAGTACCCCCCTCCCCCCCCGGAAGCAAGGCTGACCGACACAGGTGGTAGCTGCAGGAGGACCTGTCACCTAGGTCAGCGATTCTCAACCGGTATGTATTGTCGTGTCCCGCGTGCTACTCGCGGCCGAAGAAACGAAGATTGTGTGGCTGCCAGCTGCCCCCAGAGACCAAGCCGGCGGGGGCCGAAGAAATTAAGATCGAGGCCAGCGAGGCCAAAGAAAAAGAGATGGGCACCACGCAGCCAGCCCCCGGAGACCAAGCCGGCGGGGGCTGAAAAAATGAAAATCAAGGCCGATGGGGGCCGAAGAAGTGAACACTGGTGCTGCTAACCGCCGCCGGAGACCAGCTGTTCAGCTGGGGGCCTTTGTGTGATGTATTTGAGATCAGAAGGGTGCTTCTGTGTGTGTGTGTGTATGCGAGAAAGGAATGGTGCTTCTGTGTGTGTGTGTGTATGCGAGAAAGGAATGGTGCTTCTGTGTGTGTGTGTGTGTATGTATGTGAGAAAGGAATGATGCTTCTGTGTGTGTGTGTGTTTGTGTGTATGTGAGCAAGGAATGATGCTTCTATGTGTGTGTGTGTGTTTGTGTGTATGTGAGAAAGGAATGATGCTTCTGTGTGAGGCAGGGAGGGTGCTTCTGTATGTGTGTGGTGTATATGTGAGTCAGGGAGGGTGCTTGTGTGAGTCAATGTGTGTGTGCGAGAGAGAGATGGAGCATGTTTTTGGCTGGCTTGTGGCTGTGAGAGAAAGGGTATGTGTGTGATTGAGCCTGTTTGTAAGTGAGATAGAACATGTGTGTCATTGAGAGCTTGTATGTAAGTAAGAGGGAGCGAGAGCATTATGTGATTGAGAGAGACTGGCGAGAGAGGTGATGTGTGTATGTGTGAGACTGATCAGGGAGATGACTGGTATGTGTGTGCTTGTGTGTGAGAGAGAGACTGGTTGGGGAGATATTTGGTGTGTGAGAGACAGAAACTGGTCTTGAGAGTGTAACTGGTGTGTGTGTGTGTGTGTGTGAGAGAGAGAAAGAGAGAAGAGACTGGTTGTGGTCTCTAAGGAAGAGGACCGTGAGGACAGCTTCAGCAGCTACTGCTGCTTCTGGTGTGGCCTGTAAGGGAAAGGGGTAGGAGAACTGCTGGAGAGGGTAAGTAAAGGTGGCTTTTTAAGTTCATTTTTCTTGATTGACTACCATTTTAATTATTGGGTAGTATGTGATGTGTCTGCTGTTTGAAATATTTTATTGGTGTTTGGTAAAGGTTTCAAAATTTGCTTGAGTCTTTAATTATTGGATATTCTATTCATCAGCTGTTTTGAAATTATTTTATTAGTATGATTTTATAATTATGATTCATGATTTATATATCTTGATTTTATTGATTGTTTCATGAGGAATGGTGATATTTTTGTTTTTCCATTGTTGCACTGTATATAGTCTGGCGTGATACGTTTTACAGTTTAGTTTTTGTCTGCACATTTCTATTTATACTTTATGTGGCTTTATTCTGTATTTGGTAAGAGTTTGTGTTCTGCATGCAAAGACTGAGATGAAGCATTCTTTTAGCATGTGGTTTCTCTGTAGGGATCTGTAGTAGCTTGGCCTGTTCTGTTTTCCTGATAGGAGGTGTATTGATATTTTAGATTCTGGTGTAATATTTGTGGTATTCTTTTTCATAGGTGGGGTTGTTATTCTTTGAGTGTTGGCAAATAGTACTATGTTGATAGGGGAGGACCATGCCGAAATATAGGGGTGTGTACATATATATGTAAATTATATTGTATATGTAATTGGGTACCCATGGGCCAGTATGGAGAAAATCACCCCGGGCCACTATTTTCCCACAATCCGCCCCTGAATAAGGCCTTATATACTGCCCAACCATCATTGCCCTGATGCTTCCTGCCAACTCCACATCTCCAGGCCCCTTTAACAGACCAGAAGAACAAAAGAAAATTAGTGGGATGAAAATGCAGCAAGCAAGCAGAATGGACAAATGGCTGCTAATCAGTGAAGAACATGTAGTGCCCAATCAGAATGTGCTTAGAGCAGCCAATCAAGAGCTGATTTACATGTAACTGCAGGCACTGGCTGACAGGTTGGTTAGCCTTGGAACATCATATCTGGTCATGTCCTAAAAACAGACTGTGGAGTAAGAGAGAGCATGGCTTTACAACTAAAAAAATAATTTCACTACAGGGCCTGTAATGCAAAGCCACCAATTTTATGCATCCACAAAGAACTCATAATTAGCTAGGAAATAATCAACATTTGCTTTTTATGAACACTTAAAATCAGAAGCCCTATATATAAACTTAGGTGGAAACAAAAACTTTGAAATTATTTCTCTCTCTTCCTTACAATATGAATAATAATAATAGAGCTGCAAAGTAAATTAGATTACACTGATATAATCTTAAAAGCATGCAGATGCTAATTTGCAAAGATCTCTTTATCAGGATGATAATTGTATAATCTGTATGGCATGCAGAAAATGCAATAAAAAGAATGTTTAAAGTCCTTAAAACTCACATGTGCAACGGATAAATCCAAGTAACCTTTGCACACCATCATCATTGCCAGCCACACCGCACCAGCAATGCCATTCACAAAAACAAGTGCAGTGGCAAAAGTGGAGGCTGATATACATTACTGATTTTCTGCTGGCTCAACCCAAAACTTTTTGGAATGATGGCAATTTGCTTCCTTTTCCCCCACTATAGTTGGAGTGGAAGGTGGAGGCTGCACTGCAGCAGCCAAGCCATCTCTCAATTGAACATCATCCATTACCAAGGCTGCATGCAACGCTTCCAGATATTACTAAGCAGATGACTCTGAGAAGGACTCTTAAAGACCACAAGGGAGGGCTGATGCAAATCTCGAACCCTTCATAGCTCCTGAACATGATCATCCTCCTCCTCATATAAAAGTGTGGACGAGATCAACTACAGCATTTTGCAGCATGCCCTGTGGAGACACTCCCTCTTTATCAGTGATGTGGTCATCTCCTCGGATGGGCAGTTTGTGATGTTGGCATCGTGGGATGGGACTCTGTGCCTCTGGGACCTTATAATGGGTACCATAACTCAGCACTTCATGGACCACACCAAGACTGCTTTGAGTGTGGTATTCTCAGTCAATAACTGCCAGATAATATCCGGCTCCCATGACTAGACCATCAAACTCTAGATCATGGAAGGGATGTGTACAAATACACAGTGCAGAGTCCACTTCTCCCCCAACAGCAGTAACTATTATCATCTACCGCAGCTGGGAAAAGTTGGTAATGTGTGAAACCAGGCCAACTGGAAGCTGAAGACCAACTATGGGGGTCATTTTCTAAGCCTATCGCACTCGAAAAGTCCCTTTTCGCATGCGATAGCTTGCCAGGGGTGGCGAGGAGGCGGACGCGATGTTATCTTTGCTGGCGGCGTTAAGGTAAGGACCGTTATTGTCACCAGTTATGCGCCCAATAGCACCACCTTTCACGGTGGTGCTATTGGGTGCGAAAGCTGGCAGTGAGAACACCGCGGTGGTGCAATCGCTGCTGGCTTTCACAGGCCCCCCCCCGTTACTGCTGGATTCATCATTCTCTGCGAGAATGAAAAATCCAGGCCTGTATCAGTCACACAGACTTCCTAAACATCACCTCTGGTAGCATGGATGGTCAGATCATGCTGTGAGACCTGGATGAAGGCAAATACCTTCTGGATAACAGAGAACATCAATACAACCCCAACAGCTACTGGCTGTACCCCACCATCAAGATCTGAAAGGCAAGATTATTATGGACAAACTGAAAAAGGAAGTGATCAGCGCCAATAGCAAAGCTGAACCTCCTTAGTGCAACTCCCTGGCTTGGTCTGCTGACAGCAGTCATACTTTGCCTCATACATTGATAATCTTGTCCACACCTAGCAGCTCATCATCAATACCCAATATTTACAAACAGCAAGAAAATTGCTGAAAAATGTTAAGAACCTTGAATATCTTTTTTTTTTTAGAAAATCATCATTGCTGATTATGTCACTTTTACCTTTCACCCATCCCTTTTCCTTCCATAAATACTACAGCTGTTCCACAGATACACCTTTTGTGACTACAACAGCAGGATCTTGCTGCTTCTCAGTCTCAGCACACATTGACAACAATTATTGAATCTCAGTGTTATGACTGTCTAAGACAGGACAGTCTCTCTGAGTCAGCTCTTTCCCAGAGATAAGACAGGAAACTTATGTACCATTTTACATGCTTTATTTCCAGCCACAGGTACATATTAACTGGAAGCAAGTTGTTAACCATCTTTGCCTGACAACTACATATTCTATTCATGGATTAACATGGCAGGGTATTTAAATAGGCAGTTAATCCATTTCACATTGTAGAACTCAGCACCTGTACCTTAAACTGCCCCTTTTCTAGCAATTGACAGTCTCTAATAGGCAAACAGAAATCCTACTAATGTTGTCTATCCTCAGGATCCTAGCTACCGCCAAAGTTTATCCTTTCTAATATCTTAAGACCTCTCTTTCTCCTCCATCTCCTTGAGCGGTTTGGCTTTTTAGGCCAATTGACATACCTGGGAACTCTCAGGATTTCAAGCTGAGACTCAGGGGATTTGCATCAGTTTCAGGGGAAACACCAGAAATCTCAGGGCCTCTCTCTATACAGCTCAGCCACACCCCTTCCTCAGTAAGCCTGCAGAGAACGGGAGAAATAGGGTGAGTCTGGAGCAGTCACTGCAAGCAGCATGTGGGGGAGAAACTGACGGGGCTTCAGTGCATACGGAACTCAATCTGCAGCTGTGATTCCAGGACTTGGGACTCACTCAACCATGGAGTTGTGACTTATGGGGGGGGCGGGATGGGAGCAAAGAGAGTGCCGAAGTCAGGGAAAGAGGAAGGGGGAAGTATGCTGGGATCATCTCTGGAGGGGGGACAGGTGATGATGGTGGGTGGAAGAAAGAAACTGTGGGGGGTGGAAGAGAGAAAGCTGTGGTCAGTGGAGTGGAAGAAAGAAAGCTTATACATATTATTCCATTCCCCCCCCCCAACAGCAATCTCAGAGTGACCACAACTCATCACAACTCAAAGGTTCCCAGGAATGCCAACTGAAACTTCCCTAATTGGCTTCAAGTGTTTAATTGCCTTTAATTGTCCTCTCTGCTCAAAACACCTGAAGACCACATATCTTAGGAGGCCTCTCTCAAATGTGATCTCACTCCCTGTGAGTTCAGAATACATCTCCCAGGAGGCTCCTTTTAACTGAACCTCACTTCCTGTCTGGTCTTCAGTATGCGCCCTCAAGCTCCGCGTAGTGGCAAACTGCAGTAAATCTAGTGATAGAATGCATACTTTGCCCCACTGTCAAATTTATGAGTATCCTTTAGCATTTTAAATTTTTAGAAGATTGATTACAATAGGGAGAGATAGATGTGTTTTCTGGAGCAAGCACTGATAAAGTAAATAGGAAATATTTCCCTTTCTTTCCAGTTTTGGGCAGGGCAGCAGAATCTTTGCATTCTGAAATTCTGCCAATGGCAGAATAACTGTGTTCCTTGCTTTTCCTGATGGTGTCTTTTGGATTTGGCAAGAGGGCTCATTCAACCCCTTTTTGTGTCTGTTATTTAGGGCTGAATTTCTTGCAGAACAACTCAGAACAGTGTTCTGTCACCTTTTTTCTGGGATCCTAAGAAACAGAGTAGAGTTATCAGTGTAATCAGTTCTTATTATGCTATGTAAATGGAGCAGAGACATTAGTGGCATAGATCATTTCTAGCACCCCCTCCCCCCATGCCCCTAGAGGAAGCAGAGCAGAGAATGTTGGAGCTGCTTACTCTGAGATGGGAGCACTCATGAGGCCTTGATTTTTAGGCAGTTTTCAGCACAACTGAAGAGATTGTGAGGGTGAATGGACAAGATCAAAGACACAGGGGGTGAATGCCTGTCAGCCCCACTGCTTCTGCTGCCACTGGGGTGTTGATTTACTGACCACACTGTTGCTTATCATACTGAGCATACTGGCTTCCTAGTCCCCCATCAACTCTGTCCCTGGTGACTACACCGGGGGAGGGAGAAGGGGCAAGAGAATGAGGGGATGTGGGGGGAGAGTTTGTGATCAAAAGGAGAAAAAGGAAAGTAGGGGTGGAAGAGGGGGAATAAAGAAAGTTTCTTTACTGAAAGTAGTGTTTTCCGGGGGAGTGAGGAAGGAGAGAGGAGGAGGTCCACTCACCCTGCCGTTTCACTGCTTGCCGGTTTGAGGAACACCTGGGACTCGTGAGTAGCTCTGTCGCAGAGCTGTGACATCACGGAAACCCCTCCCCCACTGACTACAAAATCCACGGTGGGGCGGTGCCCCGCTGCCACCGGCGCCACGCCTAAGCCGCGCACGCCGAAGGGGCACACGGCTTGGACCGGCTTAGACCGGTTAGGTCGTTGGCCGGCAGGATAGTTTGAGTTTGTTTTTTGAAAAACTTCTCTATGGGCAGGAAAAGGAAGGCGAGGATATTTACATCATCACCCTTGCAACAACAACATCTAGGACCGATGGATCATCACGTTATTAGAGTGATGGAAGAGCCAAAGGAGGACAGTTTAGGGGCTACATCTTTTGCCTCCATCAGTCCTGGCAACGGCCCAAAGTCTCCCCAACAGCCGACTGGATTTACAATGCCAGACGCGGCAAGGAACCTGGTAGGAGAAGTCCATGGAGACTTAGATCTGCAAATACAGACTGAATCTCAACGGACTGAGAAACCTTATATTTCAATTTTGGAGGATATACAACCACTAGGGGATAAAGGTGCATGTAGTTCTGTAGCAATACAGCACGACTTCACCTTAAGTGATCTTGGGAAAATGATTTTGAAACTTGATAGTAATATATTAAAAATGAATGAATCACTGTTAACAGTTATTAAGTCAAATAGAAATATGATTGAAGAGCAGGGGAAAAAAATTGAGAAATGTGAAAAAGATTTAATTGCCGTGACTAATAGAGTACATTTAGTACAAAATTCAGAAAATGCATTTATTCGAGATAGTTTGGGTATACATAAAGATATGGAATATATTGAGAACTTGTTTAGGGCAAGGAACTTGAGAATTATAAATTTTCCTCAAACTCGACTTCTCTCACCCTGGGAGTTATTTAAGAAATTTTTGAAGGAAAATTTATCATATGAAGAGGAAGACATACCTAATCTTTCTAAGATATATTATTTATCTAAAAAACCCTCTAGAATAGTTGGGAATCTAAATGATCAGGAAAATCCTTCCTCTCCTGGTATATCGACCTTCTTAGAAGAGTCGATGGACCAGATTAATAATAGAGCAACTTTAATTATTTCTTGTATTTCAGAACAGGATAAAGAGAAATTGTTTAAGAAGTTCTTTGCTGTTAAGGATTTACTATTTTGTGGACACAGAGTACAAATCTTTCCTGATGTGGCTAGGTCCACTCAGGTAAGGAGGAGAAGATTTTTGTCCCTGAAAAGTAAAGTTTTAGCAATGGGTGCAACCTTTTTCTTGAAGTTCCCTTGTCTCTGTCTGATTAATTACCAAGGAAAACATTTTTTGGTTTTATTGATCCTTTACAGTTAGAAACTTTTCTTTTAGATAAAAATCAAGTATCAAGATCAGAGACTGAAGCCTAAAAAAGATAATGATAACTCCTCCTCCTATATTATATTCAGAATGTTAATATCTGGATAATCTTTATGTTTCTAGTGTTCTCCCCCCTATTATGGGTTATAAAGAGACATACAAATAAATAATAGTAGTATATTTCCTCTTTATGTTATAAAGTAGAGTTGTATTTCCTTTTTATTTATTTATTGTATGACATCATTTATTTTCCTGTTTCATGATGTGTAACATTGATGAAAATTAATAAAAATTTAAAAGAAAAAAAAAAAAGAAAAGAAAATAGTGTTTTCCATAGATAGCAGGGTGAATTAGCCATGATCTGTGTCACTGGTATGAGCCTTTGGGCTATGGTGTGGTTCGTGCAGCCTAGTAGGCAAACCCACTAGGCCCCTACTGATAGCTGGTGGACATGCCCTAGTAGGACTGAGCTGGGACTTCACCTGTACCAGCCCCATTCCCTGCAGGTTGAGCCCGTGGGTTCCAGGGGCCAGCAGGACTTCGGCGAGAGTCCCTCAAAGGCCAACCAAGAGAGAGTCCAGACACGGGCAAAGATCAGGGGTGGCAGTGAGCAGACAGTAACAGGTTCCAGGCCAAGTGTTAGAGCAGGTGGCAAGCAGCGTGGTTCAGGTCCATAGCAGAGCAGTACCAGGTGACAGGCAAGAGAGCGGTTTGGGTCCGTAGCAGAAGGCAAGGTGGCAGGCAAGAGTTTGATCCAGATCCATAGAAAAGGTCAATATCAAGCAGGCAGGCAGAAGACAAGGACAGGATGGACAAGGGAGGACCAAGGAATAGAGAGCTGGACCAAGAAAGAACATGGCAAGGCAAAAGGGAGACAGGGGGGTAAGGCAACAAGAATTCATAACACAAGCAGGTGAAGGCACAAAGCAAGGCAGACAGAGATAGAAGAAGCAACGTGCTCTGCAGGAAATGCAGGGGACCTGTTGCTGAGGCATCAAATCCTAGCATAGCTGGGGTTTAAATAACTAGCCGTGTACTGTCACTGTTGAATGCTGGTCCTGGGATTTCCTACATTGGAGCCTTTAAGTGGCACTGCGCTGTGTACACATGCGTCAAGGATGGCCAACAGAAGCATGGTGGCATCTTGGCTGCATCAGCGGCGTGAGAGGGCCATGGAGCTTGGAGGTGAGTGTGGCCAGTTGCAGTACAACCCACGGACAGCCAAACATTACAGTACCCCACTTCTAAGCCCCCTCCCTAAGTTTCTCAATCTTGGCTTCTGGAGAAAGCATTGATTACATTGTTTTACCAGTTGAGGAGCTTGAAGATTGGAGGCAGGCTCCCATGAGTTCTCCTCAGGTCCAAAGCCTTTCTATGAGATGAGATACTAACATAAGAACATGCCATACTAGGTCAGACCAAGGGTCCATCAAGTCCAGCATCCTGTTTCCAAAAATGGCCAATCCAGGCCATAAGAACCTGGCAAGTACCCAAAAACTAAGTCTATTCCATGTTACTGTTGCTACTAATAGCAGTGGCTATTTTCTAAGTCAACTTAATTAATAGCAGGTAATGGACTTCTCCTCCAAGAACTTATCCAATCCTTTTTTAAACACAGTTACACTAACTGCACTAACCACATCCTCTGAGAACAAATTCCAGAGTTTAATTGTGCGTTGAGTGAAAAAGAACTTTCTCCGATTAATTTTAAATGTGCCACATGCTAACTTCATGGAGTGCCCCTAGTCTTTCTATTATCCGAAAGAGTAAATAACCGATTCACATTTACCCGTTCTAGACCTCTCATGATTTTAAACACCTCTATCATATCCCCCCTCAGCCGTCTCTTCTCCAAGCTGAAAAGTCCTAACCTCTGGAGTCAACTTGGATGCTTCCTGCAATCAAGAATCTCTTGAACTTCATAATCAGTATCCACTTCAGTTACCACCTCTGTGGGTTTGGAAACTGCCCTTGAGGACCAGGACAGGAGTAAAGGTTTGAGGAGAGATACATGGATTACGTCATGGACTTTGAAAGTACTGTAGGTGGAAGTTTTAGTTGGTAGGTCACCAACCTCACTTGGCGAACCACTGGAAACATGTTCTATGAACCTTGGAGAAAACTTGACAGATGGATTTTTGAAGCGAAGATTGCAAGTACTCAACCAAACTAATGCTCCATGTTTGAACTGAGGTGCTGGGTGACATTTATCATCCATTTTTCTCTTGAATCTCTTGGACAGTAGAGTAAGGAGTCTGCATATCTTCTGCCACAAACCTTAAAAATCCTGACATTAGCTGCTGGACAAGAGACTGGCACTGGAATAGGGAGCAGTACCTGAGGGAGCCGGCCAAAAATAATCTGGAAGGGTGAGGATCTGGATGAATTATCCATATAATTGTTGTGGCAAAATCCTGCCCAGGGTAGAAGGGAGGCCCAGGTATCCTGATGATCATTATCTTAGGCTCTCAGGAATCCTTTAAGAATCTGATTGATTCTTTCAGTCTGGCCATTGCTTTACAGATGGTAGGCAAAGTTGAAGGCCAAGGTAATTCTGAACTGTACTTCACAATCCAAGAGAATGTGAGAAGGTAGTCCATGCAGGCGAAATATATGTTGAACAAAGAGCCATGCCAATTCTGGTGCAGATGGAAGGCTGGGAAGAGGTCGTGTAGCCATTAGAGAGGAAAAGGTCAGTGACAAAGTCAGTGGCCAGATAGGTCCAGAGTTTCTCGGGGGCTGGAAATGGATTTAAGAGCCCACAAAGGTTAGCCTGAGAGCTCTCATGCATAGCACCATTGGGAAAGGATTCCATGTTACACACTGCATATTGTTTTTCACTCGAGGCCACAAATAATGGAAAATTAATTCCAGAGTCCTAGCAACTCCTGGATGCCCTGCCGGGTAGGTACCTTTTCTAGTAGTTGTTTGGGAACTAAGGTTGTCTTCGGTGGAATGAGCACTGCCGCTGTGACCACAATTTTTGCTGGGTCAATGATAGAGGATTCCTCAGAACCTTCTCGCTCGCTATATCTTGAAAAAACATTAAAGGGTAATGGCCCATTGATTCTTCTCGATGGTATCTCAGTTCAAAGTCAAACCAGTTGAAGAAAATTGTCCACCTGGCCTGCCAAGGGTTCAAAAGTTGGGCCTGCAGTAGATATTCTAAGTTATTGTGGCCGGTATAGATTGAGATTAGGTGCCTAGCCCCTTCCAACAGATGGTGCCATTCTTCCAGCTCAAACTTCACGGCCATAATATCCAATTGTGTAGTTCTTTTCTGCAAATGTTTTAGAGAAGTAAAAGCATGGTAGGAGGGTCCCTTGGTCATTGTGTTGAGCGAGGATGGCCCCTACCCCAATGACAAAGGCATCTACCTCCACAATGAAAGGTTTAGATGGATGTGGATAGTGGAGACAGGGATCCCTCAGGAATTCTTTCTTGAGGCAGGCATAGGCCTGAATAGCTTCTTCTGTCCAGTTCCTGGTGTCAGCATCCTTTTTTGTAAGGGCCATAAGAGGGGCGACCAAGGAGGAACTGACGGTAATAACTGGTGAAGCCAAGGAAGTGTTGTAAGGCCTTGAGGCCAACAAGTTGAGGCCAATCTTGGAAAGCTTTTACCTTCTTCAGGTCCATGTGTAACCCGTCCCAGGAACCAATTGTTCAATGCTACTCCCCCAAGGGGAGGAGCTGGCAATTTGTAATACTCCATAGGCGGAGTTAATGATCTGTTGTGGGTTGGCTCCCACAGAGTGGCAGTCTGTATGGTACCGTTCTAGTAGTGTAAGGAATAAACACTTAATGGTAATTGGTGAATCCTTGGGCCAATGGCAGACGACAGCACTCCCAGGAGGATATCCTGAGGGACCACCGGCTAGGCTGGAGTATGGAGACAAACATAGATAGTTCTTTATTAGACAGGAAGTAGAACCACCAGAGGTGGCAGTAGTGAGTTGATGTGCCCGGCAGGGCTGAAGTCCCTCAGATACTGGAACTGCGATCTCTAGGTTGCTGAGCTGTAGAGAGAGACTATAGGTAGTGAGTAGACAGGGTATGCTGGATACATTACCAGTAGTAGATGATACACTCACAATTGTAGATATCTGTAATGGCTTCTGTGCAACAGAGTCTTCAGTATATTCAGGAACAGGAGCCGTAGGCGAGTACTGGTTCCTATATGCAGTCTGGAATAAGAACTCACAATATCTGTGTTTGAGATGGCTTCTGGAATAGAAGAGAGTCGGTGAAGGGTTTTAGGAACATGGGCCCTCGTGAAGCGAGTACCAGTTCCTATCTGCAATATGAAATAGTAATGTACCAGATATAGGTATGCGATAATTTCTGAGATAGAAGAGAGTCTGGGAAGGGTTTTAGGAACACGGGCCCTCATGGAGCGAGTACCGGTTCCTATCTGCAATAACAACTCACGATCTCCGTACCTGCGATAACGTCTTAGACAGAAGGGAGTCTTCAGAGATTAGGAATATAAGCCCTCGTGGAGCGAGTACCGGTTCCTATCTGAAATAGAACTCACAGTGTTCACATCTGCGTTCGCTTCCAGGCAGTAAGGAGTCTTCTGAGCATTCAGGGACATAGGCCCTCGAGGAGCGAGTACCGGATCCCATCTTAGCAGTCTGAAATCAAGAAGAGAGAGCAGGGCCCCCAAGGAGCGGGCACCCCTTGGTAGTTGGTGGAGGCAGAGCAGCAGAGAAGTATTCCCCCATGCTAACTCGATTCGTAGTAGCAAACAAAGACCTTTTAAGTTGGAAGCGGATGACGTCACTACGGGGGGACGCCCCCGAGGTTCACGCCCTTGCCGGTACAAACTCTGGAGTGCGCGCCCTTACGTCATCAGGAACATGGCGGATCCGCAGCATCAGGCCAGCCCGGGGATTCCGGGGAGAAGTGGCGAGGAGAAGCCGCGGCAGCATCTGTCCATCAAACCCGAAGGGAGTCGCCACAAAGGTAGAGAGGGTGGAGCGAGGGCGAGAACAGGCACGAACGCAACACCAATGTAGCCCAGGAATGACAGTTCCTGCTGCTCAAAAGTACACTTCTCAAGTTTAGCATATAAGTGGTATTCATGGAGCCTCTGTAGTACCTGTTTTACATGCTTGCGATGTTGTCCAGAAAGAGTAAGACAACTACTTGGGAATACAGTAGTTCCTGAAAGATCTCGCTGACCATGTGTTGAAAGATGGCGGGAGCATTACAGAAGCTGAACGGTATGACCAGGTATTCATAGTGGCTGTCCTGGGTGCTGAAGACAGTCTTCCACTCATCTCCTTCCTGTATACATATAAGGCTATAAGCCCCCCCCAAAAGTCAATCTTCATAAAGATTTGCACTCCCCCCCCACAAGCAAAAAAATAACTCTGTATAAGGAGTAGCAGGTAACTGTTCTTCCATATAAATGTATTGAGGCCCAGGTAGTTAATATAGAGTCTCTGTGAACCGTCTTTCTTCCCCACGAAGAAGAATCCTGCACTGGTCGGGATGAAGAAGGACGGATGAACCCTCATTCTAGGTTCTCTTGGATATACTTAGCCATGGCTTCGGTCTTGGGGAAGAGGGTAGATAAATTTGCCCATTTGGGACATTTTCCCTGGCACAAACTTAATTGGACAATCATGCAGCCTATGTAGTGGCAAGATCTCCACTTGCTGTTTGCTTAATATGTCAGAGAAGGCCACATACTGAGGAAGGCCTGGCAGATCTGGGGTAGATATCTGGCCCAAGATGAGTGGGGGCAGGACCTGAGAGACACACTGTTCCTGGCAGAAGATCCCCAGTGAGTAATTTTTAACGTATCCCAATTTATGGTGGGATTATGGAGCATGAGCCAAGGCAACCCAAGGATGATGGGATTAACCACCCTGGCCAAGAAATAGAAAGATTTTCCCTATGAAGGAGACCCATCTGGAGTGAGAGGGTAAGGTGGCCATGGTGAAACATCCAGGTAGGGGTTCTCCATATACCGATATGGCAACTGCCTTAGCTAATGTGGTAGTAGGAAGACTGTATTGGTGGTCGGTTTGTGCCACGATGTCCGTGAAGGAGAGACAAACAGGCACCAGTAGTTGAAGAGAGGAAGATGGTTGACCTAGGGTTGCTTCTCCAAACAACCCTATCCTTGGAAGTTTCCCTGTTTCTCAGGGCAGCGGTTGGCAAAATGCCCCTGGCCAGCACAAAGAGTTTCAGCTGCCTATGCCTCCATTTTTCATTGGAGTGGCGGGACTGGCCTATCTGTATAGGCTCTTCAGGGGAGGCTGGGGCCATGGGTTCAGTCGTGTGACCAACGGACACTGAAACTTGGGAGCTAGACGGAACAGGCAAAGTGATGCCCTTCTCTCCCGGGGTTGTTCCTGAAACCACAGGTAGATGCATAAGAAATTGCCATGCTGGGTCAGACCAAGGGTCCATCAAGCCCAGCATCCTGTTTCCAACAGGGGCCAAAACCAGGCCACAAGAACCTGGCAATTACCCAAACACTAAGAAGAACCCATGCTACTGATGCAATTAATAGCACTGGCTATTCCCTAAGTATAATTGATTAATAGCCATTAATGGACTTCTCCTCCAAGAACTTATCCAAACCTTTTTTGAACCCAGCTACACTAACCACATCCCCTGGCAACAAATTCCAGAGCTTTATTGTGCGTTGAGTGAAAAATAATTTTCTCCGATTAGTCTTAAATGTGCTATTTGCTAACTTCATGGAATGCCCCCTAGTCCTTCTATTATTCGAAAGTGTAAATAAATAATTGTAACTTGAAATGTCTTAAGTTGAAGACTTCCTGTAAAGTCAAATAAAAGTGTCAAGACATATATTGGGAGACATTCTGATGTTACAGGGAATGGGATTTACTATGTACAACATGCTAGGCATAAAAAGCTTTATTTTCTTCACAGATCTGAAAACACAAGGGTAATCAAGTGACAGAGCACATAACATAAGCCAACCAGTAACCAAAGTTCAAAGCAAGTAAATTGTGACCATACTCAACAGAAAAAAGGAAAACTATGATAAAATGAGAACATTAGTTAGGAAGGCACTAAAAGGAGCAGTTCCCTAGGTTAAAAGTTTGTGCATTTGGCATGGATACTATTTAAAGAAACCATTTTGGAAGCCCAGATAAAATGTATTCCACAAGTTAAAAAAAAAAGTCAAAATATGATTAAACATCTGTCAGCATGGCTAAATGGTGCTGTAAAAGAGGGTATTACAGCTAAAAAGTCATCCTGGAAAGCAAGACTTAATAGGGAAAATAGAAAAGAGCATAAGCACTGGCAAATTACATGTAAAACATCAATAAGACAGGCCAAGAGAGAATTTGAGGAGAGACTTGCTAAAGAGGCAATAACTAACAATAAAAACTTTTTCAAGCACATAAAAAACAAGAAACCTGTGAGTGAGTCAGTTGAGCCACAATATAATTAGGTGGCAACAGAGCATACAAAAGGATAAAACTAAATTATTTGCTTTGGGCTTCACTGAAAAAAACATTGGGGAGATACCCACAGTAGAAACATTGAGGTAGATTTTATAAAAGTACACCCATGTGTACTTTGGTTCACGCATCAGGTGCAAACAAGAGTACGCCGGATTTTAATAGATACGTGCATAGCTGCGCATATCCTTTAAAATCCAGGGTTGGCGCGCGCAAGGCTGTGCAACATTGGCAGTCTGCGCGCGCTGAGCCGCGCAGCCTGCCTCTGTTCCCTTGGAGGGAACTTTCCTTCCACCCCCTGCACCTTCCCCTCCCTAACCCACCCTATCTAAACCCCCCCCCCCCCACCTTTGTTTGACAAGTTACGCCTGCCCGAGGCAGGCATAATTCGCGCACACTGGCCGCGCGATTCCCCGGCCCGGGAGCAGATTCGGAGGCCTCAACCATGCCCAAGCCCCCGAATGACACGCCCCCCCCCAGGAAAGCCCCAGGACTTACGTGCATCCCGGGGCTTGCATGCACTGCCGAGCCTATTCAACATAGGCTCGGCGCGCGCAGGGGGAACTTGGGGCAGGTTTTCGGGGGATATGCGCGTACCCCTTTGAAAATCTGCCCCATTCTTTATAAGTGAGGAGTCAGAGGAACTGAAACAAATCAATGTGAATCTGTAAGACTGCATGCAAATTTATCTCATTTATATTCATTGTGGATATCCTGAAAGCCTGGCTGGCTGGGGGTCCTCCAGGACAGGTTTGGGAACCGCTGCTGTAAGAGATGCTAGAGTAAATTCACATATTAGGCAGTAGTAAATTATCAGAGCCTGTTAGTATTCACTCTAGAGTTCTAAAGGAACTCAAATATGAACTTGCAGACCTGAATGGATTATCTGCAGCCTGAGGACTGGAGAACAGCCAATGCAATGTTAATTTTTATAAAGGTCTTCAGGGATGATCCAAGTAATTACAGACCAGTGAATCTAATGGCAGTGCTGGGTAAAATGGAAGCTATTAAGAACACAATTACTGGCCATATGGACAAATATGGCTTAATGAGGAAGAGCAGCAAGGATTTAGCAGAGGAAAGTCATGCCTTACTAATCTATTAGATTTATTTGAAGGTGTAAATAAGCATGTGAATAAGGGTGAGCCAGACAATTCAGTCTATTTGAATTTTCAGAAGGTGTTTGATAAAGTCCCTCAGACTCTTCAGGAAATTAAAAGTCATGGGTTAGCAGCCAATGTCCTATAGTGGACTGGTAAGTGGTTAAAAGATAGGAAACAGAGAACAGGACTAAAAAATTGTTGAGTACCCCAGGGATCTGTATTGGGAAAGTGTTGTTTAACTTATTAATGATCTGTAAAAGGAACCAATGAGTAAGGTGATAAAATTTGCAGATGGCACAAATAATTCAAAGTAGTTAAAACACAAGCAGACTGTGAGGAATTGCAAGGGATTTTGTGAGCTAGAACTGGTGGACATCTAAATTTCAAAGAAAATGTAATATGGAGAAGTGCAAAGAGATGCATATGGGGAAAATTATCCTAACTATATGTATGCAGTGCTGAGTTCCATACTAGGAATTACCACCTAGGAAAATGAGACTGGAATCACTGTGGACAATACATTGAAATCCTTAGCGCAATATGCAACAGTAGTCAAAAAAGCAAATAAAGCGTTAGGAATGATTCAAGAAAAAAAAGAACTGAGAATAAAACTGATAGTTTCTGTATAACTCTATGGTGCAACCATACCTTGAGTTATGGTTGCTCATCTTAAAAAAAAAAAATACAGTAGAACTAGAAGTGCAAAAAAAAAGGATAAAGAGTATAAAACGGCTCCCTTATGAAGAAAGGCTACACAGGTTAATGCTCTTTGGCTTGGAGAAGAGGCGACTATGACACAGGTTTATAAACTCATGAGCGGGGTGGAACAGGTAAATACAGAATAGTTACTTACACTTTCAAATTGTTATGCTCAGGCTTGTGAACCCTTGGGCCGACGGGAAGATGGTATACCTTAGGAGGAAGATCCGTAGGTTCTCCCGTCGGGTGGCGAGGCAGGAACAGAAGACGTGACCAGCTGACCCTCGGCACTGGAGACTGAGGCGACTGTGGAGGCAGACGAAGAGTTGTGATGTTGAGGAAAGGAACTGTGTCTTCGCCACTGGAAGCCCGCGGTCACCCCAAGAGGAGCCCATAGGGACCCGGACCGCTGGGACTTAGGTGGACCTTTGAGAGGTCGAGGAGTCCAGCGTTCGGAGCAAGGGCTGACTGGAGCTTCACCCCTGGAAGCCCGCGGTCCCCCCGGGAGGAGCCCGTAGAGACCCGGGCCGCTGGGACTTAGGTAGGCCCTTGGAGACGATGGTCAAGAAGAAGTCCAAGGTCAAGTGCCAGAGGGTCATCACTTACCAGTCCGAGGTCACACACTGAGGGATCACCACTTGCCAGTCCAAAGTCACACACCAGAGAATCACCGCTTGCCAATCCGAAGTCGCACACCAGAGAATCACCGCTAGCCAATCCGAAGTCAGGAACCAGTAACACCAAAACGAGACAGGAACCAGGAACAAGAATACGAGACACTAGAAGACTCACCGAAGCAAGCAGACTTAGCGTAGGAAGACGTTGCCAAGTCAAGGAATGAGCAGAGGAAGCCTCCTTTTATACTTCCTCTGCTCTGGCTCATAGGAAACAGCTGAGTCTAGTTAAAGGGATCAGGTCCCTTTAAATCTGACAAGGAGGCGCGGCCTTGCGCCTAAGGATGGCGGCAGCCATCTTGGATTTCCTCTGCGGAGGAAATGCTGCTGGACGTCACGAGGGAGGAGCAGGGACGGCTCCCAACCTGGCGACCAGCTCCGGGGTCTGTGCCGGGGCGTCGGGCATCGGATCAAGGGCTTCCCCTGGAGCTCCCGTGGCGGGTCGCCGTCGCGGGCATGGTAGGGGACTGCGGTCGTGGCCTTCCATGGCCGCGGAACACAAACCAAATAGTGCTAGCACTAAGAGAAAGTCCATGAAACTAACTGGAAACAGATTCAGGACAAATTTAAGAAAGTTTTTTAGGTAAGCACACAATTGAGCTGTGGAATTTCTCGCTGGAGAATGTGGTCAAGTTTAATAGTATAGCTGGAAATAACCAGAATAATAGTATAGATGTGGAAATAACCATCTCCTACTTCTGGGAATGAGCAACAGGGAAGGGATCTTCCCATTAAGATTTGCCATATATTTTCAAATAACCCAGACTGGCATTGTCAGAGACAGAATATTGGGCTCAATGGCCCCTTGGTCTGACTCAGCATGACATTTCTTATCTTATGTAACAAAAGAATTAATTTACCCCAAGAAAATATGTCAGAATTAACACCCACCATATAAACATACAGGTCTATGTGAAAAATAGAGAGAAAAAGGCACTTTGAAAATATTATTGCTAGACTAAAAGTCTTGTTTCACCAAATCATTGACCATACAACTCTAAATCTTAATCCCCTTGTACATGTAACTTCAAACAATGGGAGACTTTAAGGTCCAACTTTATCAAGCTAAAGTTGGTATTTTCACTCCAGGTTTAATTTGCAAGGAAGGAACAGTGGGGTCCACTGTAGTCCAGTCATAACTAACATGAGGGAGTCATCCCCTATCATCTTGTAAAAAATTAAAGGGGTAATTATCAAAAACTGTTTATGCACATAAATGGCTTGTTTTAAAATTCTTATCTAAAACATCCACATTCATTTAAAGCTTCCAAAGAAATCTCAATTAATTTTGTGCCAGCGACACATCTAGCATTCCTATATACAGTGGCTTGCAAAAGTATTTGACCCCCTAAAAAGTCAGCAGATTTGTGTGGATTACAAATGACACTTACACAGATTGTTCTAGATAGTATCAAGTACATTTTCAAAGGGCCGTGTGTGTAAAAAAAAACAGGGGTTACATGCATGGTTGGGCATGCACCGCGTGCATTTTAGAACAGGTCCAGGCCACGCGCGTAACCCCCGTTATGCACAGAAGTGCCGGGCCCTGAAAAAGGGGTGGGCATAGTCTGGGCGGGGGCTGCGTCCCAGGGAAGTGAGCGCTGGCAGCTGATCAGTGCGAGGAAAATACTTCTGCTCAGGAGGAGCAGTAAGTAGCGAAATAAACAAATTTGGGGTAGCTAAGTAGGTGTTAGGGGTCGAGGTGGAGAGGTCAAAGGGAAAGAAGGTTAGGCAGGGCAGGAGGGGAGTTCCCTCCCAGTCCACTCCTTAATTGGAGAGGAATGGGAGGGAACTGGAAAAAAGGCCAATCGTGTTGCTTCGTGTCCGCCCGCGCATGTACATGTTAAAATCCAGCATGCATATGCACACAAATATCGGATTTTATAACATGCGCACACGTTAGAAAAGCATCGTGTCCATGTGGACGCACATGGTTTTGAAAATTGACCCCAATGTTTATTGCAAACCAGTATGCTTTTTAAAAGTAAATTTTCAAAGTCACAATTTATTATTTCTCTACATTTTTTGGAAATTAAAATTAAAAACTGAAAAATGCTGCTTGGTTAAGCATTCAACCCTTTCAGACTAGTACTTGGTAGAACCACCTTTTGCTGCTTTAACAATTTTAAGTCTGTGGGGGTAAGTTTCAACCAGCTTTGCACACTTTATGGGAGTGATTTTTGCCCATTCTTTCTGGCAGATTTACTTCAGGTTGGTTGGATGATGCTTATGGATTGTAATTTTCAAATAATGCCACAGATTCATGATTTGATTGAGATCTGGACTTTGAATTGGCCATTGTAGAACATTCACCTTTTTGTTGTCCATCCACTCCTGTGTTGCTTTGGCCTGGTGCTTGGGATCACTGTCCAGATGAAAGGTGAACTTTTTCCCAAGTTTTAGTTTTTTAGGAGACTGAAGAATGTTGTCTTGCAGTATCTCCTTGTATGTTGAACCATCCACCCGTCCTTCGATTTTCATAAGAAGCCCAGTCCCGGTGGAGAAAAGGATTCCCACAACATGATGCTGCACCCTCATACTTTACTGTCGAGATGGTGTTTGCAGAGGAATGGGCAGTGTTAGTTTTCACCATACATAGCATTTTGAATTTTGGCCAAAAAGCTCCATTTTTGACCTATCTGACAACAAATCTTATCCCACATTTTAGCTGGGTCATGCTGATACTTTCTGCTAAATTCCAGATGTTCTATGATGTGGTTTTTCTTCAGTAATGGCTTCTTTTTTGCCACCCTCCTATACAGAGCTCTTGATATGGTGACTGGTGCAGCTCCACTCCAGTCTGAGATACTAAACTCTGTAGCTCCTTCAAAGTGATTGTTGGCATCTCTGTGGCTTCCCTCACAAGTCTCCTTCTTGCTCTGATGCTGAGTTTTGAGGAAAGGCCTTGCCTAGGCAGTGTCTGGGTGGTATGATGCAGCTTTCATTTCCTCACAATTGATCCAACAATGCTCGCTGGGATATCCAAGCACTTTGGATATTATTTTGTAGCCTTTTCCTTAGAATACTCATTGGTCTTCATTTTCACAGCTTCCCTTCAGATTCACAGCCTGACCAATGGAACTGAAATTAGGGGGTCTTTTATCCTACAGCCACACCTGCATGCTCTGGAGTTTTGCTGACTAAAAACTTTGTATCGTTTAGGCATCAACCCCTCATATTCTCACCGTTAATTACAGCCAAGGACAGAAATGAATATAATGCCTTTTTATTTTAGTGTAAATAAATAATCAGTTAAGATGTTTTTCTTAGGCAGAGCACAAGTGTAGGATTACAGGCATTCTCTTTCTTACTGATAACAGCAGGAACCTGTGTTTGATCCAGCAAGGGGAGAGTAGACAACACAGCCATCCGCACTATGGGGTAGATTTTAAAAGCCCTGCGCGCGTAAATCCTGCCGGATTTAAGCGCGCAGGGCACTCGCGCGCTGGCACGCCTATTTTGCATAGGCTGCCAGCATGCGCAAAGCCCCAGGACGCACGTAAGTCCCGGGGCTTCATAAAAGGGGCGGGAGTGGGGCATGTCCAGGGGGGGGGGTGTCAGAAGTCCGGGGGTGTGGTGCTGGTTCGGGGGTGGGCCGGGAGGGTGATCCCGAGTCCCCCGGCACTGCGGCCTGTGCCGGGGGATGGCGAGGAGCACAAGTTACGCCTGCTTCGAGCAGGCGTAACTTTTCAGCAAAGCTAGTATTAAGGGAAAGCTCCTAATTCTGCTCTGCACCCATTATTAGGGGAGTTTCTGTGAACGTGCAGTGTTATAGAGCTGTAGGAGTTGCAGGTTGTAGTGTTGTGTCACTGTTACTGAGATGACACCAGAAACTGAATATTCTTTTTGGCATGGTGAATAGTAAGGGGAAGCTCCTAATTCTGCTCTGTGGTTACACATTAACAGTTTTTAAATCAATAGGTTTATCACTAAGAAAAAAGATGATTAACTGATTTGTTATTTACACTAATTAATTTCTGTGCCTGGCTGTAATTAATGGTGAGTAGATGCGGGAATGCTGCATATTATTTTTGCATGGTGTGTAATAAGGGAAAGCTCCTAATTCTGCTCTGGCCCCATTATTAAGGGGAGTTTCTTTGAACGTGCAGTATTACAGAACTGTGGGGGTGCAGGCTGCGGTATTGTTAATGAGATGACACTAAAAATTGAATATTATTTTTTACAAGGTGAATAGTAAGGGGAAAGCTCCTAATTCTGTAAAAAAAAGAAATAGTTTGCCTTTAAATATCCTGTTATAAAATGTATTATTCAAATTATTATTATTACCCAACAAATACTGCATTTATTCCTGCATTTTACACTGCTCCTGAAAGGTGTGTCTAGATATGTCTCCCCTGTAAGTGTAAAAGGAGCATAGTTGATGTCATTAACCAAACATGGTGCCTCCCCTTTTACCCGTGATGTCATCCAATATGCCTGCCCCTGTTAGCCATGATATCATTCCAGCGATGTCATTCAAGATGGCAGCCCCCTTTTAGCCATGATTTTATCCAAGATGACAGCCCCCAGGCGACCAAGATGGTTGATCTCATGGGCAAAAGGGACATGGCTTGGGCGGAGCTAGGTTCAATAACAAAGGGGTGGGGATGGGACAGGCCTTAACCTGGAAGTGAATGCTGATTGGCTCAGAGGCAGGGTCAGTCAGCAGTGCTTGACCCAGAAGTGAACACTGGCTGAGGGGCAGGAAAAGGGGTGGGGATTAAACTGGATTTGGGCATGGCCACCTGTCAAAACAGTGTACCCCTAAACTACTTGTGTTGCTGGCACAAAATTGAGGTTTCTTTGAAAGTTTTAAATGAATGAGGATGTTTTAGATAAGGATTGTGTTTTGTACATTCACATTTAATGATTTTTTTTTTTTTAATTTCCAGGGTTTGTGCACATATAAGTGTGCATAACCTTATTTTGTGCATACTTTTATGTGCACAAAAAATAGGTATTCCAGGGGGTGGGGGTTGGGGCAGAGTGGGGATGTACGTACACTTTTGATTTTAAAACATATGTACATAATTTAGCCGGTGAGTTTGTGCATCTTATTTCAGATAAGTTTCAAAGAAAGTTTATGCGCATAAGCTCACTTTGAAAAAGGACGTAACTGATGTGTTTTTGAAATGCATGTTGCACAGGTTGTTATAAAATTACCCTCTCTGACAATAAACACTGACTAGGGCAGCAAATCACACACTTTCAAGCAAACAGATAAGCTAATGGTACATCACATATTCATTCCCCCTCACCCACAAAATACACTGGTTTCTGCTTTACATTATAATAAACTCATTTACAAACTGGAGTCTTGCCCTCTCTCCTTCAAGTAATTATTATAAAATATTTGCTGTTACAATCAAAATTTGCAAGGTGTGTCAACAATGACTTAAGATACCGTCTATAAGAAACTTCTACAGTATCTGAAACAGATGGGCTACTACATAATGGCATGGGCCCACCCAAGGCCCATTAACTAGCAACCAGAACTACCTATTAAGGTGCTTATTACTGGGGCCATTTAAGAAGTGCATGTTCCAAGCCAAAGGACTGAAAGAAATTGAGGGTATGTGGGCAGAAGAAAAGAAAATATAAGGCTAGGAGAAACAAAATATATCGCGATAAGAAAAAAAAAGGCCGCTTTAGCCGGGGAGCGCGTGCAGGCACCTGTAAGACCAGGGAGCCACGCTGAGGAGGTTGATCGGCATCCGTTGCTTCTTGTCCGGGGCCGCTCTGCCCCCTGCCGGGCAGCTGACGTTCTGCTTGTCGCGCGGCTCCAGCTGCAGCGTGTGATGGAAGGCGCTGAGCATTCCCGCCGCCAGCCGCCCGTACATCTGCTCCAGCAGCTCCTCCGGTCTCTCGCTACAGCCCCGCGCCCGCCCGGGGGGGCGCTTGCTCCCCTTCGAGGCCTGAGCGCCGCCCGAAAGCACGAGCAGAGCCAGGAGGGTCCAGATCTGCGGGAAGGAAAGAAAGAAAGAGGAGCGGCAAAGTAAAGAGGGCTCGTGGAAAGGTCATCCAGTGAGTCCCCCCCACCCCCGGAGGCAAACCTTCTCCCTCTTCTTTGCCCTTCTCAGTCAGACTGTCCCCTGAAGTCCTGATATCCCCCGCCCCCAAAAGCCTTCATTATGGGTACCCTGCTGCGGTTAAACCGCCCATGAACGTCTTTTTTTTAACTTCAAACATAAATCCAATAAAAGGATACAAATCAAGATTTGTTTGGGGAGGAAAGCGAAACGCTCACTCGCAAGTTAACAAAATCCCCTCTTCCCCCTCCCCGTAAAATACGTTGCTTAAGAGAGCTTGTACAATTTGTGTAGGACTTAAAAAATAGTCCCCATCTCTTTGAGAAACACTCCTTAGCAAGCCAAAACTGATGCTGGGAACGCTTTCCAAAGGTCGGTGACAGCTAACGCAGGAAGTTCAGACACTTTTTTTTTTTTTTTTTTTTTTAGAAAACCGAGAACCTCCAGCAGCAAACAAGGACAAAACGCTGGGGAGCTTCGGCTGTGTGCGCCTCATTCCTCCTGCCTTTCCAGGGTCAGGCTTGTCCTTAATTCTAGACAAAGACGAGCCCAGGAGCAAATGTCAGGAGGCAGCAGGGAAACTGACCACAAGAGATGAAACGCCGTCTATTGCTGCTTGGGCTAAAAGCCGATCGTATACGCTAGTTATAGCGCGCCTTACCTTGTGTTCACACATTGCGGATGAAAGTTCAGGCAGAGAAAAGGTGGGGCACGCAGGCAGATGGGTTGTCTTTTCTAGCAGCTCCCTTCCAGTGATGCGCTCTGTAGAGAAAATGTTGGAAAAGTGCCCCGGTTTTCACAGACCCTCTAGTGGTCCCCGTTACAGAGAACATTTTAGCCAGACTCGCAGGACAAATTCCGCGAAGTCGTCATTTACTACCTCGTCTCAAGCTGCGCTCGGTACAACGTGCCAGGAAAAGTGCCGCCGTTTTGCACCGAGCGCGGTCAGAAACCTGCGTGTGCGCCCGCGCCTTCCCTAGGGAAAAGAAATGCTGAGACGGGGGTCGCGGCTGGGATTTGTAATTTTTGTAATGCTGGTTCGTGGCGTGACTTCCCTCTCCAGCCAGGCAGCTGCCTTCCTCCGTGGGGGGTCGTCCGGCGGCACTGCCCGCGTTTTACACGCACTTCGAGTACATTCGCCTGAATGCCATCTTCTGTGCCTCATCCTGCCGAAACGTTCAGCTGCTTAAGAGAGTGGCCCCATTGTTAAGCAAACGGAAAGAAGGAAGTGTAAATAAGAAAAGTCAAACAGCAGCTGTACCCTCGGGCTGGGAACGGCATTAGACAGATTTTTACTTCGTTCCCTGATAGCTGTCAAAAAAAAAAAAAAAAAAGCCTCGTGAGAGAACCGCCTTCCCGGCACTGCCAGAAACAATCATAAAAGCCTCAGTCATTTGTATTAATTTATATAACGTGATTAAAAGAAGTATTCGCCATTTTTGGGGGGAGCTGTAACGTCTGAGGGAAGTTCCCCACGGATGTTACTCTTCTGCTCTTTATGTTGTTTGTATCAGAATTGCATAAGCACAGGTATCTGAGTGAAGTGAGTTCAGGTGCAGCCACCTTCCAGAGGTAATTACCAGTAAGATGATTTGCCTTCTAACATACGGGCCGATACAGTAAAAACCACAGGAGAGCGGGCGCTCCGAGGCGAGCGCCCGCTCTCCCGAGGCGCGCCTGGGTCACTCTCCTGGGCGCGCGATTGAGTATTTAAATAAGGGCCCGCGGTAAAGCCTCCTTTTTGACAGAAGCGGCGGCTGGCAGCGGGTTTGACAGCAGACGCTCAATTTTACCGGCGTCGGTTCTCGAACCCGGGTTCGGAAAACGGACGCTGGCTAAATTGAGCATCCATCTTCCAACCCGCGGGCAGATTAAAAATTATTTTTTTTTAATTTTTAATTTTTTTTTAATTTTGGGGCCTCCGACTTAATATCGTTATGATATTAAGGTTTTTCTGTACATTTTCCCTGTGCCGGCTGAAATTAACTTCTGCCTTTGGGCAGGCGTTAATTTCTGAAAGTAAAATGTGCGGCTTCGCTGCACATTTTACTTTCTGTATCGCGCGGGAATAACTAATAAGCCCATCAACATGCATTTGCATGTTGCGGGCGCTATTTGTTTCGGGGCGGTTGGCCGCGCGTTTTCGATGCGCTATTACCCCTTACTGTATAAGGGGTAAAAATAGCGCGTCAAAAACGCGTGGCCAAACCGGAGCTAAAGTTGTGCTCGGCCGAGCGCACCATACTAAATCGGCCAGATAGGGAATTATAGGGGAAAAAGACTAAGCACTCCATCCAGTCGGTTCACACTGTTCTGGATAAATGCCAGCCATCAATAGCATACCAAGGAGGGGCAAAGCTGCTGGGCTTTAGGGAGGTGCCAAATTTGCTCAGAGTGAGGGAGTCCGAGCCCTTGAGCACCATTGCTCAAGATTTGATCCAAAGGCCTGAGACTTTGAGTGCCACTGTTGCCACTGCAAGGAGAAAGCTCAGAAGGGTCCAGAGACAAGTGGCCTGACTTGCGAAAGAGAAGGTAGAAGGGCCAACTGGAACTCTGGAAGGGAAAGCAGTGTGACTTTTCTACTAGGCTCCAGACACAGTGAGGTAGCTATTGTTACTGCTGAGCCCTGGTGGGGGGTGGGATGGGATGACTGGTACTGGGCAGCAGGAGGGTGGGTAAAATGGGTTCAGAACAGGAGAACTGGTGATGGGCAGTACAGGGAGAAGAAGAGAGTTTCAGGGCAGGAAGAATTGGTAATGGTAATTTATTTTTGATAAACCAGTTTTTGAAATTACATGAAAACAGTGTGCAATGGAAATTAAAAAGTATAATACAATGTAATAAACGTTATACCAAAAAAATTAACAATATAACAAAAACAAAAAAACCCCCAAAACAAAAACATTAAAATGCCCAATATTAAAAACAATAAAAATAACAGATTGCACAGGTCACAGATATATTTCATCAATAGACTCATTTAAAACAGAACTTGCCAAAATTTAATAAAAAGCTTTTGAAAAAAAAAAGTTTTCCCAATTTCATGAATTTCAAATAATTACCTTCCAAGCGAATATCAAGAGGCAAAGAGTTCCAGAGTACAAGTGCCTGATAATGGAATAAAGATTGCCGGATGCCCTCTAGATAAATGTCTGGAGAGGGCAACCTAAGAAAACCTTTCTGGAATGTTCTTAGACATTGCGATGGTTGGTAAGCAAACAAGTTAAACAAGTATTCAGGAAGACCCTTAGAGAGTGCTTTATGAGCCAAAGTAGTTTGAACAAAATTCTACAACACACTGGAACTCTGGAAGCTAATGTAGGATGATAATGGTGCTGGGCAGCAGGAGGGGGAAAGAAGAGTTCCTGGTAGGGAGAACTGTTACTGGGGAGGGGGGAGATGGGTTCTGCGGCAGGGGGACTGCTGCTGGGTAGAGATAGCATACACCAGATCTTCCCAAACATTTAGCCAGTGTGACCCCATTTTAACACTTGAAAAGTAATATAACCCCATAGGACGACCAAAACATATTAGCATGGGTGCAGTTCCCCTCCTACAATCACTCCAATCTCTCTCACCTTCCCTCTCTCAACCTGCATCCTCTTCAGTCAATCCTTTTTCTCAGTCTCTACCCCCTACAGAGGACCTCCTTTTCTAACCTCTGCCCCTCCCAGCTGATGCCCTTTTACATTGGGTACAAATATACGTGCAATACCTCTGTCTGTTATATAACACTATAAGTATGCCAGAGGACAATAGGCTAATTCTCAAGCCCACCAATTACTTAATTTATTGTGTATACAAAAACATTTATAAATTATACAAAATAGTCAAGTGTGAGGCATCTATACATTTAGAATGGATTCTAAAATATGATCAATACGATTTATTGATCCCCAATCATACTCCATACATACCATTCATTCATAAAAACCAAAATGCATATATATCATCCATAATACTACATTGCACATCTAAACAAACCTGTGTATCATATATACAGTTATACTGAGACCCATTAACAACTATTCAACTGTTCCTACGAGATTTCTCGTTTCGCCTATGTATCCAGGCTTCTTCAGGGAACCTCTAGATTTTATAAATACGGGTCAGATATCATTTACAAAGATGAATTTACAACAAATTCTTCAATTGAACATGTATAATATGTAATAAATTTACAACAATTCTTTTAGTTAAACAGGTAGTATGTTCTCAAATTTCCACTCCATCTAGTGGTCTTCTCATGAGGATATTATGTATCTCTCCCCACTCCAATTGTTGTCCTCACACAGCTATTGACTGGAATATATCAAAAATAAATAAATCAGCTCACTTAAATATCACACAACAACCTTAAATCTAAACAGTGCCCTAATATACTCTTACCTACATTCACAACCGTGTAATTATTAAACGTACAGGCTCTGCTGCCCTCCTTTATCTTCCAGATAAAACTGTTGTATCATTTACAAACTCAGAAAATAACGCCGGCTGCCTTCAACAGGCGTAACTTCCATCTCCACATTTCTCTAGAGCCGAGTATGTCTTTGAAAATCTATAACATATATAATAAATTACAACCATTCTACTATTACTGCTATCAAATAGAATCATTTCCTTAACACTTACTGCTGCAGCGATTCTTTGCACTTACCAAAATTTAAACCTCCATAAACTCTCAATCTCAAGATCGTGAGATTGAGAGTTTATGTCCTCTGGCATACTTATAGCCCTTTTACATTGTACATTCTTTCTCTCTTACTCCCCTCCAGCTCTTTTTGTATCCACACAGCTCATCCTCTCTCACCCCAAGCCTTTCTTATAACCCTCAACAGATCCTCTATCAGCCTCTCCCTCTCACACCATCCCCTCTGTGTTAACACCCAGCCACATTGCCTCCCTTCCAACCCTTCTCTCACCCCCTCAGCTGATCTCCTCTCACTTCCCAGCTTCTTCATATCCCCCAGTTGATCTTCTGTCATTCTCCTTCTCTCACTCTCCACAGCCAATCCCTCACCACCTGATCCAACACTCAAACCCTTCCTGCATTTGATCCCTTCCTTTAAGCAGCTCCTCCTCCAACCATCACCCTGGCTAGGGTCAGTGGCAACATTTTCAATTGGGCCCCAGGCTAGAGGTGGATAGCAGCTGGTGGAAAGAGGCAGGTTGATGTTAGAGGCAACATTTTTCTCTTGGGTAGGTTCAGCGGCAGGTGTGGAGAGAGAAGCAATGGAGATGTCCACTGGCCCATACATACTTTGTCTTCCCCTCATCTCGTGGCTAGTCCCAAGCCTGCTGGTGATCTGCATGCAGCAGCAGCAGCAGTCAGCATGGGAGTTAGGAGTTAGAGCAAGCTCACAGGCCCTGCAGCAGCTCTGATCTATCCTCATGAGGGGCTTCCTGTTATCACAGAATCTCATGCAAGGGAAGTGCCACTGCATGGCCTGTGAGTGCATTTTGGATCAAAGACCCCCCACACTGATTTCCACTACTAATGCTGCTGCTAGTGCCTGAAGAGTGCTGTCATTTGAGGAACTTGTGACCCCATTTATATGATACATAAATACATAATGAGCTTTAGGAGCAAGGGAATTAGTATACCTGAATTCTAAAAATACGGTAAGCTGTCTCAGACTAACGCTAGTGGGTGTGCATACCGTGCAATTGCACAGGGTGGCACATCTATAGGGGCAGTAGCACTGGACTGCAGAGTCTGAATCCCTGCCTGATCCAAATTCCTATCCCCCTCCCTGCCCCAGCTGGCAACAGAAGTCACATTTAAGCAAACATCATCTCCTGCTGCCAGGGGGCCGGTCTAAGACAATCTCAGGGTGACTGGAAATCAAAAGTTCCCAAATAAGAAGCATGGGAATTTTTAAATCCTTAGTAGTTTTCATTTTTGGATGTTATTTTTTATGTCTGCTGCTTTGAAATACTTTATTGATGTTTGGGAAATTTTTTAAAATTTGTGTATGAATTTTTAATTATTGGATGTCCTATATGGAAGCTGTTTTGAAATATTCTTTGTATGAGTATGGTTTTGCTGTTTTGATCAATGTATTTATTATATGTATTGATTTTATTGTTTTATGTTGATGTTTCTGTTTTCCATTGTTGCACTATATACAGAGTTTGACTTGTATTTTCAGTTCAGTTTTTGTCTGCATGTTTCCATTTGTACTTCATGGTCTCTTTATTCTTTATTTGGTGAGGGTCTGTCTGTGGTCTACATCTGTGCCCAAAGTTAGTTATTCTGCTAGCATGTAGTTTTTGTGTAGGGATCTATCACAGCCTGGTATCTTCTGTTTTCCTAATAGAGGATGTACTAGTGTTTTAGAGCTCAGCCTAATATTTGCAGTGTTGCCTTTTCATAGGCTGGATTGTTACTGTTTGAGTGCTGGCAGTTAGTACTGTTTTAGTATAGGAGGTTTACTATATTATAATTGTAATTCAGTTTATTCATGGCTTTCTGAGGGTCAAACCCACACCCAACATGCATTATAATAGGCCTAATACCTATAGGTTCCAAGTGTCTTTTTGGAGAGTGTTCTAGTTGTCATCACAGCAGTGCATGTATATATAGTATATATATCAGTGTTTCCCAACCAGTGTACCTTCCGATCTCATAAGATGTGCCATGAAAAAGTCACCACTACCTGATGCTCAGGTCCAGACCAGCACCTAGGCTCTGCTTTCAGCACCCTGCAGCAACAAGAGACACCAACAGTGGCTCTTAACTTGTAGGAATGCCGTTCTGAGAACATTTGTGATCATGTGTTCCTCTTCTTCCTAGCTGCAGCATGAATCCTGGAGTGTGGCAATTAATGGGCAGCATAAAAAGTCATGGGATAGGTGGCGATGTCCTTTCGTGGATTACAAACTGGCTAAAAGACAGGAAACAGAGAGTAGGATTAAATGGACAATTTTCTCAGTGGAAAGGAGTGGGTACTGGAGTGCCTCAGGGATCTGTATTGGGACCCTTACTTTTCAATATATTTATAAATGATCTGGAAAGAAATACGACAAGTGAGGTAATAAAATTTGCGGATGATACAAAACTGTTCAGAGTAGTTAAATCAAGAGTAGATTGTGATAAATTGCAGGAAGACCTTGTGAGGCTGGAACATTGGGCATCAAAATGGCAGATGAAATTTAATGTGGATAAGTGCAAGGTGATTCATATAGGGAAAAATAACCCTTGCTATAGTTACACAATGTTAGGTTCCATATTAGGTGCTACTATTCAAGAAATAGATCTAGGCGTCATAGTGGATAACATATTGAAATCGTCGGTTCAGTGTGCTGCGGCAGTCAAAAAAGCAAACAGAATGTTGGGAATTATTAGAAAGGGAATGGTGAATAAAACGGAAAATGTCATAATGCCTCTGTATCGCTCCATGGTGAGTCCGCACCTTGAATATGGTGTACAATTCTGGTCACCGCATCTCAAAAAAGATATAATTGCGATGGAGAAGGTACAGAGAAGGGCTACCAAAATGATAAGGGGAATGGAACAGCTCCCCTATGAGGAAAGACTAAAGAGGTTAGGACTTTTCAGCTTGGAGAAGAGACGGCTGAGGGGGGATATGATAGAGGTGTTTAAAATCACGAGAGGTCTAGAACGGGTAGATGTGAATCGGTTTTTTACTCTTTCAGATAATAGAAAGACTAGGGGCACTCCATGAAGCTAGCATGTGACACATTTAAAACTAATCGGAGAAAGTTCTTTTTCAGTCAACGCACAATTAAACTCTGGAATTTGTTGCCAGAGGATGTGGTTAGTGCAGTTAGTGTAGCTGTGTTTAAAAAAGGATTGGATAAGTTCTTGGAGGAGAAGTCCATTACCTGCTATTAATTAAGTTGACTTAGATAATAACCACCGCTATTAATAGCAACGGTAACATGGAATAGACTTAGTTTTTGGGGTACTTGCCAGGTTCTTATGGCCTGGATTGGCCACTGTTGGAACAGGATACTGGGCTTGATGGACCCTTGGTCTGACCCAGTATGGCATGTTCTTATGCAGAGCATGTTTTTTGCAGCATACACAGTGCACACAGCACCTCCTCATTTTCTCCATCTTTGAGTTCTTCAAGCCTCTGTCATATCCACAGACTGAATGAGATAGGGAGAACGTGCACCGAGCACTGGATTTGAGTCATTTTTGAGTGTTGTAAGCAGCAGTGGCAGTGAAGCCACATGTGGCAGCCAAGGTAACTGAGTTGGCTGCCCACACTATACCAACTTCTCCCTTCTCCTGAGAGAACTGGTTGTCACATAGATATTAAGTTCTTGGGGGAAAATGATGTAAGCTAGTGTGTTTCTTGGAAAGGTAGGCTAAAAATCCAAATTTCCTTTAAGATATGCCATGCTAAATAAGACCAAGGTCTATCAAAGCTTAACATTCTGTCTCCAGCAGCAACCAGTTTTGGTCACAAGTACCTGGCAGATCCCCAAAACAGATCTATTTCTTGTTACTCCAACGGTTAGCAATGGTTTTCCCTAGTGCAGCGATTCCCAACAGCCAGTTCCCTGTACGTACCCGGATCAGTCCAGATAGCTGGGTTATGCCTCCCTTCCAGCAGGTGGAATCAGAGAACAAACTGAAAAGGCATCCTCTGATAACCTAGTGTGCCATCTGCGATCCCTCAATATTTCTCTGACTCCAGCAGGTGGAAGACAGCATAACCTGCGGTCCTGGTCTTACTAAATTAATTATTATTGAATCAAACATATTCTTTACATACTTTCATTGGCCTAATGACTAGATCAACAGCGTAGTAAGTATACAAAAAAAACAAAACCCAACCCTTTTCATTGTTAGGGGTTTGGATTCTCCTATTTTCTTGCAGTATAAAGTTTTCTTCTCAATGCAGGCATAGCTGAGCCTTATGGTCTTTCAGCTTACTTACCTGGAGAGTCTGTGCCAGCCCGGTGAGTAGGGGAGATTTATCAGTGGGCCTGTCCCTCTCCCCTACGTGTCCGAGAAATTTTCATTCCTCTGTAGTCAGGAATGTTTCCATTCCCCTGCTAGTTTACAAAAAAAAAAAAAGTAAAAGTAAATGAAACAGCCGGCTTCCTTCCCGGGCTTCCAGAAGGGGTGAACTGCTACCCAGGCAGTTAATTTTTTCATGGCATGTTCTGCCATGCTGCGGGGAGTGCAGTGTTTGGCATGTGGAGAGTCGGCAGCCCGGCTCTCCCGCGACAGCTTGTGTTCGCGATGCTTGCGGGGGGCGAGAACCCTTCTCAGCTGCCTCTGCCAGGCAGCAGATCTCTCCTGCGGCCGCGAGGGGTTACCAAACGGGGGCTGGATGTCCCCTGTCAACCGGCTCCGTCCCCACAAAGTGTGGGAACGGTGGCCATTTTGAGTAATTTCCCCTCAGAGGAGATGCAGGGCTCCGGTGGAGGAGACTTTCCTTCGTCACCTCGTTAAGCCCGGTACCACCCCCCGATGACGCCAGTGAGCCTCTGCCTCTTCCCCCTTCCTCTGCTCCGATGGAGGGGACCTTAAAGAGGCAGCACCCTTTTTCCTCCCAATTTGTGCTGCTCTTGCACAAAGTTTACATGGAGGCAGAGGCTGATATTTTACAGCAACCTCCACCATCAAAGAGACCCAGGCCTAACCCTCAGGAGGCATCTTGCGCTCCATTACCTCGGCCAGTACCGGATGAAGGGCCACTGCCAGATCTGTCGGCTGACCCCGCGCTCCAGGACCCCCTTCAGGATCTGGGCGATGACGTGGATTCTGCCGCTCCGGTCGAATGGGATGTTTGTTTAGGAGAGAAGAGCTGGATCTTCTAATTCCGCATGTGCTTACGGAGCTGGATTTGCCAGTTCCGCAATTGGTGACAGATCGACACCCGGAGGATCCGGTGTTGTCCGGTCTGCATGCTCTTCCTCGATCCTTTCCATTCCACCCCAGCCTCTTGCAGCTCTTGACTCGTGAGTGGGATGTTCCGGAAGCCACTCTTCGCGTTAGCAGAGCCATGGCCATACTGGGTCAAACTTAATTATAAATAACATTTATAAGTTATTATGAATACTGTTCCTTGCCTCCCTCATATACTCCATTGTATATTATACCTCTTTCGTGCCCTCTCTTATTTCTTACTCCAAGTTAACATATCCTTGTTATAATGTAACTTTATTCTCCTCTCAAATTGTCTCTGGTTAATGGTTGTTTATAGTTACTGCTTGTTCGATGTAAACAGAGTTGATTTGATTTGTATCAAGAAAGTCGGTATATAAAAAACCCTAAATAAAAAAAAAATAAATAAATATGGAGAAGTCTTCTATCCACTTCCAGATGAATATTTGGACTTTCTTAAAATCCCGAAAGTAGATTCCGCCATAGTAGCCATTGCCAAGCACATTACCATTCCAGTGACAGGAAGCTTGAGATACTTCTTAAACAAATTTTTGAAGTGTCAGCTCTTGGAGTGAGGGCGGCAGTCTGCAGTAGTTTCATGGAGTGAGGGCGGCGGTCTGCAGTAGTTTCATGCAGAGAGCCACCCTTCGATGGATTCAGCAGCTGCTTACTGCGCAGGAGCTACCCCTGGCTGAGGCGGAACAAGCAGACCGCCTGGAAGCAGCTGTCTCTTATATGGCGGATGCTCTGTATGATCTGCTGCGGACCTCCTCCCGAACAATGTCCTCCGCGGTGGCAGCGAGGAGGTTGCTTTGGCTGCGCCATTGGTCTGTGGACTCTTCTTCCAAGTCTCAGTTGGGACCTTCCCTTTTAAAGGGAAGCTTCTATTTGGAGACGATCTGGAGCAGCTTATCAAGGATTTGGGAGAGAACAAGGTTTACAAATTGGCGGAGGACAAACCTAGGTCTATTCGTCCTTTCAATTCCTATAGGGGTCGTTTCTGGGGCAGCAGTGTTTTCGTTCAGCTAGGGCCCTACCCTTTCCTTCTCGGCAAGCTCCGTCGAGGTTGCAGGCTTGGGCTCGCTCCTTTCGAGGCATGCGACCTCCCTGAGATGGTACTTCCCAGGGATTCTCCAACACCAAGGCGGCACAGTGAAGGTGCGCCAGTCCATTCCTCCGTTCCGGTAATAGGGGGCAGTCTCTCTTTTTTTCGAGAGGAATGGTTTAAGATCACGTCGGATCAATGGGTCTTAGACATTATAAGTCGCGGTTACACTTTAGATTTTGCTATCCCTCTGTGGGACCTTTTCCTGGTGTCTCCTTGCGGGTCCCGAGTGAAAAGGCAAGTGGTACTCCAGACACTGGCTCACTTGGAAGGCCCTCGGAGCGATCATTCCAGTACCGACGGGGGAGTGCCGGACAGGCAGATATTCCATTTACTTTGTAGTTCCAAAAAAGGAGGGCTCATTCCATCCCATTCTGGACTTGAAGAAGGTCAACAGAGCCCTTCGGGTTCCCCATTTTCGCATGGAAACCTTGAGATCCGTCATTGCGGCCGTACACAAAGGAGCATATTTGGCCTTTTTGGATCTCTCAGAGGCTTACCTGCACATCGGTATACAAGAGCATCATCAAAGGTTTCTCCGGTTCATGGTGCTAGGGGAACATTACCAGTTTCAAGCGCTGCCGTTCGGTCTTGCGATGGTACCGCACGTATTCACCAAGGTCATGGTAGTGGTAGCAGCGTCTCTGCGGAAAGAAGGGATTCTGGTTCATCCCTATTTGGACGACTGGCTCATTCAGGCAAAGTCACAGCGCCTCTGCGAGCAGGCAGTTCAGTTGGTGATACGGTGGCTTCAGTCCCTTGTCTGCGTGATCAACTTTCCCAAGAGTCAGCTGGTTCTGTCGCAAAAGTTGGAATTAGACACGATAGTGGGCAAGGTTTTCCTTCTCGTGCAGAGAATGGACAAGTTGATGTCTCAAGTTCGGCGGCTGCTGACTCTCCCATTGCCCATAGTCTGGGACTATTTACAAGTTCTTGGTTCTATGGCTTCTACTCTGAAATTGGTCCTATGGGCGTTCGCTCATTTGAGGCCTTTGCAGGGAGCGTTGCTTTCCTGCTGGGATCCCAAGTCCAAGGAGTTCCACCTTCAATTGCCTCTCCTGGATCCAGCCAGGAATAGTCTCCAGTGGTGGCTAGTACTGGAGCACTTACAGCAGGGGATTTGGAGAATCCACAGTGGCTGATTGTGACAACAGATGCCAGCCTTTCCGGTTGCCAGTCGCACTCCGCTCAAGGTCAGTGGTCAGTTCCAGAGTCGAAGTGGTCCATCAATAGTTTGGAAACCAGAGCGGTTCGTCTGGCATTGTGCAGCTTCCTTCCCCCGGTCCGCCATCAGTTGGTAAGGATCCTATCCGTCAATGCCACCACGGTGGCCTACATCAACCAACAGGGAGGAACACAGAGTAGGCTGGTGGCCGTTGAAGCGGACAAGCTTACGGGATGGGTGGAACGCAATCTGCGGCATCTCACATAGCCGAGGTCGACAACGTTCAAGCAGACTTTCTCAATCGTCAACAGCTAGACCCTGGGGAATGGGAGCTATCTGAGGAGGCGATGCAACTCTTGATCCGGCGGTGGGGTGTTCCCCACCTGGACTTGATGGCAATGCGAACAAACGCGAAAACGGTATGGTTTTTCAGCCGCAGACGGGAGCACAGAGCAGAAGGGGTAGATGCTCTAGTCCTCCCTTGGCCCAGCAGCATGCTTCTCTGTGTGTTCCCCCCTTGGCCTCTGGTGGGCAAAGTGCTCAGACGAATTGAGTCGCACCAGGGACCGGTAGTTCTCATGGCTCCAGAGTGGTCGCAAAGACCCTGGTTCGCGGACCTAATCAACTTGGCGGCCGAGGGTCCCTTGCATCTCGGACACCTTCCAAACCTTCTCTGTCAAGTTCCAATATTTTTCGATCAGGCGGATCGCCTCTGTCTAGCGGCTTGGCTTATGAGAGGCGCCAGCTGAGGAAGAAAGGGTACCCTGAGTCGGTGATTTCTACTCTGCTTCGCGCACATAAGACTTCCACGTTGCTTACTTACGCACGGGTTAGGAAGGTTTTTGATTCCTGGTGTAGCGGTTTTCAGGTTTCCCCGCAAAGAGCCACAGTAGTTCACATTCTCGAGTTCTTACAGGAAGGCCTGAAGAAAGGTTTGGCGTACAGTTCTCTTCGTGTTCAGGTAGCAGCCTTGGGCTGCATACGTGGCCAGGTGGACGGTGCTCCCCTTGCGGGACATCCAGATGTGACACGTTTTCTGAAAGGAGCCAAACATTTGAATCCTCCAGTACGTCAAGTATGCCCTTCGTGGAGTTTGAACTTGGTTCTGCAGGCGCTTTGCGACTTGCCCTTTGAGCCCCTTAAGCGGGCCACGTTAAAGGATCTGACACTTAAAGCGGTATTTCTCGTGGCTATTTGTTCGGCGAGAAGGATATCAGAGCTTCAGGCGTTGTCGTGCCGGGAGCTATTCTTGCGGTTTTCGTCCTCGGGAGTTTCTCTTCGGACGGTGCCATCCTTCCTTCCGAAGGTGGTGTCGGCTTTTCATTTAAATCAGTCAGTTGAGCTGCCGGCCTTTTCAGATTTGGATCGCGACTCCTCTCAGGCTCAGGAATTGTGAAGGTTAGACGTTCGTCGGGTTCTTCTCCGATATTTGGAAGTGACATACTTTTCGGTTGTCAGACCATCTCTTTGTTCTATGGAGTGGCCCTAAGAAAGGGCATAATGCGTCCAAGACTACTATCGCCCGATGATTGAAAGAAGCCATTGCCTCGGCATACATATGAAAGGGCCATCCCTACCTGATGGTCTTAAGGCTCATTCTGTCAGATCTCAGGCGACGTCTTGGGCGGAGAGTCAAAATGTTTCTCCTCAAGAGATTTGTCGAGCAGCGACTTGGAAGTCTCTGCATACTTTTGCTCGGCCCTATCGCTTGGACGTCCGGGCTCCGGATGCAGATTGTTTTGGTAGCAGAGTTCTCCGTGCGGGACTTACCGGGTCCCACCCCAGTTAAGGCGGCTTGGGTACATCCCAGCTGTCTGGACTGATCCGGGTACGTACAGGGAAAGGAAAATTGGTTCTTACCTGCTAATTTTCATTCCTGTAGTACCATGGATCAGTCCAGACGCCCGCCCAGTGAGTTTGGTAAGCCCGTTGGTAATTTTTTCTTTCCTTTGCTTCCTACACAGTAGATTTGCAGATGTGAAGATAATGGAAGAATCTACACACCTTACAGCTATATAGTTCTGAAAGTTAGGACCATTTGTTTTATTGTTGGTCTAGTCATTGGCTGTTAAATTGTTCAGTGGTTGAATTGTGTTTTCTTTTTGCTTGGATATTGATTATACTGAGGGATTGCAGATGGTACACCAAGTTATTAGGGGGTGCCTTTTTAGTTTGTTCTCTGACTCCACCTGCTGGAAGGGAGGCATAACCCAGCTGTCTGGACTGATCCGTGGTACTACAGGAACGAAAATTAGCAGCTAAGAACCAATTTTCCTTTGGGTTTTCAGGATATCCACTATGAATATGCATGAGATAAATGTGCATATCATGGAGGCTCGGTATATGCAAATTTATCTCATCCATATTCATTGTGGATGTCCTGAAAACCCAACTGGCTGTGGGATCCCCGGGACAAGCTTAGGAAACCCTTACCCTAGTGACTACTTGGCTGATAACGCTTTATGGACTTTTCCTCCAGGAACTTGTCTTAAACCATGTGAAAAAGTACTTTCTAGGAGTGGTTTTATTTTTTTATTTTTTTATTTTATTTTTTATTTATTGAATTTTACACAAATACACAATAACACCCTTGTGATTGAAACAATGGTTACATTATTCAGACTTGATAAGAAAATTATTTCAAGACTTAATATAACAAGTAACCATCAAATAATTAAGAAATATATGGGGGAGTGAGTAGGAACTCAAGGAGCGAAGTCAAAGTCAAAGTAAAATGAAAAAAGAAATATTTAAGGTGGTCGATCCCATGCCGAGTATACTTCTATTGCGTGCCTCCTGTTACTAGCTATGTCGCTGATGATTGGTGAGAATCAATAAAGAAACGGAGTTGTGAAGGTTCAAAGAAAACATATACGGAGTCCATATACTTGACTACGCATTTGCACGGGTAACGAAGCATAAACTTAGAACAAATAGCCAACGCTTCTTGTCTCATTTGTATAAATCTTTTCCTCCTTTCCTGAGTAGACCTCGTGATGTCAGGGAAAAGCCAGACTTTTTGGCCATAGAATTCTATGGCTCTATTACGAAAGAATAGCCTCAGTACATTATTCTTCTCAGAAAGAAAAGCGAAGGATACAAATAAAGTCCCTCTCTCAGAGAACATGTCCTCATGTGAAAGTTCCAAAATGTCTGTGATATTCAATTGAGCCTGCTGTGGTTGATTTTGTTGTTCTTCTCTTTTTGATGGTATATAATATGCTTTGGTGATTAAGGGAGTTGCCTCTGTGGGAACTTTTAATATAACATTTAGGTATTTTTTAAATAATTCCATTGGAGTTATATAAGTAATCACAGGAAAATTTAAGACTCTAATATTAGTACTTCTAATCATGTTCTCCATGTTCTCAATTTTTTTTATCAATTACCGTCTCGCTTTGTATGGAATGATATTGAAAACTTTCCAACTTTTTAACTTTTTCCTCAATTTCTTGTATTTTTTGGTCTTGCTTCTCAACTCTCCTTTCATTTTCTTTAGTGCATCTATTTGTTTCCACACACATTTTAGAAAGATTAATCACAGCATTTTCAATAGCGGCTAAAGCGTCCCAAATAGAGTCCATAGTCACCTCCTCAGGTCTTACTAGGAAGGAGGTTAATTGATAGGACTCACCCGCACTAGCGGCTCCAGCAACAGTGTCCCTTTCCTCAGTCTGCGTCGCGCCGGGCTCCAATACACCCAGCAATGATGTCTCCTCCGGGTCTCTCTCTGCCTGGGCACGAGGCCCTACGAGGTCCCCCTGCGAGGTTGCCAGCGTCCTTTTGCGGCTATCCACGTGCTAAGGTGGGGACGGGATCTCGGGCGCTCCGGGACTCAGCGAGATCTCGTCGGCCAGGGACTGAGACGCTCGCTCCATGTCTCTGTCCACCGCGGCCATCAGTCCTGTCTCTCTCGGCTGGGGTGTCGAGGCAAAGAAGGCAGGTATTGTTGCTTGCGTCGAGTCTCCTGACCCTGGTATCGGCAGGCTTTCTCGAAGCCGTGCCTTCCGCTTTGTGTGAGGCATTTTAGCTTAGTTCTTATAGCTGAAAAAGAAGTTTTTAGAAGAAAATAACTAAAGCTGCTTTCCCGTGCCTTCCCGTGCCTCCTAATCGGCTGCCATCTTAAACTCCTCCCCCTAGGAGTGGTTTTAAAACTGCTGGTTGTAAGTATCATGGAATATCTCTTGTTTTAATATTATTTGAAAGGGTAAGCAACAGTCCTTTGTTTACCTGTTCCACTCCACTCATAATTTTCTAGACTTCTCTTTTCCAGTCTGAAGAGCCTAACCTGTGTAGCTTTTCACAGGGGAACCCAAAGAGAGTATCCACTGGGGGGGAGGGGGGAGTAGGAGCAAGTTTGCCCCCCTTTTGGTTCAGGCTGCCAGTGGCGTTGCTGTGGAATGGCATGTGATGCCCTTTGCCACCCCGGCCAGAGTATACCATGCAGGAGAGGCCACCGGGAGCAATGTGGTCTGAGTAGAATTTTGAGAAATTTTGTTAACCAGTTAGATTTCTTTTATAGGGACCCCTCCCTACATGATGACCATCCAGGGACTCCTAAGGTGAAGTTAGTCTTTTTCCTAGTAGTGCAGTGAATCCCCTTTTTCAGTCACCAAGAGTCCAGAGAGCTTTTGCCCCTTAAGTGCTTCACAACACGCAGTTCATTTTTTTCTGGGGTGAGAGGACTCTTCATGTTTGCCTGTGGAGATGAAAGTTCTGACACATCTTCACAGTTTCTGGTTAATGGTCTCTTCCAGAAGATGACTGGAGACACTTCTGGAGATTAGAAGACCTGCCCAACTGATGCCAGACGTGTCACTTTATTTTTTGACATCATGGTAGCCTACATCCCTGGTATAACCAATTTTCCTATACTGTGTAGGAAATACAGGAAGTGCTAACAGGCATGTAAGAACATAAGAACATGCCATACTGGGTCAGACCAAGGGTCCATCAAGCCCAGCATCCTGTTTCCAACAGTGACCAATCCAGGCCATTGTCTTACTGTGATCAGATTGTACTCATGTGGGTCTGGTGCATTTTGATAGCTGTCTACTACGACCATAATCTGCACATGCAAGTTTGCTGTGATCGCCATATGCTGGTGATAGATATGGTGGCCATATTTCATGTGTTCTGTTGTGATGCAGATTAAGACAAAACATGCTGGATGATCACATGTACATGGAATCCACAAGAAGATGTGCTCTTAGGTAAGTGTGAAATTTAAAGATTTCTGGTCTGTTGTGGTTAGACTGTTCTGCTCTGCCCTGCCCCCTCCTCCAGCCGTGTGAATTGAGTATTGCGAGTGCTCTTTACTTCCTCTTGTATATTTGTGGGTGATTATGGATATTTCTCATTGTAAAAAAGTTCTGGACTCCTTTTTTTCACCCTTGTTCTGCATCAGAAGAATACTATAGGACAGCGTAATTGCTCCACCCTGGCTGTTATAGATCTCAACCTTTGGACAGTTGAAAATGAGGTTATAATGTGTGGAACATACCAAGATATTTACTGTTTATGGTGCGCTGTAGAATACCTCCCTCAAATATTGTTTACTGCGCTGCATTTGTGTAATAGTGCTATAGAAATAAGTAGTAGCAGTTTGCTTTTCTCGGAGAATACATTACAAGTAGGACAATGTGGAGCCTGGCGAAGGAGGAGATATCAGTTAGTTTGCTGTATGCCAAAGTTTTGTGCTGTGACTAAGTACCTCAGCTGAGCAGATGAAGGAAGACATGAAATAGTCAAAATTGCAAGCCATGGTCTTGCAATTAGGGCGTGCGTGTGCGTGTGTGTTTTCTTTTTTTGTTTCAAGACCACTTGCGTCTGAGGTGGACTAGTCTTGGGGTTTTCCTAGACAGATTACATCACTTTTCCTATCCCTAACGCATCTTCCCCCCATGCTATTTCCTAATCTATTTGTATAAAAATGACAATGCACGCTATTGTAAGAGAGGTGGCATGCAGAATGTAGCTTCATTGGAGATATGCAAATTTATGCCTTTGATGTTGTTAGTTCTGAATTGTTATCCTAATGTGACAAAAGGGTATCCCAAGTATCCATACAGGATATAACAGTAAACAGATAATTAAAGTGAATTTTTAAAGCATTGCTCATGCTAAAAAGCTCATATACACAAGAATGTGGGCTGCTTGCGAACGACGTGTATTTTAAAAGCCAGAGGTTATGCATGAATATACGTGTGTGCAAGTAACAAAAAAGGGGTGGGAAAGGGGAGGAGTTGGGGCAGGGCATGGGCATTCTGGGGAAGGGCCAACTGTTACACGCATAACTCCGTATTTTAAAACCGTAGATCACAGTGAGCAGCGGCTTGTAGACTGTGTAACTATACTGCAAGGACAGTATGGCTTCAGCAAGGATGTAATCTAAGGAGCAGGTGGTAAATTAAAAAGTTTATGGACTAGCAGGGCTGTTTTGTACTTGATTCTGAACTGAATCAGAAGCCAATGAAGGCTTGACAGAACTGGGCTTATATGTTCCTGAATCGAGAGTCCTGAAATTAATTGGCCTGTGGCATTCTGCAGCAGCTGTATTGACTTCAGCACACTTGCAAATAAACCTAAATATAGTGCATTGCAATAATCAAGCAGCAGCATTATTATGAACTGAACCACTGACTGTCATCAGAAGGTAACAGTGATCTGAGAGGACGAAGTAGTCGCAACTTGTAGAAACCTGATCTAACAACAGCTTTGATCTTTGGAATAAATGATAGTTTTGAGTCGATAATGATGGAAAAGTAGTTTAATCTTTTCCCCACTGATTAATAAAGAAGCAGGATTAGAGATAGTTTTCATGGTGTTGCATTAGTTCAAGCTCGGTTTTTCCTAAATGTAGCTAATTTCCTTGATTTTAGTCATTCAGAAGTTTCACTCCAGGACTTTTCAACAGGTAAATGAACTGGATATCGCGCTCATGATTTAAAATTCGAGTATTTCCGCACGTGCACAGATACACACATGTTTTAAAACGCGTGCTCGTTTTAAAATTAGCCTATGCATTCACAACTCCAGCAGACAGTCCCAAAACTTCACTTAAAAATTGTATATGACATTTCCTAGGTATGTCCCTATTATTTTAAGCTAAAATATGGATTTTTTTAATGCACTAGGTGTACATATTGTTGGCAGTGCATTTCTCTGAATCCTGATTTTGGGTGAGCCAAGCTCTCTGAATTTATACCTTTCCTCTCTGATAACATCAGACTCTGTTGTCACCCCAATCCAGGATTTGGAGATCTGTTTTTGGGCTCAGAATCTGAGCATGCTGTCTTTCCTCGCCCCATTCCAGATGCTCATATTACAGTGTGGAAGGGTGGGATGAACACATACCTGAACAGGAATGAGAAGAAATGACTAGGCTGCTCGTATATTCTGTGGCTCAAAGTGGGGCTCTGTCCTGAAACCTCACTTACACTTCATTTTCTTGAAAGTCTTGAGAGAGACACCACTTCTTAAGGTTTTTGTTTTTTTTAAAGTAGTATGCAGATTCATTCATTTGTTCATGTCAATGAATATCTTTGGGGCAGAATTTTTTTTTTTTTTTTTTTTTTAACAGTACTAAAACTTTGACATCAGATTAATGAATCTGAATGCTTCTTATGACAGGCTTTTATGATTAATTCTAACATGACTTGAACAACATCTGAGAGAAAACGCACATCTTGATACTTTAGAAACACCAAAAATAATTTTATTGCTAATGTAAGCATAACTGATAATAAATAGTAGAACTTTCACAATATAGGACAGATAACAAAAGTCAAACAATTATTGTGTGTGATACAGAGAGCCTAAAAATCCGTGTCAGCCACTTGGCCTGGTGAAAACAACTGATTACTGCCAAAAGAACAACTTGCCTAAGCAACAGCAGCTCCAGCTGCTTTTATATAAAATATACTCATACTATTATAAATTTACATGCTAGTAAATAGAATGCACTGCTCCAAATTTATGTAGTTAATAGCCAGTTTGTGAGAACACTCTGAACTAGTTACACAAACCAAAACAGAAATCTACCTGATTCTAACTACTGGCTTAACAGGAACAAATGTTATACATGTAATACAGTCTGTACAAAAATATTTTCACATACAACAGAATCTCATAAAAGAACATCTGTAAAGTAAACACTTTTCTATTACAATTCAATCACATGACAAATCCTAATCTGGGAGTAAATCATCTCCTAACTCTTCATCTGCAAAGTCATCATCTTCAACTCGTTTTTTTGCTGCTGTTTTTGGTCTTTCCGTTTGTGGGCCAAGAGGATCCATATATGAGGCATCTAGAATTCAAAACAAACATTTTTACACACACACTCACTAAAGAAGCTAACATATTACTGCAAAACTTGACTAGAATCAGGAATATGACATACCAAAATTAACTAATTTAGTAAGTCAACCAATAGACTACCAAAACCCACAGAATACAAACATAAAATTACTGTCACAGTCAGTGCATGTCTCTGAAAGACAAGTCATCAAAACCAGTGGTAAAAGTATAAGCTAAAAACATTTTATGCATTCTCTCCAGCTAGTTCACTTTTAAACTCTTCAGTTAAAACAATCTTGATGCATATTGTCTACTAAATAAAACAGCATGCAAGTAATCTTATTGTGATCAGCTTTGTGAATAGTTTCAAGCACTGCACATGAGTAAATTTCATTCAGAAACCCTAAAGACTACAACAGCCCACTATTCACTATGCAACTTGTAACAAAGACCAGAAAAGCAAAGATGTACATTTAAGCGACATGCACATTGAGTGTCTATTACAATTGTTTCAATATATGCCTCAAACCAAGAACAGGAGAAAAAGTTTAGGTTTTATAGAAAGACAGCTGATTCTTGCTGGTGATTTTAATACTGTTCTATGGTATTTCTTGGATTGTTCTAAAATGGATAACAGACACGATAAGAAGGTTAAGATGGTTTTATAAAACTATACAAGTGATCTTGGATTGGTTGATGCATGGAGAATTGTTTGTCCAGAAGATAACATTTTATTCTCATCCACATGACACTTATGTAAGAATAGATTACATAAGGATAGTGAGAGGAAAAAAGGAAAGGCTTGGAGAATACACAAATTGGCTCTATTACTTGGGTAGATCCTACACCTCTTTGGTTAAATGATTGTATCTCTGAAGATTCTGAGAGATGCCTATTCTACAAATTAAATGACAGAATACGCTCAAATTACAAAAATATAAAATGAGTAGGCAAAATCATCTGGGAATAATTTATATTTTATATACTTGAGCTACTTCATAAGTTACATTTAAAGTATTAGAGATACCTCACAGCACACACTGCTAGGCATACTATTTTAAGGAGCTTTATTAATAATACTGGCTTAATTTAAAAATCTGGAGGAAAAGGCTTTTCGAGAAATTCCAATTAGAGCCGACTTCATGTGCACATATACATCAACAGTCTGTCTATAGGTTTGGATCTGGAAAAAAAAAATCACTCCTGTCAGAGTCCTCATGTCTTGAAAATCTGCTGTGGATAGGATGCCAAACAAAAAAAGTTATTAGGCAGCCACATAAACAGACAATCTCATAAGCGATCTTTTCTTTCAAAAAGTAGGCTAAAAATGCATGATGTAGTAGGTACCATGTAAGGGGGTATGTTCTGAATTACAAGGGTTTTAAAACAGTATGCATGGGTCTTAAGAGAACATAAGTGGTAGAAAGCATTAGAAAGTCAGCATGTTTAATATAGAAGATTCTTGGAGATACATTATGAAATGTCCTCAATGTTAATAGGGGTAAACTTCGAGGTAGATTTTAAAAACATACGCGCGTGCGTACTTTTGTTCGCGCCACTGTCGCGAACAAAAGTACACCAGATTTTATAAGATACGCGCGTAGCCGCGCGTATCTTATAAAATCCGGGGTCGGCGCGCACAAGGCTGCGCAAAATCGGCAGCCTGCACACGCCGAGCCGTGCAGCCTGCCTCCGTTCCCTTCCCCTATCTACCCCACCCCCCAGCCCTATCTAAATCCCCCCCCTTACCTTTGTTGGGCAAGTAAAATGTGCAGTCAAGCCACACATTTTACTTTCTGAAATTAATGCCTGCCCAAAGACAGGAGTTAATTTCGGCCGGCACCGGGGAAGTGTACAGAGAAACAGAAAATCTGCTTTTCTGTACACCTCCGACTTAATATCATAGCTATATTACGTCTCATGCCCCAAAAATTAAAAAAAATTAAAAATTAAAAAAAATTAAAATTAAAAATCTTCCTGCGGCCTGGAAGACTGACACTCAATTATGTCGGCGTCCATTTTCCGAACCTGTGGCTGTCAGCGGGTTCGAGAACCGACGCCGGTAAAATTGAGCGTCAGCTGTCAAACCTGCTGACAGCCGCCGCTCCTGTCAAAAAGGAGGCGCTAGGGCCGCGCTAGTGTCCCTAGCGCCTCTTTTTACCGCAGGCCCTCATTTGCATGCGGGCCAGTACTAAATCGTGTGCACAGGAGAGTGGCCTGTGCTCGCATCGGGAGAGCGGGCGCTTGCTGGCTCTCCCGCACTTTTTTCTGTATCGGCCCGAATGTAAACAGAAGCCGACACAAGTTCTACATGGCACACAGTTAAACACTTAAAAAAAACTGACAGGTAAGTGCAAGCTCAAGACAAAAAGTCAAAAAAATCACAAAAAGCTTCCACATAAATTACTGGAACCGAAATTTCAATTATACCAACAGGAATTAAAGAATAATTGATCCAGGAGGAAAAAGACCTCAGAACTTATATGCAAGTTCTCTATGGAACATATAAGCATATGGTTAGGTAGATCAGGCATCAGTCTTAAAAAAACACCCCTCCATTTTAAACCTTTTATTCAGATTCAAAAACATCAAAAAACATTTTATTATTCCATTTTTTTCTTTTCTCTATTCTTTCTTTTTTCTATATATGTCTATATGTAAAAAATCTTAGTTGTTTATCTTGACAATAAAACTTGTGAAACTGGCTTGTATGGCTGGCTGGCCCGATATAATGGGACTTAATGTTAATTTTCAAATAAAGATTTACAATGTCAAAAAAAGAACTTATTTTGTTGTCACTGTGTGGCAAGACGAATGCGCAGACTCTTGACTGTGTTCCCAGAATTTAAGAGGTGAAGATTTTGTGATTTTTTGACAGAGTTAAACACAACATCTTTCTGATTACTATTTGCCGTTTTTTACAGATTCCCAATAAGGAAATAATGAATATGGTACATGCAAAAGTTTCTGCATCCTTTCAGTCAGTGCAATGTCCACCTTTGGCAGAAATAATTGCCAAATATTTTCTGTAGCCAGCTAAGAATCTTTCAGTTCTTGCTTTTGGGAAATTTTTCCCACTCTCTCTTGCAAAAAACTCTTAACTCAGAAATATTCTTAGGTCTTCTTATATGTCATGTATGTTTGAAATCTCCCCACATATTTTCAGTAATATGCAAGTCCGGGGACTGTGAAGGCCATTTCAAAACCTTCGTCTGTCTTTCCTGTAAATACTTCATGGCTCTTGCTGAAGTATCCAACCTCTTTTCAGCTTTAATTTCTTCATGCATTGTGGGACATTAACTTCTAGGATATGTTGATATTTAATTGAATCTATTTTTCCTTCCACGCACACAATAGTACTTGCGCCACTGGCTGCTACCCAACTCCAAAGCATAACAGATCCATCTCTAAGATTAATGGTTGGCAAGGTGTTCTTGTCTTCAAAAGCTTCACTTTTGTTTTTCCAAATGTATCTTGTATAGTTGTGGCTGAACAATTTAATTTCATCAGTCTAAAGCATTTTGTTCTAAATAGATTCAGGTTTATGAAGGTTTTGCATTGCATACTTTAGACCAGCATTTCTCAACCTTTTTTATGCCAGGGACCAGCTACCTACCTTACTTAACTTACATGGACCAGTTGCAGTGCTGATGAGCAGGAAGGGGCAGTGAGAACGGGAATATACCCCCCCGCCCCCCACACACCCAATGTTTAATCACATAGGTCAGCCCTACAGCTGCTGCGAGTCATTTTAAGAAGGAACTAGCCAGTTTAAAAAAATTTTCTAAAAAAATTGCTCTTACTAAAAAAGAAGCAAAAACAAAAAATACCCCACAACAAATCCTTTACCCCTAGGCTTCTCTCTTTTCCTTATACCAAACAGCGAGCAGTATTGTCCTCAGAAAAGAAAAAAAATACATCCCTCTCCTTCCCATTCAACCATCAGTTGATCTTTGGGGTGAAACCCCCCCCCCTCCCTCTCAGTTTTCCTCCCCCTTCCAGTCAACTACTAGATGGCCATTTAAAAAAAAAAAAATCCCTCTCTCTCTTCATTGTAACATAATAGCAATCGGCAAAAGAAGACCAAATAGTTCATCCAGTCTGCCCAGCAAGCTGCACTTGGTGGCAACTGCTGCTCTATGCAGGCCTCCCCCTAAGCCCTCTGTCAAGGGCAGCAACTCCACTCTGTGCAGGTTACCCCCCATTCTGTTAGGGTAGCAACTGCTGCTCCCCTTGCCAGCCAAGTAACACTACTAGAATTAATGCCCTTGCCACGTGGACTTTTATTTCCAGTTGGGGCCGATCTCAAAGCCCGAACTCTGGAAGGGGAGCAACCATAGCTGAATGCTAATGAGCCACAATGAGACTGAGTCAGAGTCTGCTGTGCTCTCAGGCCCTGCGGAAGTCTCTTCCCAGAGATCGGGCCTCAGGACTGACCCCAGCTGGAAAACAAAATGGTCCATGGGGCAAGGCAGGAATGGTGGGAGGGGGGGGGGGGGGTTTAGAAAAGTCCCTGCTGGCTGTGGTGCAGGATGAAGTTTAGTATATGCACTGTAGAGCAAGTCTTGCTTACTTCTCATCCTCCTGCATTGACTCTGCTCCATGGACTGGCAGAAATGCTGCCAGGGACTGGTGGTTGAGAAACACTGCTTTAGATGATGAGATTGTAGAAAGATTTTCCTTCTGACAATTCTCCTATGCACATCACTGCTGCGTAAGCAATGCTGTATTGTGGTCCTGGGGAAAACTTAAGTCTCGCGATGGGTCCCCTTTTTCGCGCCTTTTTTCTGCTTTAAATGTTTGTCTCCTATGAGGGTGTTTACGCTCCTTGGTGAAATTTGGAATGAAACTATAAGAGGTATGTTTCTTTACTTTTGCATTAAATGTGGTAGCCTTTCTTTTTAGTTCCACTATCTACATGTATTTCTTTTACATTTCTTTGATGTCTACGGTCCCTCCCGACGCAGCCACAGCGAAACACGGGACCGTGTCGGGGGACCCTTATAAGATGCCTGCCGTTTGAAAGTGGAGTTGCCGTTCTAATTTTGTGGAATAAATACACACCTTTCAAAGTCTTCTTGGTGGAATTCAGATGTTTCCTTGCACTATTGTCGTCTCGAAAACTTAAGTATTCCAATGGTAGCTAAACGTTTCTTCAGGTCATTTGCAATGATTTGTATGTTCTGTTCTGCAGATCTTACCAGTTTTTGGGCAATTTTATCAGAGAAGAGACGGCTGAGGGGAGATATGATAGAGGTCTAATAAAATAATGAGTGGCGTGGAATGAATGAACATTAATCAGTTGCTTACTCTTTCAAAGAGTACAAAGACTAGGGGACATACATTAAAGTTACTGAGTGATACACTTAAAACTAATAAGATAAAATATTTGTTTTAATCAATGCATAATTAAGCTCTGGAATTCGATGCCAGAGGATGTGGTGAAAGCTATTAGTGTAGCTGTGTTTAAAAAAGGTTTGGACAAGTTCCTGAAGGAAATGGCCATAAACTATTATTAAGGTGGAGTTGCAGAAATCCATTTCTCATCTCTGGTATAAGCAGCATGGTATCTATCCCTTGGGATCCTGCCAGGTACTTGTGACCTGGATTTGCCATTGTTATAAACAGGATACTGGGCTTGATGGACCTTTGGTCTGACCTAGTATGGCAAGTCTTATGTTCTTCTGCAATTCCCTACAGTTTACTTTGAATAATTGTGTGTCATTTGATCACTTTAGTCACTGTTTCCTTTTATAGATCATTAATGCATTTGTTAAATAATACTGGGACCACTACAGATCTCAGGATCACTCTACTATTTGCTCTGTTCAAAGGGAAAATTGGCCATTTAATTCTACTGTTTCCTATCCACAATAGGACAATGCTTCCTATTTCATAACTTTATAATTTCCTAAGGAGTCTCTCATGAAGGATTTTATCAAATGCCTCCAGAAAATCAAAATATACCATTTCAACTGGCTCACTCTTAGCTATGCTTATTTACACCTTCACAAAATTCTAGTAGATTAGTAAAGTGCAACTTCTGTTTGTTAAATCCATGTTGGCTCTTTCCCATAAAGCCACGTTTATCCATATACCCAGTGATTTTATTATTAACTATAGCTTCCACCATTTTAAGCAGCATGGACATAAGGATCACAGATTTGTAGTTTTCTTGCTCATCCCTGTAGCCCTTTTTAAAAACTAGTGTTACATTGGCTATCCTTCAGTCTTCAGGTAATGATAGACTGCAGACCTGCTACTGACAATCTGAAATTTCATACTGTTCCTTCAGAACTCTGGAGTGAATATTGTCAGGTCCTGATGATGTGCTACTATTTAGTCAGTCTAGTTGCTCTAGCTCCTCTTCCAGATTCACAGTGATTTGCTTCACTTCCTCTAAATATAACCTATAATGGTTCTGGTGTTGATATTTCCCAACATCCTCTGCAGTGAAGACTGAAGCAAAGAATTGAGTGTTATCCTCACTGAGTGCCTCTTTTACCTCCTCATCATCTAATAGTTTAATGTGCAGGCCTTTTTTTCTTGATGTACTTAGATATTTTTTATTAGCTTTTGCTTCTTGGCAAATTTCTTCTCCATTCTCTCTTGGCGTACTTAATTAGGGCAAGATTTTAAAAGGCTTACGCGTGTAGGTGGCCTTATGCGCGCCGGACCTATTTTCAAAGGCCTGGCCACGCGTGTAAGTCCCAGGGCTTCGGGAAAGGAACAGCTCGGTTGGGGGGTGGGGTGGGGCATGGCTAGAGGCCCCTGGCACAGCAGCCATTTGCTGCTGTGCTGGGGGATCACGTGCCGGCGTGTGCAACCTGCGCCTGCTCCGAGGCAGGCGCAAAAGGTAAGGTAAAGTTTTGGGGGGTGCTAGGTTAGGGCTAGGGGCGGGTAGGTTAGGGGAAGAGAGGTTAGTGTAGGGGGTTGGAAAGTTTCCTCCCAGTCCGCTCCGAAATTGGAGTAGACTGGGAGGGAACTGAGGAAGGCCGTGGGTGTCGGTGCGCGCAGAATGCACAAGTGTGCACCCTTGAGCGCGCTGACCCCTGATTTTATAACATGCGCGCACCACCCCTTAGTGTTTTATAGCTAATTTGACAATGCTTATGCCCTTTCCTATTTTCCTCATTAGTATCTGCTTTCCATTTTTTAAGGGATGCTTTTTGGCTTGATAGACTCTCTTTCAATATCATGTAATTCTGCTGACTGTAATTTATCTTCTTTCAACCATTTTTAACTTGTTGAATATATTGTATCTGGGCTTCCAAAATGGTGTTTTTAAATAATCTTTACACCTCATGCAAACTTAACACTCACAACTGTTTCTTTCAGCGTTCTTCTAATTTCCTCATTTATCAGTAGTTTTTATTATTCTCCCTTCAGTGGTTATGATCACTATTGTCAAGCAACTCATCATCATTGTCCCTTTGCTTCAGGTTCTGCATGCCACTGAAAACTGTTTCTAAAGTAGTGCCTCCTCTTATCACTTCCAGAACCAACTGCTCCAAGAAGCAGTCATTTATGGAATCTAGAACCTCTTTCTTCCTAGCTTGCCCCCAGGAGACATTCATCCAGTCAATATTGGGGTAATTGAAATCTCCCATTATTATTGCATTTTTATTTTTACTAGCTTGTCTAATCTCTATTGGCATTTCATATTCTATTTCACCATTCTGGTAAGATGAACAGTAATTCAAATCAAGATTTCTTGATTGCCTTTTCAACAATACTTTACTGTATATAAATTTCCCTGTAATACATGTAATTTCTATTCATAGAGATTCCAGAGTGCATTTTATTTCTTGAAGAACTTTTATCCTACTTTACTCTATGCTGCCCTACCACCAGTTCAATCTACTCTGTCAGTCTCATAAATTTTGTACCCTGGAATCATAGTATCCCATTGGATATTCTCATTCCACTTGAATTAACTGTTAATAATAAGCGAGGGAAAAGGAATTTAAAACACATATAGGTGTCTATATGCAAAAACCAGAAATCTGAATAATAAGATTGGAGAGTTAAAATGTATGGCAGTAAATAAATATATAGGCATTGCTGAGACCTAGTGAAATGAAGATAGCTAATGGGACACTTTTGAAGATACGTCACTTCAAACCATGTACTCCTGACTATCTGCTCTCTTGCAAGATCTAGTGGAAAACTGCTCTGTCTGCTTTTTAATTGTAAGTGCCAGCAGCTAGCTTCTGTTCCGGTTAGCGTGGAGGTTCTCTAATTGGAATTTGATCCCCTAAGTAACTGACTATAAATGCTAGGAAAACTGGTTATGTTCCTTCTGATTTCTATATATTTGTCTATGTAATTTGGTATAAGACTTCTAAACTGGATTGCAAACTGAATTCTTTCTTCCTGTTTGACCTTTGAAAATATCAACAGAAAATATGTTGAAAAAATTATGAATGAAAAAATCTCTTTTCAGATCCATAAGGGGATAGAATACATGGGACCCCAACCCTCCTTCCAATATAGAAGATACTGCTCATTGGAAGACCTCAGCAATCAACTAACATCACAACTTACTCGCATAGACCTCACCAACCCCAACACAGCTCTCCTCTCCTGGAACAAAATTACAGAATCCATAGCCAACAAACTATGCCCCCTTGTAACAAAAAAACTCAACACCAACTCGCCCAAAAGACATCCGTGGTTTACCAACGAACTCAGAAAACTGAAACAAAACTTAAGACAGAAAGAAAGCAAATGGCATAAAGCCCCTTGTACTAGCACACTCTCCGCCTATAAATTGGCACTCCACCAGTACAAGACCTCCACCTCCAGATCTAAAAAGAACTTCTACGCGCACAAGATCCACGACCTCGTCTTCGACGCCAAAGCGCTCTTTGCCTTTGTTTCCAATTTAACCCAAATCAACGCACCAGTTATCCCTTTCAATCAAGCACAATCAAAAGCCGAAGAACTGGCCCTGTTCTTCCATAACAAAATCATCAACCTCTTAACACAGCTGCCCACCTCCACCCCCCCCTTACCTGAGCTCACATCAACTAACCAACAACAAAACCATATATCTCGATTCGTTCGAACCCATCTCAACTAAAGAGATTCAGTCATTTCTAAAGAAAATGAAACCCTCTTCTCATCCTGCAGACCATATCCCCACCAAACTTCTCATGACAATCCCTGACTCCATCTCCCAAACCCTGGCAGACATCATAAACTGCTCTTTATCTCAAGGCATATACCCAGACGATCTCAAACTGGCATCCCTCAAACCACTTCTAAAGAAGCCAAATTTAGATCTCAAGGACCCGAACAACTTCCGACCGATCGCCAATTTACCATTCATAGCTAAGATCATGGAAAAACTAGTTAACATACAAATTTCAGACTACATCGAAGATAACAAACTCCTATTCCCTTCCCAATATGGGTTTCGCAAAGCTTCCAGTACAGAATCTCTCCTCGTATCGCTGACAGACTACCTCATTTTGGGTCTCAACAAAGGACAGCAAATCATTCCTACTGATTCTTTTAGACCTCTCGGCAGCTTTCGATACCGTTAACCACGCCATCCTCATAAACCAACTCTCAACCATTGGAATAACAGGTACGGCTCTAGCCTGGTTCAAAACTTTCCTCAACAATAGAGGCTACAAAGTGAAAATCCACAACGAAGAATCTCCCTGCCATGACGCACCTGTAGGAGTCCCTCATGGATCCTCCTTATCACCCATGCTCTTCAACATTTACCTACTTCCGCTGTGCCAGCTTTTAACCAACCTAAAACTTAAGCACTTTGTCTATGCAGATGATGTCCAGATAGTGATCCCTCTTAAAGAATCCTTCGTCAAAACTCTCGAACATTGGGAATCCTGCCTCCAAAAAATCAGTGACCTGCTCGCCAGCCTAAACCTTGTATTAAACGCCGCCAAAACTGAACTCCTGCTCATTTCCCCAGAAAACAGCAACAACACCATCACTCTTCCAACCAACCCACTCTCCTCCCAGGTCAGAGACTTAGGAGCTATAATTGATAACAAGATGAATCTGAAAGCATTTGTCAACCATACAACCAAGGACTGTTTCTACAAACTCCTAGTGCTGAAAAGGATAAAACCACTTGTCCATTTTCATGACTTTAGAATAATACTACAAGCAATAATCTTCGCAAAGTTAGACTACTACTAGGTCTCCCATCTTCGTACACCAAACCTCTACAGATGGTCCAAAATGCGGCAGCAAGAATTCTTACCAACACCAGAAGAAGAGACCACATATCCCCCATCTTAAAAAACCTTCATTGGCTCCTTATTCACTTCAGAATCATCTTCAAGCCCATCACCATTATATATAAAACCTTCCACCACCTTACATCACTTGACCTACAATACCCACTCAGCCAACATAACGCCTTAAGACCGACCAAAGAAGCATACAGAGGATCCCTCCAGGTACCTAATACCAAATTCACTCGGCATATAACTTTAAGAGAACGGACCTTCTCGACAGCTGGACCATCACTCTGGAACTTTATCCCAACGAATCTTCGACAGGAGCCCTGCCTCCCAACATTCCGAAAAAGACTTAAAACGTGGCTGTTTAAACAAGCTTTTCCAGACTCCTCCTAAATCTCACCTCACCAACTTAAAGAATGTAGCCACACCAGTTATCTGTAAATAATTTATGATGTTAAATTACTACTGTATTTCTCTCTTCTCCCAGTTCGATCACCCTTGTTCTTTGTAACTGCAATTCTTCTGCACTAGTTCCAGTTTTAATGTATTTTGCACCCCTTGTTCAACTGTAAACCGGCATGATGTGATTGTATTATGAATGCCGGTATATAAAAAAACCTAAAAAAAAATTAAAAAACAAAACAAAACATAGAATAACGACAGCTGGAAAAGAGAAAAAAAATCATTAAACATTTCTAGACAAGCAGCAGACAGGCTGGTTTGTGCTATGGATTTGCACAGGTGAGAGTCAAATATAGAAATAATTTTGGGTTTCTCATGAACTGGGCCAGCAGAGCTGCAAAGGCAGTAACTACAGCCTTCGGAAGGGAATTGTGCAGCATGCTACATCACCTGATATTTGGTATAGAGAACTGCAATCCAAGAGGAAACTGGAAAAGTTTTCTGGATGTTAGTTTAGGATTTATACTAGCAATGACAGCTGGGAAAGGGAAGAGGGCTGGTAAGACAAGGTAGGTGTCAGTCTGTGGATAAGAAGCCTTACAAATGTTCTGAGCTTCTTCAATTAGTTTCTATGTATCTTATGCCCTTAACTCCAGAAAGCAAGGAGTTATGCCAACATATTCCAAGCCACTATTCATAAAGGTAATATTTAACTTTTATTTGATTTTTTTAAAAAAATGTTATATCCTGATTTACAGAAGTAAAAAACTTTCATTATTATAAATAAGCATTTTTCTAATTGCCCAATAATATATTAGTAAATAGTTACTAATCTATCAGTCAGATTGGGCAACAGACTTCAATTAGTGCAACAGTGAACAAACTAGATTTTATGTGATAATTTACTAATACTCTGCACCACTGAATTTTATAACAATGTAATAACAAAACAAAATAAAAATAACTTCCACTGTTTATGCTGCAACTTCTTTTAAGCAGTTTGTCTTGTGCTTGAATGCCCGATGCAGTTTAAAGGGGTTCCCACCTCTTCATGAAAATGAGAGCACCACAGACATTTTCTACTTGCCTATTTCTTTCTTGCTGCTGGTTTCATAGGGCTCATTTGTTCCTGGCAAGGATCGTAATTTGGTACTTAGGCGCTCACCTTTAGCACTGGCAGTGCTGCTCTGTCCACTGTCTGAAAAACATACAAATAAGATTTGTAAACATGGGTTAAACAAACAGGAAAAGTGAGCAAGGAAAGAACTGACACACTATAGTTGCCAACTCTAATATCAAAGATGGTCCTTGATGATTATGATTCAGCCATCACAAGCATACTATAAACATTGTTTTTCTATTCTAAGGCAATCCCTGCTTTCTCCCTAACAATTGTTTGAATAGAGACTCATGGAGAGAAAATGATATCTTTGCAATTGATAAGGCATCTGCCAGGCATATGAAATCACTTTTTAATAGAACTCTACTGAATGTTATATATAGGAATCTTTGTGAAATACTTTTAAAAAAAATATGTTCTCTCCTATCCCACTGTCTAATAGATGCCCGCTTTTATACTTCTTGTCCCTACCCTAGAATAAGCTAGAACTCAGCAACTATCATTTAGCTAAGTACTTCAGTGACAAATTCATGGAGAAGCCATAAGGAGTGGTGCATAAACACTATAAAACTTTTTTCCTTAAACCCAGCAGTTTTCTCCTGTGCCTTTGTGCTTCAAGTTCAATTGGAACCAGAGCTGGATTTAGCACCATGAACCTTCATTTGCAATTACCCAGGAATTCCTCACTCTTCTCCCCCAATATACCTAGTTTGGCCATTGCAGTAATGGTCTTGGGCCAGGGGCCATACACCAGGACTCCTTCAGGAACACTGAAATCATTAGGTGTCACCGGGTGTCACCTATTACTCCCTCCCTGATGGGTCTTGTAAACGCTGCCTCCGCAGCACCCCTGGCTGACTAAGGGAGCAGAAAAGCTGAATTGGAGATTGAACTAAGGACCTTTAGCATGGCAGTGCACAGCACTGTCACTATGCCACTGGGCTGGCCCAACGTTATACAATTTAAAACAAAGTGTAAACAATGAAAATGAATTGGGATAACGATGTTATTTATTTATTTATTTCTCGAGTTTTATATACCATCGTTCGGTTTCACCATCACAACGGTTTACATGATTCGACTGGTAGAGCAATACAGATTTCGTTTGCTATCTAAGAGTTAGTGCATATAGATGTTACAAATTACATACAAGATTTGTGAGCACGTATAGGTATTAAAAGTACATAATAAGTACATATAAGAATTAAAAGTACATCTCAGTGTTGTAGGTATTATTATCCATAAGCGTGATAGTATAATAAGTTAGTGCGCATGTAAAGGCATTATAGTATATATTCCGGGTATGTGTAAACAATGTTGGTTATATATTTTCACAGGGTTGCAAGTGTTTTTATCGAAAAGGTTTGGATTACCGAATAATAAGGCTGAGGGGGGATTTCATTTGTTGTTTTGGTAAGCTTTGGCGAATAACCAGGTTTTTTGTTCTTTCTTGAAGGTTTTTAAGTTCGGTTGTGTTCTTAATTCTGTTGGGAGTGTGTTCCAGAGTTTGGGGCTTCCGAGAGTTATGGCTCTATCGTGGGTTGAGGTTAGTTGTTTAGGTCGTACAGGTGGAATTTTCAGGAGGCCTTTGTTGGTTGAGTGGAGGTTAGAGAGATCATTATGTTAAAGAGAAACCAGATATGGTATGAATTTCTATGGAAAGGTTATAAAAGAAGAGGAAACAGAGGCCATTGAATAACTATCTGGGCTTGGCTGCACATTTTACTTTCTGTATCGCGTGGGAATACCTAATAGGGCCATCAACATGCATTTGCATGTTGCGGGCGCTATTAGGTTGGGGGGGGGGGGGGGGGGTTTGGACGCGCGTTTTGGACGAGCTATTACCCCTTACTGAATAAGGGGTAAAGCTAGCGCGTCCAAAACGCGCATCTAATCGCGGGGTAACAGTGCGCTCCACCGGAGTGCACTGTACTGTATCGGCCCGATAGTTTGAACCGTTTATCCATACTGTTTTTATTGTATTTTCAAAACATTCTTAATTACAAACTGGCAAGAATATAACATGTACTGACTACCTGAGTGTGAAACAGAAACCAAGAACAGTAACTACCCAAGAACATGACCACTTGCAGGAACTAATTGCTTTCCTGTCATGGAAAAATCACTATAGAACAGGGTTTCCCAAACTGTGGATCGGGACCCAAATAGGGTCAAAAGTGCCTTAAATTACAGCACTCTTCAGGCATCAGAAGCAGTAGCATTAATAGTAGAAGGCAGCGTGGGACTTGCAAGCCACTAAAGCCCTGCAATGTCCTTGCCCTCACATGAGTTTCTATGGTAAAGGAAGCCCTATGTGAAGAGGAACTGGGCCTGCTACAAGATCTTTGAGCTTGCACTGGCTCACAGCCCTGTCTAGACTTTCATTATTTGTGCTGCTGCTGCTAGCAGATGACCATTGGGCTTGCGACCAGTCATGTGTGGAGAGGAGGACTGAATGCACAAGTCAGTCAATATTGCCACACTGCTCTTCTCTCCTCACCCACCAGTGAACCTACCCCAAGAGAAAAATGTTGCCTCTGTCATCAGCCTGCTCTCTCTTCTAACCAGTTGTCAACCAGCTTTGGCCCAGGGTCCAAAGGAAAATATTGTTGCTGGCCCTGGCCCAGGGTAATGTTTAGAGAGGTGACTGTTTGAATGGAGGGATCAGATGTGCTGGAGGTTTGAGGATTGGATTAGCTGGAGATGGATTGCCGAGGAGGGTGAATGAAAGAAGATGGACTTGGGGTGAGAGTGGATCAGCTGGGAAGATGTGAGAGAAGTATTGGAGAGGAAGAACTGTGAGGCTGGAAAGTGACAGAGAGGAGATGGAGAATGGGGTGAGAGGGAGAGAATGACAGCTGGGAGTAATAAGAAGGGCTTGGATGTGAGAAAGGATCAACTGGGGAGATGCAAAAAGGCTGGGGAGGTAAGAGGAACTGGGGAGGTAAGAGCATATTTTATTTTATTTATTTTATTTGATGCTTTTTTATACCGGCACTCATGACAGAGTCATATCATGTCGGTTTACAGAAAACTGGGGAACGATAACCTTAAATACGTTAACATAGTAAAGAAGTAAAAAAAGTTACAATAAAACGGGGTTGAGCAAACTGGGGGAAGAAGAAGGCAGAGCATAGGTAACTTGAAACATAACGCCAGTTATTTGGAGAGTTCTACGAGTTCTAGAAATATTCATTGTGGTGCATCGGGGCCTTAGTTCTGGTAATCAGTAAATTTATGTAAAGGCTTGTTGAAATAACCAAGTCTTAAGCCTTTTTCTAAAAGTCATTAGGCAGGGTTCTTGTCTGAGTTCAGTGGGAATGGCATATAAGGTTGAGAGAGAGAGTCTGAGGGGAGAGGATGTTATCAGAGAAGGTCCTCTAGAAGGGGTGGAGGTTGAGAGACAGGATCGGCTGGAGAGGGTTGAGGTTGAGAGACAAGATTATTTAGAATGTAGGAAGGATGAGAGTGGAGTGATTGTTAGAGGGAGACCACAGTTCTGCTCATTTGGGGGTGAATTTTAAAAGCCTGGCGAGCGCCAAAACTGGGAGATATGCGAGTATGTCTGGCCAGTGTTGGCCACGCAGATTTTAAAAGGCATCAATGTACACATGTGTCTAGCAGTGTATGCACAAGTGAGAAAGCCCAAAAAAGGGGCGCGGAGTGGGCGAGACATGGGCATTCTGGGACATGAAATGTGTGCGTATTTACCCGCACGAGCTCGCTATGGATGGCGTATAATAAAATTTAAAAAATCTAGGCTAATCAGCAGAGTTTTAAGGGTTGGTGCTAACAGGGTAAAAGGGAGGATATTTAATTTGGGAGGGTTTAAGAAGTCCTATCCCTTATCTGGGTGAAGTGGCAATTGCATCGGCATGTGTCTATTAAAATCCCCTCACGTACACGGTAGAGGCGGCATTTGCATGCATTCATATAAAATTGTGTGCACATGTACGTGTGTACAGCCTATTTTATACCATGTGCGCATATATGCGCTAATGTTATAAAATGGCCGCATCCTTTGGCACGAGCCAGCACACATGCATACTTGTGTGCCCCCGTCCTGGTATCAAAGTTACCATCTTGTTTTGGCCATCCTCTGGGGTTATATGAATTTTCAAGTGCTAAAATGGGGTCAGACTGGCTAAAGGTTTGAGAAGCCCTGCTATAAAAAGCAAAGTTGCTTACCTATAACAGTGTCCTCTGGAGACAAAAGTTCACAAGTCACACAAGTGGCACTCAGTGTCAAAACAGACACCTGCTCCAGAGCTTTATGAAAAGACCTAAAAGCCTTTACAATTCAAGAGCTCTCCTAAGATCTGATAATATGGCTTTAGCTGAGTGGGGATCAATTCCAAGGGGAACTGATCTCCTTCGGAGAACACCTTCTGTTTTCTCTGAAGACAAGCAATTCATTCAAATCACACAGGTGGGATTCCCTAAGTAAGGGTTGTCTTGAACAAAAATGAAGGACACCCTCATGATGAGCGCCAATGGTCAGGAGAAAATGTTTTTTTGGGGGCCAATGTACTAAATGGCATTAACATAATCTGTTATCACAGTGATGAATGCATATTATTAGCTAAAGTTAATAAAATAATGAGATGTAGATGAAGCATATGTTAATTCAAATGTTAAAATGCATACATTAACATGAAAAGCTAAATACACATCTCAGATATGTAGTTACATTTTTGCACTAATGGGTTCTCATATTTTGTATGTTTTTATGCACATTATTTTGTGCTATGTTAATAGGTAATGAACTATTTAGCAAATTTTGAATCTCATTACCTCATTAGCATAGGTTTTGCATTAATGCTAATATAAGCTATTTAATGCAGATAAACAGTGCGATTAATCCATGCTAAACACTTGTGTTGATGCTTAGCATTTGTATTACTGTTAATGATGCAGTTTGGTGCATTTGCCCCCAAAAGCCTTTTCTACTGAATACACACCCTTGTCTTCAAAATATTAAAAGAAATGCTTTTTAAAATATATTTTTATCAATTTTATTTTCTAAAAACATTAGCCTCTTTGACAGAGAGTTTGAGTGCCATATTTGGAAGACCAAATACAGATAAAAATCAACTTTCTGGAAAAAGATCCCTTCCAACACGAGGATTATTACTTGAAGTCAATGTGTAACTCTATGTACTGTGCAATATTTCAAAACTACACTATAAGCAGTAGCATAAACCTTTTGGCAATTAAAATACTACTTCCAAACTAGAATAAGTCTTGGAATAGTTACAAGTTAGTGAAAGAGAAAGGGAAATTTACAACACACAGCAACCAAAGCAGTAAGGAAATCCCAGAAGATATTTCCATACCACTTGTCGGAAATTTCATTTGTGTTACACATTCAAACAAATACTCTCACCACAGTACTGCATAATGCTTCCCCCTCTAGGACACAAATGTTCATCTATTTTACTTACAGAATAAATTAGAGTTTAATTAAAGCAGGTGTAGAATGAAAATGAGCTCAAGTTTATTTTGCAATAAAGAGCTCAACTTCCTTTTTCAGACTGGATACAATTTAAATTTAAAATTTAAAAAACAGTTTTATACTATTTATAAATAATTTGTTATGAGACAAATGATAGCCCCATGCAGTGTATTATTTTTGAAGTTTTTTGGTGCTATATCCTTTCCACTTCCAAGTATATTTAACCAAAAGTACATAATCTCAATCTTCCTGTCGTCTTTGCCTCTTATTATAATGGTTCTTTCCTAAGTTTACTACGGTACATGGAAATTTACTATGTTTATTTTGTTTAGTGATATGTACCTTATTTGACATTTCAAAAACATTTATTTGTATCTACAAAAGTCTCCGACGCAAAGAAAATATTAAAATATGCAAATGGTTTTATATTGCTGGACATTTTGGAAGTTTTATGCATATAAATGGACTTTTGACAATTCACTCTACAGGGCTGAATTTTCAAAAGATTTTACAAGTGTAAATGGGCTTTTGAAAATTGCTATTTTTTCAAGCGCAACTCTTTTGAAAATTCACTCCTTTGTATTAATAATGTTACATACAATTCATGCAAAGCAAAAACAGTATTGTATACCATTCAAATAAGTAGTCAGAAACATACAAAGCTTTACTCTATAACCTTGTAATTAGTACATATTGATGGCATATCCTGATTTTATTTGTCAGAGGTGGCAAAATTAGACAATCTGAGCAATCTGGGTTTTTCTAGATTAACTAATAAGCAGCATCTTACAAGGTCTGGACCCATACCATATTTACAGGTAGAAAGAAATACAATCCAACTACTTACAAGTGCATTTAAAATATCTTTGCTCTCATTTTATGCATATGGGAAATTAACATCTGGAAGAAGAGCTTACCACTACTAGCACTTCCCTCTCTTCGACTACGGCCACTGCCATCTCTGCCAGACTTCACACGCTACAAAAGTAGAAAATGTTTCATATTGACTCAAAAGAGAAGTACAATAATGGATTGCATTATTAAGTCAATTACAGAAAATCAAGAATCTAAAACCTTAAAAAAAACCTTTAAGTGGGACTCTTGGGTTATATGTGTCTCTTCATTATAAATTCCTAATTGCCTAGTTTACCCATATACTCTTCTACAGTATATGGAAAATCATTTACACACTGTGAAGTCAATATTCAGAATTAAACATTTAAACAGATAAGCTAGAGTTAGATGGATAACTTACAAGTTAAAATACTATCAAGGGAGTTAGGGCCACATTCTGTGCTGCTAATATTCCAATGTATGAATAAACACTCTTTTGTCCCTCCCGACGCAGCCCTCCTCAGCGAAAAACAGTGCCGGTGTCGGGGGACATCTTAAATTGCTATCAAAATTGCCGTGAATTTCAGGAGTCCTTTGAAACGAAAATTTGTGCAGTTTTTAAAAGACAGAAATAATGAGAATTCTTATTAACTGAAAAGAGAAGGACTTTGAATTTTCTACATTCCTAACTTATAAGTTATCCATCTAAATGGCGGCTTTGAATATTAATCTCTGTATTTTCTCTGCTGGGGACACCACAGATTACCAATAGAATGCAACTGAAATGCAGTTTGAGCTTTATAAACCATTTATCCTGTGCAATTGAGGTACTAAAAGATTTTGACTTGTGCATTAAATTATTTTAATGCATTATCCAGGTACACTATCTTGATTTCAGCAAATGGGAGTCAAAATCCTTTAATGCACATACTATAGCACAATAATATACTTACACAAAGTCCCAAGATCCTGGACCCATCATTTTAGCTTTAAAATAAATTCTCTTTTAACCTTTTTTTTTATTGTATGTTTGAGTTGAAATTTCATTGGTACTAGAACACTTTGTGATCATCCCTAGTACTACTCGGTCTGCTGCTGATTAATAATGCTTCATGATTTGCTCATTATATATTAAAGAATTTTATAAAATGGTGGTGCTAGAAATATTCCATCATTAGTTTGCAAAATAGAGCAAACTTTAGAAACTGGGTTATACTTTCCTTTGTCTCTATTTGGGCATGTTCAAATGATTAAAATGACAATATTACCCAAATGGTTTTACATTCTTCAGATGCTTCCAGCAATATTAGTTTGTAAAGGTCTACTTTTAAAGGATGAAAAAAAGAACCAGAATTCATTAAAAACCCTGAATAGACCATATAGTCAGGGAGGCTTTATGCTCCCAAATCTAAATATATAGTATGATGGCTCTTAAGACATGTAAATGACTGGCTTTTTGATAAAGATTTTTCTTTCTCTTTTGATATCTGAACAAATTGTACACAGAACTGATCTCAACTATATTTTGCATATGAAAAATGAGAAATGTCCAATGTTTATAAAAAATTATTCAATTATAATTGTGCTGAGAAGAGCTTGAAAATTTATGTCAGCGGTTAAATATAAATGCTATGAAATCTTTGAGGTCAATATTCAATCACTGGCTAGACTGCAAAGTAACTTATCCAGCTAACTTTGGAGGGTAATTAAGTGATGCAGCCGTGCTATCTTAAAGATAGCTGGATAGGTTTATCTGGCTAACTATAGGACTGCTCTGCTAGCCTTTCCAGCTAATCTAACTCCTCCCAGAAACGCCCCTATGATAATGAGATATCCAGCTAAAGTTTAGCCAGATAAGTTCCCAAAATATTCAAAAGTCAGCATTTAGCTGGATACCTTTGTGAGTTATTTAACTAAATGCCTCTGAAGAGGGAACTCTTAATTTACCCATCTGTGGCAATCTAGAGTTTCTTGCTGGAATGCAAACAGTGCTGTTTATGCAGTGAGAAAGCAGAAGCCAGTACCAATTGTTAGTAATTTGTGGAAGAAGGGATCTCAGTGCACATTTGTGAGGAGTTAAAGAGCAGATGTAATTTGCATAACAATTTTTTGGCATTTACAGTTGAAACATTATGTTGAAGTACTGTTGTATAAAGATCTTTAGGGCCTGAGAGTGAATACTGTGGTGAATGTTCTGGAGCAATGATGACAGATATTTCCACTTCACCTATTTCTCTAACTTAATTAACACACAGATGGATGCTACATTATATGATCTATTAAATAAATGGCTAATAAATAACAGGCATAAACAAATTTAGTACAATTCAGAAGTTTTATTAATTTTAAGGAGAAATCAGAAACTGTTACTTTTAGAGAATTACAATTTAAGTTCCAAGATGGACATCTGGCCACCAGAAGAGAGCATACATGGCAAAAACTGTCAGTACAGAAGAATACATAAAATGTAAATCTGGTATCAGAATATACATGTGTAATTTTTGGTTTTGTACCAAAATATTTCAGTTCTGATCCTTAATAATACAATATGTAAACAAACTAAAGGTACCATAATTCCAGATATATCTATACATTTATTTGATAATCTTTGTAACTTTTGGCCGACTGCAGGAAGGCCCCACAACCGGCTGCACTCACAATCAGTGTGCTCCAAGGCAAGGACGTTGCCATCTTGCCTCCTCCAGGGCCGTCCCTAGGGGAATGCGTCAGCACGTGCTGAAGGATAAAGACCCCATGGTGGGAAACCAAGTACTGCACCGGCAGATGTAGTCAGTGTAGGCTGGGGATTTAAATCCCAGCTACGCTGCCAGCCGGTGCCTCAGCAAAGGGTCCTCCTGCCTTGCAGTATGTGTTGCCCCTCTCTGTGCCGTGTCTCACCGTTCCTGTGCTTCTCTTGCTGTCCCTGTGTCTGCCTCGTTATCCTGCTGTTTTGCCTTGCCTTTATCCTTGCCCTGTCCATATTGTCCTGTTTTGTCTCTCAGTGTTTTGTCACTGTCTGTCTTGGCCCGACTCTCTGGTTCTGCCCTCTGCCTTGGATTCTGACTTCGTCTATTCGCTGCCTGCCCTAACCCTTGACCTGGATATTGTCTGCTCGCTGCCTGCCCTGACCCTTGGTCGAGACCCGGACTTCATCTGCTTACTGTCTGCCCTGAGCATTACCCATACCTGGACTCTCTCTGATCGCTCCTTAAGAGAAACTTGCCTAAGCCCTTCCGGTCCCTGGAACCCAAAGGCTCAACCTATGGGGAATGGGGCTAATACAGGTGAAGATCTAGCTCTAGTCCCAGTAAGGACATGTTTGCCAGCTGTAGGTGTTGATCTAGTAGATTCGCCTACTAGGCTGTGTCAAACGCCACACAGCAAGAGCTCGGTGGACTCGTCTCTGGCTCAAACTATTTTTGGGTTAGCCCTCCAGGTCCAGCAACAACAAAACCAGTTAAGAACATAAGAAACTGCTAATACTGGGTCAGAGCAAGGATCCATCAAACCCAGTATCCTGTTTCCAACAGTGGCCAATCCAGGCTACAAGTACCTGGCAAGTACCCAAAAACTAAGTATATCCCACGCTACTGATGCTAGTAATAGCAGTGGCTATTTTCTAAGTCAACGTGATTAATAGCAGGTAATGGACTACTCCTCCAAGAACTTATCCAAACCTTTTTTTAAATCCAGCTACACTAACTGCATTAACAATATCCCCTGGCAACAAATTCCAGAATCTAATTGTGCACTGAGTGAAAAAGAATTTTCTCCGATTAGTTTTAAATGTGCTACATGCTAACTTCATGGACTGTCCCCTAGTCATTCTATTATCTGAAAGAGTAAATAAATGATTCACATTTACCCATTCTAGACCTCTCATGATTTTAAAGACCTCTATATTATCCCCCCCTCAGCCGTGTCTTCTCCAAGCTGAACAGTCCTAATCTCTTTAGTCTTTCCTCATAGGGGAGCAATTCCATCTCCTTTATCATTTTGGTCACCCTTCTCTATCCCTTCTCTATACCTTCTCTATCACAACTATATCTTTCTTGAGATGCGGCGACCAGAATTGTACACAGTATTCAAGGTGCGGTCTCATCATGGAGCAATACAGAGGCATTATGACATCCTCCGTTTTATTCTCCATTCTCTTCATAATAATTCCTAACATTATGTTTGCTTTTTTGACGGCTACAGCACACTAAGCCAACAATTTCAAAGTATTATTCACTATGATGCCTAGATCTCTTTCCTGGGTGGTAGCTCCTAATATGGAACCTAACCGTGTAACTACAGCATGGGTTATTTTTCCCTATATACATCACCTTGCACTTATCCACATTAAATTTCATCTGCCATTTGGATGCCCAATTTTCTAGTCTCATAAGGTCTTCCTGCAATTTATCAAAATCCACTTGTGATTTAACTACTCTGCAAATCATCTGCAAATTTGATTACATCACTCGTCATATTCCTTTCCAGACCATTTCTACAATATACCGGTAAATGGGCTCTGACCGACAGCCCACAAATGCGTAGAGAGCAGCTCTACTGCGCATGTGTGGAACAGAGAGCTCTAGGTGACGTGCTGACGTTGCGCACAAGGAACAGAGATAAGACCAGGGTGTCACAGAGGGGAGGAGGAAAGGGCAGACATGCTGCCACTCCGAGAAACGGCCTGAGCCCATCCCTCCGCCACCGGGGAAGGGGGGAGGGAGTAGGGGCGGCCGGACCGTCACGCACAGGGACAGGAGGAGGAAAGGGGAGAAAAGTCGCCGAGCCTGTCCGTCCGCCACCGGGGAAGGGGGGAGGGGGGGAGGGAGTTGGGACAGACAGAGCAGAGCTAAATCTCGCCCATTTTAACCGTCACGCAAAGGGACAACAGCCGGCCCTGTAGAAGAGAAAAAGAGGGAGTGGATGAGGGCTGAGGGAGAGGGAAGGGGTTGTGGATGAGGTGAGAGGGGAAGGAAAGGGAAGATTAGAGGGGATAGAAGGAAAAGGGAAGAGGATATGAGTGAGTAAGTGGGAAGGGTAAGTAGTTGTGGAGAAGCGAAAAAGAGGGAGTGGAGGAGGGCTGAGGGAAAGGGAAGGGGTTGTGGATGAGGTGAGAGGGGAAGGGTAGATGAGAGGGGATAGAAGGCAAAGGGAAGAGGATATGAGTGAGTAAGTGGGAAGGGTAAGTAGTTGTGGAGAAGAGAAAAAGAGGGAGTGAAGAAGGGCTGAGGGAGAGGGAAGGGGTTGTGGATGAGGTGAGAGGGGAAGGAAAGGGAAGATGAGAGGAGATGGAAGGAAAAGGGAAGAGGATATGAGTGAGTAAGTGGGAAAGGTAAGAAGTTATGGAGAAGAAAGCGGCTCTGACCAACGTGCCGGTCTGACCAATGGAATCTTGCCCGTTTGAACGGGCCTAACGGCTTGTTTATAAGTATATTGAAAAGCATGGGTCCTAGTATAGATCCTTGAGGCACTCCACTGTATAACTTTTTCCACTGAGAAAATTGTCCATTTAATCTTACCCTCTGTTTCCTATCTTTTAACCAGTTTGTAATCCACGAAAGGACATTGCCACCTATTCCATGACTTTTTACATTTCTTAGAAGCCTCTCATGAGGAACTTTGTCAAATGCCTTCTGAAAATCCAAATACACTATATCTACCGGTTCACCTATAATTACATTTTTATTAATCCCTTTAAAAAAGTGAAGCAGATTTGTGAGGCAAGACTTGCCTTGGGAAAAGCCATGCTGACTTTATTCCATTAAACCGTATCTTTCTATATGTTCTGTGATTTTGATCTTTAGAACACTTTCCACTAATTTCAACAACATGATTGGCATCCTGATAGCCTGGATGGACTCCATGCAGGTTCATGCACTGGCACCTCCCCCAACCACTCCAACTTGGGCAATGGGACCCAATACCACATCTTCTGCTGCCACCCAGGTATGAGGGAGACCCCAAGGGCTGCCGAGCTTTCATCAACCAGTGCAGAATACAGTTGGAACTGCAGGCCAACAGTTTTCTTTTGGATTGTAACAAAAAAACTTTCATGCTATCTCTATAGGGCAGTCCTGCACTAGCCTGGGCATCACCGATATGAGAATGGAGTGATCCCTTAATGAGAAACCTGGACAACTTTTTCCACCAGTTCTGCAGGTTTTCGATGAGCCTGGTCGGGCCTTGTCTGCACCAAAAAGCTGCTCTGCATCAGACAGGATAGTCTCATCGTGGGCGACTACGACATTCAATTCTGCTCTCTGTCTTCAGAACTCTGTTGGGGCGAAGACAGCTTAACTGCCATCTTTTGGCCAGCCTGGTGGAGTGTATAAAAGACGAGCTGGCTGGCCAGGATTTGCTGCCCACATTAGAGGGTAGACCTCTTTTTCCAGGAGCAAATCCGTGAAAGGGAGGCATTCTATTGACATTTCAGACAGGCACCTAAGTTCCAGTGTACTGACCACTGCTGCCTTGGAAGAGCCCATACAACTTGAGAGATCCCGTCTCTCCAAAGAAGAGAAACAGGTGTGTGTGAATCTCTGCCTCTATTGCACAGGCCAGGGGCACTTTGACAGCCATTGTGTAAGGAACTGCATATGCATGAGCCCCTCTTGCCGTGATGCAGCCTCGTTTGTAGAGTCTTGAGACTCATGCCAGTGGTGGGTGAGCGATTCTTGGCATGGGCCAGACTATAACTGAGTACAAAAGTCTATACAAAGACCAGGCTGCAGCTGAAGCCAGGCAAGGACAAGGCTGAAGCTGAAGTGGAGCTGAAGACTGTAGCTGAGCCATACGCAAAGACTGAAGCAAAGCTGAAGGTTGAGATGACTAAACCAGGCTGAAGGGCTTGAGCAAGACAGAAGACCGGAACCAGGAGACCACCTTGCTGAGGCAACAAATCCAAGTCTAGGTAGGCTAAATAGTCTTGAGCCTGTGACATCATCATCGGGGCGGGTACCTGACTCTCCTGCCAACTTGCACTGAATTGTGCGCACAGATGCGTATGCATGCCCTAAGCGTCTCTTCGCCACATTCTAGTATCACACACTTCAGAGCATCCAATGGCAGCTCCCTGCTGCATAGTGAATGTCCGCCACTGAGGAGACTGGGAAGGCGGCTGGATTCTAACAGTATCCCCCTTCTCAAGCTTCTTCTCTTCAGCTTCTGAGGAGACGAAGGTACTATTTTATCAACTGGGGGCTCGAGGGTCCAGACCCAGGATTCAGAGATTCTTTGGTTTTGAGACTGGACTGAAAAACCATTCAAAGCAGAAGACTTAACTGAAGAAAAGGTTGAAAATTTGGACAAGGACTGAAACTGGTCCTGATCGACTGACAAAGGTTCTTTGGCAGGAGGAGAACACAGTTCAGAATGCACGTAGGAACAGGATGTACATTGAAGAGGCAAAACTGGTACTTCAGATGAGGTGGATCAAAGTGAAGAGGCCAGAGACAAAGATGAAATGATACAATGTTCTTAGCAGGATGGACTCCGTTGGTCAATCTTTAAGGAATTCCAGTCAATACATGGTTGATGAAGACTCAGCCAAGGTAGTCCAAGTACAAGAGGGCTGGATGCTTTAGATAGTACATAGAATTGAATGTTCTCTTGGTGAGACCCAATCTGCGTCATGATGGGCGAGGAAACTGTAGTCATACGACCAGGTAGGGGTTTTCTGTTGACGGATGAAATGACACAGAGGGTGGTTAAGCTGGTAGTAGGGCAACCATATTGATATAGCAATGATTCTTGAATAATGTTCCCCCTGGCTCCGGAATCTACTAAAGCTTTAGTCTGAACTGAGTGTTTTCTGTAGGTAAGACATATCAGAACAGTTAGTAGCGGAGAGGAAGCAAGATGGTACAAGGCTGGCTTCCAGACAAGATTTCTCTTTAAAGAATTTTCCAGTTTCAGGGGGCATCAACGGACAAATTGATCTTGTGTGGTACAACAGAGACAAAGATTTAGCAATCTTCACCTTTGTTTCTCATCAAGCGAAAGTCAGGTATTACCCAATCGCATGGGTTCTTCAAAGGCAACCACCTTTGGTGGTTCCAGGATGGACTGCGAGTAATTCAGAGGTCTGGGAACCTCGAGTGAGGTCCGCTGAGAGTTCCTGGAATCTCAGGTCAATATGAATAGCCAAGGCAATGAGTGCTTCAAGGGATGGAGGAAGGTACCGGGGTGTAAGTTCATCTTTTATTCTCTCAGATAATCCCTGCTAAAAAATGGCAGTTTGGCTATCTTCGTCCCAACCAAGTTCGGAAGTTAAAGTACGGAATTCCACCGCATATTCACCAACAGAGCGATTGCCTTGACGAATATGAAGGAGCTCTGTGGCACCGTATGTGACACCCAGGTTGATCAAAGATCAAATGGAATTTCTGAATGAAACTGTCCAAATTCCTGAGAAGCAAATCATCTTGTTCCCACAAGGGAGAGGCTGGACCATCCAACAGAAAGAGTATATACATGATCTTGACAAGGTCAGAGAAAAAACAAGCTGGCAGTAATTCAAATTGCATTTTGCATACATGGAGGAATCCTCTGCATGCTTTAGGATCCTCCCCATACCCTGGAGGTGGCAGTAGTTGAATCAAGGACTCACTAGTCCGGATAGGTGCCAGTGCAGGGTTTCCCAGAACTGGAACAGAGACTGAAATTGTATGTTGGACCTGTATTACATCTAAACGCAGTGACAAGGTCCATAATGAGTCTTTTACTTGATTGAGTTGCTGCTAGGCCTGTTACATGAACTGGTGTAGGAGACCAATCAATTCTTTTTTTTGCTTATGCATCTAGGTGATTAAGGCAGCAATGGCCCATCGCAGGGATGCAGTCACCGAGCTCCTGGCCTCAGCAAACTGTAAGGAACTGCGTATGCGTGAACCCCTCTTGCTGTGATGCAGCCTCGTAGTTAGAATCCCGAGACCCATGCCACCAGCGGGTGAGCAATTCTTGGCATGAGCCAGACTATGACTGAGTCCAAAAGCCTATCCAAAGTCCAGGCTGCAGCTGAAGCCAGGCAAAGACAAGGCTGATGGCTTGCAACAAGGCTGAGACTGAAGCAGAGCTGAAGACTGCAGCAGAGCCTCAGGCAAAGAGTGAATCAAAGCTGAGAAGACGGAACCAGGAAGAAGCTGAAGGCAGGTACTAGGCTGGAGCCGAAGGCAGAAACCAGGCTGAAGGGCTTGAACAAGAAGGAAGACAGGAACCAGGAGCCCTTCTTACTGAGGCAATGAATTCACGTCCAGGCAGGCTAAGTAGTCCTGAGCGTGTGATATCATTGGGCAGGGTACCTGACTCTCCTGCCCATGTGCCCCTAATTGCGTGCACCAATGGGCACGCATGCCTTATGCGTCTCTTCATCGGGTCCTAGTATCACACGTGTCCAAGAGTTCAATGGCGGCTTCCTACTACACGGTGAATGTCCGTCGGTGAGGAGTCTGGGAAGGTGGCTGGATTCTTAAACATTGTTCAGAAAAGGCAGGAAATGTCTGAGCCGTGGGTTGGTTGGAGAGGCAATCCTAGGCTGGTATTCATCCTCTCCACAGCTAGTGGTGCCAGTTCACCTTTTCTTCCAAGATACCGAGGCACAAACCAAAGCCATTTTGGATTCTGGAGCTGGTGGCAACTTTATATATGCAGCTTTGATCCACCAACACAACCGTACAACGGTGTCTTTGTACAAAGAAGTGACCATCTCTTCAATATATGGTGAACCTCTTCCTGGTCGCCCATTGGTGGCTACCAGTCCTTCACACTCCAGATGGGACTTCTGCACTGGAAGAGTATCTCCTATGTTCTACTTAAGGCCATCAATCCCATAATTCTTAGATTGCCCTGGCTCATGCTTCACAATCCTTCCATAGATTGGGGGGGGGGGGGGGGCTCTACAGATTGCCCACTAGGGATATTGCTTCTAAGAATGTTGCCTCTCCTCGGACACAGATCCTAGACCTACCGGGTCTTCTTGTTCCATATGCAGGATTTGTGGATGTTTTCAGTAAGCACCAAGCAGACACCCTGACACCTCACAGGTCTTACAACAGTCCAACTGACCTGCTCCCTGGTAAAATGCCCCCAGGGGCAAGGTCTATCTGCTTTCAGTTCCCAAAACTGCAGCCATGTCCATCTACATTCAGGAAAACCTAGAGCAAGGCTTCATCTGCCTTTCCTCACCTCCTGCAGGGGCTAGATTCTTTTTTTGTGGGCAAGAAAGATGGTTCTCTCTGGCCACACACAGAATTATAGAGGTCTCAATGCTATAACCTGGAAGCACAGATATCCATTACCCCTCATCACAGAACTATTCGACAGCCTGCATGGAGCATAAATGTTGACAAAATTGGACCTCAGAGGAGCCTATAATTTTATTTGAATATGGGAGGGAGGCAAATGGAAGACAACATTTAACAGCTGTATCTGGTCATAATGTGGGTGCTCATAGGCCCTTAGTCTCAGTGAAACACTTTCTGACATGTCACGTATGAAGTCATGATTCCTGTACTCCTGAGTTTTAGATTTTTGATCATAAGCAGTTTAGTAATTACTAGCAACATTATAGCCTCAGCCTTGTACTTGTTTTTTCTAAACAAAAGACTCCATAAGTTAGATAAAAGATGCTGAAATACAAGGCTTTAAAACATTTTGAACTGATATGAGGTTAGTTTTCATTCCATCCAAGACTATAGAAGCATATCTAGAACTAGAACAAGGACAAGGCCAATTGAAATTCTATCTAAGATTATAGAAAATATTCTTAGAACAAGCACAAGGTTGATAATGCTGGCAAATTCCAAGAAAACATTTACATATTAGCAAGGATTAATTAACTTGGAGAATGAAAGCAAAATTACCATACAGCCATTCAGATTATTTGTTTATAATAGAAAGCCATCATAGAATTTTGACAATTATGTAACCTAGTTTAGGGGTTGGAAATATACAACTGAAATTCTATATAATGCTGTATTATCAGTAAAATCATTTGAGATGGTGTTTTATGCTAGTGTCTTGTGTGGCACTCTGCCTCTGCATAAGGTACCTTATTATTTAATATATAAGGTTTAAATATTATTTTATAGCATTCTTAATAAACTTTTTTCTACAGCAAGTGGCTTTAAACATTATTTTCAATGAACCATAACAATCATGTCATTTGGCCTGTGCAATGCCCCTGCTGTCTTCCAAAATATGGTCAATGAAATCTTCAGGGACCTTCTGTATTCCCACGTTGTCGTCTCTCTAGGCGACATTCTCATCTTCTCTCACATCCTGGCTCATCACCGCGAGTACATGAAAAAGTACTGCAGAGGCTCCAGGAGAACTGCTGTTACTAAAAAGGGCATGACACCAGACATTGGTCTGAAGCAGCAGTACAAGCCTTTCACCTCCTCAAGCAGACATTTCTCAGAGATCTCTCTCTCTAACATCTGGATTTCTCTAGTCCAGAGCTTTCCAAACTTTTCATGTTGGTGACACACTTTTTAGACAAACATAATTTCACGACACAAAACATATTTCGACAATTTATGTATGTTTCCTTAAATATATACATACATTTTTGTGGATTACATAATGTTACATCCACACTGACCCCCAGTAGCTCCCATTCATTCTCACACTGCTCCCTCCCCACCCCCCAGGCATGCACACATTCATTCTCACACACACACAGAGACCCCCAAGCAGGCACCAATTTATTCTCACACACACATACACCACACACAGGCAGGCACCTATTCTCACACAGGCAGACCCCAGGAAGACACCCATTCGTTCTCATACACAGATACAGCCTCAGGCAGGCACCCATGCATTCAAACATATACACCCCCAGGCAGACTCCTATTCATACATTTGCACACACTGAAGGCAGACCTTTTTTTGCAAGTAACCTTAGAGCCTCTCTCATTCCTCTGCTACTGCTATGTGGATATTTGGGGAGGTGCTGATTGCTGCTACTGGCATTGAAGCCCGTTCTGCTGCCTCCTATTAGGAAAACAGAAAAAGCCAAGCTGCTACAGATTCCTACACAGAACCTCCACACTAGCAGAATATATCAACTCAGTCACAGATGCAAAATACAAACAGGCCCTCACAAAAATGCAGAATAAAGTAACCATAAAGTATTATTACAAACATTCAGACAAAAATTGAACTGTTAACCGCAACAGGCCAGACTATTATACGTGCAACAATGGAAAAACAGAAATATTACAATACCTGAAAAACATCAAAATCATAAATATAAAAGGATCAATAGAAGTAGAACCATACTAATAAAAAAGAATATTTCAAAACAGGTGACAAATTGAACATCTAATATTTAAAACTCATACATTTTCCAAAGACAATAAAATATTTCAAACATTATGCAATAATTAAAACTTAAAAAGAATAAAAAAAATCCCTGGTTGTTCATACCTGGGATCTTTTGATTTCCAGATGCCCTGAGATTGTTGTGGATTAGCAGGGGAGAGGTGAGGAGCTGTTCCTCCCAATCTCTCTCTCTCATATAAACACACATGCTGAATCATAGAACATGCTCTCACACACACCAACACACATAATCTCACAGATACACACACAGACATGCTCTCACAGGCACACACACAAACATGATCTCACAGACACACACACAGACATACTGTCATACACAGTCATGCATGCTCTTATACACACATGCTCTCACACAGATATGCTCTTTCATACACACATACCCTCACAAAGACATACACACACACACATGCTCTCACTCATTCACTTCCTCCTCCCTCCCCAGTAGAAGTACAGCAGCAGCCTCCTCTTTCAGCCCCCATGGCAGAGGACCTCTTCATTTTTCTTGAGGCCGTGGGGGCTGATGCTGCTCTGTTTTCTGCAGAGGGGAGGGAGGTGACACTGTTGATTTTCCTCGGGCCCTTGATGCCTCTTCCTGCGACAGCTCGGGGAATGCACTTGCGTGGAGGTGAGGCTGAGGCGGCGAGAGGTGGGGAGTTGTTACTTGCTGCTTCTTGGACAAACCGCGTGAACTTGGAGCCAATGCCTGCAATGGCCAGCGCTCTTCTTTTTCCTGCATGCCTCTTCTTCTTCCCGCCCACGCGGACCCACCAGTTCCTCTTCCGGGCCGTGCGGACAGGAAGGAGGAGAAGTCATGCCATCGCCACCCCCAGACTGGTGGCGCACCGACCCTGCACACAGGTCCTCTTCAGCAGCCCCGCCAGATCTCTCTTCACACCGCGGCAGGATGGGCCTCTTCAGGCACAGCAGAATGAGATGTGATGCAGCCCACAGGCCTCACTTCAAGCACGGTCTCATCGGTTCTACTGAGACTTGTAGATTTTATTTGGGCCGCAGCAACCCTTCTTATTTTCTTTGTGGGAATCCTTGTTTTAAAAAAAAAAAAAAAAAGACCATGATGGGAGTAGCCGGCCCACCGGGGAAGCCCCTGTCCTCCTCCTTCCTGCCCACATGGCTCCGGCAACGTTTTTCTTCCGGGCTGGAGGAGGAGGAGTGAACGTGATCCTTTTCTTCGGGCCGTGGTGAGGTAAGCTCCAACATGGCCCTGCCGATCTTTCTGCTGTAGTTCCCTGTTGCTATGTGGACCAGGCGACACACCTTCAGACTGCAGGCGACACACTAATGTGTTGTGACACACACTTTGGAAAGCTCTGCTCTAGATCCTTCATTGTGGAGGTAGATGTCTCTAGTGTTAGGGTAGAGGCAGTCCTTGCTCAACACAATGATCAAGTGACCCTTATGCCATGTGTTTTCTTTCCAAGAAGTTCACCCCCACAGAAAGGAACTATTGGAGACAGAGAATTCCTGGCCGTTAAACTGGCCCTGTAGGAGCAGCATCATCTCTTGAAGGGGGCTAGACAATCAATCACAATCTTCATGGACAATAAGAATCTGGAATATCTTCCACAGACCCAGTGCCTAAATCCACAACAGGTTCGATTGTCTCTATATTTTTTTTAACTGCTTCGATTTTGAGCTCAGGTACTGGCTGGCAGAAAACACCTAATGGGCTGATGCTGTTCCCGATCCTGTGAAACCAAGGACTCCCAGGAACCTCCTAACCACATCAATGATCCGGCCAGAATTGTGGTCAAAGCGGCAGTGCCTGTTCCGCCAGGGAAAACAGTGGTTTCAAAACACCTGTGAGAAAAAGTGCTGGAATAGGCCCATGATTCCTGCCTAGCAGGCCATCTGGAGTCACCAGAACCTTTGACCTGCTTCTTCTTCGCCACTACTGGTGGCCTCAAGTAAAGCAAGAGTGCAGCGCTATGTGGAATCCTATCCTAATTGTGCTATTCATAAGAGTTCTCATGCTTGCTCATGGGGGCTGTTACAGCTATTGCAGCTTCTGAGAAACCGATGACCCATCTGGTTAGGACTTAGTCACAGACCTACCTCTCTCTAATGGCTATACTTCTGTTTGGGTAGTGGTGGACCAGTTCTCCAAGAATGCTCAAATTCACACCACCTCCTGGAGTTCCGTCTGCACCAGAATTGGCTCATCTCTTTTTTCAACATATCTTCAGATTCCATGGGTTACCAGAGAATATCCTCTTCACTGAAGAGTGCAATTCATGGCTCGTTTCTGGAGAGTCTCTGCAATAGACTGGGAATTTCTTGGACTTCTCATTCGCATATCATCCACAGAGTAATGGACAGATGGAAAGGTCTAGCCAAATCCTTAAGAGATTCTTGACAGCATATGTCAACGAAGTCATGGGATAGGAGGCAATATCCTTTTGTGGATTGTAAGCTGGTTAAAAGACAGGACACAGAGAGTAGGATTAAATGCTCTGTTTTCACAATGGAAAAAGGTAAATAGTAGCGTGCCTCAGGGATCTGTACTTGGACAGCTGCTTTTTAATATATTTATAAATGATCTGGAAAGGGGTACAACGAGTGAGGTGATCAAATTTGGCAGATGACACAAATTATGCTGAGTAGTTAAATCTTAAGCAGATTGTGATAAATTGCATAAATGATAAGGGGGCATGGAACGGCTGCCCTATGAGAAAAGGCTAAAGAAGTTAGGGCTGTTCAGTTTGGAGAAGAGACGACTGAGGAGGGGATATGATAGAAGTCTACAAAATCATGAAAGGACTTGAACAAGTTAATGTAAATCTGTTATTTATTCTCTCAGATAATAGGGGGCACTCCATGAAGTAAGCAAGTAGCTCATTTAAAACAAATCGAAGAAAATTCTCTCTCTCTTAGCGCATAGTTAAGCTCCGGAATTCATTGCCAGAGGATGTGGTTACAGCAGTTAGTGTAACTGGGTTAAAAAGGTTTGGATAAGTTCCTAGAGGATAATCCATAAACTGTTATGACGGTTATTAATAAGCCGTATCCTTCTCCGCATGTGATGAGAAATGTAATATATGTCTTCCAAAATCCCGTGCTCTCATCTACAAAAAAAGTTCTAAATGAACCATTCTATTTTTATCGATTGTAATAAAATATATATAGAAGAACGAGGCTAGTTTCATATTACTGGTGCATGCCTCCACGGCCTTGCATCCTTCTTATGATATAATCATCAACTTGCCTCCTTCCTCCTTTTGTTCTTTTTATTTGTTTTATAAATAATTTTAATATGATATTAAATCAAAAAAATTTTTTTTTATAAAAAACAATTGTAATCTCCACTGTGCATGAAACAGGATAATCTAACTTATATTTTTTTGAATACTCTCAATTACGTTATCCCTTTGCTTGTGGAAGATTATGTCTCATATCTCCGTTTGTCTATACGTCTTTCCTTTAAAATCCCCAAAAGGGTTTTGTGAACGCCATGATCTTATATGTTAGACTGCCAATGTCCAAATAAAAACTGTTAAAGACTTATCTCCCGACACAGCTGCATTTCGTTCTTTCTTCGTCAGGGGAGTATGTCCGTTCCTGTTGTCTATTCCATGGTTGATCCAAAATTCATAGCTTATTTGTTCCGGCTGTCCGTCTCCTCTCTCTGGGCGCATAAGCTCCGAGTGGCGCATAAGCAACAGTAGCTTGTGATCTATCTAGTGTTTGGGTACTTTCCAGGGTACTTGTGACTTGGATTGGGCCACTGCTGGAAATAGGATACTAGGCTTGATGGACCCTTGGTCTGACCCAGTATGACATATCTTATGTTCTTATGTGAGGAGAGAGCAAAGCTGAATACTCTGAGACACACAGCTCTGTGGAAAAAAAAGAGACTTAGGGATTCTGCCTAGGGGAGATGATGACGACTACTGCTGCACATGCTCAGTAAGGCATTATTGAAAGTTCTAGATTCTTTGAGATCAAAGTTCCATGCCGGGTCAATCCGATGATATCACCCATGCATGAGGACTACCATCCTGCTTATCCTTGGAGAAATTTAAATCTCGAGTTTTGTCCAGGTAGCTCAAAAAGTTACAAAAACTAACCCTTTGAATATCGATCTCTGTGCACTCAAAGCATATCACTGTCAAACACCATTTTCTGAGGGGAGACGGTTAGAGATGGGACTATATGGCTAATGTTTGTGCCATGTGAACGAAACATTTTGGACATTCTCACGAAACCAGTGAACCAAGATTCTAGAAGACTCAACAAAAGAAGTTGATCAGCCAGTACAGTGATCGTTGACGTCATCGGAATCCTTTAAGGAGGAGTTGTACGAGAAAGACAGTTTAACAAGTTGCTGTGTTTCTGCAATTCTGAAGTGAGCACAGTATGAAATTTTCAAGCATTTTATCATAACATTTCCTAGCAAAACTGTTATGCTTTATTGCATGTGAAGAAAACGATTATACATCCTGTTCCTGTCTATGGTGATCATGATGTACAATAAACTAGTCACATTTGAACGAGCATAGCACGTGTCTCTTTTGTAATCAGTTTACAACTTAACTTACTTGCATCAACACGGCATTATTAACTTACAATTATGAGGCATTAGGTAATATGAAGGTAGCTCCAATAATTTATTTATTTATTTATTTATTTTTAATTTTTATATACCGGAATTCCTGTATGCAATACAAATCAATCCGGTTTACATGTAACAAAAAGGTTGCCCTGGTCTGGGAGGTTAGACCGGGGTTTTTTACATAGAACATTGAACAATAACAATCAACCAATGAACATTAACATTAACATTATTACAAGGAACAATGAGAGTGTCAATAATATTTAACAAATAATAAATAACCTTGTTCGTGTTTTGAATGGTATGTGTGTGTTCCCCTTTTTACAATGGACTTTAGTAGCGTATATCGACTGCAGTAAACGGTTATATAATATGTCCTCTGTTAAATGACTGTTAAATAGGCATTGCGGACTAGCAAGTACATGTAAGAAATTAAGTGTAAGAAATTAAGTGTCAAGCAAGTGTCAAGCAGTACGTGAAAGAAATTACGTGTAAGAAATTAAGTGTCAAGCAATTCGTGACACCCTACAATGGTTGGATCTGAAAAGTCAGGAGGAGGTGCTTATTTACACTCTGGGGAATTGGAATGCTTGCCTGAAGAGCCAGGTTTTTAACCTTTTTTTGAATTCTGGTAGATTGGGTTCGAGTCGTAGGTCTGGTGGGGAGCGCATTCCATTGGTGTGGGTCCTGCAGTGGAGAGAGCTCTTTTTCTTAGTGTTGATTTGGCAGGAGCTGCGACTAATGTGCCTTTGTAGGCGTTTCTGATGGGTCTAGAAGATAAGTGTGGCCGAAGTTGAATTTGTAGAGATATAGGTGCGGCGTTATGGATTGCTTTGTGAATGATGGTTAAGGTTTTGATATAGGATTCTCTGTTTAATGGGTAGCCAGTGGAGGTTGCTCAAGATGGGGGTAATATGGTTTTCTTCTGTTGGTGTTAGTTTAGGATTCCTGGCTGGCGGCATTTTGTACCATCTGTAGGGGTTTTGATGCTGTTAGAGGGGAGGCCAAGTAAGATTGAGTTGCAGTAATCAAGTTTCGAAAAAATAATGGATTGAAGAACGAGGCGAAAGTCATTGAAAGTGAAGGAGTGGCTTTAGTTTCTTTAGGACCTGTGTTTAAAGAAGCAATCCCTAATGCCTAATGGTTTCATAATGTGCTCTATATCCAGGGAAATTCCAAATAACCTTGTGAAACATATAGTAAAAAAAAGATTTTAAAGTTTTTCTTGTATTTAAATTGTGATTTTCAGATCCCAGGATATTTTGATAGTGAAATATCATACTCTAGAGCAGGGGTGTCCAAACCAGTCCTATGAGCCCCACCAAGCAGTCAGGTTTTCAGGATATCCCTAATGAATATGCATGAGAAATATTTGCAAACACAGGAGGTAGTGCATGCAAATAAATCTCATGCATTTTCATTAGGGATATCAGGAAAATCCGACTGCTGGGGGTCCCGTAGGACCGTTTGGACACCCCTGCTCTAGGATATGCATTAAATAAATCTTAATACATTTACTAAGTGCTGAAGGCAATCTAAACATTGGTCTCTTGCCTCACAATCCACAAAGACATGGTGAAATACTTTAATGCAAAAAAAAAAAAAAAAGCCAGTGGGATATTCAAATCAAGCTCAATAGTGGTTTTCTCAGGAGGAGGAGTGAGCAGAGCAAGATGGTAGATGTCTACTGAAACAGCTCACACAATTCAATTTTGATTTACCATTTTAAAAACAATTTCCTCTATTCCTCTCTGTCATGGGTTCCCAATCTTTTGTGGAGTGTGGATCCCTTTTTTTAACCTCCAAAAATTTCATGGACCTGCTCATACTTCTATTTTACATGCAGCTAAATGCCATATGGTATACTGATGAAAATAATAACAATAATATGCTCTGAAGAACCATTGTAATATATAAAGTTTAAATACGGAATGTGCCATAGGGACATCACTATGCTGCTAAGCGTATGGCATTTTTTGAAATGCAGGGACAGAAGACGACATTGAGAGCCTAGGGCCTAAGCCTCAAGGCTGGACCCAGGCCCTTTCGATGGGACTGGGCCCTCAGCGATGGAACCAGACCTAGGATTTAGGCCTTAATGCTGGGACCAGGACTTCAATTCGAGCCTTGCCACTGGGATTAGGCCTCTGGGCCGGGCATCAGTTATGGGATCAGGTATCAGGGCTGGGCCCCAGCAGTGGGCCCAGGCCTTGGCAACATGACCAGCCTTTGTGCTAGGCTTCAACACCAGCCCCTAAAGCTGAGCCTAGGCCTCGGCACCAAGGCCCAGTCATGTCCACCAGAGGCCTTTTTTTTTTTAAGCACTTCAGGGTTTTTTCTTAATTTAATTTTTTTTTGGTTTGGCAAATGAATGAACCAAAAAACTTAAATGGGCCGAATCTAGATGAATAATAAACCTTGAAATAAAAATGCAAACAAATCAAGAATATGGGGGTTGCACATTCTTAATTCAAAATTTTCAGTAAAACAATAGGTAGCAGCAGCCCATTTGAGGCTCCCTATAAGGTGCCAACCAGTTTATAGCACTCCCTCCTGCTCTCCTCCCTCTTAAGGAGGCCCTTTCCAAGTACTTTCAATCTTATTTCCTCTCTCTTCCCTCTCCTCCCCTGTGAAATGTTAAATGTCTACTGTCAAATGTAATTTAGTTGTTGTACATGTAAACCGGGGTGAAGGCACACAGCCATACCTCGGTATATAAAAAACCCTTAAATGAATAAATAAAATAAATATCTTCTCTGTCTCCTTCTGAGTGCTGATCCCACTATGGCCCCTACCCTCTTGCCCTCCCTCAGACCCTCGCCATGGCCATACTACTCCCTCAGTGCAGCTTTCCTCCCCTCACTGTTAGGCTATCAGGACAGCCAGAACACATGTAGCAGTGGCCTGAAAGGCTCCTCAGGGTCATCACTAGTTTGGACTTCTTGAGGCTGCGATCTTCCTCTTCTTAGAATGGATCAGGTACTGGGATTAGGCAGCAAACAGCCTTAGAGCCAAGCTTCTTTGAGGGAAGGTTAGCCTGTTCTATTTCTCATCAGCTGCACTTTGGTTGTTTCTCTTCTAGCATACCCTGTGATGATCTTGGGTCATTGGACCTCAGGCTGGGAACCACTGGTCTAGGTGTTCCATGAATCTTGCCCCACAAGCAGCCCAAGGCTGACATCTCTGCACTCTCAGGGAACTAAAGACAACCTTTCATTAGGCCTCTTCTGTAAAAAGGCCAGAATCTGTGCCACCGAAGCTCACTGAGGATCAACATCCTGCTCCGTACACCAAGACACACAAGACTCTCCAAACCCAGCCATATGTCAAGGAAGCAGAGGTCTTACAAGCTCGCAGCAAAGTAGAAACAACATCCTGCAGATATCCTTTCTTTCTTAATTGCTTCCTTTCAAAAGTGATCTGCTTGATCTGAAAATATAAGGCCCTGCCATAGAAGATTTGGTAGATGGCCCAGCTTTAGGGGGCCGTCCACTGCTAGATTGACCAGTTCTGCAAACCGAGGCCTTAGTGGCCACGAGAATCACCTTTCCTGGGTGGACTTCTATTCTTCTTACAACCTTGCCTACCAGAGGCCATGGAGGAAACATGTAGATCAGAAAGTTGTATGGCCAAGGATGCACCAGGCAATCGACCCCTTCCGCTCCATGCTTTCTTCTATGACTGAAGAAAAGCAGTGCCTTGGTATTCCTCTGGGTTGCTATCACATCCACATCAGGCATGCCCCACCTATGAGAAATGATGGTCATTGCTTCCTCTAATAGCTCTCATTCTCTGGGATTCAATTGTTGTCGGTTGAGAAAATCCGCCTGCACATTGTCGTTCCCTGCTACGTGCAACGCTGCTATCAAAGCCAGATGCTGATCTACCCAGGACATCAGCATCTTCCGTTTGCAGAGAAAACCGCTCAGCTTCTGGTACTCCCCTGGCAGTTGATGTAGGCCACCATCATTGACTGTCTGACAGAACTCTGACTGCACAGTTCTGCAGAAGGGGGAAGAACCCTCCAGAGCCAGCTGCACCTGCTCTCATCTCTAGGTGATTGATGGACCAGGTCACTTTCTCCGCCGAACATTGGCCCTGCACAGACTGGGACTGACACACATCCCCCCAATTGCTGAGACTGGCGTCGGTAGTCACTACCATCCATTGAGGCACCTTGAGGGTCCACCCCCGCAGCACAAATGGTCCCCAGCCAAGCCACCACAAAAGACTTGACCTGGTGAACTTTGTAAGTGGTAGTGGAAGATGAAACTGCTCTGAAATCAGATCCCACCGGGATAGCAAACGCTTTCTGTAGAGGTCTCCATATGAGCAAATGCCCATGGGACCAGCTCCAAGGTCGAAGCCATGGAACCGAGGACCTGCAAGTAATCCCAGACCCTGGGCACTCGGGTCTCCAACAGGTTCCAAACTTGCACCTGCAGCTTGACAATCCCTCCTCTGTGAGAAAGACCTTGCCCACACAGGTATTGAAGCACGCGCCCAAGAACTCCAGAACCTGTGAAAGAGAAAGGTGGCTCTTGGCCAGGTTCACAACCCAACCCAAGCATCTCAGCGGTGCAAGACCGCTTCCAACCACCAGTCTGCAAGGTCCTCAGACTTCACTCGGATGAGCCAGTCGTCCAGATATGGATGAACCAGCACACCCTCCTTTCTTTTTTTTAATTCTTAATTTATCATTTTCAATTACAAACAAAAGAAAATGTTTGCATTTCACAGTTGGATAATATATACATGTCAAACAATACAATTAACAATATAAGAAAAGAAATCACACCTAATTATCCCAATCTGATATCAAAATAAATATAAAAAAAAGTGAAATGAGGGCAACGAGAATAATATAAGGAAGAATTATTAGGACATTCACTATTAAATTAGGCATTAAACATAGTATTACTCCACTGGTGCTAACAATAAGAAAATGACCTCTCCTTACTTAGGTTACTGGGGTGAGGTGGTTGGGCCTACGGGCATCTATGAATTGACAAATTTGATCTGGTTGGAAAAATATGAAACACTCATCACCCCTCTTTACAAAAGGAAAAACCTAGAGAAATAACATTTTGCCTTAAAAACTCCCTTCTCCTAGTTTGTGACACCTGAGCCAAATCTGGATAAATTCTTACTGCTTGTCCATATACATAACTGGAAATTTCCTAAAGAAATTACCCATTACATTATTTAGGTCTTGAACAGAAATAAAGGGTACTAGTAAAGTATTTCTATCCATTCTATCCAGGTTAGAATTTTCTAGAAAGCTAGTTAAATCTGCAGGGATATTAACAACTGCGGTTTCTCCTGTAGAGGAAACTCTCCTATTAAGGAAGTGACAGAAATTAATTGAGGGAAATTTTTCAGAGAAACTAAGAGCTTCTTTCAGGAACCGCTTCAAAGTGATAAAAGGTATTTCTCCAGCAATTTTGGGAAAGTTCAGGATCCGCAAATTCAGATGTCCAACATTGTTCTCTAAAATTTCCAGATGTCTAGAATAGGCCATTTGTTCTTTAATGGTAACCACATTAAGTGCTTGGATAGACTGAATTTTATTTTCAGCCTCCAAGATCCTATTTGTGGATATACTGGCCTGTTCCTGAATCTCAAGAATTTTCTGCTGAGAATTATAGGTGAGAGAGTCCATTTTATTCTCTAAGCGTCTTAAGAGATATCCCGTAGCCTCCCACCAAGTCCCATAATGCCTCAAGGGTCACCGCCTCCGGCCTTGAGATAATTTGCAAGGACTCACCACTCGGGCTGGTCGATGTCTGTCCTTGGCTTCCAACCACAGGAACCTCCACCTCTCCCCTCCTCCTCGGATCCCCAGGTTGGTCCGCCTCTAAGCCTCTGATGCCGATGCTCAAATCCGCTCCGGCAGAAGGAGAACGCTCCGTTTCCAGCGCGAGGCAAGGGAGCGCCCCTTCCATCTCAGTTGCTCCTACCGTGTCATCGGTCCACGGCTGAGAAGCGTCCTTGCCAGTGTCACGTTGTGCCGGAGGCGGGTGAAGGTCAGGGCTGAGGGACACCTCGTCCGCCGATGATCCCTGCTCTCCCCTGCTGGAACTCCCACCGAGTTCATTGGCTCTCTTGTTCACTGGCTGGGTCACGAAACGCAAGATGTCAAGCTAACCAGGAGAAGGTAAGGGTTCAGAGGGAAAAATCCTAACCTTCCCCTTTCTTTTAGATGGCATGATGAAGGAAATTGAATCAGGAAACGAGCTTTAGGGCAGCCTGCGTTCAATGGCCACTCTATGCCGCCATCTTGCGATGCCACTCCCTCCTTTGTGAGGGCTGCCGCTACCACCACCATTACCTTGGTGAAAGTCCTCAGAGCAGTGACTAGACTGACCGAAAGAGCGCAAAACTGAAAATGCTTCCCGAGGATCATGAATCTGCGGTATCTCTGATGATCTCAGCGGATCTGAATGTGTAAATATGCTTCCATCAGATCAAGCGAAGCCAAGAACTTCCGGCTTCGCACCGCCGCTATGACAGACAGACCTGAGAGTCTCCATCCAGAAACTGGGAACCTTGAGAGCCACATTTACTTTCTTCAAGTCCAGAATTGGACGAAGGCCCCTTCCTTCTTCAGTACCACAAAATAAATGGAATAATGTCCTGTCCCCCTCTCCTCCTGGGGGATGGAAACAATGGTCTCCAGCATTCTTAGTCTTTGGATGGTCTGCTGAGTAATACGTATTTTCGTTGATGAAGCAAAGGGAGATACCATGAACAGGTATCTTAGCATCTGAGCAAATTCTAAAGTGTAGCCTTGTCCAATCAAGCTTGGAACCCACTGGTCCTACGTGATCTTGACCCACTCCTTTAAAAAAAAAAAAAAAAAAAAAAAGAGAATCAACTGACCCCTGATGGCTGGGATTGAGGAGTGGGTTGGCCTCACTTCATTGTGCGGATTTGGCTTCGCTAGGTCCTTGACCGGAGCCTTCTCAGTTCGCTCTGTGTCCACAAAAGGACTGGGACCAGGACTGAAACCTCTCAGAAGTCTGTCTCTAGTCTGCGCCCTGAGCTCTGCGCTGATGGAAACGCCTTTGGCCTTGAAAGCGAGAGCGAACCGGCAGAAACCCTTTGGACCCTTTAGGCTTCTCTTCCGGTATCTTGTGCACCTTATTATCTCTGAGCTGCTTTATCAACTGTTCCAAGTCTTCTCCAAAAAGGAGCTTGCCCTTAAAGGGAAGTGTCCCAAGCTGAGCCTTCGGCGAAACGTCCACCAACCTGTTTCGCAACCATAAGAGCTTGCTAGCCGAGACCGCAGACACCATTGTCCTAGAAGAGGTGCGAATAAGATGTAATATCATGACTGTATTTAATTTAATCTCCATTGTAAGAATTTAATTTCAGAGCCATAATAACAAAACTCTACGTAGGACATGCTCTCATTACTATTACAGTCTAATCTCCTTTGTAAGAAATAAGTAAGCTTAAAGTTACAATACTAAATAAGAATTGATAACAATGCTAAATATGAACTAAATACGATGTGATAAAAGAGTTAATTACAATGCTCAATACATATTTTCTGAAGTTATAATGTAGTTACAAACACAATATTAAATAAGAACTTGATGATGTTATAATGTACAACAAGAAGACCTCAATTTTTTGAACACAGCTACAATGTAAACCGATGTGATATTCTATATTGAACACTGGTATATAAAAACCAAAATAAATAAATAAATATAATAAAGCGTTGGCCCCTTAAGCTACCGCTGCCTCTAAGCATTCCGCCTGCAGGGGCAAGAGATCCCTAGCACTCTTAACTACTGCATCCATCTCAGGCTTGCCTGAAGCATAAAAATGCTGTATACTGCAGCTCAGATGCCCGAGCAAAAATTTCAAATATCTTCTTGAGGTGCACCTCGAGCTTCCTGTCCTGCAGATCCTTCAGAGCTGCTGTGCCAGCTATTGTGACCACCGACATGGAAGCATCCACCTTCGGCACCCTCAAGAAGTCCAGGGTCTCCTCAGGCAAGGGATAAAGAGTATCCATAGCCCAACTAACCTTAAGACCAGTCTCCGGAGTGTCCCACTCCCTGATCATCAATTGCTTGACCATCCTACGGAAAGGAAAGGTTCTGGCCGTGCCCCTCAAACCAGCCATGACTGGATCCACTTTGTCTTGGTCCAGCTCCTCCTGTGGAACCGCTATTCCTAACTCCGTCAGGACATGCGGGATCATAGGACCCAGCTCTTCCCTCTGAAATAGGCGAACAAACTTAGGATTGTCCCCTTCCATGGAAGGAAACTTCCCAGGCTCTCCTTCCTGATCCGGACCACTGCTGGGAGGAGGGACACTGTGAGGACCATCCCCCGAGGGCAACCCCGGTCCCCTGCACCACTGGACCTCTGACCTTATGGACCCTTGTGGCCCCTGGTGTCTCTGACAATCTGGGCACCTTTCTAGGAAAACCCTCAAGGGGCCTGCGCCTGGGGGTGCAGCTCCTCTTGGCCTTACTGGCCAGATATGCTTTATGTAGTAAAAGGATAAAATCCGGAGAAAAATGAGAAGGCCCACACAAATCCTGCCCCCAACTGCCCCTCTAGGGCCCCCCCCCAGGCCTCCTCGGGGCTAGAATCAGCTGGCAACAGCGCTGGTGGGAGATCCCCTGCCCCTGCCACTTTCTCCTCAGCAGCCGCAAAAGTTTTTAAGATGGCCGTCATTCCCACACTTATCGGGAACAGATCGGCTGCTTCCTCTAGTGCAGCTGGCGACCTATCAGGGCTGTGCTGCTTAGATGATGCCACCACATATTCGCAAAGAGCCCTCCCCACCGGAGAGGCAGCGGGAGCATCAGCCGGCCTTGGAGAGCTGTGAGCAGTGCTCCCCACACAAGGAGCAGCGGCTTGCACACGGCATAGCCTGGTGCGACTCTGACTGCGTGGCAGACACCGAAAACAGCAAATGGGATCGGGAGCTGCAGGATCAATTTGGCTTGAACACCCTGCCTCCGCCTGCCACCAGCGACAGGGCAAATGCCAGGAAAAAAAACCACCGCTTCTCTTTTCTTTTGCAAAAACTTTACTAACAATAAAGAATTTACTTCCCTGAAGAATAGTGGCAGAGGCTTCCCACGATCCTCGCTGAAGAGAAGAGAGCCAGACCACCAGCTGTCATCCCTGGCATTTCAGAAAGAGTAATTTTGGGGTCCCCAACCCCTGCTTGACCTTAACCTACTACCAGGAGGAATGGTCCCACCAGGACCTGCCAACCTCCTGGGAGGAAAGTCTCAACAATGTCCAAGAAAAAAAAAAAAAAAAAGGAATTAGGTTAACTCAGGGACAGAACTGCAGCTTTTGCACCAGCTCCATCTGCTGGAGACAGTGAAATACTGAGGATATGCAGGTAGCACACTGGATTAAGAGGCGGGGCCTATGAAACTTTCTGCTGAAAAGGAGGCAAAACCCAGGAGTCTGGACTGATCTGGGTACATACAGGCAATGCTTCTTACAGCTTAAATACAACTTACTTTAACAGACTAAATAAAGAGTTTCAGAGCAGAAACATATGCAACCAAATAATCTTATTTTCACAAGCTATTATTTTCCAGTTCCCTAGAAAGATGCCAGAAGAATCACCTGACAAAGTACACATGTAAATAAAAATACAAATGAAAATAAATAAATGAATAAAAACAAATCAGCCACTGTTGTGGCTCAATATAGTTGCTTGTCAAAGAATCAAATGTATTCAGTTTTTCAAATGTCAAAACACAACGTGCTTGGCAGAAATAGAGAAATAAAACACTAAATTTTGCTCTGAACCTCAGGTCAAACTAGTACTGCACTATATTATGAAAATGTAATGCTATCTTACTATTATATTAGGTGTTAAAGCGTTCTCTGATAGCACAGAGTGCCTATAGGACCATAGACCATTTGAAAGTGTTTGTAATGCTCTCACTATACTGGCTGGTGACTAGAGTTTATGGAAATTGAAAAATATTTTCATAGAAAAAAAAATATATACCTGTTCCCTTATTTCTTTCATTTTTTCTGCCTTCTTGAGTTTTGTTGCATATTCTTGAACTTCTTTGAGCCCAATGTCAGTGCAGAGACGAACCAGGAACCGAAGACCTATAATCAGACATTGTGAAGATATTTATAAAGGCATCTCAGTTCCTGATAGAAACCAATTCTACCAAATTCAAAAAGTGTATAAGTGAAAGATTGTCAGGAGGTATTGGAGGTTTAAGGATTTTTGTCATGGTCAAAAACGTTATTTCAAGCAAAAGGTATGTACAGTGGAGCAATGAATAAATATCCAGAGCAGCAAAAAAATCCCCATAATTAAGGTTATGAACAATTACTTGTGTCCACCTACCCAGATGTTTATAAAATGGAGGAAAAAGACCTCAGAACCTCATGTTAGTTCTATTTAGAACATACAACATTTGTGAGGTAATATTGCAATCACTGGTCTTAGAAAAAACCTCCAACCTTCCTACCATCCAACTTCAAATTTTATTGATACAGGTTAATTTTTTATTTTTTTCAATTTTCTTTTAAAAAAATGTTTTTAAACTCATGTTTTAAGTATAATAAATATCTATCTATAGTATTTGTACCAAACTCTCTGAGTCTTTCTTGTAAATGATTACTCTCTTTGGCATTTTTTTGGAACGCTTATCTAACTTCCTTTTACTTTTTCCCCCCTTCCTCCCTCCTACTTTCTTAAAATACAGAACGAAAAAACGTGTTGGCTAGTTGTTTCTGAATGTGGCGTGTTCCATCTTTTCTCTCTGCCCCACATTTGTTACCCCAAAACAGTACCCTGGACTAACTTGAAGGGCTTTAACTTCACTCTTCTTTTAACTTTTATGTTCTTACTCTACCTTATATAAAGCTATAATTTGAAGGGGGCACCCCCACATATGGCCTCCCAATGTTGCTTCCTTCATCTTTTACCTCCTTTACATTTTGCCCCCGACATTTTCATTTTCCTCATCTCCTTTGAATCACCTCTCTTATTGCTGGTCCTCTGCTCCCCTTATCTCCTTCATCTTTCATCTCTGTCCTTTTTAATTGTTCCCACTTGCCCTGGAAAATGCACTGTAACCAAGATTTGTTGCGCACTAGTGAGACAGATATCAGAAGAAAGATATTTTGTTTTGTCATTAATGGATAGTCCTTTTTTTTTTCAATTCTGAGAAAAAGGCTTTTCAGATATATGTAAACTCTTTAGTGATTTGCCCTGGAAACAGCCCTGCACAGGCGAAATATAGGACCTGTTAAATCTTTCATCTGAATACTCCAGTTATTTTAAAACATCTCTTGTTAAAAGATCTTGTTAAAAGATCTCTTGTTAAAATATATGGGTTTTGCTGTAACACAGTTAGACCTATCTGGCTTATACTGTATACAGAGCTTGTTTGGCACTGTGAATATGTGGCTCACAGTAGATGCTGCACTGTTTTAGTAGCCCTTCTCTAGGTTACAACTCTCTGTCTCTATCCACAGTAATATACATAGTAATAAAGTAAATGACAGCAGAAAAAGACTAAATTGGCCCATACGTCTGCCCCAGTTAAGATCCTTCCATTTAGGCTAGATGTGCAAACATTCCCATATTCAACCCAACACACCCTTTCCACATTCGTTACAAGCATGCACAGAATCTGATAAAATACTGGCCTCCACCAATTCAGGCCTTGCATTCTTCCTCTGAGTCTTACAAGACCCGACACTAAATACAAAACTCAGATCCCTCTACCTTGTCTTATTACCAAGTTTTCTAACAATCTACACAGCCACCAAAACTAGCAAAGCCATTGTCTAAAATATCCAGCTGGTGCATGCTCACTGAACGTTTGGTTTTTTATTCCAGTGCCTTCCTGGAAACCCGATACAACCATACCACTGCTGTTAGGATTGTGACTGTCACTTCATGCAAGTTACTCTAACACTTTCTTGAAAACAAACTATTAAGGTCATAACTGTAAGTTACTTTAGGCTAGTGACATGGCTTGTGGTGCCTTTAAAAAAAAGATTTGAAGACCTACCTTTTTTTCTTTGGCCTTCAATTCTCGTGAAGTGGACTTAATTTGAATTAAGACCTTTTACACAAACTTTGCTTTAATGTTCTTTGAACTAGTTTGTTTATGTAGTCTACCATAAGAACATCAAGGTATACAATAACTGAGGGAAAATAATCAAATATTGGTTCCCCAATATACACAATTACCCAAATAAGGAGAACCTTATATCATATAACATGTATCATTTAAAACACACATTTATTTAAGAAAGACACAACTTAATATAAACCCACATATACAGTCATACATTTAAAATCACAAACGTGAAAGTCATATAGGCAGAAATATTCATAAACAAGATGTAATCATAAACAATATAACATTCAAATGATCATCCATATATTGTATTAAAGTGCTTCTAAGTGCAAGTTCTCATAGCTTTCATTCAGCTTCACAGCTCTCCTCCGTTAAATTCTCATGGCTTTGAGCTTCACAGTTCTCCTTCATTAATCACTGCCATAATGAAATTCACTCGAGTACCACCCGTCACTACTCCCGATACTACTCCCGACGAAGATCTCCGTTTCACCTGACAAGCAGGCTTCCTCAGGGGAAACGTCTAATATCCCTGCAACAATCAAACAAACCATTTAACTCATCCCACATAAAACAAATAACACCATATCGCTTTAACTATAAATCCTTACCATGTGAGTCCAACCAAGGGACACACAAAAATTGTATATCCAAGTCACGAATTTTTCAAAAATCTTTAATTCACTTGAACTTCATCAAAGCTTCATATCCATTCTTCAATTTGGTCACAACACTGCAAACCACAAGCATTATTTTAAATCGTGAAAATTTATCAAAATTTAAAGAAATGAGAGACAGCATACAGCCTGAACAAACGCTACCACCACATACCTTCAAAAAGTGGAAGTGACATCATCACTTCCTTTCTGCAAGGATCTCCATTCTACACACCTAGTGATTGCCTACTCTATATATAGTCCCTGCCACCTCAACTACCAATTAAAGAACTCTAATTAATTCACTCATCAACCATAATCCGATACTACCAATACTAGAGGGAACCACACAATCAACCCGTCGCAACAAATCTGCATCGAGCCTCCAAAGGGTCACCAATAACTGCAACGAAAAATAAACTTCCATCCCTACAATCATTTAATGAAAGCTCCCCACTCAATTGGGCCGTTGAGTCCATGTGGACTCACAGTATCCCAATTGAAAATATAACGTTGTTCAACCCGTCTTAAAATTGCTGATAAATCACCCCCAAACTGAAGTTTGATCTTTTTAATAATAAAGAATTTTAATTCTTCTATGAGTGACTGTTATCACTCCAGTGTTTGACTAATGGAGCATTCTCAACACCTAACCTAATCCTGCTTCTTCTATGTTCCCCAATACGTAATTTAATAGCTCTGGTAGTTTGCCCAATATAAATGAGCTGACATGGACAGATGATTGCATAAATCACGCCATTGGAAGTGCAAGTAAACCTTTCAGGGATCACATAAGGTTGACTCAAATTCGAATGATAAAACACTTTCAATGGTAACACATGCTCACAAACAGAACAAGATCCACACGCAAATTGACCCCATTCAGAATCTACTCCACTATCCAGACTCCCACCAAGCTTTAAATTGTCCCATAAGTTTTTCCGTTTTTTCAAAGAGAAAATAGGTTCATCAACAAAAATATCAATGGAGATAATACATGCCAATATTTCTTAACAATGTCTTTAATTTGAGCAGCCTTAGTAGAATAAGGAATAGTACAAACTAATCGAGAAAGAGGCTCCTTCTGCGAATTAATCAACAAATTGTCCCTGTTAGAAAACAAGGCACGTTTGTATGCCCTTTTTAAAACAGAATTGAGTAACCACGGTTCTTAAATCTGGTATTCAATTTTAAAAACAATCTGAAAAATTGAATACCAGATTTAAGAACCGTGGTTACTCAAATTCTGTTTTAAAAAGGGCATACAAACGTGCCTTGTTTTCTAACAGGGACAATTTGTTGATTAATTCGCAGAAGGAGCCTCTTTCTCGATTAGTTTGTACTATTCCTTATTCTACTAAGGCTGCTCAAATTAAAGACATTGTTAAAAATATTGGCATGTATTATCTCCATTGAGTATTTTTGTTGATGAACCTATTTTCTCTTTGAAAAAACGGAAAAACTTATGGGACAATTTAAAGCTTGGTGGGAGTCTGGATAGTGGAGTAGATTCTGAATGGGGTCAATTTGCGTGGATCTTGTTCTGTTTGTGAGCATGTGTTACCATTGAAAGTGTTTTATCATTCGAATTTGAGTCAACCTTATGTGATCCCTGAAAGGTTTACTTGCACTTCCAATGGCGTGATTTATGCAATCATCTGTCCATGTCAGCTCATTTATATTGGGCAAACTACCAGAGCTATTAAATTACGTATTGGGGAACATAGAAGCAGGATTAGGTTAGGTGTTGAGAATGCTCCATTAGTCAAACACTGGAGTGATAACGTCACTCAAGAAGAATTAAAATTCTTTATTATTAAAAAGATCAAACTCAGTTTGGGGGTGATTTATCAGCAATTTTAAGACGGGTTGAACAACGTTATATTTTCAATTGGGATACTGTGAGTCCACATGGACTCAACGGCCCAATTGAGTGGGGAGCTTTCATTAAATGATTGTAGGGATGGAAGTTTATTTTCTTGCAGTTTATTGGTGACCATTTGGAGGGCTCCGATGCGGATTTGTTGCGACGGTTGATTGTGTGGTTCCCTCTAGTATTGGTAGTATCGGATTATGGTTGATGAGTGAATTAATTAGAGTTCTTTAATTGGTAGTTGAGGTGGCAGAGGACTATATATAGAGTAGGCAAATCACTAGGTGTGTAGAATGGAGATCCTTGCAGAAAGGAAGTGATGATGTCACTTCCACTTTTTGAAGGTATGTGGTGGTAGCGTTTGTTCAGGTGTATGCTGTCTCTCATTTCTTTAAATTTTGATAAATTTTCACGATTTAAAATAATGCTTGTGGTTTGCAGTGTTGTGACCAAATTGAAGAATGATATGAAGCTTTGATGAAGTTCAAGTGAATTAAAGATTTTTGAAAAATTCGTGACTTGGATATACAATTTTTGTGTGTCCCTTGGTTGGACTCACATGGTAAGGATTTATAGTTAAAGCGATATGGTGTTATTTGTTTTATGTGGGATGAGTTAAATGGTTTTGTTATTGTTGCAGGGATATTAGACGTTTCCCCTGAGGAAGCCTGCTTGTCAGGTGAAACGGAGATCTTCGTCGGGTAGTATCGGGAGTAGTGACGGGTGGTACTCGAGTGAATTTCATTATGGCAGTGATTAATGAAGGAGAACTGTGAAGCTCAAAGCCATGAGAATTTAACGGAGGAGAGCTGTGAAGCTGAAAGCTATGAGAACTTGCACTTAGAAGCACTTTAATACAATATATGGGATGATACATTTGAATGTTATATTGTTTATGATTACATCTTGTTTATGAATATTTCTGCCTATATGACTTTCACGTTTGTGATGTTTTAAATGTATGACTGTATATGTGGGTTTATATTAAGTTGTGTCTTTCTTAAATAAATGTGTGTTTTAAATGATACATGTTATATGATATAAGGTTCTCCTTATTTGGGTAATTACCTAAGAAACATGCCATACTGGGTCAGACCAAGGGTCCATCAAGCCCAGCATCCTGTTTCCAACAGTGGCCATCCAGGCCATAAGAACCTGGCAAGTACCCAAAAACTAAGTCTATTCCAAGTTACTGTTGCTAGTAATAGTGGTGGTTGTTATCTAAGTCAACTTAATTAATAGCAGGTAATGGACTTCTCATCCAAGAACTTATCCAATCCTTTTTTAAACCCAGCTATACTAACTGCACTAACCACATCCTCTGGCAACAAATTCCAGAGTTTAATTGTGCGTTAAGTGAAAAAGAACTTTCTCTGATTAGTTTTAAATGTGCCACATGCTAACTTTATGGAGTGCCCCATGTAATATGTGGAATATACATTTTAAATAAATGAAATGAAAATGAAATACTTCTATTTGCCCTTCACTTTTAGCAAGTAAGGAAGGATCCTCTGTGTTTATCCCATAACGTGTTGAAATCTGTTAATCTTTTAAATTCTACATCTATTCTGAGAGAGCATTCCAGGCATCCATCACTCTTTTCATGAAAAAATATTTACAGCATTGTTTGAGAGTCTATCCCCTTGGAGCCTCATATCATGATCCCAAGTTCCATAATTTCCTTTCCATTGCAAAAGCTTTACTTCTTGTGCAGATATTTGAGTGTCTATCCTATCCCACTATCTCTCCTCATCTCTAGATTAAACATATTAAGGTCCCTAAGTTTCTTCTTAATTTTTTTTTGTCTCGACCCTGCGCTATTTTGATTTGTCTTTCTCTAGAACACCTCTAGCCTACATATCCTTTTGGAGATACAGAATTAAACGCAATATTCTAGGTAAGGTCTCAGCATGGACCTCTTTTTTTTCTTTGCTTATGGTTTTCCCTGATGCTTTGGCCACTGCCTTATCACAGTGCTTTGTTATCTTGAGATCCTCAGACTATCACCCTGAGATCTCTCTTGTCACTGCACATCAGCTCCTCACCCCAATTTGGAGGTACAGTTTCTAGAACTGAGCACAATATTATAGATGAGGGTCTGACCAATGAACTGTACAGAGATATTGCCTAAATAAGCATAAAACTTAGTCAATTACTTTTGTCCACTTTTGTAAATAGACCTCTGCCTATGTGCTCAGCTACTTAGATACAGGATTCATGGTACTATAAATAAAATTTTACTTGTAATAAAATTTAATAGACCGATTTTAAGTAAAAAAAAAAAATATCTTAAGCAATAATGTTCTTAACAACTGACTTACATTCAACATTATCTGGAAATTTCCTGTGAATCTCTTTGTAAGTGTCTAGTGCCTTCTGGTAGTTACCTTAAAGAAAAACAACAGACACATAACATATGTATTTAAAACAATGATTTATCAGACTATAACAAGAACATTTAAAACTATATGTAATATGACAGAAAAGTTCATCATCATCTTAATTGTTGTAAAAAAAAAAGCAAAAGCTGGCAACTGAAATGCTCTAAGGTACACATTTCTTGCCTGAACGGAAAGGGAGTTTTATTGCACAGATTTGATTACTATACATCATGGGGTTAATTTTCAAAAGCATTTACATACTTAAAACTGGATTTTATACGTGCGAATGAACTTTGGGGTCGATTTTAAAAGCAGCGAGCGCATGTATGGATACGCTGATTTTATAACATGCAGGCGCACGCGTGTTCTAAAATCTGATGGCCAAACTCACGCGCACATGTGCGGGCGGCCCTCAACTCGCGTGCTGGGAGGGGGGGTAGATTTTCTAATTATGTGCAGCAACACGATCAGCCTTTTTCCCAGTTCCCTTCCAGACCGCTCCAATTAAGCGGACTAGGATGGATCTTCCCTATCCCCTTACCTAACCCTTCCTCCCTCTTCCCCTCTCCTCCCCCTAAACCTAACTATCCCCAAATTTTTTATTTTGGTACTTACTACTCCTCTGGAGCAGAAGTAATCTCTGCGGCCAGCTGCCGGCCAGTGTGCGCTTCCCCAGGACACCATCAAATGGCCCGTCCCACCTACACCCCACCCTCGGCCCACCCTTTTGGAGAGGCCCGGCACTTTGGCGCGTACTGGGGTTTACACGCGTGGCCAGGCCCATTGTAAAATGCGCACGGTGCACACAAGGCCCAGCCACGCACATAAACCCTGAAATTTACGCATGTAGTCCATTTAAAATGTACTTGTTTATGCATGTAAGTGGTCTTTTGAAAATATCTACAATATATGCCATTGAATTTTCCATGGGTTATACACATATAAGTGCACTTTATGCACGTAAATGGTTTTTAAAAATTGCTATGATAGTATGCTACATTTAGACGCGTAACTCCTTTGAAAATTACCTCCTTACTTAAGCAAGCAAATAATTAATATGAAGTTTGAGTAGATGTGCTCTTTACTGACAAAGTTGCAGGGTGTCTATCTTTAAAGTAGCAGTTAATCAGAGAGAAAAAGACTGAAAGAATAAAACTATGCCTAAAGTAACTGTAAAAGTATTTGTAATTGTGCTACCATATTTTGAACATACTTAATCTCCAACGGTTGACAAGTATTTGTGTGGAAGATATTTTATTCATAACTTGTTGGATTTGCTTCCCATTCCCCACCCTCGTTTTCTTGGAGGCCGTGGTATTATGATATTAATCTTCTGGCCAAGGGATATAAATTACAAATTTCTTCAGATGTGGTTAGGTCAGGACTTCCCAAACCTGTCCTGGTGACCTCACAGTTAGTTAGGTTTTCAGGATATCTAGAACGAATATGCATAAGTTTACATATACTGGAGACCTGGCATATGCAGATTTATTCCCTGCACATTCATGGAGGATATTCTGAAATCCTGATTGGCTGTGATGTCACTAAGGTAATTTTGGAAAGCTCTAGGATAAGCTGTTGATGTAACTTGTTTAACAACGCAAGGGTTTGTTTTACTTCAGAGTCAATAAGGCAATTCAGGTTTTTCCAGAGAATAAAATTAGAATTAAAACAAGTTCCTATTATGTGAGAAATTTAAAAACTGGAAATATTAATTAGCACATGAATGGATGTGAATATTAGAAATGTTATTAAAAAATGAATACATACAATGAAAGGACACTTACCACTTCGTCTATAGCAACTAGCCACCATCAGCTGCCATTTCACTTGAGTAGGTCTGAAAAACATCATCATCATCATCATCTAATTATGACATGCCCATCATCATCTATTTATGACACGCCTTTCCAGCCAAGAATATAAGACAAGTCAGATATAGATAGAGTTAATAATATAATACAGCGGAGTAATTTGTATAGGTTAATTAAGTTACAGGCAGTAATATTAACATAAGGAGGTCTAACAGTTGAGTAAGAAAATTCCTTTTCACTCAGTGCATAGTTAAGCTCTGGAATTCATTTAAAAAAGGTTTAGATAAGTTCCTAGAGGAAAAATCCATAAACTGCTATTAATTAATAAGCAATTGTAGCTTGATTGATTTATTTAATATTTGGGTACTTGCCTGGTACTTGTGACTTGGTTGGCCACTGTTGGGCACAGGATACTGGGCTTGATTGACCCTTTGTCTGACCCAGTATGGCATATCTTATGTTCTTCTCTGTGTGCCTCACATTGATCAGGTTTCTTCTCGGTTTTGAATCTTCTACAGCAGTGGTTCTCAACATTTTTTCAGCCGGGACACACCTGACAGATGGTTCTCACATGCGTGACACACTGAACATGTACCATCACGGGGCTAAATGTAAACATACATATTGCTTCCTCAGGAACCCCCTTAACACCCAACAATGGGTGCAGAGCAGAACTAGGGCATTACTCATACGACTCATCATACAAAAAAGATATTCTGGTTCTGATGACATCTCAGTAAAAGCAAAACAAACTCCCTTTACTGGCAGGCACAATACCCCTCCTTATGAAAAGACAGTAATTTACCACTAATGCATGTCCTATTGAGAAAACACAACAAATAAGACTGATGCAAATGCCTACATGCTAGTAAAATACCTCACCTCAGTCACACACACAGAACTGACCTTCACCAAGTACAGAAAGACCACAAATTATAAATATGGAGACAAACTGGAATGAGAATCGAACGATCAGAAGAAGCCCTTTATTTCAATGCCCGACTCTGGCCGAGTTTCGCTCATAGAGCTGCCTCAGGGGCAATTCAATTAGCAGGACTTAAAATATGCCTGCAGGGCTGCTGTCACACTGTCACAATGTCACAATATCATTAGTGTCTGCAGAGCACTCTGACATTCCTTCTGCTAGACACTAGCAGAAGGAATGTCAGAGTGCTCTGCAGACACTAATGATATTGTGACATTGTGACAGTGTGACAGCAGCCCTGCAGGCATATTTTAAGTCCTGCTAATTGAATTGCCCCTGAGGCAGCTCTATGAGCGAAACTCGGCCAGAGTCGGGCATTGAAATAAAGGGCTTCTTCTGATCGTTCGATTCTCATTGTCTTTACTGTATCACAGCCAACTGGATCGGCTTCCGATTTGCTTTTTGGGACAAACTGGAATGGAAAACCAAAAAGCCACTCTGCATGCAATGCAAACCTGGAGAAATGGAAAGAGAAATATAGCACCTAACATAGTCCCAGGAAATGCAATAATGCACACAAACTAATCCGCACAAAGTTACACCTGGATTATGGAACACACTCAAACAGTAACAACTCTATCTAAGAAATCAAATATTAAACCAGGCCCTAAACACTAATACACCTCCTATTAGGAAAACAGAACAAGCCAAGCTGCTATAGATCCCCACACAGAAATAATTGAAAAGCTATACTAATAAATGTTACAAAACAGCTGAACAGAATAACATCCAACAATTAAAAACTTATAACAATTATTAAAAATTGTCCAAATATAACATAGAAACATAGAAATGACAGCAGAAGACGACCAAACGGTCCATCCAGTCTGCCCAGCAAGTTTCACACTTTTTTTTTTCTCTCATACTTATATTACTCCTGGCTCTTAGTAACCTTTTGGTTCTATTTCCCTTCCACCCCCACCATTAATGAGAGAGCAGTGTTGGAACTGCATCTAAGTGAAATATCTAGCCCAATTAGTTAGGGGTAGCAACCTCAGCAATGAGCAAGCCATACCCACACCCACCTGCCCACCCAGACTAAATAATTCAGTCCTTGTTGGTTGTTGTCTGAATATAGATCCACCTTTCTTCATTCCCCCTGCCGTTGAAGCAGAGAGCTATGCTGGATATGCATTGAAAGTGAAGCATCAGGCTTATTTGGTTTGGGGTAGTAGCTGCCATAACATGCAAGCTACTCCCCGCTTTTTTGTGAATGCAAATTCTTTTTTCCACATTTCCTCTTGCTGTTGAAGCTTAGAGCAATGTTGGAGTCACATTAACCATGTGTATGTTTATTGAATAAGGGTATTATCTCCAGGTAGTAGCCGTCATTCCCGCGAGCCACCCAATCTTTATTCACATCCTCTAGATTTTATGGATTCACAGTGTTTATCCCACGCCCCTTTGAAGTCCTTCACAGTTCTGGTCTTCACCACTTCCTCCAGAAGGGCATTCCAGGCATCCATCACCCTCTCCGTGAAGAAATACTTCCTGACATTGGTTCTGAGTTTTCCTCCCTGGAGCTTCAAATCGTGACCTCTGGTTCTGCTGATTTTTTTCCGACAGAAAAGGTTTGTCGTTGTCTTTGGATCATTAAAACCTTTCAAGTATCTGAAAGTCTGTATCATATCACCTCTGCTCCTCCTTTCCTCCAGGGTGTACATATTTAGATTCTTCAATCTCTCCTTATAAGTCATTCGATGAAGACCCTCCACCTTTTTGGTCTCCCTTCTCTGGACCGCCTCCATCTTGTCTCTGTCTCTTTGGAGATACGGTCTCCAGAACTGAACACAGTACTCCAGGTAAGGCCTCACCAAGGACCTGTACAAGGGGGATAATCATTTCCCTTTTCTTACTCGATATTCCTCTCTCTATGCAGCCCAGCATTCTTCTGGCTTTAGCTATCGCCTTGTCACATTGTTTCGCCGACTTCAGATCATTAGACACTATCACCCCAAGATCTCTCTCCTGCTCTGTGCACATCAGCCTTTCTCCCCCCATCAAATACAGTTCATTCGGATTTCCATTCCCCATATGCATGACTCTGCACTTCTTGGCATTGAATCTCAGCTGTCATATCTTCGACCACTCTTCCAGCTTCCTTAAATCCCGTCTCATTCTCTCCACTCCTTCCGACGTGTCCACTCTGTTGCAGATCTCAGTGTCATCTGCAAAAAGACAAATCTTACCTTCTATCCCGTCCGCAATGTCGCTCACAAAGATATTGAACAAGACCGGTCCCAACACCGATCCTTGCGGTACACCGCTTAAAACCGTTCTCTCTTCAGACAGAGTTCCATTTACCATCACACATTGTCTTCTGTCCGTCAACCAGTTTGCAATCCAGGCTACCACCTCGGCACTCACTCCTAAGCTTCTCATTTTATTCACCAGTCTCCTGTGCGGGACTGTATCAAAAGCTTTGCTGAAATCCAAGTAGATGACATTGAGTGCTCTTCCTTGATCCAATTCCTTGGTTACCCAGTCAAAAAATTCTATCAGATTTGTCTGACAGGATCTTCCCCTGGTGAATCCATGCTGCCTCTGATCCAGCAATTCTCCTGACTGTAGATAGTTCACTATTCTCTCTTTCAACAGCGACTCCATTACTTTTCCCACCACCGAGGTGAGGCTAATCGGTCTGTAATTACCAGCCTCTTCTCTGTTTCCACTCTTGTGAAGCGGGATCACCACCGCTCTTCTCCAGTCACTCGGCACCACTCCCGTTTCTAGGGTTCTATTGAACTGGTCACACAGTGGACCCGCCAGCACATCTCTGAGCTCCCTTAGTATCCTGGGATGAACCTCATCAGGCCCCATGGCTTTGTCCACTTTCAGTTTCCTCAGCTCTTCCCATACATTCTCTACTGTAAATGGAGTTACATCTACTCCATTCCCCTCCAATTTGTTAACTAGCAATGGTCCTTCTCCAGGGTCTTCTTTAGTGAATCTCAGAACTGAAGAATTTGTTTAATATTTCTGCCATTTCTTCGTCTCTCTCCACACATTGATTCTTTTCACTTTTCAATTTCACTATACCACTTTGAACTTTTCTCCTTTCATTGATGTATCTGAAAAATGTTTTGTCACCTCTCTTAATCTCTTTGGCAATCCTTTCTTCCGTTTGACTTTTTGCCGTCTTATTTTCTTTGTCTCCTTCAGTTCTACCAGATATTCTTCTTTGTGCTCCTCCCTTTGGGATCCTTTGTATTTCTTGAACGCTGTTCTTTTAGCCTTTATTTTGTCAGCCACCTCCTTGGAGAACCAGATAGGTTTCATTTTTCTTTTGCTTTTCTTTACTTTTCTAACATATAGATTAGTTGCCTTGGTAATTGCTCTTTTTAGTTTGGTCCACTGTTGTTCCACATCTCTCTCGTTCTCCTAGCCTACTAGTTCTTCCTCCAGGTACTTCCCCATTTCATCAAAGTCTGTGTTTTTGAACTGCAAAACTCGGGTTCATATGCTTCTTTTCCGTATCCTTTTTGTGATATTAAACCATACCGTTTGATGATCACTGGTGCTGAGGTGGGCGCCCACCTGCACATCAGAGATATTATCTCCATTAGTGAGAACTAAATCGAGTACAGCTCCCTCTCTTGTGGATTCCATTACCATTTGTTTGAACAAAGCTCCTTGCAGAGCATCCACTATTTCTCTACTATTGTTAGATTCTGCAGATGGGATTCTCCAGTCTACATCCGGCAAATTAAAGTCTCCAACAATCACCACTTCTCCCTTCTTTCCCATCTTTTGGATGTCTTCAACCAGATCTCTGTCAAGCTCTTCCTTTTGGTTTGGAGGCCTGTAAACCACTCCAATAAAAATGGATGTCCCATAGTGCTTCTTCGTTGCCCCATCTTCCTTGCAGCTCAGATGTTTGGATATTGTTTCTGATATAAAGAGCCACTCCTCCTCCTTTCCTATCCTCTCTGTCCTTCCTTAACAAGTTATAGCCCGGTATTGCTGTATCCCAATCGTGAGATTCCGTGAACCACGTCTCCGTGACAGCAACAATGTCCAAGTCTGCCTCCACCATTAGAGCTTGCAGATCTGGGATTTTATTGCCCAAACTACGAGCATTTGTCCTCATAGCTTTCCAGCTTTCCTGGTTCAGGTTACTGCTGTTCCTGGACTCCTTTTGTGACTTTACTTGAGTTTTGCTATCCACTATTCCCTTTCCCTTTGCATTTGTGCAAGGGGAAAGATTAGTGCCTTTGATGACAGATTCATCCAGCACACTGAGCTTTTTCCTTTGGTTACTGATCTGGAATTCCTGTATGCATTGGGTTTCTTCTCTCTTTTCAGATAACACTTCAATCTTTTTCTCAAGAGCTTCTTCAGTATTTAATTCAGAGAAAGATTTTTGTACTTATTGCACTTGATACAGTATATGTCTCTGCATCAGAGGTTCAATTCTACCAGAGCCCTCTGTAATGTTGTTTGAGCTCCTTAATGCCCTGTGTGAAAGGGGGGGGGGGGGGGGGGTTAGACTTGTGGGTTGCACAGCTATCAAGAATGGGTGCCTGTGGGTCATAGGTCTTATCCTGCCTGAGCCCACTGTAAATCTCTTTATCCTTGACTTTTGGTTTTTCTGTGGTAATTGGGAATTAATTCCCGAATATCGTAAAGAGGATGAGCCTTTCTTCATTGAAGCTAATTGAGCTTTAACTACAGCCAGCTCCTTTTTCAAGGAAGTGAGCTGTGAACAAATGGGGCAAGCCCTAAGTTTCCAGATGATTTCCCTCTGAATAAAGGCTCCACAATAGTTACATTGGATAGTCCTCATTTTGGAAATTTGATAGTTAACACCTAAGGAAATACCAATTTACTATTTTATCCTGTTGTCAATTATGTTTTTAGGTAGACTAAATCAGAAAAGCAAACCTAGGGGTGGGAGGGATTTAAACAGTTAACCCTTGGTCACGGATGTTCTCAGGACTCTGTATCTGCAATTGAGTTTAATAAGACCCTCCCTCTGATTGGCTTACTAAGTTTAACTAAGTTAAACCTTTACTTAGCTGGACACAAGAATATTTAGTGCTCCCTGGCTCCACACTGTGCACTGGCCACAATGGCTCTCCTGCTTCTCAAAGTTTACCTCCCCCAAGTTCTGAGACAGCCACACCCAATCTAGATAGAACAGATCACTTCTAGAAGTTTGTTTGTCCTTTTTTGTAAATTATTTTTACACAGCTCTTTATTCCCCAATATTAATATTTAAACAGATTATTAGTGCCAGCTAACTCCAAAACAGCAGACATGTCACATAATGCCCAATAATTAAAATGGCATTCAATCAAGAAAAATAAACTTAAAAAGCCACCTTTACTTTCCCTCTCCAGCAACACTTCAGAAAGAGAGCATTTTGATATCAAACACTTAACTTAACTTAAATGTCCAGTCTGTACATCATCAGTCTGATGATGTACAGACTGGACATTTAAGTTAAGTGTTTGATATCAAAATGCTCTCTTTCTGTGTGAAACAATAGGAGATGATCTATCTTGCCCCGGGGACTTTCATGACTTTTTAAATAAATTGAAAAAAAATATTTCATAAAAATTGTTACTCCGAAGTGAGTCTGGAAAATAAAAAATAATAAAGTGGACCAGAGGTCTATACAGTTTGTGATCATTACAAACTGAGGTATTGAAGGTCCTGACACACAGATCCAACAGCCTCAATTATACTGCTATTCAAATCTACATGAGACCACCAAGTATGATTCTGATCCCTGTTCCTGACATTAGTCAAAATATAGCACTCCCAGCCCCTAGGGTGAGATTTTGTATAATTTCTCTAACAGTAGTGACACTTGATGGCTGGCTCACAGAGCACCATCACCAATGAAATTAAACTATTATAGTTTTATAGTTGAAAGTAGTGAAATAAATTAATTTTCTTGCACTCTGAATTTGTAAAGCTTTGTGTATATCATAGTTAAAGCACTGTAAAATGGTTAATGCAGTGCACTGAGAAGTCAGTTATAATAATACATCTTGTAGATTGAACCAATATGAAGTATATTTGACCATGTAATCTTGCACATTGCCTTGTCAAATGATACGTTTCAGAAATTATATGTTTGACATTCTCTTGTAAAACAGTTTGCTTTTTTGGCAGATTTCATCAGTGAAAAGTACCTATTGCTGCTGTTGTGTCTTTCCATCTGCCTGTCCATCCTTACGCATGCATCAAGAGCCCATGGATGACTGACTGAAGCTTGGTAAGAGCCTCTCACTGAGGGGCCAATATTCCTGACAAATTTCAACCAAATCTGTACAAAGAGAGGACTTCCAATCGATGCCCTGCTCCTGCCAGTTCATGGATGGCAGGGCCATCCATGAACTGGCAGGAGCAGGCAGGAACCGGAGCATAACACACAGAACTATAAAATATGCCTTCTATTTCTTCACTTATTTAATTTCTATAACAGTTTCAACAAAACTGAACCAAATTTTTATTATCTTCAAGAAAACCCTAAACTAATACTGGAAAAATAACTAACAGTTTTCTTCTGGATGCACCTGTGTTTTTGTTCTCTTTTAGAATAGGCTATGTATGCCAGAATAATCAACACTTTTAAACAGCCCAATTGAAATTCTGATTGCTTGGATGATTATTAGTTCATGAAACAGTATACAAGAAAGTCTGTGTCTACTGCACAAAAATATGTTCCCCTTCAAAAAATCAAATCTATTTTATTTTTAAATCTTATTTCCAACATACAAAAGCATAGATAGAAAATTGGAGAAATTACTTACCTGATAATTTTGTTTTCCTTAGTGTAGACAGATGGACTCAGGATCAGTGGGTTATTTGCTCTTCTGCTAGTAGATGGGAGACTGAGTCAGATTTCAAAGCCGATGTCACCCTAGATATACCCCTGCAGTGAGCTCAGCTCTTCAGTATTCTTTTAAAAAAGCCATTGTGGATATATATTTGCTTAATTAACTTGATTAAAACTGATTAAACTTGATTCAACTGATTTAAAAATCTGGAGACCGCCAGTGCATTCAACCAAGCAACGCCGACACCGGACAAACTGCGGGTGTCTTGAACTAGGGGTAGGAAACGGCTTACCCGTATATGCTTAGTCTCTAGGTTCGCTCTCTCTCTTTCTCTAGGGCAGCTGTGGGAGGGATGCTGAGTCCATCTGTCTACACTAAGGAAAACGAAATTATCAGGTAAGTAATTTCTCCATTTCCTAGCGTGTAGCCAGATGGACTCAGGACCAGTGGGATGTACAAAAGCTACTCCCAGACAGGGCGGGAGGCTGCCTGTGGCACACTTAAATACTGCCCTTGCGAAGGCTGCGTCTCCTCGGGCCTGAACATCCAGGCGGTAGAACCTGGTGAAGGTGTGTAAGGAGGACCACGTCGCCACCCGACAGATCTCGGCAGGCGACTGCAGCTTGGTTTCTGCCCAAGATACTGTCTGGGCCCTGATAGAATGAGCCTTAACCTGCAGTGGTAAGGGATTTCCTGCCTCTATGTAGGCTGCCTTGATTACTTCCTTAATCCAGCGAGCTATGGTCACCCGCGAGGCTGCTTCTCATTGATTCTTCCCGCTGTGGAGAACGAACAAGCGATCCGTTTTGTGCACCGGTTTCAATCTTTCAAGTTATCGCGCCAGGAGCTTGCCGATATTTAGATGGCGAAGAAGGCATGAGTTCTCAGAGTTCCTTTGCTCATCCGGAGATGTTAGGGAGATGGCTTGGTTCAAATGGAACTCGGAAACCACTTTCGGTAGGAAGGATGGGACGGTGCGCAGTTGTATGGTTCCAGGAGTGAACCTAAGGGAACGGTTCCCGACAGGATAGTGCCTGTAGTTCGGAGATGCGACGAGCTGAACATATTGCCACCAGGAATACCATTTTCAATGTTAAGAGGCATAGTGACAGACCGCGCGTTGGTCTGAAGGAAGCCCCCACTAGGAAGTCTAATACCAGATTGAGGTTCCATAGTTGCTTAACCCCTTTTAGGAAGCGGGTCAAATACAGATGAGCTGATAGACTGATTCCATTCACTTTGGCTCTGAAGCAGGAGAGGGTTGCCACTTGGACCTTGAGGGAGTTGAGTGACAACCCATTCTTCATACTGTTCTGTAGGAACTCCAGAAGCATGGGGATCTTGGCTGTTTGCTGGAGTATTCCGCGGTCCTCGTACCAGGCTTCGAATATACTCCAGATGCCAGGTTCTTGTGGCCTGGTTTGGCCTCTGTTGGAAACAGGATGCTGGGCTTGATGGACCCTTGGTCTGACCCAGCATGGCAATTTCTTATATTCTTATGTTCTCATATGTAAGCCAGAGATGTTGAGAACTTGTGCACGCGGAGCAGGGTGTCAATCACGGCCTTCAAGTAACCGCGCTTCTTCAGGCGAGTCCTCTCAAGGGCCAGACCGTAAAGCAAAATTGCTTACCTAGTAATAGGTGTTATCCCAGGACAGCAGGATGTAGTCCTCACATATGGGTGACGTCACCGATGGAGCCCCAGCGTGGGAAATCTTTCTGTCAAAGTTTCTAGAAACTTTTGACTGGCCCTGTGAGGCCACTGAGCATGCCCAGCATGCCATGATATTCTTTGCCACGGGTGTCTCTCTTCAGTCTCGTATGTAGCAATAAGCTTTAGCAAAAATAAAATAATAAAAGGAATGAGACCCAACTCCGTGGGGTGGCGGGTGGGTTCTGTAAGGACTACATCCTGCTGTCCTGGGATAACACCTATTACAAGGTAAGCAATTTTGCTTTATCCCAGGACAAGCAGGATGCTAGTCCTCACATATGGGTGATTAGCAAGCTAGAGGCTGAGTCATTTTGTATTGAGACAACAGTGAAGTATTGTTGTTGAAATGAGTCAGCCGTGGATCACAGCAGGTTGGATGTAGAAGGAGTTGGGATTAAACTGGAAACAAGTTCTTTAAGACAGATTGTCCATAGGTTGAATCTTGTCGTCCTTGTTTGTCCAAACAGTAATGAGCTGCAAAGGTGTGAAGAGAACTCCATGTTGCTGCTTTACATATGTCAAGGATTGGCAACCTCAGTAGCACTCAGTGTGCTACTGAGGTTGACATTGCTCGTACTGAATGTACCTTTACTCACCCTTGGAGAGGAAGGCCTGCTTTTTCATAGCAAAACTGTATGCAATCTGCTAGCCAATTGGATATAGTATGTTTACCCACTCGTTTTCCTGGTTTGTTTGGATCATAAGATATAAACAGTTGTGTGGATTTTATGTGGACTGTAGTGTGGTTGATATAGAAAGCTAGTGCACGTTTACTGTCCAAGGAATGTAAGGCTGTTTCTCCTGGATGAGAATGGGGCCTTGGAAAGAATGTGGGTAAAACTATGGATTGGTTCAAGTGGAATTCCGTAACTATTTTGGGAAGGAATTTTGGATGTGTACAGAGAACCACTCTGTAATGTAAGAAATTTGCATAGGGTGCGTACGTGACAAGTGCTTGTAACTCACTAACCCTTCTAGCTGATGTAATGGCTATGAGGAAGATAGTCTTCCATGTGAGATATTTAAGGTCACAGGAATCTATGGGTTCAAAAGGAGAACGCATTAGTCTTGTTAAAACCAGATTCAGGTCCCATTGTATGACTGGTGGCCGAATTGGTGGTTTAAGGTGAGTTAAACCTCTCATAAATCTACTTACGAGAGGTTGTGTTGATATTGGTGCATCTCCCAGTTTGTTATGGTAAGCTGAGATTGCACTTAAATGTACTCTTACAGAAGAAGTCTGGAGACCAGATTCTGACAGATGGTATAAGTAGTCTAGTAGAGAAGTAGTGGGGCAAGTGAAAGGATCGATATCCTTTTGCCTGCACCACAAAGTAAACCGTTTCCATTTTGAAGAATAATTCTTTCGTGTTGAAGGTTTACGTGAAGCTATAAGCACTTGAGATACATTGGTTGAAAGATTGAGGGGTTGTAAAAATCAAGCTTTCAACATCCATGCTGTCAAGGATAGGGATTGAAGGTTGGGATGGCGCAACCGACCCTGATTCTGAGTTATGAGAGTGGGACCCACTCCCAGACGACTGGGATCCCTGATCAAGAGGTCTAGAAGTGTGGGAAATCATACTTGTCGAGGCCAATACGGGGCTATGAGAATCATGGTCCCCTTGTCCTGTTGTAACTTCACTAGAGTTTTGGTTATGAGCGGTATTGGAGGATAGGCGTAGAGTAGGCCTGAGTTCCAAGGGCGAGCAAAGGCATCCTTGGCTGGCTGATTCTCCCGCTTGTGTAGAGAACAGAATTTATCTACTTTGTGATTCAGATGTGACGCAAAGAGGTCTATTGTCAGTTGGCTCCAACGCTGAAATATCCTGGTCACTACTGAGGGATCCAGGGACCACTCGTGTGGTTGGAACTGACGACTGAGGCGATCCGCCACTACATTGTGAATGCCTGCTAGATAAGTGGCCCGGAGGAACATTGAGTGATCTAGGGCCCATGCCCAAATCTGCGCAGCCTCTTGACAAAGGAGATACGAGCCCGTACCCCCTTGTTTGTTGATGTACCACATAGCTACTGAGTTGTCCGTTTGGATCAGCACAGTCTTGTGTGAAAGGCAGTCCTTGAACGCATACAGAGCATAACGTATAGCTCGAAGCTCTAGGAAATTGATTTGAAAAGTTGCTTCGAGTGTTGTCCACGTGCCTTGTGTTTGGAGATTGTCTCTGTGAGCTCCCCAACCCAAGGTGGATGCATCTCTAGTTAACGTTATCTGTGGAAGTGGTTTCTGAAAAGGTAGGCCTTTGCGCAAGTTGTCCATGTTTGTCCACCAAAGAAGAGATGATCTTAGTTGGTGAGTCACTTGATTTGGATAATGTAGTGGTAGAATGGCTTGGATCCATTGTGATCTTAAAGTCCATTGAGTAACTCTCATGGCGAGCCGCGCCATAGGAGTGACCTGAACTGTGGAGGCCATATGGCCTAGTACAGTGAGAAACTGATGAGCTGTGGTTTGTTTCTGTAAGTAAATGGCTCTTGCTAGTAGAGTAAGTGTCCTTGCCCGATCTGCGGGTAGAATGGCCTTTGCTAGATTGGTGTTCAATTCTGCTCCTATGAATTGAAGCAGGTGAGTTGGAGTGAGATGGGATTTTTGATAATTGATGAGAAAACCCGTGGAGTGAAGTAGGTTTATTGTTCGAGTCAGAGAAGTGAGAGCTCCTTGCTGAGATTGACTCCTGATGAGCCAGTCGTCCAGATATGGGAAAACATGGACACTTTCCTTGTGCAAGTGTCCTGCTATTACTGCCAGACATTTTGTGAATACTCTGGGGGCAGAGGCTAGGCCGAATGGTAGAACTCTGTACTGGAAATGTTGATGGCTTACCATGAAGCGCAGGTACTTGCGATGAGGAGGGAATATTGGTATGTGAGCGTAAGCGTCTTGAAGATCCAGAGAACAAAGCCAATCTCCTGTTTGAAGAAGTGGAAGCATGGTGCCTAGAGATACCATCCTGAACTTTTCTTTCTTTAGAAATTTGTTGAGGTATCTGAGGTCTAGGATGGGACGTAGGCCTCTGGTTTTCTTTGGAATGAGGAAATACCGGGAGTAGAATCCTCTGCCCTGTTGAGTCTGGGGCACTGGCTGTACTGCCCTGGCTCTCAGAAGGATGGATAATTCTACTTGTAATTGAAGAAGTTGAGTATTTTGTTGTGGGAAGAAATGTGGTGGAGATTCTGGAGGAATTGAGAGGAAATTTAGTTTGTAACCTCGAGACACTATGGAGAGCACCCATTGGTCTGATGTTATGTGTAGCCAATGTGTGTGAAAGTAGGATACTCTTCCTCCCACTGGCAGATCTGGGCAAGGATTTAGGGGATGGATTTGTTCTCTGGCCTGTATTTCAAAAACCCGCCGCAGGGTCTAACTGTGGAGTGTGTTGCGGGCGGGTAGACCTAGGTTGTCTAGCTTGGGAACGCTGTTGTGGCCTGGTTGATCTACCCCTAGAAGTTTGGGGCTAGTATCTCCGTGGCCTATAGTAAGAGCGTCTGGGTTCTCTTCGAGGAAGGCGACTAGAAAATTGTGTAGAGGGCTCTTGTGGTATTTGAGATAGTTGACGTAAAGTCTCTGTATGGTCTTTAAGCTGTTGTACTGCTTCTTGGACCTTTTCTCCAAATAAATTGTCACCGACACATCGTAGGTCCACAAGTTTTTCTTGGACCTCAGGCCTGAGGTCTGAGGCCTTGAGCCATGCCCATCTATGGGCGGTGATTCCAGCTGCTGCTGCTCTGGAAGCCGTCTCAAAGTTGTCATATACTGCCCTTACCTCATGTTTTCCGCCTTCTAGGCCTTTGTTGACTATGGCCTGTGCTGGTTCCTGGAATTGCGGAGGCAAAGAGGTAATAAATTCCTCCATTTGCTTCCATAGGTTCCTCTGATATTGTGTGATGTATAATTGGTAAGCAGAGATTTTTGTGTTCAAGATGGCACTCTGATACAACTTTCTGCCTAATGAGTTGAGGAACCTATGGTCTTTACCAGGTGGAGTTGATGAGTGTGGACGCACACGACTCGACTTTTTCTGTGCAGACTCTACTACAACAGACTGGTGTGGTAACTGTTGTTTTTGATATCCTGGAGCTGTCTGCACTATATAGGTTGTGTCCACACGCTTGTTCACTGCGGGGACAGAAGATGGATGCTCCCAGATGCAGCGTTGAAGATCCAAGAGAACCTCATGGATTGGGACAGCCAGCACTTGTTTAGGTGGGTCTACAAACTGTAGAACTTCAAGAGTTTGTTGTCTGGTATCCTCTTCTGCTGTTAGTTTGAAGGGAATGGAGTCAGCCATGTCCTGAACGAATGTTGAGAATGATAAATCTTCTGGAGGTGATTTTTTTTCTCTGGTCTGGAGGAGAAGGTTCAGACATGAATCCCTCAGAAGATGTTACAGACTGCTGGTCATCCCAAGAGTCGTCCGGGTCGTCTCTACAGGGAGACTTTGGCAATGATCTGGGAGGGAAGTGAAGGCCTGAAGGGCCTGGTTGTGGATCATCGGAGGAAAACAAGGGTGAGGTGTCTTGAGGCTTTGTTGATGGTAGGTTATGGAAGACATTTTGATATCTTTGCAAAAGACGTCGATAAAATGCGAGATCTTGTACTTCAGGAGGCTCAGATGATGGTTGCCTCGATGATACATTGGTTGTCATCGATGTTGTCGGTGGAAGTGTTGTGGAAGACTTCGACATCGATGGAATCGAGAACGGCATCGAAGAGCCCGATGGAATCTGGGTGAAGATGGACGTCGATGACGTAACGAGTCTCGGTGTCGTAGTGATCGAGTCCATCGGTGTCCTTGGCGCCAACAAGGGCATCGGCGGGCCCACCGGCATCGGTACTACTACCGGCATCGATGCTGGTGGCATCGGCGGGATCGCCGGAAGTGCTTGATCTTTTAGAGCCTGGATGACCGCTTGTCTGATGAGATCAGACAATTCCGGCTGTACAACTGGTGGAATCAGAGCAGTTGTAAGCAGTGGCAGAGGCTGCGACGATGGATCCTGTGTGGAAGTCTGTGGAGGATCCGGCATCAATGGAGGTAAAGGCCCAGGCGTCGAGGGCACCGGTATTTCCTGGTCCCGTGGCCGCTTTGCCATCGATTCCTCCTGGGACGTCGATGCGGACGATGACGGTCGACGATGTTGATGACAATGTTTTAGCTTTAGTTGGTTGGCAGACTTCGTCGATACTATGGACGATGGTGAAGACGGACGATAACCGGATCCGTCTGGGCGCGGTTTTTTTAAGCAAGGCTCGTTTAGTCGCTCTAGCCGGAGACGACTTTGACGATTTGGAAGAGGAAGGAATCAGTTGCAGCTGGAACAAAATGTTCCATGTTTTCCTGCCTAGCCTTTCGTCCCTTTGCCGTCATCTCGGCGCATTTAGGACATGTATTCACATCATGTTTTTCACAGAGACAGAGGACACATTCTAGATGTGGGTCAGTGATCGACATGGTTCTGTTACAAATAGGGCATTTTTTGAAGCCCGTAGCCATTTTGTTATCGACGGCTGTCAAAAGAATGTGAAATTGTGAGAAGAAAAAATTTCCAAAATTGAGAAATCAAGACCGAGGTACTCACCAGCCGGTGAAAGGGAACCCCGAGAGACTTCTATGAGGTAGAATAATCGGTAAAAGTATGACTTTTCAGTCAGCAAAAAGTTGTGAAGAAACGCAACGGCTCCTGTCCCGCGATGCCTGAAGCAGCGCGGAAAAGCGAAGACTGAAGAGAGACACCTGTGGCAGAGAATATCATGGCATGCTGGGCATGCTCAGTGGCCTCACAGGGCCAGACAAAAGTTTCTAGAAACTGTGACAGAAAGATTTCCCGCGCTGGGGCTCCGTCGGTGACGTCACCCATATGTGAGGACTAGCATCCTGCTTGTCCTGGGATAAGAGAGAATTGAGATGGATCTTCGTGAAGAATTGGGCCCTGCTGGAGTAGGTCCCAGTGTGGAGGTAGGCACAGAGGGCTCCCCACAAGGAGTCTTTGCATGTCTGCGTACCATGGGCATCTTAGCCAATCCGGGGTCACTAGTGGAACTAGTCCCCTGTGGTGTTCTTTCTTGCGGATGACCTTGCCCAGTAGGGGCCATGTGGGAAGGTGTACAGTAAGTCTTCCTCTGGCCAGGTCTGGATGAAAGCATTGATCCCTTGGAAGTGTGGCTCTTGTCTGCAGCTGAAGAACCCGGGGACTTTGGCACTGAGAAAAGTGGCCAGTAGGTCCATGGCTGGGAGGCCCCAGTGATTTACTATCACTTGGAAGGCTGTGGTAGACAGCGTCCATTCCCCTGGGTCCAGGATCTCTCTGCTGAAGAAGTCTGCTGAGATGTCTTTTCCTGCAGTGTGGGAGGCCGAGATCCCTTGTAGGTTTATCTCCACCCATGCCATGAGAGGGTCTATCTCCAGAGACACCTGCTGGCTCCTTGTTCCTCCCTGGCGGTTGATGTAGGCAACCGTTGTAGTGTTGTCCAACATTACTCTAATCGCTTTGCCTCGAAGTCTGTGACTGAATCGCAGGCATGCTAGTCTGACTGCTCGAGCTTCCAGGCAGTTTATGTTCCATCCCGCCTCTTCCTTGCTCCATTGTCCCTGGGCCGTCAGTTCCTAACAATGGGTTCCCCACCCTCGTAGGCTCACATCCATGGTGAGCATGATCCAGTTTGGTGGGGATAGGTTTACTCCTCTGTTTAGGTGGTCTTCCTGTAGCCACCACTGAAGCTGAGAATGTACCTCTGCTGGTAGTTGGAGGCGAATTGAGTATTCCTGGGACAGTGGGTTCCAGTGTGACAGTAAGGAGCACTGGAGTGGTCGCATGTAAGCCCTTGCCCACAGAACGACCTCCAGGGTTGATACCATGAGCCCGAGGACTTGAAGATAGTCCCATACCTTGGGACGTGCATTGGTCATCAATCATCATAAATTGTTCCATCAGCTTCCTTCTCCTCGGGGGAGGGAGGAAGACTTTGTTCTGTTTGGTGTCGAAACAGGCCCCCAGGTACTCTAGAGACTGAGAGGGCTGCAGACTGCTCTTGACTGTATTCATGACCCAAATGAGATCCTGCAGTAGGTTCTTGACTCCGCTGGTCACCTGTCTGCTCTCTTCCAAAGACTTTGCCCTGATCAGCCAGTCGTCCAAGTAAGGGTGTACTAAGATCCCTTCCTTCCTCAGTGTTGCCGCCACAACCACCATAATTTTGGAGAATGTTCTGGGGGCGGTTGCTAGGCCGAAGGGTAGTGCTCTGAACTGGTAATGGTGACCCAGTATCGCAAAGCATAGAAAACGTTGGTGATCTTGATGGACTGGAATGTGAAGGTAGGCTTCGGAGGCAGTACAACCAGGAGGTTAGGAACTCTCCTGGTTGTACTGCCATTATTATGGAGCGAAGGGTCTCCATGCGGAACTGTAGTCTCTGTAGATGACGGTTGACGTTCTTGAGATCCAAGATGGGTCGGAATGATCCAATAGATGGAATAGCGTCCCGTATTTTGTTGGGGCGTAGGAACCATAATTATTGCCTTCAGACTGAGTAGTCTTGTCAGAGTGGCTTCCACTGCCAATCTCTTGGTGTGGGAGTGGCAAGGTGACATCATAAATTAGTCGTGAGGGATGCTGCAGAACTCCGGAGAGTAACCTTCTTGAATGATGTTTATTATCCATTTGTCCGACGTGATCTCGATCCATCGTTGATAGAAGAGGGAAAGTCGACCCCCTATTTCCTCTTCCTGTGGATGGGTCATCCCATTCTCATTGGGGAGGACAGCCGGAGCCTGCCCCTGGGCCTGTTCCTCTCTTGGTTTGTCAGTTCCGAAAGGGCTGAGACCTTCCTGAGGGACAAGGTGCCTGGAACTGCAAGTTCCTGTAGGGGTAAAATCATTGAGAGCCTTTGCCCCTAGTTCTTCTGGGGGAGGGGCGCTGGGATCTTTTACCCCTGTCCTCCGGTATCAAGGCACTGGAGATTCGCCCCATTTACTGGCTAACTTCTCCAGTTCGCTTCTGAATAAGAGAGCTCCTTTAAAGGGCATCCTTGTGAGATTCATTTTAGAGGTCGCGTCAGCAGACCAATTCCGCAACCATATCTATCTTCTGGCTGCCACTACAGAGGCTACTCCTCTGGCTGAGGTACGCACCAGATCTGAGCTTGCGTCCATCAGGAAGGCTGCTGCAGGTTCAATCGTTTCACCAGTATATGTTCCTGCGTTGTTTACCTCTCTTGAGAGGAGCAAACAGGAACGTGCCTCTAGTGCGCAGCAGGAAGCAATCTGCAGTGTCACTGTGTCGAAGGCCTGCTTAAGGATGGATTCTAATAGTCTATCCTGAGTATCCTTCAATGCAGCCCCTCCCTCAACGGGAATGGTTGTTCGCTTTGAGACGGCACAGACCATGGCGTCCACTTTCAGAAAACGAAGGCGTTCCTTGGTCGCTGGTTCCAGAGGGTACAAGGCTTCCAAGGCCCGACCTCCTTTAAAGCGGGCCTCCAGGGCATCCCATTCCAGGTCAATCAGTTCCTGGATGGCTTCCATCATTGGGAAGTAGCACGACGCTTTATGAAGGGACACCAAGATGGGATTCTTCTTTAGTTCCGCCATAGGGTCCATGCCTAGGATCCCCAGAGTCTTCAGAGTCTGGGAAACAAGGGCTGGTAATTCATCTCTGTAGAAGAAGCAAAGCATGGTTCAGTATGGTTCTAGGCCTGGAGGGATTTCTCCTTCTTCCACAGAGCCGATCATCATCATCTGAGGTAACCAGGTCCCCATCTGGGCATGTCTCGAGGCATCCGAACAGGGCCGGGAGGGTCCTGTGCTTCCGGCAGGGGTTGAACCCGAGTCGCAGCCAGGGCTGATTGTGCCTGAACGAAGGCTTGCAGCCCCTGGAAAAAGTCTAGCCAGGAGAAGGTCCCTGGGTCCATGTTAACCCCAGGGGGAGTCTGAGTAAGGGCCCCTGAGGTGCCCTCTTGTGGAGATGCCATTTCAGAGTTGCATAGATCCGGGGTGCTACCGTATGTAGTAGTTCCGGACCCATTCTCAGACAGTAAAGGACCAGGCTTTGGTCCCCCCTGGGCTTCTTCATAATGATAACACAGGCAGGACTCCAGTTCAGGCTGTGCGGCTCTGATCTGGCAGGCTGTGCAAAGAGAGTACCTTCTGGACTTCTTGGATGCCGGTTCCATTGCGTCTATGTCTAGGTGCACTTGTAATGTGCTTCAATGTGCGCGTAGCTATGCGCGTGAGCACAATGCGTGCAGTTATGCACACGGTGTGCGCTCTGTTGTGTGCGTGGTGTGTGCTTGGCTGTGTGCGCGTCTATATTGGATGTGCAAAAGTTGAGCGATGCGCCTGTCGAGAAGGTAAGATGGTGCCGCCGCCCCCCACGCGTAAGATGTGCCTCCGAGGGTCTCCACATGTCTGGACCCTGCACTGGATTGGGGCCTAGCAAACCAAGACTGCTCAACCCGATCGGTGCTCCCTTTTTACCTCACCGGAAGAAGAAACGGAATCAGTACGGCAATCCGAGCCCCGGAGACCTGAATTAAACATTTTCTGCTTACCTGGTCTCGGCGCTTACCGATTGCATACCGAGACGGTCTTCAGCTGCGGGGGAAGAGGGCTTTACCTTCACCGCTGCGCTCAGTTGTGCACCCGCTGCCTTTCAGCCACTCTGGGGGCTAAGTCCATGCCGGTGTACCTTGGTCTGGCAACCAAGGTGTACCTTGGTTACCAGACCAAGGCACACCTCTGAGGGATATCGAAAATCACCTCAGGAATTCTCAACTGGGGGAAGGACCCTTAGGTATCACCATGGGAGAGCAGGGCTCAATCTTCTTTAAGGTAAAATTTGTTTCTTTTTCTTCTTTGCTGTAATTCTTAACACTATTCTAGTGTGTGGCATAGTGTCCGCATCTGCTAGGAGACGGAGAGATACTGAAGAGCTAAGGCTACTGCAGGGGTATATCTAGAGTGGTATCAGCTTTGAAATCTGACTCCATCTCCCATCTGCTAGTAGAAGAGCACATAATCTACTGGTCCTGAGTCCATCTGACTACATGCTAGGAAAATATTCTTTTTTTTTTTTTTAGTGAATTTAGTGCTCAGATTGATAGCACTAAAATCCAGTTTTCCCATTTATCCACAGAACAGTTATAAGTGTGGGCATTCACAGAGCAAGCTTCGCCATGCTGCCCTGCCAATCTCATTCATGCCTAATCCTGGAGTATTCACGCCTAAAGGTGAAAGAGTAAGTCTCCATTCTTGTGCAATGCTTAGGCTTCTCTGCTCCAAGGGCTCAAAATGGTGTCAATTACTGCTGAATTGTGATGGTGGTCACTGTGATTTGGACATCTGTTCACTGGGAAATGGACCAGGACCCCCAACTTGTTTCATATAGGCCAAAATGATTTCAGATAGCAAATATTTGATTTCTGATCTGGACTGGATTTCAACTGCTGTCCTAGAACCAAGGTAGAAGGCTTTAGCTTTGTGCTAGTTCCCTTGGGTCATCTTCAAACAACCACATAGTTGTGAAGATGTCAGTTTTCTCTTGCTTTTCAGCACTCCTTCCCAATTCCCTCTTTTCCACCAAGTTTCACACCCAGATACTGTAATTTCTAAACCAATACTCCATTCTCAAATATATTGATATCACTGTGCTCAATGTCTCAAAGCTATCCAATGCATTTACGATTCAAAGTAGAAAAAATAACAAGCCATTGATTTGCCTAGACTGGCCCTATAGTTCAGGTTGCAATAACGTTGAAATCTCCTGATCAGTTAAGCCACAGGAACAGAAGACAGCTACCACTACTGTGGTGATTGCTGTTTATCACTGAGTAGCAGTAAGATAAAAGTCTCAGAAGAGAATTCACTCTTATCCACAGAAGGCTAAAAGGAAATTTTAATAAATGAATAGCCCCAAACATCCTTCTACATGTTATAATAAAAGCATAGCAAAAATGTTTAGAAACAAGGTTTGTAAATAATGCCTAAGACACTGGTACTATCTGTAGCACAGTATATCCATTAATAGTGCATTTATTATTTCAGCAGATGAACACACATATCAACCTGGTTTTCACTAAAAGATAAAATAGTATGATTCTTAAGGATAAGGTTCAATTTACACAAAATAAGAAAACACTTTGCGAGTGTTAAGAAGCTGCATGCATTTCACTTGGTTGACAATAATCCTCCTCCAGGAGTATACACTTGGGGGGGTCCTGGATATCCTGGATGAATGTCGGTATATAAAAATTTTTAAATAAATAAATATAGGCTTTGTTTCTGGTTTTAAATCTTGCCAAATCCTCAAACACAAGGAACTTTACATATTAAAGCATTTTTTTTCAAATACAACATATAGGTTCCCCTATACAAACTGTTTTGTACCAATTGTAAAAATTATATCCAAAACAAAGAAATATTAATTAAATCAATTATCTATATGCTGAAAGGGACTAAGAACAGATTAGAGAATATGACTCTACTATCCATGAATAACTCCAGGATTCTAGTACAAGATTAAAGATTCAACAAAACAGACTAGAATAAATTGTGAAACAATTATCTCAACTTACTGAATAAGTGCTGCTCTTTCAAAGTACTGAATGGCTTTTTCACAGAACTGTGTGTCAATGTAATAGGCTCCCAGCCATTCAATGACCTCAATGTTTGAAGGGAAATGTCGATATGACTGACAAAACATGAAAGGTGAAAGAAACACAATTTTAGTGATAAACAACAACTTTATTTTATACCTGGATTAGGTCACTCATTTTCAGAGCCAGTTTTTCCAATGCCAAAAATAAGTCATTTATGAATAAGGGTAGTGTACATATACTGAGTACTGATCCCAGAAAGAGAACTTTCCAAGATTTGTAATTACTACAGAAATGTTTTTACATTTTTGTCAATTTTTGCATTTTTTTTGGATTTTAAAATACTTTATTTCAGGCTGAACTGTCCTTATTGAAACCATAATCATGTGAGTTGCAGAAAGCAACAGTGACCTAATTAAGCAATCAAATGTAAAATATTTAAGATTTTATGAAACACTTTGGTATATAATGTAATCCTGCTAACATGGAATGTTACTTTGGGTACTAATCAAGCCATCAATGGCACATTCAGACTTGTTTCACAGAAAGTTATGAAATAGCTCTGCATATTTTTCCTTCTTGCCTCTTTTGATCTATAAATAAATCTCATTGATGTACAATGGTGGAACATTAAGTAATAGCTAAGAAAAAGAGAAACGCCTCTCAATGTTGTAATATACAAGAATAATGAGGTGAAAAATATATAAAGTTAACAAAGAAAAAATGTTAAAAAAATCTTTACAATATCTCAAAATGGAGAACAGTACCAGACAAATCAAGTGCTATATTTATAATCCCCTGAAGTGGGACTACAAGCACCCTTTTCCAGTCCTGTAGCACCACTCCCATCTCCAAGGATCTATTGAACAGGTCCTTCAATGGTCCCACCAGCACTTCCTGGAGCTCAAATATCCTGGGATATATCTCATCCGGCCCCATAACCTAGTTTGCCTCCAAAAAGAAAATTAGGTCTTACCTCCGATAATTTTTGTTCCTGTAGTACCAAGGATCAGTCCAGACTCCTAGGTTTTGCCTCCGTACCAGCAGGTGGAGACAGAGCCAAACTTGTCAGGCTCCGCACATATACCAGGGTGCTACCCACAGCCTGTAAGTATAACGTAATGTCAAAGCAGAAAAACCCTGAACTGAACACTAACTAAAAACTGCCGGGAGATTAACCGGAGAACCCTGGGCTCACTGACCCCAACGAGGGCCCTGCCCAAAAAGAACCAAGCATATAGCAACTGATCTGTGTAAAGAAATCCCCCAATATCCTCGCAATTAATAAATCAGTGGACTCTCCGAAACTGAGAAATTATTGAGGGCGGGACTCTGGACTGATCTTTGGTACTACAGGAACGAAAATTATCAGAGGTAAGACCTAATTTTCTTTTCCCTGTACGTACCGGATCAGTCCAGACTGCTGGGATGTACCAGAGCTGAGATTACTTGGGATGGGATCCGGAGAGACCCGCTCTTAATATGCCTGCTCCGAAATTGCCTTCCCGTGAACCCTGGACATCCAGACGATAATGATGCGCAAAAGTATGCAAGGATTTCCAAGTTGCAGCCCTGCAGATCTCCTGCGGAGAAATCTGCATACACTCTGCCCAGGAAGCCGCCTGGGAACGTGTCGAATGGGACTTGAGACCCTACGGAACAGGTTTACCACAGAGTAAATATGAGGAACCTATGGTCTCCTTCAATCAGCGAGAAATGGTGGTTTTGAAAGCCATATTACCCCTTTTTGGACCCTGACAAGAGCACAAAAAGGTGATCCGATAATCAAAAGTCATTAGTCACCTCCAAGTACCGTAGAAGAGATCTACGGACATCCAACTTCTTCAGCTCCCTTGACACTGGATCCGCCCTCGGAAGATCCCCAAAGGCAGGAAGATCCACCGACTGATTCAAGTGAAATGAAGAAACCACTTTCGGGAGAAATGAGGGAACCGTGCGCAGCATAACCCCTGCTTCCGAGATCCGCAAGAAAGGCTCCCTACAGGACAAAGCCTGAAGCTCTGACACTCATCTGGCAGACGAAATTGCCACCAGGAACACAGTCTTTAAAGTAAGGTCCTTAAGGGTTGCCCTTTTTAGAGGCTCGAAAGGAGGAGCACATAGAGCCTTGAGAACCACATTCAGATTCCAGGAGGGGTACGGAAACTTCAAGGGCGGACGCAGCTGAGATGCCCCCTTCAGAAAATGGAGACAGAGATATACTGACAGGCTGTGGGTGGCACCCTGGTATATGTGCGGAGCCTGACAAGTTTGGCTCTGTCTCCACCTGCTGGTGCGGACGCAAAACCTAGGAGTCTGGACTGATCCGGTACGTACAGGGAAACACTCTTTTCTGTAAATGGTGATATAGTCTCCCCACTCTCATCTGCACTTTTGCTAGCCAGCAATGGTCCTTCTCCATTGGTTGCTAAATTTCTGATCATTGTTCAACAATAAAAATCTAACTGTTAAATGAAACCATACAAGTACCATACTTAACTGCCAGTCTTCCTTCTTTCTCAGTAAAATTGGAATTCTCCACAGAGAACAAAAAGCCTTATCTTTAACAAGGCTTTCTATTCTTTTCTGGCCTCTTTCTTCACCTGAACTTCTGTTGTCAGAGCCAGGTGTATTAATGTGAAAGGCTCTTATTATGAAAGTTCAGTAAATACACAGATGTTTATAAAAAAATGAGTGAATGTACAATAACATGGTTTAAAACCTTGGCAACAGCTTACAATTTTCAAACTTGTGTCAAGGGAGCTGAAGAACTTGTGTCAAGGGAGCTGAAGAACTATTCAACCGTTTTTCTGTTTTCTATTTTCCTCAAAGGTATTTCAGTTCTTATTTTTATATGTTGAATAAAATGTATGCATCTTTTAGAAGGGCCATGCCCTCATTTTTTAAATTCTCCCTCTAAGGTCAGTCTTCAGCTATTTATACTGCACTGATGCATTTGGAACAGTACTAGCACTTAGTTCAGATGCTGATATAGTGCTGACATAGGGCACAAGTGATTTATAAAATAATTTTTCCCATTTAGTGCTTACAAGAAAATCTTTCATAAGTCAGGCCCGTCAATTTCCTCCATTAATGAAAAATGAGTTTGCAAGAAGTATTTATACAGTGAGTCACTCTGCTTTCTGAATAAACAGAAGTTGCTTACTAGTAACTTTAGTTTTAAAATTTTATAAACTGTAAATTACAAACCTATTGATCTAAGCGGTGTACATAAGAAATATCAATTAAAAACAGAAATTCTTAACAATACACAATTTAAGACACACGTTCTTAACAATACACAATCTAATAAAGAACAGTGCACTTTAAATATTTTGAACCTTCAAAGCTTAATTTAAGTTCAAATACTTCAGTTAAAAGGTGGGCCTTCAACTGATTGCAAAATAATTTTATATTATCAATCATTCGAAGAGACTGTGGGAGGGCATTCCATAACACAGGGGCTATATAGGAGAAATCCCCTGTATTTATTTAAAGTTCAAAGTATTTATTTAAACGTTTTTATATTCTGCCTATAATCAGACCAGCCATACTAGGCTGTCTAAAGACAGTTCATCAATCACATAAGCAAGTAAGGTGACTACATCTGGCAGTTAAAGGATGGATTCTCCAGAGCTTTCTGGAAAGGCCTAAAGTACTTTACTGCTCATGTGTGGGATTTCCTGTGCTACCACAGCACCATCAGTGCTAAGAAACAGCTTTGACGGAAGAAACAAACTCAAAAGGGGAGGCAGGAGGGATTGTGTGACTAGCGAACTGCTGTTCAGAGATCACCTAATACAGGTAAATAGCTTTCTCTGAAGACAAGCAGGTTCACTTAATCAGATAAATGGCATTCCCTAGTGAAAGATTGTCGTCAACAAAAAAGTGGACTGTAGCGTATTTAGACAGGCAATGGCCAGAGGAACAGTCAAGGAACACCACAAGGCTTGACAAACTTACAGCTAGATTCATCAAACTGCTATAAATATAGTCAAAATAGCACCCACAATAAAAAAAATGGGCGTGATTAGGCCAATTCCTTAATTTCCACATCGCGTAGACTATTTCCACGAAGTGCGATGCATCATTGCAACTCCCCCCAGTTTCTTTTCATCTACTGAGACCATTGACATGTATTTGTTCTTTATAGCAACCCCATGCAACTTAGCATCATAACCTTTTGGCACAATCATGATTACAGCAAAGAACATAGAAAGCGGGAGTGGCATCCCCAATAGCTACAGTACAGCTCTAATGTTAGAGCTGACAGCAGCCTTTCTATGTGATGGCAAGAAAAAGGCCCCAGACGGTCCGTGTAGAAAGAGTGCAGTTAAAAGGGAGGGGGGGGGGGGGGAGACAGCCTAAGGACCAAGGCAACACAGTTCACCAAGAAGGCAGCAGGACCAGGACTCGAGAACACAGAATGAAGGCATGAGCCCCAGGAGAAGTCACAGCAGCATGGAGGCAGGAGCCCTAGGAGAAGACTGCAGCAGCATGGAGGCAGGAGCCCCAGGAGAAGACAGAGTAGCATGGAGGCAGCAGCAGCAGGATGAGATGAAATGAGACACTAGCCTGAGGAGCAGGAGATGAGACATGATGAGAAGAGACAGCGGCTAGACCATGACTGGAGACGGCCTCAAAGAAGCTGAAGTACGGGCAGAGCATGAGGAGGGCATTGGAAGTAGACTGCAGGACAACAGTGGCACACATGAGCAGTAAAGACTTTTACTCCTTTCCAGAAAGCTCTGGAGAATCTGACAGTTCAGTATGGACCATGGTCACATGACCTACTTGTGTGACTAGGTGAACTTGGGTCTACAGAAAATAATCTATTCTCTGACTAGCAGTCCATGTATTTCTAGATATGTATATTCTATATTTATAAACAGCACAGAATATGTGGGGGTCAACAGTAACAGTATAATAGAAGTACCTCATAGTAATACTGAAAAGCTTGGGATTTATCGCCTTCATTATCATACAATTCTCCAAGTTTTGCCAGTGCACATGAATCTGTTGGAACTACACTGATCAGCTGCATGAGCCACTCGATAGCCTGGTTGGGATCCTCCAGCATTTCATATCTAAAATATCTTCAGTTAAGGATATTATAACCTACAATACTCACATTATAGTTTATGTATAATCACATATGTATATATTATGTATAATTATATATATATATAAAATTATATATATTATGCATATATATCATGTATATATTATGTATAATCATAGTTGTCTTAAAATAATTTATTCTGAGGGAGCAAAGTTCTATACTTTTATATTTTATAAAACCAAAGGCTCTAAAATTACTAAAGCAGCTCTAGATTATGAAATAAGGCAAGGGGAAATGCTTCCTATTTTGCAGCTTTTCTTTTACTCATTATTTAAGTATACATATATATATATATATGAAAAACAATTGTGCGCAATAAGTCAACTTTGAGACATCCTTGTGTTTCTATCCCGAGGAGTTTTTCTTCTGTAAACCCCAGCTATGAATTTTAATCAACGTTTGACACAATAGAAGCCAGAAAATATATTTTCCCTCAAGCAGTACAAACAGCCCCAGTTTGGGTAGCTTTGGTATAGAACATAACATCAGAAATTTAAAATATAAGAGGTACTTCATTTCGAGCTTCATTTCTTTCATTATACTTCAATTATGTCTTTTAAGTATGTTAAAGAAACACATAAAAATGTTGGTAGCTGAGGACCAAATGGCCTTCTCAATCTGCTTATTTGCAACTTCCTACTATACTGCCACAGGTTTTACTCAATCTGTGCTCTTCTCCTTCTCTGTGCCAAGCATGCATTGATTTCTGTCAATACTTTGGTTTCTACCACTTCAGATGGAAATCTGTTCGAAGTGTTCACTACCCTCTCACATTCCTTTTGAGCTTTCCATCCTTCAGTTTCATTTGATCGCTCCTTGTCATTGAACTGTTCATTTTATGGAACATATTACCTTTTATTACCTTCTGGTACCCCATTGAAGCCTGCTAGATATCTGAATGCTTGGATCATATCGTCCTGTTCCCCTTCCTTCTACAGAGCAAATCCTTAGCTCTTTAAATTGCTTATATTTAGGGCTTGTTTTCTGGTGTTTATAAAATATGCATTTTGGTGTTTATATTTCAGCTGTTTTAGTTTTATAGAGATATATTAAATCAGTATTTCTTTTTTTCTTTCTACCCTTCTCCAACCTGTCTCTATCATGACAACCACATTCTCAAACTTCCTCCCTTCTTGCTCATTTTGTGCTCTTAGCCCTACTCCCACACTTGTTTCCCCTGCTGAAGCTGCCCCTACTACAACTGTTGTTTATGTATTAAAAATACTTATAGAGCACTCTACAGTGAATAAATCGTTCAAAGTGGTGAACAAAGTAACATATACATTATAGGAATGACAAAGTCCAATGGGATAAAGATCCTGAGGAGACTAAATCGACAGTAGAATCCTTATGGGTGGAAATTCCATGTGTGATGGGGAAGAGTATAATGGTTGGGGTATTTACCATCTACCTGGCCAAAATGAATAGACAGACGATGAAATGCTAAGAGAGATTAGGGAAGCTGATAATTTTGGCAACACAGTAATAATGGGAGAAAGCAAGTTTGCTCTCTGTAAATGATGCTTTCCATAGATAGCAGGATGATTAATCCATGCTGTCTGGGTGCTGTCATCCAGGTGTCCCGGGGGGCAGAGCTGTCTCTCTGTGTGACTGCATGGCTCTTCCCATGCATATCCTGCGAGTCTTCTCAGTTGAGGATTAAAAGCTGACTTCTGTATAGTAAATTTAGATGGCTGTCCAGAAATGCGGGCGGGTTCGCATGGCTAAATTATCCTATCTATAGAAAACACTGTTTACGGTAAGCAAACTTGCTTTCTTTTTTGTCGATAAGAAGGCTTATTTAGCCATTTTGTATGGGAGTCCCAGGTTGAGGGTTGATTCTGCTAACCAGTTGTTATTAATCATAATTGGCAACCCAAGCCTCTAATGGACAGTCGTTACGTTCTTTGGACGTGATGCAACACTGCCATTCCTAGTGCACTGTTAGCCACCAACTGTTGATCAAGATAGTAGTGGGATGTGAAAGTATGACTTGAAGACCATGTCGCTGCTCTACAAATGACCTGAATTGGGACATTATAAAGGTGCGCAATGAGGCCGTTTTTGCATTGACTTGATGCGCCTTAACAGCATTAGATAGTTTGATGGAGTGTGATGCATTAACAGAATTGAATACATTATGTGATCCAGTTTGATAGTATTCTTTTCTTTACTGTTTTTCCTGGATCATTTGGGTTAAAAGAAACAAACAATTGAGATGTACGTCTGATCATTTGATTTCTTTTCTTGTAATAGCCAAGGCCCTCTTATAGTTCAATGTGTTAAGTGCCCTCTCCCTCTTATTCGCATGTGGTTTAGGGAAGAAGGAAGGCAAAGAAATGGTCTGAGTGGAATGCTGATACTACCTTTGGCAAGAAGGTCGGGTGTGTATGCAGAAAGACCTTGAAATTCATTCACTCTCCTTGCTGATATTACTGCTACAAGGAAAGGTACTTTCCATGTTAGATGTTTTAAGGACATGGATTCCAGAGGTTCGAAGGGTGCACCCATCAGGCTCTCTAAGACAATGGGGTGGATTTTCAGAGCCCTGCTCGCCTAAATCCACCCAAAACCGGGCGGATTTAGGCGAGCAGGGCCCTGCGCGCCGGTGAGCCTATTTTACATAGGCCTACCGGCGCGCGCAGAGCCCCGGGACTCGCGTAAGTCCCGGGGTTCTCCGAGGGGGGCGTGTCGGGGGCGTGCCCGGTCGTCGCGGCGTTTCGGGGGCGTGTCGGCAGCGTTTTGGGGGCGGGTACGGGGGCATGGCTACGGCCCGGGGGCGTGGCCGCGCCCTCCGTACCCGCCCCCAGGTTGCGGCCCGGCACGCAGGAGGCCCGCTCGCGCGCGGGGATTTACTTCTCCCTCTGGGAGGCGTAAATCCCCGGAGAAAGGTAAGGGGGGGGGGGGGTGTAGACAGGGCCGGGCGGGTGGGTTAGGTAGAGGAAGGGAGGGGAAGGTGAGGGGAGGGCGTTAGAGGATTCCCTCCAAGGCCGCTCCGATTTCGGAGCGGCCTTGGAGGGAACGGGGGTAGGCTGTGCGGCTCGGCGCGCGCCGGCTATACAAAATCGATAGCCTTGCGCGCGCCGATCCAGGTTTTTAGCAGATATGCGCGGCTCCGCGCGTATCTACTAAAATCCAGCGTACTTTTGTTTGCGCCTGGAGCGCAAACAAAAGTAGGCCTATTCGCGGAGTCTGAAAATCCGCCCCAATGTTTATATCCCAAGGAACAGGAGGTTTCTGTACTGATGGATAAATATGTAGTAGACCCTTCAAAAAGCATGAGATTAGGGGATGAGACAAAATGGAGGGGTTTTCTCTTACTTTATGATAAGTTGCTATTGCGTTTAGGTGTACACATATGGCGGATACCACTAAGCCTGACAATCTTTTGCTTGTGGTATTATTCAGAATTATCTTCTCCATTTGAATGCATATTTTTTCCTGGTGGAAAGCTTTCTAGCCGCTATTAAAATTTCAGTAACCTGAGATGGGAGTTATAAATGTCCTAGGACCTCTTGTTCAATCTCCATGCTGTCATTGGAGGGAGGAATGCATTGGGTGAATGAGTGTCCCGTTTTCCTGTGTTACTAACCTTGTGCTATACCCAGGAATACTGGTGGATGACTGGAAAGTTGTACTAGATAGGCATACCATGGCTATCTTGACCACGATGGAGCAATAAGTATCATATTCGCTTTGTCCAATATACACTTCTGTACTGTTTGGAATATTAGGAGAATCAGAGGGTATGTGTACAGGAGGCTGGCTGACCAAGGGATCAGAAAAGCATCTTGAGATATCCTCCGTTTGCTGGTAAGAAATGAGCAAAACCTGTTTCATTTTGTGTTGTGCTCTGATGCAAACAGGTCTATGCATATAATTCCCCAGCGGTGGAAAGATCCTCTGCTACACTTTGGTCTAGGGACCATTCATGTGGGTGGAAGATTCTGCTGAGTCTGTCCACTTCCTTATTCGCCAGGCCTGGTAAGTAGGATGCTTGTAGGGTGATCCTGTTTTTCTCTGCCCATTCCCAAATCTGTACTGCCTCCTTGCACAGAATCTTGGAACCTGACCCTCCTTCTTTGTTTATATAGAACATGGCTACCTGATTGTCCATGTGGATCATTACTCACTTCCCCTGAAGTGCCGGTGTGGAGGTATGCAACACATTCTTTATCGCTCTCAATTTCAACAGGTTTATTTGAAAATGGCACTCTGTTTGGGTCCATAGGCCCTGTGTTTTAAAATGAAGTAGATGGACTCCCCAACCTTTTGATGAGGTATCCGTCATTAGTATTACCTGATGAGTGAGATCTCTGAATGGCACCCCGGGGGTTAGCCATTCAGAGATGAGATGCCCCTTTTCATGGAAGCTGTAATATGAATTGTCTTTGTCATGGGCTGCTTGTGTTGATTCCATTGTGACTTTAAGCCCCATTGTAATCACCTCATGTGAAAAGGGGTGCAGGGGACCACATGTATTATCGCTGCCATGTGTCCCAGTAATACTAGAACTCGGCGTACCATTGTTTGGGTTTGCCACTGAAGTAGGCTCAGGGATCTTAGAGTCTGAGCCCTGTTGTCGGGCAGGAATGCCCTGCATAGGGGGCATATGAATTCTTTCTCCTATGGAACTGAAGAGTCCAACAAAGGTTGAGATAGGATTTTTCATAATTTATAATAAATTCCAGGCATTCCAGGCTTTGAATTATCTCGATCATAATAGAATTTGAGGTTTTGGAGAGCAATGAGCCAATCGTTGAGATACAGAAAAATCTGGATTCCCCGTTTCTGTAAGTGAGCCACTACCACTGCAAGACATTTTGTGAAGACTTTTGGGGCAGAAGAGAGTCCAACGGGGAGGACTTTGTACTGGTCGCACTGATTTCCCACCTGAAAGCAAAGGTAGTGTCAAAATGATCTGTGGATGGGAATGAGAGTATATGCATCCTTCAGGTTCAGAGAACACATTCAATCATTGGATTGTAGAAATGGCAGGATTGATTTCAGGAAAGTCATTTTGAACTTTTGTCTCTTGATAAACTTGAGAGAATGCAGATCCAAAATTGGGTGAAGACCACCAGATGTTTTGGGGAAGAGGAAATATTGGGAATAGTAGCCCTTGATTATATAAGAGTGTGGGAGAATGTGAATTGCTCGTTGATGTAGTAGAGTCTGTGCTTCCTGCTGTAACAAGGAAATCTGGGAGTGGTCCCTCGCAGGTGCCACTAGATGAGGCGTCAGTGGGAGTTGACTGAAGCCTATTTGTAGCCCCGGGAAATGACACTGAGGACCCAATGATCGTGGACCAGGCTTGGGAAAATTTTTTTTATTTATTCTGCCCTCAACATGCGATGGGTGTTGCGTCTGAGGCTGTCTCAAAAATCCTGCTGTGGCTTCTGGGTTCTTTGACTCTTTTTGTCAGCTCCTCTGTTGAGGTCTTGATTATTGAAAGGAAGGCACTCTGTAATGCATTCTGTATGGCTTTCATTGGTAGAAGGATCTTTTACAGGGGGAAAAGTATTTTCTGGTGGTAGACTGGTTATCTGCAGGTGAGGTCAACAACTGTACTGCTACATTTTGTTCTTTTATCTGAGAGTCTGTTTCAGTTTCTCTCCAAAGAGTTGTCTCCTTTAGAAGGGAGGTTCACTAGTTTGTTGTGGACGTCTTCGTAAATTCTGCTGGAGTACAACCAAGCTGTACATCTGGCAGTGATGGAAGCTGCCAAGGTCCAAGCAGAAGTGTCAAAGGACTCATAGACGGTTCTCAGGAGATGTCTTAACCCTTCCTGAAGGTCTATTAAGGGCTGTGGTGTTCTCCAATCCCCCTGTCCCATCGACTCAAAGGACTTTAAGTTTTGGATGCATTCATACAGATATTGCGGAATATAAAACTGGTGCTGCTGGATACGCACATTCAACATGGACCCTTGAAATACTTTGGGACCAAAATCATCCAATACCTTGTTGTTTTTGCCAGGGAGCATATTGGAATGTAACCTTGATTCCTTTGCCCGTATCATGGATGATTCCACAACCATAAAGGCATGTGGAATCTGAACCATGCCATAGTGAGCCAACTTTTGTATCCAGAATTTGAGATCTAACTTTCTGGATGCCATGACCATAGTAGGAGGGGACTCTCACAACTTATCCATGATAGAATCCAGTAGTGCATGTGAAGGTAGAGCCGTTTGTTCTGTTGGGACCTCCAAGATTTTAAAAATGCCATCATCTCTGCTCCAGGACTGGGGATCTTGTGGGTCTCCACCTTCAGGAGTGTGCCCATTTTCTTCACAAACTTGGAGTATGTGAGGTCAGGTGGTGAAGAAGGTTCTGGGGGCTCCTCTGGCGGGTACAAAGGGATTCCAGTGGAGCTCCCTGGTGAAGATGGTGATGATGCTAAAGGTTGGTCATCTGGCTGAGAGGAGAACCGCGGACTCATGAGAAGCTCTGGACTGACCCCTTCATCTATAACAGATGGAGAACATTCTGATGGTAGAGAAATTCCCTAGAGATGGGATTTGTGAATGATGTGGTCGAGAAGGTTGTTCCACAGGGAGATTTGCAAAGAAGGACTTCAGAATGGAGGTAATTTGAGACATTGTCTGCGAAGCAGACATAGTAGGAGCCACCAAATCTACTCCCTGATTGTGTGATACTTCATCTCCCGAAAAGCTTTGAGAAGAGTAGGATATGGAACCTTGACCTCCTGGTAGGTATAATGCTGTTAAAAGTATGCTTGTTTTTAGGACCCTGGAGGTTAATTCACCGGAAGCTTGGGTCTCTTCTGCAGAGGTTCTTGAAGAGAAGGGGACCGTGTCATTTATGCCTCCGGAAAGAGAGGCTGGAATGGACCTCTTGTCCCGAGTGGTATGAGTCTGGGGAGGGAGAAGACTATATATGAACTGGAGATTCTTCTCCCTCCTCCAGGTGTGACAGATGAAGGAGATCCTCCTTTGCTGACTTTCCAGACTTTTCTCCCTGAAGGTATGCTTCGATGAAGCGTCGAGGTGCTTTTGGTGTTGTGTAGTCAACTGATGCATTAATGTGCCGTGATGCGATGGTTTTGGCTGCACCGATAGTTTTGATGGGTCAGTTTTTTGATGCATCTGCGATTATCTGTCTAACGCTTTAACCTGCATCAATTGCCCAGACGCATGTCCTTGTATCGAGCAGTCCGACATTTCACTTGCGTCGGCTTCTCCAATACCTTGAGAGTTTCCTTTTCCTGCATCGAGTGGTCCGGCATTTTAACTTGCATTAATCGCTCCGATGTCTTTTCTTGCCTCGCGTGGTCCGATGCATTTCCTTGCTTTCATCACTCCAATGCCTTGCGATGTTCCAGCGCCTGCGTCACGGCCTTCTTTTCCAATGCCTTGTGAAGCGCTCTTGCCTTATTTATTGATGGTAGTACACTGGGAGTTTTTCCCACCTGGCTATTCCTGGCCTCCACGAATCCCACAGACAACGAACATCTCACGGGTCTGGGTGATGGAACTTCAGGCCCAGAGACGATTGTGTAGACCGGCCCTGACACAGTGAAGAAGGCACGTAGGATCCAGACAATTCTTCATGGAGCCTCGAGATCTTTGTGGCGTTGGGCATGGGGAGATGTCCAACCACAATCATGTTCGGGACCAAGGCACAAATAGCAATAATTGTGCCCATTGGTCACCAACATAATTTTCCCACATTGGCAGAATTTGAAACCCGAAGATTTAGGCATGGTAGCACTTAAAAGTGCTTTTGGAAATTTGAAGAAAAATATCTTCCTGAGGAGAAAAAATTAGAGACTCAAGTCCGCACATTCGTGAGGAGTGCAGAAAAAAAATAAATTGAGGAGACAGAGGAAATGTGCAGGAAGAACCGCACAGCTGCACAGAAAAAAACTCTGCGAACACAGAGAGACAGCTCCGCCCCCATGGTGCATGGATGATGTTGCCCAGATAACATGGCTAAATAAGCCTGCTTATTGACATGCTAGTGAGATACCAGGACATGCTAGTGAGATACCAGGACATGCTAGTGAGATACATTTTCTATATGAAATAAATAACTGTTACATGGAGCAGTTGATCCAGGAACAGATGAGTAAGGGATCCATTTTAGACCTAACTCTTAATGGAACGCAGGATTTGGTGCAAGAGCTAATGGTTGTGGGGCTTCTTGGCAACAGCGATCATAGTATGATAAAATTTGAATTAATAACTGGGAAGATATTAAATAAATTTACAGCTCTAGCATTACATTTTCAAAAGGGAGAGGAAAATAATTAGGAAAATACTAAAAGGTGCAGTTACAAAGATTAAGAGTTTATATCAGGCATGGTCATTGTTTAAAAATTGTTATACATTCAAGCAGAAACCTCCTTGTTCAAAACCTCATTACCTAATAGAAGAGGTCTATAATTTTCACTCAATCTTTCTAAAATTTCTACAATAACTTTTTTACTAAATTTATTGGTTTATGGAACATGGCATCAGAAAAATTCAGTGCTACGCAAATTTACATCCACACCTCTTGCCACACAATGGGCTCCAAGCGATATTAGCAAGTTATCATTCATTTGCCGGTTCCATTGGAGAAATCCCCTTAAATTTTTATACCAATCTCATTATGTGTTAAAAAGCTTTTAATCACATCTGTTAGTGGTAATTTGTAATGTATCATTAGGACGGTCTCCCATGCCTGAAGACTTGAGGGTGGCCAATGTAATCCTGATCTTTAAAAAGGGCTCCAGGGGTGATCCAGAAAACTATTCTACAGAATAAAATCACAGAACATATAGAAAGACATAGTTTAATGGGAAACAGTCAGAATGGTGAAGCAAGATTTCCCTTGAGTAAATCCAATCTGCTACATTTTGAAGGAGTTAATAAATGTGGATATTAGTGAGTACCTGGATTTTCAGAAGGCATTTTATAAAGTGCTCCATCAGAGATTCCTAAGAAAATTAAAAAGTCACAGGATAGGAGACAATGTCCCTTGAGGATTGCAAATTGGTTAAATTATAGGATGCAGAAAGTAGGACTAAATGGTCAGTTTTCTTAGCGGAGAAAGGTAGACAGTGGAGTGCCTCAGGGATCTGTACTGGGACCAATGCTTTTTAATAAATTTATAACTGATCTGAAAAAGGAAACGGCTGATCAAATTTGCAGATGATACAAAATTGTTCAGAGTTGTTAAATCACAAGTGAATTGTGAAAAATTGCAGGAGGATCTTGCAAGACTGAAAGACAGGAAAATTAGTTCTTACCTGTTAATTTTCGTTCCTGTAGTACCACGGATCAGTCCAGACTGTGGGTTGAGCCTCCTTTCCAGCAGGTGGAGACAGGCTAAAACTGAAAGGATATCCTATATGAGGACAGAGCCTATCCTGTAACCCTTCAGTATAACCATTGTCAAAGCAGAAAACAACAAAACCAGAATAGGATCAAGCAAGCAACCAGAGAGCTCAATGGAGCAGATGTAGAATAATGTAATAGATATGGTATGACTAACCGCTCTTGCATATACTTGGTGCTGGGCAACCAAGGCTTCCGGTGTATTTGCTCAGTATTCATGCACAAAAAAAGATGTGTGGAAATCTACAAATCTGCAAGAGAAACAAGCTTCGAAAGGACAGAAAAAAAAGACAAACAGAGAAGGGTGTCTGGACTGATCCGTGGTACTACAGGAACGAAAATTAACAGGTAAGAACTAATTTTCCTTTCCCTGTACGTACCCGGATCAGTCCAGACTGTGGGATGTACCAAAGCTTCCCTAAACCGGGTGGGACCGAGACAGTCCCGCTCGAAGCACCTGTAGCCCAAAAGAACCAAGAAGCGGAGCTTGCACCTCCAGGCAGTAGTGTTGAGCAAAAGTATGCAAGGACGTCCAAGTAGCGGCACTACAAATCTCCTGCGGAGAGACCGATTGACTGTCCGCCCAGGAAGTAGTTTGAGAATGCAGTGAATGAGCCGTAAGGCCCTCGGGAACCGCCCGACCTCGACAAAAATAGGCCGAGGAAATTGCTTCCTTCAACCACTGCGCGATAGTGGTCTTAGAAGCCGGCTTACCCCGAATGGGCCCACTCCAGAGGACAAAAGATGAACCGAGACCCAAAAGCTATGGGTAACCTGGAGATAGCGAAGTAGAACTTGTATGGTATCAAGTTTACGGAAATCGTCCCCAGTCGCAGGGGAAAACACAGGGAGTTCTGCCGACAGGTTGACATGGAGGTTAGAAGAACCTTCACTAAGAAGGAAGGGCCCGTCACGAGGGATACCCTGGAATCGGAAAATCGCAAAACAAAAGGTTCCCGACAGGACAGCGCGTGGATCACCGAGATCCGACGAGCAGAAGAGATAGAGACCAGAAAGACAGTCTTAAGCGTTAGAGCTTTCAAAGTAGTGCGACAGAGAGATTCGAACAGAGCGCACAGAGGGCCCTAAGGATCAGATTAAAACTCCCCAACGGGCAAGCGGCCGAGAAGGTGGACGTAGATGCTTGGCACTCTTCAAGCACCAATCACATCCGGGTGGCCCGCTCAGTGATGACATTCTATCTGACCTAGGAAAGAGCCGAGAGGGGAGAAGATCTTCTTGGGGAAGAGAGGACTAACGAGATCGGGGCAGAGAGCGCTGAGATACCCAACTCCGCACAAACAGCTTCAAACACGTTCCAGATACGCGCGTACGCCAGGGAAGTCAACTGTTTCCCGGGCCCGCAGCAAGGTGGAGATGACCTCCTCCTAATAGCCCTTGCGCCGTAGGTGTCGTCTTTCAAAAACCAGGCCACTAGACAGGAGCGATTGGCCTGGTCGAAAAATACAGATCCTTGACGAAGGAGCAGAGGAATATGGCGTAGTCGCAGAGGTCCGTCCGGCGCTAAGTTGAGAGAATCCGCGAACCACGGCCTGCGCGGCCACTCTGGTGCTACCAGAACCACGGGACCCTGGTGGCGTTCCATTCTTCTGAGAACTTTCCCGACCAGGAAAAGCAGGAACGATCTAGCGACTGGAACCGGAGTGGTGAGTCAAAACCCTATGGAGATTATGAAACCAGCTGTTATGCTTGAATCCCTCTGGGATTTAATGGCAGGCCTTTCTACTACTTTCAAAGAAGAGTCCCATCATTTACAAAGTGTTTCCTCTAAATTGGATATGGTTGCCCAAGACCATCAGCGCATTTTGTTGGAATGAAATGAAAACTAAAGTTATTTCTTTGGATGCAAGCTTCTTATTAAAATATCCATGCAAGTGCATAGTGAAGTTATTGGGTAACACATATATTTTCTTTGATGTAGTACAATTAAGGGAGTTCTTGAATGCTAGAAGATATGAGCCTGTTATTGATTTGTAGTGGAAGTGGATCTAATATGACTGTGGGTTACCTCTCAGGCTACCTTTATTTTTGTTTCTTAGGATAAAGAAATAGTGAAGTATGATATCTCCTTTTTTTTCCATCTCCCCCCCCCCCCCACAATTTCCTCTATGATGTTGGAAAGTATGGGAGAAATTATCTTTTCCTTTTAAAATGAATTGTTACTTTGTAATTGTACAATTTCTACTGTTGTGCACACTTGAATTTCTTATACAAAGTGTTATTACTTTGTTGTTGTAATGGAAAAACTAATAAAGAGAAAAAAAAAAAAAAAAGAAACATTTCTTTACGGTGTCTTTTTGCTGAAGAGCAGCTGCATTCGTACAGGGTCTTTCTGTTTGCCAAACAGTGTTGCTCTGCTGGATCAGACTGTATGGTGGTTCGATTTTAAATAAAACCTTTATGAACTGTGTTCATGTAGTTTGTTGTCCTAAATCCAATTCTAATGTCACTCTCCTACTCACAAAATGTTGCTGTTTGGCAAACAAGAGTCTCCGTGGCAAAAGCAGCCATCTTCCCAGGGCCGATGCAAACGTGCCTTAGGTGAAAGTTTAATCATACACTCCCATCCCCTAACTTACCTCCTGGCAGCATCTCCAGCAGACAGCGCCCTCTGAATTTGTATTTATATTACACCTTTTTTTGACACTTCAAAGTGGATTACATTCAGGTACTGTCAGTATTTTCCTATCCCCAGAGGGCTTACTCCTGGGGGCAGTATGTCCAGTACAGTGTTCCCCTTCTTTGGTGGTATTGGCTCTGGCACAGCACCCTTGCACTAGCAGGATTTTGCTGCCCTCAAAATGTTGAAGCTCTAGGTAACCGACTAGTTTGCCTAATGGAAGAACCTGCCCTGTATCTTCCCTCCTCTTCTTTGGTTATAAGTGCACTACCTCTGCGGTGTGCCCAAGCCCCGCTGGCTCTGACAGACGAGGGATCCTACTGCAGATCTTCAGAACCACAGTGCTGCAGTCTGAGCCACGGAGACAGCCCAAGGAGTAACTCTTTACAATCAAGGATTGTCATGCAATATTCCTTCCTGATACAACTGGTAAACAGTGCACGAAAGTAAGGTCTTTTATAGAAACATTCATGTAGTGTTCATGGAAAAGATTAGAATGGGCCTGCATAGTGTTATATACTGAATCAAAAATACATAACTGCAATCTCCTTTGATTCTCGCATTAGTAACAAGCTTCATAACTGTCAAAATGTTTTGAATAGGATACAGACTTGCTAACTGGTAAAGAACTTGCCCATTGTTTCGAAGGATTGCATGTAGTTTTAGGAAACAATCCAGAGCCTCTTCTAGCCTTCCTAGCTTCTTATATGTTAAACCTAAAGAGAGAAAATAAAAAAAAAATATCATGAAAATACAATAACTGCAGCAAGGTATTCTGATTTGGAAAAAAAGGGACAAATATCTGCAATAGAATTATACAGTTTTCCCATATTAAGCTATTTTGGCATCTAGAGTAACTAGGGGAAAGGATTAAGTTATCACCACAGACTCAATTTAGCCAAATTTTAAACCTAGAAATCTTTCTAAAAGATAATCACATCTTGATTTTGAAAAGTGTCATTAAGAGACCCTGTATAACTTTCAAATCACATAAACCGCCTTTGTAGGACAGTCCCCACTAATATAATCACTGTGGGAACTAGCGGTGATTCCCACAGGCCTGGAAGCAGAAATTCAGTCTGACTTCAGCCTTTCTTAAATCAAACTTTATTCACAGCTTCACTTATATACACAGCAGTAAACTGACTTTACCTTCAGACAGTGTACTTTCTCTCTACTTTTGTGTACTTTTGTTTCAGCTCAGTGTTTGGACAGTGTTTCGCACAGAAGCTGCCTTCCTCCTGGAGACCTGGTCTAGTTATCCCCACCTGGATCCCAGCTATTATTCCTTAGTCACTGGTTATGCCCTCTGAACCCTACCTGCCCCGCTGGATCCCACCCATACAGCACACTCTTCTTAGGGAATTTAAGGTGGACCAGGTGTCTAGCCTGGTCCTGCACAGGAAAATAGGGGAACACTAGGGGGGCTGCCTAACAATCACCTAACATACTACTGGCCTTATTTCACAATGCCTAAGCCTCACTATCCCTTTTACACTACTTGTATTACCACACTGATGTCCTGCACATCTGGGATGGGATAGAGAGACCACACTGAGCAACTTGAAAATATTTCCCAACTGTTTCCTACCTTGTTTGTTATTTTACAATAGGAATCCTAGAGAGCAAACAATGTAAGAAACAGTTGTGGGGGGTGGGGGGGGGTGTTATAGCTAGGGTTGTCAACTATGACTGGACCTAGCACTCGAGACTAAAACAAAAAATTGTTATTCTATTTACTTTATAAATTTGGAGTCTTCAGTAATTGCGTATCTTTACTCAGTCTCCTTATCCTTAAATCTTGACATTGTAACATTTCCTCCAGGAATAGACTGTATGAAATTAATGAGAAGATGATAAAGTTAAATCTGATTCACCAGTCAGTATTCTTTTCTTTATTTCAAATTCCCTATGAGTTTTATCCAGGTTTGCCTGTGGCAGTGTCCTGGAGCTTATCTTTTAATTCCTGAAGATGCCAGGACAATCCTGGAGAGTTGGCAACCTTATTAATCTAAATCACTGGACAGTAACTTTGCTTACCAATGTTGTACAGAGCTTCAGTGCAGGAGGAATCATTCCTTAAAGCTTCTTTATAAAACTCTGCTGCTTTTTCATAGTCTCCAGATGAAAATACAGTATTTCCTTTATTAGTGAGGGCTGAGGGATTGTATCTATCCGAAGCCACAGCTAAATCTGCATAGTTATCTGCTTGGGAATATTCATTCTCCTGTATAAATATAAATGTATAACTTATCTCACTGATAATATTAATTTTTCATACAATAGAAGGCCTAACAGAAAAGATGTAATCTTTTTCAGAAAGTTCTAGATAATTCTGCTCAATATATGTGATCACATGATTAACTTGTGCAACTGGCTGATCAATTTGTCCTCAAAAATGGCAAACCTATCCTTCCTGCCAAATAAAGTAGCTACTCTTGTGGAGGCATCTTGGAAACGTGAGGCTGCAGTCCAGTTTAAGATTTATTAGTAATTAGCTACATTGACTTCCAAGAATGTTTTGTTAAGACTTTGATGTATTTTAATAGATCTTTTTTTAGTTACAGTGTCAATCGGGCCCTTAAACAGTGTCAGCGTCCGGCATATCCTCAGTCTTGGATTCTACAACAATATGGGGAGTTTACCTTGGGCAATATGTGGACATCAGCTAAGTCACTGGTTCAACTGCTTGGTGATCTTGGGCAAGTTATTTTACTCTCCATTGCCTCAGAAACAAACTCAGCTTCATTTACTAAAGCTTTTTCCCTATGCTATGCCTATGGGAAAAAAAGCTTAGTAAATAAGGCCTTTAGATTGTAAGCTTTCTGGGGATAAGGAAATATCTACAATATCTGAATGTAATCTGATTTGAAGTGCTAAAAAGTGGAAAAATAAATATTTGGGCCATTTAATGAGAGGATTCATTAAGACTTTTTATTTGCAAATAAAAATTTAAACAACATTTTTAGCAATTACTTTCTTATATGATTAGAATTTTTCTGTTTAGAGACATTTAAAAATAAAGGTCTAAACAAAATATTTAAAAAATAAGGTAATACTTTTTTATTGGATTAAATGCATTTCTTGACTAGCTTTTAGGAGTTACTCTCCCTTCATCAGGCCAAAACAAAAATCTATAGCTGCCATTTAACAGGGTCATTTATCAAATAGCATTTTCGCATGCGTTAAGCACCTTGAACGCATGCGAAAACCCCTTAACGCATGCAAAAATGCCATAACATATGGTGCGATGCAAATCAGAAAAAGAGGAGGAGTTAGGAGCGGGAGTGGCCTGGGTTGACAGTTTTGCGAAGCCCTATTGCACAGCTTTAACGCCGATTTTAGCTACACCTTTTTCAATAGCGTTAAGGCTTTATCGCATGTAGAGATGTGTTCTCAAATGTCGGTTTTAGTAGTTGTGAAGGTCCCAGAGCACCAGCCTAGCTATCAAGGCTGAGAAAGAGAAAGAGAAAGAGAGAGAGAGAGAGAGAGAGAGACTAGCCATAATGCCCTCACACTAGACAGGTATTTATATCTCTATGGGAGGCCCATCTAGTAACTCGAGGTGACGTTTAGGTATTAGTGTAGGGGTTAGGGGCCACTTTGACATTCAAAGTGAGAAGTACGAACATAACAGTGCTCTCTTGTGAAGATTTGATGACCTTTGGAGTGAGGAAACTCACTCAAAGATGAGATTTGTGCAGTGTTCTCTCAACCTAGCATGCTTTACTTAAAACCCCTTTTCCCCCCCTGCTGTCCCTTTCACCCCAGCTTCTAATAATTCGCACTTGTAAAGAGTTTGCTGTAAAATTCTGTAAGCTAACTTCTTGCTCTTGTTATTCGCATTAATAATTAGTTCTTGTTACTCATATTTATGAAGAGTTCTCTGTAAAGCATTATAAGCTTAGTTAATGTTTCAATGTAAACCGATGTGATACTCACAGTGTATGTCGGTATATAAAAATCTTTAAATAAATAAATAAATAAATAAATAAATAAAATAAATGGACTCTCTACCTGGGTAACATCAAGCTAGGTTGAGAGAACATTGCACAAATCTAATCTTTCAGTGAGTTTCCTTACTCCGAAGGTCATCAAATCTTCACAAGAGAGCACTGTTCTGTTCATACGACTCACTTTGAATGTCAAAGTGGCCCCTAACTCCTACACTAATACTTAAACCTCACCTCGAGTTACTAGATGGGCTTCCCATAGAGATATAAATACCTATCTAGTGTGAGGGCATTATGGCTAGGCACTCTCCGATAATAAACATGGTCCCCCCCAGTAGTTGTATGTAGGAAATACCACAATTCTGGCACTTATCTCAAAGTGCAAAAAAGTTATTGCAATTTGCGGTAACTTAGCGCTTCATATAGATATTAGCGCAAATTGAGATAAACTGCCTAAGATTGGTTTGCAGTACTTCCTAAATTATACAAATGAAGCCAGATTCACTTCACTCATATAACAGTAATCATTATAAAAACAAAGTAGCAGGTGTATATCTCATACAATGATTCTTTGGTATCAAATCAGAGTGCTAAAAAGTCCATAAACTCTTATACTGTTGTTGTAGGTTTCAAAAGCACCATTCTATATTCTTCACAGTTTTTATACAGCAGAAAACTTACATTGTAGAACACTTAAGGTTTGAGATTTAAATTAAAAATAAAATAAAAGTAGTAGTACAAAGTTAAAACCCTAATATGCAAAGTGATCATGATTCTGCTGTAATCTATTTATAGAAACATAGAAATGACGGCAGAAGAAGACCAAATGGCCCATCCAGTCTGCCCAGCAAGCTTCGCACTTTTTTTTTCTCTCATACTTATCTGTTACTCTTGGCTCTTAGTAACCCCACCATTAATGCAAAGAGCAGTGTTGGAGCTGCATCTAAGTGCAATATCTAGCTTAATTAGTTAGGGGTAGTAACCGCCGCAATAAGCAAGCTACACCCATGCTTATTTGTTTACCCAGACTATGTGATTCAGTCCTTGTTGGTTGTTGTCTGTATATAGATCCACTTTTCTTCATTCCCCCTGTCGTTGAAGCAGAGAGCTATGCATGAAGTATCAGACTTTCTCCCCTGCCGTTGAAGCAGAGAACTATGCTGGTTATGCATTGAAAGTGAAGTATCAGGCTTATTTGGTTTGGGGTAGTAACCGCCGTAACAAGCAAGCTACTCCCCGCTTTTTGTGAATGCAAATCTTTTTCCACATTTCCTCTTGCCGTTGAAGCTTAGAGCAATGTTGGAGTCGCATTAACCGTGTGTATGTTTATTGAATACGGGTATTATCTCCAGGTAGTAGCCGTCATTCCCGCGAGCCATCCACTCTTCATTCACGTCCTCTAGACTTTAAGGATGCACAGTGTTTATCCCACGCCCCTTTGAAGTCCTTCACAGTTCTGGTCTTCATCATTTCCTCCAGAAGGGCATTCCAGGCATCCACCACCCTCTCTGTGAAGAAATACTTCCTAACATTAGTTCTGAGTCTTCCTCACTGGAGCTTCAAATCATGACCCCTGGTTCTGCTGATTTTTTTTCGGATGGAAAAGGTTTGTCGTTGTCTTTGGATCGTTAAAACCTTTCAAGTATCTGAAAGTCTGTATCAAATCACCTCTGCTCCTCCTTTCCTCCAGGGTGTACATATTTAGATTCCTCAATCTCTCCTCATAAGTCATTCGATGAAGACCTTCCACCTTTTTGGTCGCCCTTCTATGGACCGCCTCCATCTTGTGTCTGTCTCTTTGGAGATACGGTCTCCAGAACTGAACACTACTCCAGGTGAGGCTTTACCAAGGACCTGTACAAGGGTATAATCACTTCCCTTTTCTTACTTGATATTCCTCTCTCTATGCAGCCCAGCATTCTTCTGGCTTTAGCTATCGCCTTGTCACATTGTTTTGCCGACTTCAGATCATTAGACACTATCACCCCAAGGTCTCTCTCTTGCCCCGTGCACATCAGCCCTTCTCCCCCCATCGAATACAGTTCATTCGGATTTCCATACCCCATATGCATGACTCTGCACTTCTTGGCATTGAATCTCAGCTGCCATATCTTCGACCATTCTTCCAGCTTCCTTAGATCCTGTCTCATTCTCTCCATTCCTTCCGGCGTGTCCACTCTATTGCAGATCTTAGTGTCATCTGCAAAAAGACAAACCTTACCTTCTATCCCATCCGCAATGTCGCTCACAAAGATATTGAACAGGACCGGTCCCAACACCGACCCCTGTGGCACTCCGCTCAACACCGCTCTCTCTTCAGAGTAAGTTCCATTTACCATCACACATTGTCTTCTGTCCGTCAACCAGTTTACAATCCAGGTCACCACCTTGGCACTCACTCCTAAGCTTCTTATTTTATTCACCAGTCTCCTGTGCGGAACCGTATCAAAAGCCTTGCTGAAGTCCAAGTAGATGACATCGAGTGATCTTCCTTGATCCAATTCCTTGGTTACCCAGTCAAAGTCCATCAGATTTGTCTGACAGGATCTTCCCCTGGTGAATCCATGCTGCCTCTGGTCCAGCAATTCTTCCGACTATAGATAGTTCACTATTCCTTCTTTTAACAGCAACTCCATTACTTTTCCCACCACTGAGGTGAGACTAACCAGTCTGTAGTTTTCAGCCTCCTGTCTGTTTCCACTCTTGTGGAGCGGGATCACCACAGCTCTTCTCCAATCACTCGGCACCACTCCCGTTTCTAGGGATCTATTGAACAGGTCACACAGCGGACCCGCCAGCACATCTCTGAGCTCCCTCAGTATCCTGGGATGAACCTCATCAGGCCCTTGGCTTTGTCCACTTTCAGTTTCCCCAGCTCTTCCCATACATTCTCTACTGTAAATGGAGTTACATCTACTCCATTCCCCTCTATTTTCTTGTTAACTAGCGACGGTCCTTTTCCAGGGTCTTCTTTAGTGAACACAGAACTGAAGTATTCGTTTAATAATTCTGCCATTTCTTCATCTGTCTCCACCCATTGATCCTTTTCACCTTTCAATTTCAGTATACCACTTTGGACTTTTCTCCTTTCACTGATGTATCTGAAAAATGTTTTGTCACCTTGCTTTACCTCTTTGGCGATCCTTTCTTCCGCTTGAATTTTCGCTTTCTTGATTGATTTCTTTGTCTCCCTCAGTTCCACTAGATATTCTTCCTTGTGTTCTTCTCTTTGGGATTCTTTATATTTCTTGAACGCTGTTCTTTTAGCTTTTATTTTATTTTGTCAGCCACCTCCTTTGAGAACCATATAGGTCTCATTTTTCTCTTGCTTTTCTTTACTTTTCTAACATATAGATTAGTTGCTTTGGTAATTGCTCCTTTTAGTTGGGTCCACTGTTGTTCCACATCTCTCTCGTTCTCCCAGCCTTCTAGTTCTTCCTCCAGGTACTTCCCAATTTCATCAAAGTCCGTGTTTTTGAACTGCAAAACTCGAATCTTCATGCTACTTCTCCGTATCCTATTTGTGATAGGAAACATACTGTATGATGATCACTGGTGATGAGGTGGGCACCCACCTGGACATTAGAGACATTATCTCCTTCAGTGAGAACTAAGTCGAGTATAGCTCTCTCCCTCGTGGGTTCCATTACCATTTGTTTGAACAGAGCCCCTTGTAGGGCATCCACTATCTCTCTACTACTGTTAGATTTTGCAGAAGGGATTCTCCAGTCTACATCCGGCATATTAAAATCTCCAACAATCACCACTTCTCCCTTCTTTCCCATCTTTTGTATGTCATCAACTAGAGCTTTGTCAAGCTCTTCTATTTGATTTGGAAGCCTGTAAATCACTCCACTAGAAACAGAAGCCCCATCATCTTTTTTTAGGTCAGCCCATAGAGCTTCTTTGCCCCATCTTCCTTGCAGCTCAGATGCTTGGATATTGTTTCTGACATAAAGAGCCACTCCTCCCCCTTTCCTGTCCTCTCTGTCCTTCCTTAATAAGTTATAGCCTGGTATTGCCGTTTCCCAATCATGAGATTCCGTGAACCACGTCTCCGTGACAGCAACAATGTCCAAGTCCGCCTCTATCATTAGGGCTTGCAGATCTGGGATTTTATTGCTTTTTTTTTTTGTTCCAGTTGGGCATTAATAAATGTATAAGCATACCTCCAGCCCCACAGTGAACATATATTTTTAGTGTACTGTGAGGAGTCGCTACAGGCTAAAATGTAAAGCATAATAAGCCAATGTCATGACAAACTTATAGCTTAAAAAAAGAAAAATCACCAGTCGAACACTTACCAAGAAATAAAGGAATGAAAGATTTGTTGCAGCTGCACTTTTTACTCTGCTGTCCTTTTTCTCAAACATTTTCAGAGTCTCTACAGCCTAGAAGTAAACCATATGCATGTTATTTTCACTTCTAACAAGCCATTCTTAGAACTAAATGAAAGTTTACCCCACAAAATAGAATTCATACAGTGTGTTATTTGAGGTCTAAAAAACAAATCCAGTTATTTATTTATTTTTAATTTTTATATACCGAAGTTCTTGTAGTTAGAATAAACTTCTTCAATGTTCGTTCCCAACTCACTGTTAAAGAGGAACTATTGAACTTGTAAATACATTTTTTAATCCAATTTCTGAATATAATTATCAAAAAACGCAAAAGTTTATGTAAACATCTGTTTAATGCAAAGAAAAAAAAAGACAACTTCTCATTACCAATCTTCTTGCCTGAATTCTGACAAAGGAAATCAAACAAACTTTTTATTAGCAAAAAGAATAAAACACAATCAAACAAGCATCAAATTATTTAGAACAAGAAACCTGGTCTGTCAAGAATCAAACATTTATAATGGCGGGCATCACCCCACAAAAATATTGAAGCTCTTCCAGATCACAGTGTTAGGATTTTTTGCAACCTACCTGTGATGAAATCTGTCACTTACCAGTTGGCAAGGACATCAAATTAAGAAATTTGATCAAAATTAGTATATTAGCTACTGTTCCCTCCTTAAACTTCTTCCATAAAATACTATTTCTTCAATAGGTCTACACACTCTTTTGCACATGCTTTCCAGTGTTACTCCACAGTGGGGAATGTGAGCTAGGAAAGCACATCCAATACCTTCAGCAGGCAATGCTCAAGGTAGAACCCATGAAGCAAGTCATTTGTGGAATGACTTGCTTCATGGAAGTCATTTGTGGAATTGGAACCTTGTACGCTCTTATCTCGCTCTCCACTTTCACCCTTGAGGGCAAGCAAAAGTTCATCCAACTCCATAATCAGCTGTTACCATTAAATAGCAACTTGGTTCTACCTCCTTCTGGAGGATATAAGTACTGATTCTGCAATAACTCTAAATGCAATTAGAAATGTGTTTTCTTATTGTAAGTTTCCACTTAAGAGAGTTCAATTAGTAAAATAAGTCAGACCCAGATATCACAAAGCTCATTTCATTAATTTCATGTCATGTTAGATCAGTTTACTAACAACTGTATTCCCACAATTCAATAGCAATTATATAGATGCATATTTTTTGACCGTCATAATAGGCATCATCATATAGTGTTATTAGACTATTACTCTGCCAATGGTACCGCAATTTTGAAAACCTACGGGTGAAAGAAGGAACTTCACAGAAGAAAGATAAGTTGAAGTTTAGTATATTCATATGAAGTAATGCTAAAAATGCAATCTTCTAATTTTAATGGGTAAAGGATGTCACAGTATGCACACATTCAAAAATATTTGAAAAAACTTTTTTGAGGACTGACCTATGATTAAATATAAGGCAGAGTAATAGCACTATATGATGATGCCTGTTATGACGGTCAAAAAATATGCGTCTATATAATTGCTGTTGAATTGCCGTCGCTCCTTGTGACCTTGGGCAAGTCATTTTACCCTCCATTGCCTCAGGTACATACTTAGATTGTAAGCCCTCTGGGGATAGGGAAATACCTACAGTACCTGAATGTAATCCACTTTGAAGCGCTGAAAAAAGTGCAAAAAGCGGAATATAAATAAATAAAAAATAAATAAATACAGTTGTTATTACGAGTTCTGAGGTATTGATCAGCAATTCCCAACTAAAAAGAGAGGTCGTTCAGAGCAAGAATATTTAGTACAGATCAGTTTACTAGCCATACTACCTTGTGATCATTAATCTTAGAGAACAGAGGAAACCTAACTGAGGAAAACCAAGCTGTGTTCTTTTTTCAAGCATTATAGTAATCTGCAGTAGACATTCTGGAACTTGAAAGCATTTTTCTGTTGAGCAACAAAGAACGATCACAGCTTACAGTATTAATCTTTTGTCAGAATTGCTCTGCAATAGGCAAATAGTGACAAGATCAAACATAAAACAGATTACAGTAGGACTATATTTATGTAGTAGTTTACTTTATCAGATAGCCACTAAAGTCAAACTAAGAGTAAACAAATAGTAAAATACTTAAATTTATTGCCAAATGGAAGGGCATTGTGATGGGGTAAATAAACACTACAGATGCAAGTGACCAACCCAGCTGCAGGGTTGGACTACTTTTCAAATCAACCCTGGTAACATGCTCTTTACTGTTCCTTCTACCACTATGCTTCTGGTCCATGTTGCCACCAAGCCCCACACTCAAACACAAATATATGATGCCTCATACCACACCACCTTTCCTCAGGCCCTTCCCCCACAATCCCATTATCTGTCTCCATCTCCCCTTATATCAACCTTCCTTTCTCTTATCCCTCTGTCCAATTGTTCCTCCCCCTCATAATTTCTCTCTTGTCCATCCATCACATTGTATCCTGCTCTCATCCCTCCTCTGCTTCCAAACAGCCCAAATTTGACCTATAAACTTTTGAGAATGAAAAGGATGGAAAAAAGAAAAACATTACAGAATGCCTCAACCCCTCCTCCCCTCCCTCAAAATATGTCAAAAGTAGCATTTTCTACATGGATCGGAGATAGAAACAACACGAGCACAGCATCACTAATTTCACACAATTTAAAAATATATGTTTAATATAAAATGTAAAACTTTCCAGAGTCACATAATCCAGTATCTGAAAATAAAAGGGATTCTGGGGATTCAGACCGTATGTCTAAGTTTGGAACTTAGCTGGACAAACCACAGGTTTTAAATTTCCCCTGCTCTGACCACTTTTGACTTATCTGGCTATTCGGATAACGTGGAAGCACTCTGGGAGTGTTCCAGGATGAAGTTCAGTTAGCTAGATAACTTATCCTGCTAATTCTAATATTCAGAATTAGCCAGAAAACTTAGCTTGCTAATTCTGGTGTGCTGAAGAGCAGTCCTAATGTTAGCTGGATATGTTTATCTAGCTAACTAGGACTTAATAGGACTTAATCCAGCAATGTTCAGTATAATGCTTAATTGGCAGTGCTCCGCTGAATATCCATGACAATTTATCTGTCTCTCTTTTGTCAGATATATTGTCTGCTCAGCGTGCTGCTGAATATTGACTTCTTTATTTTCACCTTTACCTGTGTTTCTGCTCACGGTTTGGTACAAAGGGAGGCTTATCAGTTGTAATAATGTTCGTGCGGGTTGTGGATTCTATCTTTGTGTGTGTCTCCCCTCATTTTTTAATTTTGGAACAGTTGGACCTCGCTCAACCAAACTTGCTGTGGAGTTAGATCCCTGGAGGGGGATGTGTGTGACATTAAACCATTTCAGGTTTCAAACTTGGGGCGTGCTTCTGGGGGGGGTATGAAAGGGGGTTAAAATTGCACATTTTGCCAAAAGAAATGCACTGGGACTACAAACAGGGCTAGAAAGAATGTTGCTCCTTCATTGTATTGTGCTCAATCTGTTCTCTGTTTATGTCTGGTCTTCCCTGATTCCTTTTTCTTGGTTTTTTCTCCCTTCTCTTCTCCTTTATCAGTTATCTCACTCCTTTCATCTCCCTCTCTTACATCTATCTTTCAGAATACTTCTCACCATCTTTTCCTCTTCTCTCTCCTTTTCTGTTACCATCTCTTCACTTCTCTTCCTCCATTATTCCTTCCAGCACTCTTTCCCTCACCACGTATCAGCACTCAACAGTCCCTCTCATCCTCATCATACTATCCAGTTCTCCATTTCCCGCTCCTTTTGTCACCCCTTCTGAGGCCCTAATGTACTTCTCTTCATCTCCCCCTTCTTTTCTGTGATCCCATCCTTTCTTCTATCACCATCATCCCATCCCTCCCATCTTACTCTCCCTGCCCAGTTTGATCCCTAGTCAACTCCTTCCCTCTCTCTCCATCAGGTAGATCACTCATCTTTTCTCCTCCCCCTGCCACCAAGCTTGATTCTCAGCCTTTTCTCTCCCCCCTGCCTCAGTTTGATTCCCAGTCCTCTCTAACCTTCCCACCCACAACTTAATTCCTAGCCCTTATCTTCTCCCCCTGCATCCACCTTGATCCCCAAACCTCTATCCACCCCCAATCAGCTCAGTATCTGGTTCTCTCTTACTCACCCAACAATTCCAGATTCTCTCTGCCTCTTTCTTGCCCACTTGATCCCTGGCCATTCCTTTCCTATTCCCAAAAGCAGATTACCAGTTCATCTCTTCCTCCCCTATATTTTGCTGTGTTCCCACATGAACTGCCAGCACCTACTACAGAAATTGAATTGTGTGGTGAGAAAAGACATAGAGAACTACTCTTTCCAGCAAAAGGGGGGAGGGGAGGACAGAAGAGTGGGGGAGAGTCAGAACTGGAGGAAAGTGGATCAAGGCAGGACAGTGGACAGGAGCACGAATGAAAGGAGGAGACAATTGGTTAAATAGAACAGCATGAGAATAGATGTAATCAAGTTTATTGACAGGTTTGGACTACAGCATCGGAAGTTTCCCATTGTCCTGATTAGAAATCCAACTCTTTCAAGCTGCTTCCAATCAGCAATTTGGGCTGGAAAGAATAGGTATGATCTTCTGTTTATAAGTTAACAGTAAGGAGGGACTACTGGGTGGGAAATATAACAGCTATTTTTCTATGGGGAGAATATAAATCTTTGTATTCCAAGTTTATTGCTAGATTGCTTGATTTACTTTGTTTCATATTTTTGCAGAGCCCTGAAGTGAGGAAATTAATTCTGCTATTTGGGTTGTATTAGAAATCTAGCCCTATGGGAAAATAGAACTTTAAAACATATTTCTTTAAAGAAGTTTGCAGACCATTAATGTGAGAGTTAAACTACCTGCATTATATTACAAGCTACCTTTTACTTTATAATGAAGAGTATGGCTGCCATATTAATTCACTTGAATGCATGGAAATAAAGGTCAACAAACAAAAGTAGTATGTAAGGCAACATCTATTTAAACCTATGCAAGGGAGCATTAGCTCTAGAAATCTAATCAATGAATGTAATAAGTTAACTTTTTTTGGGGGGACTATCACCTTATATAAAATTGTTTGTTATTGCTCTTTGTTTCTGTACTTTATGATGAAAACATCTGAACCCTTTTATCTAAAATCCAAGTGTAGGGTTTGAGCTTTGAGCTAACAATGGTCCCTTAGCCTTTGGCTGAGACAGAGAACCTATATAATATGAGGGATTAATGCCCTGCCACCCAGCCCCCAGTGAGGACACAACTGAGAAATAAACTTTATTAAAGAAGTAGGATTTTCATCCTAACACTCAGCGTATTTCACTCAGCATATATTTATAGCACTTCAAAGTGGACACATTCCTTAGTCTTTTTATACTCTCCAACATGTGGAATATTGGAAAGAATAAAGAGTTCTGTGTCCATCTGAAGGTAAAATAACTCTCCAACAAAGAGATAGAAAGTCACCCAATTTGGCTCACTAGAAAAAAACTGGGAATATCTCAGATAAGTTAAAAAAAAACAAAAAAACCCAGTAACATTGAGCCAATTTTTGGAAGACAAAATACCCTTGATTTACTATGGGAAGCAGCTGGAAGCTGCAGAATGTTGACAAACAGGGTAAGAACATAAGAACATAAGAAAATGCCATACTGGGTCAGACCAAGGGTCCATCAAGCCCAGCATCCTGTTTCCAACAGTGGCCAATCCAGGCCATAAGAACATGGCAAGTAACCAAAAACTAAGTCTATTCCATGTTACCATTGCTAATGGCAGTGGCTATTCTCCAAGTGAACTTAATAGCAGGTAATGGACTTCTCCTCCAAGAACTTATCCAATCCTTTTTTAAACACAGCTATACTAACTGCACTAACCACATCCTCTGGCAACAAATTCCAGAGTTTAATTGTGCGTTGAGTAAAAAAGAACTTTCTCCGATTAGTTTTAAATGTGCCCCATGCTAACTTCATGGAGTGCCCCCTAGTCTTTCTACTATCCGAAAGAGTAAATAACCGATTCACAGGGTATGGAGGGCTTAGTAGTTATAGCACTGGGGTGAGAACTAGGGAAGGCAGGGTTCATTTCTTGTTTCTCCCACTGACCTTGAGCAAATCTCTTCACCTTCCGTTGCTTCTTATACCAATTTAGATTGTGAGCTAACTGGGGAAGGGAGATAGACTTAGCAGGGAGATCATCTTGTAATATGGAGTGAGTATCTCAAGCTAAAAGCACTACAAAAGACAGTGGAGACAGGTCATTGAGGTATCAACTCTATTAACCATTACCAGAACGTTTTGGCAAAGAAAATCAATGAGATGCACTGAATCGACTGTTTCCTTAGTTCTTCAACTGGGAAGTTAAAGTGTGGTGATGTCACAAGAGGGACATGTCACTGGCCTTGACTGCTCTTTATCAGATGTGGTTGCTAAGAGACAGTAAAGGTTCCCAATGAAAGCTACAGTCACAGTGGAGGACAGTGTGAGAAAGATGATCAGATGTTGAGCAGAAGCAGAAGAGAATGGGAAGATGGAGGTTTGAGTGAGAGAGAGAATGAGAAGAGGGTGTCCAAAATGAAGGGATGATGGAGAAGAAGGGTGAATGATAGAAGGGGGATGATGCAGGAGTAAGAGACAAACATTAATTTTATATGGTACACACAGTATTAATGTAGCAGTTTACCAAGCATAACACCCATGTCTGAAAGTAATCTCTGAGTTACAATTTATGCTGCGCCTGGGCTTGAATTTTTCACATTTTTTTTTTGCTGTTATTGTAACCGTCTCTTTTTAGTCAGTAAGGAGGTCCAGACAACTGATCCGTAAAGATAGACTTTTATTGCCAGCAAGATGCAGCTAAGACAAAGGCTCAGTACAACTGCATGCCCCTCACCTCCTTACTGACTAAAAAGAGACGGTTACATTATTATTGATTAGAACAGTTGACTGGCTAAATCAAAAGTTGAATACTATTATTACTAATTATTTAAAAAAGTGAAAATGGTGGATAAAGGTGTATTAAAATAATCTCTAAATATCTACAACAGACACATATTGTCTGTCTGTAACTGCAAAGACTTTTTAACTATAAGATTTTAAGAGGCAAATTACATGCCAATGAAAACTTGTAAGACTTGAAGACGTGCATTAAGGGTTTTGTTTAACCTTTCCCATCCCCACTTTGCATATCTTAGAAACTGTGAATTATCAAGTTGATACAAAAAGGTGATGGAATTTTGATGTAAAGATAAAAAAATGTGTATGCAGTGTTAATGGTAGAGAATGACATTTTATTAGGTTTGGAGCAGAACATCATTTCTGGGAAGGAGGGGTTGTTGGGAATATGGTCAAGAAATTCATATAGAGTGCATTCCCAAGCATAGAGTCTCATTCATTCGAAAAATAAATTATGTTTTAATACATCAGTTACTGGATAAAACCCAAGTGTGCTTTCAGCAAATTACAATGTAGTTTTTCAACAAGTGGAGCCTAAACAGTGTAGGCAGTTTTTCGATGATCTTCCTTTATTGTGCTAGTCATTTTGCATGACAGGTTTTATGTTTAATTTATATAACTAGAATTCACATGAGATTTGCATATGGGAGTCTAACTGATGCCAGAGGCCATGATAAGCCATCTGTGATCCACTGGGGAGAATCTGCTAGCCTATTTCATGCCAAACTGGATTGGGCAGCTGGCAGAACATACTCAGCTGATGTAACTTGACTGCAAATCTCTCATATTGCATTAAACATTTTGCTTTTCGCTAATCATCTTTCAGACAGGCTGGAAACTTTTTCTCCTTAAGGTAATCTATTAGATGCAGAGTTGGCATTTAGGTAGGGTGAGCCATGTGGTCACCCAGAGCGCCATGAGCTGGGGGCCAGCAATTGTATATTTTCAGAAATCATATTTATTTTCTCAAAGCATTTCTGCAACTCAGGATAAGTTAAAGTTACGAAGTTTATATTATTCCATCTTTCCCAAAGAGCTTTACAACCCATTGGGCACATGAATGTCTTTTACCATCATCCCTACTCAAAATCTCTTCCAATAGATGAAAGCCCCCCAAGTTAGCATTTTCCCACAGTAAATCATGCACATAGTGCCTGACTTGTAAGTAGCCATAAAAATTCCTAGGTGAGAGGTTAAACATTTTCTGTAAATCTTGAAAGCTATGAAGTGGTGAGTTCCTGATGGAATACATCTGAGATATACGTAGGAGACCCTGTTTTTGCCTCTTAAGAAATATAGCATTATGCTTTCCCGGAGAGAAAGAGGGGTTTCCCCAAATAGGCAAACAAGCTGTCAATGTATCCCCAGTGTGCAGAAAGGAACAAATAGAGCGCCACGTGTTTCTACAGGAAATTAGCATAAAGTTATTTTGCACTATATCCGGAAGATCTTTTTGCATCATCTGTAAGACAGTTGCCAGAGATAATAGGCGCAGCCACCCTTGTAAGTAATCTAGGGGATTAGTATAGGAAGTTTCATAAATCCAATCCCACAAGTGTCTTAATAGACATGCAATATTTTAAAGATGTAAATTTGGGCTATTTAGATCCCCTGCTTTCTGGGGCCCCATTAAAATATGCAAGGATATCCTCGACTCCCCCTCCCCCACCAGAGGAAGGATCCAATGCCTCTGTTAATCTCTTGGATATCCTTCTTACCTAACTATACTGGCAACATCTGTAATATATATAGCCATTTAGAAATTTCCATCATTTTCAGGAAGCAAGCTCTACCTGTCAAAGACAAAGGTAGTCCCCGACAGGACTGAAGAGTTTTGAGTAAATTCTTTTTCAACAGGCTTTCATTATTTTTGTGTGAGAGAATGCCTGTGTGTAAAAACCAGAGTGTAAGAGAGTGCCTTTTTGTGTGTTAGGGAGAGAGAGACACTGAATGTGAGAGATTATGTGAGAGATTATCTGTGTGTGTAATGGAAACTCATCTACACAAATGGACCTTAATTTATCTGAGACATCCAAGGCTTCTGATTTATCATGGCTGATTTTTAGGCCAGCAAATCTCCCAAACTCCTGGCGCATACACATTATAAATGGTAATGATCTTACCTTTAATTTTACCAATAACAATAAGGTCATGACCTTCAGTCTTTAATTTCCTTGATGGGCTCCACTTAACCAGAGTGGAACCAAGCTGCTGGCACTAACTTTCAAAAAGGAGATAGAGTAGCTTTTAAACTAGAACAAGGGGGAACGCCGACAGTCACTCAGCAGTGCATGGTTCGGAGCAATGTATCCTTGAAGGATACTAATGAAACAGGAGAGTTAGGGCATCCCAACAGAGAGATTCCAATAAAAAAAAAATGTAGCCCATGTGCCTATATGTAAAAAATCACCGAAGCTAATGATTTCCAAATTACCCCTAACAACTGAAAAGCAGGTTGTTAATATAAACAAAAAACACACTTTGAAATGTCTGTATGCCAATGCCAGAAGTCTAAAAGGTAAGATGGGAGAGTTAGAGTGTATAGCAGTAAATGATGAGATTGACATAATTGGCATCACAGAGACTTGGTGGAAGGAGGATAACCAAGGGGACAGTGCTATATCAGGATACAAATTATATGCAATGATAAGGAGGATCAACTTGGTGGGGGTGTGGCACTATGTCCGGGAGGGTATAGAGTCCAACAGGAAAAAGAACACACAAGAGACTAAATGCTCGGTAGAATCTATATGGGTAGAAATCCCATGTGTGTTGGGTAAGAGTATAGTAAAAAGAGTACACTACCGTCCACTTGGCCAAAATGGTCAGACAGATGATGAAATGCTAAGAGAAATCAGGGAAGCTAACCAATTTGGCAGTGCAATAATAATGGGAGATTTCAATTAGCCCAAAATTGACTGGTAAATGTAACATTAGGACTTGTAGAGACAAGTTTAAATGTTCAATGTAAACCGATTTGATTTGCATATAATGCAAGAAGACCGGTATATAAAAACCAAAAATAAATAAATAATAAATAAATAAAGTTCCTGGATGTAATAAATGGTTGCTTCATGGAGCAATTGGTTCAGGAACCAACGAGAGAGGGAGCTATTTTAGATTTAATTCTTAGTGGAGCGCAGGATTTGGTGAGAGAGGTAACAGTGGTGGGGCCACTTGGCAATAGTGATCATAACATGTTCTTATGTTCTTATAACATGTTCAAATTTAAACTAATAACTGAAAGGTGAACAATAAGTAAATCTACAGCTCTAGCACTAAGCTTTCAAAGGGTAACTTTGATAAAATGAGGAAAATAGTTAGAAAAAAACTGAAAGGTGCAATTGCAAAGGTTAAAAGTGTTCAACAGGCATGGACATTGTTTAAAAATACAATCCTAGAGGCGCAGTCCAGATGTATTCCACGCATTAAGAAAGGTAGAAGGAAGGCAAAACGATTACAGTCATGGTTAAAAGGTGAGGTGAAAGAGGCTATTTTAGCCAAAATAAATCATTCAAAAATTGGAAGAAGGATCCATTTGAACAAAATAGGATAAAACATAAGCATTGTCAAGTTAAGTGTAAAACATTGATAAGACAGGCGAAGAGAGAATTTGAAATGAAGTTGGCCATAGAGGCAAAAACTCATAATAAAAACCTTTTTAAATATATCCGAAGCAAGAAACCTGTGAGGGAGTCCGGTCGGACCAATAGATGACTGAGGGGTTAAAGAGGCTCTTAGGGAAGATAAGGCCATTGCAGAAAGACTAAATGAATTCTTTGCTTCCGTGTTTACTAATGAGGATGTTGGGGAGATACCAGTTCCTGAGATGGTTTTCAGGGGTGATGAGTCAGACGAACTGAACGAAATCACTGTGATCCTGAAAGATGTAGTAGGCCAGATTGACAAACTAAAGAGTGGCAAATCACCTGGACCGGATGGTATGCATCCTAGGGTACTGAAGGAACTCAAAAATGAAATTTCTGATCTATTAGTTAAAATTTGTAACCTATTATTAAAATCATCCATTGTACCTGAAAACTGGAGGGTGGCCTATGTAATCCCAATATTTAAAAAAGGCACCAGGGGCGATCTGGGTAACTATAGACTAGTGAGCCTGACTTCAGTGCTGGGAAAAATAGAGGAAACTATTCTCAAGATAAAAATACCCGGAGGCATTCCATTCAGTATGACTTCAATTTACCATCACCCATTGTCTTTCTCTCAACCATTTTGTAATTCAGTCCACTACCTTGCAGCCCACCCCCAGGCTGCTCAGTTTATTTATGAAATTCTTCTGAAACCATATCAAAAGATTTACTGTTAGCCAAGTACACCACTCCCAGTGCCCACCCCAATCTAATTCGGATCACCCAATTAAAGAATTTGATCAGATGTTATCTGACAAAACTTTCTCTTTGGTAAAACCATACTGCCTTACATCTTGTATCTCGATAGATTCAAGATACTTCACTACCTTTCTTTAAGTAGTCTATTAATTTACCCACAATTGAGATGAGGCTCACTGACATGCAATTGCATAATTCCTCCCTAATAATCTAAAGTAAAAACTACTCTACAATAATAAAACAGGATTAGTACTTACCTCTTCACACTTACAGTACCAAACAAGAAATGAGAGACAGCACAAGATGTAATGGTGAAAGGAAAGTAAATGTTATCTTGAAAGATTAATGAAAACAAAATTAACTATAGCATAAGAGTTTAGATGAGAAAATGAAAATAAGACAGGTATATTTAAGTGAAAATAGCAAATGCAGTATACATAATGAATTCTATTAAATGTTTATTATGGAAAAATAATAAAGGTTACATCTGCCAAACTTTGAAAGATTCAGATTGGATAGTATATGACTTCATCATGCACAATGTTGTATGGTGAGGCTTTAAAAGAAAACATCCTTAATTATCATGAATGATCACAACTGGATTTAAAACAAAGACTTTTTCATTGGTGTTCCATGTCATGACAGAATCTCATGATCACTCAGAGAACCAAGTACACTAGACGTTTGGGGCCCAATTCACCCAAATTCCTTTTGGCCCCGACAAACAAACAGATAAAAGTCTAATGGCAATTGTCAAAGACAAATACTCAGCAGGGAAAAAAAAGATCTTCAGAATGACTCAAGGAGGAACTACCATAGACACGTCACCATTATTTTCCCCTTTGCCCACAGACCTGCTCACAAGGACTCATTCACTGAAATACAGTACATACACACTTTATGTTCACATTCCAGAGCCTTCAGCACTTAATAGATTTATTCCTGCCTCCAGGCTGAAGCAAAGCCACAGCTTTACCTTATTGTAAACGATGTGATATCTCTTTTTGAAATGAACATCGGTATATAAAAATCGTAAATAAATAAATAAATAGCTTCTATTCAGATCAATAGGCACAATATTGATGATATAAACAACTTAACTGGCTTCTGATATTTACTATTAGAAACCTAAAATAGTATTAAAAGCCTTCTTGATCATGGAACAGACTAATCTTGACAAATATATATTTATTCTTGGGCATAAATAAATCCAAATCTTGATCAATGTGTCATTACATCTGTAAATGTCAAGATTTGTTTTAACTGTTAGACAGCTATTGAAAAATAAAACCAAGCACCCTCAACAAAACAAAACCCATTACTACAAACAAATATCATCAGGCATTATTACTGATATCTTGGTTCCTAACCAAAAGGTTTTATGTTTAATTTTTAACAGTGTTTGATTAACTTGTTTAATAGCTCATATGCTTTCATTGCTGTTTATTTATTTAAAAACATTTATAACCTGCTAGTCCAAATTATTTGCTCCCAACAGTGAACAAAGTTATATGGAGCCAGGAAGATGCGAAAAAAGCAAGAAGGAATCTAGCAAACTCTGTGCACAATTCTGGAGACCACATCTTCAAAAGGATATAAACTGCTGGAGTCAGTCAAGAGAGGGGTAACTAAAATAATCAGTGGTCTTCACTCTAAAGCTTATGGGGACAGACTAAAAGATCTAAATATGTGTATCATATAGGAAAGGCAGAATAGGGTAGATATGATAGAGACATTTAAATACCTCCAAGATTTCAATGTAGAGTAGGTGTGCTCTCTTTCAGAACAAAAGAGGCTCTAGAAAGCAGCGTTGCTTACCTGTAACAGGTGTTCTCCCAGGACAGCAAGATGTAGTCCTCACATATGGGTGACGTCATCAGACAGAGCTCTGGTACGGAAAAACTTCTGTCAAATTTCTAGAACGTTTGACTGGCACACTGAGCATGCCCAGCATGCCATAATCCCTGCAGCAACAGGGGTCTCCCTTCAGTCTCGTTTGTAGCAAAAGGTGTGAGCGAAAATAAAATAATAAAACGTTTCGGACCCAACTCCTCAGGGTGGCAGGTGGGTTTCGTGAGGACTACATCCTGCTGTCCTGGGAGAACACCTGTTACAGGTAAGCAACTCTGCTTTCTCCAGGACAAGCAGGATGGTAGTCCTCACATATGGGTGATTAGCAAGCTACAGGCTGACTCATATTTGTTTGGACCAACAGCGAACAACTTGTGCAACAGGCACAACTGGTGTACTGTTGGGAAAAATGAGGCAGCCTGAAAATCACAGCAGGTGGATGTGGAAGGAGTTGGGATTATACTGGAAATAAGTTCCTCAAGACGGACTGTCCAAAGGCAGAGACTTGACGTCCTTCCTTATCTAGACAATAATGTGCTGCAAATGTGTGGAGTGAGCTCCATGTTGCAGCTTTCAGCAATCGGTACTGAATGGTAGTGTGCTACCGACATTGCCATTGCTCTTACTGAGTGCGCCTTCACTCGTCCCTGAAGAGGAAGGCCTGCTTTCTCACAGCAGAATTCGATAAGGTCTGCTAGCCAGTTGGCGAGAGTTTGTTTTCCCACTGCAACTCCCGGTTTGTTCTTGTCAAATGAAACAAAGAGTTGGGTGGATTTCCTATGGACTGCAGTGCGGTATAGGTAAAATGCAAGTGTGCGTTTACAGTCCAAGGAGTGTAAAACTCTCTCGCCCTGGTGAGAGTGAAGCCTTGGGAAAAAGGTTGGCAAGACTATAGACTGATTCAAGTGAAAGTCAGTAACAACCTTGGGAAGGAATTTAGGGCGAGTACGTAGGTCATGTAGGACCTGGTACGCAGGACCACCCGGTAGGAACCTTGTTTAGAGTGAGTATGTGACAAGTGCTTGTAACTCACTAACCCTTCGAGCAGATGTAATGGCTACTAGGAAGAGAACTTTCCATGTAAGAAACTTAACATCTCAGGAGTGCAAAGGCTAAAAAATGCATGAGCCTTGTAAGTATTACATTTAAGTCCCATTCAGTGACTGGTGGCCGTAGAGGGGGCTTAAGCTATAGAAGGCCCCTCATGAACCAACCCACAAGGGGTTGCGCTGTTACCAGGGCATACCCTACTCCCTTGTGGTACGCTGAGATGGCACTGAGGGGTACCCTTACCAAAGAAGTCTGGAGACCAGAGTCTGAAAGGTGCCAGAGATTGTCTAATAGAGATGGAGTGGGGCAGGAAAAAGGTCTATACCTTTTTGTGTGCACCATATGGAAATCTATTCCACTTAGAACAGTAGGATTTTCGTGTGGAAGGCTTTCGTGAAGCTACAAGCACTTGAGAAACATCAATTGAAAGATTGAGCGGTTGCAAGATCAAGCTTTCAACATCCAGGCTGTGAGGGATAGGGATTGAAGGTTTGGATGATGTAACAGGCCTTAGTTCTGAGTTATGAGAGTGGGTGCTGTGCCCAGGTGAATGGGTTCTCTGATCGAGAGGTCGAGAAGTATGGGAAACCATACTTGTCGAGGCCAGTACGGGGCTATGAGTATCATTGACCCTTTGTCTGCTGTAATTTCACGAGAGATTTGGCTATCAGTGGTATTGGGGAATATGCGTATAGGAGGCCTTCGTTCCAAGGGCGAGCGAAGACGTCCATGGCTAACGTGTTTTTCTGTTTGTGCAGGCAGCAGAATCTGTCCACTTTGTGATTCAGTTCGGCTGGTCGGTTGACCCCAGCGTTGGAAGATTCTGGTTGCTATGACAGGATCTAGTGACCATTCATGGGGATGTCGACTGAGGCGATCTGCTACGACATTCTGTATGCCTACCAGATAAGCGGCCCGGAGATGCATGGAATGTGCAAGGGCCCAGGCCCAGATCTGCGCGGCTTCTTGGTAGAGGAGATAAGAACCTGTGCCGCCTTGTTTGTTCAAGTACCACCATTGCGACAGTGTTGTCTGTCTGTACGAGCACAGTCTTGTGTGAGAGGCAGTCCTTGAATGCATAGAGAGCATAACGTATGGCTCGAAGCTCTAGGAAGTTGATTTGATACTTCGCTTCGAGTTGTGTCCAAGTCCCTTGAGTCTGAAGATTGTTCACATGAGCTTGGATGCGTATGTGATTAAAGTTACTTGTGGAACTGGATGCTGGAAGGGTAGGCCTGTTAGCAAGTTGGCTTTGTTTGTCCACCAGAGAAGTGCCAGATGTAGCTGGTGGGTTACATGAATCTGGGACGAAAGAGGTTGAGTGGCTTGGAGCCACTGAGATTTCAAAGTCCATTGAGTTATTCTCATGGCCAGCCTGGCCATAGGAGTTACGTGGACCGTGGAAGCCATGTGGCCCAGCAATGATAGGAATTGAAGGGCTGAGGCTGTTCTCTTTGTGCGTATTGACATAGCTAGCTTGGAGAGTGTGTCTGCGCGGTCGTTGGGTAAGAAGGTCTTTGCGGCTGTGGAGTCCAAATTTGCTCCGATGAAAGTAAGGAGGTGAGATGGAGTCAGATGGGATTTTTGGTAATTGATGAGAAATCCCAAGGAGTGTAGCAGAGTTATGGTGAGGTCGAGCGCTTCGAGAGCTCCTTGTTTGGAGTGGCTCTTGATTAGCCAGTCGTCGAGGTAAGGGAACACATGAATGGTGTTCTTGCGGAGATGGGCAGCCGCTGGTGCTAAGCATTTCATAAAGACCAGAGATGCTGAGGCAAGGCCGAATGGTAGAACTTGGTATTGAAAATATCTGTGATCCACTATGAAGCACAAGTATTTGCAATGATGAGGGTTTATGGCTAAATGTGCCTACGCGCCCTGAAAATCAAGAGAACAGAGCCAATCTCCTTGTTGTAGAAGGGGAAGTAAGGTTCCAAGAGACACCATCCTGAACTTTTCCTTTTGGAGAAATCTGTTGAGATTGCGAAGGTCATAGATGGGGTGGAGCCCTCCTGATTTTTTCGGAATTAGAAAATAGCGGGAGTAGAACCCTCTGCCAGTTTGTGTCGGGGGAATGGGTTCTGCAGCCCTGGCTTGGAGAAGGGCAGAGAGTTCTGATTCCAGCAGCAGTGTGTGGTCTTTTCGGGCCCACAGTGGATTTGGTGGAGAGTCTGGGGGTACCATGAGGAAGTTTAGATGGTATCCCTTGGTTATGATTGAAATTATCCATTGGTCTGTTGTTATGAGGCGCCACTGATGTTGGAAGTGGAGCAATCGGCCTTCGACAGGTATCTGTGGATTTGGATTTATTGAAGATTGGCAACTGTTCTCTGGAAACATACCAAAATCCAGATGCTGGACCAGACTGTGGGGCTGGTTGAGGTCTGGGTGCTTTGGGCTGGCGTGAATATCCCCTGTGAGGGGCTTTAGTAGTCTTCGCTCTAGATGCAGGAGCGAAGTACTTGCAAGAGCGGTAGAATGGTTTCTTGGGGTCCCCTTACATGCTTCTGCAAATGAGGAGGGAGCATCAGTGATTACTGTAGACAATTGGCGCAGTGTTTCGTGGTGGTCTTTTAGCTGAGTCACTGCGTCTTGAATTTTATCCCCCAAGAGATTATCCCCAGTGCATGGGAGGTCAGCGAGTTTGTCCTGGACTTCAGGTCGTAAATCAGAAGCCTTCAGCCAAGCCCATCGTCGGGCATTGATTCCAGATGGTGATAAGTGGGAAGCAGACTCAAAGGAGTCATATGCTGCCCGAACTTCATGCTTTCTTGCCTCAAGGCCCTTGTGGAGAATAGCAGTTAGACTCTCTTGATATTGTTCAGGCAATGAGTCTGCAAGGTCCTGAACCTGCTTCCACAGGTTTCTCTGGTATTGGGTCATGTAGAACTGGTAAGCGGCAATACGAGACACCAACATGGAGCCTTGGAATATTTTCCTACCTAGACCATCTAAGAATTTTTGCTCTTTCCCTGGAGGGGCTGAGGAATGAGGCTGCAAGCGCTTTGCCTTTTTCTGTCTGATTCAACCACAACTGAATGGTGAGGCAGTTGTGGTTTTTGGAAGCCTGGAGCATGTTGGACGAGATATGTGGCATCTATTTTCCTGTTGACAGGTGGAACAGTGTCAGGATGCTCTCATAGACTGTGTTGAAGGTCTAATAAGACTTCATGCACAGGAATGGCCATGATTTCCTTAGGCGCATCAACGAATTGTAGAACCTTCAATGTCTTGTGACGTGTGTCCTCCTCTATTATCAAGTTGAAAGGGATGGTCTCTACAATTTCCTTAATGAAATTGGCAAAATAGAGGTCCTCAGGAGGAGACCGCCGTCTTTCCTCTGGAGGAGAAGGTTCAGAAAATACATCCTCTGATGTAGAGGAATCTGTATCCACATCTTCCCATGGATCATAAGGAGTGTTTTGTCGAGATCTGGAAGGAGGGTGAATAGGCATCAACAGAAATGTCGGTGGCTTCGATGGCAGGTGTATTGGCATTGATGGAGGCTTTGAAGGCATTGATGGCATCGAGGGAATCGATGGAGGTTTAGGTACCGAGAGCCCTGATGGTCCTGGAAGCGGTTCCGGCTGCGATGGTCCTGGAACCGGACTGGAAGCGGTGTCGTCATCCTCCGAGGATCCCGGGATGGGTATTGGGAACTGCTTAGGTCTTGATGGCCGACTCAGCACCGATGGTACAGGCTGAGTCAGAAAAGCACCGATGAAGGCATCGAGTCGATGTAATAGCGGTGCAAACATAGATGGTTCAGTAGTCGGTGCCAGTATGGGGGTCGGCATCGGTGGAGGCTGGAGGTTTTGGATGGCATCGAGCACTGCCTGGAGAATGAAGACATTCATTTCCTCCCTGAAAGCTGGTGTAGACAGAGCAGCTAAAGGGGGAGGCTGGCTAGGCGTTACTGGCCTCTCCACAATAATTTGTGAAGGCTCAGTACCCGGCACCGGTATCGGTGGGTAACGCCTTGGGGCATCAGGTGCAGAGGATGGAGGCTCCTCTGACCGGGCCCTCTTCGATGCCGATGCGACATCAGTGCTGGCACTGGGCATGGGATCAGGTCGATGCCAGTGCTTTGTCTGGTGCTCAGTGTGGTCTTTCCCAGACTCCGAGGATGATGCAATAGATGTCCTGGATGGCGTCGGTGATGGTCGGTCACCGGCTCTGTGTTATTCCCGGCAAGGTTTGTCGGTAGATGGGGTTTTTGATGCTGGTGATGACTGGGAAAAAGTCGATGGAGCAGATTTTAGTTGGAAAAGAGTCTCCATTTTATCCAGACGTGCTCTTCTGCCCTTGGGCGTCATTTGGGCACATTCAGTAAACCGACGGATGTCGTGAGACGAGCCCAGGCATAGTACACATACAGTGTGGGGGTCTGTGATGGACATTGTTCTTGGACAGTCTGGGCATTTTCGAAAACCGGTCGCCATGTCAGTGGAAAGGGCGCGAAAATGGTCGGTGGCCTGCGGGAACCGAATGGCAGGCGGGAATTGGCCGGAGACGCGGGAGAGTACTCACCGAGCGACCGAGGTATACAGGGCACAATAGGAGACCTCTGATAGGCAATTTATAGGAAGTAAACTTCAAAGTTTTCCATGAGGAAAAAGAAGTGAGAGAATCTCACAGGGCTCCTAAACCGCGAGGCAACTGCAGCGTGGAAAAAAAGAGACTGAAGGGAGACACCTGTAGCTGCAGGGATTATGGCATGCTGGGCATGATCAGTGTGCCAGTCAAAAGTTCTAGAAACTTTGACAGAAGTTTTTCCGTACCACAGCTCCCTCTGATGATATCACCCATATGTGAGGACTACCATCCTGCTTGTTCTGGGAGAACAAGAGGTCATCAGATGAGGGTGAAAGTGAGTAGACTCAGGAGTAATCATAGGAAATATTTGTTTACACAGAGGATAGTGGATGCAAGGAACAGCCTTCCCATGGAAGTGGTGGAGACAAGAAAAGTATATGCATTTAAGAACGCATGGGTAAAACCCAGAGGATCTCTGAGGGAGTGGTAGGAATCAAACTGAATAGTGGGTGTAGATGGGCAGACTAGATAGGCCATTAATAGTCTGTCTGCCATCATGTTTCTATAATATGCATATAAAGCAAATGTTGCTTACCTGATGTAACAGGTGTTCTCACAGGACAGCAGGATGTTAGTCCTCACAAATGGGTGACATCGAGGATGGAGCCCACCACGGAAAACTTCTGTCAAAGTTTAAACAGAACTTTGACTGGCCCCTACTGGGCATGCCCAGCAAGGCACTGACCCTGCAGCCAGCAGGGGTCTCCCTTCAGTCTGATTTTCAAAGCTACAGGCAGTGCCTAGAAAGTAAAAACAAAACAAACCCAACACCGCGGGGTGGCGGGCGGGTTTCGTGAGGACTAACATCCTGCTGTCCTGTGAGAACACCTGTTACATCAGGTAAGCAACATTTGCTTTCTCACAGGACAAGCAGGATGGTTGTCCTCACAAATGGGTGAGTACCGAGCTGAGGATGTCCTGACTTGCACCAAATGCACCCAATGATGTGCAACAGGCACTACAACTGGGGTGGAATTTGGTAAAGGGCATCCGCACCCTACCGGGAAGGTGGAAGGGTGTTGGTACATCACGTTGGAAAAAGGTTACGCAAGACAGATTGGCCGAAGATGGAGTCCTGTCTTCCAGCTTTGTCCAAACAATAGTGGGCTGCAAAGGTATGGAGAGAACTCCAGGTTGCAGCCCTGCAGATGTCAGGAAGCGGCACCGATCGAAGGTGTGCCACTGACGTCGCCATGGCCCTCACAGAGTGTGCTTTCACACGGTCTTGAAAGGGAATGCCAGCTTGCTGATAGCAAAAAGAAATGCAGTCCGCCAACCAGGAGGAAAGAGCCTGCTTACCCACAGGATGTCCTAACTTGTTAGGATGAAAAGAGACAAACAATTGAGTGCTCTTCCTGTGAGCAACTGTACGGTCTAGATAAAAAGCTAGAGCTCGTTTACAGTCTAGGGTATGCAGAGTCTGTTCCCCGGAGTTGGAGTGGGGCCTGGGAAAAAAGATAGGTAGTATGATGGATTGATTAATATGAAACTCAGAAACTACCTTAGGTAAAAATTTAGGGTGAGTGCGAAGTACCGCCCGGTCCTGCAGGAGCTTAGTGTAAGGCGGATAGGTAACTAGGGCCTGCAATTCACTAACCCTGCGAGCTGAAGTGATAGCCAAAAGGAATAACACTTTCCATGTGAGATACTTTAACTCACAGGAGTGCAGAGGTTCGAAAGGAGGTTTCATTAGACGACCAAGAACCAGGTTAAGGTCCCAAGATGGGGCCGGAGGACGTAAGGGTGGCTTCAGATGGAGCAAGCCTTTAAGAAAACGTGTTACTAGGGGTTGTACTGAAATAGGGACACCCTGTACACCTTTATGGAAGGCGGCTACTGCACTGACATGCATTCTGATAGAAGAGGTTTTAAGACCTGATTCAGAGAGGTGCCATAAATAGTCCAAGAATTTGGAGATTGGACAGGAAAGGGGATCAAGGGACTGAGAAGTGCACCATGATGTGTACCTTTTCCATTTGTATGAGTAAGACTTTCTTGTGGAAGGCTTTCATGAAGCTATCAGGACCCGAGAAACGGAATCTGAAAGGTTGAAAGGCTGAAGGACTAACCTTTCAACATCCATGCCGTCAGGGACAAGGCTTGGAGGTTGGGATGGAGGAGGCATCCGTCGTTTTGAGTGAGCAGATGCGGGTCCTTTCCCAGAGGAATGTGCCTGCGGATGGAGAGATCCTGGAGTATTGGAAACCATACTTGGCGTGGCCAGTAAGGTGCTATCAGGATCATGGTTCCCCCGTCCTGGCGTAGCTTCACGAGAGTCTTTGACACAAGAGGAAGTGGAGGGAATGCATAGAGCAGACCGGTTGTCCACTTGAGGGAGAATGCATCCCTCGGCCGAGAGTGCTGGCTCCGAATGAGAGAGCAGTAATCGTCCACTTTGTGGTTCTGAGGGGACGCAAAGAGGTCTATGCGGGGAGAACCCCACTTGTGAAACAGAGAGGTCGCTACCAGAGGATCGAGTGACCACTCGTGCGGTTGGAAGACACGGCTCAGCTGGTCTGCCAATACATTGTCTACTCCCGGCAGGTAAGTGGCCCTGAGGTACATGGAGTAGGAGAGGGCTTCCGCCCAGATCTGCGCAGCTTCCTGACACAGAAGGAAGGAGCCGGTGCCTCCCTGCTTGTTTATGTACCACATGGCCACTTGGTTGTCCGTCTGGATTAAGATTATCTGATGAAAGAGATGATCTTTGAAAGTGCGGAGCGCATAGCGGATTGCTCGAAGTTCCAGGAAATTGATCTGGTGTTCGGCTTCCTCTTTGGACCATAACCCTTGGGTTTGAAAGTCGTCCACATGGGCTCCCCAACCGATGTGAGAAGCGTCGGTGGTTAGGATTACTTGCGGATCCGGTGGAAGAAAGGGTAAGCCCTGAAGGAGGTTGACCTGAGTCGTCCACCAGGTTAAGGATAGGCGCAGCGCTTGTGTGACTGTGACTATGGAGGACAGAGGCTGAAAAGCTTGAATCCATTGGTGTCGTAGAGTCCATTGTGTTACTCTCATGGCTAGTCGGGTCATGGGAGTGACTTGAACCGAGGATGCCATGTGCCCTAGGAGAATGAGGAACTGGCGAGCCGTGGCAGTGTTCTGAGACTGGAGCTGGCGAGCCAGGGACATTAGGGTGTGGACCCTCTGAAGAGGAAGGTAAGCCTTTGCCTGTAAGGTGTCCAAGTCTGCCCCAATGAAGGATAAGGTTTGAGAGGGGACTAAGCAAGATTTCTCGTAATTGACGAGAAACCCTAAGGAAAGGAGTGTTTGAATTGTCAATTTTAGGGAGGATTGAGCTATCTGTTGGGTGGAGGCCCTGATTAGCCAATCGTCCAGGTATGGGTAGACGTGGACACCTTCCTTCCTTAGGAATGCTGCTACCACTACGAGACATTTGGTAAAGACTCGTGGGGCAGAAGCTAGACCGAAAGGGAGGACACGGTATTGATAATGGTCGTGGCCTACTAGAAACCGCAGATATTTGCGATGGGATTGTGTGATCGCAATGTGGGTATAAGCGTCCTTGAGGTCGAGAGAGCACAGCCAATCCCCTCTTTGTAGCAGAGGGAGCAGCGCGCCTAGGGTTACCATTTTGAACTTCTCTTTTTGAAGGTATTTGTTGAGGGCTCGAAGGTCCAAAATGGGACGTAGTCCCCCTGATTTCTTTGGTATTAGGAAGTATCTGGAATAGAATCCCTTGCCTCGTTGAGAGGGAGGAACGGGTTCTATAGCATTTGATTGCAGAAGAAGGGATACTTCCTGTTGTAATTGAGCCAAATGGGTGGATAGACTCCACGCTTGAAGAGGCGGGGAGTCTGCCGGAAGAGTTATGAAGTTGAGGTGGTAACCCTGTGCGATAATTGTTAGCACCCACTGATCTGAGGTGATCTGCAACCAAGGTTGTAGAAAATGGTACAGTCGACCTCCTACAGGGATGTCCGGAAGAGGGGTTTGGCATGTGTTCCCTACAGGGGAGTCAAAGGCCAGCCGCAGGCCCCGGAGGAGGGGCTACAGTAGGCCTTTGTTTCCTAGGCTGACGCGGCTGAGGCCTAGTAGAGGATCGAGCTGGACGAGGCCTGGCCGATGGAGGGTAATAACGGCGTGGTCGAAAGAATGACTTCTTAGAGTCTTTCTTTTGCGGTTGCTTGGAGGTCAGCTCAGGTGGGACAGATGAGAGTTGTTTCAACGTCTCATGGTGGTCTTTCAACTCCGCCACAATCTGCTGAATTTGCTCTCCAAACAAATTATCGCCTAAGCAGGGTAAATCAGCAAGACGATCCTGAACCTCTGGGCGAAGGTTGGATGATTTTAACCAAGCCCAACGTCTGGCTGAGATGGCTGTGGCTGAAACTTTTGTGGAAGCATCGAATATGTCGTAGGCAGTCCTAATCTCGTGCTTCCCTGCCTCAAATCCCTTGTGAAGAAGGGCTTGAAGCTGCGGTTGGTATTGGTCTGGTAATGTGTCAGCATAGTCTTGCATCTGCTTAAGGATGGCTCTGTTGTACTGAGTCATATAAAGTTGATATGAAGCTATGCGTGAAATCAACATAGCTCCATGATAGACTTTCCGTCCAACACTATCTAGGAACTTGTTGTCCCTGGTAGGTGGGGTAGAAGAGTGTGGCTTAAGACGCTTGGCCTTCTTCTGCGCGGACTCAACCACAACAGAGCGATGATCCAGTTGAGGTTTTTGGAAACCTGGTGCTGACTGGACAAGGTAGGTGGAGTCAGCTTTTTTGTTAACTGGGGACACTGATGAAGGAGATTCCCAGTTTTTCTTGAGCAGATCCAAAAACACCTGGTGTATAGGGATGGAAGCGATGATTTTTGGAGCATCCAGAAATTGAAGGAGTTCCATCATCTGGTGTCTGTCATCAGCTTCAGATTGTAGTTGAAAAGGTACAACTTCTGACATCTCTTTCACGAAATTAATGAAAGATAGATCCTCAGGAGGAGATCTTTTTCTACTCTCTGTAGGAGATGGAGGCGAAGGCAAATCCGTGTCAGAAGATGTATCATCATCATCACCCCAGGTATCGTAGGGATCAAGTGGGGTTTGTAACCCTGATGGACCTGGCTGAGGCTCTAAAGGCATCGATGGAAACCGAGGTGGAATCGGTGCCGTAGGTGGAACCAGAAATGGCATCGATGGCTTCGGTGCTGTCGATGGAATCGGTGCCTGGCGTGGAATGGATGGAACCGAAGGATATATCGGTGGAGATATACCAGAAGGCACCGATGGAACCACCCCGGAAGGGGGAATCCGGAACGGTGTTTCTCCTGCCGATGAAAATCCAGTCGGAGACGGTGGTGTTGTCGATGGCACTGGAATCACCGATGGAAGGGCCGTCATTAGCGCCTCCATGCGGCTTAGTAGCGGTGCTAGCGCTTGTATCAACGGCTCGGTGGTCGGTTCCCTCCTCGGTGGCGAAGCCGGTGCCGGTGTCGGTGCCGGGGGCGGCACTGGAATCGGTGCCGGAGACGGTGCCGATGGAGGTTGCAATTTCTTCATCGCTTTCTCGATGGCCTCCTGGACCAGCCGGTCCAGTTCTGCCCGGAGACCAGGGGTAAACATACCCGGCTCGACGGGAGAGGGAGGCTGAGGCAGGGCCGGAGGGACCACCGTAACCGGTGGGATCACGGCCCCCGCACCCCGGAAGGGTGAGGGTTTCCTCGATGCCTGCGAACGAGACGTGGAGGGTGTCCGGTCTGTTCGCGGCTTCTTTGTCGGTGGCTCGGCTTGAGCAGAGGTCGATGGCTGTGGATCCTCGACAGGCCGAGATTTGTGCCGTCGATAGTGGTGCTTTTCCTTCCGATCCCCTCGCCCATCCGGGGAAGGGACGGGAGTCGACGGCCGAGAAGCGATCGATGGCGGACGGTCACTGGAGGGTTGACGATGATGGTACAACTTCGACGGTGCCGGTTCCGATGAGGTCGATGCTATCGATGGCGTTGGGGTGGGTGCATGGAAGAGGAGCCCCATCTTCTCCATCCTGGCCTTGCGACCCTTGGGTGTCATTAAGGCACATTTGGTGCAAGTCAGGACATCATGCTCACTACCCAAACACATCACACAAACCCTGTGGGGGTCTGTGATGGACATAGTCCGGGTACAATCCGGACAACGGCGGAACCCCGTTGCCATGGCCTGAAGCCAAAATTTAGGCTGGGGATCGGTAAGTGCCAACAGGCCTCAAGGGCCAAATTCGACGGTAGTCGATGGAAAAAGGCAAAAAACTTACCGGGTTCCGTAAGATGACTAAAAATTTGTCGAAGGGAGACCCCTGAGGGGCAAATTTTCTTAGGAAATTAATTTCCAAATTCCTGTCAGGAACGTGGTTAGAGAGCTCCTTTCACCGCGTGGCAACTGCTGCGCGGAAAAAAGAAGACTGAAGGGAGACCCCTGCTGGCTGCAGGGTCAGTGCCTTGCTGGGCATGCCCAGTAGGGGCCAGTCAAAGTTCTGTTTAAACTTTGACAGAAGTTTTCCGTGGTGGGCTCCATCCTCGATGTCACCCATTTGTGAGGACAACCATCCTGCTTGTCCTGTGAGAATACATAATACCCCAACAAAACTAATACCACTGTTTAAAATAGCTCTTCATTTAAGAAATGTCATGACAGTAAGATAAATAGCAAACATATATAGAAACAGTGCTTTGTAAGTCTTCAGCTCTTGTACATTTTTTACATTCTGCTGTCTAAAAAATACAAATCAAAATGCATTAAAATAGGATTTTGTTTCACTGATCTACAACTACTTAACATTTCTATGTAGTTTGTACAGTGCTGTACAAACATACAAAAAGACAGTCCCTGCTCAATAGAGCTTACAATCTATTAAGACAAACATACAGGACAAGAAATTTGGTTAAAAGAAAAGAAAGTTAAGACTAAAAGCAGACAATCAGGCATAAGATTTAAAAGCGGTTTCAAAAAGGTGGGTCTTTCGATGGGATTTAAACATGGCGAGAGAGGGAGCATGATGCACCAGTTCAGGAAGACTATTCTAAGCACATGGCACAGCCAGTTGGAAAGCACGGAGTCTGAAAATGGCAGTAGAGGAGAAAGGGCAGGGGTAGGAGTGACTTATCGGACGAGTGGAGTGCACGAGGAGGGATAGAGATAAGAGAGGAGAGGTTGTGAAGTGCTGCAGAGTGAAGGCATTTGTAGGTGAGAAAGAAGAGCTTGAACTGTATGCGGGAGTGGATAGGGAGCCAATGCAGTGACTTCAGAAGAGTGGTTATGTGAGCATAGTGACTATGGCGAAAGATAAGTCATGCAGCTGAATCTGTATAACATACTGTACACTTTAATCATGAAAGAACCATTAGAGAAATATTCCAAAATTAAATGAGGAATAAAAGTCTTTACACCCCTTGATTCAATACTTGGTGGAAACCATGAGTTATTTAGGTTAAATGTCTATCAACACTGCACAGTAGGATGGTGCAGTTTTTGCCCATTCTTCTTGGCAGAATAACTCAAGCTCTTTTAAGTTGGCTGGGGAACAACTATGAACTACATTCTTCAAATACTGCCACAGATTTTCTATTGGATTCAGATCTGGGCTTTGTCTAGGCCACTCAAGGACATTTCACTTTTTTCTTGCTTTTACTTTGTGCTTAGAATCACTGTACTGCTGAAAGATGAGTTTTCACCATATTCCCAGGTCTACAGCAGAATGGAATAGGTTTTCCTCCAGGATCTTACAACAACGCAACTCACTAACCTGCAAACTGAGTGGTGGCGGAGTGAGTTACGTTGTTGTAAGGGTTGGAATCTCTCTGCAAGTCATTAATTATGGCTTTCTGTAAGCTCTTTTGAATACTCCTCTGCAAGGTGCCCGTTTCCAAACTTGGCAATTCCTTTGACCGAATTCTTGGAACAATATTTAATAACAGTGTCCTCCGGGCTCCTGTCTCTCCCGACACAGCCCATGTGGTGAAACACGGCCCGTGTCGGGGGACCGAAACTTTAAATATCCTTGAATAAAGGTGGAAATGTTTGTCTTAAGTCTTTACTTGTATTTTTTGAGCTACTCATTATAAGGATCTGTGAAACTTCAGCGCTGTACCATTTCTACTGGTTAATTACCACTAACCTACATCGCTCATCATCTCCACTTCCTATTAGCTATTCAATATGAACAGAATATAAAAGATTTAAAATAAATAAACAAACATATCACTTAGCATGAAGACCAGAACGTTCCACTTTGGTCTTATCAGACCACAAAACCTTCTCCCACATTCATGCAGTATCCCTTATGTTTTTCTTTGCAAATGCTATGCGACACATCATATGGTCATATTTTCAACAGAGGCTTCCTTCTTGCCACCCTCCCATACAGGCCATGTTTGAAATTGTTGAACAGTCAACATTTTTGCCAGTCTCAGCTGGAGACCTCTGTAGTTCTTTTTTTTAAAGTAATCTTAGTCCTCACAATCAGGCCGATACAGTACAGTGCGCTCCAACGGAGCGCAATGTTAGCCTGCTCTTGGATGCGCGTTTTCCCTTATCCCTTATTCAGTAAGGGGAGGAAAACGTGCGTCCAACCTGCGGCACCTAATAGCGCCCTCAACATGCAAATGCATGTTGATGGCCCTATTAGGCATGCGCGCGGGATACAGAAAGTAAAATGTCCAGCCAAGCCGCACATTTTACTTTCAAAAATTACCGCTGACCCAAAGGTCGGCGCTAATTTCTTCCGGCACTGGGAAAGTGCACAAAAAAGCAGTAAAAACCGAAGAGTAAAAAAAGTTAAAAAAAATAAAAATAAAATTTGAATTCGGCCCGCAGCTGTCGGGCCGAAAACCAGACGCTCAATTTTGCCGGCGTCCGGTTTCCGAGCCCGTGGCTGTCAGCGGGCTCGAGAACCAACGCCGGCAAAATTGAGCATCGGCTGTCAAACCCGCTGACAGCCGCCGCTCCTTTTGCCCGGATCTACCACTGGACCTAATTTAAATACTGCATCGCGCGCACTGGCGAGTGGCCGGTGCTTTCGCCCGCTCTCCCACGGACTTTACTGTATCGGCCTGAATGACTTTCCACAGCAGTTTCCTTAACCATTGGCAACAGACTTTGGAGTGACAGCCTGATCATGGCAGTATCTTGGTGGTGCTAAACAATTGTCATTTTATAATGATGGACCTAGCAGTGCCCCAAGGGATATTCAAGCATATTAAAATTTTCTTATAGCTTTCCCCCAATCTGTACCTTTGAATAACATTATTACAGAGGTTTCTCTGCAGTTGTTTGGCATGTTTTTACCTTTGCTTCAAATTCATTTCATACAACAGAAATAGCTCTATTCTTTATCTAGCAGTATTCAGATTAACTCAATTCCTATGAATGAAGACAGGTGAGCTCTATTTTAACATATTATGGGACTTGTTAAGCAATTTTTTGAAATGGAACCAATTTGGGTTTGCTATATCAAAGGATGTGAAGACTTATGCAATCAAGACTTTTGGATTTTTATTCTTAATTACTTTTGGAATATTTCTATAATTGTTCTTACACAATAAAAGTGTAGAGTATGTTATATGGATCAGTTAAAGAAACTCTTGCTTTAATGCATTTTGATTTGTATTTATTAAAAAGCAGAATGTGAAAAATGTACAAAAGTGTTAAGACTTTTACAAGGTACCTTATATGTGTGATAAACATTTTATATGCAGCATTTTTTCTTTTTATATTAAATGCAGAAGTGTATCTAAAAATAGCAACTGTTAAATGCAAACCTATCCATTAACAGGTTTATAAACCAGCATATCAAACATGCTCTGGATAAAAAAAAATCATTTTATCTTATTGCTATCAATACCTTATTTAAAAAATGTAAATTAGATTTTACCTGGTTAAAGTCTTTTTGTCTCAGATATGTAATTGCTTTATTAATTTCCAGGTCATTGGCCAACTCTACATACTGAGATGTTTTCACTACCTCAACACACCTACAGTACAAAAAGAAGTAATCAGTAATGCTAGTAACATCATCTCTATTGAGATTTCACAAAAAACTATATTAATAAAGCTATATATTATATATTGTATTATATATATATATATATATATATATATATAAAATCTTTACATTTCAAAAGGCATATGTACACAAGCATACATATATAGCTATTTCCTTGAGTTGCAAACAAGTGAGCTGTGCCCACAGCAGCCTTTTGGGCTGAGATGCTATCAAAAATGAGCAGTTATCTAAAAGGGTTCTTTACCAGCCCTCCTATAGGATAGGACCTTGTTTATGAAACACTTCTTAAAATATCGGAGATTCTGAGGCTTAGTTTACATGGAGGGTGCTCTTTCTGTGATTTGTCCATGATGAGAGAGAGATTAGCATAACCTCCTTTGTCTATGGTCAGATTCATGGGCAGTCTGTGTAACACACTGAAAAACACACATAAACATAAGAAAATGCCATACTGGGTCAGACCAAGGGACCCTTGGTCTGACCCAGCATGGCAATTTCTTATGTTCTTATGAAGAATAGATGAGAGGGACACTTTGACAAACTAACTGCAGTATAAATCATAAAGAGTTGTTTTTGAAGCAGCTGTCTTAGAAGCACAGATACAAGGAGGCAAGATGTGCTCATCACAGAAGCTGAATCTGCTACAGAGTGAGCAGAGCTCATGGGTACTGATTTGTGAAGGAGAATGTTTAAAACTTACAAAGAAATAGAGGGTGAAAGTTATTTTGTGTGTCAATAAAGTGTGTTAATGAAAATAATTGTTTAAAGTTATTCTGGTTGTGTTAAGAACTTGCAAAAGTCAATTTTTTTGCCATGGGAATGTGTGAAAGCAGATTCCTAGAGAAGTAATCACCAGTGTTTGATTTTCCCACTCACTCCAATCATGTAGTTTCATATACAGACTATTACTTGTATTAGAAGCTTAGGAGGGAATTTCTTCTCAGTAAGAATCGATTAGGGATTTACAAGAACAAGTGAGTAATTAACTCTGACTTTAGCAATTGATTAAATGTAATCCTATTGCAGGTCACTGACAAACAGATTGTAAGTAATGTCCCATAAAAGTATTAGGGTATTTTAATTTGGGATCAAGCATCCTCACTCCTTAGACAACTTTAACATTAAGATACTGACAGCATTTCAGCAACAGGATGAGGGCTATCCAGTTTTTTGCACCATACCACATATGTATGATTATCTACCCATTGATGAGATGTTGTATGTGTGCAACTAGTGTAAAGAGCTCAAAGCTCTCAGATCGAGCCTGTTTTCTGGAGGCTAGAGTGGCAAACCTGGAATAGCTGAGGCAGACAGAAAGGTCACGTTATGTGGTGAAGCGAAGCAGACGTAAGTCCATGTAGCTCCAGGTGTCGCTCCCTTATTTAGCATTTATTTTGCAATAATAAATCCCCAGACAAGTTAAACAAGGAAGTGCTGAGTGATAATTCTGGTGGCAATGTCCACTAAAGTAATAAGAAAAAACAACGAGAAAACAAAACAACAGGGAGCGAAAATGGTGGAGGCGCGCGGGAAAGAGATGAACGGCCTAAGTGAACAAATGATTTCCACATTGACGGATGCTATCGTGCAAGCAATCAATCAGAAATTGGACCGAAAATTGGATAAGTTAATGAACCAAATGAAAATTATCCGAGACTCAATTGAGTATTCAGGAATAGGATGGACATGGCAGAGCTCCTCCTTTATTAGAGGAGCTAAACTACAATAGGTATGTTTTTCTGGCTGAATTCAACTGCGGAGACATTACTTTGAAGGGGGATAATTTTTATTAATGGTGAGATTACTTACCTGATAATCTCGTTTTCCTTAGTGTAGACAGATGGACTCAGAACAAGTGGGTATAGTGTGCTCGTGCTAGCAGTTGGAGACAGATCTGACATCAGCACGGGTACAAATACCCCCGCAGGAAGTGAAGCTCTTCAGTAATCTTCCTTGCAAAAGCTGTTATGGATATATGTGTACTGACAATCAATGAAATAGTGAAAACAGGATTCCCCTGACCGATTGATAGCAGCTGGAGACCGCCAGCATTCTCAACCGGAAGGCGTCGACACCTGGTAGAGTGGACGCACTCATGTAAGAAGTGATAAGGCTTACCTTGAATCGGTGAAACCAATATATACAGGCAGCTGGGCGGGATGCTGAGTCCATCTGTCTACACTAAGGAAAACGAGATTATCAGGTAAGTAATCTCACCATTTCCTGTCGTGTAGCCAGATGGACTCAGAACAAGTGGGATGTACAAAATCTTTACTCCCGGACTGGGCGGGAGGCTGCCTGAGGACCGCGTAAGACCGCCCTCGCAAATGCTGTGTCCTCCCTGGCCTGGACATCCAGACGGTAGAACCTGGAGAAGGTGTGGAAGGAGGACCATGTCGCCGCTTTACATATTTCTGCAGGCGACAGCATCCTAGATTCAGCCCAAGATGCCGCTTGGGCTCTGGTAGAATGAGCCTTGACTTGAAGAGGCGGTGACTTCCCGGCCTCTACGTAGGCTGCTCTGATAACTTCTTTAATCCAGCGGGCGATGGTGGGCCGAGAGGCCGCTTCACCTTGTTTCTTCCCGCTGTGAAGGACGAACAGATGGTCAGTCTTTCGCACTGTTTCTGTCATTTCCAGGTATCTGGGCAGCAATCTGCCGATGTCGAGATGGCGTAACAAACGCCCTTCTTCAGATTTCTTCAAACCTGCCATGGTTGGCAAGGATATGATCTGGTTGAGGTGAAATCGTGAGACTACCTTAGGCAAGAAGGATGGAACCGTGCGCAGATGGATAGCCTCAGGAGTGATTCTGAGAAAAGGATCACGGCAAGACAGTGCTTGTAGCTTTGAGATGCGGCGTGCATCTCAAAGCTACAAGCACTGTCTTGAACACCATCTTCAAAGTTAGAGAACAGAGAGACAGGCCCCGAAGGGGTCTGAAGGTGGATCCCGCGAGGAAATCCAAAACTATGTTGAGGTTCCACAAAGGCACTGGCCACTTCAGTGGCGGACGAATGTGCCTGACTCCTTTCAGGAAGCGAGAGACATCTGGGTGCGTGGCAATGGTCTTGCCATCCCTCCTGGGACCATAGCAAGACAGCGCAGCCACCTGAACCTTGATGGAGCTTAGGGAGAGACCCTTCTGAAGCCCATCCTGCAGGAAATCCAGAACAATAGGGATAGTAGTCGCATGTGGATTGGTGCCATGAGTGTCGCACCAGGCTTCAAACACTCTCCAAAGCCTGAAGTAGGTGAGGGATGTGAAAAACTTGCGAGCTCGGAGGAGAGTATCTATCACCGGCTCAGAGTAACCTCTTTTCTTCAGACTAGCCCTCTTAATGGCCAGACCGTAAGAGAGAATTGAGCCGGATCCTCGTGAAGGATGGGACCTTGACGTAGCAGGTCCCGAAGCGGAGGCAGGGAAAGGGGTTCCCCTGCCAATAGTCTTCTCATGTCCGCGTACCAGGGTCTTCTTGGCCAGTCTGGTGCTACTAGAAGAACTAGGCCCCGGTACTTCTGAATCTTGTGGATAAGGGAGCCCAGCAGAGGCCACGGAGGAAAGGCATATAGCAGGGCCCCTGGGGGCCATGGCTGAACCAGGGCGTCGATCCCTTGAGAGAACGGATCTCGCTTGTGGCTGAAGTATCTGGGTACTTGAGCATTGGACCTGTCCGCTAGTAGGTCCATGTCCGGAATCTCCCAGTGATCCAAAATCATCTTGAAGGCTGTGGGCGACAGCTGCCAGTCCCCAGGACTTAGGCTTTCTCTGCTGAGGAAGTCTGCCGTGGTGTTGTCCTTTCCGGCAATGTGGACGGCGGAGATGTCCTGAAGATTCGCCTCTGCCCAAGCCATCAGCGGGGCTATCTCGAGGGACACCTGTCGGCTTCTGGTTCTGCCCTGTCGGTTGATGTATGCCACTGTGGTGGCGTTGTCTGACATCACTGACTGCTCTGTTCCTCAGTCTGTGAGCAAATCGTAGGCAGGCTAACCGGACTGCCCGTGCCTCTAGTCGGTTGATGTTCCACCCTGCTTCTTCCCTGTTCCACCGCCCTTGGGCGGTGAGTTCTTCGCAGTGTGCTCCCCATCCGCTCAGGCTGGCATCTGTGGTGAGCAGAATCCACGTGGGGGAGGACATCTTCGATCCCCTGCTCGTGTGGTTGGGCTGCAACCACCACCGTAACTGGGTCCGCACTCTGGCTGGTAGAGGGAGATGCACGGAGTAGTTCCAGAAGCGGGGACTCCAGCGAGAGAGCAGGGAGTTTTGTAGAGGTCTCAAATGGGCCCTTGCCCAGGGTACCACTTCCAGGGTGGATGCCATGAGGCCGAGAACCTGCAGGTACTCCCAAGCTGTGGGCCGACTGGTTCCCATCAAGGACCGAAGACGCGTCTGAAGTTTTAATCTTCTCTTGGTGGTGAGACTGACTGTGTCTGCCTGGGTGTCGAACTGGACTCCCAGATATTCCAGAGATTGGGAAGGCTGTAGGCAACTCTTGTTTAGGTTGACTACCCATCCCAGGTTTTCCAGAAGGGCGATCACTCTGTTGGTTGCCCGATGGCTCTCCTCTCGCGATTTCGCCCTGATCAGCCAATCGTCTAGGTAGGGATGGACAAGGATTCCTTCCCGTCTGAGCGCTGCTGCCACCACTACGATCACCTTGGCCCGGAACTGGAAGTGGTGTCCCAGCACCTTGAAGCGTAGGTAGCGCTGATGATCCTGGTGAATTGGGATATGCAGGTAGGCTTCTGATAAATCTAAGGCCGTGACGAATTCTCCTGGCTGTACTGCGTTCTTGACTGAGCGCAGAGTTTCCATGCGAAACCTCGGGACCCGTAAGTATCGATTGACTGACTTGAGGTCCAATACGGGCCGGAAAGTGCCCTCTTTCTTGGGTACCATGAAATAAATGGAATAATGCCCAGAATTCATTTCCCGTGCAGGTACCGGGATTATGGCTTTCAAGGACAGGAGCCTCGCCAAGGTAGCTTCCAATGCTGCCTTTTTGTGGATCGGACACGAAGATTCCACAAACCTGTCCGGAGGTAGATGATGGAAGTCCAGAAAATAACCCTCTCGGATGATGGCGAGGACCCACTGGTCCGACGTAATCTCGACCCATCTGGGGTAAAAGAGGGTTAACCTGCCCCCTATGGCCCCATCCCCCAGATGGATCGGCTGAATCTCATTGGGAGGCACGGCCGGGGCCTGAACCAGAGCTGGCTCCCCTCTTCTGCTGCTTGGGCCGAAAGGACTGGTTTCTGGCCTGAGGACGAGGTGCCTGGTAGCGACCCCTATAGGGAACAAAGAGTTGAGAACTTCTGCCTCTGGAAGGCCTTAGAACGGCGCGCTGGTTCCTTTTGAACCTGTCTTCCGGCAGTCGAGGTATTGGAGAGGCACCCCATGTGCTGGCCAGTTTATCAAGGTCGCTGCCGAACAGGAAAGAACCCCTAAAGGGCATTCTGGTGAGGTGTGTCTTCGAAGGAGCATCTGCTGACCAGTTCCGTATCCAGAGCTGCCTCCTGGCAGCCACAGAAGATGAGATCCCCTTGGCTGTTGTACGGACTAGGTCGGATGCAGCATCCGTGAGGAAAGAGAGAGCAGACTCCATGTCTGCCGCCGGAGCGTTGTTCCTGACCTGTAACAAACAGGAACGCGTCACCACTGTGCAGCAGGTTGCGATTCGCAAAGACAGAGCTGCCACCTCAAATGTCTGTTTCAGGATGGCGTCCAGTCGCCGGTCGTGAGGTTCCTTGAGGGCCGCCCCCCCCTCAACTGGAATGGTAGTGCGCTTGACCACCGCGCTAACCAAGGCGTCCACCTGAGGGCACACCAGCATCTCCTTGATTGCCGGATCCAGGGGGTACATGCCTATCAGGCCCCGACCCCCTTTGAATGAGGCCGCTGGTGCAGCCCATTCCAGATCTATTAGTTGCTGTGCGGCTTGCAAGAAGGGAAAATGGCGGGCTGTAGGACGAAGACCTTCCAGCAGAGGGTTCTGTGTAGATGGCACCGTAGTGCTGGGGCCTGTAATATCCAACTCCGCCAGGCACTGAGATACTAGGTCGGAGAGATCTTCCTTGGGAAAGAACTGCCTCATGGTTCAATATGGCTCCATCCCCGAGGTAAGTTCCCCCTCCTCGGAGAGTTCTGATTCAGTCTCCGAGACATCAGGGTCCGCCTGAACAGGACTGCCCGGAGGCGGGTGTGCTTGCCCACGATAAGGGCGTGAAGGTCCAGGGGCAGGATCCGCTGGAGCAGCAACAGGAGCAGCAGCAACAGCCACAGCAGGGCCTGGACGGGAAGCTGATTGCATCTGTACAAAGGCATGGATCCCCTTAAAGAGATCCACCCAGAAAATAGAGGTGGTCTCAAGACGTCGGGGTACCAGGTCCCCCAGGATTCCAGGTTGTTCGAGACTGCCTGCGAGATCCGGGGTGGCCCCTGGGGAACTGTCAACAAACCTCGGTTGAGACTGGTCCTGGCCCGAGGCTCCCACTGCCTCCTCACATTGGGCACAAAGGGAGTCTGGCTCCTCGCTGTGCGTGGCTCTGAGCTGGCATGCTGAGCAGAGGCAGAGAGCCTTCACGCCGGAATCAGGAGGCGCCGCCGCCGGGGACACCAGGGCATTCAATTGTTCCATTGTGCGCTGAAGAATATGCGCTGAATAATATGCGGCAGCAATATGCGCTTAATATAATATGCGCTCAATAATATGCGCTCAATAATAAGCGGCAGCTATATACGCTTAATACAATATGCGCTCAACGATAAGCGGCAGCTATATACGCTTAATACAATATGCGCTCAATAATATGCGGTCAGCAATATACGCTCAATACAATATGCGCTCAGCAATATACGCTCAATACAATATATGCTCAGCAATATGCAATATACGCTCAAATAAGAAGCGCTTAATACGATACAGGCGCCTATCATGGGCGCTCAATACCTGAATAGGGCCGACAAAATGGCGACCTCCGCGGCGTGCCGCATACAGGCAACGCCGCCGATCCTCGTACTTCGAAGACCAAAAGTAAAAGTTGTGCACCTTACCTGATCCTCGGCGCTTCCCAGCTGAAACCCGGGCGGTCTCCGGCTGCGGGGGGAGAGGGGAAATACCTTCACCGCCGCGCTTGAGGAATGCACCCGCTGCCTCCCAAGTCCACGCCGGGACCGAGGCGCCTCTTAGGCCACCCAAGCCTCGCTCGGGGGCTGGGTCCCTGCCGCGATTCGGCCACCGGACCGAGGCCGAAACCTCCGAGGGACCACGGAAATCACCTCGGGAAACTCAACTGGGGGAGGGACCGAATGGTATCACCGCAGGAGTGCGGGGCTCGATGTTCCTGTAGAAATTTAGTAAGAAGAAAGTAGAAAATAGAAAGTAGATTGGAAACACGCTCACCGAGTGTGCAGGCTCTCCAAACTGCTTTGGAGACGGAAATTACTGAAGAGCTTCACTTCCTGTGGGGGTATATGTACCCGTGCTGACATCAGATCCGTCTCCAACTGCTAGCACGAGCACACTATACCTACTTGTTCTGAGTCCATCTGGCTACACGACAGGAAATAACTTTTTGTTCTTTTCATTTTTGAAAAAGTGATTTTTTGGATTGCTATTTTTTTGTTTCTTAGGCATTTTTTCTACTTAGTTTTATAAAGGAAGAGTAGAGGGGAAGGGGTTGCGCCTTGCTCTAATGTCTTTTTGTTTCTGCCTTTGGATTTTGCAGTTCAAAGGGAAAGCTTTTTATTTGAAGCTTGGGAGTTGAAAGGGGCACATTGCCTGTGTTAATTGGATCAGGATCTGAGCTTTGCATATAGGTCACCACAGCTAAGAACTAATCTGCCATTATTGAAGGAGCTAAACTACAACAGGTGAGTTTTTTTCTGGCTGAATTCAACTGCAGAGACCTTACTTTGAAGGGGGATAATTTGTTAACTTTTTGTTCTTTCCATTTTTGAAAAAGTGATTTTTTGGATTGCTATTTTTTTGTTTCTTAGGCATTTTTCTACTTAGTTTTAGAAAGGAAGAGTAGACGGAAGGAGCACCTCCCTCCCACCACCCCTATCTTCACTTCCAACTTTATAGACTAACCCACTAGTTAAGGAAGTGGACATTAGTTGGCAGAGTATCACAAGGATGTAATTAAGATAAATTTGATTACTGTTGAATCAAGTACAATTTCAGGAGGAGGTTAATTAGCCATACCATAGTAGATATTTCAGGTAATTCATTTTCAGGATAAGAAAGAAAAATACTGGTTGGTACCAGAAAAAGGAGTGAGAGCAAGTGAATTAACTCATTCTATGTTTTCTGCAAACAGAACAAATTAAGTACATTTCTTGTGAGCTGATTGGTAGCATCATATTAGATATTGTGGGAGCACTGAGAGGAGAGGATCACTTTGCTGATGGCTGAAGAAAATTGGTAAGTACTGCTTTGGGAAATTTTAGAACTTAAACAGTTTTGGGGAGAAGTAAACTATTGTGGCATATTCTTTAGTGTGTTTGTGCGTCTGTATTAAATAGCTAGTCAGAAGGCAGGCAGAAGCCAGCAATTTGAGTGTTTTGATTTCCCTCCTTACCACCTACCCTTAGCTCACTTTCACATAAAAAAACAACAATTTAATCAACCTTTTAACTTAAACACAGGTTTGCCCCAGGCCTTATTAAGAGTTTAAACATCCCCTTGTAGGTCACTACCAGATAAATAGTGAATACACCAATAGATTTAAAGGACTCAAATTGTACACATTCCTACTCCCATAGCAATCTAATCTTAACTAGGAACTGAACAAAATTAAGATGAAGGCAACAGTCCAGCAGCAAGGGGGGGGTGGGGGGGAGGGCTTCCAGTCTTTTGCATCAAGTGTTACAAGTATGATTTTTTACCCACCGGTGAGAGGTTGTATGTGTGCACCCAGTGCAAAGAGCTCCTGTTTCTCAGAGTATGAGTCTGATCTCTGGAGGCTAAAGTGGCAGACCTGGAGGAGCTGAGGCAGACAGAGAGGTATATAGATGAGACCTTCAGGGACATAGTAGCCAAGTCCCAACTCCAGTCTGGCAGCCCTGGTGCTGCCTTGGAGGAGGAAGGTCTCCTGGTCGGAGACAGGAAACAGAGAGTAGGATTAAATGGTCAATTTTCTCAGTGGAAAAGGGTAAACAGTGGAGTGCCTCAGGGATCTGTACTTGGACCGGTGCTTTTCAATATATATATATAAATGATCTGGAAAGGAATAGACGTTATCAAATTTGCGGATGATACAAAATTATTCAGAGTAGTTAAATCACAAGCAGACTGTGATACATTACAGGAGGACCTTGCAAGACTGGAAGATTGGGCATCCAAATGGCAGATGAAATTTAATGTGGACAAGTGCAAGGTGTTGCATATAGGGAAAAATAACCCTTGCTGTAGTTACATGATGTTAGGATCCATATTAGGAGCTAACCACCCAGGAAAAAGATCTAGGCATCATAGTGGATAATACTTTAAAATCGTTGGCTCAGTGTGCTGCAGCAGTCAAAAAAGCAAATAGAATGTTAAGAATTATTAGGAAGGGAATAGTTAATAGAACGGAAAATGTCATAATGCCTCTGTATCGCTCCATGGTGAGACCGCACCTTGAATGCTGTGTACAGTTCTGGTCACCGCATCTCAGAAGAGATATAGTTGCGATGGAGAAGGTACAGAGAAGGGCAACCGAAACAATAAAGGGGATGGAACAGCTCCCCTATGAAGAAAGGCTGAAGAGGTTAGGGCTGTTCAGCTTGGAGAAGAGACAGCTGAGGGGGGATATGATAGAGGTCTTTAAGATCATGAGAGGTTGACAGATGGTCCCCCGATCCTTCCAGGCGGCACTTTTTAAACAGTACACTCTTTGCACCCTTTTGATCCCCAGTTACATGTATCCCTGTTCTATGTAATGCATTTGTTTATGCTTGTTTCGTTTCACTCTAAACCGATCTGATATGTTCTTTTGCACATGAATGTCGGTATAAAAAAGTTCCAAATCAATGAAAATAAATAAATAGTACATGCTTGGAAGCCCCTGCTGGAGACGATTTTGTTGAAGTCGAGGGAGGTGGTAAAAGTTGCAGATGGAACAGATGTTCCATCTTTTCCTGGCGGGCCTTCCTTCTCTTCACCATCATCTCTGCACACTTTGGACAGGAATTTGCGTCGTGTTTCTCACCCAGGCACATCACACACTCGAGGTGTGGGTCCGTAATCGACATTGTACGATTACAAACGGGACATTTTTTAAATCCCGTAGCCATTTTATCTTGACAGCCGTTGATGACAAAAGAGAAATCTTGAGAGAAAAATAATTTTACTCGAGGAGTAAAAGAGACACAGATTTTACTCACCAGCCGGTGGAAAAACCTGAGAGAGATCCCGTGTGGGAGAATTTCTGAGAATATATATGACTTTTGTCACACAAATTTTGTGAGGGAACTCACAAAGGCTCCTAACCCGCGATGCCTACAGCAGCGCAGAAAAACGAAGACTGAAGAGAGACCCCTGTGGCAGAGAATATATCATGGCATGCTGGGCATGCTCAGTGGCCTCACAGGGCCAGTCAAAAGTTTCTAGGAACTTTGACAGAAAGTTTTCCCGTACTAGGGCTCAGTCAGTGACGTCACCCATATGTGAGGACTAGCATCCTGCTTGTCCTGGGATAAATTAAATTTACCTTAACTAGCCCAGTGAAGCTAAGGGTATGGGCAAGACAGAAAAATGTAAATATTTGAATCAGTGAAGTCAGCGCAAACATTTCTGAAAGCAGTGGAAACAAAGCCAACTCATGAAGTAACAGATGAGAGTAGAAAAGAACAGTGAACTCCTATTACATGTTGGAAAGAAATTAATGGAAATGACCAGAAGTATTTTCAGTAGATTATAGAAGGAGCAGGGCTATGAACAAAAGAAAAAAAAAGGAAAATTTCATCCCTAGAAGACATATCCTTGAACGTTTTAATATGCTCTATAGTAAGAATTAAAATAATAGGGTGAAATTACAATTGTAGAACTAATTATGACAGAGCCTGGAAATATAGTTCTTACTCGGGAAAGTGATTAGGAAGCTATTACGTTTGTGTTACATATTAAAGCTTGTGTATGTGTGTTAAGTTGGTCAGATCGTGAAGAGGGGATGTTGTTGTTAGGGGGCGCTACCTGAACACATCGGTTGTGCCTACTCAAACTCTGATGCAGGAGTGGAAGAATGAGAGGGAAGAAAGGAGGGAAGGGTGATGAGGGGATGGGGAGGGGAAGGGGGAAGGCTGAGGGGACGAAACATTGGTATGCTTGGGAAGGTGTGAACATGTTCATCTTAAACTGTGTGCTGGTGACAAGAATCACCATTAATTTACTGAAAAGGGAAATAAGCGTAGAAATGGGTAGTTCAAGGTGGCACAATTGTGGTGGTGAAATAGAAGATAGCTAAAAGAATGAAACCGAAGATATCAAAATTATGGGATCACAGATAAAGTGTTTACATGGAATGTTGCAGACTTAGGTACTCCTGTGAAGAGAGAGAAGATGTTGTCCTATACTCAAAGACTAAAAGGCACCAGAGCATTTCTACAAGAAATACACGTCCCCTAAAGAATTTTTATTTATTTACTTACTGGTTTTATATACTGTCATTCAATATTCTATCACAACGGTTTACATAATCATAAAATGATAGAATTAATTACATACAATAACAGCATAAATAACAGATAAAACAGTAAAACAATAATAAAAATGATAAAAAGCTAAAAAGAAATTAATATATGAAGTTAAAAGTTGGGTGGGACAGGTTTTTGCATCCAAAGGTACATCCCAGAGTAGAGGAGTGGCTATTCTACTCCATAAATCTGTTTCATTTATAGAAGAAAAAACAATAATAGATAACGGGAGATCTGTGGTGGTGTCAGGCTCTTTATTTGGGAAACCCACCATATTGGCTGCTGTTTATGGATCAAATATTTATTTATTTGGATTTTTATATGCCGCTTTTCGGCACTTCAAAGTGTACATCAAAGCGGATTACATTCAGGTACTATAGGTATTTCCCTATCTCCACAGGGCTTACAATAGATGGCTGAGGGGGGATATGATAAGAGATGTTTAAAATCATGAGAGGTCTAGAATGGTAGATGTGAATCGGTTATTTACGCTTTCGGATAATAGAAAGATTAGGGGGCACTCCATGAAGTTAGCATGTGGCACATTTAAAACTAATCGGAGAAAGTTCTTTTTCACTCAACGCAAAATTAAACTTTGGAATTTGTTGCCAGAGGATGTGGTTAGTGCAGTTGTATAGCTGTGTTTAAAAAAGGATTGGATAAGTTCTTGGAGAAGTCCATTACCTGCTATTAATTAAGTTGACTTAGAAAATAGCCACTGCTATTACTAGCAACAGTAACATGGAATAGACTTAGTTTTTGGGTACCTGCCAGGTTCTTATGGCCTGGATTGGGCACTGTTGGAAACAGGATGCTGGGCTTGATGGATCCTTGGTCTGACCCAGTATGGCATGTTCTTATGTTCTTAATCTAATTTCGGACCGTGAGATTTTTACAGGGCTGACTACAAAAATTATGGGATTGGGGAAAGCGATGCTGATTTTGGGAGGCAATATGAATTGTTTCATGGATCCTCAAATGGACAGGCACCCAGAACACCTAGTAGCATACGGGAAAGCTGCTAGAGGGCTTAATTTTTTTTGTGATACGCTACAAATATTAGATATCTGGCTACATTAAACCCTTATACCAAGGATTGTACCCATATAGACAAAATACATTCATCTAAATCCTGACTAGATCATATTTTTGTTTCTAAAACATCCTTTGGGTATTGCTCTAAAGCAGAGATTGAACCACTGGTTATAGCAGACCATTGTCCAGCATCATGTGTAATGGAGATGGGGTTACCAAGGCCAAATAATAATAATTGGAAAATTTTAAACAGATTATATATGAGAAATGGCAAGAGTATGTAAAACATAATCAGCAGACCTCAAGCCATATTATTCTGGGAGACTGCAAAGGCAGTATTAAGAGGGGAAATAACTGGATATACTATATGGAAAGGGAGGGAACAAAATAGGGACATTTTAGAACTTATGAATAAAGTAAAAGAGGCAAAACGAGTGTTTGTGAATTTGAATTTATAAATGGATAAGCAAATATTCTGGTCCCTTCAAAACATTCTCAATGATAGAATGATAGATAGTGTTATCATCGGTGACCGCTCTTAGACATAATGTATATGTCCATGACAATAAAGTAGGTAAGCTGTTGGCAAAGTTGGTTAAGCCCAATTCAGAGGCCTCATTCATTACTACAATGAAAGACAGAGATGGGAAGATTGTATCAGCTTCAGATCAAACTGGGGAAATCTTTAGGAATATTATAAATCTCTGTATTCGAAAGAGAATACTGACGTACAAGAAAGGGAGACATATTTGAATGGCATCAACTTACCATCAGTAACGGATCATCACTTGGAATTTTTAAATCATCCAATAAATGAAGTAAAAATAAGAACAACAATTGCCGAACTTAAGCCTTTAAAAGCTCCGGGGCTTAATGGGATGACTGCTTTATTTTATAAGTAGTGGAGCCATTAAAAAGTAGTGGAGCCATTAAAAATTTATTTACAGAGATGATAAAGAAAGGGAAAATGCTGGAAGCTATGAAAATGGCACATATTATTGTGTTACCCAAGCTGGGGAGAAATCTGCAGTTAACGTCATCTCGACCTATTTCTTTTCTGAATTTAGATACATTTGCAAAACTCTTAGCGAATCCATTAAAAATAGTCTTGCCAAACATAATATCATTAGGCCAGGCAGGATTTATTAATGAGAGGAACCCCAGTATTAATATTCGTAGATTAGCAGTTGGTGCAGGGATGGGTGTGAAGGATCCGGTTTTAATCAGATTCGACGTGGAAAAAGCATTTGATAGGGTTGATTGGTCATTCCTGGAGAGAGTGTTAGAAATTATGGGATTTCAGGGGTTCATTAAAGAGGCGATCCAGGTGTTATATAGTAATCCAACTGCTAGTATAAGCATAAACAGGAATTTATCCCTGTCATTTTGCTTAACTGGAGGTACTAGATAGGAATGCCCACTCTTCCCCCCTACTTTTTATATATCTCTTCAGCCATTGATCAAAGTGTTAGAAGAGTACTTCCATGGAATTGGAATAAGTAAGTGTAAAAAAACTTCCATCTGTGTTCCTATTTGCTGACAACATATTGCTTTTCCTGCCTGAGGCAAGTTGACATCTGGAAGCAATATTACATGTTTAGCCAGTATGGAAGTTTCTCTGGTTTCAAAATTAACAAAGAAAATCAGATGTGTTAGATCTGTTAGGAATACTGGAGGAAACCTAGAAGGGTTTTTTGTTATAATGGGCAAGGCAAAAACTAAAATATCTAGGGGTATATATCCATAGAGATTTATCAAAATGGTATAACAATGTAGATCCAATTATAACAATATTTGAAAATAAGATACAGACTTGGATGGTGCTACCGCTGAAAATACTGGGGAGAATAGCAATGATAAAGATGGTATTACTTCCAAATTTTCTGTACTTATTGCAAATGATGCCAGTAATGCTAAGGAAGAAAGATCTTTAGACTTTTCCACCTTTATATGGAGGGGGGAAGAGGGCATATATGGCTATCTCAAATCTGGCAGTTTCAATAGAGAAAGGTGTGGGGGGGATTTCCTAACATATGGTATTACAACATGGGATGCATGATGAGGGCCTTAGGGGACTGGATAAGTAGCTCTAATGTATATGCTGACATTAATTTAGAGCAGCTGATAGTGGCACCATTGGACTTATGATATGTGCTACACACCTGGGCAGAGAAGTTATCTCCACATATGCATTCAAATGTAGTAAGAAGTATGCACCAAGTTTGGAGAGGGCTAAGACAACAAACTCATCATGGGAATTCTCTCTGTGGCTATCTATTTGAGGAAACCCAGATTTTCTCCCAGGGCAACAAACCAGATACTTCCAAGATTTAAAGAAGCATAAGAACATAAGAAATTGCCATGCTGGGTCAGACCAAGGGTCCATCAAGCCCAGCATCCTGTTTCCAACAGATGCCAAACCAGGCTACAAGACCCTGGCAAGTACCAAACACTAAGAAGATCCCATGCTACTGATGCTAGTAGTAGCAGAGGTCATTTCCTAATTTAAGTTTTTTTGAAAATGCTCAAAATGGTGTTATCTATAGCTTTGAAAAATGTTAAGAGTCACTGGGGTTTCAGAAATTGGACTTTCTGGCTTATAAACAGAGCACAGAGAATAAATTGTACATACAATTTTAAATACACTATGGGCCAGATTTTAAAAGCCCTGCGCGTGTAAATCCGGCTGGATTTACGTGCGCAGGGCACTCACGTGTCAGCGTGCCTAGTTTGCATAGGCCGCCGGTGCGCGCATAGCCCCAGGACGCACATAAGTTGCGGGGCTTCGCAAAAGGGGCGGGAGGGGGCGTGGTGCCAGCCCGGGGGCATGGCCGAGGCCTCCGGACCAGCCACCGGGTCGGGTGATGGTGCGCCAGCAGCCCGCTGGCACGCGCAGATTTACACCTGCTTCGGGTAGGCGTAAATCTGCAGACAAAGGTAGGGGGGGGGGTTTAGATAGGGCCGGGGGGGGGGGGAAGGGGGAAGGCGGCAGGAAAGTTCCCTCCGAGGCCGCTCCGATTTCGGAGCGGCCTCGGAGGGAACAGGCAGCATGCGCCGGGCTGCCGGAAATTACTTTCAACCCCTACACCTTCAGTATACTCACAATGCAACCGGAACCGACAAACGTCACATGTCAAAGAACGTCATAACATAGTACCACTTCCTCTTTCTTTATATATACCATTCAATCAATACCTAATTTCATCATTGAAAACACCATCTTCCGAATACCACACACCTGTCCCCACCACAAGGAGCACTAAAAAAATGCACTCCATTCAATCGGGCCATTTAAACCCCAGGGAACAACATTTCCCCACTTGAAGATAAAGTGCTGCTCTATTCATCTCAGTATGGACGATATATCGCCCCCATTGGATAAATAAACCTTCTCAATGACAAAAAATTTGATATCATCTAATGTGTGTCCACACTCTATCCAATGGTCTACTATGGGAGCGTGTACTTTCAATCATTTAATTTTACTCCTATGTTCTATAATCCACGATTGGATAACTAGCAGTGTGTCCAATGTACACAAGCCCACAGGGGCATACAATCGCATATATTACTCCACTCGTATTACAAGAAAATATTTCTGGTAAATTGTAAGGATACTTCAAATTTGGGTGCTGAAATTCCCTACACAGCAAAACATGTTTGCACACAGAGCAAGAACCACAGATGGTCTGACCGTAATCCTGATCCTCTAGTCCTTCTGATTTGTGGTATTTCAAATAACCATCTAAATTCTGTTGTTGTTTCACCGCAAAAATAGGTTTCTCAGTAAATTCAGTTATAGATGATAACATATGCCAGTGTTTTAAAATACTGGCTTTAATTTCCATAGTTCTAGATGAATACGGAATGGGGCAAATGATCCTAGCGGAGCTTGTTTCTTTGATTGTCTTAAAAGATTGTCCCTATTAGCATATAATGCCCTCTTGTATGCTTTTTTTTTTTTTTTTCTTACTATGGATTTGACATAACCACAAGCTACAAACCATTCAGTTAATTTTTGAACTTGAATCTTATACTCTATTACCAAAGTACACAACCTCCTGTACCTTAAAAATTGGCCCGTGGGGATATTATCACGTAACTGTTTAGGATGGAAACTACGGTAGTGTAGTAAAGTATTTGTCAGATTCTTTTCTATACACCATAGTAATTAATTTACAATCTTGTATATATATTGACATGTCCAAAAATGTAACAGATCTTTTATCCCAACTAACAGTGAACTTTAAATTCGGGTCACTCAAATTTAATTCTTCCAAAAATACATTCAACTTTTCAATGGATCCCTGCCAACTGAAAAATAAATCATCGATAAACCATTTCCAGGTGACAATATAAGGAAACCATCTATACCCATATACCACATTCTCTTCAAAAGCAGATACATACAAGCAAGCTGCACTAGGTGCCACCAGTAATCCCATTGGGATCTCTTTCGTTTGTAAATACATTTTTGAATTATAATGAAACACATTACAAGTCAGTACAATTTCTATCTGTAATAAAATTTGTAACCTCCTAGCTGATAAATCCATTTTCTTAAGTTCCATCTTAATAATTTGGAAAGCCTCCATTTGAGGTATGTTGGTATAAAGGGAAACTATGTCCGCTGTTACCAAAATTCAGTTATCTGCAACCATAGGTAACCCCGCTACCTGATTAATAAAATCAGTAGAATCTTTTTATATAAGAATCAATCTTAGACACATATGGTTGAAGGTAATGGTCTATCATTTTAGCAAGGGTCTCCAAAATTGTACCAATTCCAGCCACAATAGGCCTCCCGGGTGGATTCACCAACGACTTATGGACCTTTGGTAATATATAAAAATAAGCGTACGTCGGATGCATCACATTCACATATCGAAATTCCTTCTGAGAAATAATATTATCTCTAACAGCCAATTCTAAAATCTCATCTACACACTGACTTACAATTGACTAAATGTTTCATCTATCTCCTTATAGAAGTGCTGGTCGTTAAGATGTCTCATAACTTCCCTATTATAGTTACATACATCCATCATCACTACACCTTCACCCTTATCTGCAGATCGAACCATGATGGTCTAATCCTCCCTCAATTGTTGGATTGCGAGCCATTCCTCCTTAGATAAATTGTATGATAAATATTCCCTCCTATGTTCCATACTCTCCAAATCCCGCAGTACTAACAATTGAAAAGCTTGTAAAAGCAGACTAGGAGCACTAGGGGGAGTCCAATTGGAAGGTTTATATAATACGTTTCTATCCCAAATAGCATCCTTATTAGAAAAAAATTCTTTGAGGTGTAATCGCCTAAAAAACCTATGCAGTTCTATGCATGTATTAAATGCATCATACCTACACGACGGGACAAAGGAAAATCCTCTGTTTAAGACCTTCATCATAGCATTAGTCAACGGCTTAGATGACAAATTAAATACTGCACAATGGTTTTCATCATCACAAAACCTGCCATCCCCATTCACAGACATAAGTCTCATAACTCATTTCCGTAGATTGTATCCCGTACTTACATTTCTGTTTTTTTGGAACTTTGGTTCCCTCCCGTTTTTCTGTCCCCGAAATCGTTGTTCTAAAAAATTCTGATGCTGGTCAGTATCAGATCTACTCTTCAAATCACTATCTTTAACCCTAACATGTCGTGAGTCTTTCTGTTGTTTCTTCACAACCCCCTCAGATTCGTCATTCGAATCCTCTGAAGATGAAAAATCCCCTGTCTCTGCTGTTTCCTATTGGGTTGCATCCAAGGGTATACATATCCACCATTATGATCCTTCTCATCCCTACGAAATTTACTCACTTTATGTTTAAACAATATTTATTGGGTTTTTCAAAATGCATTCAATAACTCAGAGGAGGGTGGTTTCAGATCCCTCCCGGAAACAGACAAAACCAATAAACAAGTGCAACATTTCCCCCCGACGAGTCGTCCCACCCCCTCCCAACCCTCCCCCCCTCTCCTATAGTCCATCACGATACAGAACAGATGGATGTGACAAGGCAATGTTCGCTTGGTCGCCAGGAGGGACCAAATGAATGGACGCATGCCACCGTTCAGTCATTCAATACAAGACTCCGCGCTCGATGGGTAAGCTGTTGAAGGTACGGGCTCCAGATGCTTGAGAACAGGCGGCGCCGATGTGGAGAGCCCCGCGCCGCCATACTTTCCAATGTCATCATAGCGTGTAGGTGATTCCTCCAAGCCCAAAAGGATGGTGCGTCTGAGGACCTCCAAACCAGCAATATAGTTTTCTTCCCCACTAAACTCGCTTTTTGTAATAGTAGGCGAGAACCAGGATCCCGAACTCTGATTGGGGAAATACAACCAAATAAAAACCACAAGGGGGAAATAGGCAGCACCACATCTAGCAGATCTGCCATATAATCTACGATCTTGCACCAAAAGCTGTGAACCGAGGGGCACGTCCAAAAAACGAAATTTACTCACTTTAATCTTTTTTTGTGTCATTTTTATACTCATCTAACTGACTCTGCAAATCCTTTAAATGATCCTCCAATACTTCCTTCAGGAATTCCTCCTGGATTTTTTCCAATTCCAAATACACGTAGCCGCGCGTATCTTATAAAATCCGGGGTCGGCGCATGCAAGGGGGTGCACATTTGCGCAACCTGCGCGCGCAGAGCCCGGCACGCGTTGCCTGTTCTCTCCGAGGCCGCTCCAAAATCGGAGCGGCCTCGGAGGGAACTTTCCTTCTCCCTTCCCCCTCCCTTCCCCTACCTAATCCACCCCCCCTACCTTTGTTGCCAGATTTACGCCTGCTGAAAGCAGGCGTAAATCTGCGCACGCCAGCGGGCTGCTGGCGTGCCATCACCTGACCCGGGGACTGGTCCGGAGGCCTCGACCACGCCCCGGTCCCGCCCCTTTTACGAAGCCCCGGGACTTACGCGCGTCCAGGGGCTGTGCTCGCGCCGGCGCATGAGGGCCCTGAGCGCGTAAATCCAGCTGGATTTACGCACGCAGGTCATTTAAAATCCGGCCCTATATGTATAAACTTTATTAATATTGCAAAATCTGAAACATCCTATCTAAACAATTAAAAACTATCTAATCATACAACACACAAGTTATGAGACATCTTAACGACCAGCAGTTCTATAAGGAGATAGATGAAACATTTAGTCAATCTAGAAGTCAGCATGTAGATGAGATTTTAGAATTGGCTGTTAGAGATAATATTATTTCTCAGAAGGAATTTGAATGTGATGCATTCAACGTGTGCTTATTTTTATACATTACCAAAGGTCCATAAGTCGTTGGTGAATCCGCCCGGGAGGCCTATTGTGGCTGGAACTGGTACAATTTTGGAGCCCCTTGCTATTATCTTCAAACATATGTGTCTAAGATTGATTCTTATATAAAAGACTCTACTGATTTGATTAATCAGGTAGCGGGGTTACCTATGGTTGCAGATAACTGGATTTTGGTAACAGCGGACATCATTTCCCTATTCACCTCACCATACAAAAAAGAAAATATTCAAATTCTGGTGTCATCTAAGTAACAGTAACAAATTCCCTCCACTATCAAGCACACTCCTGCAAAAAGAAGACAAACCCTCAGGACATATGCGGCAAACTTCAAACCTGCCATATCATAGCAAGTCTAACTCAAAGGATTCACACAGCAACAACTCTACTTATGAAAGAGCAGCACTGCTAAGATTACACCGGGCTCTACTACAAAAATACACCTCCTGTTTGGAAAACACAATGCACAAGAATGCTACAGATCCCTACACACTAGCAGAATACATCAGTTTGCCTCGATTGCCCTTGCAGAACACAGACAGACCATCACCAAATACAGAACAGTTGACCACAAATTATAATTTATAAATGTTACCTCCTCACATCCTTCAGCACATTCAGTGCACAATCAATATTTTAAAATCAAAGCACAATACAATCATTTCCTTTGAGTAATAATTCATTTTTTATATTATATTTGATTTACTACTCAATGATGCAAAAATCTCCCAGGATACTGTAAAATTACATCAGACTTAGGCATAGGCAATATAGGCACGTGCCTTGGGCAGCAGATTCTGAAGGTACCCATAAACTGGGACTCTGCCTGCTGCTGTCTGATTTCTGGGGACAAAATCTCCCACCCCTAATTTTAAATCCAACCCTGCTTGAAACACCCCACAGCCTTCCCTGCCCAACATTTCTTCTCCTCAGACCTAAACTCATCTCACACTTCCTCCCCCGCCTCGACTCCCAGTTTACTCCCCATATTCCCATGCTCAACCCCTCTCTCAGCTAAATACCCAGTTTGCACCTTGCCCCCTCCCTCTATTCAGTGCTCTGCCCAGTTTCTTTCCTGCCCTATGCCTCCTCCCTCCACTCAATGTCCCGCCCAGTTTTTTTCCTGCCCTGTGCCCCCCTCCCTCCACTCATACCCTGCTCAGTTTGCTCCATGCCCCTCCCCCAGCTTAATGCTCTGCCCAGTTTGCTTCCTGCCCCCTCAACTCAATGCTCCGCCCAATTTACTCCCTGCTCCATGTCCCCTCCTCCAGCTCAATGCTCTGCCCAGTTTGCTCTCTGCCCCCTTCCTCCCTCAGTTCAATATTCTTTTTCAAGATGACACTGTCCTCTGCCCCTCTCTTCTGCCAAAGCAAAGCTGCTGATGTGCTGCCTTCTTCCTCTTTGCTATTTGCGGTGACCCCTAGTCTCATGTAGACTGACAGAGGACACACAGTGCAGCTTCCTTCTAACCAGTTCTGCCTCAACTTGAAGCTCCTGATACTGCTTCTCCTGTCTTGTTTCTGGCCAGCCTCCAAGCAGATAAGTTGTGCCTCCTGCCCTCCCCTGCTTGTGCATTCCCCGCAAGTTCTAGTCATTGGCTGCCTGTGAGATCAGTGGGGTTAGGTTAGGCTGGTCACCAGTGAAAAACAGCAGGATGGAGCATAAATAAATAAATAAATAAATAAATGGCAGCTGTCGGGTCCTGCGCCTCAGTGCCTTCTCTTGTTAAGCTGCACTACAGATTCATCTCCTTCCAGGTCGACTGCTGCTCAGATAAGCAATTTGTTTTTGTTTTAGGCACCTGCTATGCCAGCACAGAATGCTTCCTCCCCCGTCCCCCTCCCCCCGAATCAATTTTTTAGGGCTCACCGCTGCCTGCACGCACCATCGGCAACTGTAGCTGTTTCTGCTCCCGGCTGCTCACAGTGCTCCACCAGGTCACCAGCCAGCTGATCTAGCACCACCCCCCACCCCCCTAAGTGTGCTGCCCCATGCAAATTCATGGTATGTATACCCTGTCATGCCAGGTCTGGTGCCAAGATGTCAGTGTGGAAAGATGATGGTGCCAATTTCTTCTGTGCCAATGGACTGTCAGTATGGTGCATGCTTCTTGCCCTTGGAGCTCCTCAGCCATAATGGAGATCTTTTCTTCTCTTTTTTTTTGCATTCGGCAAGTGAGACTGAAGAATTGTGGTTAAAGTGCTTAGGAGACACTGATCTTTTCTTTTTAGGTACTTGTCTCTCAGAACTTTTCATTTCCTTGTCCTCTGAAGGGAAGGACTATTGACATTTCAGCTTGAGTTCTCAGAGTACTCCAGAGGACATCCTCCCACTTGCTGCACAGCTACTCATTCAGAGAGTTAAATGTATTCAAAACAGAGAAATTTTGCTGCAGCAGTCAAAAAAGCAAATAGAATGTTAGGAATTATTAGGAAGGGAATGGTTAATAGAACGGAAAATGTCATAATGCCTCTGTATCGCTCCATGGTGAGACCGCACCTTGAATACTGTGTACAATTCTGGTCGCCGCATCTCAAAAAAGATATAGTTGCGATGGAGAAGGTACAGAGAAGGGCAACCAAAATGATAAAGGGGATAGAACAGCTCCCCTATGAGGAAAGACTAGAGAGGTTAGGACTTTTCAGCTTGGAGAAGAGACGGCTGAGGGGGGATATGATAGAGGTCTTTAAGATCATGAGAGGTCTTGAACGAGTAGATGTGACTTGGTTATTTACACTTTCGAATAATAGAAATTCTAGGGGGCATTCCATGAAGTTAGCAAGTAACACATTTAAGACTGATTGGAGAAAATTCTTTTTCACTCAACGAACAATAAAGTTCTGGAATTTGTTGCCAGAGAAGGTAGTTAGTGTAGCTGGGTTCAAAAAAGGTTTGGATAAGTTCTTGGAGGAGAAGTCCATTAATGGCTATTAATCAATTATACTTAGGGGATAGCCACTGCTATTAATTGCATCAGTAGCATGGGTTCTTCTTAGTGTCTGGGTAATTGCCAGGTTCTTGTGGCCTGGCATTTGGCCTCTGTTGGAAACAGGATGCTGGGCTTGATGGACCCTTGGTCTGTCCCAGCATGGCAATTTCTTATGTTCTTAAAAGTCAATTTTTGTTCTTCTACATAAGTGTTTATTCACAGAGCATCGGGGTGTGTGTGTGTGTTCAACACAAATTTTATTAAAGCAAAAAATTTGGAGTGGAAAACAATTTTATGTGCATTGAAAAATATAAACAAAAAATAACAAATTAATTTTGGACTATTGACTGTGAGGTAAATGAGGAGGGTTGGTGGAGGTTAATGATTAGCAAGTTTAATGGTAACTTGGTTGGTACCTAATCATGACTAAGAATGAAACCAACACTGCTCTCCTTTAAATATTAATGTATCATCTTGACAGCCAAAAGAGTACAAAAGTTTTTATCGAAGTGTTTTTTTTGAGTTGAGTATTTTTGGAATTGAGACATCTTGTGAGTGATTGATTTATATTTTGTGTATTGCACAGGGTTTGATGAACTTTTGGTCTGATTCAGCATGGTTTATCATATGTTCTAAGGTTTCAGTATACATTGTCCACCCACAAAATTAGCAATGATCTGTAAACCTAAATACAATAGAGCAAATCAAATTAATAAATGAGTTACAATATTAGTAAACACAGTTTTTGTTTCAGATTTATCAGTGATTTCTTGTATGTATCGGTTATTTGTATGGTATATCAAATGAAATAACATTTATGAACAGAAATAAACATGCAGTTTATATTGCAAAAGTAATCACAACTCCTTACCAGTCATAACCTACAGCAAAGGATGTATCAATAGCTGGGGCAATCAATTTAGCAGCTGTCATGATATATTTCTCAGCCAAAGCTTTCCTAAAGAAAATAAACAAAATATTTATAAGATTAAATGATATGCAAAAATGTTAACTAACAGATCTTATGTCTTAAATAGTTGGCTCTTTAATGAAGTTTAAATGGTTTTTTTTTTGTTAAATTATAAATGCTAATTTCTTAGCTTTAACTGCTGTTCCCCAAGGAAAGTCACACTGATACATCACACATTGTGCTAAGAGGGGTCTTCCCCTAAGTTTTACAACTTCCACAAAATTTGTGTACTGCTAGATGACATTACAACTATTACAACTAGTAATATAGATCAAGGAAACTGAACCACCAAACAGTCGAGGTGGATGAGGTATACTCATACTAAAACTATCTTCAGAGAAGAGTAATTATAAACAAACTGAGAGGGAAAATAGTCCTGGGAAGTTTGGTCATTATCCAAAAACAAACCTTGATTTATTAATAACTCAAACCTGTACTCAACCTGGTCAAGGTTTCCCCCATTCCAGCTCCAAAGAGATTCTTTTCAGATCAGGTGCTTTTGGACTTCAGATTGAAGATTAGCTATTTAAAACCATGCATTTCTATGGGCATCAATCACAGCGTGGGTTTTAAAGTTTTCCCAAACTTTATACTGCTCATATAATAAATTCCTCAAATCTACCCTAAAAATTAAACTATGTGCATTCTTGCATACCACTCTACAAACTGAACTGGAATTCAGCCTAATAATCTGTGATGCAGTAATTTAGCACAGTAGGCTGATAAACCCATTTCTCGGCCTGGTTCTACTTCATAGAATTCTGCACAGTGGATGCTGACACTTGGCACAGTGATGAGGTGATTTATGGGAAGGCTTACTATACCAGCAAACTATAGTGAAGAAGCTGAGGATGGTTGAAGCTACGAAGCCAGCACTTTTTGGACACAGTGATATGAGTTTGTCCATTTGTTCTCAGCAGGTATGGTGAAAGTGCTTCCTATATTGTCTGAGACAGAACAGTTGGGCACTAGGGATGTGAATCATTTTTTGACGATTTAAAATATCGTCCGATATATTTTAAATCGTCAAAAATCGTTAGGGCCACGATACAATACCAATTCCCCCGATTTATCGTTAAAAAATCGTAAATTGGGGGAAGGGGGAGGGCAGGAACTTACTTACTTGCCCTAAACCAATGGCAGGAAAACCGGCACACTAAAACCCCCTAAAACCCACCCCCGACCCTTTAAATTAAATCCCCCCCCCTCCCGAACCCCCCCAAATGCCTTAAATTACCTGGGGGTCCAGCGGCGGTCCGGAACTGGCTCCTGCAATTGAATTGTGTTGTCTTCAGCCGGCGCCATTTTGCAAAATGGCGGCCGCAAAATGGCGGAGGCCATAGACCAACACGATTCGACTGCAGGAGGTCGTTCCGGACCCCCGCTGGACTTTTGGCAAGTCTTGTGGGGGTCAGGAGGCCCCCCCCCCCAAGCTGGCCAAAAGTCCCTGGGGGTCCAGCGGGGGTCCGGGAGCGATCTCCTGCCGCGAATCGTTTTCCGTATGGAAAATGGCGCCGGCAGGCGATCGACTGCAGGAGGTCGTTCAGCGGCGGTCCGGAACCCCCGCTGAACGACCTCCTGCAGTCGATCTCCTGCCGGCGCCATTTTCCGTACGGAAAACGATTCGCGGCAGGAGATCGCTCCCGGACCCCCAGGGACTTTTGGCCAGCTTGGGGGGGCCTCCTGACCCCCACAAGACTTGCCAAAAGTCCAGCGGGGGTCCGGAACGACCTCCTGCAGTCGAATCGTGTTGGTCTATGGCCTCGGCCATTTTGCGGCCGCCATTTTGCAAAATGGCGCCGGCTGAAGACAACACAATTCAATTGCAGGAGCCCGTTCCGGACCGCCGCTGGACCCCAGGTAATTTAAGGCATTTGGGGGGGGGGGTTCGGGAGGGGGGGGGGATTTAATTTAAAGGGTCGGGGGTGGGTTTTAGTGTGCCGGTTTTCCTGCCATTGGTTTAGGGCAAGTAAGTACTTCCCTCCCAAAGTTGATGAAGTATTAGGGCATTTGGGGTGGGGGATTTAATTTAAAGGGTCGGGGGTGGGTTTTAGGGGGTTTTAGTGTGCCGGCTCACGATTTTAACGATATTTTAAACACCCAAACGGCAACAATACTATTCCCTCCCCCTCCCAGCCGAAATCGATCGTTAAGACGATCGAGGACACGATTCACATCTCTATTGGGCACTACTACCATTCAGCAAGAGCCACTGAGCTGAGCACTGCCACTAAGTCCTTACAAATCAATAAAATCCATCTTGAAGTTCTCGCTGCTCTCCAAATTAAAAAGGACAACCTTAGCCATTTTTAAAAAAACACAAAGGAAGGAAGTGTCTTAAGGTGAAGAACTGCTCCCTTCCTTTATAACTGGTAGGTAGGTCTGAAGGAAGACTAAACACAGAATCATTACTGAAACAAAGTTGGTAGGACCCAACTTGCCCAAGCCATTCATTTGGAACACATGTACAGAATGGCTTTTGGATGCAGAAAAGCCTTCTGCATTGGGGTCTCATTCAGGGACCTTAGACCAGTATAAACCTCAAGCACTCTGTTCAATGATTGGATTTGCAGAACTCAGACATTCATTGATAAGAGATAGTTCTACTGGAGATTGATTCAGGTAAAATCCCTGATGCAGTTTCTTGTGAAACGCCAATCAAACTGCTGTGGGTTTTCCAGTGCACTTCAGAACCAGTTCAACTGACACAAGGAAATCTGGAGCAACACATAACAAGGTGTAGCTGAAGCTCAAACCAGCTGAAGAGGGAAAATAGTCCTGGCATGACAACATTGGGGTGTGGATCACCTGCACCATTCACAAACTTTCCAAGTTGGTGCCTTGACATGTGCTGTGTGTTTTAATTGGGGCTTAGCCTTGTGTATCAAGGTGTGAATGCTGCTGAGGATTGCCTCGATCAATCTGGTCACCAGCAGACCTTTACATAAATTACAAGGTCTATTTTCAAGTTTTCAGGCTCAGATCATAGGTGAGCTTAGACTTCTCAATCAAGTAGGTAAAAAACCTTTCTTGTCAGGCCCAGGCAGCTTGAGGTAATATAATTTAGCAGATCTCGCATTCAGACACATCACAGCCTTCTCCCACTAAATTGTAGTAGCCATAATTGTCAGACAAGAACATCTGGTGTCTACAACAGAAGCAAGATCTGAAAATATCGATAAGCTTCAATAACTTGACATCCACAAATAGAATAGACATGAGATAAAAAATATTAAGAATAAAAATTCTCTAAATATGATCTAGTTGACACCACTGATGCACCACAGCACAAACTGGTGACGAAAAGGCTTCAGATTACACAAAGTGATTAAAAAAAACAAAGGTCAAAAGAAGAAAAAAAATAGAAAATAAAATAGAAAAAAACCCCACAGACCTACAAGACACAGAAGTGTACAAATGGAGGTTCAGGAGGCATTGCTCCTTCAAAATGTGGCAAAAAGGAATGGAGGGTTCCAACTGTGAACTTTAGAAGGCTCCAACTGTGAACTTTAGAAGGCATGCAATTGGAGTTTCTTGAATAGCCTTGAGTTAAGTCAAAGTGTGCTCAGTTGTCAGCTACTTTGGTTTACTACTTTATGGACATCATATTTTGGCTTCAGCAGCCAATAGCGACTGGCACCTTAGTCAACATCAAGCTCTAAGCCAGAAAACAAGCTCCTATTTCCTATTGAAATAACTAAAACTTTGCACCAAACCCTGTCACCAGTCCTTGAAGAAGAGTTGAGCCTGTAAGGCCTAATCACCAAAAGTAGAAGTGAAGAAATTCCTGTCCCTGTGCTGTTCAAGACTGAAACATTGTGTCTGCTTTTCATTTTAAACCTTGCAATCAGAGCCTGCTATCTCCTCTATTCTAGTTTCCAGCATTTTGACAGCCTATCACAGGGTTATAGAGGTTTCTCCATGGACAAGCATAAGAACAATAGACACTCAGTATGGGTGATGTCATCCAACAATGCTGAGTTGGTCATCAATCTCCTGCCCAGAAAGTTTTAGTGCATTTAGTGCTAATGTCATTGTATTTCTGTTATACATTTGAATGTAATCTGCCTTGAAACCAGACTGGTTAAATGTGGAATATCAAATGTTTATAAATATATATGTACTGTGCACCTCTCCCTTGGTCTTATTTCATCCACTTCAGGAACGGTCGATTTTCTCTTTCCTTACACATCAGCTGCCTTACTTTTTTTTAAGCGGTAAAAAAAAAAAAAAAAAACTTAAAAGGAGAAGAAGCAGAGAAGCTGAATAGTGATCAATAATTCCTTCAATAAAATCTTCTCTGGACAAGAAGGGAAAAAGTTCTTTTATATCCTGTGAGAGATGCCGGCAGAAAATAACTATGGCGGAGCAACCAACATATTTGGTCATGATAATACCATTTGCAGGTCCTGACGACGCTAGCATTTCGAGAACTCAAGATAAAATAAGAGCTTACAAGGGGTCATGTGATACTGCCAGCGTGAAAGGATGTGTTTCCAATCACTCTGAGGACCTGCTCCTCCATAAACCTGGATTAAGCCGGTACTTCTGCTGTAATCCACCATATTAGAGCTGATCGGTTTCTATAAAAAGTGGGGAATAATCTTGACTCAACTTTGGAAAGGCACGAGCATCGAATATGGCTGCAAAATTAAACAGAGAAGGTAAAGAAAAGGCAAAGGGAATGGACCCCAAAATGGCCGACACAGCAAAACCGCCAAATACGCCAGAGGCTTCGACACTGTTGGGACAGATATCGCTACGACTGTGATTGCAGCACTTGAGAACAAGCTTTCGCAGTTATCTGCCCAAATAACGGGAGTAAGCTCACAAATCTCTGGTATAGAGCAGCTCTGGGCATCAGAGCAGCGCCTGTCTGATGTCGAAGATGTTTCTGCAACAATGGCGCAAGAAGTAAAGGCCCTCAAGGATAAATGTAAGGAGTTGCAAACAAAGATTGAAGACCTTGAAAACAGGTCCCGCCAGAACAATCTCAGAGCAGTGGGCCTCCCCAAGTCGATACCAGACCATGAGCTAAATGCCAAGTTAGAAGAATGGTTAATCCAGGCCTTGCAATTGGACTCCAAATATGGCGATCTCAAAATTGAGAGCCCATCGCCTACTTCCTCCACCTTCGGGGACTAACAATTCTTCCCGACCCAGGCTTATTTTTAAAATCCTAAATTATATACAAATTCTAAGGGCTTACAGATGTCTGGCACCTTTGAAATATGAAGAGGAGAAAATTTTATTTTTTCAGGATTACTCTGCCTCCGTAGCAACTCGAAGGAAAGCCTTCACACCAACTTGCAAATATGAAAATTCGTTCCATCTTACTCTACCTGGCAAAATTGAAGATTTTTCATGATGGTCAGGCTCGCATTAATATGGAGGCCACCGCTGCAGACGCGTATCTGCGAGATCTCAAGGCAGGGCTAAATGCAGGCTGAACTAGCTGAAAAGCTCTTGGTCTGCCATACTAGTTTGAATACTGTTACTTCTAATAAGATAATACCTTTTTGCCAGTATTAACTGATGTATGACCAAAGGGAAATTTTCTGGTCTTTTTATTTTTTGCGCAGGTTTGAGGTTTACGAGTTTTTGGGTTTTTTTTCAAAATCATTTTTATTAAGGAATGCGTGTCTACAACCACAGTAGCCTCAAAGGAGGCAATCAATGCCAACCAGGAACAAGTATATAATACAAACATGGCTCAAAAGAAACTGTTGTGCAATTACCAATGCAAATGTTGCAGCCGCGCACACGTCCCCCTTTTTCTCAATTTATATATCTCCCCCATCACTCAACCGACATGTCACTCACCTCAATCACACTCACACAGCCATCCATACATCCCCCCCCCCCCCCCAGGGGATGGTGTTTTAAGATCAAACAGCAAAGGAACCAAGCTTGCACAAGAACAATTAGTCGGAAGAGAGATATGGCACTGTCCAGGCGAACGTTAGAACCTGAAGTCATTGGGGGAATCACGATTATGTCCACGTGGTACTATATCCAGTGTTTAAGAGTTGGGTTTGTATATCCAAAGGGAGTAGGGCAAAACAAGCAGTCCAATAAGCACTTGACGAAGCATCCAAAGTGCGGCCCGTTGAAATAGTATCCAGTCGTGCCAACTGCATAGTTGACGCAAGTTTAGAGTTCCAAGCGTGCAAAGGGGGTTGTGTCGTGGATTCAATCCGGGAAGCCAATATCATCCGGCAGGCCAACAGGATAACAGTGCGGCCAAATCGATCAGCAGCAGCAGTGTGAGGTGTTATATTGCCGCGCAGCCCCGACAACAGCACGCTCCCTGACCGCAAGATATTAGAAGTAATGCAGCAGGCCACATGAGAAAGGACACCATCCCAGAACGTCCGAAGAGTCGGGCACAGAAACAGCCGGTGAGCCAGCATGCCAGACGCAGCACCGCATTTAACGCATTGGGGTGAAGGCAAGCGGCCCATATGGTAACGTCGAATATCATCACAGATAATATGGTATAGGATCCGGAATTGAAGTTCCCGCAAAGTAAGATCGGGCACAGTGGAGGACATAGTTTTAAAACAAGTAAGGATGTCCGTATAAGAAATAGACCGCCCCCAGGCTTCCGTCCAGTATTCTGCCAGGGCATTGAGATGGTGAGGTTTTCTGCTTTTCTGTCCCAGGATGCTCCATCCCTTTATGGAATTGTGAAGAACATAAGAAATTGCCATGCTGGGTCAGACCAAGGGTCCATCAAGCCCAGCATCCTGTTTCCAACAGAGGCCAAACCAGGCCACAAGAACCTGGCCAAACACCTAGAAGATCCCATGGTACTGATGCACTGATGCAATTAATAGCTGTGGCTATTCCCTAAGTAAACTTGATTAATAGCAGTTAATGGACTTCTCTTCCAAGAACTTATCCAAACCTTTTTTGAACCCAGCTACACTAACTGCACTAACCACATCCTCTGACAACAAATTCCAGAGATTTATTGTGCGTTGAGTGAAAAAGAATTTTCTCCAATTAGTCTTAAATGTGCTACTTGCTAACTTCATGGAATGCCCCCTAGTCCTTCTATTATTCGAAAGTGTAAATAACCGAGTCACATCTATTCGTTCAAGACCTCTCATGATCTTAAAGACCTCTATTATATCTCCCCTCAGCCGTCTCTTCTCCAAGCTGAAAAGCCCTAACCTCTTCAGCCTTTCCTCATAGGGGAGCTGTTCCATCCCCTTTATCATTTTGGTTGCCCTTCTCTGTACCTTCTCCATTGTCAAAAAAGCGCTGGGCAAAGCTGGATTCCCTGCGAAAGTCGTCCACTGTCCACTTGAACGATTGGAGATAATGGCGAGTTTGAAGGTATGCAAAGAAGTGTTTTGATGGTAGCGCATAATCCCGAGCCAAGGAGGCAAAGTCCTGCACCACCGGAGCGTCTGGGAGATAAAAGGTTTACGAGTTTTATTGTTAACTTAACATGTTTATTCTAATTCAAACATGGAGGAGGAGTGGATTCCTCACAGCTCTAATGACCCTTTTTTGGAGCCTTTGGCTCACAGTGGCTGCTGTAGGAGGGGACTGGAGATTCCTTTTTTTTTTTAAATCTCCACTGCCCTACCTAGCTTCCGCCTGAGGGGTTTTATTTTTTCTGGGGATAGCTGCGAGGCGCAGGCTTGTAAATGGAACTATGTAGTATGCAGGTTTCTGATACATGTAATATATTATATTTTGCTTACACTTGGCAAATTACTTTGGGTTATCTTGATCAGGTATGCAGGGTTTTACTCTTGGTTTTTTTTGCCCCACAGTTTTTCACTGAGGGAGGGCCTAGGCTGGCTCTCTATATATACAACACTAGGCTTAGGGAGACAAGCTTCACCTCCCCCACATATCCAAGGCTATGCCCAGAATGAGATGTTGTACATGGAATGTGTGCGGGATTGGGTTGGTTACAAAATAATTTAAAATATTACAGGCGTTACGCAGATATACAGTACATGTGGCTCTGCTGCAGGAGACTAAGCTCTCCCAAGAGGAACATAGCAAATTACAGAGGCAATGGGTGAGAAAAATGCTCCCTGCATCCTCTAATTCAAGGAAAGCAGGGGTTGCTTTCCTTTTCCATAAAGCCCTCTCTCAATGTACACAAAACCTGGGAGGATCCAGAAAGACGATATATAATGGTAGATGTAACAATTAATGGCAAAAGACTGTTAATAGGGAATGTATATGCTTCCTCTCAATATTCTCAACCCTTTTTTAATATCTTATTCTCTCAATCCCATCTTCCTATTGTCATGGGGGGAAGATTTTAATGCAGTACTTGACCCTACTAAAGATCAGCAACCTCCTAAAGATGCGTCCCGGACAGAAAGAGAAAGAGGTCTCCCAAATATCTGTCAGCACTTGGATTTAATTGACACTTGGAGAGTTCTCCATCCCATGGAGGTGGATTATGCCCATATCTCTAGAGCCCATGGTTCGAAATCACGCCTGGACTACTTACTGGTTAGTAGAACCCATTTTGATAAAGTGACTGGGTCTGAGATCTGTCCATTAGCTATATCAGATCATGCTCCTGTTTGGGCAGACTTCAGTGGGTATTCCCCACCTCAGGGATCCAGCAGGTGGAAATTCCCCATGTATCTTTATTATAATACTAAATTTCGTGACCAGCTGGGGGAAAAATGGAGAGAATTTGTCTTCTTTAACAAAGAACTTCAGACAGATCCCCTTTCTATTTTGGGAAAGGGCTAAGGCAGTACTGCAATGAGAAATCATTGTGTACTAGGCTAGGCGCAAAAAAGAAATTTCCCATAACATTGTTCAGTTGGAAAAACAATTAGGCTTGGCAAAAAAGAAATTCTGTCTAAACCCTTCTGCTGAGACCCGAGCAAAGGTTTTCACCATCCAAAAAACCCTACATGAGTTAATTCAACAAAAAACTCAAAAAAACATTCTTTATTACAAGCATAAACTCTTTAAACAGGGCAACCAAGTGGGCAAATTATTAGTTAACCTTATTAAATCATGGGAGGGTAAATCACATGTGGTAGCCTTGAAAGATGCACAGGGGAAAATCAGGATGTCCACCAAAGATATAGGCGAAGTATTTAGCGGAACAGAGCGATGTCAACAAGATCCGAGACTATCTTGCTAAGATCAATATACCAAAGATTTCCGACCAAGATCTACAATGCTTAAACGCCCCAATTAGTCATTCTAAATTAACACGAGCGATCAAATCTTTGGCTTTGGGTAGGGCCCCGGGACCTGATGGGCTAACTAATGAATTTTATAAAATTATGTCAAGTTATATATGTTCCCCCCTACAACAGGCATTTGAGGTTCTCTCTTCTCCAGATGTTGCAACATGGGCGACTAATAAAGCTACAATAGTATTCTCCCGAGACCGGGAAGAGAACCAACAAACCCTGGCTCTTACCACCCGATATCGCTTATGAATTGCGATCTCAAAATCCTAGCCAATATCATGGTAGATAGGGTGCCCTCTTTCCTTTTTAAACCCATTTTACCAGTCCAAGTGGGATTTGTTAAAGGACATCAGGCAGTTATCAATGTCTGCAGGGTCTTAGCCTCCCTAGACCTGGTCCGCCACCTAAATATCAACTCTTAGTTAGTTTTGATGCCGAAAAGGCTTTTGATAGGGTCAGCTGGACTTTTCTCTTTGAAATGCTTCAACCCTTTGGCTTCCGAGGCCAATTTATAGTTTTTCATAGAACACTATACACAAATCCACAAGCAGCAATCCTGGTGAATGGGGAATTTTCTCCAGATTTTACTCTGGCACACGGTACTCGTCAGGGGTGCCCATAATCTCCCCTGCTTTTTGTTTTATTCCTGGACCCACTTCTCAGAGTATTAATGGAGGACAGGAGCATTCAAGGGATAAAGTTTAGCAAGTCAGTTTTTAAAGCAATGACTTGCTGATGCATGTAGTAGATCCAATTAATTCTCTTTCGTCCCCTGGCGAGCTTTAAATTTATTTATTTAAAATCTTTTCTATACCATCGTTAAGTAGTATACCATCACAACGGTTAACAGTGAGGCACATATATACATCTTTGGAAAATGTATAAGATAATACTATCTATAAGAAGTGCCATTAAGGTCCGGTAACATAGTTCTGTAATAAAGACTATTTGCAAATAGTTAAAGATCTTATCATTTTTCTATGTTTCATAGTTTTAATTTCATATATAACTATCGGGATGTATGATTTGTTTTAATAAAACATGCTTATTGAGCAGAAAGGTGCTGCATTCTGATGTTCTGCTGCCAGATTTCATATTCCACTATTCACTGCTCTCTTTGTAAAATGCTTGCTTGAAAAGCCAGGTTTTTAAACTCTTTATGAATAGTTTAAAATCTCTCTGTAGTCTAATTTCTAAGGGAATGGTATTCCACAGTATTGGTCCGGTGAAGGATAGAGCCCATTCTCTAGCTTGGGTCAGTCTTGCTGTTTTAACCAAAGGGATGGTTAGGAGTGCTTTGTTAGCAGATCTGAGGTTTCTATGTGGGACATGAACATGTAGTGCTGTGTTCAGCCATTCTGCTTTTTCATCGTATATTAATTTATGTATTGTGCAAAGTGTTTTGTATTGAACTCTGTATTCGATGGGCAGCCAGTGTAGTTCTGCTAGTTTCCGTAATGTGATCATTTTTTCGTTTACCAGAAAGTACTCTTGTGGCAGAGTTCTGCAGTATTTGGAGTGGTCTTATTGTGTGTATGGTAATCCTAGGAGAAGGGCATTACAGTAGTCAGTGCTAGCAAATATTAATGCTTGTAAGAGTGTTCTGAAGTTTGTCAATGTTAGTAAAGGTTTTAATTTCCTGAGAACCATAAGTTTGGTATACCCTTCTTTGACTTTTAGTGATGTGTTGTTTGAGGCTAAGTTCTGTGTCAATTATTACACGAGGTTTCATACTTTTTCAGTTAATTCTATTTTCTGATTATTTTTGAGCAGTATTGGGGTTTGGGTGATTGTCTGATTTTTTCCATTCTAAATGTAGGAATTCAGTTTTCTCGATGTTAATAACTAGCTCCATTTGGTTTAGTAGCTGTTTGATGATGTCTAGGTACATGTTTGCTAGATTTAATGTTTTTTCCAATGTGTCTTCAATGGTAGTAGTAGTTGAATGTCGTCAGCATAAATGTAGCCACTGTAACCACCTCCCAGCATAAATGTGCCACCTCCTAGCAGGTGGCACAGTGGCAGCAGGTAAATATTAAACAGGGAAGCCGATAGGAGTCCCACAGAGATCAGCACTGTTTGTAGATTTATTTTTCTGACAATACATTATTTATACAGAGTTGGTAAAATCTGTTACTTAGGTATGATCTAAACTAGGCTATCGTTTTTTTTATGTAGACTTATTTCTTCTAATCTCTTTAAAAGTATATCGTGATTTACCGTGTCAAACGCTGATGACAGGTCTAGCATCATCAGGATGTAATGTTTTCCACTATCGAATCCTCTCAGGATGTTGTCCGTCAGCGAGAGCAGCAAGGTCTCAGTGCTGTAGTGTTTACGGAATCCATGTTGTGCAGGGTATAGTATATTATTGCTATCTAAATGCTCATCCAGTTGCTTTTGTATAGTTTTTCTACTAATTTTGCGATTAGTGGTAAGTTTGAAACTGGTCTGTAGTTGCTCAGGACAAGGGGGTCGTCGTTTTTTTTCTTTAGAATTGGTATAATAATTGCCCCTTTTAGTGTGTCCGGCATGGATCCTTCTGTAAGGGATATGTTTATGATCTTTGTTAATATAGGGGCAACTATGTTCGTTAATTTTTTAATGTCAGTAGTGGGCAGGGTGTCCATTATGGGGCGGATTTTCAGAGCCCTGCTCGCGTAAATCCGCCCAAAACCGGGCGGATTTACGCGAGCAGGGCCCTGCGCGCCGGGAAGCCTATTTTACATAGGCCTCCCGGCGCGCGCAGAGCCCCGGGGTTTTCGGAGTGGGCGTGTCGGGAGGCGTGTCGGGGGGCGGGGCCGGAGCGTGCGGCGTTGCGGGGGCGTGTCGGCAGTGTTTTGGGGGCGGGTACGGGGGCGCGGCTACGGCCCGGGGGCGTGGTCGCGCCCTCCATACCCGCCCCCAGGTCGCGGCCCGGCGCGCAGGAGGCCCGCTGGCGCGCGGGGATTTACGCCTCCCTCCGAAGATCCACAATGCTACTCAATTTCCTTTTCTTATAAATCCTTGGAGAAAAATGACAAAGAATGAAACAGAGAGACTGCATGGTCCAAATGGCAACCTGAGCTACAATGTCACTTCTCTTTTGGATGCCTTTACTAACTCTTATTATTCATGTCAAAGATAACGCAAAATGTAATGCTGAAAGAGACAAGATATAAAGTATTCTACCGTATGTTCATTACTCAACACTGAACTTATTTAGCTAAGCTAACTGACTTGGACATATGTTTGAAATGTAAAGAAAAGTATCAAACTTGGGACACTCCCTGTGGATTTGTTACCATGTTCAGGTATTATGGAAAAAGGTGTTCCGCTTCGCACAGTACTGAATTACCAAATCACTCCCAATCCCACTATGGCACTTTTTGGCCTGTTCCCGCATTCATTTCAGGGCACTGGCGACCATAAACTCTGGCTTATGAAAGTATTTCTTCTAGCTATTACTGCTATACTAAAAGTATGGCGAAAACCAGAAGGCCCTCCAATCTCACATCTGCATTCATCTATTATTAACCTTCTGACTATGGAAACTTTTCTCACCCAACAAACTACGTTCACAACCTGAAGGAAGTTAATAAGTGTGTGGTCACCTTACTTGAAGTATTTACTACATGAATCTCAGAGTTTGATCCTGAATCGCATAGATTGTTAGTATGGTCAGATTATAAGGCAACCATGTATTGTTTAGAAAACCCGCTAAAGGTTTACATGTTCACTGTGTTGCTCTTTTTTTTTTGCTTAGTTAACTTGTATTCAAGATATTAACATGGATCTATATATCGTTTTGGTAAATTTGGAGTCTGCTGCCACTCAGCTAAGGGGGGTGGAGGGATTTCAGAGGTGGGTATACTGAATTGAGAACATTTTACCATACTGTTTTCTACCCCTGTGATATATGGAAGGAACTACTATATATCATGTGGATTTTTATTGTTCTTTGAAGTGAAATAAACACATTGAACATAAGAGAGCTTACAAGTTCATTGAAGCGAGGAAGGTCAAAGCATAATCATGAAAACCAGAGACAATCCCCGTCAACAGACACTTTAAATATTTAAAAAAAAAAAAAATCAAGAGAAAGATATTTAGCACAAAATAGTCGAAATTCAAGTTCTCCTGCACCAAGGCATCAAGAAAGGCAATCCTCAGCAACGAGAACTTTCAGCACAGACTCTGAGCCTGATACAAATTACAGTACCGACAAATAAGAGTTGGCACTGAGAAATCAGGGCACAGAGAAACAGTGCAGAGTCATCAGCACCAAGAACAAATAGCATAGAGTTGGCTGAGCAGGAGATCGCACCCGGGCCCCCTGCTGGACCACCAGGGACTTTGGTGGGTCGGGGGGGGAGGAGAGAGGGTTTTAATGGCAGCCGACGGCTGATGATCCAAAAGTGTTACTATAAAAAGATTATAATAAATTGTACGGATAAAGAATATAGCTTAAGATGAATGTCTCCTCAGGTTTTTAAAGATTTCAGACAGATTCAGTATGATAATGTAGTTGATTATTAATATTTTCTTAATTAGTGGACATTGGAGGTATTCAAGGTGACAATATTACTTTATTGATTTAAGAATGACTGCATCTGTCAAAGTGGCATCTTCTCAAAAACTTATGCTTTAATTAAATCTATTAGTCAATAAAGTACCACCAGTCACAGTTGGGTTTTTTTTGTTATTACAGACTAGCACAGCACTGGAAGCTTTATTAAATGCTCAGGAACATATGTAATTGTAATGTTTCTTTTAGAGCTGATAAGTTCTGCATAGTTTTTCACTAACATACCTCCTTAATTTAGTTGAATTGTATGACATTAAAATTACTTTCATATAAACTGTCCACAACTGCTTAGAATCTATAATATATGAACATGTGAATTAAAAGAAAACTTTAATAAGAAAAGGTGCAATATTGCTATCAAAAATATGGTGAAATTATTTAATTTTACAGTTGAACAGGAAGGGCAGCCATGGGGAGAGGGAGGGAGACAGGGACTGAACAGGGAGGCAGCCCTAAGTTTTACCCTGGACTTATCCACAGGTGACAGAGAAATCTTGATTTTGGGGCCCAAAAAGTACCCTCGACTTATACATGAGATCGACTTACACACAAGTACATACGGTATCTCATTTCCATATGTACGCAAGGAATTTGGACAAAATAAGTGACTCTGCACTTCAATATTCTAGAAACGAAAGCTATCTACAAAGGCCTTCAAGTATCTGAACAGACAATCAAGTTGCAATGTTTTATATCCACAGACAAGAGGGAACAGTACAAACCACAGCTGACTATCTCCTGGAAAAAAGCAATACCCTGGCAGACAGATTAAGCATGAGTGGTCATTCAATGACAACACACTGAAGTACCATTTTCAGTTTGGGAAACACTAACCATAGACCTCTTTGCATCACCATTCAATCACTAACTACAGCAGTATTGTTTCAAGAGACCAAGAAACTACTGGTGATGGATACTTTTGTCATCCCATGGAGCAATATCTATTACATGCTTTTCCACTAATTCCCTTAATATCAAAGAGAATTCTAAAATTAAGAAAAGATAAGGGAACAATGATTTCAATAGCACCATACTGGTCATGCCAAAAACTGATTCCCATGACTACACAGACTTGCAATAGCTCCACCAATCATGTTGCCATTAATACTAAACCTTCTGACTCAGGTTTGGGGCTAACAGCCTGGATGCTGAAACCGAACTACCTCAGAAACTTCAATTACCACAGGTTGTGAAGGAAATTCTACTAGCTGCAAGGAAACCAACTACTAGAAGATCATACAACTACAATGAATGAGGTTTAGCCATTGGTGTCATAGTCAAAAGACAGTCAATAAATCACAAACCCCTCTTGAGAAAAACTTTTACACGAGCTATATGAAATTAACTACCCCGATGTCGGGTGATATTTTGAAATCTCTATAACCAAAAAAATTTTTTGATGAGAAGAGGAGCGTTTCATATATTGGTATCATGAACCCCAACGGGTGAAACAGTCATGTTAAATCATAAACGGACCTCCTCCATCCCCATTTGTTTCTTTATCATGTGAACTAAATAAATCATTCGTTTAAAAAATGTTTGCTTGTGTCTGAATTCAACACTTATGAGACTTAAACAAGCAATATCAAAGTCCAAGCGATATCAAAGTCCCAGCATTATTTAATATTAAAGGGAAGGCTTAAATAAGCTCCATCGATGTCCCAGACATATCTGTTGTTAACAAAAGATGACCACTTGTTCAATCAAACGCTTGTTAAACTTTGACAAGCTATGTCAACCTCCCAGGCATTATTTGATGTAAAAAAAGGCTTGAAATCAAGCTCTATCAATGTCCCGACTTATCTGGTGTTGTAAACAGATGACCGATGAGTCAAAAAGACTCAGATTGAAGACAATGTACTAACTCACAAGGCAAGATTTCAACACCCACTGACAGAGGATTAACAAGGACGAAATTCCCAATGAATGCTTAGAGGCGAACAGGTGCTCCATTTTCTCTAAATGGGCCAGGTGGCCTTCAGGCTTCATTTGGGCACAGCTAGTGGACATCGTGGAAAGGCCCCAAGCATAAGACACAGACGTCACGAGGGTCTGTAATGGCCATAGTCCTCGGACACTTGGGGCACTTCCAAAAACCGGTCACCATTTAAAAAAAAAAAATAAGGGCGGCGCGCGGTCGGTGGTTGTCGGGCACCGAAGGAAGTACCGCCCGCAAAGAATGAGGTAAAAACTTACTAGCATCAGCGGAGGTCGGCAGTCGATGGGGGACCCCAGGATGGGGAAAAATTTTGAAATTCTAAGAAAGGTTCCGTGAGGAAAAAAGTTGTGAGAAATTCTCACAGAGCTCCTGAGAACTGCGAGGCAACTGCTGAGCAGAAAAAAAAAGAGACTGAAGGGTAACCCCTGCTGGATGCAGGTTTAGTGGCATGCTGGGCATGCTCAGTGTGCCAGTCAAAGTTCTAGAAACTTCGACAAAAGTGTTCTGTGATAGGGCTCCATCCCGATGATGTCACCCATATGTGAGGACTACCATCCTGCTTGTCCTGGGAGAAAGCATAGTTGCTTATTTATAACAGGTGCTCTCCGTAGACAACAGAACAAACAGCCACACAATCCCGCTTTCCTCCCTGGGAAATTCAAGATAGTAAATAGACTGAGGGAGAGGCACACAATGACTTCAGCACAGGAATTCCAATGCATACTTAGAAGATGTACTAGGCGAGAGCGATGCCCAACTTGGTGCAATTGGATGACGTCTCACATTTTGTGTGGCTGTTTGTTCTGCTCTCCATAGAGAACATCTGTTAGAGGTCAGCAACTTTGCTTTCTGTTCTAAACAGTAGATATAAAAGCAATGGCAGTATCAGCCAATGTCTAAACCTACTGCCAAAGAGGGGGAAAGAATTAAAATCTATTCCCATTTTGGACTTTGGTTCTTTGTGCTGGAAGTGCTTCTCAAGGATTTATTGAAGTCTCTGGAAGATGAAGCATCACTAATATAATGATATCAATGGTCAAAGAATGAGCAGCATTGGAGATCGCACATAAAAGATCTGCATCTTACTCTCTCAGCAACAGGAGGTTTGTGCAACACATTATGACAGGTAAATAAGAGGTGAGGTGGGATAAAATATGAAACAGAAAAAGGCAGTATAAGATAAAAAAAAGAAAGGAAAGTCAAGTACAGGAAGTCCTTGGACTTGTCACAACTGCTTCCTGAAAAATATACCTTAAAATCAAAACCATTTTTCCCATAGAAAACAATGTTGTACATGGGAGACTGGTTCCAGCACCAAGACCCAGTATCCTGTTTTCATCCAAATAACCATGAATTTATTACAGCAACCAACTGTATTTGAGGGCTGTCTGTATAGCTGTATCAGTTCTGTAGGGATTCTATGAGTGTGGATACTTGGGTAAGTTGCATTGTCTTCGTCCTGAGACAAGTCACAATCATGCCTTCCCTCTCCCTTTCCCCAACCCCATATACACAAGAGAGCCAACTCTGCCCCAAGTTCCACTAATGCACTATCTGCTGCTGCTCACTGCCTCAGTGCATCTTCTTGTCACCACGGCTGGCTAATTGCTGGCAGTCCTATCTGTTACTGGTGTTAATGCTTGCTGCCAGGACAGAGTATGGCCATCAGCCCAGTGGGATCTGTCTTGGAAGGACAGCAGCACCCAGCACCATGGTTCACTGGTTGAGGAACTGAAGCTTCTGATGCAGAGCTGTATGCTCCTCCACTAGCTGGGCTTAGTCGCACTGATATCAGTGCCCAGCTCCTCCTTTTTGCTGAGTGGCGAAGGCCAGGATTTAGTCACACTGTCTGCACCCAGTTACCAGCAGCAGCAGAAAGTAAATCATGCATTTCATGTTCAAAACTCATCTAAATTTTGCTGTGACATAACAGTAAGATGTTACAAGCCAGACAACATAAGATCAAGGACTTCCCGTACAGGAAGTAGTAAGATCACTATTTTAAACAACATAAGGAATCGAGAATGGAGGTTTACCTGTCACGTTCCATTTGCCTTAGATTATCATTTTTAATAGCTTCAATCACTAGGTTAGTATGAGGGTCATCCTGAAATTAAAGTAAATCATGAAATATACAGAAGGATCTTGCATATTAAAAAGATGTGTAAAAGATCAGTCATTTAATACCAAGATTATTAAGAAGGATTTTTCCCAATATGTGTGTATGGCAAAAGTACTTGGTAACTAAGGCTTTTAGTTCTTTAATTTTAATTGAAATAATATATAAATAAATATATATATATATATATATATATATATATATATATATATATATATATTTTTTTTTTTTTTATTTATTTATTTATTTTTTTATTTATTTTTTACAGGAAGTGAAAATTCATAGTATTAGTTTATTGAATGTAAATCCACAAATGTTGCACCCTAATGCTTATGTTAATTCAAATGTTATGTAAATATTTAAACATCTTGGTCCCATTTCAATTATCTATTAGAAATATGAAGTTACTTCAAATCTAATTTAACACTGAAGATATTTAGGGGCAAATTATCAAAATTCTTTCCCCATTTTCCGTTTATGCGAAAACGGCTTAGCACATCTGGCCCTAAGAACACAAAGGCTAAGAAGGCTGACCTGACAAGACCCTACTCAGAGAAGCTCCAATGCTGCTAGAAAAAAAATGTTGTCATGTGAGAGTGTCATGCAGATTTTGAATCTAGCATAAACTAGGGAATAATCTTCTGATTAATCCTCAGGAACTTTTGTTTTAGGTGATGCATCATGGAGAGCAGAAGAACCTGGACAATGAAATAAAGCTACAGTGGGAACAACATCTGAAACACCTGAGAGAACGGTACAAGCAATTGTGAAGAGTTGAACCAGGGCATCGGAAATCTGTCCTGGTAACCCCAAAGTTAGTCAGGTTTTTTAGGATATCCACAATGAATGTGCATGAGTGAAATATACATCTAATGGGTCTCCAGAATATGCTACTTTCTCGCATGCATATTCACGTGGATATCATGAAAACTAGACTGGCTAGGGGGTCCTGAGAGAAGGTTTGGGAAGCTCTGACTTACTTAGAATTTTTTTTTTTTTAAAGCATTCAGTGGTAACATCCCAGATATAATTAGCCAAGCACAGAGTGACTAAAAGGTCTCCTTGTCCTTTGCAAATGTTTACTGATCCCTGAGATGTATATTCTCGGGACCTGCAAAATGTGAAGACATTCTGGCTATACTACTGCAGGGTCTAAAAAAAAAAAAAAAAAAAAAGGAAAATTGGTTTTTACCTGCTTATTTTTGTTCACAGATCAGTCCAGATGCATGGGTTTTTCATCCCTACCAGCAGATGGAGACAGAGAAGAAAAGCTTTACTGACACTGTGCTACTTAAGTTAGCATGCCACACATACTGTACTCCAAGCAAAGATGAGATTAAACCATAAACAACTTCCCCACCCAACATGTGCAGGGGAAAGGTCAAGCTTCCAACCTGGAGCCCTTTGGTCTGTAAAGGAGATTGTTTTAAGTTTGGAGGTATTCAATTTCTTACTATCTACACACAGAAAAAAAGAGCGGTCTTTCCAGAGACAGTGGGACTCTGGACTGATCTGTGGTATTCCAGGAAAGAAAATTAGCAGGTAAGAACAAATTTTTTTTTCTGTTCATATCTCAATCAGTCTAAATGCATGGGATGTTCCCAAGCTCCCCTAAACTGGGAGGGAATCGGAAAGGCCTGCTTGCAGCACACTCTCTCTAAAACCAGCTGCTTCCAGTGCCCAAACTTCCAGTTGGTAATGCCTTGAGAAAATGTATAGAGAAGATCAGGTCGCCATTTAGACATCTCCTGTGGGGAAACCAACTGCCATTCGGTCCAGGATGCCCCCTGTGCTCTAGCAGAATGGGCACACAGGCCCTCGGAATCGGACGGGTCTTTCAAATATAGGCTGATACAATAACCTCCATTAGCCATTGCACAATAGTTGTCTTGGAAGCCTTGTTACTTTTGGATGCCCCATTAGACAAGATGAACAGATTATCAGACCTTCGAAAACTGTTGGTGACTTTCAACGTACATCCAACAAATGCAGCTCCCTTGCATGTGGATCAGAAGAGTCCAAATTCTGAAAAGTGGGAAGTTCTACTGCTTAGCTAAGGTGAAAAGGAGTTATCACCTTCGGCAAAAAAGAAGGCACCGGATGTAAAGATATTCCTTCCTCCATGATCTGTAGAAAGGGGTCTCTACAAGACAATGCTTGAATCCCCGAATCCTCCTGGCCCAACAAATCGCCACCAAAAAGATCACCTTCAGTGTAAGGTCCTTCAATGATGCTTTCTTTAGTGATTCAAAAGGAGGACCACAGAGAACTCCATAAGGGACACACTAGCCTTACCGGAGGCTGCAAATGCTTCACATACCTCTCAGGAAATGGACTACATCCAGATAAGAAGCCAGGGACAACCCCTGAACTTTACCTTGTAAAAACTCCAAGGCTGCCACCTGGACCCTTAGGGAGTTGAATGTGAAACCCTTTGCCAATCCATTTTGTAAAAAGGCCAAAATACTAGAAACTGATGCCTGAAGAGGAGCATTCCCATTCCCAAGACACCGCATTTTAAATATCTTCCACACCCAGTCATAAGCCAGACATAAGAAGGCCATCTAGCCTGTAGCAAGGTTGTAATGACTTCCTTGGAATATCCTTTCAAATGCAGACAATTACTCAAGAGTGAGCCACCTGAACCAAAAAAAATTGATCCTCGATGCAGCAGCAGCCAAGGAAAGTACCCTAGCCTTAAATGACCATCCATGGCCAGATTTATCAAATCAGCAAACCATGGCCAACACAGCCATTCTTGAGCCATGAGGATCACCTACCCCGGGTGAGTCTTGATATGTCGTAGCACCCTTCCTACCAGAGACCATTGAGGAAACACATATAATAGAATCCTGAGCGGCGTTGGGAGTACTAGAGAGTTGAGGCCTTCTGCCCTGATCTCCTGCCTGTGACTGAAATAATGGCATGCTTAGGCATTTTGCCTAGATGCCATCAGGTCCAGCTGGGGAATGCTGGACCTGATGAGAGCTAGATCGAATGAGAGCCATCACCTCTTCTGCTAACTCCCATTCTCTGAGAACCAGCGTGTGCCTAATGAGAAAGTCTGCCTGAACATTCTCCACCCCGGCCACATGGGACACTGCCAGTGTCTTGAGGTGTTGCTCCACCAGGCGAAAAAGTTCCCTAGACACCATGAGGCTTCTGGTTCCTCCTTGACAGTTGACATAGGCCACAGTCATCGCATTGTCTGATTGGACCCTCACTGCCTGATCACACATTTGCAAAAGAAAGAAAAGTAATGCTTTGTGAACTGCCCTCGTTTCCAATCTGTTGATGGACCATGAGGCTTTCTCAGCTGACCACCAACCCTGAGCTGTTTGCCCCCAACAGACGGCTCCCCAGCCCAGTAGACTGGCATCAGTGGTTACTACTACACAATCTGAGACTTCCAACTCCACGCCCTGCTCCAAACTGGTTGGAGAAAGCCATCAGGAAAGATCGACCTGGATTTAACCTTGTAGTGGTAGCTGACATTGGAACTCCTCCAACTGCAGATTCCAGCAGAACAGAAGCTCCCTCAGAAGCAGACCCATATGTGTGAATGCCCAGGGAACTATATTTAGAGTAGATGCCATAGAACTCAGGACCTGCAAATAGTCCTAGGCTCTAGATGCAGGAAAACTTAATGACCTGAAGATCTGCGCCTATAACTTCAACACTCTCACTTCCATAAGAAACACCCTACCTAGCTCTGTATCAAAATGAACCCCCCAGATACTCCAGTGACTAGGTTGGAACAAAGTTGCTTTTTGGCAGATTCACTATCCAATCCAGAGTCTGCAACATTCGCATGACTCACTAAACCAAGCGCAGACAGAGCTCCTTTGACTTTGCTCAAATGAGCCAGTTGTCTAGAGAGGGATGCACCAAAATGCCTTCTCTCCGAAGAATTATGGCCATTACCACCATTACCTTGGTGAATGTTCGTGGTGCCATCATGAGTCCAAACAGGAGTGCATGAAACTGGAAATATTCTCCCAGCACTACAAAGCGGAGGAATTCTGATGTTTCACCTGTATGGGAATATGGAGATATGCTTCTGTGAAGTCAAGAGAAGCGAGGAACTCCCCTTTGCAGATTGCCGTAATAACTGAGCGCAGGGTCTCCATCCAGAACCACAGAACCTTCAGGGCCGCATTTACCTTTTTGAGATTTAAAATGGGCAGACAGGGACTTTCCTTCTTCAGGACACGAGGTAGATGGAATATCTCCTTTTTCCCTGGTCCCCTGTGGATACCAGAACTATCACGCCGATTTAGCATGGCTGAAACTACCTCCTATTTGCCGCAGGAGGCACAAGGTGATACCATGTAGGCTTTGTGGACCGGACGAGCAAATTTTTAAGGTGTAACCCTCTCTGATGATAGTCAGCACCCGCTGGCCATAGTTATCTTGGTCCACTCTTTGAAAGAGAGAGCCGGTTGTCTCCCTATTTATCTCTGGGGAAACTGGATCAACCGCATCTCATTGTGTGGATTTATCTCCTCCGGTCCCCTGACCAGAAGTTTCCTCAAATGGACTGTGAATTACCAGACCCTTGCCTGGGCAATATTTCCTCACTTCTCGATATCTCTGCTTGTCCAGGAAGTTCTTCCTGTTCCTTTTCAGCATGTCCTCTGGCAACTTATGACCCTTGGACTAACCCAAGTGCTTCACCAGCTGCTCCAGGTTTTCACCAAACAAGGGCTTATCTTTGAGAGGAAGTCTGCCCGGCTACAATTTGGACCAGACATCTGCTGACCAATTACGCAACCACAGGAGATGCCTAGATGAAACCGCTGACACCATATTTCTTTTTTTTTTTATAAAATCATTTTTATTGCAAAGACATGCATTTCTACAAGCACGAAGAAGTACACAAGAAAATCAATACCAACAAGAGAACAATCAGTACAGTGGTTATTGCAAGTCTCCTTTTAAGTAACAGCATCCACCCCTGTAAGCAAACGAAACCCCGAACCTATCCCCGTTCACATTCAAGCTACGCATACCAATCACGCCTCACTCATCCCACTCAGACAACCACCTCAACCAACAGACACAGCCTCATCCCCCCCCCCCCCCCCCCGAGCTCTGCCCAGAAGCCCGATGTTATATATATGTTAAGAAAACCCTTAACGAACTAGCAAAACCAGGAGAAAAAAGAAAAAAAAATCAGTGGAAAAAAATATGCAGCATAGTCCACTCAAGGGTTATTCGCCCCGGGAGGAGTGGAGTACCAAGTGATGTGGTATCCTGCTGTACTCAATTGACTTTGTAAATCCAGGGAGAGAAGAGAATAATAGCGAGCCCAGCAATCTGCATAGTGTTTGTCCATGGGCTCAGGAGATTTGGGAAAATCCATTCGCTCCAAGAGAGCCATGTCCATCATGCGATGATGCCAGGCCGCAAGTGAAGGCATAATCAAGGGGTCAGTCCAATTAGCAAGTATAGTACAGCAGGCTAGTAGGAAAGCAATCCTGCCAAAGCGATCCTGGGCCCTGGTACACTTTGCAAAAAGCACCTGCGGTCCAGCCAGCAGAAGAACAGCAGACAACCGTAGAGGGGTCTGAATACATTTATTGACGCAGGCCAGTAGTGAAGTCCAGAAAGTCTCCAGGGACGAGCAAAGAATCAACCGATGTAGCATGGTGCCTTCTGTTTTGGAGCATTTAATACATAGTGAAGAAGAGAGGCGACCCATACGGAAACGGCACACATCGTCACAAATAGTATGATGGAGAATCCAAAATTGCAGATCTCGCAAACCACAGTCCTTCAGCCGTTTATGGAGAAAGGTGAAACAGGAAGTAAGGAAGGGAACCATGACATCCCTTGCACAAAACGGTGTCCAATAACTAGCCAGAAGATCAAGAGGAGAAGTCGGCAACACGCTTTTAATCAGTCTACTCCATCCTTTGATAGAATTATGTGAGTACGCACATTCAAACAGAGTTTTAGCGAAAGCGGTTTCTCGTAAAAACTCCTCTGGTTGCCAGCGAAAAGCCTGCAGGTAGTGGCGAGCTTGGAGGTAAGCAAAGAAAAACTTGCTTGGCAACTTGTAATTTTCAACCATATTTATTTATTATTTATTTATTTAGGGGCTCTTATATACCGATATTCTTGTAACAAGTTACAAATCAATTCGGTTTACATTAAACCAAAAAAAAAAACCTGCGCTAATAAGGCATTACATTAAACAAGGAAGCTAAGAACTTGGGTTCATTGACAATGCTAACAGGGTGAATACAAAAAACAACTTTAGCCGGGTAGCAGTTCTTAAACTATAGGTGACTGGCTCAATGTCTGAGGGGGGCCACAGGGCCTCGGAGATACTATGACATTTGTTTGAATTAAAGAGTTGCTTTTTCTGGTGAGCAGCCTCCCGGAATTCGAAGGTGAGGGAGATCTATTGTTCTGCTGAGTCCGGGAATGCTTGGGTGAATAACCAGGTTTTAAGTCTCTTTTTGAAAGAGGTTGTGCATCTTTCGAGCCGAAGATTTGGTGGGAGAGAGTTCCAAAGAGCTGGGCCAGCGGTGGACAGTGCTTTTTTTCTTACTGCAGATTTGATTGAGGGTACTTGTAGGGTGTCTCTGTATGCTGATCTCACTGGTCTGGAAGGTATTCGTGGATGTAGAGGGAACTTGAGGTCCAGTGGGGAGATGTTGTGGATGGCCGATAGTGTTTTGTACAAGATTCTGAATTTGATTGGTAGCCAGTGCAGTTTCTGTAGGATTGGAGTAATGTGTTCTCGTCGGTTCGTCTTGGTCAGAATTCTGGCAGATGCGTTTTGTAGCATCTGTAGTGGTTTAATGGCATTGTAAGGAAGGCCGAGGAGGAGTGAGTTGCAGTAATCGATTTTTGAAAAGATGATTGCCTGGAGAACTGTCCGGTAGTCTTGATGATGGAGGAGGGGTCTGAGCCTTTTTAAGACTTGGAGCTTAAAGAAGCAATCCTTTGTGGTGTTATTGATGAAGCTTTTGAGATTCAGCTGATTATCTAATGTGACTCCTAGGTTTTTTACTTGAGGGGAGAAAGTTGGTTGAGAGGTGGGTGTGTGTTGGTCTGTGAATAGTTGCCATCTTGGGTGAGTAGGAGTAGCTCTGTTTTGTCTGTGTTCAGGATCAGGTTGAGGTTCGACAGGAGGTTCTTTATGGAGTGAAGGCAGGTGTTCCAGAATTCCGGTAGCACTTGAGGGGTGTCTTCTTCAAAATAGTGGAAGGCATACATAAGGCCACGACGAGCCCAGGTCTTGAATATTCCACTTGTTCTGGTACCAGGCTGAAAATCACAATTATCCACCAACGGGGTAAACAATGAGAACAAACCTGGCAGTTGATAGAGACGACAGCCATCGCCAGGCCATACGGCATGGATAGAAAAAACATTTGGGAATAGTTAGTGATTGTACCTTGGCCGCAGGGGCCTGGACTACATATAAAGGGGACCAGGGCAAAGTTATACGGGTTAACATCCCTTCTTCGCAGTAAGTATATTCATCAAGAATCCATTCCCCAATAAAACACAGCTGACAGGCGACGTTGTAAGCTCGGAAGTCAGGCAGGCCCAACCCTCCCTGAGCTTTAGGATGCACCAGTGTTTGATATTTAATCCGGGCGCGCTTACCCGCCCATAAAAATGTGATCAGCACCCCCCCCCCCTGCAATTTTTTAAGATCATGAACCTTGAGCCAAAGAGGGAGCATGTGCAACTTATATAGCAATTTAGGAACAATCATTTTGATTAAAGCACAACGCCCTGAGAAAGTGAGGGGAAGAGACTGCCAAGCCTGCAACTGTCACCCCAAAGTAGCCAAGATTTCACATATATTGAACTCATAGAGCTTATCCAATTCTCTTGGGATCCAAACCCCTAAGTATTTCAGTTTCCCATGTGCCCACGTAAAAAGAAAGGAACCTGGCCACGGCATAGGGAGCTGTGGATGTAAGGCCAATGCCTCAGACTTGGAAAAATGTATTTGAAGGCCTACTATGTCTCGGAACTGTTTGAAAATCGAGAGTATAACTGGCACACTCTGACGGGGCGGCCTACGAATAACGAAATATCATCCGCAAACAGAGCTATTTTGACGGGATGTCCACAAACTAATCCCCCAAAATCCTTTTTCCTGCCAGAGCTTTTTAGCTAATGGCTCAATTGCTAATACAAATAGCAGGGGGGAAGTGGACATGCCTGCCGTACACCACATTGTAGGGGAAATGGGACTGACAGGCCTCTGTTAATAAGAATTCTAGCGCTAGGATTGTAGTAGAGGACTTGTAACCACGCGACACAATCTCCAGCTATCCCATATTGCTGGAGCACCCAAAACATATAATCCCAGGATAGGGAGTCAAAAGCTTTTCCGGCATCTAAACTAAGAATAAGGGCTTCCTCCTGTGAATGGTAATTTAGGGCAGCAATGAGTCTTCGCACATTTTGCACCCCCTGGTGACGAGAGACAAAGCCGGTCTGATATGAGTGCACCAAGGTAGGCAAGATAGTATTGAGCCGGGCCGCCAGGACCGCTGCAAGGATTTTTATGTCCACATTAATGAGAGAAATGTGCCTGTAAGATCCCACATCTTATAGATCCCGCCCCTTCTTTGGTAATAAGATTATAGTGGAACAGTTTTCGTCCGGTGGGAGACGTTTAATCTGGATTAAAGAATTATAATATGATACTAGACTAGGCAATAATGGGAACTTTAGGGTTTTATAAAACTCATTGCTTAGCCCATCAGGACCAGCCGCCTTACCCTTTTTCAATTTCTGTATGACAGCAAAAATTTCAGAGTCCACGATGCGGGCATTTAATACAGAAAGGTTGTCACCAAGTAGTTTTGGCCAGTTAAAATTTTGAAAAAAAACCCTCCGACACTGGTCGAGGGTGAGGTTTAGAATCGTATAATTTCTTGTAATATGCCATAAAACTGGCTTCAATATCTTGCTGATGAGTATGATAAGCGCCATCACTACCCTTAACTCCAGTAATAAAGGATTTTGTTCTGCGAGGTCTAACTAAATTCGCAAGGAGTTTACCCAAAACATTCCCATGTTTAAACAACTGATATTTAAAATATCTCAAGGATTTCGATGCTCTCTGATGCAAAGCAGTGTTTAGGGCTTGATGTATACGGTCTGCCTCTTGCTTGTTTGCTGTAATGGAGTCCCGAACAAAATTAACCTGCGCGTGCTTTAACTCTGCAGTGAGACGCAGAATTTCTGCGTTTCTCTGCTTATTGCGTGTGGCAACGTAAGCTATAATTTTCCCCCTCATTATTGCTTTTCCAGCGAGCCATAGCGTGGGTGGGGCAATTTCAGGCGTATTATTAAATTTAATATATTCTTCCCAGCCCTCTTTAATGTATTCCTGAAAGTGCGCATCAGAATCCAAATCTGGGGGCATTCTTCAGGAAAAAGCCGAAGGAGGGGACTTACCCAGTTTTAAAGTGACAGATACGGGAGCATGATCAGAAATTGAAATAGGCCCTATAGTGGCGTCTGTGACGAGAGGGAAAAAATGTTCTGGCACTAGAATATAGTCCAACCGAGAGTGAGAGCTATGAGGATGAGAAAAGAAGGTGAAATCCTGGTCCCCTGGGTGTAAAAGTCTCCAAACATCTATTAAATTTAACTCATGACAAAGAAAATTGACGCCTAAATGCAGGTCATTACTGCTTGTGGCCCTCGGGGGCTTACAGTCAATTTGCTTGTCCATGACAGTGTTAAAGTCACCTCCCAAGATGAGGGTGCAATCAGGTAAACTCGCTAAAATACCCATCAGGAGGACAAAATAATCGTGGGAATAGACGTTTGGAGCATATGCATTGCAGAAAGCTATCCTTTGTTGGTAGATTGTCCCCACCACCACAACATAATGACCTTCCATATCCTGTAGCACTTCGTCCAGCTGAAATGGTACCTGTTTGTGTAAAAGTATCGCTACACCTCTCTGTCACGAAGAATAAGATGAAGAGTAGCAGCTCCCAACCCACTCCCGCTTCAATTTATTATAAGAACATAAGAAACATAAGAAAATGCCATACTGGGTCAGACCAAGGGTCCATCAAGCCCAGCATCCTGTTTCCAACAGTGGCCAATCCAGGCCATAAGAACCTGGCAAGTACACAAAACTATGTTCCATCTCCGTCAAGTGAGTCTCCTGCAAAAAGACCACCTGGGTTTTTAAACGCTGAAACAAGGATAACAATTTTTTGCATTTAATCGGAGAGTGGATACCATCCACGTTCAAGGATGTTATCTTAACCGATACCATGACAGCTGTTTAAAAGAACAAATACAGCATGTATCACAAAAAAAGACATGGACAGTGACTAGACCAAATGCCCCCCCCAGCCTGGGCGCTCCGTCCCCCACACCAGAATACATGGCAAAAACATTACATACATGTTTGGAAAACATGAAGGGCTCCTGGGCATGTCCCTGAACCCTCCCCTCCCCCCCCAGCCTGCTTCTCACATGCACACACAAACACATCCATACCCACACATACCCCACACACACTGAACTCATCCAACCCCAGTACTCCTTGGTTCTCAAGAGGCACGAAGTACCCATCTTCCCCATGGGTCCATGGGCTTCCCTCTGCCCTCTCCCCCCCCCCCCCGCCAAGGCCTCCCCCGCCGCCACCTCCCTTCCACATACCATAAGGCACAGTAACTACTGGCGAATTAAACAGAAGCTGCTAAACGTAATAAACAACTGAACCGTTCCTCAGTCAACAGAGAACTGTGGTGAAGAAAATCTGTGAAGAGACAGGAGTTTACCCTTCAATGTGGGGCCGAACCAGTCTGGTAGTAACGATAGTGAAATGAAAACTATGCAAACTATGCAAATCCAACAGGCCTGCACCATTCAAGCAGCATTGGCTGGCTCCAGTGAGGATATGAAAGAATTGGCTTCCTCCTTTTTGTGGAAGAAAAGGATAGAACCATTATGCTGCACTCTGAGCTTTGCAGGAAAAAGTAGCGCAAACTGTATCCCCCTTTTGTGTAGCTTAGTGCATGCAGGAGATAGGGCTTTGCGCTGTGCTGAGACTGCTGTGGAGAAATCATGGAACAGCATGATTGGTGGCCCTGGTATTCCACACCACTGTGCTATTAAAAGGCTCGCATGAGCTGAATTTTATGTGAGTAGTTTAAAAATTCTGGCCATCACTGGCCGGGGTTTGCTAGTCGCTTCCCTGGGCGGCCCCATTCTATGTACCCTTTCGCAGCGCAAGCAGCCACAGGTTAAAGTCAGATCCAAGTGAGTCGGCAGCCAGGTTTCAATAAGATCATACAGTTCCTGTTCGGGCACAGATTCTGGAAGGCCTATTATTTTAATATTGTTGGCTGGTTCCTATTCTCTTGATCATCTAAGCAGTCCAGCAGTGAGGAATTTTGAGTTGATAACTCTTGTACTTGCCTTTCCACAATATGCAGCTGGTCTTCCTGATCAGACAATCTGTGCTCCGCCTCATCCAGCCTTTTAGCGCTCCTCTACAACATTCTTTGTCTGCCATTGAGGATTGAATTTTTTAGCAGCCTAGCATCCAAAACTTCAGCAACCCTGGTAGATATTTTTAGCAGAGCCGTCTCCGAGACCTCTGCTACCGGAGCTGCACTGTCTCCCGCGGTCGCGGCCGCCATCTTGGCCACACTATGTTTTTTCTGCTGAGAGAGCCACGCCGATCTCTGGCACATATCAGGCCCCAGAGCGCTCGGTTTCGCCTCAAACCGCAGCGAATTGATAGCCCCAAGTGTCTTATTACCCCCGACCAAAAAAAAACAAAACAGGAAAAAGAAAGGAGACGGCCCGGAGCTGACTCACTTGTGCGGCTGGGTAAGTCGCGCCAATCTCAAGCTCATTGCAGGTCCCAGAGCGCTCGATTTCGCCCGAAACTGCGGCGAAACAATAGCCCCCGATGTCCTCCACAACATCCAGCCAAAAAGAGAGGCGGCTATAACAAATTGGAGGGGGGAACGGTGGCCAATTCGGGGGGAGAGGGCCCGGAGATGGCTCACAATGCTGCTGACCCCAGTGACGTCATCCCAGAAGTCGACACCATATTTCTAGCCAATGTGTGCAGCATTAGTAGAAGGCATACGTGATATAGACTATTTCTGCCTCCAAATGCTCAGCCTACATTCTGTCTGGTGGAGACAGAAGACCCCGCACCTTGCTCCTGAAGTTGCTGGACCCATCACAGATAGGTTTGTGCCATGAAGCTACTGCACACAGCGGCCTGACTGCCCAATGCTGAGACCGCAACTATTTTTTTTAATATGTATTTCCAGCTTCCTGTCCTGTGCATACTTCAGAGCAGCTGACCCTGCCATCAGAATGGCAGTCTTCTTGGTCACTGCTTAAACAGATGCATCCACCTTAGGAAGCTTCAGGAGCTCCGATGGGTCCTCCGGCAGTGGGTAATGCTTCGCCATCGCTCTACTGACTTTCAGGCCAGACTCGGGAGTATATTACTCCCTGATGACCAGCTTCTTCACAGACCAATGGAAGGGAAAAGCCTTCTCCAGCCCCCGAAGACCTTCCATGACAAGGTCCATTCCTTTATGATCTGACTCCTCACGCACCTCCTTAGTTTCAAGCTCCCTCAGAACCTGTGGAATCAGGGGAAGCAATTCTTCCTTCCTGAAGAGTCTGACCACCCTGGGGTTGTCCCCTTCTGCCACTGGCATCTCCCCTGGAGGATCATGGTCCTCCTCATCTTCCCCCAGAGACTCCTGTCCCCAGAGCCATCCAAGTCATACGATGTGCCTGTGGCCTCCTCCCATTTCCATACAGGAGTCTGCAAAAGCCCTTTCCTAGCCTGTTGTGTTGCAGAAGTTCTGCAATTGGGGGTGCTTCCTAGCCACCCCCTTCCTTGCCAGAAAGGCCTTGAGAAGTAAAAATACAAACTTGGCTGAAGCAGCTCAGCTGAATCAGAAGTACTCCCTAAGGAATCCCCATCCCTCTGAGTCTTCCTGGGCAATATCAAGGTCCGACACAGGAGAGGACAACAAGGGAGGACAAGCAGGCCCTTTCCTCACTGTTTCCTGCAGTGAGAGACCCGACTCCAAAATGGCCATGGTTCCTGCGCTGTAGGGGAGAGCCTCCCTGCCCGACCCCGCTAATCGAGATCTCCTTCTCTGAGCTGTGGATGCAGCGCCCGAACTGCATCTGCTGCAAAGGCCCAAAGATGAAAGCCATGATTTTTTTTGTCCCCACACGACTTGCAGAACTTCCTGTACTCCGCAGACACCACCGGTCAGGGATTACAAGTGCATGTGCAGCTGGACCTTGTCAAATCACTCACCCACCCAGCTGACAATCAGTCCCATGGTGCAGTGGCTCGCAACCTTTTTTCGGCTGGGACACACCTGACAGATGGTTCTCACATGCGTGACACAGTGAGCATGTGACTGTCTCGGGACAAAATGTAAATATACATTCTGCATCTTCAGGAACCTCCTCGACCCCCAACAATGAGTGCAGAGCAGAATCAGGGCATTACTCGTACAACTCACCGTACAAAAAAACAGAACTGACCTTCACCAAATACAGAAAGACCACAAATTATAAATATGGAGATAAACTGGAATGGAAAACCAAAAAAGCCACTCTTTATGCAGTGCAAAATGAAAAGAGAAATATAGCACTTAACATAATAATGCACACTAACTAATCAGCACAAAGTTAAATCTGTATTATGGAACACACTCAAACAGTAACAACCTTATCTATGAAAAGGCAACACTACAAATATTTAACCAGGCCCTAAACACTAATACACCTCTTATTAGGAAAATAGAGCAAGTCAAGCTCCCGACTCAGAAATAATTGTAAAACTATACTAATAAATGTTACAAAACAGCTGATGAACAGAATAACATCCAATTAAAAACTCATAAAAATTATTTAAATTGTCCAAATATCAATAAAATATTTCAAAACAGCAGACATCACATAATACCCAATAATTAAAATGGCAGTCAATCAAGAAAAATAAAACTTAAAAAGCCACCTTTACTTACCCTCTCAAGAAACTCTCCTACTACTTTCCCTTGCAGGCCAATAGCACTCACCAGAAGCAGCAGTGGCTGCCGAAGCTCTGTCCTCACAGTCCTCTTCTTAGGGCCCACAACCAGTCACTCACACACAGTCTCTGTCTCACACAGACCAGTAACCTCCCTAACTAGTCTCTCTTCCTCCCACACACACACCAGTCACCTCTCTGACCAGTCTCTGTCTCTCTTTCACATGTCACCTTTCCTGACCAATCTCTGTCTCTCTTACACAGACACCAGTCACCTCCCTGACCAGTCTCTGTCTCACACTCACACACACACACACACACCCCAGTCATCTTCCTGACCAGTCTGTCTCTCTCAGAAATTCATCACCTCTGACCAGCCTCTCTCAATCACACACATGCTCTCTCACTTACATACAAGCTCTCACTCACACACAAATGCTCTTGCTCCCATTCTACCACACACACACAAAGCTGCCACTCACGCCCCCACTCTACCGTACACACACACAAAGCTGCCACTCACCACAGGCACACAAAGCTGCCATTCATACACCCACAAGCTCACATGGAGTCTCTTCTCATTGGCCCAATAACCCTGGCCTCCGCTTATCAGCCGCCGCTGGCCTGGCCTCCAGTGGTGTGCAATGTCTTTCCAGCCGCTGCTGACGCACATGTTCTCTCCAACTCTTCAACCTCCACCTGACTGACCTCCGGCGGTGGCGCACGTCTCTCCAATCTTCGGCCACGCTGGCCTGGCCTCCGGCAGCGGCGCACAGGGTCTCTCCACTCTTCGGCCCCGCCCCTGGGGAGAAGGGAAGTACAAGTGGGGCAGTGGGACACTGGGAGCCGAGACACACCTGCCAGTGCTTGGCGACACACCGGTTGAGAATCGCTGCCGTGGTGAATTGCAGCTATCCCCAGCTCCTCTGCTAGCACAGCAGTCGTCTCACTCTCACCAAGAATGGCTCTCTAGCCCAGCAGGCCTATTCCTCTTTTTTTTGTTTGTTTAAATAAACAGTCCCCCAAAAACAAATCAGGAAAGGCAATACTTTCCTGTTGATGCTTCAAAGGCTGAGAGAGAGCCGAGTGACAGCTTGGGGAAAAAGAAGGAGCCACACCACTGGCTTTCAGTTACCCCACAGACATCAGGCTGAGACAACTTGAGGGTCACCAACCCCCCCCCCCCCAATCCTCACCCTGCTCTACCTGGGGGATGGCTTCTCACAGGGCCTAACACCCCAGGGAGCTAGATGGGGATCACCCTTTTTTTTTTTTTAAATCAACTCCAGACTGCAGGTTTTGCACCTCTACCATCTGCTGAAAACAGAGAAATACTAAGGGACTGCAGATGACATGCTAACTTAAGTAGAGACAGTGTCTTTGCTTCATCTGCTGGTAAAAATGAAAAACCCATGTGTTTGGACTGATCTGGAGTACGAACAGTAAAATATAATTTTGTTGAGTGTTGCAAGAATTAAATATACATAAACTGAATTATGCAATTTGTATTCTGACAATCTTTACTAAATTTCTAAAAGTGATGCAGATCTAAACAGCAGTGATAAAAAACATGAATTAAACATAAGAACATAAGAAGCTGCCATACTGGGGTAGACCAAGAGTCCATCAAGCCCAGCATCCTGTTTCCAACAGTGGCCAATCCAGGTTACAAGTATCTGGCAAGCACCCAAACATTAAACAGATCCCATGCTACTAATGCCAGTAATAGCAGTGGCTATTCCCTAAGTCATCTTGATTAAAAGCAGTTAATGGACTTCTCCTCCAAGTTGTGATGTTGTTTCAAATCAATCTTTCCATATGTTCGTTACATTACTTCTGTATGAAATAAGTATTATATTTTTTTGTCAAAGTCAATTGATTTATTTTGTGCTATATTTAAAAATAGAAAACAGCTTACATGAACATGATTCACAAAGCTCTTTCAGGAATAGTCACTTACATTAGAAGAAATATATTTATCATCATCATCAAGTCCCAATGGAACACTAATTAGCTTCTGAAAAGCTTTCTTCATTTTTTCTCGATCTCCAATAGCAAAATAGCAAAGAATCAAGTTAAAGCCGGCCTTCACATTTGGAGATTCACTCATGATGTGCTCAAAGGAATTAATTGCATCCGAGTACTGGCCGGTTTTAACAAATGCAACTCCAATGTTCTGCATTATTTTAATCCTAATGAGAGAAAAAGAATTAACTTGTATTTTCCTTAAATGAAAATTAACCACAGTATCTATGGAAAAATAAACTTACCTCATCTCATTATAGGCACTAGGAATCTGATCCAGAGCCATTCGATAAAATTTAATTGCTTTTGAGTAGTTTCCCTGTTTTAAGTATATGTTTGCCATGTTCACTTTAAGTCTCCCTAGAACAGAAACAAAATGAATGAGTCTATGACAGTGGAAAGGATTCAGAGACTTGAGTCCTACCCACCCACCCATCCCACTTAGCAATGTGTGTTTTCAGTCTTACACCTGCAAGGTGTAATTCAAAATCATCACCCTCCTTTCCAAAAACCATTGCTTGGCATATTGAATATCCTATTTGGAATTATATATATAAGGTAATATTTTCATAGACTCACACTGTTGGATCATGCCACCAGAAAGAACTTTCCAAGCATAAAGTTCTAGAAACTAACACTATTAGTTCCTTTATGACCTAAGTCTAGAGAGAACAGTGTGTTAATCTTTGCAAGGGGAGATGGCTGAGTTGTGTGAAACTATGAAAATGCTACCATTACAGGTGAGGATTCTTTTCTGAAAGGAAAGTATGTTCCATGGCTAAACTAATAGCAATGAGAAATTTGATAGAATGTTTATGCCAAAGGTATGAAAGCCACAGAGCACATCTGAAATTAAAATATGCTTGGAAGGGAATTGGAACTGTATGCTCAATAAAATATATAAGAGACACTGAAAAATAACACAAAATTAAAAACAGCAATGAACACTTGGCCACAGGGAGGTCAAGATTCAGTGCTATTTTGCTGAATAAGTAGCAACTTATCCGGCTAAGTAGTTAGACAGATAACTTATGGGTGGACTGGGAAGAAGCTACATTCCTGGGTAACTTAGCCAGAAAAGTGCTGATATTCATACTTATCTGGTTAAGTTAACCAAATAAGTTAGATCTGTTTGATAGCAGGTCTAAAGTTAGCCGGATAGTACTTATCCGACTAACTAGAACTTATTTGGGTATAGTCAGTGGTATAAGCCATGCCGCTGAATATCCCTTCTAAGTTAGCCAGATATCTTTGAATATTGGACCCTAGAAGCCCTTGCTTTGCATATCTGAGCTATGATCATTGAGAAGAACTTAGAGTGAGTGAATCAAAGACAAATCGGATGAAAATACTTCCAGATGCTGCAAGATGAAGTGCAAGATGAATGCTTACAAATTATTCAATAGGCAGCGAAGATCTTGAAAGCCCTCTCGTTCTCTGTAGTCATTCAACTCCACTCCCCTTTGCTCACCCACTCTCCCCTCAAATTAGTTTTGTTCATGCTCCTTGCCCCCTTCCCCCAAAATGCTCACTCTCTCTCATAATGCCCCTCTGTCCTGGTAACACCAACCTATGGCTCTCACTGAGCCATGCGACGCTTGAACTTCTGCATTTGTCTGCAAAGAAGTATTGATACCACATGTTCCAAAGCTTACTGAGAGCCAAACAGAGGCATGAGTTGGCAACTTCCGCATACCTCAATAGAACAGCTTTGCAACTGGAATGGTATAGTGATAAGGCTGTGACTCAGAGTGTGAAAAACACTGCTTTAAGAGGGGCAACTAGGTATATGACAAAAGAACTGAAATATTTAGGTTTCAATAAAAGTTAGTAGTACTTTCCACAAAAGAAAAAGAAGCTCAAGGACAAACATTCTTGATATTAAGAAGAGGAAATAGTTACCAACAAAGTGATAGGCTTCAGACCTGCATGAGACAAGTACAAATGGTGGCAGGAAGAGAAAAGGAAGTGAAAGACCAGAAATTAAGAAGAATCTGTGGTGACACATTAGCTGGAGCAATTGGGTAGGTCAAGAGGTCTTATTTGCCAACAATTACTATACCTTGCTTGTATGACCCAGCACTTCCACTCTCCACCCTAACCTCACCTCCCTACATCACTGACCCTTCCTTCCCCTACCCCAAGCTGTTGCCATCACTCCTCCTGCTATCCCCACTCCCCAGTCACTGCTATCATTCCTTCTCCTCACCAACTCCAGTAAAGGTGCGTGCAGCTGATCACAAATAGCAGCAACTAAGTATGGGCCTGCCAGCCAGCACACACTAACAAGCCCCTAGACAGCCCTGTTCCTCCTACTGCAGATTTTCTGTTTGAAAAGCAAGCTTTCAAATGGCATTCTTGAGGATTGACTATATTACTATGGGGTCTATTTTCAGCGGGATCTAGCCGACTAAGGAGTGAAAATTTGAATCTAGCTGCCTAGCAAAACTAGGTATACAAAATGTGAGCAACCCTGGAGGTGCTCCTGCGGTCAGGGTAGGACTTAATTGGCCAGTACCAACTTTGAACACTAGCCAGCTAAGTTTAGACTCCTAATACTAAGTGCACAAATATTTGGCTATTTAATATTTTATGTACATAAGGAACCACAGGATCATTCCTCCATTGCTAGGAAACTGTCACAGTGTAGACATTTTGTACCCTTAAGCAAATCCTATGTAAGGGATACTACACACCTAATTTCAATATTAAATGACTTAACCATACCACCTAAGCCTTGTTATCTGGTTACATTAGATATAGTGTCATTATATTCAAATATCCCCCAGGAGGAGGCTCTAAAGGTTATTGAACAGACATTGAACCTTCGCACTGGTCACATTAGAGTTCCTACCCCTTTTTTGTTGGATTTGGCTCGTATAGCTTTAACTGAAAATTACTTCATCTTCAATTCGAAATTTTATCAACAAGTTAAGGGCACGGCTATGGGTGCCACCATGGCCCCTTGCCTTTATGTAGCAGCATTCGAAGAAAAACATGTCTATCCCTCAGACTGGTCCACATTTATACATCACTGGCTAAGGTATATAGATGATGTTTTTCTAAACTGGTTGGGTTCTGATGTACAATCTTTCTTGTTCCTGGATTGGCTTAACAACTGCAACATCAATCTCCAGTTCAATTTTAACATCTACACCGATCAGATCTCCTTCTTTGATATCTCTATTTATCTAAACAGTGAAGGTTTTTCTACCTCAATTTTTCGTAAAGACCCTTTTGACAGTTGTCACCTGCAATTTCTTAAAAACAATATTCCCACTGATCAGTTCCTACGACTACGCTGGCTGTGTTCTTCTAAGAATGAGTTCATAGCACAAGCTAAGCAGATGACTGCTCGTTATAGTGCAAGGGGGTACCCATATAAAGTTTTGAGGAAAGTTTACAAACGAGCACTGTATGTAAACCAGGACTTGCTTTTTTTTTTTTTTTCACTGCAGAATCACGCTAAGGATAACTCTGTTAATTGCATTCTTCCGTTCACCATCATGAGTAGTACAATCACCAACATAATAAGCAAACATTGGGTTTCCCTCTCACTTAGTGCAACTTTCAATAGCTCACTATGGTTTACTTATTGCCAGGGAAGAAATCTCCGGGATATGTTCGTTCACTCTGGACAACAATCTGACAGTGTACAATCTCAAACCTTATGAGATCACAAACCTTGTAGCCATTGCTCCATGTGCCCCTTGACATCTGTCACATCAGCCTTTATACACCCGACCACAAAGAGAACTTTTTTGTTATATGGCTTCTCGGACTGTACATCTTCAGGGGTGGTGTATGTAATTAGTTACCCATGTCCAAAATTATATGTTGGCAAAACATCCCGTATGATAAAAACTCGGATTATTGAACATCGTTCAAACATCAAGAATCATCGTGAAAATGCCCCCCTGGTAGATCATTGGATTCAGTTCTCCCACTCTGTATCAGATCTAAAATTTTTTGTTCTCAATGTAGTTTGTCCTCCTGTGCAGGGGGGTAACTACTCTGAAATCCTGATTAGGAAGGAACAAAAATGGATTTATTTGTTAGATACTATTGCACCCAAGGGGCTGAATTACGAGCTTGAATGGAGTTTTTTCACTTGATTTGTTTCTGCTGCGATCTGATTGGCTACCTTTTTCCTGCTCCTTTGATTGGTCTGTTCTTTCGCGCCAAAATCACTTTAGGTTTAAATCTCCGCTGTGCTGTAAACTTGTGCGCTCCCTGTGAGTTGTTATCACCAACTGAATTGGTATGTTTTGATATGTTTTTCTTGTTCTAATGTCGGCTTGCCCTTTGTTTGTTTGGTCCATATAAATTCTGATATTTATATTTGTATTTACAGAATGGTGTCTTAAAAGTGTTGTCCCTCTCGACGCAGCCTGTTGGCGAAACATGGGTCCGTGTCGGGGGACCCTTTAAACAAGTACCTGTAATACAGTGGAGTTGCCGCCTATTGAAATATTAAAACCTTGTAAATGAAAATTATTGGACCATCATAAATTCTTCTGCACTTGTGGTGTGTGTACAGTGTAGAACTGGGCCATCTCTCATGGTACAACCTTAACAGCCACACACCTAACATGAAAAGAATATCCTGGAAGACAAACTCAGTCAGATTCTAGACTCCCATAACAGGTGCCAGGATCAGGATATAACATCCAGGATTTTTTCTTGAATGGGAAACACCCGAAATAGATCTATTTGCAACCATACTAAATAGGAAAGTCCCAACCTTCAATTTCAGAAGAGGATCAGACAGCAGATTAGCATCAGACTCCTTTTCCCAGATCTTGTATAAACATATCCTTCCATGCCTCTGGTTGTAAAATCCTTAATAAAACTCACAGGATACTAAGGTACTCATAAGCTCCACACTATCAGAGAGAAATTTGGTTTCTATTCCTTCAAGCACTATTCATCAGGAAAAATCAACCAGGTTGGACAATTCCTCAACTCTTATGCTGAAGCAAGGTACTTTATTTATATAATCAGACTTATTAACCACCAGTCTAGCATGAGTCAAAGCGGTGTACAGAGCATACAACAAAAATTACAGGGCAGATAAAAACAAAACAAAATACAAACCCATAGAAAAAACATATAACAGACAAATCAATAACAAGCTGCATATGTAACATACAAATCAAAACAAATAATACATAACAATCAGAATAAAATCAGCATCTAAAAGTAAATCAGTACCAGATCATTAAAAAGCAGAAAATAAAACAAAATAAAACCAAGACATCAAATAAAGAATACTTTAATGTGGATAAACATCCAGTCTCTGGACCTCACAGCCTGGATGTTAATAAGGAGACAATTTGTTCCTTGAATTCTCTGATGAAGCGTCTCAAATTAATCTGGCTTCTAGAAAAGGAATGTACCAAGAGGAGGTTTTGCCATCTGATGTGAGGGTACTGCCATAAATCCCTTCTCTTGCCCTACACAAAAAATTGCTTGAATACCTTCTACATCTTTCAGAATTTGGCCTTAAAACCAACTCTGTTAGGGTGGCAGCTTAGTGCAATTGGCACTTATCACCAGCATGTAGAGGGAAATTCCATCCCTATTCAACCTTTAGTTGAAAAATTTATGAAAAGTTGCCTCCCATCAAGCCCTTCCGTGTCATGGGACTTCAAAATGCTTCTTACCCTGTTGATAAAAACCACTTTTGTGGGCAAAATATTTGACCTGAAAGGTCCATTTTGTTTCATGTAGTCACTTTAGCCCATAGGGTCCATGATCTCCAGGTCTTAGTAACTTAACCACTTTATACTAAATTTCATCACAACAGGGTGGTGCTTTATTGTAAATTCTTGCCTAGGATGGTGCTGAAGTTCTACCTTAAGTCAATCATCCTGCCAATATACTGTTCCAGATTACAGGTTTATTGATGTAAACAAGCCCTGCATAGTTTTGATTCGACAAGAGCTATCAACTTTCACCTGAAGTAAACCAAAGCCCACAGAAAGTCCACCCAAATGTGGTTCTTTTGACCCCAACAGAGCTTTGATTAGAGTAATTGAACCAAATATTTCTAATTGGATAGCAGACTGCATCTCCTTCTGTTATGTTCTGACTCTAGGAGGGCATGTCAAGGCTTCTAAAGTTAGAACCATGAAGATTTGACCAGTATGTCCTCTAGTGTCTGAAGAGTAAAATACAATTCCATACTCCCTAGAGCTAAATTTGTTTCAAGATGCCTTCCTTGTATAAAATGTTTCATTAAAAAGTAAAAAGGGTTTTTACCCAACAAAAACATGTGATTCCTATTTGAGGCATCTTGTTGTTTTTCTCTTTATTCTTTTGCAGGCAAGCCTTAGCTAGGAATTCCCACATTAGTGAGTGATCATCCTGCTTGTCCTCAGAGAAAGCAAAGTTGTGCCAAGTGTTTTCCAAGCATAGTAAGATGATCAGTCTTACATGCTTTTCTCCTCCCCTGCTAGAGTTGTTTCTATATTTTAGTTAATACATAACACTGAGGGGGCTCCGCAAGGCTGTGACTTCAAAAGAAGCCTGATAACGCTTTTCAAGAGGACTCTGGGAAATGTTCTGCATGGTTGACATCATAATAGACTCTGAACTAAACCTGAAACAACACATATCACTGAAAATAAAAGAGGGATACACTAAACTAATGGCACTCAGGAAGTTAAAACCTTTGCTAACACTATCAAATTTCCGAACAGTTTTACAAGCACTAATTTTCGCAAGCACGGACTATTGCAACGTCCTGTTCCTAGGACTACCACAGGTGACCACACGACCTCTTCAAATATTGCAAAACTCGGCCGCTAGAATATTGACTGGTAAAAAAAAAAGAGACCATATTACTGGATCACTTGCAGAACTTCATTGGCGACCTATTGAACAAAGAGTACAATATAAAGAGCTATGCACTATACACAAATTAATTCATGATGAAAAAGCAGAATGGCTGAACACAGCATTACGTGTACATGTTACACACAGAAACCTAAGATCAGCCAACAAAGCACTATTAACTATTCCCTCGGTTAAGTCTGCTAGATTCACACAAGGGAGCAAGCACTATCTTTGGCAGGACCCGCATTATGGAATTCAATGCCTCTGGGGATAAGACTGCAGAAAAACTTCAAACTTTTCAGAGTAAGCCTTAAAACCTGGCTCTTTAAACAGGCTTTTTACAAAGAGAATGAAGAGAGCAAATAAGAGATTAACCCGGCACTGAATACGTAGTTTTTGATTTCCTTTTTCCTTACCAACCTTTAAATACACTTAAGATTATTTTCTTTATATATGAACTGCAATAGTAACTTCAACCTAACAAAATCAATACCTAACAAACAGTTTTATATTGAAAAAATCCTGTTACCACTTATTTGGTACATTCATAATGTCTTAGTTATCATAATTAATTTCTATTATTATAAGTGCCTTTTTGTAAACCGTTATGATGGTTAATTTACTGAATGACGGTATAGAAAGGTTTTTAAATAAATAAATCTGATGACATCATCCACATGTAGTTGATCATCCTGTCGTATTTAGAGAACACCTATTTAGCTAAGCATTTCTGAAATTTGGTATTTTCTCCTAACATCTCTAAAAGGTGGCAATTGTCTTCTCTAGTAATATAGTGGTAAATTTTCAAATGGGTGCTGAGCACCCATCTTAGCCAGCAAAGTTATGATCATTTTCAATTGTAAAATAAGCTGTTAACTTAAAGCTGAAAATTTTCCTAAAAATTTAACTGGCTAAAGTTAGGATTGGGTAGATAAAACAGCTAAACAATATAGGCAAACAACCTAGAAATGGCTAAAACAGATCACTAAGTAAAAAACCAAGCTTTTAGTAAGCATCTGAATTTAAAATCATTCTTTTCTACACCTGCTCTTCTTTCATGTTTTCCAGTCTTGGAGCTCTAACAATGAAAGCACTAGAGTGTTGTTTACCTGTAACAGGTGTCCTCCAAGGACAGTAGGATGTCCGTTCTCACAATAGGGTGACATCATCCACTATTACCCAGCCTGGAATCCTTTATGTCAAAGTTTCTAGAACTTTGACTGTGCCTCACTGAGCATGCCAACATACCACACATCGACACGAGGGCCCCTTCAGTCTTGTACCTTAGCAAATACAACTGGAAGACAACTCCAAGGGGAAGAGGGTTTCATGAGGACTGATATTCTGCTGTCCTCGGAGAACTCCTGTTACAGGTAAGCAACTCTGCTTTTTCTGAGGACGGGATGGCAGCCCTCACAAGTTGGGAATCCCTATCTACAGACCACCCCAAACAAAAAAAGGGGAAATAACCACAATAAAGTGCCAATGGGCACAATAAATATATTTTTGTTGGCAAGAAATCTTTTTTTCCATTTTATCTCATCCATGAAAGGCAGCCTGGAACAAAAACAACAGGTCCTAGGAAGGAGTGCTGGATTCTACACCTTAAACAAATTCTGCAGGGCAGACTGGCCAAACCTACTGTGGCACTGACCTAGCCTAAACAGTAGTGAGATGTGAATGGTGGAGAAAACTCCATGTTGAAGCTTTGCAGATCTCCTTCACATGGACTGATTATAGGTGAGCCACTCAGGCTGCCATGGCCCTCATGATTCAGGCCTGCCTGGGCATAAAATAAGGACATGCAATCTGCTAACAAACTGGACAGTCTGTTTGGCAATAGCAATCCCCAGTTTATTGGTGTCAAAAGAAAGAAAAAAGCTGGGTGGACGTTCTATGAATCAGTTCCAGGTAAAAGACCAAGGATCTCATGCAGACTAAATCGTGCAGAGCTTGCTCACTTTGGTGGAAATGTGGCCTAAGAAAAAATGTTGGAAGAACAATTGACTACTTAAGATAGAATTCCAATACCAACTAAGGCAGGACCTTAGGATGGCTTTGCAGAACTATCTTATGATGAAACTTGATATAAGGTGAATAAGTTAAAGAGCCTGGAGCTCACTTATCCTGTGTGCTGAAGTGACAGCCACCAAAAATACAACCTTCAGATCAGGTACTTCAGATCACAGGAGCACAGTGGCTTTTAGGGACAAAATCACATTGAAATCCCAAGACACAGCTAGAGGATCGATGGCAGGCTTCAAATGAAAAAAAAAGAAGCAGACCTCCAATTAACCAGACAACCAAAGGCTGTACCGATTTGGGTCTACCTTCTACATGCTGGTGATAGGTACCAACCCTCACTAAGATGAATTCTTAAATTAATTGGTCTTCAGACCAGATTCAGGCAGACACAGAAAGTACTCAAGCAGTTTTTGTGTGAAGCAGAAAAAAGAATCTAAGGTGTTTTTTGCACATACCACAAAGCAAACCTGCTCCATTTAAGTCCATAGTTTCTTGAAACTAAAAGAATTTGAGACACATACTCTGATAGATCAGGGAGTTGCAAAGTCAAGCTCTTAACATTCAGGCAGAAGACAGGTATCTGATGTTGGGATGGTGCAACTTGCCTTGATTCTGATTAAAGAGGTCTAGGGAAGTCCACAGACTGATTAGTTCCCTGATTATCATTTCCCTGAGGAATGGGAAGCATATCTGTCTTGGCCAGAAAGGGGCTATGAGTATCAAGGTCTCTTTGTCCACTTTGCAACTAGCGTATTTGGAAGATACACACATAGAAGGACCTTACCACAAATAATGGCAAAGGTGTCCAAGGCTAGTTTGCCCTGTGCCCTTTTCCTGGAACTGAAGAATGGAACCTTCCTGTTCTGTGACACAAACAGATCCACTGTAGGAGTGCCCCACTGGTAGAAAACCTAGTTTACTACCCCCCAGTCCAGGGACCATTTATATGGTTCTAGGATCCAACAATCTGTCTGCATGAACATTTTCCAAGTCAGCCAGACAAGTGATCCTGAGAACCATGCCTTGAGAGAAGACCCAGTCCAATAATTACACAATCTATTGACACAGGAGGTATGAGACTTGGCCTCCCTACTTGCTGTTGTAGAACATTACAATCCGGTTATCCATTTGGATTAGGACTACTTTGTTGGCCAACCTGTCTCTGAAAGTTCTTAGCATGTACTGGATTGCTCTTAGCTCTAGGACGTTTATCTGATGAAGCTTTTCCTGAGCAGACCAAAGACCCTGAATGCATAACCCCTACATGAGCTCCCCAACCCAGGTTGGATGCATCTATGGCAAAGACAATTTGGACTGTAGAAATCTGGACGGGTATAGCCCCCGTCAGTTTGGAATAGTCTCATCACTGGGACAGGGAGACCCTGAGCAGTTATGTAAGATGAATGCTGTTTTGTAGATCCTGAGTGGCCTACAACCACTGGGATCTGAGCTATCATTTGGCTCTCCTCATGTGGAGATATACCAACAGAGTGACATGCAAGTTGATGCTATAAGCCCAACCTTGTCTGCCAACTGAATTAAATCCTGCCATGCTGATGTCTGCCAACTCAATTAAATCCTTTCCACTGCAGATATCTAAGTGATAGCCCTCTGATGCAGAAGGAAGGCTCTTCCCTGAGGTGTGTCTAGCAGAGCTCTGATAAAATCCAAATTAGATGAAGGGCTTAAATAGGACTTAGGATAGTTGATGAAAAACCCTAGAAACTCCACCAGGAGAGTTTGCACATCAATTCTGTGACACCACCTGTGATGTGCTCTTGGCCAGCTAATCGTCCAGATAAAGATACATATTCACCTCCAGCTTGCATAGGTGTGCCACCACAACAGCAAGACATTTGGTGAAGGTACACAGGGCTGATGCTAGGCCAAAGAGCAGTACACAATATTGGAGAAGACTGCTTCCCACGGCAAATCTGAGATATTTCCTGTGATGGGGGAATGACTATGTGGATGTAAGCATCAACAGTCATGCACAAACATCTTAACCTCAAAAACTGACTAATAGGGATATTTTCCTTTAAACGTTTTGGATGAAAACTAGTGAAATCTAAAGTTGTATTTTATCAATATCCTTCTTGTTTAATGTACTGTATAGTTTTCCTTCATTTTTATACACTATCATATCCAGAAAAGGTATTCGCTTCTGATCCATATGAAACTCAAACTTAAGGTTGTCATCCAATGACTTTAACCATAATATAAATTCTTCCAATCTTGCTTTGGTACCCACAAAAATTCAAAACACATCATCTATAAACCTCTTCCATATAATCATCTCCTTCCAAAAAGGGGATGAAAATATGAAATTGTCTTCAAAGTTGGCCACATACAAACAGGCAACTGATGGGGCCAAGAAGACCCCATCGGAATGCTTTTTATCTGGTGAAAATATCTACCCTCAAACTGAAAAAAAAACTTTTTTTTTAAACTATAAATGACAATTGACCTAACAAAAATTTTTGTCTATCTGATATCTCCAATTTACCCAATATCTTTTGCACAATTTGTATTGCCAAATCTTGCGGTAAATTGGAGATATCAGATAGACAAAAATTTTTGTTAGGTCAATTGTCATCTATAGTTTAAAAAAAAAAAGTATTGTGTAATTGTGGATGAATGTGTAGTATGAATGTTATTTCATAATATGTACTGTGACATATATATCTATATCTATCTATCTATATATATATATATATATATATATATATATTGAGATACATGTATGTGAATGTATTTAAAAATTTTGATATAATACATTTTGAATAATATATATACAGGTAGGGGATATATATACAGTATAGGGGATAAATCTCAGTGAACCAGGAAGATGTACTAGGGCAAATTGACAAACTAAAGAGTAGCAAATCACCTGGACCAGATAGTATACACCTCAGAGTGCTGAAAGAACTGAGAAATGAAATTATGGACCTGCTATTGGAAATTTGTAAACTATCAGTAATATCATCTATGGCATCTGAAGACTGGAGGTTTGCCAATGTAATGCCAGTTTTTAAAAAGGGATCAAGGGGTGATCCAAGAAACTATAGACCAGTGAATTTGACATCTGTGCCAGGGAAAATGGTAGAAACTATCATAAAGAACAAAAGTGCTAAATATACAGATAGGCATAATTTAATGGGACAAAGAAGACATGGATTTAGCCAAGGGAAGTCTTGCCTTACAAATTTGCTACATTTTTTTTGAGGGTGTAAATAAACATGTGAATAAAGGTGAACCAGATGATATAGTGTATCTGGGTTTCCAGAAAGCATTTGATAAATTCCCTCATGAGAGACTTCTTAGGAAATTAAAGAGTCATGGGATAGGGGCCAGTGTCCTATCATGCATTGCCAACTGGTTAAAAGATAGAAAACAGAGAAGAGCTAAATGGAAAATTTTGCCACTGGAGAAAGGTGAATAGCAGAGTGCCCAAAGGATCTGTTCTGGGACCACTGCTTTTTAATCTAACTAGATAAATGAAGCTTGACCGTCGTGCCGCAAATGCGCAGTAGAGAGCAGCTCTACCGCGCATGCGAGAACGTCGGTCAGAGCGTGCCTGTTAAAATGGCGCTGGAGGAGCAGTAGAGGCGGCGGCGCGAAGAGCAGGAGCGGCGGCGGTGCGAAGAGCAGGAGCGGCGGCGGCGCGCGCGCGAGGGAGGGAGAGAGGGAAGGACCCCCCCCCCGGAGATCTTCCGCGGAGCAGAGCTCTGCCCGACATGCCGCGCAAGCACGGGAGACAGAGCACGCCAGTCACAGTGGGCGGCGGCAGCGGGAGGGGCAGTGACGGACACGACATTTTGCGGCGGGGAGGAGCAGCGTCGAGCGGGCTAGCAACGAGCCCGGTGGTGAGGCAAGCGTGCGAGAGACACCCCCGGCGAGCATGTCGGGCCGACAACTTGTGCCCGTCCATCCGTCCGTTGCCGGGGAAGGGGGAAGGAAGCTGGGAAGGGAGAGGGACAGCAGTGAAAATGGGCCGACAACTTGAGCCCGTCCCCTCCGAAGCCGGGGAAGGGGGGAGGGACAGCAGTGAAAAGTTGGGTTGACAACAGCCTGAGCCCGTGCCGCTGCCGGGGAATGGGTTAGGGAGGACCAGCATGCAAAGGGACAGCAGTGAGAAGCCACAGTACACAGGGAGGGAGGTACGGAGAGAGGGACAACAGCTGGCCCTGTAGAAGAGATCAAGAGGGAGTGGAAGGTGGCTGAGGGAGAGGGAAGGGGTTGAGGATGAGGTGAGAGGGGAAGGAAAGGGAAGATGAGGTGATAGAAGGAAAAGGGAAGAGGATACAAGTGCATAAGTGGGAAGGGTAAGAAGTGGAGAAGAGAAAGAGGGAATGAAGGAGGGCTGAGGGAGAGGGAAGGGGTTGTGGATGAGGTGAGAGGGGAAGGAAAGAGAAGATGAGAGGAGATGGATGGAAAAGGTAAGAGGATATGAGTGCATAAGTGGGAAGGGTAAGATGTTCTGGAGAAGAGAAAAACAGAGAGGAGTAGGGCTGAGGGAGAAGGAAGGGGTTGTGGATGAGGTGAGAGGGGAAGATGAGAGGGAATGGAAGGAAAAGGGAATAGGATATCAGTGAGTAAGTGGGAAGCTTAAGAAGTTGTGGAGAACAGAGCGGCTCTGACCGACCTGCCAGTCTGATTGATGGAATCTCGCCTGTTTTAACGGGCTTAACGGCTTGTATATTTATAAACAACTTGGAAATAGAAACAACAAATGAGGTGATCGAATTTGCTGTTAACACAAAATTATTCAAAGTTGTTAAATCACAAGAGGATTGTGAGAAATTGCAAGAGGATAATGGGCATGCAAATGGCAAATGAAATTTAATGTGGGCAAGTGCAAAGTAATGCACTTAGGGAAGAGTAACTCAAATTATGGCTACACAATGCAAGGTTCCACATTAGGAGTCACCACTCACAGGAAAAGGATCTAGGTGTCATCATTGAAAATATATTGAAATCTTCTGCTCAGTGTGCAGAAGCAGTCAAGAAAGCAAATAGAAGGCTAGGGATTACTAGGAAAGGAATGGCGAATAAAACAGAGAATATCATAATGCCTCTGTTTCACTCCATGGTGCAATCTCTTCTTGAGTTTTGTGTGCAATTCTGGTCACCACATCTGGAAGATTGGGTATCCAAATGGCAGATGAAATTTAATGTGGACAAGTGCAAGGTGTTGCATATAGGGTTATGTTAGGTTCCATATTAGGAGCTATCACCCAGGAAAACGATCTAGGCATCATAGTGGATAATACTTTAAAATCATCAGCTAGGTGTGCTGCAGCAGTCAAAAAAGCAAACAGAATGTTAGGAATTATTTGGAAGGGAATGGTTAATAAAACAGAAAATGTCATAATGCCTCTATATTGCTCCATGGTGAGACCACACTTTGAATACTGTGTACAATTCTGGTCGCCGCATCTCAAAAAAGATATAGTTGCGATGGAGAAGGTACAGAGAAGGGCAACCAAAATGATAAAGGGAATGGAACAGCTCCCCTATGAGGAAAGGCTGAAGAGGTTAGGGCTGTTCAGCTTGGAGAAGAGACGGCTGAGAGGGGATATGACAGAGGTCTTTAAGATCATGAGAGGTCTTGAATGAGTAGATGTGACTCGGTTATTAACACTTTCGAATATTAGAAGGACTAGGGGGCATTCCATGAAGTTAGCAAGTAGCACATCTAAGACTAATCGGAGAAAATTCTTTTTCACTCAACGCACAATAAAGCTCTGGAATTTGTTGCCAGAGGATGTTGTTAGTGCAGTTAGTGTAGCTGGGTTCAAAAAAGGTTTGGATAAGTTCTTGGAGGAGAAGTCCATTAATGGCTATTAAACAAGTTTACTTAGGGAATAGCCACTGCTATTAATTGCATCAGTAGCATGGGATATTCTTAGTGTTTGGATAATTGCCAGGTTCTTGTGGCCTGGTTTGGCCTCTGTTGGAAACAGGATGCTGGGCTTGATGGACCCTTGGTCTGACCCAGCATGGCAATTTCTTATGTTCTTATATTCTTATAGCAGAATTAGAAAATGTACAAAGAAGGGCGACCAAAATTTTAAAGGGGATGGAACAATTCCCCTATAAAGAAAGGCTAAAGAGGTTACAACTTTTCACCTTAGAGAAGACATGGCTGAGGGGAGATTTGATAGAAGCCTATAAAATCATGAGTGGAATGGAACGAGTAAACATTAACCATTTGTTTATTCTTTCAAAAAATTTAAAGTCAGGGAACACAAAATGAAGTTACTAGGTAATACATTTAAAACTAATAGAAGAAAGTATTTTTTTTACTCAACACATAATTAAGCTCTGGAATTCATTGCCAGAGGATGTGGTGAAAGCTATTAGTGTGGCTGCATTTAAAAAAAGTTTGGACAAGTTCCTGGAGGAAAGTCCATTAACCATTATTCATAGATGGCATTGGATAAACCAACTCTCTCATATCCAGTTCCACATCCCCTCTGATCTTCTTTTCTTTTCTACTCTCTCCTGATACATCCTTTCTGTCCCACCATTCCTCCCCACCCCCCATATTTCTAGTATATCTATTTAACTCATTTCAATTTTTAAAAGGAACATTAACTCTCTCATTCAATGTAAAATTAACATCTCTATATTACATCTCATGTCATAACAACCTCCAAGTGTCTCTCTTGATAACGGACGTACGTTATTCTTCTTGTCTACCTGTTAATAATCTATATCTGAGACTGAAATGTATCTAGTTTTTGTAAACTTATTAATATGTTAACATATGGAAATGTTATATGTACTAAGTTGTTTGTTTAATGTAAACCGGAGTGAAGGCAATATGCTATAGTTCAGTATAGAAAAGACTCTAAATAAAATAAAATAAAAATAAATTATTAAGGTATAGTTGCAGCTTGGAATCTATCTACCCCTTGGGATTCTGCCAGGTACTTGTGACCTGTATTGGCCACTGTTGGAAAGAGGATACTGGGCTTGATGGCCCTTTGGTCTCATGTTCTTATGTTCTCATCATCTGACTCAGACCTGACTGGTAGGCCAGTGGTGAAAATGCTGATGGTACCCAATCCACAGACAAGGTCTCAGACAGGGGTGCACTTGTCCACTTTGACCTGGATCCTGAGGAACTTGAGTGCCTTAGAGAAGCTTCTTCTCCCAATGGGCTGGAGATCACCATCAGAACTGCTGACATTGATCCTAACTCACCTCTGGGAACCAGCATTAGTACAGATTCAGTGGCTCAACCTCAGCCTGCGCTGGTCCCAATGCCCTTGATGCTGGGAGCACCCAGGCCTCTCAGTGCCTTGTCCAAAGCCTGTGGAATCTTTCTGTCCAATTCCTCCTCAAAGGTAGTCAACACCAACACCAACTGAGAAGGAGGGAGGGATGACCAAGTCTTCCTAGATACCAGGAGGTGTATCTGTGGCAGACATCTGGATCCTTGGAGACTAGCACAATTCCAAGGTCATTGGTGAGGATGAGCTCTCCTCCATTTCAGGGGGTTCTTGGCTACTGCTGGACTACCCCCACCCCCAGCATCACGCACCAATTGAGATGGATGCTGGTGCTTGTTTAGATGTCTCTCGATGCCCAGCACTGTAACGCCACGATGCTACGTCCAAGAGATAGAACCCATCATTTCCCTCAATTGGGAAAAGCCAAGCAAGGGACTGACCCTCTGTGCTCTATTGATACTCGACATGGAAGGAACCAACTACTCCCCTTCCATGCAGGCGCATCCTCAACTGGTACAGCTCCATGGTCCTTCGATGCCAATACCTCCGATGCCAATCCCACAGACTGCCAGTACCAGAACTACTTCTCCATCAGCTCCAGTCGAGAGTCATTTCTTTATCGTCATGAAGCACGTAGTCGGCATCTCCAGGTGTCACCTGATGCCCCCAGGCATAGTATATGAATCAGTGATAGACATAACCCTGGTGCACAGAGGGCACCGCTGGAACCGACCAGACATGGCCAACAAGAAAAGCAGGGAGGAAAAGTCCAATTCAATTGTGGCAGGCGAACTGACACCCGTCCAGCACCAATGGTGTGCTGACACAGCACCACGATGGAAAGCAAAAACTTACCTAAGGAAACTACTAGGAGATGGAACAAGACCAAAGGGCCCCACAACAAATGATATTGCAATCAAAAAAATGAAAACACAGGCCTAGGAGGAAGAAAGTGAGGAACCACAACTGGTGGGTTCCATGGAAAAGAAGATGAAGAGGTCCCCAGTTAAACTTCTAGAAACTGAGATAAAAAGTTAGAGGCCAGGCTCCATTGGATTATGATAACCACTTGTGAAGACTGCCATCTTGCTTGTCCTCAGAGAACGTGTTTTCTCCAGTCATAACTCAGAATATGACAGAGCCCTTAACTGGACAACCTCTTTTTTTTTTAAATACTAAGGACTCATCTCATTCATAGCCATAAAAGTCAGACATAATATATTAAATTAGGCCCATGCAGAAACCAGCAACCAGTGGAGATTGCCAATATAGGACTCATGAGTAATCTAAAAGCAGAGCTGGCATTTTCAGCCAGCTAGGTCTTGTATGTTCTCAGCTGTCAAATCAACATACAGCACATTACAATAATCAGTTGAGACACCATTAACCCCATTATAGACAGGGTTTGATATGCCACACCATGCATAGATTGCTGAAAGCACAACCTGTCCTTTCTTCAACTGAGTACAGAGCGGCCAAATATTTCAGTTTATGACCATTGTGATATTTGTAGTCCTGCGTCTTCCATTTATAACCAGCATGACAGGTATCAAATGAGGATTTCAAATAGCAAGGATTGGCAGAAAAATCTCCTTCCAGAAATCAAGCCCTTTGGCAACTTTTTGAGTTTGAGAAGTGTCTGAGGAAGAGGAATAGGCTTCTGGGCAAACTTGACTGTTTATGTCTAAAATAAGACAACTAAACAATTCTAGGATCTACATTTATTGTATTCCATAACATTTGCATGTACAGATATTAGAGATGGGGCTCTCAGATCTGTTAGATCTATTTTCTTCTTCAAAAGAATTGCTATAATTTTTTACTTTTAGTCATTTTAAACAAACACTTTTTATATTAGCATTGTTCAATGTAGATCCAGATTTAGCCCAGCCATCACAGGAACCTCCTTTGGCCAGGGGCCACTCTCTGGAACCCAACTAATATGGACCCCCAGGTCTGGCCACTAGGTAACACCATTGAACAATACCTGAAACTCTCTCTACAGCATCCCTGGCCAGCCTCAAGAGCAATCCAAAGAATCAAGTCCCAAGAATCAAATCCAGATCTTCTGCATGGCAATGCACACCACTTGTTATTTGAGCAACACAGATGACCGACATTTTCACATTTTGATTATTTCAAAACAGCAAGACTAAAGCAAAAATTTCAGCAAACTGGTCACACTTTATGAAATGATAAAATTCTTAATGGGAACTGCTACTAATGATATTACTGCTTGTTATATCCAATTACCTGCATTGCTAAACATCTTATTTTTCACTATGACTTGGTATGTATTGAGTGCCTCGGCATGCATATCATTTGCTGAATACTGGCTGGCTAGGTTGAAGAGGACCTGTAGAGGAATAAATAATTGAAAACATCTGAAGCATATACAGATATGAAAGATAGCAAAGTCTGAAATTTCCAAGTAAATGAAGGGCATGTAACAATGTCTTAAACATTTATGTCAGTCACTGTAAGCAAAATAACCCAAGCATCCAGAGAATAAAACTGTCTAAACATAAAAAGGTACTTAGGCCAGAATACTTCAGTGCCTTATTTCCTCAATCAGGAAACAGAAAAAAGTATATTTCCACCCAAACAGTATTAGTATTTATTTATTTATATCTTATATTTGTATATTGCTCCATTTGCTAGAGTTCATGGCAGTGTATAACAATGAAAAAAGAATACAAGAACATCTATATCAAAACAAGAATTAAAAGAGATCTAAGGCATTAAAACAATGTAATCAAAGGTCAGACAGTCTAACAACAAAGCATTTTTCTTTATTAGCAAAATTAAACCCAGCGGTACTCTTAAGCAACTGAAATGTAAATCTAATCCCTAAAGCAGTATCAGTAAAATCCAAAAACGTACTTAAGTGACTTATCAGATAATATATTCTAGTTAATAATTAATCATCCTTTCCAAAAGGTAGTCTCATAAAACCAGGCTTTAGAATGATTCTTAAGAAGTAAATATACAGAAGTCTATATTTAGTAGGCCAGTTAGTGGACAAGTTATCCGGCTAAAAGTTAGCTGGATAACTTGTCTCATATTCAGCGGAAGAAGCGACTTGCTAAATATATCAGCCTAAAGTTATCCAGCTACATATAGCCGGATAACTAAAAAGACTAATCGGCTCTGTTTGAATATAGCTGGGTAGGTTTTTTGTTTTGTTTTTTTTTGTTTTTTTTTTATTTACACGGCCTTGTGTTGCTGGATAAAGTACTACTTAACCGGATATCTTGAAAAGATATCCGGCAAGGTAGTGTTGTCATCAGCAACTAAACTAAAGTTAACCATAAGCAGCCCAATCCCCCTCCCTCCCCCCAAAAGCATAATACAAGCTAGGTGTATATCCTAAAATCCCCTCAGCTAAGTTGAAAAAGGTATTGGCAGGGATGGGGAAGAGCAGGGGGATGGGGCTGCAGGCAAGACACTTCTTCCTTGTGGGTGGGTAGAGGCAGAGGCAGACTGATCGCAAAGCGGGACGGAACCTGGCTTACAATATTGGGCAAATCGCTATTATTTAAAAAAGGTTTAGGGGTGGGGAGGGATTGGGCAGTTTATGGTTTACTGTAGTTTAAATGCTGATGACAGCACTACTTAGCTGGATATCTTTTTAAGTTACCGGGTTACGTAGCACGTTACCTGGCCACATAAAGTTGTATAATTTTAGACCTGCTCTGAAGCAGGCCTAAAGTTATCCAGCTAACCTAGCCGGATATACCCGATGTTTGGCTAAGTTAGTCGGATATCTCGGCCTCTTCCCAGAATGCTCCTGAAATGCCCCTTTTTTTATATGGCTAAATTATAGCCAGATAAAAGTTATCCGGCTACAATTAGCAAGATAAGCAGCTGAATATGCCACATCAGCCATTTAAACAGTTAAAGGTAAATTGGTTCTTACCTGCTAATTTTCAATCCTGGAATACCACAGATCAGTCCAAACAAGAGGCTTATGCATCCCTACCAGCAGATGGAGGCAGAGAGCTAAAAACCTTTCAGGCACTGCTACTTAACCAACAGGGCCACCTGTAGTCCCTAGTATTGACCTGTACCCAAGCCAAGATAGAGCTATATCGCAAATTAAATATCTTCCCCTTCTAGGGTGAACGTAGGTTGGAGTCCCCTAGACTGAAGACTTCCTCTGGCGCCCGCACATTCAACCACTAATGCCTGGTGAAAGCGTAAAGAGAAGACCATGTGGCCATTCTCCAAATCTCCTGTGGTGACACCAACTGCCCCTTTGACCTCCCCCCCACCTTTCCAGCTCCCCCCCCTGCTCCCTCCTACTCCTTTTCTCCTGGGCCCGGCAACCTCCTCTCCACCGCGCCCTTTCACCCCCCCTTCAACCCCCCTTTCAAAATACCTGCCTTAAGGTATCCTTGTTCCCGCCACCCCCCCCCCCCCCGCTCCCTCCCTCTCCCCCCTACCCCTTGCATTTAATTGTACAAAAGTGCACTTGCCTCCTTTACACTGTAAATAAGTTTATATGCTAAGTTTACAAGTGCAGACACACGCCTCCTGAACATTGTCTATGCATACTTAATCTTACATGGATATCCAGTGTTCCATGTCGTTCAACAAAGTTGTATCCTTGTTCGTTAACTCTTTCCTTGTACTTTCATATTTTATCCAGCCTAATATATTATCCAACTATGTCCCAGTTAGCCCCCCCTCCCCGTTCATTGTAATTTCCTCTCTCAGTTACTTGTGAACAGACATGATGTGTCCTACGAATGCCGGTATATAAAAATGTTAAATAAATAAATAAATAAATAAATAAATAAACAAACAAACAAACAAACAAACTGACAGCCCAAGAAGTCACTCGCGCTCTAGACAAATGTGCCCACAATCCCTTCGGGACCGCTCCACCCCCACAGAGATAGGCTGAAAAAATAGTCTTCTTTAACCAAAAAGCAATAGTGGCCTTAGACTTCTTCGTTCCTTTCTTTGCACCCCGAACAAAAATAGATGATCTGAATGTCTGAAACTGTTGATAATCTTAAAATAACGCAACAGGGTTCACTACACATCCAAAAAGTGAAGTTCCTTCGCATGCTTCCCCTCTCCAGACCAATTTGGAAAGGTAGAAGCTCCACCGTCTGGTTGAAGTGAAAGGAAGAAACAACCTATGGCAAAAAAAAAAGGGTACAGTACGCAAGGAGACGTCATCCTCAGAAATCCACAGGAATGGCTCCCTACAGGACAAAGCCTGAAGCTCTGAAATCCTTCTTGCCAAACAAATCGCTACCAGAAAAAATGTTTTCAAAGTGAGATCCTTCAATGAATTCCTTCACAATGGTTCAAATGCCAAACTACAAAGAGCTCGCTATTCCAAGTTAAGGTTCTACAAAGGATACACGCCGCACTGGGTGTCGCAAGTGCTTGGCTCCTTTGAGAAATCATATGATATCCAGATGAGACGCCAACTGCTTGCCCTGCAACTTTCCTCAAAGGCATCCCAAGGCTGCCACCTCTACTTGAAGTGAATTATAGGTGAGACCCTTAGACAAGCCCCGCTGCAAAAAAGCCAAGATGTGTGAGATATCCACCCTCAACAGATCCAGGTCCTCTTGAACACGCCAGGCCTCAAACACTGTCCACACCCTGACATAAGCCAGCCTGGTGGACAGTCTTCTGTGCCTGAAGCAGCTTAGCAATAACCGACCAAGTACCCTTTTGCTCTTAACCATCTCCTTTCAAAAGCCAAGCCATGAGACAAAAGCAATCCACCCAATCCGAGAAGATAGGTCCTTGTCTGAGCAGACTTTGAAGATGACCCAACCTGATGGGCCTCTCTATGGCGAACTAAATCAGATCCGCAAACCATGGATGCCGTAGCCACTTCGGTGCCATCAACACCACCTTGCCTGGATGGTACTCTATATGTCACAACATGCAACCTATGAGAGGCCATGGACTTTCTGAAGCACAACTAACATTTTTAAATCGACCTATCCAGGAAGTAGAGGTTTCTAACATAATTTCCGGAGCCAAATCAGGAAAGTCACCAGGCCCAGATGGGATCTGGATCTGAACACAGCTTATATCACCATTCTTGCTAAACCAGGAAAAGAACCCCCAAATCCCGCTTCATATAGGCCGATATCACTCCTAAACTCTGATTGCAAGATTTTAGCAAAAAAGTCCTGGCCAATAGAATCGTTATTGTTCTCCTAACTCTAATTTCTTTGCACCAAATGGGTTCGTCAAGGGCAAATCTGCAAGCTCCCATATTATTAAACTTCTTTCTGCAATATCTGTCTCTCAATCCCACAAATTACAGGGTTTGGCCATCAGGTTTGACTCTGAAAAAGCGTTCGATAGAGTGTCATGGCAATACTTATTCTCTGTCTTGCTACGTTTTGGTTTTCAGGGTAACATACTGCAATACATTAGTCTTCTATACAATAACCTGACCTCTTTTATACTTGCTAATGGCTCAAAATCTTCCGCAGTGTGCATTAAAAGAGGAGTGCGCCAATGCTGTCCCCTCTCCCCCTTACTCTATATCTTATCCATAGAACCCCTGCTACGCAAAATAGCTGCGGCACCTGATATATTCGGTTTCTCCTAAGATCCTGCAGAATTCAAAGTCGCTGTGTTTGGAGATGATGTGCTGATTTTCTTAACAGACTCCATCAAGTCGCTCTTGTCCCTTCTAAAACTTCGAAAAGACTTCGGTAGCTTCGCTGGGCTTAAAATCAATCAGGAGAAGTCTGAGGCGTTGGATGTCTGCGGGAATGTCCAACAGGGGTGGCCCGGCACATTTCCTCTTAGATGGGTAAAAGGGGAAATGAAATACCTAGGGGTATGGATTCCGGCTGACCTTTCTTTATTATATAAGCCAATATCCGCCCCCTGGTACAGGCAACTTCTAATTCTCTTAACCTTTGGACGTCTCTGCCCATATCATTATGGGGGAAAATCCATCTTTTACGATGATGATCATACTGAAGTGGCTCTATATTCTCCAAATGGTGCCTATTTGGATCTCGAAGCAGGGCCAGAAAGAGTTATATAAGTTGTTTCTCCTTTTTCTGTGGAGCGGGAGGAAAGCCCGGGTTTCCCTCCAGCTCCTATCGAGACCCTTAGCTCAAGGGGGGATAGGGTGTCCGAATTTTCGGATGTATAAACTCGCTGCGATGCTTCAATGGGTTCAAGATTTTCTCCTTGAGACCTCAAGATATATTCCCTATCCTTATCTTAAACAATGGTACCGGATCCCATCACTGAACTTAGTTATACAGTGCCCATTCAAAATATTACCTAAACATTTAAAAGCACACCTCTTGATCCTTTCTTGCAGAAAAGCGTGGGCCTATCTATGTCAGCTAGTAGGCCACCCAAGTACCACCTTGACACTACAGCCCATTAGTCAGAATCCCATGTTCGTACCCAGTTTGGGAGCCACGGTGTTCACTAACTGGAAGGCTAAAGGGTTGACAAGCTTATACCAAATGTTCTCCCCTGAAACCCAACAACTGTACAGCTTTCAAGATATACAAGCAGAATTTAACATACCATCTCAACATTTTTATGGCTACCTGGCAGGTGAGGCACTTTCTTGAATCCTCTGGAATTCCATTTTCCGAACCACACTCTTCCTTAATTTTACGCCAGATTATTCTAGCGGTCCCGAAGTCTGATGTGAAACCATCTATAGCCTTTATTAGGAAAACACTTAATAACACTATCCCTGAAGACACCCTACAAACTCTTTATCAGAGATGGGGTGCATGGTCTGAGTTTCACCTCTAATATCAAACTTTTAAAAATTGCTTTCTAAACAGCCCAAAAATTTCAGAAAATGCTCTCTTCAGGAAGACCCAAATAAGTGTCCAATAAAAATGCCACAAAAATTTTAACAGAGCATTTAAGGCTTCCCAAGCCCCTTCAGATCATTGTCCAAAATGTGATCAATCTCCGGGGGACTATATCCATATGTTTTGGACATGCCCCCATATCCAGAGTTTCTGGCATAAAATTTGTACCAAAGCAAGGGAGATCTTGAGGAAAAAGTTACAAGTAGACCCGAACTTATGGCTTTTTGGCGAGAGCACTCTGGATGATACAGAGTGGAACGATTCAGACCAGCTCTTAATTCTGAAAATGGGTCTTATGGGGAAGAAAGTTATTCCGAGTCAGTGGATACTGCAAACCCCACCTTCAGCAAAACATTGGTTCCAAAAAATGATCCGAGTATTCACGTTGGAATACCTCTCTGCAAAGCGGACCGCCAGCAAAAAATCTCAAATGATGATGGCAACGTGGAACCCTTTCTGGTTTTCCTGTCCCCCAAAATCAAGGAAAATCTACATAGCATTGAAATTTAGTCCCATACCATTGGGGGGGGGGTTAGGAAAATAGGGGTTAAACAAAACTAAAAAAAAAATTGAGAGGTTTCAGTCTCAATTTATTTACCTTACTCGTTTCACTAAATGAAGGTTCTTGTATAAGCAATTTCAGTGCAGTTGCACTCATACTTTATGTGGTAGTAGGATCTGGTCATATACGATAATATATGCGGCGAGTTCGGCTTTTGTCATGACACTCATTCTCCTGTTTCATGTTGGTTATGTTTCTACCGTTAATGTGTCATTGTATTTCTTGTGAAATCTCCAATAAAAATGATGGGGAAAAAAAAATAGATCCCATGCTACTAATGCAGTTAATAAGCAGTGGCTATTTCCTAAGTCAACTTGACTAATAGCAATTTAAAGACTTCTCCTCCAGGAACTTATTCAAACCTTTGTTAAACTTAGATAAGCAAATGCCTTAACCACATCCTCTGGGGCCGATGCAATCATTTTCGCGGAAAGCAGGCGCTGACTTTTCAGCACCCGCTTTCTTAACGCACACATGGCGCCTGCAAGGGGAGCGCCATGCAATATGTAAATTAGGGGGTCACGCTAGGAAGGAGGCGCTATGGTCGCTTGCGCAACTTTAGCGCCTTCTTGCTAATGCAACCCGCAGTCTGGATGATATAGAGTGCGGCCGCCGAGTTTATTGGCTGCCATTTTCATTACTGGCAGACGGCCGGTTATGAAAACCGATGCAGAGTTTACCGGCGTCGGCCTTCATAACTTGGCAGTCTGCAGATTTTTTTTTTACTTTAAAAAAGAAGTACAGAAAAGCAGATTTTTCTGCTTTTCTGTACTTCTTTTCAATGCGCTCAGCTATTAATGCCTGCTCCAGGCAGGCGTTAATATCCGAGCGATAAACGTGCGTCTGAGACACACATTTATCTTTTTGCATTTGGAGTGAATGAGTACCGTAATAGCCTCATTCACATGCATTTACATGTGATAAGAGCTAACTCAGTCACTCCGCGTCGGACGCGCATTAAATAGGCGCTAATCCCCCAATTGCATTAGGGGTGGATTAGCGCCTATTTAACCCGCGTCCGACAGCGGGTTAAACAGTGCGCTTGCCTGAGCGCACTGTATTGTATTGGCCCCTCTGACAGCAAATTCCAGAGCTTAATTATGTGTTGAGTGAAAACAAATTTTCTCCGATTGTTTTAAACGTGCTATTTGCTAACTTTATGGAGTTCCCCCTAGTCCTTGTATTATCTGAAAAAGTAAACAACCAATTTACATTAACTAGTAGTTAATGTCCTCTCATGATTTTATAGATCTCTATCATATCTCCTCTCAGCCGTCTCTTCTCCAAGCTGAACAGGCCCTAATGTCTTTAGAAAGTACAGAATCTAGGAGTAATAATTGACACTGAACTAAGCTTAAAACAACACATATCTCTGAAAGTAAAGGAAGGATATGCTAAATTTATGGTCCTCAGAAGACTCAAACCACTCCTAACAACTGCTAACTTTCGATCAGTACTACAAGCGTTGATATTTGCAAGCCCTGATTATTGTAATGCACTTCTACTAGGTCTACCATACACCTCACGAAGATCACTGCAAGTTTTGCAAAACACAGCAGCAAGAGTTTTAACCGGCAAAAACAAAAGAGAACATATCACGGAAACACTGGCTGAACTACACTGGCTTCCGATTGAACAAAGAATCCAATACAAAACATTGTGCACCATATATAAGTTAATACATAACGAAAACGCAGACTGGTTAAATACAGCCTTCGAGTACACGTCCCTAACAGAAACCTAAGGTCAGCAAACAAAGCTCTCCTGACTATACCATCAGTCAAAACAGCAAGACTAACACAAGAAGGAGAGAGGGTACTATCATTGGCAGGACCCATACTATGGAACTCCATGCCCTTGGATTTAAGGTTACAAAGATACAGCAAAACCTTTAGAAAAAGTTTGAAAACCTGGCTATTTAAACAAGCTTTCCAGAAAGAGAAGGGAGAATAGAAGCCAGGGATGGGCAAAGCACGAACAATTAAACAACCATACACACTGCAGAAATTCACTAAGTGTGTAGTTTTTAAGATATAGCACACCATTACTAATGGATAAGTTACATTTGTAAAATTAGCTCTGTAATTAAAACTGAGAAGGAAAGACATGGACATGATTAATCACATTTAACAACGAACATTGATAAACTATGTTACCGAACCTTATGGCACCTATGTAAACGGACAAATTGTAGTATCATTACTTTTAAGAGCCTTAATGTAAACCGTTGTGACGGTCCCCACCAAACGACGGTATAGAAAAGATTATAAATAAATAAATAGCCGTTCCATCCCCTTTATCATTTTGGTTCGCCCTTCTCTGTAACTTCTCCAGTGCATCTATATCTTTTTTGAAATATGGCGAGCAGAACTGAACACTGTACTCAAGGTGCGATCTCACCACGGAGTGATATAAGCAATATGACATTTTCTGTTTTATTCACCATTCCCTTCCTAAGGATTCCTAACATTCTGTTTGCTTTTTTAACTGCCACAGCACACTAAGCCAACGATTTTAATGTATTATTCACTATGACACCTAGATCTTTTTCCTGGGTGGTAACTCCTAACATGAAACCTAACATCGTGGGTTATTTTTCCCTATATGCATCACCTTGTGCTTATCCACATTAAAATTCATCTGCCATTTGGCTACCCAATCTTCCAGTCTCACAATTTTCTCCTGCAATTTATCACAATCCACTTGTGATTTAAGTATCCTGAATGATTTTGTGTCATGTGCAAATTTTTTTTTTTATAACTCTATTTAACAATTTTCAGGTATACAAACCCATCAGTTATATTTCAACATTAGATTACTGAGAGCAAGCAGGGACAATCATATTTGGCAAACGTGAAACAAACCAACAAAACATGAGAGGTCTCATATGTATTCCATATTAGCTGCACTAGGCTCACTATGGCACTACAGATTTGATTCCATGTCAAACAGTACAAAAAATAGTACTCCAGGTAACACCCCCAATTTTGTTGATACTTAAAACTTTTATTCATTAGATCATAACGCAGTCTCATGATATCCGTAATGTCTCTAACTTGTTCACGCCAATAGGCTGGATCAGGATTGAATTTCCAGGATGTGGTGATTGCAAATCTCGCTGCAAGGATAATTTGACTCACCAAAGGCCTATACTTGACTGGAATTTGCAAGCCTTACCATATTCCCAACAATCCCAGTTTAGACTGCAAATATATCAGACTGTTCAAAATGTCAAACAATAACACTCCTTGGCAATACCATGTGCACATATGTATCTTGTTCCCCGCAACCTCTCCAGCAAATGGCATTATTGTCAGGAAATAATCAGGCACAATAAGTAGGAGTATAATATGTTCTATGTAACAATTTCATTGTTAATTCTATTCTTTTACAGCATATAGTTAGCTTATGTGTATTGATCCAAATCCCCTTCCATTCTTTAACAGTCAGGGTTTGTCTTTAGATCCTCATTCCATTTATCTATTAAGTTTTGGGGGGTATCTGATTCACTCTTTTTCAGGAAAATTCCCCAGTAAATATTTCTCACCCCTTTGGCTAAGGCGCCTGGATCACATAGATATGATTCCATTCTAGTAAGTGGGCAAAGGGGACTCTGCAGATTGAGTTTACTACTTAAGGCCCTTCAAATCTGCAAGTAATTCATATGGGAGTTATCTGGCAAATCAAATTCCTTTACCAGCTCTTGGTAAGTAAATAAAACCCTGATCTCCCCACATTTGGCTACACAAACCAAGCCTTTCTTATTCCAGTGTTTGAATGCAGGTAAATGTACACCCCAAAACATGAGGATTTTTATAGATGGGAGAGGTAGGCAAAATTGACTTGGTACTTCCCCCTAAGCATGTGATAACTTGCCTCCATAACTGTAGCATATGAGCAACAGTGAGGCTATTTCTATAAATACACCTGCTCAGCTGTGAGTAGGCCAGCAAAAATAAAAGCCCTGGCAGCTTAGTTTCATCGGCCTGCTCCCTTTCTAGGGCAAGCCAATCCGCATCTAGGTTACCATACCAGTTCTTTAAACATGCCAATCTAGTAGCCCAATAATAGAGCTGAAAATTCAGCAAAGTCATAACCCCCTTTTGTTTTGGAAGCCAAAGATTGCTCAGTTTTATTCTGGCTTGCTTGTGCCACTACATAAACCTACACATCTGACTCTGTAAATCTTGGAAGAATGATGCCTTAAGAGTCCAAGGGTATATGTTGGAAGACGTTTAATAGTTTCTGGAGGATAGTCATTTTGACTACATTTATTCGCCCAGCTTGTCATCTGCAAATTTGATCACCTCACTCATCATTCCCCTTTCTAAATCATTTATAATTATATTAAAAAAGTACCGGAACAAGTACAGATTCCCAAGGCACTTCACTGTTTACCTCTCTCCACTGAGAAAATTGACTATCTAATCCTACTCTCTGTTTCCTGTCTTTTAATCAGTTTGCCATCCACATAAGTACATTACCTCCTATCCCATGACTTTTTAATTTTATTAGGAGCCTCTCTTGGGGGACTATGTTAAACGCCTTCTTAAAATCCAAACATACCACATCTTCTGGTTCACCTTTATCCATGTTTATTAGCTCCTTCTATGATGCCAAGCAGTCAGGACTAGCCAAAGAACAGACTCCAGGCTGGACTGTGGCAATAATCTTTATAAGTATCTTTATTGTTAAGCAATAATAAACAAAATAGCTGGTTTGAGCACTAAAACAAAATAGTTAGCTGGTTTGAGCACTTCAACAAAAACAAACGTAACTTACAGTTCATATTCTTGAGGCTTCTATTTCTCTCCCTGGGCCTCCTTCATCCCTCTGACTGTGGTCTCTTATCCCCGCTTGCAGGACTACCCTATCCCAGAATCCCTCGCGGGCCTGGGAGTTAAGGAGGGCCGGTACAGATATCTGTTCCAGGTCCTTTAAGGTATTAAGAACATAAGAAAATGCCATACTGGGTCAGACCAAGGGTCCATCAAGCCCAGCATCCTGTTTCCAACAGTGGCCAATCCAGGCCATAAGAACCTGGCAAGTACCCATAAACTAAGTATATTCCATGTTACCATTGCTAATGGCAGTGGCTATTCTTTAAGTGAACTTAATAGCAGGTAATGGACTTCTCTCCTCCAAGAACTTATCCAATCCTTTTTTAAACACAGCTATACTAACTGCACTAACCACATCCTCTGGCAACAAATTCCAGAGTTTAATTGTGCGTTGAGTAAAAAAGAACTTTCTCCGATTAGTTTTAAATGTGCCCCATGCTAACTTCATGGAGTGCCCCCTAGTCTTTCTACTATCCGAAAGAGTAAATAACCGATTCACATTCTGAGGGAGTTCCTTAACATGCTCCCTCACATACCCTCCCCCTCAGCTCGGCATTGTCAGGCCGGGCGTTCAGCTGTGTCCGGGTTAATTCCTGGCTTTTCCTCACCAGTGACCCAACCTTGGGTTGACTATCCTGATTCTCTGTGAGCTGAGACCACAGGGTCAGAAACTGGGGACAATCGTGTCCCAGAATAATCAAGTATGGGAGCTCAGGAAAGCTTCTATAATGGCTTCACCTGCTGTGGTCATCAGCAGAACCTGACTAGTTGGGTATTCCTGTTTGTCCCCATGTACGCAGTTAAGTGTATCTTTTTGGGAGATTGATGAACTCTTTTTGGAGGAGGCCTCACAAACAAGAGTCTTGCCCGATCCTGAATCCACCAATGCTTGGGTGGGGACTTCGTCCATTTCCACCTGGATCATGAACTCCTTGCGACGCTGATGAGGGATATCCACTAAACTACAATTCTGTAGCTTTGCAAATGTGTTCACCCACTCTTCTTTTCATTTTTCATTTTTATTCTTGGGTTCTATTATTGGTCCCTTCTCTTTCTTGCGCTGTTCCTCCAGCTGGCGTTCGCATTCCGTGTCATCTAATCATGGGCACTCTTTGACGTTATGGTCCAGTGCTTTACAAAAACAGCATGCCCACTGTGTAGGTTCATTTTTGCCTTTAGTCTATTTCCTTGAGGGCTCTTTATTTTCGAACTTTCTAAATTGCCAGCGGTCCTCCTGATGACTATTCCCCGCATAAAAGGCACAGAAGGAAAAATAATCCACAGTTCCGTTCATGGGCTGATTTGAACTCCCTGAGGTACTTTTCTTCTTCCAGGTCAAGCATTTTTCCTTATCCCCAGAGACTTTATATGTGTTTTGTGAGTTTAACATTTTTATTATGTATATACCTCTGGAAACCACTTCAACTTACTTCCATTGCAGAATGCGGTATATAACAAAAATGTAAATAAATAAATGGTGTTGGCTTGGTCACTAAGCTGACATCTATAACTTCCGGGCCCTCAAAACGACAGTTCTTTGTTAAATAATCTCTCCGACCACAGTTAAAGCATTTGGAAGAGATTGTGGATGAGCTCTCCACTTCTGAGGGTCACTGCTGGAAAGCTTCACTCTCCATGCCTCACCAAGAAGTTCGTATGGGTTGTCTTTTTATCCTACTTACCACATCAGGCATTAATTGCGCCTGGTGGAAGGTGTCCGCCACTTCTAGTGCTCTTTCCAACGTGAGCCCTGTGTGTTGGCAAACCCAATTTCACATAGGTCAGTCAAGCCCATCTAAGAATTGCTCCAGAAGCACCTGTCGGGCTATTTTGGCACCAATCTTTGTCTCCTGCTGTAGCCACTTCCAGATGGCATCTTTCAAGCAATTAAACAGATTTCAGGGGCTCTCCCCAGGCTGTAGGAATCTTCACTGGAACTGCTGCCGGTATGTTTCTGGGGTACACCCAGCTCTCTCCAGGATAGCAACCTTGACTTCCACATAGGCAGCTGTCCTGTCTGGGTTAAGAACATGCCATACTGGGTCAGACCAAGGGTCCATCAAGCCCAGCATCCTGTTTCCAACAGTGGCCAATCCAGGCCATAAGAACCTGGCAAGTACCCAAAAACTAAGTCTATTCCATGTTACCGTTGCTAGTACTAGCGGTGGTTATTATCTAAGTCAACTTAATTAATAGCAGGTAATGGACTTCTCCTCCAAGAACTTATCCAATCCTTTTTTAAACACACCTATACTAACTGCACTAACCACATCCTCTGGCAAAAAATTCCAGAGTTTAATTGTGCATTGAGTGAAAAAGAACTTTCTCCGATTAGTTTTAAATGTGCCACATGCTAACTTCATGGAGTGCCCCCTAGTCTTTCTATTATCCGAAAGAGTAAATAAACGATTCACATCTACCCGTTCTAGACCTCTCATGATTTTAAATACCTCTATCATATCCCCCCTCAGCCGTCTCTTCTCCAAGCTGAAAAGTCCTAACCTCTTTAGTCTTTCCTCATAGGGGAGCTGTTCCATTCCCTTTATCATTTTGGTAGCCCTTCTCTCTGTACCTTCTCCATCGCCATTATATCTTTTCTGAGATGCGGCGACCAGAATTGTACACAGTATTCAAGGTGCGGTCTCACCATGGAGCGATACAGAGGCATTATGACATTTTCCGTTTTATTCACCATTCCCTTTCTAATAATTCCCAACATTCTGTTTGCTTTTTTGACTGCCGCAGCACACTGAACAGACGATTTCAATGTGTTATCCACTATGACGTCTAGATCTCTTTCTTGGGTAGTAGCACCTAATATGGAACCCAACATTGTGTAATTATAGCATGGGTTATTTTTCCCTATATGCATCACCTTGCACTTGTCCACATTAAATTTCATCTGCCATTTAGATGCCCAATTTTCCAGCCTCACAAGGTCTTCCTGCAATTTATCACAATCTGCTTGTGATTTAACTACTCTGAACAATTTTGTATCATCCGCAAATTTGATTATCTCACTCGTCGTATTTCTTTCCAGATCATTTATAAATATATTGAAAAGTAAGGGTCCCAATACAGATCCCTGAGGCACTCCACTGCCCACTCCCTTCCACTGAGAAAATTGTCCGTTTAATCCTGCTCTCTGTTTCCTATCTTTTAGCCAGTTTGCAATCCATGAAAGGACATCGCCACCTATCCCATGCCTTTTTACTTTTCCTAGAAGCCTCTCATGAGGAACTTTGTCAAACGCCTTCTGAAAATCCAAGTGTTTATTAACTCCTTCAAAAAAGTGAAGCAGATTTGTGAGGTAAGACTTGCCTTGGGTAAAGCCAAGCTACTTGAAAAGCTGTTTGACTTCTGTCCATGGGTAAATTAGTCAAGCCAATTGGCTTTGGGCCACGCCGAAAGGCAAGCAGTCCTTTCAAAATTTCTCAGGAAGACCTCCAGGTCATCACCTGCCTTCATTTTAAACAGGGTGTGAGGTAACGGATTCGCCTGGGTTAAACTGGCCACAATGGTCTGCACAGTTTGTGCCACCTGAGTTAACACTGTTTTGCAGCACAAGGTGTCCCTGCAGAATCTGCTGCTAGTCAAATTGAGTCTGTATGACATTTTGCAATTGCTGCTACCATGTAGCAAGGATCTGGATCACGTGCTCCATCTTCCCTGCTTTCTGAGCCACTTCCCCAGTAGGTATCTCTCTGGACAGGAGAGTGAGAAAAAAAACACAAAAAAACCTGCTGGCCCGTTTGGCCCTGACTCACTGCTTGACCACTGACAGTGCACGCAGAGCTCTGGAGTCTCAATGTGTGGAGGAGATGATGGTGCAGGGAAGAGGGTTTCAGTTTTGTATGGAACTGGCCAACAATTTGGGGAAGGGGGAATCTTTTCTGAAAGGATGGATTCCACCTTAACCAGGGTGGAACCAGGCTCCTGGCACTAACCTTTAAAAAGGAGATTGTTCTAGTTTAAGAGCTGCTCTAAGGAGAAAGCCAGCAGTCGCTCAGCAGCGCAAGGTTCAGAGGGAGGTATTGTCAAAAGATACTAATGAAACAGAGTTAGGGCATCCCAACAGAGAGGTTCCAATAAAAGCAAAAGTATTCCATGTGCTTATAATTAAAGAACCACCTGAGTTAAAAGATTCCAAATTATCCTTGTCAATGAATAAGCAGGTTGTTAATACCAACAAAAAACATACTTTGAAATGTCTGTATACCAGTGCCAGAAGTTTAAGAAGTAAGATGGGAGAATTAGAATGTATAGCACTGAATAACGAGGTAGACATAATTGTCATCTCAGAGACCGGGTGGAAAGAGGATAACCAATGGGATAGTGATAGGGTAGCACTTTGTATTTGAGATGGCATATAGTCCAACAGGATAAAATGCACAGTAGAATCTTTAAGGGTAGAAGTCCAATGTGTTTTGGTGAAAAGTATAGTGATAGGAATATACTACCATCCACCTGGCTAAAATGATAAGACAGGTGATGAAATGCTAGAGAAATAAGGGAAGCTAACCAATCTGGCAATGCAGTAATAATGGGTGATTTCAATTATCTACTAGAAAACGTTATGAAACTCACTTTTTATTTTTACATGTGCTATATGAATATTATTTTTTTGAATTTTTTAATTCTTGAAGGACCATCATAACACCCACGGGCTTACTGACTTATTCATTATCATGTATAGCCTCTTCGGGTCATAATTAATCATAGGTCCAAGTCCATATCTTTTATTGCTGAACACTTTTATCTTTGTTTTATCTTATTTTTTAAAAAACATTTTAGCGATTGTTTCTTAAAAAGTAGAAAGAGGTATGATACTTTCCTTAAATGAAGTTTCTTCAATGTGGTGCAACCGCACTCAACGCCTTTGAATTCGGAAGATGATGCAGGAATTATTTCCTTTTTCCAAGGGCGATTAGCCCTGCTCCAGCCCAACATACGTTTCGCTCAATGCTGCTTCAGGGGCTGCTGTCAACAATAAATTCTTCCGAACTGCTCACTGAAAAGTCCTCTTATCCACTTACTCTGCGTTAGTCAGCGTTAGGCCGACAAGTGAGGAAACGGCGGTAAGGTCTGCAGTGAAAGCAGAGTAAGTGAATAAGAGGACTTTTCAGTGAGCAGTTCGGAAGAATTTATTGTTGACAGCAGCCCCTGAAGCAGCATTGAGCGAAACATACGTTGGGCTGGAGCAGGGCTAATCGCCCTTGGAAAAAGGAAATAATTCCTGCATCATCTTCCGAATTCAAAGGCGTTGAGTGCGGTTGCACCATTGTATCATCTTCCGAATTTAAGGCGTTGAGTGCGGTTGCACCACATTGAAGAAACTTCATTTAAAGGAAAGTATCATACCTCTTTCTACTTTTTAAGAAAAAAATCGCTAAAATGTTTTTGAAAAAATAAGATTAAAACGAAAAACAAAGATAAAAGTGTTCAGCAATAAAAGATATGGACTTGGACCTATGATTAATTATGACCCGAAGAGGCTATACATGATAATGAATAAGTCAGTAAGCCCGCGGGTGTTATGATGGTCCTCCAAGAATTAAAAAATTCAAAAAAATAATATTCATATAGCACATGTAAAAATAAAAAGTGAGTTTCATAACGTTTTCTAGTAGATATTGTACTCGTTGTGACGAATACTAACTGTTTATTGTTTTGTGATTTCAATTATCCCAATATTGACTGGATAAATTTAACATCGGAACATGCTAGGGAAGTAATGCTTCTGGATGGAATAAACAACTGCTTCATGGAGCAGTTGGTTCAGGAACTAACGAAAGGGGGAGCTATTTTAGATCTAATTCTTAGTGCAATGCAGGATTTGGTGAGAGAAGTGATGGTGGTGGGGCCACTTGGCAATAATGATCATAACATGATCCAGTTTGAATTAATGACTGGAAGGGGGACAAAAGTAAATCTACAGCTCTAACAAAACTTCAAAAGGGAGACTGTGATAAATGAAGAAGATAGAAAAAGAACTGAAAGGTGCAGTTACAAAGGTTAAGAATGTACAACAGGCATGGAAATTGTTTAAAAATGCCATCTTAAAAGCGAAGAGCAGATGTATTCCATGCATTAAAAAATTTGGAAGGAAGGCCAAACATTTGCTGGCTTGCTTAAAAGGTGAGGTGAGAGAGGCTATTTTAGTCAAAAAACCTTCTTTCAAGATCCATCTAAAGAAAAAGGAAAAAGCCATAAGCATTGGCAAGTTAAATGTAAAACCCAAAGACAGGCTAAGAGATAACTTGAAAAGAAGTTGGCTGTAGGGGAAAAAACTTACAATAAAAATGTTTTAAAATGCATCCGCAGCAGGAAGCCTGTGAGGAAGTTGATTGGAATGTTAGATGATCATGGGGTTAAAGGAGCACTTAGGGAAAATAAGGCCATCGCAGAAAGACTAAGTGAATTCTTTCCTTTTGTGTTTACTAATGAAGATGTTGGGGAGGTACACGATACGGAAACAGATTTCAATGGTGATGATTCAGATGAACTGAACCATATCACGGTGAACTTGGAAGATATAGTAGACTAGATTGACAAACTGAGGAGTAGCAAATCGCCCAGACCAGATGACATAAACCCCAGGGTTATGAAAGAACTAAAAAATGAAATTTCATATCTATTTCTAGTAATTTGTTACCTATCATTAAATCATCCATTGTGCTTGAAGACTGGAAGATGGCCAATGTAACCTTGATGTTTAAATAGGGCTCCAGGGGTGATCCTGGAAACTATAGTCCAGGGAGCTTGATGTCAGTGCTGGGAAAAATCATGGAAACTATTCTAAAAAACAAAATCACAGAACATATAGATAGACATAGTTTAATGGGACACAGCCAGCATGGATTTACCCAGGGGAAGTCTTGCCTCACAAATTTCCTACATTTTTTTGAAGGTATGAGAAGGCATGTAAGGAACTCCCTCAGAATACCTTAAAGAACCAGGTATAGCTATCTGTACTGGTCCTCCTTAACTCTCAAGCCCATGAGGGATTCTGGGATAGGATGGAGTCCTGCAGGCGGGGATAAGAGACCTGGACTACAGGGATAAAGGAGGCCCAGAGAGAGAGAGACTGAAGCCTCGAGAATACAAATTGTATATTATGATTGTTTTTGTTGAAGTGCTCAAACCAGCTGTTTTGTTTATTATTGCTTAACAATAAAGATACTGATAAAGATTATTGTCAGAATCCAGCTTGGAGTCTGTTCTCTGTGCGAGAGGACAAGTCTACTGCTCAGAAGGGAAGGGTTAGGTCAGCTTTATCTTTTTTATTTCTTTCCTTCCTCTACTTCTGACAATTTCTCCTCCTCAGCTCTTTCCTATTCTCCATTTACTTCCTGATCTCTTCAGTCTCAAATTCCTTCTCCTGAAGTCTGACTTTCCTCCCTCAAATCTTCTATCCCTCTCTCCTCCAGCCTATCAGAATAATTTAAAATACAATGGAAATAAGAACTTTGTATTTTGTAAACAGATCTCTCAACAAAAATTGTATCTGTCTTCAGCAGGAAGTCTTAATTATTTTATTACTACTGGGTTCTTACGGAAGATAAACTTTTGAAAAATAAACTATACTCCATTTAAAAGGTTGCTATAGTGCATTACAATACTTTACTATCAAGAAAAATATTTTACTGGAAATTAAATATAGCACTTACAATGAGAACATTTTTCCTCCAAACTGGAAGCGTGACAGCACTTACTGAGTATGTTAGGTCTAAGTTGATATTTTCGGGAGATGTCATTTGCTCACGTTGTCTAACCAGAACTCTTTCAGTCCTTCCAGCTTCTTTTGCCTTTTCTAAAGCCTATAACCACATTAGAAAATAGGTTTAAGTTAAATTCTTAGGATTGCCTAGAAAAATCTAATGACCCTCTGTGACAGCTAACAATGCAAGAAAACCCAGTGTTATGTGCATATATCTCAATGTATAGCAAAATAGTAGGGCAGCAGTCACATGAACCAGACTTGACATGAAACCAATTTAAGTTGAAACAGCTGAACATGCAGTGCAAGCAATATTTTGCATCTGCTGGAGACAGATGAATACTGAAGGGATGCAGGGTAGGCTTTGTCCTGATATGGGATACCCTTACAGTTTTGGTCTGTCTCCATCTGCTGGACAGAAGGCTCAACGATCCGGGAACGTACAGGGAACAACAAGTTTCACTGCTGGGGAATACATGGAGCAATAAAAAGAAGCCATGGGCAATACCAAGCAGCTGCCTGAAGAAAGCTCATTTACTTTTAACTAGCTAGGACTCTTGAGGGCTAATGGCAATATGTCAATACAATCAGAGAGGAGAATGTGTAAAGGAAAATTGGTTCTTACCTGCTAATTTTTGTTCCTGGAGTCCCATAGATCAGCTAACGACCAATCCAGATCAATCAATAATGCTAATATGCCAATTATTTAATAAACTCTTCTACAGTGCAAACACTTTATATAGTAAACAAATATAAATTTTACTTTTCTAACAAAATGTAATATTATAGTGTTACACAGCACCTAATTCTTGTAATATCCTCACTCATCCACACTCGCCAAACATCATTCACTCACCACAAACAACTCACAGACATCCACAAAATCTCTCATTAAAAAATATGTTCAAATACGCTAAATCTGAAGAAATCATAGCCAACTCCTGGGAGAAGAGGACAAAGAAACTCCACGAAAAACACTTAACTTATACTGGTGTCCACAAAAGTCCCAAATATCAGTGAAAGGCCAATGTTCAATGGTCAGAGCACTTAACTTATGTTAGGGTCTACAAAAATTCCAACGTCACCCGACCCATGAGAGCAAATGTTCGATGTTCAAATTCAATATTCCAGAGAGAACTTCAATGATGAACACCAAAGTTTTTTACATTATGCACTTAATTCGTGCTAAGAAAGGGCACCGTCATTAAAGTATCTTGATCATGGATAACGCTGATTGTGCCCAGGATCCGGAGGGACTCAATAAGGAATTAGAGTGGAATGCTTTCTTCTGATTTTTTTTTTTTGTGTTTCCTTTAGGGTTGGCCTGGCATTGTGTTATTACACTGCTTACCTTCATGTCTATCCATTACTAACAGGTATAGACAGCGAGAGCCGGCTCTGTTCTCCATTTGGTCCATTCAGTTTGTTACCAAAAACTATGACAGGGTGGGAGCCCATTTCCTTTCATGTCTATATTTAAATCAGAAGGGGCAGAGTTACCTCACACAGAGATATTATGTGCCTTACTATTGGTTAAAATGAGTCTTAAAAAGTGAAGGACGTGGATGGGTGTTTTATGGTGTGCAGTTGCCATGTTGAATATATTGTGAGCATCCTGTTATAAAGGCAAGTGGTGTGTTTTATTTATTTATTTATTTAAAATTTTTATATACCGGCATTCATGTTACAAACACATCATGCCGGTTTACATATAACAGGGGTGTACAATGAACAATTGAATAACCTATTGGTGTGGAAGGAAGCAGTCACAAATAACAAGGTAATAGAACTGGGAGAAGAGAAGAAATGGAGCGTATAACATTAGATGAAGGTTTTGTGAAAAGTTTGATGATTGGGGTAATATTTTAAGAGTTCTCGATGTGGGTTTGCAATATATATCTTTTAGGCTTAAATCCGACTCCCCTGATGTAGGCACGGTGGTGCTGAAATGCTGCAATGTCTGGTGGTCTTTGAAAAACAGGAGCAAGGAGGTTCCCAGATCCCTTCATCAGCGGGCACGTACAGCATTAGCTGTGATCAAGATACTTTAATGACAGTGCCCTCTCAGCATGAATTATGTGCATAAAAAAAACTTTGGAGTTCATCATTGGACATTGGATATTGGATTTTGAACATCGAACATTTGCTCTCATGGGTCAGGTGACGTTGGAAATTCTGTGGACCCTAACATAAGTTAAGTGCTCTGAACATCGAACATTGGCCTTTCGTTGATATTTTGGACTTTTGTGGACACCAATATAAGTTAAGTGTTTTTTGTGGAGTTTCTTCGTCCTCTTCTCCCAAAAGTGGTCTATGATTTCTTCGGATTTAGCATGTTTGCACATACTTTTTAATGAGGGATTTTGTGGATGTTTGTGAGTTGTTTGTGGTGAGAGAATGATGTTTGGCGAGTATGGATGAGTGAGGATATTACAAGAATTAGGAGCTGTGTAACACTATAACATTATATTTTGTTAGAAAAGTAAAATTTAAATTTGTTTACTATATAAAGTGTTTGCACTGTAGAAGAGTTTATTAAAGAATTGGCATATTAGCATTGATTACTGTATACTGTTCTGGATTGGTCGTTAGGTATTTTGTATACAGGACAGTTGGGGTGATCGGGGGGGGGGGGGGGGGGGGTCTTTTCTATAGTCCCATAGATCAGTCCAGATGCATGGGGTTTTTCTCCCCTACCAGCATATGGAGACAGAGAAGAAAAGCTTTACTGAGACTGTGTCACCTGCAGTATCTCAGTGTTGCTCTGTACCGAAGCTAAGATACAGTTAACCCAATCAACAACTTTCCTCTTCTTTCAATTGAGCAGGGGGGGGGGGGTAGGTTGGGGACTCAGAATTGTGAGACTGTAAAGGAGTTTGGAAATTCCAAACAACGAACGTCAACAAAACTGAACCTCTTCATATATACACTCAGAATAGAGCAGTCTTTTCAGAAAAAGGACATGGCTCTGAATTGATCTGTGAGACTCCAGGAATAAAAATTAGCAAGGTAAGAACCAATTTCCTTTCCTATTCATTCCACAGATCATTCCAGATACTTGGTATGTATCAAAGCTCCCCTAAATTGGGTGGGAACCTGAAACACCTGCTCACAGAACACTGTCTCCAAAGCTAACCAACTCGGACGCCCGGATATCCAGCCGGTAATATTTTGTGAAAATGTGCAGAGACGATCAAGTTGCTGCTCGACAGATCTCATGTGGAGAAATCAATTGACATTCTGTCCAAGACGCAGCTTGTGCCCTAGTAGAATGGGCTTACAAACATAAGAAGAGATAATGGCCTCATTTAGCCATCATGCATTTGTGGCCTTAGACGTCTTGTCCCTTTACTCGCACCACTGAACAGAATGAATAATGATTGGCCCTCCAAAAACTGCTGGTGCCTTTAAATATCATAGCAGAACCAGACATACATCCAACAGATGAAGCTCCCAAGCATGCAGGGAAGAAGTGTCCAGACCCCGAAAAGTAGCTTCACCATCTGACTTAAGTGAAAAGAAAATACCGCTTTTCGTAAAAAAGAAGGCATCGTGCGTAAAGATGGCCCACCTTCTGAGATCTGCAGAAACGGTCTATACAAGACAATGCCTGAAGTTCTGAAATGCACGTTACTGAACAAATCGCCTTAGGAAGACGACCTTCAGCGTAAGGTCCTTCAGTGACACTTTCTTTAATGGCTTAAAAGGAGGACCACAGAGAGCCCGCAAAATTAAATACAGGTTCCATGAGGGAAACACCTGCCTCCCTGAAGGCCATAAATGCTTCACCCCTTTAAGAAACTGCACCACAGCCGAATGTGATTGTAGTCGTATAATGGGTACATTATGTAGTGTTGACGGAGGAGAATGTGGATCCTTTGCCTGAGGGGGAGTTGGCGCTACCTGAGAGGGCGAACCCCCTCAGGTCCCCACCGTTGGGAGGTGAGGCTGAACTGATGCAAGGGCCAGCTGGAGCTTCACCAATACCAACCCCATTAACCGCGGGTTGAGCCTTTGGATGCATGGGGCTGGCTGGTCTTAGGTGGACCCTTGTGGAGGCGATGGGATCACTGGAAATCAGTCCAAGGTCGGAAGCCGGGGAGTCGCTGATATCCAGTTCAGAGTCAGAAGCCAGAGAGTCGCCAATAGCCAGTCCAGAGTCAGAAGCCAGAGGAGTCACCGAAGCCGGTCCGAGGTCAGAAGCCAGAAGATCCGTCCAAAGGAACTGGAGGATGGGAGCAGGAGCCAGGGCTCGGAAGGCAGAAAGAGGACTCGGAAGGCAGGAACAGGAACCACGATACCAACAAGACACAGAAGACCTCACCGAAGCGAAGCAGACTCGTTGCCAAGTCGAGGAACAGGAAGAGGTGGCTCCCATAAATAGTACCTGGCTCCTGACGTCATCCAAGAGGCTGGGCTGCAGCAAGGTGAGCTGGCCCTTTAAGGGCCGCTCTGGAGGCGTGGTCATACGTCTGAGGAGAGCCCTGCCCGCCGTGGACTGCTGGAACGGGAACTTGCAGCCTGGTACTGCGAAGAAGAGGGCCGGGAGTCGTCCTGGCCACCGCGGAGTGCGGCCCCGATCCCACGGCGGGACCCGCGGACATGGAGGAGGTCCAAGGCTTGTGGCGGGGAGTGACTCCCTGCCGATGCGCGACTGCCATCGCCCGGGGAGGAGGTAGGAGGGGCCGATCGAGGCCACCCGCGACATCTAACACACTACCTGTAAAACTGATTGATGGGTTAGTTAAGGATAACATCAGCTATCACTTCCATTCCAGGCCCGCCCATACCCAGCCATAAATCTGCCTTCGCCCCTCCTACCCCATAGAAATGAATGTAATCCCGCTCATACAGGCCATGAAGTGGCCAAGGCATTTGAAATATATATTTAACAGTGGCCCTGTTCCCAAAAAAACCAAACAGACAAGGGTAAAGAGTTTTTAAATAGTTCTATGAAGAATTTGTTAAAACTCAGAGGTGTTAAAACACAATTTTCTGACCAACAATTGTGTTAAGGCAGCGGTTGTGAAAAGGTTTAACGGGACCTTAAAATCCAAAATGTGGCAGCACAACATTTTTTCATATGAAGTTGTGCTGCAGGCTTTTCTGAATAGTTATAACAGAGCCATCTCTGATGACGTTCTGGGGGGGGGGGGGGTGTATTTTTGGGAGTGTGGGGGTAGATTGGACTTCCGGTGATGTCATCAAAAGGCGGTCAAGGGTCTTTTCTGATGACATCATACAGGGAGTTGTTTGGGGGTGGGGTGGAGCATAGGAGGTGCCACTCCATTTACTTTGATGGGGTGGGAGGGGCGTAGGGAAGGCTACATCCATTCACTTCTATGAGGTGGGAGGGACGTGGGCAGACTTATGGGTGGGTGCGGGCGGGGCCTGGAATGGAAGCGATGGCTGTTATCCTTAGCTCACCTTTCAATCCCCATTACAGTATCCACAGGATTAGAACAACCCACGACCATTGTGGGAAGGACCCCTTCCTCCTCTTGTAGGCATGCCTCCAGGAGATCCAAGGAAGCTACCCATCAAGGCCTAAGGAGGGCTATACAGCTCTTTGGCAGGGATCCTGTGTACCACAGTTTATATGTTGATGCATAGAGCTTACCTACCCTTGCAGGGACCTATCCAAGTCTTGTGTCTCTGGTATAACCCTGGCCTCCTAGGAACAACAGCCAGAGGGCAGAGGAAAAATTGAGAGCCTCCTTTAAGGGGACACTCAAGCTCCTAGGCCGAGGGATGGGATATAGGATGCCTACCATCCTTAGACACTTTGATACTTTCTTCCCTCCACTGCCTGCAAGGGATTGTTAAGGGGTAGCAGAGGTCAGCTGAATGAGATTCAGCAGAGCTGGAGGGTGGCAAATTTTAGCCAATCTGGTGCCCTTAAAATGGCACAGGACTGCCCAGGCCTCCAGGGAAATGTAATGATCAGGGAGAGAATCACCCCAGAGCATTGTTCCCTCTAAAGCTGCACGCGGGGGGGCACATGCACACAAGTCATGAACCCGGTGCACAAGAATAATGTGCACAAGAAATCCTGATATTATTTGCCTTATACTGGCCTGTAGTGCACAAATGTGATCTCAGCTTATAAACTGTTGTGTAAAAGAAAATGTGTGTGCATATAGTCTTTAAAAATTAGAAGAAATGTTGCCCCAGAGCTCCCTGGAGGAAGAGGAGGAGTAGGCATCGGATGATGATGGATCCACCATAATATGCCTATCCTGAAAAGAGGAGCCAGCAACCCCAGTGTGGTTACTGCTTTAGGGACATCACTTTCTCCCCCAAAATAACCCAAAAAAAACCCCAGTGGAAGGGGATCCCTTCCTCCAGGGAACTAGGAAGCCACAAAGGATATTCCCCGTGTATAGCACCCTTAGGGTTATGTCCTTACTGAATTGTATACCCTGAAAGGGAAAAAAAAAGAGAGGGAAGAATGTTAAGCAGGAGGAGAGGAATAGCCGCCTCAAAAATTTCTGAGCGGAGGCTTAGTCTCAGCAGTTATGCTCAAGTTTTCCCTTCTGGTATAAGGGGGTTCAGCAGTGAAGGACCTCCAAGACAGGAAATTGGAGGCAACCCTTAAAATGCTTTTATGACAAAAGCAATGGTTCTGCAAGCCTTTATTTGCCAAGGCTATGTGGTCCAACCCGCTCAAAGGCGGGTCCCAAAAGAGTAAGAAATAACCTAATTTGGTGGGCTCAATCCCCAAACCTCCAGAGAAGAATGACCCTAGAATCCTTTCAGGTGGGTACAGCAACAGATGCCAGCAGAAGAGGTAGGATGCACTTTACCAGGGCCAGGTGGCCTAAAGTCATTGGCCAGGAGAGAAAACACCTATTTGGTAAACAGCTAGAGACGAGAGTCATTAGGCTAGCTCAGATGTGCTCCCTCCCGTTAGTGAGGGGGAAGCAGTCATGATTCTTGCAGACAATGCCACAGCAGTGGCATACATCAATAAGCAAGGGGGAGCACTAGCAGCCCTACGCTAGGGAGGAAGCAGCCTGGCCGCTTGAGTGGGCAGAAATATATCTCCTTCCAGCATCCCATATAACAGGGAAGAAAAACCTGCAAGCTGATGGCCTCAGCAGGAACAGGCCAGACTAAGATGAATGGACACGAGGTCCATAAGAAAATAAGAAATTGCCATGCTGGGTCAGACCAAGGGTCCATCAAGCCCAGCATCCTGTTTCCAACAGAGGCCAAACCAGGCCACTAAGAAGATCCCATGCTACTGATGCAATTAATAGCAGTGGCTATTTCCTAAGTAAACTTGATTAATAGCTGTTAATGGTCTTCTCCTCCAAGAACTTATACAAACCTTTTTTGAACCCAGCTACACTAACTGCACTAATCACATCCTCTGGCAACAAATTCCAGAGCTTTATTGTGCGGTGAGTGAAAAATAATTTTCTCCGATTAGTCTTAAATGTGCTACTTCCTAACTTCATGGAATGCTCCCTAGTCCTTCTATTATTTGAAAGTGTAAATAACCGATTCACATCTACTCGTTCAAGACCTCTCATGATCTTAAAGACCTCTATCATATCTCCCCTCAGCCGTCTCTTCTCCAAGAGCATTTCAGATTATAGTAAGACAGTGGGATCCCCCACATACAGCCCAAAGCAGAAATGTTTTGCATTCGCAGGGCACAGCCAGGGTCCAGAGGCATAGATGCACTCGGTTTTTTGTGGCTAAGATCTGACCCATTGCATGGCTTCCCACCATGGCCACCTATAGGCTAGACAACATGTGTTTTGGGGACATAATATAAACTCTGATGAAAACCTGGTATATATATCTTTAGACTAAAAAAAAAAAAAATCTCACACTGTTGAGCTGTCTGTGGACCAGGCCTCTGCAGAAATTGCAGACTACCAGTATGATTCCTGGGATGAGGATATTTTGCAAATGTACTCTGTTCTGTCTTATGCCCTATGTATCCTAGCGGCCCTTACAGTTGCCCTGCTGGGGTTCACATGTTTTCTCTTTAGGAAGGTTATAATGCTAGTCAGGGTCCCAACAGAAGATTCCCTCATTGAGGTGAGACGTTTGCGGGACATCTTCCCACCTGAATCCCTGGAAATGTAGTTAGCTTGGCACTTGGGCGTACCATGTGGGTTATTCAGGAATGAGCCATACACAATCATGAGATTCTTGCATCACACTTAGATTAGAATTGAGTATATTATTTGCACACAAATACCCCAATCTAAGGTCCCCTCACTATCTCACATTCTCACACACATGGTGTGACCTATGTTTTTCATTTCTGCCTTTCCTTCCTCTTTGTTATTACTATCCTTTTTTCTTTTATTATTGTATTATTATTGTTACAATTTTCATTATTATGCTTATTATCATTTCATTATTATTAATCAGTATTATTAGCTCATTATTGTTATTCCATTTATTATCATCAGGGTTTTAGCTTGTTGGCTCATGTCATCTAGCCAAGACTTGTGCAGTTAGCTGATAGGTTTAAACAGTGGGGTGTGCCCTTGACAGCCCCTCTCCCCCCCCCCCCCGCCTTTTAAAAAGGGGGGAAATGTAGGAAATATCCCAATTCTTGCTAATAGGGACAAGCAACTAAAATAGACCCTCTGACGTCAGTAAAAATGCTATGTAAAGCTAAATGCAGACATGAGAAACCATTCTCATTGCTGTGTATGTTACAAGCTGAAGAATTTATTAGCCTTGCTAGCTGAGATGGCACCAAAGTGGGACCAAAAGAAACATCAGCACAAATGGTGCTGTGTAGGAATCGGTACTGCAATAATATTGGGGCCTGTTTTTATGGTCCTAATATCTATCCGGGATCAGAGTTTATCAGAGCTCTGTCAGACCTGTGAAACTGTTATTCGTCAGAACCCACTGCTTGTTGAACTTGAGAGCAAACCAAGGACTGAGAGAAAAGAGTGGGAATCTGCTAATTAAATGCCTTAATTATGCATTCACCTGACTATGCATGAGCTGAATATGCATAACTGAGCCCTTGAAAAGGGAAAAGTTAACAGCCCTCGGAGTCTACCTTGCAGCAGTTGTGGAAAGATTTAACAGGAACTTAAAATCCAAAATGTGGCAATATTTTACATCACACAACACTTTGATATGAAGATGTGTTGCAGGCTTTTGTGAATAGTTATAACCACAGCTTGGCTCCCCAGTCAGAGTAGTCTCAGAATCCATGTGCAATCTCCCCTTTAGTAAAATGTAAACTGTCCCTGCAACACTGCAGGGCTGAAAATTGCATACTCTCTCTTTAAGGGCTGCTAGGACTGTGATTTGCAGGATGACACAGAGGTGGTTTGTTTAAAGCATTTCCTAGAGCAGCCAGCTTCTCTAACTCCACCTGCACAGCTAGGCAATTACTGAGGCAAGCTGCTCTTCCCCACCCTCCTTTTTTTAGTCAGTGTCTAAGTTCAGGTTAGTTCTGAACACTTTAAGAGATTTGTAACAGAATACTTCGCTGTTAGCTCATGTATCAAAATAGAGATTTCTTTTTTGTGTGTAGCTTGGTGAACCACGTAAAGGTAGGAACTGCTGGAATATAAACTCAGGGTCTCCTATTTGCCAACTAAGCCACAGCAGCTGCATCAAGGACTTCTTGTTAAGGTAAGATTCAAGCAGCAAGAGGCAAATCGTTTGATCCTCCTGTGTGATGGCTCAATTCTGCAGCCTGTAGGACATAGAGCTGTATTGTTACAAAATAAATTACAGGTAATTGTGCCTCTTAGCCTGTTTTGCTCTGAAAAATTAAAAATTCCACATGTGTATTGACAAACAGTTTGGTGTCTGGAGATACAAGCAGTTTAAATATTGTGTACTCCTGTAGCAACTCTATGGTGCATTATTGCCACTGGGTTACCCAACGAACTGCAGGTCTTTACAATTCTACCTTTGCATAACCTAAACCTGGTAAATTCCATAGTGGGACTATAGGAATTGTATATACATATATATTACAGAATTACACATCCATGTCTGCAATACCCCCAGAAACAACCAAATAGCACAACCACAGGGAGTTAAGCTCCCTCTCCCCCTCAGTGCCTAAGTATGTTCAGCTGCTGCTTTCCCACAGCTAAATGGACACCACCAGATAGCCCAGACTTTGTCTTTTTCCTCCTCACTGATGCACATGTTACAACTGCTACTTACCACCTCCAGATCCTGAGAGAGAGAGAGAGGAAGGGAGACTCTACAGGCACCCTAAGGTTATTGGTTTAGCCTTCCAAGGCTCAACCAGGGTAGGACTTGGGAGAATGCTCCCACTGGGGGAAAAAAAATCATCTCCTAGAGGTTGAGGCTCAGGAGCAACAAGGACTCAACCAGAAGGGGGGCCACAATTTGACTCTGGGAGCTAGGTCCTTTTCACTTGACAACAGTTGCCAGAGACAGAGACTACTGGTATTGGCCAGGACCACACCTCTCTTATAGGCTAGAGTAAGGTCATGAATTTATTTATTTAAAGTTTTTTAGATATCGCGTCGGTGTACAGAGAACAGGAGCATACGCCAGAGCGTTATACATTTAACATAGGTTAATATATGAATTCTTAAACATGAAACAAGTAAAAATAATTAAATCGAAACATATCAACTAAATGCAACTTAACTGAACTGAATTAAACATAGTTTAAAGAATAATATAGGGAGCCTAGGAACACTAGGTATGACGTTCGGGAAGGATAAAAGAAAGAATGGATTTATAAGTTAGAGATGGTAAATAGGGGGAGAGATGGCAAGTCCATGTAGGAGCGGTTAAATAGAGAGTATTGAATGTATTAAGCAGTTATAAGGAGCAAAACATAATTAGTGCATAACGAAGATGTATTGGGTGGATAAAAGAAGGGCATATATAGGGAGTAGAAACACATATATATATCATGTATAAGCATGAGTGAATAACCATGTCTTGAGTTTTTGCTTGAATATCTTGGGAGACAACTCGAGGCGTAGTTCAGTGGGCATAGTGTTCCATAACAAGGGGCCAGCAAAGGAAAACGCTCGTGCTTTGATGGATGCATGGTTATATAGTTTGGGCGAGAGGGTCTGTAAGATGGCGAGGTATGGATTTCTGGTTGGTTTATTAGATGTTTGAAGTTGTAGTGAGTTGTTAAACCATTTCATTTCAGGATTGTGGAGGGCTTTATGGATGAGTGATAGTGTCTTGTAATGTATGCGAGATTGAATAGGGAGCCAGTGTAGCCCTTTCAAAACTGGGGTAATGTGTTCCTTTGTGTTAGTAAGGATACGGGCTGCAGTATTTTGCAGGATTTGTAGGGGGCGGATGGCATTTTTGGGTAGGCCTAAGAGAAGTGAATTACAATAGTCTGATTTGGAAAATATCATAGCTTGTAGAACTGTCCGGAAGTCAGATGAGTGAAGCAAGGGTTTCAATTTTTTGAGTATATGTATTTTGAAAAAACACTCTTTAAGAATTGCATTAATAAATTTTTTGAGGGTCATTTGGTCGTCAAGAATGACTCCTAGGTCTCGGACTTGGTGGGAGAATTGTATGTGAGTAGATGTTATGGGTGTAGTAGGGGAGGAATGTAGGTGTGTAGGAGAAGATATGATCATGAGTTCCGTTTTTGTGGAGTTAAGGGCAGGTTGTAAGGATTTTAAGAGGTTGTTGATTGAAGCGAGAGTGGTATCCCAAATTTCAAGGGCTTTAGGTATGGATTCAGTTATCGGAATGAGGATTTGTACATCATCAGCGTACAAAAAGTGTGGAAGCTTAAGGTTGGTGAGGAGATGGCAGAGCGGTAAAAGATAAATGTTAAAAAGAGTAGATGAAAGTGAGGAGCCTTGAGGGACTCCTTGCATCAGGGGGATTTCCTTGGATAGGTGGTTGCCAATTTTGACTTTATAGTTTCGGTTGGACAGGTAGGATATAAACCAATTATGGGCAGTACCAGCTATTCCGATCTCATGGAGGCGTTGGAGGAGTATTTGGTGGCTAACGGTATCAAATGCCGCAGAAATATCCAGGATCACTAGAAGATGAGGTTGACCTTTATCTAGGCTTTTGATAAGGTAATCAGACAGTGATAGGAGAAGGGTTTCAGTGCTATGTAATTTGCGAAATCCATATTGTGAAGGAGAGAGGATCTGGTGTTCATCTAAGTAGTCACTAAGTTGGCGGTTAATGGTTTTTTCTAGGATTTTAACAGTAAATGGGAGATTAGAGATTGGGCGGTAAATGGCGAGGTCTAACGGGTCAAGCTTGGGTTTTTTTTAGAGTGGGTTTAAGGATAGCATGTTTCAGAGAATTGGGCACATGTCCAGAATCAATGGATGCATTGATAATGTTAGAGATAGGACTGGCTATTAGATCAGGGACAGTGAGGAGGAGTTTTGTGGGGATAGTATCAGAGGGGTGGGAGGAGGGTCTGGCTTTTTTGAGTAGGGATTCAATTTCAGTTGTTGTGGTGTGTTCAAACACTGTGAGCTTTGGGGTAGAGTCTTTTGTGTGACAATGGTCATTGAATTGGGGCGTGTGAGGGCTGCAGGGAAAGCGTGTCATAATTTTGTCATGAAAGAAAGAGGCCAGTTGTTCGCATTTGATTTTGGCTTCTTCTTCTGGGATAATATCTGGAGTGAGGTTGGTAAGTGAAGTGACATATTCAAATAGAACTCTTGGATTGAATTGAAACTGGTGGATCTTGCCAGCATAGTAATTCTTTTTGGCATTGTTTATCTTATCACTATAGCTTTGCAGAGAGGATTTGTCAAGTTTTTCGGTATTGTATAGTGGTGGAGCTGATTGGGGGGGAGGGGGTCCTTGTAGAGTGTTGGATGTTCTTATGATATAGTGGTCAGACCAGGGGATCGGTGTGCATGATAGTGAATCAGTTGTAATGTGTTTGTTGATAAATATGAGGTCGAGTGAGTGACCAGCTTTATGTGTAGGCATGTTTATGATTTGATTGAATCCTAGGGATTTCATAGAGGTATGTCCTCTGTCTCTGTCAGTCATGGAAGCATAATCCCATTTGTAATGATTGGTCTAGCAGGAATACTGGATTTTACCCACATCACCATCATTAAAAGTTTGCCCCATGCATCCTTCATTTATTCTGTGAAGAAATGTTTTCCAAGTCTATCCATTCATGCTTACATCAGGAATGTTCTAGAAATTCTGTAACACAAAAAAAGGCTTGTCTCTCATACATTAACTATAATCTTGAAGTATCTAGATGTCAAATATTTTTAATAAGTTATTGAATTCAAAAGGATTATGCAGAGATTTTTCATGAAATCATGCTGTCAAAACCCCTACCATCACTCTGAATAACAAATTAAGCTGGCTTGCAACGGTGCTAAGGTAGCAAGCATAGTTTTCCTGTCTGTTTCTGTTCCAGTTTATCATCTTGTGAAACACTGTTCATAGCACTTACTTGTATCTCCAGAAAACACAAATCCAATCTACATACCAGCTTTAAGTCTCCACGGCTGTTGGCAATACAGCTTTCTTCAACCAACTCATTCACTTTTTTTTCTAACTGCCTGATTTTTTCTTCTGGGCTAAAATAAAGTACAAATTCTATGGTAATTTTATATCATGCTTTCAAGTCACATGTTCTTAATATGTTTTACAATCTTCACAGTTTTGGTACTGACACACAGTATAATCAGCAATGTATCTCATCTCTACCACAATGCATGACAGAGACACACACAGATGTGCTTCTCATGCTCACCCACAGCTAACATAACCATGACCCAGTTCAGTTTCTTATTCTGACAGTAGCTACAGGAGATTCTGTAATTTTCCCAGGATTCTGTTTTTTTACTGGTTGTTGTGCTCATGCTCATACAAGAAACGATGTCAAAAGACTAGATTAGATTAGAGTAGTCACTATAAATATCAGGGACTAAACGCAACAGAATGGTCTGGAATTGAGCACCAGTAAATAATTTCAAACCTTGACTAAACATGCTCTAGGTTGCCCTGTCTGATAAGGCACTGGCCTGATTATTTATTTTAACCAATTTATATTCCGCTGATCTAGGATCTTGGTGGATTACAAATTTACCTACAAAGTCTTACAAATAGCAAAACACTTTTTGCTGATTTGATCAAATTTGATGGGCAATAAGCAGACAAAGGCAGATGAATCCAACATTTGAAAAATGGTTTTCACCTCCTCAATGTGAATGTATTTGAACTTTGACAATCTATTTCGTATGTGAAACTCAAAATTAACAATATTTAAATAATTATCTCAAAGTTACTTAAATCTAAGAATAGTCAAAATCTTATCAAAGAAGAAGTAATCTATTCCTGCCTCAGTAATGGTGGAAGGTTGCATTAAAACTTTGACAATCTTAAATAGTTTCATGCTATTCAAAGACTGGTGAACCTTCAATGCAAAGAAGCCCTTTTTGATATTCACGGTAGATGATAAGCTTTTAAATCATCTGTCCAGATCATCCTTTGACTTACACCAGGCTCCTTCTAGGTGTTACATCTTACATTTTAGCTCCCAAAACTAACCTTTCTAAACCAAAGAGAAGATTGCCATAATTTTAACAATCACAATTTTTAAACGGCCTAGTTATTAAATCTTGACTAAGTCCTGAGTTTCAGATAATCACCTGGTTTTCAAAAGAAAAACATTCTCCAAACTATTAGATAGATCATTTAAATGAGCAGCAAAAATCTTAATATCCAGGTTGCATCTGGATCTCAGTTTATGGGCTGGGTTAAAAGCAGCTAAGAACTTATCGGGTTAAACCAATTCAAAGTGAATTAAAAAGTGTTTTGACCAGGAAATGGTGATACAGTATATTTAATATGCTGAATTTTTTATCTCCTGCCCATCATTATCTACCTAGAACAGGGTGGACAACTCTGGTCCTTGAGAACTACAAACCGGTTGGGATTTCAGGATATCCCTAATGACTGTGCATGAGATTTGCAAGCACACTGCAGGAAAATTGGATCTTACCTAATTTTCGTTTCTGGAATACCACAGATAAGTCCAGACAAGTAGGTTTTGCATCCCAACCAGCAGATGGAGGCAGAGAATAAAAACTTTTCAGGCACCGCAGCATAACAGAGTGCACCATCTGCAGTCCCTCAGCATTGACCTGTACCGAAGCCAAAATCCAGAGTGAAGTACTCATAACCCAAAATTTAACTTTCCCTTTTTTCCCAGGGAGAATAGAGAACATAAGATTGGGGCCCCTAAACTGGAGACTTCACATCCAACAAAGGAACAGAAACACATTGCAGTCCTATAAGACCTGGATATATATACACACACAGTAATCTCAGTAATAACGGTCTTTCGAAAATACAGGGATGGGCTTCTGGATTGATCTGTGGTATTCCAGAAATGAAAATTAGCATATAAGAACCAATTTTCCTTTCCTGTTCATACCCAGATCAGTCCAGACAAGTGGGATGTATCCAAGCTCCCCTACATTGGGTGGGCAGCCGACAGACCTGCTCTCGACACACACTCGCCAAACATCACCTCGTCTGCAGCCCAAACATCCAACCGGTAATGCTGGGAGAGTGTGAAGTGAAGACCATGTTGCCACCCTACAGATCTCCTGGGAGACTACCAGCACCCTAGTATACGCCTGCAACCCTTCTGACACCTGCTGGCCTTTACACAGATAGGCTGAAAAAATAGTCTCCTTCAACCAATAAGCAATTGTGGCTTTAGTCGCCTTACTTCATTTCTTGGCGTCACAAAACAAAACAGCTGATCCAGCCACTGAAAACCATTAGTGACCTTCTAATATCGTAACAGAATCTGGCGAACATCCAACAAGTGAAGCTCCCTATCAAATTGTTTGTCCCTCCCGGCTGCGTCAGGAGGGACAAACAATTTGATACAAGTTGAACCCCGTATCAAATTGTTTGTCCCTCCCGACGCAGCCGGGTTTGGCGAAACACAGGTCCATGTCAGGGGACCCTGTTTAATATCTGTGCTGTTTCAAGCAATGGAGTTGCCGTTTAAAAATAAAAATAAAATTCTTTAAACTATTTTGAAGCTATGGGGACCTATTGAATCTTCTGCATCTCCCTGGATGTTGGCCTTTCTGGAGTAAACCTGGTAGATGAACCAGTCTGACGGGCCTGTCTATCACGAGTCAAACCAGATCTGCAAACCATGGATGATGCCACCAGCACTTCCCTTCCTGGATGCCTCTCTATGCATCGCATCGCGCAGCCTCCTAGAAGTCATAGTGGGAAAACGAACAGCATAATTCCTGTTGGCTAAGGAAGAACCATAGTGTGTATTCCCTCGGCTCTGACCTCCTGACAGCAACTGAAGAACCGAGACGCTTTGGCCTTGATTCATGATGTCATCATATCGAAGTGGCGGTTACCCACCTGGTTCGAATGAGGTTGAAAACCTCTACTGACAACTTCCATTCCCCTGGGTCCAACTGTTGCCCGCTGAGATAATCCACTTGCACATTGTCCACTCCGGCAACATGCGATACAGATATCCCCTCTAGAAACTGCTCCGTCCAAAACACAGAGCTCCTGGGTCTCCAGAACCACCCCATAACTCTTTGTTCCGCCTGACAATTGATATTCGCCACAGTCATTGCACTGTCTGAAAAAAAAATTTCTCACCCCTCGTCCCCAGACCTGTGGAAGAAAACACAGCAACGCCTTGCGAACCACTCTCGTTTCCAAAGGATTGGACCAGGTTGCTTCTGTTGGTGACCACTGACCTTGGGCCATTTGCCCCTGACAGACTGCCCACTCAACCACTGATTTTGGCATCCGTGGTCACAACCACCCATTCCAGAGTCTCCATATCCACCCCTTCACCAAATTGTGGCGAGACAGCCACCACAAGAAACTGGATCTGGATTCCCCCTGTAGCAGTAAAAGGACACAAATGCCTCAGACAAGGATCCCAACAAGTCAACAACGCCCTCTGGAGAGGATGCATATAGGCAAACACCCATGGAACCAAATCTAGAGTAGACACCATAGAACCCAGAACCTGTAAATAATCCTAGGCCCTGGGCGGCGCAATAAACGACCTGAGCCTGCAATTTCACCATTCTCTCCGGGGTAAGGAACCACCTGTCCACCCGGGTATCAAAATGCACTCCCAGATAGTCCGATGTGGTTGGCACTAGATGACTCTGACAAATTTATCACCCAGCCGAGTGATCGAAACATCTACATAACCCGGCACACCACCTGAGCACATTCCCACTCAGACTTTGCTCGGATGAGGGTGGACCAGAATCCCTGCCACCAGTAACAACACCTTCGTGAATGTCCTCAGTGCCGTTGCTAACCCAAAAGGAAGGGCCCAGAACTAGAAATGCTGCCCTAACACTATTAACCAAAGAAAGTTCTGGTGTTCTGACTGTATGGGGATATGCAGATAGGCCTCCATCAGATCTAAAGATGCCAAAAACTCTCCTCTCTGGAACACTGATATTACCGCCCGTAATGTCTCCAACCGAAAATATGGTACTTGCAGCACCGTGTTGACCTTCTGGAGGTCCAGAATGGGCTGGAATGTTCCCTCCTTCTTGGGAACCACAAAATAAATTGAATGCCTTCTGTGCCCCCTTTCCAATCGCTTCATGCTTGCTTCGGGATATGCAATGGGACATCATGAAAGCCTCTCATCAGACAAGACAAGACAATTCTAAAGCGTAACAATCTCTTACCACCTGTAGCACCCACTGGTCCGAAGTGATCTTGGTCCAAACCTCATAGAAATGGGTCAATATTCCCCCTACAGCTTCCAAGGCAGAGTAGACGAGCCTGACTTCATTGTGAGGCCTTTCCTTTTCCAGTCCCCTGACTGGAAATATCAGTGGGAGTCCTGTGGGAACCCTGAAAGGACTGCTGTCTTCCCAAGGCTGAAGCACTCTTGCCAGCACGAAACTGCCTCATATCTCGGAAGCAGGATTGCGGCAGAAAAGTCTTCTTGACACTCTTCTTGTCCTCCAGCAACTTATTCCCCTTTTACTCCACTAAATGCTTCATCAACTGCTCCAGGTCCTCTCCAAATAACAGTTTTCCCTTAAAGGGAAGATTACACAGTTGTGACTTGGACCAAATATGCAACCACAGGAGCCTCTGCACTGCTACTGCTGAGACCATGTTCCTGGCAGACATCCACACTAAATCATAAAGCACATCCGCCACATAGGCTACCCGACTTCCAACTGGACTACCTGCTGGGAATTGTCCACAGAGATGGAATCCTTCTGTGCCTTTTGCACCCAGCGCAAACAGGCCTTCTGCATCAGGCTACCACAGATTGCTGCCTGGAAACTCAAGACAGAGACCTCAAACATCCTTTTCAACTGAATTTCCAGCTTATGGTCCTGAACATCCTTCAATGCAGCACATCCCACTACTAGGCTGGTTGTTTTCTTAGTCACCACTGAGACCGAGGCATCCACCTTTGGAAGCCTCAAGAGCTCCAAGGTCTCCTCCATCAGCGGGTACAACTTTGCCATTGTCCTGCTGACCTTCAAACTGACCTCCAGAGTATCCCACTCTTCGTTCACCAGTTTCTTCACCTTCTTGGCATGGAAAACGCTTTCAGCAGTCCCCAGAATCTATCCAATACAAGGTTCACCCCTCAATCATAGTCTCCTGGGAAACCTTGATCCCTAGCTCTTCCAGAACCTGGGGAATAAGAGGTCTCAACTCTTCCTTCCAGAACAACTGGACAACACTAGAGTCATCCTCTTCCATAACCGGAATCTCACCCGGGTCAACCATATCCTTGCCAGCCCCTGGGACAGCATCTGGCTCGTCATAGCGTAGTTGTCCCCAGATCATCCCCCACCTCTTGCGGTTTATCATAATCCTCCAAATCCCCGACACCACTTTCCTCCTCTCCCGAGGAGCAGGCAAACCCCAGGCAACAAAGTAGGCCCCCCAACCCTCCAGCTGGGGCCACCTTGGACCTTTTAGGGGGACCCTGGCTTCCCAGCCAAGAGCCGCTTCCCCCGCTCCCCTCTTGGCTAAATAGGCCTTGTGAAAAAGGAGAATAAAGTCCGATGAATATTCCTCAGGTCTGCGGATTCCTTATCTGGCATGTCCTCCCTCAAGCGCCCCTCCACCACCAAAATCCTCTCCCAATGTCTGAACCATGGGAGAAAACAAAGAAGGGGAATCCCTGGGCTCCCCAGAAGTTGTTTGCTTCTTGCCATGTGCCTCTGAAAGAACCACCAAGCTTTTAACCTCCCCAGGGGTGTTCACAACTGACCCTGCTGAGCGAGTGACTCTGCGAGCCTCTGCCGCTTCTCCAGAGAAAACTTCAACCACTGAGGCAAGGTCACCACAGAGCGCAGCTGCATTGAGCCTCATTCGATGCGAGCCGTAGCCCCGACAAGCTCTCCCATGCTGACGCCGACCTTTTTTTGTTCCTAAAGGAACAGCGCCATAATGAGCCACCCCCGTAAATACTATATACTTTCCTACCCCTGACTGTCGGCAACAAAGAGAAGGCCTCAGTGGGATTGAGAAAGCCAGGACCCCTGGCTTTCAGTCCCTCTGGATGTTGTGGGCAGAGTCAGGCCAGGGATCATCAACCACCCACTCGCCAGGCTCCACCTGAGGGGTGGCCCAGAAAGATACCCAACACCTCAGGGAGCAGTTCAAATCTATTTTTGTCTCTTTTCATTTAATTTATTTTTTTTTGCTACTCTCTCTCAGACTGCAGATTTGCACTTCTACCATCTGCTGGAGACAGGGAGATACTGAGGGACTGCAGGTGGCACTCTCGGTTATGTAGCAGTGCCTGAATAGTTTTCTCTGCCTCCATCTGCTGGAAGGGATACAAAACCCACTTGTCTGGACTGATCTGGGTATGAACAGGAACTCAGTTGTATGCAAATCTTTCATGCATATTCATTAGGGTTATCCTAAAAATCAGATAGGTTTGTGCTCCCAAGGACTGGACTTGCCCACCTGGAACCTTCACTGTGAGGCTTCCCCTTCCTGAAGATCTGAGCCATAAAAAATGTAATCAAGAATATGGCTTGCATCCTGGGTGGATTTTTGAATAATTGAGGTGGGCCTAAAATCTTGCAAGGTAAATAAAAGATCCACTGCAGCCCCTACTGTCTCTAAATCAATCTGAACAAAAAAGGGAGAGATGTATAGAATGTGGCATAAGGTTCTAGGCCCCTGCATCTGGAGCCCTCTGTGTACTTTGCGAGTACAGATTTTCAAATAGAAGTTACCTCCTAGAAGCAAAAGCTTCTGGGACCCTCTCAAGTCTCTGCTCCATCTCTTCTGATCCATGAATTCAGCGATTTAATGAAATACATCATAAAGAGCTGAATCCCATCTCTTTCTCTTTCATTAGGAAACCTGAGCTGTTTCTTGACTCTGATGCATTAGGCCAGCCTACCCATTTTTTGCCATCTTTATTTCCTAGTCTACTTTGGGGATTGCTATATCTTAATGGGTCAAAATAAAATGTAGATGTGCGTTACTGTACATGAATTTTCAAGGTCTCAGAATTTCTTCATCAGATTTTCTTATGAGACCCTAAAAGCTCATATACAGTATAAAAATAATTTTGCTTGGTTCAATAAAAGATCTCAGAGTCCCCAAAATAGCCTGCTTTTCTGGGGCCAATAGAGAGACAAATTTTCTCACATGGACAGTAGACTGGCGCTAGAACATTTAAACCTTCATGCTTTGTGACTAAAGTATTGAGCACAATAATGATGTTTAGTAATCAAACTAAGACTACAGAATGCAGTTATACATTTTGTTAAAAAAAAAAAAAAAAAGAAAATACAACCACTTACGTATCTTCACTTTTTGATTCCAAAGGAGGGGCAGGACCTCGTGACTGACCAAGGGGATCAAATACAGATCCTGCAAAATAAAGGTCATGAAAGTGTAGTACTAAGAAATGGATCAAAACATTGACACCTATACCTGGGACTTCCTTCAAGTATTGGAAAACTTACCTCGGAAACCTGCTTTGGTGTAACCTGCTGCACGTACTGCTGTCAGAGGTCGAGCAACTCCATCCTGTCAAAAAAAAATGCCAGTAGTAGAAATATTTTAAGTTCAGTCATTAAAATATTTAGACTACATAGTATAGTGTCATACATTTGACTACACGTAGTACATAAGATCTTTCACTGAATTGGCTCACTCATAAATGTTTTTATAACCCACAATACGACTGAAAATTTAGATGCAACACAACCCAGAAAAATATACTCACATGCAGTTAAACTTCTACTGTCTTCCATTAATCTGAACTAACCATATTCTTATTGCATTTAAGATGACCAGCAGCATGGCTGCTTAAAGAAGAAGCTGTTTAAAGTGAAAGGTACAAATGGCAGATAATGTTTTGATCTGTGTTACACTGCTTTGCATAAATAGCATTCACTGCATAATGCTTTTATTGCTCTGTTCCTGCTGAGCAAAAACTAAGAAGAGTGCACAGAGTCGCTGTAAGGCTCCAACACTTGCTAGAAAAGAAGATGTGCTGGTATGGAGCTTAGGATTTTTTTTGCTTTCCTCATCTCCCAGGAGGACTGCCCGGGTGATCCTGGCCCTATTGCTGGCAGAAGGCCAGAAGAGAAGTCTTATCCAGACAGACCTCTTCAGTACTACCCCTGCAATAGAAATCATCTTCTCTCCCTCCCAGGGGTAGAGGGCATCAATTCCATAGCGTGCTGTGCGTGCCTTGCACTGATCCTAACAGATAGATGGCTCTCTAATGTAACAGCATGTCACTGCAGCTCTATTTCATTGGAATTAATCTTTTAAAAATACAGCATTTTATAGGAAGATTCTGGACACTGTCAAATTTACAGAAGTCAATATTTTTTCAGCTGCAAGAGAGAGCCAACAAGATTTAAGAAACACTCCACTTGTTGGTGGGAAGCATGGGGGGTTCAGGGGACTGGGGGCAGATATAATCTTCAGATTGAGGATCTGGGGCCAGGAGTGGGAAGGAGGACTGGAGTAGATGGGACCAAGTTGGGAGGTCAGTACATTGCTTCACCTGTTACTTAACTGTTAGCATGCTGGCCCTCATGCACCAGCATAAGTCCCAGACCAGGAGCTGAACTTGGAATGCTAATGCAGAATACTTGACGGGTCTGCAGCATTTGACATCACTGATCATACAATCTTATTAAATAGATTAGAATAGTTAGGAATTTTTGATAAAGTATATAAATAGTCTGATTCATTTTTACAAAACAGGGCATTTCACATACATATAAAAAACAAACCTTCTGCAATAAAATGCATTAACACAGGAGTTCCACAAGGATCCACTCCTTCTGCAATGTTAATTAATATCTCCCTCATTCTACTTTGCAAACTTCTAAGTGGATTTGATTTAAAGTTTTTCATCTATGCAGATGACGTTCAATTTTACATTCTCATCAAAGAGACCCTAACAAAAACTTTGCAATATTTAAAAATATTGCTATAAACCAATGGATGTCTCATAATGGTTTAGCTCTTAATGCTCAAAAAACAGGAATTATCTTATTATCAAGAACAAAAAAAGATTTTCTTCAGGTAACTCTAGATTTCAAAGGACATTCCATACCCATTCAAAAAACAGTCCGTGATCTTGGGGTACAACTGGAGACTAACCGTACCATGACAAATCAAGTTCAATACATTATTCATAATGGATATACAAAGCTACAAATGTTAAAATATCTAAAACCCATACTTTATAAAAGTGATTTCAGGATGGTGTTACAGACCTTGATGTTTTCTGGAACTGATTATTGTATTTCACTATTATTAGGATCTCCTACACAACATTATGCCCCATAAAACTTTTACAAAACTCCACAGCCAGAATAATTACTGGAACAAAAAAATTCAATCATATTACAACCGTTCTTATTAATCTATATTGGCTCCTCATTAGAGCCAGAATTAAGTACAGGATACTAACAATAATACATAAAATTGTAAATAATTCCGATACACTATGGGTTGGTTCTAAATTACATATTTATATTCCAACTCGCTCTTTAAGATCTCAAAGTAAAGGTTTGCTTGAAATTCCATCTATTAGAATAGCACATATTGGTGAAGTAAGGGAGAAGGCTTTTTCTATTACGGGACCCATACTTAAGAACATAAGAACATAAGAAAATGCCATACTGGGTCAGACCAAGGGTCCATCAAGCCCAGCATCCTGTTTCCAACAGTGGCCAATCCAGGCCATAAGAACCTGGCAAGTACCCAAAAACTAAGTCTATTCCATGTAACCATTGCTAATGGCAGTGGCTATTCTCTAAGTGAACTTAATAGCAGGTAATGGACTTCTCCTCCAAGAACTTATCCAATCCTTTTTTAAACACAGCTATACTAACTGCACGAACCACATTTTCTGGCAAAAAATTCCAGAGTTTAATTGTGCGTTGAGTAAAAAAGAACTTTCTCCGATTAGTTTTAAATGTGCCCCATGCTAACTTCATGGAGTGCCTCCTAGTCTTTCTACTATCCGAAAGAGTAAATAACCGATTCACATCTACCCGTTCTAGACCTCTCATGATTTTAAACACCTCTATCATATCCCCCCTCAGTCGTCTCTTCTCCAAGCTGAAAAGTCCTAACCTCTTTAATCTTTCCTCATAGGGGAGTTGTTCCATTCCCCTTATCATTTTGGTAGCCCTTCTCTGTACCTTCTCCATCGCAATTATATCTTTTTTGAGATGCGGCGACCAGAATTGTACACAGTATTCAAGGTGCGGTCTCACCATGGAGCGATACAGAGGCATTATGACATTTTCCGTTTTATTCATCATTCCTTTTCTAATAATTCCCAACAATCTGTTTGCTTTTTTGACTGCCGCAGCACACTGCACCGACGATTTCAATGTGTTATCCACTATGACACCTAGATCTCTTTCTTGGGTTGTAGCACCTAATATGGAACCCAACATTGTGTAATTATAGCATGGGTTATTTTTCCCTATATGCATCACCTTGCACTTTTCCACATTAAATTTCATCTGCCATTTGGATGCCCAATTTTCCAGTCTCACAAGGTCTTCCTGCAATTTATCACAATCTGCTTGTGATTTAACTACTCTGAACAATTTTGTGTCATCTGCAAATTTGATTATCTCACTCGTCGTATTTCTTTCCAGATCATTTATAAATATATTGAACAGTAAGGGTCCCAATACAGATCCCTGAGGCACTCCACTGTCCACTCCCTTCCACTGAGAAAATTGCCCATTTAATCCTACTCTCTGTTTCCTGTCTTTTAGCCAGTTTGCAATCCACGAAAGGACATTGCCACCTATCCCATGACTTTTTACTTTTCCTAGAAGCCTCTCATGAGGAACTTTGTCAAACGCCTTCTGAAAATCCAAGTATACTTTTGAATACATTGACTGACTGCCTGAGATTGACGACCGATTTAAAATTGTTCAGAAAAGGACTCAAAACATGACTATTCAAAGAAGAATATGGTTAGATTCTCAAGATATAATTATATATTCCAGAGTACTGTTTTTGGGTACTTGCCAGGTTTTTATGGCTTGGATTGGCCACTGTTGGAAACAGGATGCTGGGCTTGATGGACTCTTGGTCTGACCCAGTATGGCATGTTCTTATGTTCTTCTTAGTGCAAATTTGTCTTTTTTGTTTCCTATTTTACTTTATGTTTAAGATTTTGTTTTTTTTTAAAGCTTTTTGTTTTTAAATGTATTTATGATTTGATGATATTGTGATAACTGTTTATTTTATGTCGTTTCATTATGTATGTTTAGTTGTAAACCACTCTGATCTTTTTTGTTTGGAACAGCAGTATACAAAAGCTTTTAAAATAAATAAATCAATAAAAATAAAAAAACAGTGCTCACACAAACCCTGTGTAGGGCCAACAAAAAACCTGTGCCATTCTTCAGAGAAAGTACAACAAAACAGATCAAGCGGACTCTCCAATTCCACTTTCCTGCAGTGGGCGGGAACTCTGGACTGATCTGTGGTATTACAGGAACGAAAATTAGCAGGTAAGAACAAATTTTCCTTTCCCTGTATATTCCCAGATCAGTCCAGACTCCTGGGATGTACCAAAAGCTTCCCTAAGAGGGATGGGACTGCAAGAGTCCCGCTTGAAGAACACTTTCACCAAAGCCCATGGCCTCTGGGGCCTGGACATCCAAACGGTAATGCCTAGCGAAAGTGTGCAATGATTTTCAAGTAGCCGCTTGACAGATCTCCTGTGGCAAAACTTGCTGACATTCGGCTCGAGACGTTGCCTAAGACCGAATTGAATGTGCCCTAAGCCCCACTGGGATGGGGCGACCTCGACCGATATAAACAGAGCTAATAGCCTCTTTCAACCACCACGCAATGGTAGCTCGTGACGCCTTATGACCCTTCTTGGCACCATTCCACAGCACAAAAAGATGATCCGACAGGCAGAAGTCGTTCATAATCTTCAGGTAGTGTAATAAAGCACGCCTCACATCTAACCGACGCAATACCCTTGCATGAGGTGATGTCGGATCCAAAGCTTGGAAGGATGGAAGTTCCATTGACTGATTCAAGTGGAATGAAGAAACCACCTTTGGCAAAAAGGATGGAACCGTTCGCAGGAAACTCTCGTATCTGAAATTCTCAAAACGGGCTCTCTACAGGACAAGGCCTGAAGTTTGGAAATTCAGCGAGCCAAACAAATTGCCACTGGAATAACCACCTTCAAAGTGAGATCCTTCATGGAAGATCGCTTCGGGGTTCAAATGGAGCGACACACAAGCTCTTAAGGACCACATTAAGGTTCCAGGATGGACAAGGTTTTCGGACAGGATGACTCAAATGCTTGGCCCCCTGTAAGAAAATGCACCATATCTGGATGTGCTGCCAGAGAAACTACATCAACCTTACCATGAAGACAGACTAAAGCTGCCACCTGAACCCTGAGGGAATTAAAGGGAAGACCTTTAACCAAACCTTCCTGCAAAAAGGACAAAACATCCACAACTAAGGCTCGTCGAGGATCCATCGTCCACCTCATGCACCACAACTCAAAGACTCTCCAAACTCTCACATATGCCAGGGAATTGGAAGGCTTCTCAGACTGCAAGAGGGTAGAGATAACTCCTTCTGAATAACCCTTATTCCTTAATCACTCCCTCTCAAAAGTCAAGCTGCTAGACAAACGTGATCTGCCTGATCTAAACAACCTTGCCCTGATGCAATAGATTGGGCAGATGACCAGCGTTAATGGACCGTCTACTGCTAGGTTGACCAAGTCTGCAAATCTCGGATGCCTTGGCCACTCTGAGGCAACGAGAACCATCTTGCTTGGATGGACTTCTATGCGATGCAAGACCTTGCCGACCAATGGCCAAGACAGAAACACATACAGAAGGACTCCTGTTGGCCAAGTCAGAACTAAGGCATCCACTCCTTCTGCCGCTCTTTCCCTTTGCCAACTGAAGAACCATGGGGCTTTGGCATTGTGAAAAGTTGCCATCAGATCCATGCACGGCATGCTCCACTTTCACTGGATGAGACATAGTGCTTCCTCCGACTGCTCCTACTCGCAGGGGTCCAATTGATGCCGGCTCAGAAAGCCCACTTGCACATTGTCCATGCCCGCAATGTGAGAGGCAGCTATTCACTCCCGATGGTGTTCCACCCAGCAAATCAACTCTCGGGCTTCCTGAGCCACTGCTAGGCTTTTGCTGCCTCCTTGTCGAATGATGTAAGCCACCATGGTCGCATTGTCCAATAAGATTCTTATTGGCTTTCCCTTCATCAGGGGCAGAAGCGCTTGCAGGGCTAATCTTACAGCTCTCATTTCGAAACGACTGATGGACCGGCATGAGCCAGCAGGCAAGATCGGCGCACGCGAACTCTGGGAGGGGAAGCGGGAGCTGAAACTGCTTAGACCGGAATCCCAATGGGATAGCAATGCTGATTGCAGAGGCCTCATATGAGCAAACGCCCATGAAACCAACTCCAGGGTAGAAGCCATAGACCTGAGAACTTGCAAATAATCCCAGAACTTGGGTACATGCTTCTGCAATAATCCATGAACTTGAGTTTGCAACTTGGAAATCCGATCTTCGTAGAGGAAAAAAAACTTTCCCCAAATTGGTATCGAAAAGAGCCCTCAAGAATTCCAAATGCTGGGAAGGAACAAGCTGGCTTTTGCTCAGATTGACTATCCAACCCAGGGAGCACAGTTGATGGAGGACCACCTCCACCGCCTCCCAACAAAGGATCTCCGACTTGGCCCAAATCAACCAGTCGTCCAGATAAGGATAGACCAGGATCCTGTCCCTCCGGAGTGCTGCTGCTACCACGACCATCACCTTGGTAAAGGTCCTGGGCACCATCACCAGGCCAAAGGGCAGAGTACAAATGAAAATGTTCTCCCAGAATCATGAATCTCAGATATCTTTGATGTTCGGGCCAGATTCCAATATGCAAGTATGCCTCAGTCAAATCCAAAGATGCTAGGAACTAATGAGGAACCTTGAGAGCGTTCACCTTCTTTAGATCTAGTATGGGCCAGAAGGTGCCTTCCTTCTTGGGGACTATGAAATAAATGGAATATCGGCCCAACCCCCGCTCTTCCAGGGGCACAGGCACAATGACCCCAAGCTGGCGAAGACGAGCAATGGTTTCCCGCACCAGGAGCCTCTTTTCTTGGTAAGAGCAAGGGGATACAAGGAACTGATCTCTGAAAGGACGAGCAAATTCTAAAGCATCACCTTGACTTATCACACTTAGGACTCACTGATCCGACATGATCTTGGTCCACTCCCTGTAATACAGAGCCAGCCGGCCCCCGATCACTGGGACTGAGGAGTGGACCGGCCTTGCCTCTTTGTGCAGATTTGGCTCCTCACTGCCGAGGGAGGAGGTAGCCCTGCTTGACCTCCGAAAGGGCTGATTCAAAGAGGATTGCCTACCCGAGGACTGCCTCTAAGAACCCCCGAAGACCTGGATGGACGAAACCGCCGACTGGCTCTAAAGTGGGAAAGGGAAGGCAGGGAACCTTCGCCTTCGGTTTGTTCTCTGGCAATTTGTGGACTTTATTCTCACTGAGAAATTTGATCATCTCCTCTAAGTCCTTGCCAAACAGAAATTTCCCTTTAAAAGGCAGAGATCCCAACTGGGACTTGGATGAAACATCGGATGACCAGATCCTCAGCCAGAGGAGTCTCTGAGCCGAAACTGCAGACATCATAGTTCTGGAGGAAGTCCGGATGAGATCATATAAGGCATCAGCAGTGTACACCACCACGGTTTCCAGAAGCTCGGCTTTGTTGAATATGGAGGCATAGAACACACTTGAGGCAGCTTTCATCGCAGGCAGGAAGAGAAGGGGTGAGCCCTCACGAGGCTCTTCCTTTTATTGTACATTCATACAAAGGCAGATGATGTGTCATTACATGATTGGCTACTTTCCCATAGCAACAGACGAGTCCCTACACTATTGGCTTTGGCTCAGGGGGTGTGCACGGATCATCTCATTGGCTGCTGAAATCTATACCTCCTGACTTTGTCCTGCCTCTGACTAGGGAACACCCAGCCCCTCCCCCAGGAATTCAGGGCTAAGCACAAGCCAGAGAAATACATGAAGTCAGGTATCCTTTCCTAGGCAGAGACTTAAGCACAAGTGATGCTTTTATTCAGGCAAAGTTCAGGGAGAAGGGAAGTTAATGTTTAAACCCTGATGAAATGGCTTGCTGGCAAAGCTCATATTTCCCACATCTCACCCTTTCTGTTTTTGTTTAAGCAGCTCAATAAAGCTTTAGACCCTTACTGAAATCTGTTATGTCTTGGTATGGGCTGGAAATAGGGGAAGGGGGATTATGGAGAGAAGAAAGCTGATTCGACGTGGTGTGCCAGCTGCCGATGAGCTCCTGAATCTCCATATCACCCAGAGCTGGTGCAGGTGGTGTGCCAACGCTGCAGGGCTCATGATTCCCTATTAGGCATCTTACAAGACATCTTTGTATTCGGGCTGAGAGCAAGGTTTCAGTATGGATATGAGGTTGGGTATGCACTGAATACAGCATCACAGGCAGATAATTAAGACAATTATGGTCATTATAATAGAAATCACCCTTTTGAGACCAGAAATATCAGGGAGTCAGGACCATAGCCAGTCCCATGGAGAAGTTGGTATTCTGTCTGAAAGTGGTGCATCAGCAACCATGGTTTCTATCTGCTCTATGGTATGTGTGAGGTTTGCTTTATAGTCTGATATGTACACACAGCAATGAGATCCAATTAATGCACAAACACCACCCTTTAAGGCTAAAATTGTGTCTAAGGTATAGCTGTTCTGTAATGCTACTTCTCTAATCTGAGAGACTTCTGTTGTGAGTAGTTTTAATGCATGGACTGTCTGATTAAATATGGCAGTCGTCCAGTTAGCTAGGATGTGTAAGTCTCTGTAATTCATAGCTGTCCCCATTGGGGGAAACAGGCTTCTAGCTATCTGAGTTTCTGTATACTTTTCTATGGGATTATTTATCGCCTCCCTTTTGTTACAGAGCCTTGCTTTGGGTAAATTTTTGACTGCATAGTATGAGGGGAGGATGTAGCCTAAAGTGCATCTGTCTCTCCATATGGGGGGAATGTGCATATATGCTCTACGCCCACATAACATCCATATGTTTCCTAACAGATTGTGGACATGTCATTGGTTATCATTTGGGCTATATAACTACAAAGGGTAAATCCTTCATCCCCTCTATACTTTCTGTACCTGCTTGGGTCTCCCACTGCACATCCTGAAATCTGCCAATTGCATACATATATGTGGTATAATTATGTAAGTGTTCAGTGATTAATACAAAAGTTCAGTTACAATATGGATATTTCCCACCTGAATTCCCTTCCCATCCCCTGTATCATAGTCCCAACAAAGAGCGGCAGTCTCTTGAATACAGCTACCAATGTGTAGTATGGTATTATTAACTGGAGAGTTAATGAAAACACCTCTCTGTAAAGGATAATTAGTCCATACTGTAAGGTTAAATGGTACAGCATGCATCAGTCGTTCTCCGCAGGCTTGGGTTGGCATGTGTGCGCAGATCCAACAGTCTGTTCGATTCAACAGGTGTGAAAAGTTTTGTCAGAGTCCTTGTTCTGAAATCGCCATAGCTAGAGAAATAAGGCAAAGGAGGAGGATGCAGAACACAATTGTTAATGAGTTGGCATTCAGGCAAGAAAAGACGGCTAATAAGTTCTCTGGAGTTTTCTCAAGGCCTTGCTGTTCTAAGAGTTGTGCAGATTGGTTGGATAGGGCCTTGATCTGTCCCCAGGTCATGTGGTGCTGCTTTTTGCAAGGAGTCCGGTCTCTGTCCTTCTGAGGGCTGTGGAGGCTCATGGAGAAGTTGGGGATCGGGTCCTGTAGACCTGGACACCTTTCCATCTTTCCACGGCTTGATATACCTGTGGAAGCAAGCAGAGAAACATATCCTCGTTCCCCATTTTAAGGGAACGGGACCGTACCAGACATTAAATATTCTATACAAAACTGATGGCTGTGGGTGACTAACCCTAGTCCCATAATGATTACTCATGGCTGTGTTCTTATGTGAACCTGATATGTTTAGATGATTTAAAGTAAACAATACTTTGTTCAGGGGGAAAATCCAGGGGCAATTATTCCCTCCTTTTTGTTTTTGTTTTCAAGAGCTCTTAAGGGTATGTTGGCTCTCTCCACAATGGCTTGCCCTGTGGTGTTGTAGGGGATGCCAAATAAGTATTTAATGTTCAATTATTGATGAAATTCATGTAAAGGAATGGCTGCAGTAAATAGAGCCATTATTAGTTTTCAGGACAGAGGGTAGCCCCATTATCAAGAAAGTTTTTATGCAGTGATCAATTTTCATTCAGTAAAATAGCAATAAATGTAAATTAATCATTTAAAGGAAAAGTCATTTGTAGTAAGCAGAATCAAATGACAAGTATATTAGACATTACATTAAACATATGTCACACAAGACTGACATATATTCATATTCATTCATCCTGCAAATATTCATTCATAGTCTTCTTGGCATCAAGACAGACAACAGATAACACATAATATGAGCTAAAAATCTTATCAAAAAGTTATCAAAAACAAAATTAGATCAAGGATCAAAAGTCAAAAGGCGTTAGAAAAATGTTTGAAAATGTTAACATAAGCTGCAAAGTGTTCATCTTCACATCTCCCATGGCAGTGTCAATCTGGAAAATATTAAAAACTGGCATACAGCAAAAAATTACTAAGGTAAGGATAAAAGTGAAATTCTTACTTTTTTTAACCTTGAAGAAATCAATTCTATTATTCAATTTAATAAAATCAATTTGGATTTGCAAGAAAAGGTTTGGGAGGGATTGCTTTAGATGTAGCAACCTCTATCAGTAAAAATTTTAAGGTTCAGAATTCTGTATAAATTTTGTGAAAAAGAAAATAAAACTGAAGTGTCCTTAATACAGAAGGTCTGTAGGTCTGAAAAATAAAAACTATTATACAACAGAATTATTAAAACAATAATATAATATAACTTGTAGAATAACACAGCGCCTCCTAGTGGAGACACCATCATTACTTTATAGATTGCAACTATTGTTCCAGGTTGCAATCAATAATACTCTGAGCTTACTTTCAATGTGGAATATCAGAATAGAATTTCTTCTTATAATTATTAGAATAGGAAATTAAACACGCTGTTCAGTAATCTCAGTTCAGTATTAAGGAAGTTTGAAAGTATGTTTGAAAGTATTAAAAGATTAAAGACAGATTGAGAGGAAGGGCTAGTACAGGAATGCTGAGTTATAACATATAGAATCTAGAGAGAGAAACTGCAGTACTGAGTCCAGTTTTTTTCTTCTTTTCAAAAGTTCTCCCTCCCTCCCCCTTGAGTGGCAAGCACGAGTTAACAGAAAGACAGAAAAGGGGGGGAGGAGCAGTGTTTCTCAAAAGAAAAGAACTGCACCCAAGGAATTAATCCTTCAGTCAATAGGAACTTAGAGATAGCATTGTTTAACAATTTAGATAACATCAACCACAGACAATGGCTTGGCAAGGACTTGCTGATTCCTTGCAGACAGATACTATTTTAATTTACTTTTGTCCTGAAAGGGAGAATCACAGTAAAAATATAAGTTCTGTACGCTAGCAATTCAAACTATTGCTATAAACTTAAATCTCAGAGAAATGGAGTCATTTTAAATGTGAGCCAAATTAATTTTGCAAAAAGTGAACATCTCACATGAAATCCACACAGCAATTGTTCAAATTTCAGTACAGTTTTAACATAAGGTTCTGCATACACTTTGTGGGGGAAAATACTCTCAAAGTATGCAGATTTTTTGTAACTGAATTCAAAGACTAATAGAAACCATTTTTTCCAAATCTGTACTGTTTGTTAAGAGAAACCATTTTTTTTTCCAAATCTGTACTGTCTGTTCAATTACCCTGTTTAATCTGGTCATTGAAGTGTATAATTAAATCAATTTTTTCATATTGATATTTTCTTTGCTTGTAACGCAGGAGTGCAGCTGCCTGGCCCAAGGTCTTATACGCTGATTTCTTTGAAGACCTGGGGGCATAGCCACTGCTCATGGCGCTCCGGGCTGCACTCAACTCTATTGCTGCCACACCCAGCTCTTTAATCCCTTTTGTAATAGGAGAGGCTTGAATCCCTTTCAATAATTCCTCTCTTGTGAGATTTCCATGTTCTAGGTGAAATCCCATGCTGACCGCGGCACATAAATTGTTACCGGGAGCAGTGGTTTGAGATGGTAATTTACCTGGACAAATTGGTGATGCAGAATTAATGACTGTCTCAGGCAATGGCAAATGAGGGTACAGGGAGTGGTTGGTGGGGGAAGGGGGTTGCAGGCAAGATGGAGGAAGGCTAGTTTTTCTGACCTCAGTGTTTTCAGTTTCCTGGGGCCTTTTCTCTGAGATGGACGCAGAGGAAGCCACAGGAGCCATGTGAGTGTGTGTCCCCAGATGTTCTATTTCATTTTCTGTCCCCCTTTGTTCATGGTTCTTTTCTGTGATGGGGAAGGCTTGAAGTCCTTCCAACAATTCTTTTTCTGTAAGGTTTTCTTTCTGCTGAAATTCAATGCTAATCGCCCCACCCAGGCCAGGTTGTGGCTCAATTGTTCTCAAGGACTGCTTTTCTAAAGAAGTGGGGAAGGTGTGAATGGGCTTGGGTGTGGGTATGGAGAGCTGATACAAAGAATTTGCTGTCTCTGAGGGAGACTGAGCATAAGATGGGGGAAGGGTATTCTGATTGAGTCTGCCTGCTTCTAAAAGCACATGGTTTGAAACTGCTGTCTTTAAACTTTTTTTTTCTATGTGTTCGATGGCCTCTACATTTTTGCCAGATTAATCTTTGCTTTATGGGAGCTCTGGGAGCCATATGAAGACAATTGCCGATTAAAATCCAGTCCTGGGTATTTAGAGTTCTAGCCTCCATTGAATACCAAGGGCAACGGCAAGCTATTTCACTTATTAATTTTTCTAAGTCCCCCAGGCTGATTTGCGCTATTTTTCTTCTGGTGATGAAATAATGATTATTGATTATTTTCTGCAGCTCTCTGGCATGTAGCCTCTGCTGTACAGTCAAATCATTGCCCATGCTCATGAATGTGGGGAACAAACTTGCTGAGAAATACTTTAAAAATTACTAAGAAGTACTTTTTAAAAAATATTACGATTGCAAATCTGTTGAACGGTACGTACCTTAAGCTATGACCAGCCGAAATAAGCATGGAGTTTATCATCACTGTCGGGCTCACCAGATGTTGAATATGGAGGCATAGAACACACTTGAGGCAGCTTTCATCGCAGGCAGGAAGAGAAGGGGTGAGCCCTCACGAGGCTCTTCCTTTTATTGTACATTCATACAAAGGCAGATGATGTGTCATTACATGATTGGCTACTTTCCCATAGCAACAGACGAGTCCCTACACTATTGGCTTTGGCTCAGGGGGTGTGCACGGATCATCTCATTGGCTGCTGAAATCTATACCTCCTGACTTTGTCCTGCCTCTGACTAGGGAACACCCAGCCTCTCCCCCAGGAATTCAGGGCTAAGCACAAGCCAGAAAATAACATGAAGTCAGGTATCCTTTCCTAGGCAGAGACTTAAGCACAAGTGATGCTTTTATTCAGGCAAAGTTCAGGGAGAAGGGAAGTTAATGTTTAAACCCTGATGAAATGGCTTGCTGGCAAAGCTCATATTTCCCACAGGCTTGTCTTGCCTCCGATTCAGATAAAGTCCTGTCAGCCTGTAACTACTGCACCCAGCGTAAGCAGTCTCTCAACATAAAAATGCTACATATAGCTGCTCGAATGCCTAGGGCAGACACCTTAAAAATCTTCTTGAGGTGCACCTCCAGCTTTCTATCCTGAAGGTCCTTCAAGGCTGTTGAACCAGCTACAGGAATGGTCATTTTCTTAGTAACTGCCGACACAGAGGCATCCATCTTTAGGATCTTCAGAAGCTCCAGCACACCCTCAGGCAAAGGGTATATTTTATCCATGGCCTGCTGAACTTTAAGCTGGTGTCAGGAGTATCCCACTCCGAAAACAACAAGTTGCTGAAAGACTTGTGGAAAGGAAAAGCCCTTGTAGGACCCCAAAGGCCAATCACGACCGGATCCACTGCTCCCAATTCTGAGTGCTCTTGCGGGACTTCTATACCCAGTTCCTGCAGAACAGCTGGTATAAGGGTAGCCAACTCCTCCCTGTGTAACAAGCAAACCACTCTGGGGTCGTCACTATCAACCGACAAGAGTTCCGACACCTCCTGATCCGGATTCTGGTCCACCAAATTCAGATCTAAGCCCGGAGGCCCCTGCGCTGCAATGTCATCTGCAAAGGAATCCTCGGGAGAGGTGTCCGTGGCAGGCATTGGGGCTGGAAGCCTGGGAACCTGCCTAATCCTTGTGGCCCCCATAGTCCCAGGGGGCTTAGGTCTTTTAGCCGGAGTCACGGGAGCTTCCTGACCAGCCCTGCACCACAGGGATTTTCGTGCTTTATATGCTTTGTGCAAGAGGAGAATAAAGTCCGAAGAAAAAGAGGAGGAAGAATCTGAATCCCCCGGGTCCTCCTCTTCGCTTCCTGAAGGGGGCCTCCTAGCCTCTGGACCCCCACCAGAGGTCCCTGCCACCAGCAAAATGTTGGGAGGGAAATCCCCCTACCACTACATGGCCTGCATGGCAGCCTTAAAGGAGGACAAAATGGCCTCCGTTCCCGTGCTCAGCAGGAATGCATCACTGGCCGACCACTGTGTTGGAGAGCCTCCCAGGCTCTCGACATTGGGAGTGCCTGTTTGCCGCTGCGCTCCCTAAGGAGCCCTCCCCACCGGAGAGGCATCATGAGAACTGCCCATTCCAGGACAGTTCCACATGTTGTGCAAGCTGCTCCACGCAGCATGCCAATCAGCCCCGGGAACAGCACAAAGCACTGCCAAAGGGGGGAAAAAGCTCAGAGCTGCCCACCAGGAGAAAACAGTGCAGCAACACCAGGGAAAATATGCCATCCCATGGCTATCCCGTGACTGACTTCATTCACCTCCTATTTTGTTTTTTTTTAAAAAAACTTTAATATCCTAAGAAAAAAGAAGAGGCACTTCCCCTATGACAAATGGCCGAAGGCTCGAGCATTCCCGCAGGATGATGGAACTGGGACCCCCAGATTTCAGCCCTGACCAGTAGTGAAGGACTGAGCAACAAAAGGGTCCCCGACCCTCTGCTCATCCGCCTCAAGAACCAGGGGGGATGACTCTACCAGGATCTACCAACCTCCTGGGAGGGTCTTCGTAGACTCTGACCAGAATCTCCCTTTTCTTTCTTTTTTTTTTTTCAGTCAGACTGCAGGCTTCGCACCTCCACCTCTGGAGAAAGAGAAATACTGAGGGACTGCAGGAGGCACCTTGGGTTAATGTGGCAGTGTCAGTAATACTTTCTCTGTCTCCATCTGCTGGAGGGGAGGCAAATCCCAGGAATCTGGACTGATCTGGGTACATACAAGGAATATACAATTATTAAAAAGACCATTAAGACTAATAACATCTTTAATATATGTAGGGTGCAGTAAGATTTATCAAATGCACATTCTGGAAAAAGAAAATTTGGTCGGTGCCTTTTAGATCAAATGATTTTTAATACATGTGGTAAACGTGCTTACTGCAAGCACCTTTATTCCATAAACCCCTTAAGTAAGGGCTGTGATGGGGTTGTTTCATTGCTTTGGCAATCTATCCATACTGTAAGCAGAGAAGGAAGGTAAACATAGAAACAAATAAAGGAAATTACCTGCACAGCTCCTGTCACTGGCCTTCCAAGTGATGAAGAAAGTGTCAATCTTGCCTACCCCCCAAAAAAAGACAAAACTAAGTAAGTGATAACAAATGCCACTAGAACAGGATTTCTCTTTCACAGCTTATCAGACCATTTTACTAATACTGGCAGAATTCCTTTTTGCAACAGTTTCCCACCTGAAAACTATATAGGGTTCATTTTCAGCAGCTGTGTGGCTCGGCCCAACCAGAGTTAGCTGAATAAGTAGCTAACTACGAATATCAGAGTTAGCCGCATAACTTATGGGACTAACTACGCTCCTCCTGAAAAAGCCTCCCACCCACCTCCAGCTCACCTTCGATTTATTGCTGTTTTGCCATTTGGACAGATAACTTTTCATTTATCCATCTAAATAGCTTTTGAATATTGACCTCATATAAACACAGAAATGACGGCAGAAAAAGATCAATAGTCCATCCAGTCTGCCCAGCAAGCTTCCCATGGTAGTTATCTGCCGCACCATGAAGTTTACCCCCATGTATCAGTCAGTTTTGCTTGACGTGCTTTGTTTATGGACTTGGCCACATAAGCAGTCCTGTGTTTTTCCCTTAATGTCTGTGCATCAGTATCCCAGACTGTAAAAAAGTCATAGCTCGTGTTGGTTGTCTCTGAATCCAAAATTCTCTTTCCTTTCAGCCCCATCCCCCTCCTTCGAAGCAGAGAGAGATGTTGCAGTTGCATCAAGACTATATAAATTCAGTAAAACAGCAGTATAACAAGAAGCCAGAAATACACATACATGCTACTGTTCACACTTAGAAGTATTATTTTTATATTTTTTTTATAGTTTCAAATTAATACATATGTTGTTGATCTACAGTCTCAGATATTTTTAAATAAGAAAATTCTATTTCTATAGCAGTTGAAAACAGTTTAATTTGTTTTTTTTCAAACATGCAAACTTTCAGACAGCCAATAAGAAAGCCATGGAGGAATCAGAAACCTACCCCAAGTCCTGTTCCCAGAGGTCTCGCAGCTGCTGTGCTGGGAATTTTGCCAGTAACCTTAAAAAGAAAAACGTAGAATACTTAAATATATTCAAACAAAATGTTTCAAACCATATATTTTATGTCAGTAAAAGAAAATTTGTGGAAACCCTGATAATTTTGGCTATAATAAAGTCAGTGGGAGAAAACCTTTGATAAAAAAAAAAAAATCCAATGAGACCCAAGAGCTGCCTGTAAGCTTTTACTCTGGGATTCCCCATCTGAGATTTGCTGTTGCTAAAATGCTTCTCTTTATATGTTCCCCTACCCTTTAAATGCTTCCGGCACTGTGATGAAACTCTTTTGGTCGTTTACTGCTAATCTGCTACTCTAGCAGGACAGACAGTTCCATGGATGGATTCTTATCAGTAAACATGTTTGAGGAGCTCTAAAAAAAAACAGGAGTTTTCATATGGCAAAAATGCTGAAAACTGTGAAGGTAAGTGTCCAGCTCCAGCACTGTGATCATGCTGGTCAAGGAAGCATTTTATGCTGTTCATTATATGGTGATACCATCTCGAAAAAGGAATACATCCTAAGCTTCACAGTTCATTCTCATTCTGCAATAGGTGAGTGCATAAATAGAGAAGTTTACTAGCTGATAATTTGTGTTTCTTAGAGTTCCACAAAATAAGCAGATTAAAAAAAAAAAAAGAAGATTATGATGACCAATTTGTCAGAGACAAATTCCAGAGTTCCCCCATAACAGCTCAGACCATGGAGTATACATTACTTTCTAAGTAGGCAGAGAAAAAACAAAGAGCCACTAAGCACCTACTCTTGTGACCTCTATGCATATACCAGGGGTGGATTGCAGGAAAATATCAGCAGAGGGAATTTTTTCAAAACCTGCCCATAGACACATGACTCACTCATATGCTTACCTCACCTCGGTCTGATACAGGCCGAACACAGACAGACCCTCATCAAATACATAATAAAGACACAATAAAATAGAAATAGAAATGTGCAGACAAAAACCGAACTGGAAACTGCAACAAGCCAGACTCTGTATACAGTGCAACAAAGGATAAACAGTAACAATTCCACATAAAACATCAAACAAAATCAAGAAATATAAAATATAATAAAACCATACTAAATAAACAAATATTTCAAAACAGTTGATAAATAGAACATCCAATAAATAAATTCAATAGGAAATGTTTAAAATATTTCCCAAACACCAATAAAATATTTCAAAACAGCAGACACATCAAATAACTAATAAAAATTAAAAAAAAAAATTCACCACACTCCATACTTGAGATTTTTTTATTCTAGTCACCAAAAAATATAAATAAACATGCAGACAAAAACTGAGCTGGAAACCACAACAAGCCAGACAGTGTATATGAAAAACAAAAACATTACATTACTCATAAAACATCAAACAATAAAACTAAGAAATAAATTATAATAGTAAAACCATACTAAAAAAAATGAACAAATATTTCAAAATGGTTGACAAGTAGGAGATACAAAAATTTAAAACTTTTTTTTAAATGTACTGCTTTGAATTATGTTTTTGGTGTTTAGAAAGCACATCAAATAACATCCATTAAAAATAAGGATAAAAAAATTTTGTGCTCTCCATATCTGGTAATGTTCGATTTCCATTCATCCTAAGATTGTCATACATTAGCAAGAGAGAGTGGATGCACAAACTTTCTCCTCCCTCCCTCTCTCCCACTCACATACACACTGACAGAAGCAATCTCCTTCTCTCACACACACACACAAGCACTCTCCCTCGCTCTTTCATAGCCACAGATAGCTAGAAGCATTCTCCGTCTCTCCCTCTCACATACTTAGACAGAAGCACCCTCCCCCTCTCTCATATACACATACAGGAGCACCCTCTGTCTCATATACACACACACACACACACACACACAGAAGCACTCTCCTTCTCTCACATACATAGAAGTACCCTCACTCACATACACACACACACACACCGGCCCCCTGCTGAGTAGCTCCTGTCTTTGGCATCGCCGGCGAACAGTAGCTCCTATCTTCCGCCCCACTGGCCTGGTCTTCGGCTGTGGCCAGCAGATGTTATCTTTGGCCAGCCAGATGTGTGCACCTGAGCAGCTCTTTTCTTTAGCTGCGGAAGCCCACAACTCCTCCTTTTGGCCCTACTGGCACAGAAGATGCAGGGTACAAGAAGTAATGAACTAGAAAAATGGCTAGTGTATAATGATATACATTGGTTGCCCTCTGCGCGAAATTTAATCACCGGTTTGAACAACTGAAATGGCTCGTGATAGACACTGTTAAATCACACATAAGAGGAGATCAAGCACCTAATCTGTATATATGTGAACAACAATGGATTTTTAGATTGCAGAGTGAAGAACCGCTAGGTCTAAACAGCTTAATAGACTGGTCCAGCTTATAGTGAGTAATGTTTTGATTCAGATTCTGACAAAGTGTTTCAATAATATGTTGATCAAACACCTGATGAAAACGTTGACGTCATTATGCCACTTGTGAGTAGCCAATAAAAATAGAGATTCAACATGCACGGTTTGCCATTTCGATTTAAAGCCCGACGAGTAAAAAGACATGGCATGAGAGCAACTGTAAGTAGTTCCTTGACCAATGTGAACGTAAAAGAATGTAATTGTTTTTGTCATTAATCATGATCTTTTGCTGTTAAAGATTTTCTTTAGACACGACACTGCCCTGACGCAGCATATCGCGAAACGTTGCCAACGTTGGCGTTTCTGATGTCTTGGCGTCTATAGGCAACTTTCAGTGCCTACATCCATAAGAAGGAAATCACTTCTTTAAGATAAGTACTTTCGACGCTATTTAAGGCAACTGATACAGTGCCAATGAAATTGTTATAACTGAATTTAGAATTGCTTCACCGGCAGCTTATCTAAGTGCCATTGAGATTTCTCACCGGGCATGTGTTATTCTATAGACTGCAAGTATGAATGAAAGACACACTGCGGTACTGGCTGATTTGAATTGTTGAATAAAGTTAATCGTCGGTTCAGAACCAGAGAACTTTAATCAATACCAGAGCTTATGTAGCCAGTTCTAAACAGCAAAAGCTTTCACTATGTGTCTAATAGTATTTTAAGAAAATTTATAAATAACAAAAAAAGTAGTTTGTCAATAAAAATATATAAAAGAGGTTTTTATGACCGATGATTGCATTGACTGGTTCATACTTTGATTAACTAATTCAGAAAAATACCAGCGCTGAGGTCTTTTCCTCTATTTATGAAATTACATTCACAAAGTCAAAAAATATATCATTATACACCAGCCATTTTTCTAGTTCATTGGTTTATATACACTGGTGGTTCCTTAAGTATTTTTGGGGGGATGCAAGAAGTAGCCAGTGATTCCTGCCTCCGTGTTGCTGAATTGGGGAGGGGCTTATAAAATGCAAAGGGAAGTCCCAGGCCGATGCTGCTGGGACTTCCCTTTGCATTTTGGTAGACAAGGAGCAGGGGAGTGCAGGCCCCTCGCAGGCTTAAGGAAGAGAAGAGCTGATACGGGCTGATGTTGGACACAGTGGCTCTGCAGGCAAAAGGCTGCTGAGACCAACACCAACCAAGTGATTGGGTTTACCGGCCCACTGGGGCATGCCTGTAGTCCCAATAAGCCAATCCACCCCTGGCACATATTCCCACTGGAGGTTTAATATATTTATTACAGAATTTTACTAACAGCTACTATGAACACTGACACAATGGGGGCCATTTGCAAACTATCCATCTAGGAGCAATGTTCTTGCTGTCCTAGCTTCTAATTTTCAGAGGGAAATTATACACTTACTTTCCTTTTAAAAACTGTCACAGGTACTAAATACTCACAGATTTTTCACCTGATTTTTGTGTGGTAAAATCTCTACATATTTTTAAGTCTATGCATATTAATTTTCAAATCCTGCCAAAAACACACTTCAGAGAACACCTGCCGCTGAATCTGGCAGCTTCCACTCTTATCTCCCTCTTCAGAACTTTTTTTCCTTTTTGAACATTGTCGCACATTTAACAAACACAGTAAAAACGCTACTGTAAAGAAAAATATCAAAGACAAAAGCAAATCAATTCATTCTAAGCATGAATTTCCATTTATGTGCATTTTTAGCATAATTTAAGTCATTAATTCTGAGGTAAGCATCAAAAAATGGACTTACAGGAGGTCTTCTACCGTGGCTGGTCCTCACGGCCTGCTGAAAAGCTGCATCATTTTCCAAATCCTAACAAGATAAGCAAGCAGCATTTCAAAACAATTTATACAATTTAAATCCAATGACCCTATTTTTATTTTCTACATAGTACCATAAAATTGATTTTAAAAGCTTGGGAAGCTTAAACATAGCAGTTATCAGTAATACTAAAAAACAGATTTCTCAGAACTGGTTTAGTTTTACCCAAACAATCTCAATCTCTCAAATTTCCAGCTAGCGCTCTTAATACTTACATTGGAACTCATAAGGTATAATATATGCAAACAAAACATGGAGGTGCACTTAAAACTTCTTTTTAATCAATTGGGACTATCTTCAAATGGATATGGGCTGCACGACTTAGCCAGCTAAGTTAAGTTCATTTTCAGCTGCAATTTATCCATAGTTAAGAGTGAGGAAAGTCAGATTACCTCAGTGTCATAGGTGGGATTGTAGTCATTGTAGCCAGTGTAGAGATCCTCCTCATCTTCTTCAGGCACCAGGTGTACATGCTGCATCATTTACTCCTCCTTAAATATTTCACAAAAGATTGATTTTAGCATAAAACAGTTAATATTTGATTACTCTCTAGAACACATTACATATATTTGATTCACAGGAAAGCTCATACAACATTAAGATGCTCTCAGGACACTTAATTAATATAGCACAATGGCTTCATCATACTTAACTAGGATGCAAGTTTGATCTGTATATATATATTTTTTTTTTTACTCTCTTCAAATTTACTCAAAATATAAACTGAAATGGTAGATACAAAGAAATGCCTGCTTTCTTATTAAGAGGAATATATTTTCTTTTATAAAATGTAGGTCTTAATGATATTGTAGAATAATCTGACACCAAAGTGTCACCAATCCTGAATCAAAAGATACAAAAGATTGAAGAGTCAATGCACTAACGCCATTTTATTGAGGAAACTAGTACATTAACTAAAGTACTTGGTATTCAAACACAATTTTTTACTTCTATTTGTCAGGTAAAGGAAAATTAGTTCTTACCTGTTAATTTTCTTTCCTGTAGTACCAAGGATCAGTCCAGACTGCTGGGTTTTGCCTCCCTTTCAGCAGATGGAGTCAGAGAAAAGCTGAAAAGCACCCACCATATAACCTGGTGTGCCACCTGCGATCCCTCAGTATAATCAATATCAAAGCAGAATGAATAGCTGTCAATATAACTATTTTAATGTAATTCAACAACCAATGACTAGACCAAGACAAACTGAAATGTCTTGAATTAAACTTATATGAACGTCTTAAATAACACCAACCATGTCGCATAGATGCATAAACTGTGAAATAATCTGTCAAGAGAATACAAACTGCTGTATGGACTCTCCTGCCGATGGGCGGGTGTCTGGACTGATCCTTGGTACTACAGGAACGAAAATTAACAGGTAAGAACTAATTTTCTTTTCCCTGTACGTACCAGGATCAGTCCAGACTGCTGGGATGTACCCAAGCTGCCCAAAAAGGGGTGGGGCCTGGAGAGTCCGGCACGGAGCACACTGCTGGTGAAGGAATTCACCTTTGGATCCCGGACATCCAACCGGTAATGTCTAGCAAAAGTGTGCAATGATTTCTAAGTAACTGAACGGCAAATCTCTTGGGGCGAAACATATTGGCTTTCTGCCCATGACGCTGCTTGTAACCTAAGAGAATGCGCTTTAAGGCCCTCTGGTACTGGGTGCCCGTGACCTATGTAAGCAGAAGCAATAGCGTCTTTCAACCAGCGGGCAATAGTAGCCTTAGAAGCTTTAGATCCTTTTTTAGGTCCGCTCCACAACACAAAAAGATGATCCGACAATCTGAACGGATTGGTAACCTCTAGGTACTGTAAAAGGGCTCTACGGACATCCAACCGCCTCAGATCCTTGTCCTCGACAGAGAATGCTGGCAACTCGATAGATTGGTTGACATGAAATGCAGAGACTACTTTCGGAAGGAATGAGGGTACTGTCCTAATAGAAATTCCCGAATCAGAAATACGCAGAAAAGGCTCCCTACATGACAAGGCTTGGAGCTCCGAAACTCGTCTAGCCGAACAGATAGCCACGAGAAACACCATCTTAAGCGTTAAATCCTTCAACGTGGCCTGCTTCAAAGGCTCAAAGGGAGAGCCGCAAAGGCTACAGAGAACCAAATTTAAACTCCATGATGGACAGATTGCGCGCACTGGAGGTTTCAAGTGTTTGGCCCCTTTCAAGAATCTTGCCACATCTGGGTGAGCGGCAATGGAAGCACCCTCAACCTTACCCCGAAAACAGCCCAAGGCTGCTACCTGCACTTGGAGTGAACTGTATGCCAATCCCTTCCATAATCCGTCCTGTAGAAAGGCAAGAATGTGACCAATAGTAGTTTGCTGTGGGGGCAAAGTCAACCCACGGCACCAAGAATCAAACACTTTCCATACTCGAATGTAGGCTATAGATGTAAAGGTTTTTCTTGTCCGTAAGAGAGTGATAATAACCGCCTCAGAGTAACCTTTCTTTCTTAATTGTCTCCTCTCATAAGCCAAGCCGCTAGACAGAAGCGGTCTGCCTGATCAAAAAATACTGGACCCTGATGTAGTAGGTTCGGCAGGTGACCGAGGCGCAAGGGACCGTCCTCCACTAGGTTGACCAGATCCGCGAACCATGGTCTTCGCGGCCACTCTGGAGCCACTAGAATCACCGGTCCTTGGTGAGAATCTATGCGGCATAATACTTTTCCTACCAATGGCCAAGGAGGAAACACAAAGGAGAATGTGGGAAGGCCAAGGAAGTACCAGGGCGTCCACCCCTTCCGATCCATGATCCCTTCTGCAACTGAAGAAACGGAACACCTTGGCGTTCAGATGAGTCGCCATTAAGTCTAGGTGGGGGTTCCTTCACTGGCTTGAAATCAGCTGCATCGCTTCCTCGGATAACGCCCATTCTCTGGGATCTAGTCGCTGATTACAAAATCAATTAGCGGAATACTTAGAGGACAATAATATTCTGTACCTGTCACAACTTGGATTTCGCAAAAACTATAGCACTGAAACACTACTACTTACGCTAACAGACAACATCATGAGAGGTTTCGACAGCGGTAAACATTACATTTTAGTAATGCTGGACCTATCAGCGGCATTCGACACAGTAAATCATGAAATCCTATTAAATAAATTAGAAGAAATAGGATTATGCCACACAACAGTCAAATGGTTCAAATCATACCTAAATAACAGATATTTCCAAGTGCAAATCAAAAAAGCTATGTCAGAAAGAATAAACTTTCAAACAGGAATTCCGCAGGGATCAGCCCTATCTGCCACACTATTCAACATATACATGCTACCGTTATGCCACCTGCTAGCTGGTCTGGGCATCTCACACTACATATATGCTGACGTTATTCAATTAATATTTCCAATTAATGACTCAATTGAGAAAACATTAACCTTAGCCAACATGTATCTAGATATAATAAAACAGCTCTTAAACCAAATGGAATTAGTTATTAACATAGAGAAAACAGAATTCCTACATCTTGAACGAAAAAACATCACAATCATTCAAAACCCAATCACAATCAATAACAACCAAAAAATACAACTAGCAGAGAAAGTACGAAACCTTGGAGTGATTATCGATACGGAACTAAGTATGAAACAACATATCTCTCTAAAAGTAAGGGAAGGTTACGCCAAACTTATGACTCTCAGAAGACTTAAACTACTACTAACACCAAATGACTTCCGATCAGTACTACAATCATTAATTTTTTCAAGCACTGATTACTGTAATGCCCTTCTACTGGGATTACCCCACACCACAATAAGACCACTACGGGTATTACAAAACACAGCTGCAAGAATTTTAACTGGTAAAAGTAAGAGACCATATCACTAAAACCCTAATTGAACTACATGGGCTACCCATTGAACAAAGAATTCAATACAAGACTCTATGCACCATACATAAATTAATACACGATGAAAAGGAAGAATGGCTGAACACAGCCCTTCACGTACATGTCCCTAACAGAAACTTGAGATCAGCAAACAAAGCCCTACTAACTATTCCCTCAGTAAAAACAGCCAGACTAACTCAAGTAAGGGATAGGGCTCTATCCCTGGCAGGACCTATAATATGGAACACAGTGCCTTTAGAAATCAGAACACAAAGAGACATCAAAGCATTCAAAAAAAGTTTAAAAACATGGCTATTTAAGCAAGCATACCACAAAGGGAATGAAGAGTAGAATCCAGGGAATTTGTATGATGCGGTCCGAAGAACTTCCACACACACACACACACATCAACTTACTCGAATGGTGTGTGTGTGTGTGTGTATATATTTTATTTTACTATACCTCTATTAGATTGCAACAAAAGAGGACCAGACTTAAGTGTTAATTTATCTTATAGCCGATATACTTAAAGTAGACATGACTTATCACAACCACTAAGTAATATTTAATATGAAACTATGTTACAGTATTTGATGGCACCTGTTTAGTTAATATAAATCAACACATCTAAGTTTGAAATTATGTGCCTTATTGTGAACCGTTGTGACGGCAACTAGCTTAACAACGGTATAGAAAAGATTTTAAATAAATAAATTTTAAATAAATGTTGTCTACCCCAGCTATGTGAGACGCAGCAATGCGGGCAAGATTGCGTTCCGCCCAGACCATTAACATGTCTGCTGCGTCGGTCATGGGGCGACTTCTTGTGCCTCCCTGACGGTTTATGTAGGCCACGGTGGTCGCATTGTAGGACAGAATCCATACTGCCCGGTGATGGATCAGGGGTAGAAATTCCTGCAGCGCCAGACGAACTGCTTTGGTCTCCAGGCGATTGATGGACCACTTGGTCTGTGACTGTGTCCAAAAACCTTGCGCTGACCTTGACTGACAAACTGCTCCCCAACCTGAGAGGCTGGCATCGGTCGTCACAATTATCCATTGAGGATTCTCCAGGTCCACCCCTCGAAGTAAGTGATCCGGAATTAGCCACCAATTCAGACTGGACCTGGCCAGTTCCAGGAGGGGCAAGGGAAGTTGAAACTCTTCTGACTTGGGGTCCCAACGCAACACACGTGCCCTCTGCAAAGGTCTCATGTGCGCAAAAACCCAAGGAACCAATTCTAGCGTAAATGCCATAAAACCAAGGACCTGCAAATAGTCCCACACTACGGGTGAGGGAAGAGACAACAGGAGTCGTACCTGAGACATCAACCTGTCCATCCACACTAGAGGGAGTGAAACCTTGCCAACAGCGGTATCGAAGCAGGCTCCTAAAAACTCCAACACCTGGGAAGGAACCAACTGGCTTTTGGCACAATTGACCATCCAGCCCAGGGACTGTAGTCAACGCAATACCGAACGAACCGCTTCACTGCAAAGAATCTCCGACTTTGCTCGTATAAGCCAATCGTCCAGGTAGAGATGTACAAATATCCCTTTTGTTGAAGGCTCGCTGCCACTACCACCATTACCTTGGTGAACAAGCGGGGCGCTGTCGCTAGCCAGAATAGCAGGGCGCAAAACTGATAATGTTGCCCCATGATCATGAACCTCAGAAACCTCTGATGGTGCAGTTGGATTCCTATGTGGAGGTAGGCCTCCATCAGATCCAAAGAAGCCAAAATTTTGCCTTTGTGGACAGCCGCTATGACCGATCTCAACATCTCTATGCGAAACCTCGGTACTCTCAACGCTCTGTTGACCTGTTTGAGGTCCAATATTGGCTGGAAGGAGCCCTCCTTCTTAGGTAGTACGAAATAGAAGGAGTAGCGACCGGTCCGGCGTTCGGCTCCAGGAACCGAAACAATGGCCCCGAGAGCCTTCAACCGGGACAAAGTTTGGAGGATAACTTGTTGCTTCTGCGAGGGTCCGCAGGGGGATTGTAGGAAGAGATCCCGCAGGGGCCAAGCAAAATCCAAAGCGTAACCGTGATTTATAATATCTAGAACCCACTGGTCCGAGGTAATCTAGACCCATTCCTCTTGAAAACGCGAAAGTCGACCCATGATCCGTGGAACCGAGGAATGGGCCGGCGCCCCTTCATTGGGGAGATTTATTGTTGTGGGCAAAGGCATGGGTGGCTGCAGTATGCTGCGGCCGTCTGCCACGAAAGGAATAGGCCCATGATTGTGCTCGGTTAGCCGGTTGTCGAGGGTTATAGGAAGAGGAACCCCTACCAGTCCGGAAACAGCGTTGGCCCCGAAATCGGCCCTTGTGAGCAGCCCGACCTGGGTTTGTCCTCCGGGAGCTTGTAAACCTTGTCGTCTCCTAAGGCTTTTACAAGCTGTTCGAATTCATCTCCAAATAATAATTTCCCTCTAAAATTAAGGAAGGAACCAAGCTGAGACTTGGACGAGGCATCCGCCGACCAGTTACATAGCCATAGAAGTCGCCTGGCAGACACCACCGACGACAAAAGTGCGTGCCGAAGTACGAAGAAGATCATACAAGGCATCAGCTATATAGGCTACATCCGATTCCATGCGATTCGCCTGCTCGACTTCCCCCGGGGGAAGGTCCTGGGCCGTGAGCATCTGTTGAACCCAACAGAGGGTGGCCCTTTGCATAAGGCTACTACTTACTGCGGCTCGGACCCCCAAGGCAGACACTTCAAAAATCCGTTTGTAACACTTCCAGTTTCTTATCCTGGAGGTCCTTGAGCGCTGTGCCTCCCGTCACAGGGATAGTAGGATGCTTTGCTATGGCTGTGACCGCCGAATCAACCTTGGGAACCTTGAGGAGATCGAGCGAATCATTGGGAAGCGGGTAAAGCTTCATAGCCCTGCTAACCCTCAAGGAGGCCTCAGGTGCCTCCCATTCCCGGATCATGAGCTGGAAAAGCTTTGGATGGAACGGGAAAGTTTGGGGAGGAGCCTGAAGACCCGCCAAAACCGAATCTCCTGGGGAGTTATCAGAGACCTCTTGCGGGATAGGGATCTCCAGTTCCTGGAGTACATGGGAGATTAAGGGGTCCAGTTCCTCTCTGCGGAACAAGCAGAGTATCTGCGGATCATCCCTCTCTACCGGGGTGGCATTATCTACCCCCTCACCCCCTACCTGGGTGGAGGGATCCAGAAGATCCGGATCCGCCGTAATAAGGGGGTCCGACAACCCCACTCCCAGATTCTGCCGTGTAGTGCAGGATTCAGGTCTCCCCTGATCCTTGGAAGCTCTAAAAAGCTTAGCCTGGCTAGGAGGCTGGAATTCCCCATCAGCCTCATCTTTCATATATGTCTTATGTAAAAGGAGAACAAACTAAGAAGAAAAGGGATGCTGTCACTTTAAGGGCTCCCCCGACAGCATAGGCAGAGGCGGAGCCGAGGCATCCCGCAAGCCACGCGGTCGCTGAGGACTGAGGGCCGGCGGGGACAGATCTTCCCCCTCTTCCGACGAATCTGCGTCCCTATCAGCTGCAGGCAAGATGGCCGCCGCTCCCGCACTGATTGGGAGCGAGGCAGGCCTCTACCTGACAGCTGACTGCCGAC